>NW_018745684.1:0-2400000 GCF_001683475.1 Chenopodium quinoa | reverse complement strand
CACCCACAAGCTGGTCTCGGTAAGATCAGACCATGGTACTGAATTTGATAATGCTAACTTTATTGATTATTGTAGGGAACATGGAGTTAATCACAACTTCTCAGCCCCTAGAACACCTCAACAAAATGGTGTTGTAGAAAGGAAGAATAGAACTCTTGAGGAGATGGCGAGGACGATGCTCATTGAGAGTGGTCTCCCAAAGAGTTTTTGGGGAGAAGCTGTTGACACTGCTTGCTATATATTGAATAGAGGTCTCATTAGACCAAAGTTAAATAAGACTCCCTATGAACTTCTTAAAGGTCGAAAGCCCAACATCACATACTTTCGTGTCTTTGGATGTAAATGTTATGTGCATAATAATGGGAAGAATCAACTTGATAAGTTTGATCCTAGAAGTGATGAGGGAATCTTTCTTGGATACTCTTCTCACAGCAAAGCATATAGAGTCTTCAATAAAAGGACTCTTTGTGTTGAGGAGAGTGTCCATGTCATTTTTGATGAATTTAACATGTCTTCTGAGATTGCGCAGGTACAACCTGATGAAGTGATTGGATTGATGGATTTCACGGGGAACCAGTATACTGGTCCCACGGATGAAGTGCAAGCAGATCTAGGCCTACCAAATACTCCACCAGATGATAATGATGAAGTGCCTAGAGAAGAAAATGAAGATAATGAGGACTCTGAAGGGGAACCAAGTCCTGATGGTTCCTCAAATAATAGACAAGTAATGAGTTCAGGGGGAACAGAAGAAGGTACCACCCCTGAACCTGAGGTAAGTAATGATAGAGGAAACAGCATGAATGTGAATCCTCCTGGCTCCTCAGAAGAAGGAGAGATCCATGAACATGCTGGTTCCCAACTTAATGAGAAAGCACAAAACAGTCTTAATTTTAAAAGTTATAGATATCAATCTTCTCATCCCACTGATCAAATAATTAGTGATATAAATAAGGGGATTCAAACGAGAACAAATGTTTTTCAAAACTTTTGTGCTTTCTATTCTTTCCTGTCTAATGTAGAGCCTACTGACTATAAAATGGCATTGACTGATCCTGATTGGGTACTAGCTATGCAAGATGAGTTAAATCAGTTTCAGAGGAACCAGGTTTGGCACCTGGTTCCCCGTCCCAAGGAAAGATCAGTCATTGGCACTAGATGGGTCTTTAGAAACAAGTTAGATGACCTTGGTACTATAGTCAGAAACAAAGCAAGGCTAGTGGTGCAAGGGTACAATCAACAAGAAGGAATTGACTATGATGAGACGTTTGCACCAGTAGCTAGGCTAGAGGCTATTAGGATTTTAATTGCTTATGCTGCTCACATGAATTTTAAGCTGTTTCAGATGGATGTAAAGACTGCCTTCCTCAATGGATATTTAAAGGAAGAAGTATATGTGGAGCAGTCACCTGGTTTTGAAGATGCACTGTTCCCCCAACATGTGTACAAGTTGGACAAAGCATTATATGGGTTGAAACAAGCTCCGAGGGCTTGGTATGAAAGATTGTCCAATTTCTTGATGGCAAATGATTACAAGAGGGGAACAGTAGACAAGACCTTGTTCATAAGAACCAGGGGGAAACACTTGATTGTAGTACAAATTTATGTTGATGATATTTTATTTGGTGCTACTAATCAGGTTTTATGTGATGAATTTGCTAATCTTATGCAGAGTGAATTTGAAATGAGCATGATGGGAGAACTAGGATTCTTCCTAGGGCTGCAGATTAAGCAAATGGATGATGGAATAATGATCCATCAACAAAAGTACTTAAAAGAGTTGCTGAAAAAATTCGGCATGGAGAACAGCAAAGCTTATGATACACCTGTTCCCCCATCTACAAAATTAGATGCTGATCTTAAGGGAAAAGATGTTGAAGCTTCTCTTTATAGAGGAATGATAGGTTCTCTACTTTACCTAACAGCTAGTAGACCTGACATTGTGCTTTCTGTTGGTTTGTGTGCTAGGTTTCAAAGCAATCCAAAGGAATCTCACTTGAAGGCTGTTAGAAGGATACTTAGGTATCTTGTAGGAACAGCAAATCTGGGATTGTGGTACCCCAAAGGCAGTACCATTGATCTTATTGGATACACAGATGCAGATTATGCTGGTTTCTTAGTTGATAGAAAGAGCACATCAGGTATGGCACACTTTCTTGGCTCTTGTCTAATTTCATGGGGTTCTAAAAAGCAAAATTCAGTGGCCCTATCCACAGCAGAGTCTGAATATATAGCTGCAGCTTCATGCTGTTCCCAGCTACTGTGGATAAGGAACCAGCTGAAAGATTTTGGTGTTATTTATAAAAGTGTTCCTATTTTTTGTGATAACACTAGTGCAATCAATATTTCAAAGAATCCTGTGCAACACTCCAAGACAAAACACATTGAAATAAGACACCATTTTTTAAGAGACAATGTGGAAAAAGGATTGGTGGAGATGTTGTTTTGTAAAAGTGAAGATCAAATTGCTGATATCTTCACAAAGCCTTTGTGTAGAGAGTCTTTTTGTAGGTTAAGAGTCCTTTTAGGTCTAGTTAGATTTTAGGTATTGGCTTCAATTACTTCCTTCAATGATTGGTTAGAATGGTATTCTCTTGTATAGTGTGTGTACATACTTATGTTGATATCTTTCAAGTGTTGTGTAGATGGTTCAAAATCTCAAAAGGATTGAGAATCATTGTTGTAAGAAACAGGTGAAATCAGGCTGAATTGCCAGAAACAGCGTGACATGGTTCTATACAGGTACCAGCAAAGGGAAACAGCAGACCAGCTCTGATATGTCATCCGATAATATCTTTTATTTTCGGAAGATTACTATAAGATATTTCCTTTTGGAAGGAATTTATCTTATTTCAGTTATTTAATCCCATATAAAAGGCAAACATATCATATGCCTTATTTATAGTTGGTTGAGATAATTATGGTAAAAGATAATTACCAAATTTTTGATTTCAATTTAAAAAAAATATCCTTTACAGTTGCTTTTTATTGGCTCAACTAACTCTTTTCTTTCCTTCTTCTCTCTTTGTGCTTCATTGTTAAAAATATACACTAACCCTTTGTGCAGATCATCAATCATCATCACTCGAAATTCTCTTTCTCTCTCTCGTATACTTTAAATTCATCATTGTTCATTCGGTTACTGTTCACTCAAGGAACCAGCTCAGTCTCAGGGGGAACATCAGAAGGAAGCTCAAATGTCCTTAAGCCCGAAGTTGGAGGAAATTCGGAAAAGTCAGAGTGAAGAGGATGAAATAGAGATTGTTGGTTACAATGAGGAGACACTCATTGTTAAGACCATGGTACGAAGTAGAGTAACTCAATCTTCATTAAAGAAGTTCACTGAGAAGGTGTAGGAGGAACAGTCCATTAATTCTCTTCCGGAAACCAAGAGAAAAAGGGTACCAGCAAGAACCTTTCACACCACAAAAGGGTGGAGGTCTTTGCTTGATTGATGTGATGCTAGTCTTGTACTCGTTATGCAACAAGGAGAACTTTATGAATAAGTGCGGATCTCTCATGATTTATAAAAAAAAAAAAAAAAAAAAAAAAAAAAAAAGAGGAACCAGCAGGTCAGGAAGTGGTTTTGAAACAGATTGGGGAATCACAAGAATATGCTTAGTAATATAATGATTTTGGTTTAAGCAGAGCATGGTGACAAGGATGAAGAGGAATCAGATGATAATACAGAAGATGTTGCAAAGTTCGAGGAGGAGGAAGGGAACGAGAATGATGATGAGGAGTGATGCTGTTTCTGTTCTTGTTTCCTCACCCTCATGTTTATTCTAAAATAACTGATTTTGTTGGTCTGTCTACTTCTCTCCATTCCATGAACTTTCTTTTTGGATGGATTTGGGCTTCTTTGGTTGAACTTTGTTGGCTTGTATGAACTACTAACTCTGCTATGGTATGAACTGTTTGACTAATCTCTTTTTGCAGCATAATGCTTGAATGGTGGTTGATGCCATTGTATGGATAAGCACATTAACTTGTGCACATTGCTTTTACTTGTGGATACTTTTTAATGATGCCAAAAGGGGGAAGTAGTTTGAAGTTGAAGCCTAAGGTTTAGCTAGTTTAGATTGAGTCAGTTTGAGGTTTAGCTAGTTTAGATTGAGTCAGTTTGAGTCTTTTTATTTCGTATTTTCTATTTTCTGTTTAGGGGACCAGTTAGCCTAACTGACTTGTTCCAAAGAGTTTTGAGTCCTTGAAGTTTTTGACGGTTTTCTTTTTGAGCATGTCCACAGGTTCAAGAACTTCAAGAGTTTGTCATCATCAAAAAGGGGGAATTTGTTGAGTCCCTTAGGTTTTGATTGATAGTTTTGAATGATGACAAACAGCTAAGGGAAACAGGTCTTTGAAAGTGTTCAATACAGTTGGGGGAACCAACTAAAATAGAACACTGTTTTCCTAGATAAGTTATTGATTATATGAGTTATCTATTGAACTAACTTATCTATATACAGGAAACAGTTAGATGATAAATGTGCTATGTACTGGTGGGGAACCAGTATGAACCGTTTCCTTGACTGCTATGCGGAAAAGCAGTCACATACTCTTTATTGTGCATTAACCATGTTACATGTGCAGTAGTTGAGTTGATTCCAAGACTTGGAGCATAGAAGCCTTTCGAAGATATTTCGAAGAAAAATTGTTTGCTCATAATAGAAGTATTCAAGGAAGATTCAAGTCTTGAAGATTACATGAAGAAAAGACGATTTATGCTTTAATATGTTATCTAGGTTTTCATGTAATATGCTCCGTAGTATGCTTGCATGTTTGGGTTATATAAGTGCTTAAAAGTATATTGAAGTATGATATGAAATCTGGTACAAAGTTGGAACAGGTTTCATAACATGTTTCAATTCAGGGAACCAGGTCGGGGAACCAGGTTCACTGTACGAAATATTCGAGCTGCCGTTTTGGAAAAAGATTTTACAAAAAGATTTTTTTCGAAAAGATTATTTTGAAAATATTTTGTGCAGCTGGAAATAAGATGAAATATTCTTGGTTACCTAAAAACTAGGAGTATTTATCTTAATTGATTCTATCTTTGTGATTAAATCAAATAAGATAAATACTTTCCTAAAATTACAATATATCTTATTCTCTAAGATTGTGTGATTTAAGGAAACTAGGTTTTAGGAATCTAAGCTTATATAAACTCATCTTGTTTCACATATTTCGAGTGCCTCTCCAGAAATTAAAAAGAGCAATTATTTGAGAGCATATACTTAAGCACTAATCCCATTCATCAAGTCATATACAAGAGCATTCTAGTACTTAAATATTTTCTCTTAATTAGCTTCGTAGAAGTGAGATCAAAGGAGAGTTCTTGATTCTTGTATTGAGTCTTTAACAAAGGGGTTAAAGGCTGGGTGAGTGTTTGTGAGTTCAAACACATTGGGCTTACGAGTGTAAGTCGAGAGCACACTCGGAGTAGAGTGTGGGGTTTGCTGGTTCCCGGAGTAGGGAAACAGCAGAGTGTTCTTTGTCTTTGTTTTTCGGAGTAGATTAATAAAGAACTTAGGATAGGAGGACGTAGGCCTGAGTTGGCTGAACCTCGTTAAATTTGTTGTGTTCTTTATTGCTTATTTATATTCCGCTGCGTACGGGAACCAGCACAACTGGTTCCTCACACATAATCCGAAAAGAAGCAAAAATAGCCAACGATTACTTAACACTCAATTCACCCCCCCCCCCCCTCTTGAGTGCCCATTGAACCTTCAATTTTGAACTTCATTTTATTTTTCACAATTATTAGTGGATTAATATCATTACTAATCCATTGGTTAAAATTCTTTAATCCATAGTCAAATATTTCAGTTCAGTTCAGCTCCAATCAGTTCAGTTTAGCTTAGTTCAATTCAATTCACTTATTTTCAGTAAATCGGAACAGGACCTTAATTAATATGTGTTTAAGTAAAAATTGTTAATAACCTTCTAATATAGCAGTAGTATATGTAAAATAAGTTCTACCAACTAGATGCATAATCCATCAGTAGAAAATATCTACGGAGTAAAATATAAAAATGGGTTGACATGCAAATAGATTACCTTTTTTTTTTAATGCAGATAGATTACTTCATCAAACGTATAAAAAATAATTTACAAACAAAGTAGGGGAAAAATGTCAACGAGTTTACTAAGCACAAAAAATAATTTGCTTCCAAAAGCGATGCTTTTGTTTCTATCGTTTGAATCACTTGTTTATTATTAAATGTCTAAATTAGCACATAAAAAATAGAATTAAAAATAGAATGTCAATGGGTTGACTAGCACATAATTTGCTCCCTTTGATAATGCTTTATTTCTATTGGTTGCATGTACACTATCAATTCAAAAGTTAATTAAAAAAAAAAATGTAAATGGGTTGATTAGCACACCAAAAGATCAAGTTTTGGTTATCCCATTGATGCTTTCTTTTAGTTAGATCAATACGCCAAAATTAATGGGAAGTGTGCGATAGCTACTTGTGGATTATAATTACAAGTACTTGCATCATAACGGCATAATCCCTTAATTGTCATCTTCCACATAATTTGTAATGAAGGGATATGAACGTATGATGTAGATATATAAAAAATAAAGAAAGTGGGGGGTTTTTATTCAATTGATTATTGTTTTGGATTTGGGTCGTCTAATCTAATCTAATTAAGTAGTATTTGGTTTTGAAATAATGTAACTAGTTCAATTTAATTTCCCACCTAATTAAATCCGATTTAAAATTGGTAGTTTGAATTCAATCTAAAATCCAAAGTAAAAAAAAAAAGTTAAAAAAAAAAAATAATTACCATAAACCTTGAAAAGTGATTTTAGAGAACATTTACAATAAAGTAGGTCCGCGTAAAATTTAATACACACTAAACTACAATAGAGTAGGTCCACGTAGATTTTTTAGTATAATTTCGTCAAAACCGACTCGAGTTCAACATAAAATTTTAATAAGCCAAGCTTCAGCTATCCTGCTTGGCTCAAGATTAAAGCTTGAGTTTTTTTTTTCTTCATATTATAATTTTTCTTACAAAAAATAATTTGTAGCCAAAAATTATCTATTGACATTTGTACTTTGGGATTATTGTCATATTTGGGCCTTATTTGTGGAATTTGGTCATCAACACTAGATGGAGGCATGGAGCATTAGTTGGTTGAGCCTTGAGCTAAGCCATAGTCTAGGGATTCAAGCTCGAGTTGAGCTCAATTTCTCAAGCTTAACAAGCTTTGAGCCGACCAAGAGAGGCTCGATTGACCTCCGCTCAGCTTGTTAACACCCATACCAATAACAATGAAATCAAATCTCTTAAAAAAATAAAAATCCAAAATTCGCAGAGAGGCTCAATTGACTTCCGCTCAGCTAGTTAACACCCAACCAATAACAACGAAATCAGATCTCTTATCAAAAAAAAAAAAAAAGAATTACAAAATTCGAATATCATGTCAACCACCAAATAATTTAACTAATTAAATTTAATACACACTAAACTACATAGTGGTTGTCCATAATATGGAGTTGAGCTATCACCTTACTTACCTAATTTAATACATTTTACCAATATAATTAACTTAGCTCTTATAAAAAAAAAAAAATATTAAAAAATAATTAACTTAGCTAGAGTAGAACTTCCATGATAAAGACCCACACACAAATAGCTGGAAACTACCACGAAACATATCACCAAGACCAACTTTAAACTCAGTCCCATTTCATATTTTGGTGCTCTGCACGACCACCAACAACATAATTAGGCATAACTTTATAAACATTTTGTCAAATTATAAAAAATGACAGACATTAACATCTATAATACGTGATAAACAATGATTACTAGGTAATTGGTATATACTTATTCCAGGTTGACAGCTCCATTATGTATTGTACTGTTCAACTATTCATACAAAACTCTATCACGACATCGCCTTTGCCGGTAAACTGGATAATGCATTAGCAAATGATATGAGGGTCTCTGTCTTCAAACAGCTGACTCGTTGCAGGCGCACAGTTATACTTAGACATGGTAAGACGTTGAGGGGCCTGTTGCTGAACTTCTATAATTGTCAGTAAACGCGTTGATTATTTTATGCTCTTCCCATGAATGGAAACTTTCTATAAGTGACTTCTTCAAGATGCTCATTTCTTTTATACTCTTCCTCCAAAGAAAGACTGCTAATAGAATAATCGGAATATGGTCATCAGTCATCACCATAGACACCTTTAACATAATGTGCAAATCAATATGTACAGCAAATAGAATAATTCATGTACACTCATTCATTTACCAAAGACACCTTTAACACGAGTACATGACGCGCATAGCAACATTAAGTATAATTTATTATGGAGCAAAGTGTTAAAGATTGGAAAGAGATAGCAATATAGCATCTTTAAGTTTTAGACTTGAGGATTTTGCAGTTAATAATGTAAAAAAAATTCGAGTACCAGCTGAAAAACAGAAGTCGTGTTTGGTAATAAATTGTTGAATGTTGTTATTTGGCTGCTTCACTTGACTTGTTTAACCAACTAATAGTCGCAGTTTTTACAGGTTGTCTTGCCCCTATTTATAGAAGTTTAGCAAAATCGATATATGCCTCTATTTGGCTATCAGTGAATTAATATAAAGTAGATAATAACCAGAATTTTCAATTTGAGTGAAAATCTAGCCAAAAGCTTGAGCTTGTTTTTTCAGCCACATGATGAGTCATTTACCCAACATAAATTTTGGTTGTAAGATCACATTAACGAACTAAAGGCAAAAGCATTAATAACTAGCCATAAGTCAAGTGCCAAAAAAAGGCCGAAGTGAAGCTGGTTATGTAACACTACAGCCCCGTGATAGCATACATTTTTAACAGGAAATACTTGCTTCAATACAAAATAATTGCGACAATTGAATTTGCACTATTCAGATTCTTGATTTGGCCACATTTTTACTAATTTATTGAAAGCTAATGTTATAAAGTAAAAAGTTGTTAGTTAGCTTCACTATATATTTTCATCAATTTTTTGTAACTATTAACCAATATATAACATGAAAATAGGATAGTACACCTGGGTGCACCAATTAAACAAAAAAAAAAAAAGCGGAAAGAACATACATGTGTTTGATAAAGAATATACCTGTGTTCTTTAATATGTTCTTTGAGTGTGATCATTGTATTCTTTGGGTATAACTATATGTTATTTACATTATAACTTATGTTATTTAACATATGTTGATTAAACATGTTTTTTGGGTTTCAATAATACAAAGTATGTTTTTTGAATTTGGCTCGTATGTTCTTTGAATTAGGCTCGTATGTTCTTTGAGGTAGTGACGCATAAATTCTATTTTTATTAGCATATGTGATATTTAAATTACTTTTATTATCGTATGTTCTTTGAGTTGATCAGTATGCTCTTTGGGTATGAACCCTATGTTTATTAGTATTATTACATTATAAATTATGTTCTTTTAACATAAATTATTTTGAAATTTGAAAATGAAATCTTGAATTGTTTTTAGTTGAAAATAACATTAGAGAGAAAAAACTAAAACAATTATGAGAAGTTGAATTTTTGGAGAGAGAAAAAAATATTTTTGGGGGAAATGATATCTTTGGTAAAGATTTTTTCAGTTAATGTGTAATTTTTCAAGAAAGTTTTATCACTTCTTTTTGTAATATCTTTATGTTCTTTGGTAATGCATGTTCTTTGTCAAATACAAACATGTTTTTTGTCAAATACATGTATGTTCTTTGTGAATCCAGGATGTTCTTTCCGCCTTTTTTTTAATAACCAGTGCACCTTGCGCATGGTGCACCCTGGTGTACAGCATTGTATATAATAAAGTCATTACTGTTCAAAATTGTTTATTGACAAATGTGAAGTGTTGCAATTTTTTTAAAACAAAAGAAGTAAAAGCATACCTTCACCTTAGCAGGAGTCCCTGTCTTGACAGTGGTTGTGCTGCCGCCATAGCCGAATTTTGGCCTCTTTTCTGCAGGCTTTAGTATTTGGAAAGAGCACATTAAAGTTTCGTCTACACTCATCATCGCTCCAGCATTGTCAAACTCACCACAGTAATTAGGTGCTGAAAATATAGTAACAAGTTGCCTATTAGCAAAGAACTCATATCCATCCTCAACAACCTGCACATTAGATAGATAAATATCATGAGCAATTAAATTTGCTGTACATATTTTAAAGGCATATGATGTGTTAAGAAGCTATTAACCTGGTGTGCACGACAGATTAGATCAAGGTCCAGCTTCTGAAGAGTCTCAGTTACCTTATCAGGACCGAAGGTATAGGAGACCCCTCTATCATTCATTCCCCAGCCTTGGATATCATTACAAGGGTCAGACCAAAGGAGATCACACAACAAACCACTTTCTGGAACATCAGTTGGACGGAGTAGATTACGTATTTGGTCCAAATTATGCAAGTCAGGGGAAATTCCCCCATGCATGCACAGTATCCTTTCATCAATAAGAGCTGCCACGGGTAGGCAGTTAAAGGCATCTGTAAAGACTTTCCAGAGTCTGACATTAAACCTTCGTTTACACTCATCATAAAATCCATATATACGATTTACAGAGGCACATTCATGGTTGCCCCTCAAAAGAAAAAAGTTCTCAGGGTATTTTATCTTATAAGCAAGGAGAAGACATATTGTTTCCAAACTCTGCTTCCCACGATCAACGTAATCACCCAGGAACAAGTAATTGGATTTTGGAGGTAATCCACCATATTCAAACAGCCTCAGGAGATCAGAATACTGCCCATGAATGTCTCCTGCCCACATGAAAGATGTAACATTAGAAAATTGTTCTTAAAAATGATAGAAGCTTAATATAAAGTATCTTTTTTCCAAAATAATTAGCAAAAACATAGCTTGGGAAATTTTTAGCTAAATCAAGGAGACAGTCGAGACACTACTACCACCCAACCCAGCATCACAACTTCATGAAATACTAAAGGGAATAAAAAATGACAAACAGACTTTCAAATCGAGGTAATTATCTCAACCATTGTATCAGTGGCACATAGCAGATGGTAACAACATTGCAGTTCGACGGAAAAGGTTGCAATTGACACGGCATGATTTTACATTGGTCATATTCTCATACCAGTTTGTAATGCTCTGTATCAATATTGATAAATAACAGTCCTTAACATCAGTTCAATAATTAACATATAATGTACCAAAAAATGCATCGAATCAATTATTAAAACCATGAGAATACACATCAAATCTCAAAATAAATAACAGTCCATACTGGTGTGAAATAGATGACCTTGATTTCCCAGCACAGTTAGTGACTCTAAGATGAATATACCCAATCACAATAATGAATTAACCAAAAAGATAACCTCTATTTCTGATAAAATAGTACTTGGGCACATCAACCCTGTTCCTTATTAAAAGTTTACTTGACAGTATAATTCCAAGCTTTACTAATTACTCCCCTTCTCAGAACCTCAATTGTGAACTTATCAAACTTATATTGATATACCAAAGGTTCAAAGTCCAAAACATCCTTAACATATTACAGAAGTGTTATGTTATACAATCAAAGTTATCATTCCTTGGATTTATTTCTATATCTCCTACCTTAGTATTTACATCTCACCAATGACAACTAGTTTGTTTCCCATGTCAGTTTCATATACAATATTAAAGCTATGGCCACCCAGTGTGTAACGCATGCCTTGCATCGTTTAGCTTCCCAGAGAGACACTGAGGGCACCTACAGTCCCTTATTGTCAAATATCAAAAATCTTCCGTCTCAGATACCACATGTCTCAGTAAGAATATGACGGTACAGCACATCAAATCAATAGTAGAAATAAGTTTTGCAACTCGGAAAGGTGAAAATCTAATTGTATTAAATATTAATGAATTCATGCTAGTCAGGCAGTAATGAGCACACTAAAGTTGCTATACAAATAACAGACCAACAGATTTCACAGCTTATAGAGTTCACTACTAAATTCATGTACAAAGTTGGGATTTAGTGTGAAATCTATCTACCACCACTTTGTCAAATCAATTTTTTAAGGTTGTATCCTTGCTGGCAACCAAGGCATTAAGATTTCTAGAAAGATTACATCACAAACATGCCGGAGATAGAATGCACTCGAATCCACTTGGGCCATACCTAGAAAATAAGATGGAAGAAAAACCTTGCAGGTCAAAGGGGAAGGCTGTGTAAGAACCTACCCACAGGAATGTAGAAGAGATTTGTAACATGTAAGAACCTATCCTGGGGAAGAGAATAACATCTGGAATGGAAGCTATTACTCAAAACTGTGTGACAAAATTCAGGACAAAATTGTCCAATTAAATAGTTTGTTGGTGAGTTGATCACAGCATTGCCGTAATAGCTAATTTTCCGGGTTTGTTTGCCTTTTCTGGATGGTCTAGTAGACTTCTTCCAAGGAAGCAAAAGTAAACTACTCATCTATTCTTCTGAGCGAACAGGGTCCGTCAGCAAAAAAAATTGGAATTGCAGCAGATAGTAGCAAAAATCATTCACATTATGAAGTTTTTCCATTTCCATGGACCAATTTTGAAGCCATTCTACTATTTAAAATAAAAAATCACATCTCCAATCTGCAGTCATATCAATGACCCATAGGCATTAGTAACAAAAAATTTCACTCATTCTCTGGACTTCAGCACAATTCATATTTCAACTTAACTGCATGACATATTTCAGGGGAATAAACCCAAGCAATAGCATGTTTATAAAACCAGAGATCTTTCCCCAAAAATCCGTTGTTTCAAAATGACGGTCAACTAGGACCAAGGAAATGTAAAAATCCCAAATGCAAATCACTTAATTCCTTTTGGACAGTCAATGTTCAAGTGTAATGGTCTAAATGTAAAGATAGCCAACCAGGCACACATATTGCAAGTAAGGAAAAGTTTGCAATTTTCATAATTGGTTTCTAAACTATTAAAAGCAGACTTATACTACTACTACAAAAGTATGGACCTTAATACCTTATTCTTCACCTACAAACACACCTTATGCACTTCCTTAATCACTATTAAAACTATTTTTTGAAACTGTTTGATTTTTCCCACTTAGATGCAGCATCCAAAGTCCAAAAGATATAAAGGAGATCACAGGAGCAAAAATTGTCATTACAGCCTTCCATAGAAAAGATAAGCCACCATCTTTGTTTTCATGTCTTACAAAAGCATATTAAAATCTTGGCATACTAAACTACTTAATCAATCTTAAACTACAGGTGCATGAGCCTAGATATCTTCTAATCATCAAGAGAACTACAAAGGTACTTTGCTTTGGGCTATGTGACATATTACCTATATCAGAGGGAAATGCTAACCATGACAAGCCCACTTTAGCTCACAAGTCACAAGTAAAGAAAATCACTCAAGGATGACATAAAATCATGCTTAATGCATGATGGCCGGGATAGCTTAACCGGTCATTAACAATACTGGTTAGTTAACATTCTCACGTCCAATTTTAGCCATTTGCTCAACAAAATATCCCTCTAAAGCATTGAACGCTTTTATTCAACAAAAATCAATTACCGGACCAAAAAGATGGTAGTCGCATTTTACAAAGCTGAATTTTGGTGGAGAGTGCATAAGCAGCACCAATGACCAAGCAGATTCCAAATTTGATTAAAGCAACAAAGTAACTCGAAAATTTCAGACTTTGTTGTCAAATTCATCAAATGTTGTAATAGCTCTATAAGTTAAGACTTCATGGTCAAATCATCAAACAAAGTAGCATTTGACATGGTTGGTCCAAACACTAGAATTTATAATTCACTAAATTCAACCACCTCATTCCAGCTGTAGTAATCATTGAATTTGCAGACAATCAAGTATTCAAGTGAATCAACTAAACAAGGACCACTATCCTAGGTCTCTCTATAGTTTGACCTTATAACACCAGTCAATTTGCAATCACTGTATACAAAGCCCATACAAAAATCTTATTTCAGGGGTTGCAGTGCATTTTCTATAAACTATGTTACTCGGACTCTTTAATACACCTCAACAACCTATGTCCAATCCTCGACACGACTTGTGAGCCAAAATTATGCAAATTATTTCACAAAATAGCCAAGTGAGACAATTGGACATACACCCGTGACCGACACGAGTACCCGTGTAACACACCCTAGATATACAAAACATTCCAAGATCACAAATATGCAAGTCAACAATAAAATTCAACAAAAACCCACTTCAAATCACCAAAAACCCAGTAAAAATAACAATTAAACATAACTAAACATTGAATAAATTACAAAAGGAATAAGAAGATTACCACAAATCTTAACAGAAGCTTCAATTTCCAAAAGATTAGGCTGTTTCAAAAAGATTTCCCTAGAAAATAAGCAAAGTTGACGGATCTCAGACTCAGAAATCTGAACTTGTTTACCAGGTTTGCCCTTAACATCAAGCAATCTGGTAATAATGCTATCAAGAACAGCAGAGTCCATAAAATCAAATTGGTGGGAAAACAGAAAGAGAGAGAAAATAAATTAGAGATGGAGAATGAATTGAAAGAAGGGTAGCTAAGAACATCACTTTACTAACAAAAAAGAATGGTGGGAAAAAGCAAAAAAGATGAAAGGGAATTTTAATTTAGCTTTAGAAGAAACAGAGTTTGGGAAATACAGGTAAAGTTGAGATTCTGGGGATTTTGATTTTTAGATAGGAAATTGTGAGTGGGAAGAAATGTGGAAGAGAGAGAAAGAGTGGAAGAAAGGGTGGAAAAAAGAAGAAGGGAAAGAGTGAATTGGGGGAGGCTTCAGCTACCAGCAAAGTGGCAAGTGGGAATGAAGAATGGATGAATGAGTTGACTTAGTTTACTTTTTCTAGTTTTGTTCTCTCTATTTGGTAAGTTGATGGCGGCAAGACTACCCATGTCCTTGTGATGGTTACCCTAGTTATGGCCTCCCCTCCCTCCCTTTGTGTCGATTGATACACCGCGTCGTTATGTCTTACTCAAAACGGAATATTATAATGGTTTTTTATAATAAATACACGTTACTCGACTACTCGTAACTTGTAAGCATTATTCAATTATGGTCTTTTGGGAGTTAAGAAAATGAATCAAACAATTTTTTAAACAAGTTATGTGGGTTTTATTAAACTTTGAAAACATTTTGTTTATTAAATGAAACAATTTTTTAAATGGGTGTCGTTAAATTAAAGAAAAACTTGGTTAAAAACATAAAACAAAAAAGTAAGAGTTTGTTTGGTATCATATTTACTGTGGTTTTCTGTTTTTTGGTTTTTTGTTTTTCAAAATCATATGATATGTGTCATATAATGAATAAAAATTAGTCAAACTTATTAAAACCATGATCATTTTGAAAACTGACTACAGAAAAGTGGAAACACCTTTTCCGTATTTCCTTTTTTGATTTTTTGTTTTGAAAAATAGAAAACTGAAAACAAAAAATGATGTCAAACAAGCCCTAAACTTAGAGAATGGTGAACTCAACGGGCAAGATATTAATTTCTTTGCTATTGAAATGTTCTAAAGTGGAAAAAATAGAATTTACTTTACTTTTTACATTAATTCTTTAAAATAGAATATAAGTTAGTTAAAAAAAAAAAGGTGTTCACATAGTAAAACAGTTGAAAAAGCTTAAAAGGAAGTGTTTCAAAATATGACATATTTTTTATTATTATGTTAATTCTTTAATTAAAGAAAATCACTTAATTCAACAATTGTCCATGGAAACTTATTAGAAAAAGTTGCTCCAATTATTCATCGTGAATTCTTTTTTATGTAAAATCTATAGTATGAAGCAATTTGTATGATCGAATTTGGGTTTTGTTTAATCATTCTCGAGTTGAATTACTTTTTGACAATCTGCTTAGTTATCCATGCCAAAATCATTCCACAATCTTGACATTTCTTCATATTACATATTTACATGCATGTAAAAAATCTTGAACAAGCCAAGGTCTAGGAAGGACAATATATTTCTTTATGTATAATAAGAAATATCCACTTAATTTATTTACAAAAAACAACTAAAAGTGATAATTGACGGTACATTCAATTATTTCAATTCCTTATGAATTTTACACTTTATTTGCCTAAAATGCATCTATTGTACAATTGCAACTCGTCATAATTTAGGCATTGTCACTTAATCTGATTTAATAAATAATTTTATACACTTTGACCTAATTTGTTTGTTAATGTTTAAGAAAAACAATCAAATAAAGGTATAGTTAGATTCTAATCACCAAACATGAAAAATTCATAGTTTTTTTTATTTATGAAATCAAAGATAGTTAGGGGAAGCAGTCCACTTTGTCTTTAAATTACCAATTTAGTCGTTTACGACTTACATTTTCCTTCATTAACTCAAGGTTACCATGGACTTTATATGGCAGACTAGTGGTCATATATGATTCTAAACAAGATTATATGACCATGAGATGCATCCTCAACAATTCTAAGTTTTCAACATCGTATCCCAAAACCTCCAAAATCCCAAAATTAGTCAGAATATGTGTATTATAAGTTTAATAACCTTTAATTTTGGACAATTTTTTACTTTTTCGGACCTGAGGAAAAGAGAAGTTAGGGCTCTTTCCATGAACCCCATGACAGAGCTCATTTGGGTGGTTAGAACCATCCACTTTGACTTTAAACTATCAATTAGCCATATATGTGCATGTCTCTCTTAAATAACTTTAAGCCACCAGTCACCACAGACATTTATGTGATTGGCTGCTGGTTATACATGGTAACTGCTGGTTATACGTGGTAAAATTATATGACCTTAGGTTGAATCACCTACCATCATGAGAGTTTTCGACACCAAGTCCTAAAATCTCTTAAATTGATCTAAAAGCGTGGATATTCAAGTTTAAGTCAAATGTTGACTTTTTTGAACGCGGAGAATAAACAAGTCATACACCCTACAACACTTCTAGAGGCCAGATGAGTGGTAGGAATTGTCCACTATGTGACCCATTACTGGCTGTATGGTTACAAACCACATCTATTTTTGCACGGGTTCCGAAAATCTCTAAAATTGATCCGGTTCATTTCTAAAATCACTGAACCGAACTTAAAGTTTAATGTACTTAATGTTCCCAAAACCAATTCCTTGAACAAACCCAGAAAGCTCATCAATTGTTGGTCAGGCAAATCACTAGAGAACAGATTCTGTTCCATTTACAAGTCTAAAAGTGTTGAATTTTTGAAGATTAGAGAAATTGACTTCAAAAAATAAACTTTTTGGAAAGATGAGAAGAAACAATGGAGGAAATTACACAAACCCATGTCTAACAATGCACCAACCTTGGGCTTCTCTCCTCGTTTTTGGCATTAAACGAGTTGAGGGTCGATCCTGGCCTTCCCCTATAAGAGGTAATCCTTTTTCTCTCTCTTTGTTTTCATTCAGTTATAATTTTTCTAGCAAGGGTACAAATTCTTGATTAATGTTTACTTGTATTTCTGGCATTTTGAGTAAGCAAGAGAATAATAATGTGAATTACACCGAATTGGGTATTTTCTGGATGTGGAAATCGTATATGTTTGAATTTGAATAATTTTAGCTTGTAGAAGCTCTAATTGGGGATCCACTCTGAGTAAAAATTGGAACTTTGAGAATTGAGTTAACTAAATTTTTAATTTTGTAGAATTTAAAAATGTGTGTCAGAAAAAGTTGGAACTTTGAGTTTGTGGTGGTGGTGCCTGAAAATTAGAACTTTGAGTTTGTGGTGGTGGTGCCTGAAAATTAGAACTTTGAGTTTGTGGTGGTGGTGCCTGAAAATTAGAACTTTGAGTTTCAAGGTTGTTGATTTATTGAAGGACTCTAACTGAATGTGCATGTGTGCGCGCGCGCGCGCGTGTGTGTGGAGGGTGGGGGGAGGAAGGAGGTGATTTTGCTCATATTGGCCAACCCCAAGTAGTTAGGGTGGTTGTCACGGTACCTTATACTAGTATATGTGTAGTGGTGGCGGAGATGGTTGTTAATTTTTTATGTTATATATGCTATGCTTTGTGGTAGACTGGTAGTACCGTACAACAATAGCTAACATATTTTTTTGTTCTTTTCGCGTATATTGGAGGGTCTAAACCTTGCAAACTGCTTGTTTATCCATGAACCTATTTATTTCTTACGGTCCTGCTAACTAGCTTGATTATGTGCATTTACATGTGAAAACATAATTCATTAATTAATCTTTTGTGGAATCTGTTTGGTTGGAAATGAAAACATAAATACTCTGTACATTATTGAAGGTATTTCAGTTGTTTGGTATCTGTCTACTTCAACCGTCTAAAATGGAGATTACGGAATGTATCACCTATGAAGTAGTTTCTTGTGATGGATGTTTCTTTATGTTAATTGATCTGGTCTGTGAAGGTCGACTTTGGATACATGCTGCTAGTAAGGTCCCTGAACCTGAAACTATCAAAGCAATGGAGGACTTCTACAAAGAAATCTATGCAGTGAATGGAATAAAGGACCTCAAGTTTCCAGATAATTATCCAACTTCACGGCTGATAGGTTGTCACTCTTGATCAACATTTTCTCTTACAGAATTGTTCTGCATATTCAGTCTGTGAGTATTTGTATGAATTTATAGACAATTTTTTCTCGTGGCCCAAAATCTGATTTTAATTATGATTATTTGGTCTGGAAACAACTTAAGCACACGTGAAATCTAGTCCATCTTATTAAATGGCAGGAAAATATGCTTCATGTAAAATTTAAGGTAAAGAGTTGAGAACGGTAAGTTGCCTCCATTGGGGACAACCCTTTTTCACCAAATTATGACAACCTGCCGACAAAAATGTCTGCACTGCAATTGCTAAGAGGCCATTTATTTCTGTTAATTTAGAACAGGACGGTCTGCTACATCACTTGTATATAATATAGGACATTTTTACTTAAAAAAGGCTTTGTAGTAGAGCATTCCTTTCCACCCAGTATTGCGTTGCTTATTTTCAAATTTTCTATAGACAATACTGCAGTTAAGTTATTCCTTTGCTATTTCTTAATTGAGATGAGAATAAGCATCAGGCTTTATTGTGTCTTCTGAAGCGAATCCCATGCAATTGGATAGTATGATCTCTTGAGGAGTGGCTGCATAGAGTTGATACATCTCTAACTTTTGTCCTTAGGATCTAGATAATCTTTCTGGAACACGTGCACCCTCTCTTTTGTGCCAGCTATTCAGTATATGCCAAGGTCAACTGCACATGAACATTATTTCGCTTTTCTCTAAGGTTTCTTACTGAACTTCCTTTTGAAAGCAGGTTGTGTGGAGGTGGTTGGATGTATTACATGTGAAGAGCTGCAAAGCTGGGAGGAATTGCCAGAAGGGGTAGAGCATATATGTTTTCTTTTATTTCCCTTATTGATTTCCCATTCCTTTGACTCCAAATGAAGTATTGTGATTGTGCCTCATACCAATCTTTGAAGTTATTCTTGTAATAACAAAGGAATATTATGGAATGTTCCTTGGTTGACAGGTCAGATTGGAGGGACAAACAGATTACTGCTGGTTATGCGAGCAGCCGCAAGTATGCGTCCATTCTTTCTTCTTTGTATCCAGATACGGAATGCTATTTGTGTGATTAGTAGCTAACACATGTACTTGAACTAATACAGAAACTGATAATCCCATTCGAAATGCGAGGGCAACATGGTGTTTACAATTTGGAGAGGAAGGTATGCCTGAACTGTAAGACCTTGGCACTTTTTCTCTCTTTGCAGGACTACAATGTCGCTTTTATGCTCATTACTTAGTTGCGTTTGTTGCTGAGAAAGCTGTAAAATTCTCGGTTTTGGCTATAGATATACGAGGCAGCAGTAAGAGGTTTGCGTCCAGTTGAAGCTCCATACCCTGTCAAGTTTCCGCTTATAGATCCTCAAGATCCTTTTTCACTGAAACCTGGATCACTCACATGTCTCTCTGGAACCTCCAAGACTTCTAAACTGGAAATTTCATCTGGTCTTAGCAACGTTATAGCTGGTGCACGAGTGGCTGCAACACAGTTTTCGAGAGAAAGTAAGGGTGATTCTAGTATAGACTCTGAAGTAGGAATTCCTGTTTCTTCAAGGACAAGGAATAAATTGAAGGGTATAACACAGAATGAAGAAGACGTGTGTCATGATGCAGAGCCTAACTCAGTAACCAAGGACTTGAAATAGCAGTAGCTGTTAGTGACAGAGAAGTCAGTCTGACTGATAAGGTTTGCATTTTCTTTTATGTGCTCATTAATTCCAAGAAGAATTTTTCACCATGATGATATGATCAATAGATTTGTTGTGCTTCATGATTTTTTTGTAGCATGGTGATAAAATTGATGTTTGGGTGGTTTGTTATGTCAATGTTGTTGGTACAGTTGATGTAATAGCTACCTTACTTTTCCTTTAAAGATTGGTATGATTTTTTCACTTCAAAGGTTATGTGTTTTCTTTTATTTTATGTTGGGGGAAGAAGGGGGGGGGGGGGGTATTATGGGGGTGTTGCAGAAGGGTTGTTTAGTTGCAAGTTGTGAAGGGGAGTAGCTTGTTGGTATTTTCTTTATTTTGATGCACCAAACTTCCTGTATCATGAGTTTCACCTAGGACATGAATACTGTTGAGAAAATACTTTTTGAAATTATTTCACATTTCCATGTTAGTGACATTGTTAAAGAACTACATTTGATGATTGTGCTTGACATTGTTAGAGTACATTGTTAGTGACATTGTTACATTACTACATTGTAAATGAAGTCACTAACTACAAATGTCGCTCACTTACTCATTGTTAAAAAAGTAACTACAAATGCTCAAACCCACTCATTTCTTCATATTTTTTAACACTTCATTTTTTAACACCGCTGCAACACGGATACGATCTTCACACCACCGTGTTCCCAAACACCAAGCGTCTCGGTGTACAGTGCAGCCCTGTCCACCGCCAACAACTCCGCCAGCAAATCTGCCTGATCCGCATCAGCCACAGCACAAAGTCGTTTACCCTCAACACGAATCCCCAGAATGGCCTCGACGTCATGTAACATGATCGTCATTTCACCGAACGGAAGGTGGAAAGAGTTTGTATCCGGCTGCCATCGCTCAACGAAAGCCGTGATCAGCGTACTGTCAATCTTATCGTGCATGATGGCAGGAACGTGATTCACCCCAGTGCCCTCCAGTCGCTCGAACATCTCGCTCTCCGCCGGCCAAGCCTCAGCCCATGTACGCAAAAAGCTACAAGTCTTTTCCCGGGTATGATATTTCAACAACCCCGTAACTGAAGGCCTCTCCTGGTCCTCCCAAATACGGGCAGCTATGTGTCCTAGAAAGCTAGGAATCACACTCCCGTCAACAGGCCCACCGGGCCACTCACTCCTAACAACCCAAGAATCATTAACGACCCTCGACCGTTTTCTACTTGCCCCAGATACAGTGGACGTAGATGATGTGCCAGATCTACTAACAAACCTACCACCCCTACCCTTACGCACCTCCACCATATGTGCCTCGTACATGTCATCAACCCTCTGATTGAATGGACCGTAATCATCATACGGTCCACTCCCATCGTCCACATCCTCATCCTCATATGCGCCCTCCTCCTGCTCCTCCTCCTGGTCACCCTCCTCAGCATCATCATCATTATCGTCATCGTCATCCTCATCCCGCCGGTGGATCCGTTCTCTACGAGTCGAGGCCGAAATACCACGGGATCTAACATGTCTATGCCCCGACCTCTCCACTGAATAGGTTCTACTAAGAAGCTCTACATTCTTCCCCGCACCATGACGACCCAGTGAATTCTACAAAAAATTTAACAAATTATTTCAACTAATTAGGACACAAAACAAAAATTTCAAATTATTTCAACTAATTAAACACAGAAAAATATTATACGGCATACACAAATACACACATAATACCCTAATATATTACAAAATGTATGATTTCCAAAAAAAATAAAAATTATTTCAAATAACTAACCATAAAAAATAAAAAACAAATATATTACACATACACAAATACACACATAATACCCTAATGTATTACACATTTTAAATAAAAAAAACAATTACACATTAACACAAACAATTACCACATACTACATCAATTAAGGCATAAAAAATGTTTAAACATCAAACATACAAAAAATAAAATATAAACACAAAAAAAAAAATCTGATTTTATAAAAATAAAGTATACACGATTTATTAAAAAAAACACATAAAGTTGATAAATATTTAAACAAAAATAAAACACATTAACAAAAAAAAATTAGACATAAAACTAAATTATTTTAAATAAAACTAATTTTCTGATTTTGCAAAATAAAAAAAAACCAAAAAAAATCAGAAAAAACAAAAAGAAAAAAAAAGAAAAAAAAAAGGGGGGTTGGGCGCCTGGCCAGGACGCCCACCCACTGGCGGTGGCGCCAGATCCGGCAGCCATAGCCAGTGGGCAGGGAAGCCCACCCATTGGCACAGGCGCCAGATCTGGACGCCACAGCCAATGCGCTGGCTCCTGGTTTGGACGCCTGTGCCGGTGGCTGGGCTTCCAAGCCAGACGCCACCCCACCGGCTTTGGTGGCCGGAGCTGACACCCCACCACACGCCACCGTCTTCTTTTTTTTTTTTTTAAAAAAAATAATTAAATAATTACCTTGCCACCAGGTCGCCGCCGCCACCTCTTTCCCTTGCCGCCGCGACATTGTCGTAATTAATTTTTTTAGGAGAGGTAGATTTTCTGATTTTCTTTAGAGAGAAGTAGAGAGTGTTTTTTTTTTTTAAAATGAAAAGGGCAATAAAGTCAAACCAAGTTATATTTATGGGCTTTATATGGTAATTTGCGGGCGATGTTTAACAAATCCCTAACTTTAAGCTTTAAGCTATAAAAAATGCTCCATTTTTTGTTCCAGAATGATTTAGTAATCCAGTTAGCTTCTGGTTTTCTGTAATTTAGATAACACAAATTAATCTCACATACTGTACATTTGATCAACAACTCTTGATAATTAGAAATGGTCAAATGTTTTTGTCTCTATAATGCCTTCTGATGTTAAAGTAATTGTCTTTCTTTTGAAGCTGTGTAAATTTCATGAGCTTATTTTACAAGGACTTTTTATTTACCGCGATATAGCTGATTAATCCTAGTATGTAGAGGAAATATGTATGAATTCCTTAGTCGCCATAGATTGTGATAACTGTTTCAATTTTTATTTATTTATTTATTATTTTTATATAGGATTTTATATTACACAATCTTGATGAGGTGCAACGTTTTCTATTGTTTAACTCTGTTTTCACACAATGTTCTTTAAGACATCGTATTTTTAAAGAATTATACTGTACTAAATTATAAGAAAAAAAAGGTTCAGTGTGAAATATATACAGGCCAAGAATGTGGGTAATTCACTTACAAAATTAGACTTGGGCAGGAGCAACATGTACATGACGAATATATCATATACGTAGTAGTTTTTTTCTCCTATGTGAAACTGTATATATAGGGCCTTATATCTTTCTACTCTGAACCATCCCACAGAAATTTTCCTAGTGTTACATATATAAGCATGTCTGGTGGACGCTTCATACTTTTGTTCCTTATGGTGGGAGTTCTCATCGCTGCTCAATGCCTTGCTGAACATCATCAGCATGATCATCGCAAAACATCTCCACGACACAAGCCAATTGATACCTGTAAAAAAACAGCAGAACACAGCAGATCTATTAAACCACCCAAGGCAGAGAAGAAAAAACCTCCCGTACCTCCTCATGATAAAGATAAGGCACCACAACATGAAGTCCACAAATCTCCTAAAAAAGGTGCTACTAAACCACCTGTTGGACATGAAACAAAATCGCCTCCCAGTAAAAAGGATCTACCTGAGAAGAAGCTTCCCCCTCCTGGAAAGAAGCTTTCCCCAATGCCGCCCCACAAACCACCCACGACATCTTACAGAATTTCTTGATTTTTATCTAGAGTGATGCATGAATAAGAAACATCCTGGACACTATATCAGCATTTCTTCTTTATTTTATGGTTATCGAGCTTGTATTTTGTTCTACAAATTGCATGTCTGTGCTGAATTGGGTTTAAAGTATAAAAAATTGAAAACCTTTGACGTTTGATTCAACATTGATTACCTGTTTATCTCTAGTATCTTTGTTCACCTTTGTGAATCAAATCGAATATTATAAAGTTATAGTATTATGATTTAATGAAAATTATTGGTCTAAACTAAGAATAATTGTTTGATAGTTGTACACATATGATGCTATTCAACAGTTACTGTATTGCAAGTTCCTTAGCTTCTAATATCCAATTTCATGACCTTGTAAGTGAATAATAGCTACTGTTTTGCAATTTCCTTTTTGTAACCTGGTAATTTATCCATCTCTAGGATGTGTTCCTCATGCGTCTCTGCAAAACATCTGAAGTCAGCAATCCAAAGCTGCAAAGCAGAACATTTTCTTGGACTTCCCTCGCAGAAGTGCAAAGTTGATCGCGTAGCACCTAACATGATTCGATTGTGGTAAGAACTTATGCATCTAGACTTCATACGTCCTGACTATGCTGATTTGGAACAAAGAAGAAGTTGTTCGATCAATTTTAGCATGACACTCATTACATAGGTTACTGATATATATTGTGCTCTGAACTTGGTATCTTCGAGTATTGATCACATTGTCATTCATACCAAGCTGAATCATAGCAATCCCATAAAAGATTAATCTAAGTTGTCAACAAGCTCTAAAAGATTAATCAAAGTTGTCATCAAGCCGATGGCTTCAAAATTGACAAAAACACGCTGATTACATACATGAGCGATCTTACAAGGATAAGGATCATCACTTCACCCATCATAAGTCTGATGTGAATAACCAGTATCTTTAACTCATTACATACAAATTTTAATTATTCAATCCAAAAATATTGAATCAATTCATGATCATAAACAATAAAACAATTCAATCATCATTATTGAAGATTTCGTTTATGAGCAGTGGCTAGACGTCATTTTACACCACTTTAGTCGTGCAACCCTCTTAAGATAGTTTTTCTCGACCAATCTTAGTCCAAAAAACTATCAGGCCCAGCCCAATATCCCGATCTGGCCTTACTGTGTGGCCCAAAATTTTGGCTCGATCTTGGCCCGACCCAGCCCTATGGTCTGCTCCATATATAGCAATTTTCCTGTACGTATTATTTGTGATCTTTCCCAAACCTAATACGTGGTCTTCAAGCAAAAACAAAAATTACACCTATAAAACCCCATTCACAAACCAAACAGAAAAAAAAAAAAAAAAAAAAATCTCCAGAATAATTCACTAAGTCTCCGAAAATACTCTCAGCAACCTCTGAATTCATCATTTCCTCCCTCGCTACCACCGCAACCGCCTCCGACTCTGACTCCGCCACCAACTCTTCTTGCCTTCTTGGCACGGTAGTACACTTCTATTACAACAATGGCTTCAAACTGTCCTCTTCTTGGCCCTCCAGAGGCCAACAAAAACACTCTCCTCCACCGCCTCGCAACTAGGCTTCACAGAGAACAATCCTCTTACGTACAAGGCAACAGGCAACCCATGCCTAGATTTCTTCTTCCATGTAGTGTCCAACACGCACCCCCCGGTCGATCACGGAACGCCTCGAAAAGGCTTGGGATCATGATCCCTTGACTACATTAAAGCTTATATGTAACCTTAGAGCGATTAGAGGGACCGGAAAGTCCGATAGAGAAGGTTTCTTTAGTTGCGCGTTTTGGCTCTTTAAGCATCATCCTAGGACATTAGCGTACAACATGAAGAATCTTGCTGAGTTTGGTTGTTTTAAGGATTTGCTTGAGATTCTTTACCGGTTACTTGAGGGATAAGATGTTCGCGCTAGGAGGAAATCGGAGTGGGAGTCTAAGAAAAGAGGGGAAGGGAAGGTGAGGAGGAGGAGGAGGAGGAGGAGGAGGACGAGGAAGCCGAGGAGGAAGGGTTATAGGAAGGAAAACAACTGTAGGTGGTTCCATGATATAGAAAACATAGGGGAGTCGAAGGAGGACAGGATTCGGAAGAATTTGGAGAGGGGAGAGGAGGAGAAGAAGGCGGCGAGGGTGTTGAGAAAAGAGAGGGAAGCTGCTAAAGCGAAGAAGGCCTTAGCTAGGTACAAGAAAGACCCGGATTTTCGAGTTTTGCATGATCAAGTAGCTGAGGTTTTTGCCAAGTTTTTGAGATCTGATGTTGAGTTCTTGAAATTGGGGGATGTAAATAAGATTAGTTTAGCCTCGAAGTGGTGCCCTAATATCGATTCATCGTATGATAAAGCAACATTGATTTGTGAAAGCATTGCAAGAAGAGTGTTTCCTAAGGCAGAGTACTCTGAATATGAGGGTGTTGAGGATGCTCATTATGCTTATAGGGTGAGAGATAGGCTTAAAAAGGAAGTACTTGTACCGCTTCATAAGGCGCTTGAATTACCTGAAGTGTACATTGGGTTTAATCAATGGAGAACATTGCCTGACAATCGAGTCCCATCTATCGTGATGAATACTTACAAGGACCTCTTTTTGAAGCATGATCCTAAAAGGTTTTTGAAGTATTTGGAAGATGTGAAAAAGGGGGATTCAACTATTGCAGCAGGTGCGTTGCTTCCTCACGAGATTATATCTTCTTTAGGGGATGGAGGTAGTTCAGTCGCGGAACTTCAATGGAAGAGAATGGTGGAGGATCTCATGAAACTTGGGAAGTTGAAGGATTGTGTTGCAGTTTGTGATGTTTCTGGTAGCATGGAGGGTAATCTCATGGAAGTATGTGTTGCCATTGGATTGCTTATCTCGGAGTTGAGTGAAGATCCATGGAAAGGAAAAGTCATAACGTTTACTGCTAAGCCGAAGTTGCATATAATTGAAGGAGATGAACTTGTTTCAAAGGTGATGTTTACAACAAACATGGAGAGGGGTTTGAACACCAACTTTCAAAAGGTTTTTGACCAGATTTTAAAAGTGGCTGTTGATATAAGATCAGTCAGAATCAGATGGTGAAGAAGGTGTTTGTGTTTAGTGATATGGAGTTTGATGAAGCTGCAGGGGACAAAGTCTATATGACTCTTCTTTGGATTCTAGGTACTCAAGAGATTATTCTTCGGATTCTAGGTACTCAAGAGAATTTTCTTCGGATTCTAGTTATTCAAGAGATTATTCTTCGGACTCTAGTTACTCACTCGATTATGGTAAAAGAAGAAGAGGATGGAAGGAGAGGGAAGAGAGACGTGCTGAGAAGTGCAGGAGAAAAGGGTGGGAGACTGATTATGAGGCTATAAAAAGGAAATTCAGGGAGAAAGGATTTGGGAAAGTGCCTGAAATTGTGTTTTGGAACCTTAGACCATCAGAGGCTACCCCTGTAACAGCAACACAAGAAGGTGTTGTGCTGCTAAGTGGATTTTCGAAGAATTTGATGAAGCTGTTCTTTGAGAGAGATGGGATTTTCACTCCCTTGGAAGCTATGGAACTTGCCATTGCCGGTGAAGAATATAAGGAACTAATTGTGTATGACTGATTTAGTCCAATTGCTTATTTAGGTTCTTAGTTCTAGATTTAGTTCATAATAGAGTCCTTTTACCCAAAAAAATATGCAAGAAAAAAAAAAAGGTTTTATGTTTAATCCCCTTTCCCTGTAGAATTAGTGCTGCATTCTGTTCTTCAATAAGTGCTAAATGGTTTTCAGAACAGTTTATGTTTCATTGAATAAAGTTTGGTTTTAGCTATCATGTTTTCTGGCATTAGTGTACTAAGAAGGTTTCGATTACGTTTAGATTATGAACAATGAAGCTACTGACTTCTAATATCTACCTGCCTCAGTTGATACATGCATGAACAATGAAGCTACTGACTTCTAAGCTAACTAATTTAAAGTACAGCCTTGCATTGTTGCAATCGACCTCAGTCTTTCCATAACTTCGAATATTCATTGAATTTGAGACTATTTTTGCTTCCTCAAGGTTTCTGTTATTGTAAATCCAAACATTTTTAGTTCATTCAATCTGACATCGATAATGATCAGCAACAAAAATTCACGAATTTCACAAGTCTCCTACAAATTATGGCTCAACACACATAATAAATAGACCTTTTTCATCGGGAACTCTGTAGACATGCATGTGTATTCAATGTTCATGTAGGCTTGGAGCAGTATAGCACAATTTATGTTCGAAATAGACTTCCCCCCACCCCAAAAAAAAACAAAAAAAAAAAAAAAAAAGATCACCTGGGCGGCTGTGCCTGTAGATTCCTTGGATTCAGAATGAAATCGAGTATGAGCACAAGATATAACCTCAGATTCAGTGAACAGAGAAAATAAAGCGATATTATCATATAGTGGAGCATCATTGTCATCACAAAGTATACTGATGTACCGCATTACAGTTCATCCTTCTGACCTGCTACTTATATAGCTTCTGAAGTAAAATATTTCATCTGCCTAGCACCTGACAAGGTTATGAATTACATTGTGATGCTGTCTTATGCATGACACTCCTAATGAAAATAGTCAAAGGTAATCTAGGTAGTTGATGTCGTAGAATTAAGCCTTCATACATATTACATACAAGTGTATAAATGATGCAGTACATACTAAATACAACAGAGCAGCAGCCTGCAAGAAAGAATAATTGAAAGATCTAAAACCTGTTTAGATTGCTGATATTATGTCAAGTGCGTCTGCAGATCAAATCTTAGTCGGCTAAAATGTATGACAGATAGAAAACTCTACGGGGGTAATTAAAGTTTTAGAATTTGGAAAGGCCAAAGCCTAGTCATAGTGTTAGGATTTTGTACTACAGGCAGAGAAATGTTTTAATGAGGCAGAGAAAGCTTGTAATGTCAAATTCTTCGAAATCTGCAGACATCTGACAGCTAATTGTTTTTTATTTTTATTGAGACTCACCTTCATATTCCTTGGCTTCCAATATTAAATTTTCGTGATCTTGTAAATGTTGTAAAAATAGCTACTGGCTTGCAATTTCCTCTGTATAACCGGTTTTTTCTTATTCATCTCTAGGAACTTAGGAAGTGTTCCCTATGCGTCTCTGTGAAACATCTGAAATCAACAATCCGTAGCAGAAGTGCAAATTTGATCATCGTAGCACGCACCTGACATGATTTGATTGTGGTAAGAAACTATGCTATCCTTGCTTCATACATTCTGATTGTGCTGAAGTCACTGATATGCAACATAGTATTTCCGAGTATTGATCACGTTGTCACTTGTACCATGTTGAATCCTAGTCCTATAAATGAATAAGCAAAGTTGTCTGATGAACTAAGAATGAATTGTATATCCTGCAGGCCTGCACCTACAGGCCAACGCCGGCTTCAAAACTGGCACATCACTCTATTAAGTTTTGTGATCTGAACACATAAGAACATGAGCCACTACTGTTTTACCTTAATTCTGAACTTGAATTTCAGAAGACAAAGCTAGCAAAATGCAATTACAATAACATACGCTAGTTAAATACATTAATGGTCGTCAACATTGAACATTGACAAATGTTACAATTTTATCATTTATACGAAATAGAAAAGGAATTAGATACAATGATACAAGTACAATCATTCAAACCAATTATTGATTCAATTAAGATGATATATAACACAATTACACAAATCAACCACAATGGAAGATTGCCTATACAAGCAACATTTATCTTGTTTACACCACGTCAACAGTACAATCCTCTTAACAAATCCGGTTACGGCCAAAATTAGCCCATGAGGTCAGGCCCAATATGTGGATATATATTTATATATATATATATAAATCAGACTATGGCTCAAATTATCAAACTCTTCACCTTAAAAAAAAAAAATTACACTCAAACAACCAAAACTATGGCTCCGAAAATGCTCTCTGAAGTTATAATTTCCTACCTCCCTACCACCCCAATCGCCTCCGCCGCTGCTACCACCACCGACGTAGACAAAAACAATTGCCGTAAAATCTATCATTCTGATTTTTTCCCTTGTAATTTTCTATCTCTTAGTAATAATTCTCACCCAACATAATAAGCTTTACAGATAATGGATCCACAACATTCTTAACCTCAGGCAACCCTGCCTTAGACTTCTTCTTCCATGTTGTCCCCGACACGCCGGCTTTGGAACTCATCCACCTTGTACAACTTTCTTGGTCATACGATCCACTCTTAACCCTTAAGTTGATCTGTAATCTTCAAGGTGTACGAGGTACCGGAAAATCTGATAAAAAGGGGTTTTACGTAGCTGCATTATGGCTGCATGAAAACCACCCTAAAACCCTAGCCCTTAACATGAGCTCCGTTTCGGGTTTCGGGTTTCGGGTACTTGAAGGATATGCCTGAGATCCTCTTCCGCCTTTCTAGAAGGTTCCGATTCTAGGAAAAGTGTGGAGAAAGGTTCCGATACTGGGAAGCGTTCGGAGGAAGTTTCCGAGGAGTTTCCAGTCTTGTGTAGGGGCGGTAGGGGTTTCGGGTTAATGGGAGGGCGTGGTAGGGGTTTCGGGTTAATGGAGGAAGAAGAAGATGATGACGACGAAAATAAGGGTGGGGAGAGGAGTGAAGAGGAGAAAGAGAAGATTAGGGTTCTGAGACCTAAGAGGAAAAATGAAAGGACTAAAAAGATATTGAGGTTATATAATCAAGATGTTAATTTTCGGCCTTTGCATGATTCAATTTCTGATGAATTTGTTGATTTGTTGAGAAGATATTGAATTGCTTAAAAAGGGTGATTTGTATAAGTTAGGGTTAGCTGCTAAATGGTGTCCTACACTTAATTCTACATATGATGAAGTGACATTGCTTTTGTGAAAGCATTGCAAGAGGGTTGTTTCCGAAGGAGGAATTCGACGAGTATAGGGGTATGGAGGAAGGGTATTACGCCTTTAAGGTTCGTGATCGATTGAGGAAGGAGGTGTTGGTTCCTTTAAGGAAAGCACTCGAGTTACCGGAGGTTTATATTTGTGCTAAGGAGTGGGATGCATTGCCTTATAATAGGGTGCCTTCTGTGGCTATGAATTTGTACAAAAGTCTGTTTTATAAGCATGATAGGGAGAAGTTTGAGGGGTACTTGGAGAAAGTGAAGAGTGGTAAGGTGACGATTGCTGCTGGGGCATTGCTTCCTCATGAGATAATCGCCTCGTTGAAGAGGGATAAAAATGGCGGTGAGGTGGCCGAGCTTCACTGGAAGAGGATGGTGGATGATTTAGCAAAGAAGGGAAGTTTTCTAACTGTATGGCTATTAGTGATGTGTCTGGGTCTATGAATGGGATTCCAATGGAAGTTTCTATAGCTCTTGGTTTGTTGATTTCCGAGCTAAGTGAGAAACCATGGAAGGGGAAACTAATCACTTTTAGTAATGATCCTCAGTTTCACAGAATTAAGGGAAGAACACTGATAAAGAAATGTAGCTTTGTAAAGAATATGGACAGGGGATTTAGCACGGATTTGCAAAAGGTGCTTGATCGGATTTTGAAGGTGGCAGTGAAAGCGAAACTCCCTCAAGAACAGATGATAAAAAGGTTGTTTATCTTCAGTGACATGGAGTTTAATGAGGCCTCTGGCCGGAAACCTTTGTCGTATGGGATTCATGGCAAAGAACCGAATAATGATGTGATTTCTTGGGAAACAGATTACATGGTGATACAAAGAAAGTTTAAGGAGAGTGGATATGAGAGGGTGCCTGAGATTGTGTTTTGGAACCTCAGGCACTCCGAGGCTACTCCAGCACTGAACCTGGGGTTGCTCTTGTAAGTGGATACTCGAAGAATCTAATCACCTTGTTCTTGGAAGAAGGTGGGGTATTGAATCCAGAAGGGGTTATGCTTGCTGCCGTTGCTAAGCCAGAGTATGATGCAGTTGTTGTATACGATTGACCAATAATTGCTTGTTTCTAGCTTGATAGATGTTTTGAGAATTAAAATGTCTGTACTTGAGATTTTACTGTATATATACTGAATAAAACAACTTTTCAATAGAATAAACTTGCATTAGTTTTGTGTTTTCTGTCAATGCATTTATTTGTTGCAGGGTATTGTTCTGTATTTCATAATTTCAGCCTACAGATCCATAATTTTTGAAAAATTATGTACTAATATTGTTGAAAGTACTTAAATTTTGCTCTTAAGTTTTGATATTGAGGTGAAGTTGGCTTATATGTCATATCTGTTTATGACTCAACTGGGAAATTTTTCTTATTGATTATTCAGTAAAATTTGTCAAGAGTTTTCATTGTTGCCATAATTATAATCCTAAAATCATGTAATTGCAAGTTAGGCTGATAATTTCATGATTTCCATCACTCCATACTACATTTAGAGGAAGTCTAGGCTAGTTAGTAGTCACATTTATGTTATCAAACCATATTGTGTCGTCTCTTGGACTATTACCTATTTATCACATATACTGTACTGTTTTAGCTATTTCTATCTCATACGGTAGCGTGTTTATGCAGAAGTGAATTTCATATTATGATCAAAGTTTCAGGATGGTCTTTATCTTCAGAACTCTTATAAATGATCTGTTTAACAAAAATTGTACAACTAATAATCATTTAACTTTTCTGTGTGTTGAAAAGTGTTCATTGTTTGCGGCTGAGAAATTCAGGTTTGGCATATTTAATTTGTAATCAAGTTATTTTGCTGCTTTAGTATTGGAAGATGATGGTATAGACTATAGAGAACCCTGAGTCATTTATGCTTACTGATATTGGTTAGCCAGGATATTAAGCCGGTTGCTTATGAATTATGGTTGATTTTAGTTTATATACATATACTTCAGAGTTAAGACCTTACTATATAATGAATACAAAATCAGAACTTCAGACTTGGAATTGCAAGTATTGGCATAAGGGTGTTTTTGTTCTGTTTCCTACCATTGTGCACTGTTTCGATAAATTTGATGATAGTTGGGGAATTTTGTGACAATTTTCAGCACATATACAATTTCATTTCATGCAGCTGGTCTTGTTCATCCTCAGTTAGCTCCTGTGTAGTTCAGGATCTGGCTTACAAATTATATGTTGAATTTAACTTCTCTGATATTCACCGTATGAATGAATGATAAGATTATTGGTTTCATTGATTAATTATTGATCCTTGTTATGTTGTAGAACATTGGCCTCGATGAACATGTAATCTACATATATCCTTTATACAATAAATCTTACTTACACTGTAATCAGGCACGAATCAGTTACACTAGGTCTGTATGCAGCCATTCTTATCTACTACAGGATTAGAGAGAAATGTTGAGTTGATCATTTCAGTGCTCAGTTTTCAGGGAAAAAGACTCTTCAGATCAGTTCAGCCTTTTAGTAAAAGAATTGTGGTAATTTCGAGTTCCTTGCAAAAAAAAAAAAAAAAAAAAAAAATGATAATTAAGAAAACTGACCTACTAAAAATGGGTTAATAGCACTAATTACATATGGGCAGAAAGCTGAGGTAAAGTACCAAAATTTATTTGCTGCATCAGTTGCGATCCTTGAAGATCTCAAAGGTTACATATGCATACATTAACATCATCATCAATATCCAAATTTTTTAAGAGCAGGCCTAGCAACTAGTCAGCTACATAAAAAATGATTACTCGTAATCAGTTTTTTTTTTTCCCCTGATGCAGAACTTCTCCATTTTTTCCTAGTTGAATTTGTGGATTTCAGGAAATTAAGTGGTTTTTGGTGATCTGATTGCAAAACAAAACAGTATAAACAATTTATCAATACAGGTAAGGTAAGATCCATAAAAAAATCGAGTTCAAGTTTGTTTATTATGCGCATTAGAATAATACCTCCTTAAGAAAGGCAGTTTGGCTTTTTACACACTTTTTTTTAGAAAAGTGGGTTTTCTTTGGTCATGGAGGAGTTTACTCTACAACCTGATCTAGTTCCCTGTACTTTCTGCTTCAATAAAACTTGTTACGTCTTCGTCATTACTCTTAATAATCAGGTTAGAGAGTTTGTCACTTTCAGAGTTTATTGAGGTAGTTTCATAGCAGACCATGAATTGCAGCATTCATTAATTTCAGGAGTCAGAACACCACCATCATTTAAGAACAAGGTCAGCAAGAATTGTACGTACTATAATCATATTGAGCATACTATACAGACCAAAAAATGATTGTTATAAGTTCTGTCAGCTTAGATTTTGGCTGATGTTAGTAGTGCAATATGCTGGACTCCTGGATTAAATTTCAATTCATGATATTATTTGTGCTAAAAAGTATTCTTTGTACATTCTGCAGCAAGTCACTGACAATACCTGGTATTGAGTTTGCAAGTTAGCAAATTTTCGAGAATTAGACACCTTGTTGCTTTGTTCTTGGAAGATGTAAGTGTACATATATACAGTATATGCTTGCGGACATTGGTAAGCCAGAATATTATAATCTGGTTGTTGATGATATATTATATGTACTGATATTGCTTCATACTTCATGTTAAACAGAGATTCACAATTTCAGACTTAGAATTGCAAGTATTATTGGTGTTTTGATTGTGTTTCCTACCATTGCTGTTCTGATAGAATTCAATAACTTAATCTGGTTAGATTGATTATACGTGCATGATAATATTTCTGGTTTAATTATTTTGTGAATTCTCAGCATCATCATTAAAAGCAATATAGTAGCAGCCACATTGAAATATCTATTTTATACACATTATGGATTGATATTATGTAAACTCATCGATCTGAAGCAGAACTTCCCTTGTTTACTGGTTGAATTTTATCCTTTCTATAGTTCTTAATATAACATATGCGAAGTATACTACAAATGGTAGTCTTCACATAAATTGCAATGACAAAACAGTACTCTTCATAATTCATTGTAGAAAACTTCAACAGTCCTCCGCTTAACAGACTTATATACATACTTCGGTCCATCCTTTACCATCTAAGGCTGGGTTCGTAGTTCTATATCTGCTATAGAGATAGCATATGACCTTCAGGAGAAAAGTACATGAGCCACAAGGTCATCACTTAGGCCATCAGTGCATATAAGCCAATCTGAAATGTAAATAATGTGATGAAATACACAAGAATGATATTTGCAGTGTTCTAATTGCAAGGCTAACCAGTTTTTGTCACTGCAAGAAATAAATCCCAACAAAAGTAACAGTGTTGAAGTTCTGACTTGTGCGATAGAGCAGAAATGTGTAAACTGCACCAACTTGAATCAAAGCGAGGCAAAATGGCAGATTGACTTATCGAATAAAACCTGGCAAGACAGGCAGATTGATTTATCATTACAGAGTTTTGAGGATTAATGTAACTACTTGAATTCCAATTCCCTATACTTTCTGCATGATTAAAACTAGTTCCAGCTTGATAATACACTTATAAACCTCATTGGCTTTGCTATATAATTAAACATATAGATTTTTCTTCTGCAGACTTTATAATATGAAAGTTATAAATTATTCACAAAAAGAAGGCACAAAAATTCCAAATACATCTATATTTATTTCAAAGAACCATGGTTACAAATATTACTTAGCATTCATGATAAACACTAAAAAGATCCATGAACAATGAGTTGATCATACTCAGGGCTAGAGATAGTAGCATCCATCACACTCTCAGGAGTCAAAACACCTCCATCATCCAAGGGTCAGCAGATTCTTCGAGAGGCCGCTAACAACCGCCATCCCAGGTACATCACATCTCACAGGAACCGCCAATGAGCCCTTTCAAATTCCAAAACACCACCTCCGGTACTTTCTCAAACCCTCGGTCAAGAAACTTCGCCTTGATCCCGGCATACTCGGTTTCCCAAGGATGAGCAGACACCTTCTCAAAGTCTTCATCAATGAAAACAAACAACCTTCTTAACATCTGACCTTCACTCAGATTCTTCCCAACAGTGAACTCCAAAATTTTATCAAACACTTTCTCTAAATCTCCCTACTTTCACATAACATATCTTGGATTGATTCAACCTTTTCAGCAAGTTTATCACCCTCAATGTTGTGAAATTCAGGATCTTCACCCCCTCGTTAGCTCCGAAACCAACAACATCAGCCCAACACAAGCATCCCCGGCTATGTTATTAGCCAATGCACTACAATTTATCAACTTCCCTTGCTTGTCTAAGTCATCCACCATCCTCTTCCATTGAAGCTCTGCGACCTCATTAAGCTCCTTCTCCGAACAATCTCATGAGGAAGCAAAGAACCAGCAGAAATCGTCATATCACCCTCCTTAACATCGGTTAGGTACTCCTCAAATCCATCCCTATCGCGCTTTAGGAAGACCTTGTTCTCTAAATTCATAGCCGTAGAAGCCACTCTATCATAAGGAATGTCCCTCCACCTTTTAGCACACATGTAAACCTCAGGCAACTCGAGGGCTTTTCGAAGAGGGTCTAATACTTCCTTCCTCAATCGAGTCCGAACCCTATAAGCATAATGCGCCTCCTCTACAGCACCATACTCTACATACTCCTCGCGAGGAAACACCTTCCTCGCAATGCTCTCACAAGGACACCACTTCGCAGCTAAACTAATATCCTCATAATCACATTCTTTTAACAATTTCATGTCCGTTTTCAAAAGATTTGCAAACACATCACATATACAATCAAACAAAAACCTATACTCAGGGTCATGATTATACCGATCAATCGCCTTTTTCGCCTTATTAGCCTTTTTCTCAGCTTCTAACACCTTAGCCTTTTTAAGGCCTTCTTCGTGTAACGTTGCGCGAAAGAAGGCCGGCTTCCTTGACTCCCACTCATCCTTCATCCTTTTCCTTTCATCGACCCCCTCGAGAATCCTGAACAGATCTCGAGGAGGTCTTTAAGAGACCCGAAGCGGGCGAAAACGCCCGCGTTTAACGCTAGGGTTTTAGGGTGGTTTTGATGGAGCCATAACGCGGCCGTGTAAAACCCTTCTTTTATATTTTTACCTGTGCCTCTAACACCTCTTAGATTGCAAATGAGTTTAAGAGTTGTTAAAGGTGAATTTTGCCAAGAAAATTGCAGCCGTTCGATTAGATCTGAGGGGGTGGTTTCTTGAACCACGTGGAAGAAATCTAGACATGGGTTGCCTGAGGAGAGGTTAGAAAGGGTTTTCGTTTGATTCGATGACAGAGATTGGGTGGTTGGTTGGGCGTAAATGGTGGAGGCGAGGAGGGTGGATTGGAGTTCCGGGGGACCTAACAAACCAGAAGCCATAATTTTGTAAAAAGATTTTTTTTTTTTGAAAGATTGTGAAAAGATTTTAATTTGGATGAATAGATTAATAATGAAAAAAATGAGAGGATTACGGTTTTAATTATAAGAAGGTGTGGTACAGTGATTCCTTGGGAAGCAAGGACTAGGTTCTTGGTTTCATGAAGTTTACAAAATACTCGTATTAGTACCTACAGAATTAAATTATTAGGGCTTTAGAGGATTTAATTTTAGGTTTTGTAAAGGTGAATTTTGGGCTTTATTGGCCTATATAACTACATTAATTTTTGCGGAGTATTTGTTTTTTGTCATGGAATTTTAAATTTTTATTTATTTTATTTTTTTTTTTATTTTTTTTATTTTTTTTTTGAGGGGATTGTCATGGAAAATAATACAGAGTAATAGAGTATATAGTATTTTCAAATTTTATTTTTTTTAATTTCTAGTGTTTAGAGAGCAACTATAAGGACGGGTGATGACAATCCACTCCAGAATCTGAAATCAGGAGGAGAGCTCTAACCACTTGAATTATTCCTCACTTTCATTTTTGAATATAATTTGGCATATATAATTACACTTTTATTTTGTCAAAGAAAATAATATAGAGTATCAAGAAGTACACCGTAATAACAAAAATATAGATTAATGCCCGTACGATGCATGGAAGTAATAATCTTTTTTCCATAATAATTGTGATATAATACAAATATAAGGCAACTCATATGAAATAAACAAATGCAATAGAATAATAAAATTATAAAGCAAAATTATTAAAACTACAATTGAGGAAAAATTATTGTTGATTAGTTGTATTGAAAATATTTAAAAGTAGTATACATTATATTACATTAATGATGCATATTATTTCCCAATAAAACTATACAATCCAGTATCTATATGACTAAAGACTTATTTATAAATGTATTTTAATAAACATGAAAATATTAATCAAACAACCGAATAAAATCTACAGTAAAACCACTAGCACAACATACACGTAAATATATAAATTACAAATAATATATCACCTGTATATCCAATAAAATAATTTCAATGGAAATAAATACTACTCGGATCATTAAAGGCAATAATAATCCACAATTAGGCAACACTAACCTATATTATTAATAGTGTAATAACTTTATTGTCTTAATCAAATGTTTCAGCAAAAGATAATATTATTTTGGTATTTACTAAGATATTAATTTATTTGATTACGTAATAACAATAATTGATATTTCACATTTTCCTAGAATTACACATATGATAAGTTGTCGAACACAACATTTATTTTATAGATATATCTAATACTCCATTAGTCAAAGAAACAAAAAATTATAGCTATTTAAAAAAAATTTAAAAAAAAAAGTGATGTTTTAAAGTAATCTCTTTATAATCAATTACACAAATCAATTTTATTATTAGTGTTTGGGCAAAATTCAATAATACTCCGTCTAAAAGATGTCCAGGCGGTAATGATAGTATCTTGTACCTAAACCAATGGCTCACTTTTTCTATAATTAAAAAAGGGTTGGAGTAATAATTTAGGTAAATGTGTATGGAAAAATATAGAACATGAAATAAAAATAAATAGTACATTTTATGTAAAGATAATACTTCGTATATAAGATTTGGAATAATATTATTATAGTTGTATTTTACAAATATTCCAAAAATAAAATATTTTTTTTGCTAAAAAGGGAGGGGGAGTTTTGGAGGCCAGGGTAAATACAACACTAGGAAGTGACATGTGTCATTCGTGGTGTCTGTTTTAGTATTATGTTATTGATAATTATTTTAGATTTATTGAATGTTATCTGAATATCCATAATTCCTTTTTTTTTTTAAAAAGATGAACATTCATAATATAAAAATATATCTTTCAAAATATATATATATATATATATATATAAAAGGGGTAATGATATATGTAGCCCTTAGGGCTATATATAAGCATTAAATATACTTTCTAAAATGGAATTAAGTTGAGATAGGGCTATATTTAACATTTTCCATAAAAAAATACAACACCAAAAAAAAAACGATTAAAATGCAATTATGCAAAGGTTAAATTAGAAAATACACCCTGTCAAAATATTATATATATATTGAACATTTTCCATTTTAGACCTGCTTTTTTTAGAACTGTCAAAAGTTAACCCGACCCGAAATATTTACCCGAACCCGATTATTAACCGACCTGTTTGAACCCGAAAAAATGGTGACCCGAACGCGATATGACCCGACCTAAAACCAACCCTATTCCCGAGTTAACCCGAGTATATGAAACCCGAACCTGAACATGAACCGACCTGGAGATGACCCGACCTGAATATAACCCGTAAATTATTGACCTGAATCAAACCCGACTCGAACCCGAGAATGACCCTAACTCGTTTTAAACCGTTAAAACCCAAATTAAACCCCACCTATTATTCACCCGACCCAAATGTAACTCGACCTAAACCCGACCCAAACCCGATAAGATGTATGACCCGACTCAAGCATGACCCGAAATTCAATTATAGGCTATATTTCCCTAGTATATTGTCGTATATATTGTTATATAGTCAAAGGAGATAATTATCATATAGTTAGCTAAAGTTTAGCCTATGATGATTGACGAAGGCATGTACATTGTATATATGCGGTTATTCTCTTAATGATAAGCAAGGAAAATTTTCTCTCATTCTTTCATTATAAGAGCCAGATTACATTGGCATAACCGCATAAGCTTGTCTATTATCATTCTAAAATTAATTATAGCCATAGATGTAGCCTTTTTGGGTCTAATTATAATTATAACTTAGAATATTATTTGCTCTCCCTTAATTTGCTTCACTAATTTCTTTAATTTTTTTCTTATCATTTTGCCCTTGCTTGATTGGGAAGAGATACTCAAGAATCAAGATCGCATCATTTTTACTAGCTAAATAATAATTAGAGCAAATAATAATTAGAGCAAATAATAACTTAGGTTAATGCCTTGTAATTTATTGGCTTTCTGAACGTCAATACATGAATTGTTAACAACCCAACCCGAAAAATGTACCCGAACTCGATATGACCCGAGCTGAAATCAACCGGAGACCCAAATTAACCTAATATTTGAGACCCAAACCCGAACATGACCCGACTTGAAAATGACCCGACCTGATTATAACCCGTAAATTATTGATTTGAACCGAATCTGACTCGAACCTGAGAATGACCCTAACTCGTTTTAACCCGTTAAAACTCGAATTAAACCCGACCTATTATTCACCTGACCGAGTGTAACCCGACCTGTTATTGACTCGACCCAAACCCGATAAGATATATGACCCGATGTGACCCAACTCAAGCATGACCCAACCCGAATCCAACCCGCATAAGTTACGACATTAACCCGAATTGATCCGACATGAATTGACCTGGCCTATGCTAACCCGACCCGTTTACCCGAATTGACAGCTCTACCTTTTTTCGACCAAAATACCTTGTATAATTTTTTTTATTCCACTCTAGTTTTTCACTTTTTTTTTTTTTGGGGACCTATATACCTTGTACCGTACAATTTATGCCATTATGGAGCACAATGCAAGCGACAAATACACTTTATTTACGTACCCAACCGCCTTAAAGTCCTCAATCGTTCGGTCACAACCACACCCACACTACCCTCACTCGCCTCGACTACCGTACCACTACGTTACCAGTCTACCACCGCGAACCGTTAACAATCCTGTGACTCCATCGTTCCGTGCCCCCATCACAAACTACTTTCACAACCAGTTCATTAATATGTCATTGTACTCAACTACTCAACCAGTTCATAGTGTTTTGGACTAGCTTAGCTTGAGCTCAAATGAGATTTAAATATGTTATTTAAGCTCAAAATCATGTTATCTAATGTCATAATTTGTTCGTTGGCCCAACCAGCATCATTATTAATCTATTTTGAGCCGGGTAATTCTTTGTTTCTTATTGTGAGAAACAAATTTTGTTTCTCATGGGGTATGTGTCAAGATATGGGACTCCCTCTCATGGCACATACGCGGTCCCTACCAGTGAAAAACATCACATTATTTTCCAAAATGTCATTATGAGAAACAAAAGTGTTTCTCATAATGAGGAATTGGGGCTCCCTCTTTTGAGCCAAATTGAACAAAGAGATAAACTGTCTGTCAGACATTTATGTCTTACTCCGTATTTAATAATTCACTATTTATCAAGTTTGAATGAGTTCAAACGACTATGCACATGGATTTAAACAAATTGTTCATAAACATTGACAAGACGAGTATAATTGAAGTTCGTTGCTTGATTTTGACTCATTCCATTTCTTGAGATTAAGATTTCACTAATCGAGCTTATTCACGAGTAAATTGAAAAAGACATTAGCTCGAATGCAGACCTAACATTTCGATATGTATACTTGTATATCCTCTTCCTGTTTTTCTTCATATGACAGTAACTCGTGCATTCAGCTTTCACGACAGCATTCTCAACCATCGCATTCTCAACTTTTTGCATAAATAGGAGACTAGTAGTCATAACATGCATTTTTTTTTAGGAAATAATAGTGATTAATACTAGTTCATCTTTGAGATACACGTACAATAATTATTTATCACATATCATTTTCGTAAATAAATCAATTACTTTTTTATAGAAGCGGGTTCCACAGTAATGATGACTGAATAAAGTTGTTTTTTCAACAAGCATTGTTTTGCCCGTCAAAAAAAAAAAAAAAAAAAATTAGTATTGTTTTAAATTTTACAAATTTTTATGTTGTTGTCATTATTGTTACTGTACATATTATATTCAGTTAGAAAAGTATAACATGTGAAATAACGTTATTCTTGCTAGATTGACTATGTTAACTATGTTAAGTCCATAATGGCTTTGTGAACATTTCAATGAGATGGTGAATAGGCTGGGGGGAGTGGGTCTGAGGTCTGAGGGGGTTGGTGACGTTGGAAAGGTTTTGAGGGAAGAAGGGAAAGTGGTAGGGAAGGCTGTCTTTGTCTTTGGCAGTAGTGCAGCCGAAACAACCATTCGAAACAATGGTACTAGTGATAAGGAAGGAGGGGTAAGTGATGGAAGGGGAGCTAGAGGCTGGCGTAGGATACCACGAGACACAGATCATAGCATGTGCAGTGATGTGATGCTGACAGGAGAGAAAAGGAGGGAAAGGGAAAGGAATGTTGTTGGGGAGGAGGTGTCTGTAGGGAGGAAATACAAGATAAAAAGAAGCGTGTAACCCCTGTTTCTGCTGAAAGTGTGGCGAGCCTCACCAAAAAGGCTCTCGGTGATCAATGAGCTATGTTCTAGCTTGGAACTGCAGCGATTTGGGGAGCATCGCTGCAGTTATTGCGTTGACACGCATTATTTTTCTTGAAAGCCCCCAGATTGTGTTCCTTTCAGAGACTAAGTTGAAGGCGTTCGTTCGAGATGGAAAAAATAAAACAAAAAATATGTTTTAGTGGCTGCTTTATTGTTGATTGTGAGGGTGAAGGAAGAAGAAGGAAAGGTGGTCTAGCTCTGGTTTGGAAGGATAGTGTGTTGTAAAACGAAGTTGGTGAAATAAAAACAATAATAACAATGTTACCGGGAATGAGACTGAATCGCGGACTATGTCGCTCTCTTTAGAACATTCACGGCACTGCCTTTAATTTGTGCAAGCAGCTCGTACCAACCGGATGTCCCCAGGATAAAACAGTCTCTGAAAGAAGGAAAATACCGGTGGGTTTGCACTGTACCACCGGGCAACATAACACCGAAAACTGTAAAGGAAAACTGCTCGAAGCTTTAGAGGAGTTTTTCTGTGTTTTTCGTGTGTTTAAAACCGTGGCAGAAGAGATCCTTTTTATAGGCAAAATCTTATAACGGTAGAGCAAGAAAACCGGCATTGAATCAGTGATTAAAATCAGTAACGTTCAGCAGAAAATACGACATTAATCCAGTGATTACCGTTAGCAGAAATCATGCTTAGTAACGGAAACGGTAATTAAGCTTAAGCCAAAAACGGTAAGAAATAATTAAGGCAGTAAAACGGTAATTTTGAAACTGAACATTAAAGAAATTAACTTGTTCAAAACGGTAGCAAAAATTATGTTTGTTTAATAACCCAAACCCGTCCCAGCCCAGCCCGGCTCGGTTCGGCGCGCGTGTGTGTGATGGATTAGCTTAGAGGTACGTCCTTCCCTCTCCACAAAATGTGGGTAGCCCAAGGGCCACACCCCTTTAGCTCACTCTCACTATTTCCCATCAATGTGGGACTTTGGTGTTTTCCCAAAATTCACACACACTACTACATGTACTACTACATGTTCCAACATAGTGTGGATGTGACGGTGAGATCCTTCTCGTTAAATCATATTGATGGGTAGATATGTTCGAGGTCCCAAGGAAAGTGGCGTTTCTCTGGGATTTATGGCCATCCAGAGACCGAAAATAAATACAAAATAGGGAGACTCATTGAGGGGCTGAAGGGTGCGTGTGATGAGCCTTGGTTATGTGGGGGTGATTTGAATCTCATACTTTTTTCAGGTGAGAAACAAGGGGGTCAACAGTTTAGTGCTGAGGAAGTCGATATTTTACGTAATGCTGTGGATCATTGCCAATTGGAAGACCTGGGTTTTATAGGACATGATTTTACTTGGTCAAATAACACTACAAGAAATAGGCCGATTTCCGACGGGCATGTATTTTCCGTCGGGAAAATCAGAAATTCCGACGGAAAATTCTGTAGGAAATCCGTCGGAAAATTCCGACGGAATATAAATCCATCGTAATATATGGGCTTTCCGACGGAATATTCAGTCAGAATAAAAAGTTCCGACGGAAATAAAACCCGTCGAAATTTTCCGACGGAATATTCCGTCGTAAATCCCATATATTACGACGGATTTATATTCCGTCAGAATATTGTACTTTCCGACGGAATATCCAGTGGAAAAGGTCATTTCCGACGGAAATTTTCGTCGAAATCTTATTTTAAAAAAAAAGAAAAAAAAAAATATATTAATCCTTATTTCCCCTCTCTTTCTCCGCTTCTTTCCCCTCTCTTTCTCTCTCCTTTTTCCCCTTTCCCCTCCTTATTATTTCCCCTCTCTTTCTCCGCCTCTTTCCCCTCTCTTTCTCTCTCCTCTTCTCTTCTCCTTCCCCTTCTGTTTCTGAATCTCTTTCCTTCTCTGAATCTCTTTCTCTTCTCCTTCCCCTTTTCCTTCTCTGAATCTCTTTCTCTTCTCCTTCCCCTTTTCCCCCTGTTTCTCTGAATCTCCCTTTTTTCCATGAATCTCTTTCTCTTCTCCTTCCCCTTCTGTTTCTCCTTCCCCTTATTTCTCGTCTTTCTCGCCTCCTTCTTCTCTCATCTTCTTTCCCCTCGTTCTCATACCAACGTCGAACAACATCAACATCAACAACGACGCAACCAAAACCACCACCACCACTGCGCAACGTCTTGGTGGTTTTTTAGGCCAAATTCGACCATTAAAAGCCTAGATCTAGACTTTTCATGGCCGAATTTGGCCTTGTTAAACCGTTTTTGTGGTGAAATACGAAGCCCATTTCAATTTAAGGTATGTTTTTTCCTGAATTTTTCGCTTTTCTGAGTTTTTGTTCTTTGCTTTTTTTTTTTAATTTTTGAGCCTCTGAGTTGTGTGTCCGTGTGTGATGTGTGGGCTGGTGGCAGGTGGTGATGTGTGAATTTTTGGGTGGTGGCGTGGGTTAGGGTTAGTTAGGGTTTTGGTGGTTTCGTGGTGGTCGTGGTGGGTTAGGGGTGGGTTAAGGGTGTGGGGTGGGGTTACGGTGGTACGGTGGTGGGATGTGGGTTTATGGTGGTACGGTTCTGGTGGGTGGGGGTGGTGGGTTAAGGGGTGGCAGTGGGTGCATGGGGGTGGTGGGTTAAGGGGTGGCAGAGGTGTGGGCAGTGGTGGATCTGGATGCGGTGGGTTTGAGGGTGGGGCTGTTTTTTTTTTTTAACTTTTTCGACGGAATATTTCATCGGAAGAAAGAAGCTTACGACGGAATATTCCGTCGGAATATACCTCTTCCGATGGAATATTCCGTCGGAAACCTCTCTAACTCCGACAGAAATTTTCGTCGGAAAGTTGCGACGGAATTTCAATTAAAGTAAAAAAAAGCGTCGACAGAAATAAATCCGTCGGAAATTCCTTCGGAATCAAGCCTTCCGACGGAATTTCCGTCGGAAAAGGTCGAATTTTCGACAAAGGGTTTTCCGACAGAATTTCGTCGGAACACCACTTTCCGACGGATTTTCCGATGTTTCCGACGGATTTTTTCCGTCGGAATCAAGCTGTTTTCCTGTAGTGTAATAGGGGTGGGGAGGAAAATATTCAAGAGAGATTGGACAAATTTGTTGCAAATAGAGCTTGGAGGGATTCCTTTAAGGGATTTGTTACTCACCTTGGTAAGAGGAAATCAGTGCATCTTCCTATTCTCCTTTGTATTAAAGATGCAAACCATGTAAAGAAGAAAAAGAAGAAAAAAAAGTTGTATAGCTTTGAAGAAATGTGGCTTAGAGATGAGAGTTGTGCTAGTATTATCTCAGAAGCTTGGGAGAGAGGGGGTGATTTGTGCTCGAAAATAAATTTCACTTCAACAAGGCTTAGTGCTTGGAGTAGAGAGAAGTTTGGGGATTTTATTAAGGAGCTTAATGCATGTAAGGCTCAAATGAAATTCTTAATGGGAGAGACTCAAACGGAGGAAGTGATAGCTCAAATGAGAGCTATAGATGACCGTATGGATGAGCTTGAGAAAAGGGAAGAGATGTACTGGAAGCAACGCAACAGACAGGAGTGGCTTAAACACGGAGATAAAAACACATCCTTTTTCCACCATAAGGCGAAACAAAGAGAAGCTCGTAACAACATCTCCCAAATAAGAGATGAGGCTGGGAATGTGTACTTGGAGGAGGAGCAAATTTTGTCAGTTATTTTGAAAATCTGTTTGCCAGGAGTAGTAACATTGAGGTGGAGCCCATGATTGAGAAGGTGGCTCCAGCTATTGATGATAGACAGTACATGAGCTTAGCTGCCTCGTTCACTGTCGAGGAGGTTCGAGTTGCACTTTTTCAGATGCACCCCACAAAGGCCCCCGGGCCCGATGGTATGTCCGCAATTTTTTTCCAAAAATTTTGGGATATTGTTGGGAATGGTGTAACTGGGAAAGTTTTAGATATTTTAAATAATAATGGGGATATAGGTTCTATTAATCAGACTCATATTGTTTTAATTACGAAAAAAAAAATAGTGTGAGTCGACTATTGATTATAGACCTATTAGCTTGTGTAATGTATTGTATAAAATTGTTACTAAAGTGCTGGCTAACAGATTAAAATTAGTCCTCCCGTATATTTTCATGAGTCGCATAGTGGATTCGTACCGGGCCGGCTAATCACTGCCAACGTTTTGGTGGCTTATGAGTCTTCCATTATCTCCGGAAGAAGAAAACGGGGAAAAAGGGTTACCTTGGTCTTAAGCTTGACATGAGCAAGGCTTATGACAGGGTTGAATGAGAATTTTTGCAGAAAATGATGTTGAAGCTGGGTATGCCAGAAAATTTTGTGAGCTTGGTGATGAATTGTGTTAGTACTGCATCCTTTAATGTCCTTGTTAATGGGCAACCATCGTGGAATTTTAAGTCTACCCGGGGACTTAGACGAGGAGATCCCATTTCTCCCTTTTTGTTCATTCTGTGTGCGGAGGAATTGTCGACATTACTTAGGGATGCCGAAGAGAGGAAGCTCATTCATGGGGTGAAGATCGGTAGATATGTTAAACCGATCTCTCACCTCTTCTTTGCAGATGATAGCCTCCTGTTTGTGAGAGCGACGGAGGAAGAAGTTGAGAATGTTCTTGGGATTCTTTCTACTTATGAGATGGCTTCGGGGGAGAAATTGAATATGGATAAATCAGAGGTGTCTTTTAGCCGAAACATTGAGCAGGAATGGAAAAATATGCTTCAGATGAAGTTATCTTTTAAGGCTGTCGAAGGACATGAAAAATATCTTGGTTACCAACATAATTAGTGGATAAAAAAAAAAAGATTTTCCAAAATATTCAAGATCGAATCTGGAAGAAGCTCAAGGGGTGGAAGGAGAAATATGTATCTCAAGCCGGAAAGGAAATCCTAATTAAATCAATCGCTCAGACAATTCCAACTTATGCAATGCAATGTTTTTTAATCCCGGGTAGCATTTTAGATGTGATGGAAAGGCTGTGTCGACAATTATTTTGGGGTCAAAAGGGGGAGGAGAAGAAGATTTGTTGGGTTGCTTGGGAGAAATTGTATGTCCCAAGGAAGCAAGGTGGCCTTGGCTTTAGAAATATGAAGAACTTTAACAAGGCTCTGTTGGCAAAACAAGCTTGGCGTATTCTCTCCAATGAGGACTCCCTAATGACCAAGGTTCTCAAAGGAAAGTACTTCCCGAATTCGACCTTTAGGGAGGCAAAAATCAGTGCTAATTCAAGTTATACTTGGAGGTCTATCTTAGGGGCTCGAGAGGTACTGATGAAGGGTGTTAGGAGAAATATTGGTGATGGTGCTTCAACAGATATATGGCGAGACGCGTGGGTTCCAAAGATGCCTGAGTTTCGAGTAATGTCGAGTCATAGGGAGGACAATCAGTGCCCTACTTATGTGAGGCAACTATGGGAAAATAGGGCATGGGATATAAATGCTCTAAATAATTATTTTTCTGTGGCAAAGATTAGTATGATTCGGAGCATCCCTATTCCATTATATGATAGCAAAGATACGTGGATGTGGCATTACTCGAAGGATGGCAGATTTTTGGTGAAGAGTGCTTATAACCTTCTCTCTATTGAGCAAGTACAAGATGCTGTCTCCTCGTCAAATGTAGGTGTTCTGTTTGATTGGAAGAAGGTATGGAATGTGGAAGTTCCGCAAAAAATCAAGTTATTTGCTTGTAAATGTGTTAGAAATGGGATTGCTTCTCGTGATAATCTTGCGCGAAGAGGTGTAAATACTGAATTGACATGCCCTATGTGCGGCGAGGCTGCTGAGAATACTCTTCATATGCTGGCTCTCTGTGATCAGGTTAAGCTCATCTGGTATACTTCCCTTCTGAGATTGGATGTAGTCTACTTCCAAGGGGAGAATTTTGGAGATTGGTGTAGTTCGATATGGAAGGTAATCAAAGATCTTAATTGGTGGAGTCTGTTTTGGAGTATTGCGTGGGGTGTGTGGCTGCGACGCAACGCTTGGACTTTCAACAGAAGGAGGTGGGAGGGGGCTGATGTGATTCGTAAAGCAGTAAGCATAGTAGGTGAGTTTGAGCTAGCGAAAGAGGTAAACAACATTAACCCACCTGCCATGCAACTAGAAACTCGGTGGAAGCCTCCATTAGCTGGAGTGATTAAAGTGAATGCTGATGCTGCCTTGCTCACGCCAAATGTGGTGGGCTTGGGGGGAGTGATGAGGGATCATGTAGGAGATGTTGTGGTTGCTACTTGCTGTCGAATGGAGGGTGGTTTTGATGTGGATATAGCGGAAGCGTTGGCCATGAGATACGCCCTAAACATCTCTATGGAAGCAGGCTTCTTGCGGCTTTGTTTAGAGACGGATTGCTTGAAGCTTTACAGCCACTTGAAGAAGGGAGATGCCCCTCCTACCCTTTTTGGTAGAATTATTAATGATATCTTATCTCTTTCTCGTTTGTGTTATTGTGTCTCCTTTTCATTTGTGAAAAGAGATGGAAACCGAGTGGCTCATGGTTTAGCAAAAGCTTGTAATCAGTTTCCTGAGTTAAGGATATGGTTAGAGGAGTATCCTAGTGATGTAATGGAACTTGTTTTGGCTGATTTAAGCCACGTTAAATCTTAATAAAAGGCTTTTGCTTCCTGTCAAAAAAAAAAAGTCCATAATGGCTTTGCCCTTCTCTCTCACCAAAAAAAAAAAAAAATTGAATCACTACGATACAAACAATTTTTTAATGTATCTATTCTTGCAAGCTTTTTTTTTTTTTTTTAATTGACATGTTTTGACTTTAACACTATTCACACATTTTTCTTTCATCTTATTTGTAATTTATACGTAATGAAAAAATATAGTCATATGAGATATTGTTAGATTTGTCACTATATATGTTTTCCAAATATCAACTTTTAATAATATTTGTTTTTTTGATAATCAAATATATTAATGGTTGAATTTGTACATTAGAAAACGTGACTAAAGAAACATATCAACTAAAAAGAAATGGGGGAAGTATTTGATATAAATTTTCAAATTTGAATTCTTATTGCCAATCCTAAAACTATGGTATACTCGTACTTTTACGGAGTTCATGACTCTAAAATGAGTATTCTACAATTTTGATTCTAGGATTCACATAATCAATCACATTACAAACTTTAACTATGATTCTATCAACATTATGTACTTTTATGATAGAACCAAGTTAGTTTGGTGGAATTGTTGGGGATCGGAACTCACCTTGTGACTTTGTGGTTATGAGTTTGATCCTCATCAACTACATTTGATTGGGAGTAGGAGGATTCCCTTACCTCTTCCCTCTACTCTAACTCAAGCATTAATCTGCAAAGCTGGACCGGCTTAACCTGTGAGAGGGTGCCGATTCATAGTCATAACTTGTATTCTTTGCAGTCTACCTTGTAAATTTAATTAAAATCTCTAGATCTTTCAGCAGGCCGAGCTTGAATTTGATAGGGTTAACCTCGAGAGCTTACTGATTTGATACGGCTCACTTAGTCACTTACATGGTTGAGAAACTATTACGATGAGCAGCCTAACACGTGGGGCTTCAAGCTATACTAAATACGTAGTTTCCGACATACAATATAATTGCTAAACCTCTCAACTCTTAGATCTCAATCATATGAGTCAAAATTAATGAGTCCAAACCAACCTCAATTGTAAGCTAGTGGCGGCTCTAAGAAATGCGTTTCATTGAGGTGCCTACATATATTTATGGATATACATACAATTACAAACATACATAACAAAAAAAAATTTATCCTTAATTTGGAATTTATTTGGGATTGAGCATAAGACATAAAATTTTGTACTCAATAAAAATTTATACTCCGTTATATATATATATATATATATATATATATATATATATATATATATATATATATATATATATATTTTTGTTAGATATCTAGAAATACTGTTAGTTGAGCATGAGAAGTTTTTATTCATCAAAATGCCTAGAGAGACCTAAGATGCATGTGTGACTTTTATGCTTTTGCCAATCAAATAATACCACAGTACACATATACAATGTTTTGCTGTTTAAGATTCTACTACACTTTCCTTGATTTTCTTTATATTAGTTAACTCGTATAGCTAAAGAAGCACTTTTTTTTTTTTTTTTTTGGATTAATTGCTAAAGCACTTACAAACATCAAATTCTTCTATTTTGTATGACTTTTGCTCTATTTATATATTCAGTGCGAGTATTAACATTGACCAAATTTTCTCACTGCATATCCTTCCTTAAGCGCAAGATTCAACACGCAAGTAACGGAAGGATCAGAGTACCAATAAAAGTTATTGCTCATGTTCAAAATAGACGCAAGCTAGAAGCCACTATGAATGGAAACTTTGCAAGCAACCAAAAGTAGTACCAAAACAAGCCAAACTTGTACTATTGTTTTTTTTCCACAGTAATGACCATCTTATCATTAATTAGTGACAGACATTTTAAATTTGTCTACAGTGATGATGTTCATGTTGTTGCAAATTATTTGCAAATTGCAAACTGGATTGCTATTCGTCGCTCCCTTTTTATCGGTCGTCGCTCCCAATCTTCTGTGAAATGACCATTTTGCCCTTTGTTTATTTTGTGCTATTTAATGGTCCACCGACTAGTCATAACGAATCACGATCATCTTGAAAACATTATCGAGCGGTTTCACTCAAAGTTTTCTTTTCAAAATCCCGAGTCCCAAAATTCCCGAGCCAAGGCAAGACAAATCGGTTTTTTTTTTCCCAAAATTTTCCTGGAGCTGAATTCACGGGCTTAATATGTGGAATGACGGCAACGATCGCACACCGGAGGCATCGTCGGAAGATTCTGTAAGTTTCGTCAAATTTTTTTTGTTTCTGTTTTTAGGACATCCGGATATTTTATCCGGATGTCCTAAAAATCGGATTTTTTTTAATTTTTTTTTTAATTTGTTTTATTGATTATTAGTATTAGTATTATTTTATTATTAGTGTTGCTATTATTATTATGGTTATTATTATTATCATTATGGTTATTATTATTTTTTTAATTTTTTGTGTGTTATTGGTTATTAGTATCATTATTATTGTTGTTATTATTGTGTTTACTATTATTATTTTTATTATCGTTATGATTAATTGTGTTATTACTATGGTTAATTTTATTATTGTTTCGATAACTTTTTTTTATTATTGTTATGATTATTTATATTAGTGTTATTGTTAATGTTATTGATTATTAGTATTAGTATTATTTTATTATTAGTGTTGCTATTATTATTATGGTTATTATTATTATCATGGTTATTATTATTATTTTTAATTTTTGGTGTGTTATTGGTTATTAGTATCATTATTATTGTTGTTATTATTGTGTTTACTATTATTATTTTTATTATCGTTATGATTAATTGTGTTATTATTATGATTAATTTTATTATTGTTTCGATAATTTTTTTTATTATTGTTATGGTTATTTATATTAGTGTTATTGTTAATGTTATTGATTATTAGTATTAGTATTATTTTATTATTAGTGTTGCTATTATTATTATGGTTATTATTATTATCATTATGGCTATTATTATTTTTTTTAATTTTTTGTGAGTTATTGGTTATTAGTATTATTGTTATTGTTGTTATTATTGTGTTTATTATTATTATTTTTATTATCGTTATGATAAATTGTATTATTATTATGATTAATTTTATTATTATTTCGATAATTTTTTTTATTATTGTTATGATTATTTATATTATTGTTATGATTATTTATATTATTGTTTATATTATTTTTAGTATTGTTATGATTATTGTTAATATAATTTTTAGTATTGTCTATATTAGAATTAGAAGTAAAGTGTTTGTGTTTTATGTGTGTCATCATTATTTTTTACAGGGTTCGGAGTACAAGATGGTGCTGACGATGTGAATTATAGTGTGCATTTTGCCACAAACACGTTGTTTCCAACGTTTAATGAGGCAGTTAATTGGCCGGATGTTGTTGCCGTAAATCTGGGTTTTCTTTTTGTTAAATCGTCTTACAACAAAACCAGAGACGGTCGGCCGTACCGGTATTTGAGGTGTGATAGGGGCCGAAAGAGCCAGCCGAGAGATCTTGAGAATGCAATTAGGAGGGACACCAAAACCAAAGCAATTGGTTGTCCTTTCTACATCAAGATTTATTATGTCTTCGTCACCGACAGTTGGAAGATCCGGGCCAAAAATGATGCAACTGGGACCTATAACCATCCAATGATTGTCTATCCGGAGGGTCATCGTAAGATTAGTGGCTTGAGCCCGGATGCAAAGAAGGTTGTGCAGGACATGACAAAGTCCAAGGTTGCACCGCGTAACATCATGGCGACTATTGCAGAGCAATTTCCCGATGATCATCCAAACATCCGACATATCTACAACTGCCGGAATGACTTGAGAGCGGAGATGTCTGATGAGAGAGGAGTTGTTCAGCAATTTCTGCATTTGGCGAGACAGAGCCAGTATATTTACTGGGTCATGTCTGATGATGTCGGCGTTCTGCAGCATGCGTTTATGGTGCACCCGATCACGGTGAATTGAACATACTACGGACGTACCCGTATGTGATCGGTATGGATTCGACATACAAGACCAACCGATACGGGATGTCGTTCTTTGAGATAGTTGGTGTGACACCGACAAATCAGAATTTCCTCGTCGGTTATGTGTTCATGCGCAATGAGGGACATCCGGATTTTCCAGGCGGATGTCCCAAATTTTTCCAGAATTTTTTTTTTCGTTCTTCGTTACCTGTTCGCCGGAGACTCCACCGCCGCCACGACCACCATACGTCACCCTTATCCGCTGCTGGTCAGCCATTGCAAGTCCCTTGGGATTGTGGTTGTTTTCGGTTTTGTTTTTTTTTTTTTTTTTTTGGGAATATTACAATTTTTTTTCCAGATTTTGCTATAAATTTTCAAAATCTGGTTTTTGAAAATAACTGATTTTAGAGACAGATTTAAGATTTAAGATGTGGTTGTTTTTGTTTTTTTTTTTTTTTTGTAGAGATTATTATAATTTTTTTTCTTCAGATTTTGCTATGAATTTTCAAAATCTGATTTTCGAAAAACAATATGATTTTAGAGAGATTACAGATTTTAGAGAGAAAATTTTAGAGAGAGAAAATTCAAGTGTGAAATGTGTAGTTCGTGAGTCTCGTGACTATTTATAACCAAGGGGCAATTTAGGAAATTCAAGTCCAAAATGCGAGCGACGGCCGGTAAAATGGGAACGACGAATAACAACATCCATTGCAAACTACTTACAGTAATAAGTTAATATTAATATTACTCTGTAGGACAGTACTATCATTTTCTTGACTATTCAACTAAGATATTGTCAACACTTCATCGCAGCAATTAAATTACATTTTGAATTTTATTGATTAATATTTGTTAAATACGAGTCTGGGTCACACCCGCAAACTAAAGAGAGTGTCCACTCCACAAGATCAAAGGAGGTTCTATCCCAAAACTATATGGCAATAGCAGGAGTAGCCCCTTAGCCTTATAAAGTGTTCGACTCTCACTTTTTTTCTCAACGTGGGACACTTACATGTGTTATTTGGTAGGATATACAAGCTTTTGGTTGATATGGTCCACTAACATGACACAAAGGTCACGGGTTCGAATCTCATTCACCCCTCCTTTCAAAATGGAATATTAAATGCTGGGTATGGTGGGGCCCATGCTAAATCCACACTTCAAGCCCAAATGAGCTCTCATGTGAGGGGGCGTGATAGAGTATATAAACCGATCCTGCACTTCAACCATCAACTTAAGCTTTTGGTTGATATGGTCCACTAACAAGTGAAGAAGCACTCTAGCCCGAAAAATCACATGAGACAAAGTTTAAAAGGGACCTTACATGTGAGGGGGAGTGTTGAAGAATATACCTTCCAAATATCACCACATGTAAGTGTCCCACATTGGTTGAAGAAGAGAGAGTTAATCACTTTATAAGGCTAAGGGGCTACTCCTCCTATTGCCATATGGTTTTGTAATGGAACCAAACTTGTGAAGTGGACTCTCTCTCTTGATTTGCGGGTACGGCCCTCACATGTATTTACCAAAAATTCTTCCCTACAGTACTCCCTAACTTCCAAGATTAAGATTGATCCTAATAACAAACATTTCGTTATCATTCAATTTATTTTTGATCAGTAATCAAAATATATACTCAATAAAGTTACGTCAAGATAAGATAAGTTCAGAAAAAGTAATTTTAGTTAAGGAAAAATATATAAAATATCTAAGTTAAACAAAGGTCGGATAAGCTTAATTATTTGATAGTAATGGTCGAATATATCAAATTTAATTGACCAAAATATTTTATTTTAAATATAGTATGTATTATAAAATTTGTTAAACATAATGCCCACAGCTGAGAAACATAATTGATTAAACTTTTCACAACACTATAATTATATAAAAAAAATTCTTGAGACATATGCTTAGCAAAATCTAATTTTGGAACAAATTCTAGTTTTCAATCTTGTATAATGAAAGAGTTTGACTTATAAAGGGCATAGAGAATTAAGCGGAATTGTGTTTGTAATTTTCTGTGTTTTTTATTGCTTGTGATAGTATGAATATTTATACACAGAGGAGCCCTGTAAATTAGGCAACTACTACCAAGATTACAGCAACTACTACCAAAAATATTTGCCTAAATATTCGCAGAATAAATTGGTCAATATTTAGTCCCTTTAATTAAGGAACTAATTATGGCTATTTCTACACTCCCCCTCAAGTTGGGCATTCGGTGCTCCAATGCCTAACTTGCGTAATGCCTCATTGAATGCTTCACTGTTGATAGCTTTTGTCAGGATATCAGCTAACTGATCTCTTGATCTCACAAATGGAAGTTTAATTATCTTATCTTCCAGTTTGTCTTTTATGAAGTGTCTATCTATCTCAACATGCTTCGTTCTGTCGTGTTGAACTGGATTTTCTGAGATACTTATTGCTGCTTTGTTATCACAAAAGAGTTTGCATGCTGTTTTTTGTGGAAAACCAATTTCACTCATAAGTTTCCGGATCCATAAGATCTCAGTTATTCCTTTTGCAATACCTCTGAATTCTGCTTCTGCACTTGATAAGGCCACTACCTTCTGTTTCTTGCTTCTCCATGTGACCAAATTTCCCCCTACCAAAGTAAAATAACCAGAAGTCGATTTTCGGCCATCACGATCTCCTGCCCGTCTGCATCGGTGTAGGCAATCAAGTCCAAGTGATCATTCTTGTCAAAATAGATCCCTGTACTACTAGTACCTTTTAGATACCTTAGGATCCTCATTACTGCTGTCATATGCTGAATTTGTGGAAGATGCATGAATCTACTCACTACTCCAACAGCATATGCTATATCTGGTCTTGTGTGAGCTAAGTATATGACTTTTCCCACCAATTTCTGATATTGTTCCTTATTAGCCAAATTTGCCCCTTCAAGAATTTGAAGGCCATGATTTGCCATGATTGGTGCTTCAGCTGGCTTGCATTCTAGCATCCCTGTTTCTGCCAGAAGATCAAGAATATATTTCCTTTGATGAATAAAAATACCTTGCTTTGATCTTAGAACCTCTATACCCAGAAAGTATTTGAGGTTCCCTAGATCTTTCATCTCAAATTCCTGGAACAATTTCCTCTTTAGGTCGGAAATTTCTTCTTCATCATTTCCTGTAATGATCATATCATCTACATAGATAATCAGGCAGGTAATTTTCTCCCTTTTTCTTTTCAGGAAAAGGGTGTGATCTGAATTACTTTGGCTATATCCGAATTTCTTCATAGCTTTTGTGAATCTTCCGAACCACGCCCTAGGAGACTGTTTTAGTCCATAGAGAGCCTTCCTCAATCTGCATCCTTCCCCATCTCTAAAATCATGGGAATATCCAGGAGGTACCTCCATATACACTTCCTCGTCAATGCTTCCATGAAGGAAGGCATTTTTCACATCAAACTGGTACAGAGGCCATTCCTTGTTTGCAGCTACAGAAAACAAAACTCATATTGTGTCAATTTTGGCTACAGGAGAGAAAGTTTCTGAGTAGTCTATTCCATATGTCTGAGTGTATACCTTAGCAACCAGTCGTGCTTTGTATCTCTCAATAGTTCCATCTGCTCTGTATTTGATGGAGAATACCCATCTACATCCCACCTTCTTCTTCCCCTTTGGTAAGATGCATTTCTCCCAAGTCTTGTTTTTCTGTAGGGCCTGATACTCTTCTTCCATAGCTTGTTTCCATTTTTCATTCTTGACAGCTTCCTCCACATTCTTTGGAATGTCGGCGGAGTACAAAGAAGCATTGAAAGCTATGGCTGTGCTGGACAAATTTTTAGTGCTGATTCCTTCGATTAGATATCTCGACCGTTGGTCCTCATATGCAGGATCATATCTCCTTGGTGGAACTCCTCTCGTACTTCTAGGAGGGAACTCATACCTGTTTTGTTCACTTTCATTGGAGACAGGATTAATTTCAGGCATATTATAGGAAACAGGAGATTGTTCAAATGGTACCTCTTCTGATGGTACCTCTTCTGATGGGTTATTATCAGATGGATGCTCAACTGGATAATCTGGTGTAGACTGAAGAGGAAGTGAGTCTACTGCTTCTGAAGCAGCATCGATGGTATTGCCTACTTGTGTTGTAGGATCTGGGTCCACCATTTCTGGATATGTCAGCCAGCTAAGGTCATCACTCAAATTCTCCCCCTGAGGACTAAGCTGGGTGTAATAGTAAGTTTGCTCAAAGAATTCACAGTCTAAGGTTGTATGGACTCTTTTTGCAATTGGATCATAACACCTGTACCCATTTTGATGAACTCCATATCCAATAAAGACACATTTGACTGCCCTTTATTTCTCTCGCGTTTTGGTAGGTGAACATAGACTACGCATCCAAAAACCCGTGGAGGTAAAGAATGGACTGATGGAATGGTGACATGGGAGGTTAAGGTGTCTAGAGGAGTTTTGTAATTGAGTGGTTTATTAGGTAGGCGATTTGTGAGATAGGTGGAAGTAACAATGGCTTCGACCAAAAATAGACTGGGACATAAGACTCTATTAATATAGCTCTAGTTATTTCAAGTAGAGTTCGATTTTTCCGTTCAGCAACTCCGTTTTGTTGAGGAGTGTCTCGGCATGAGGTTTGGTGGATTAGACCATGGTCAACAATGAATTGTTTCATATCTAAGGTTATATACTCCCCCCCATTATCTGACCGTAAAATTTGTGGGTGAGCATGAAATTGGGTGCATATCATATGATAAAATTTAACAAAGACATCGAAAACTTCAGATTTATGTTTTAAGAAATACACCCAACTCATACGAGTACAGTCATCCACAAATAAGACAAAATATGAATAATTATGGACTGCAAATTCAGGCGCTGGACCCCATACATCGGAATGAATTAAAGTAAAAGGTTTAGGGGCATGGCTTATTAAACTAGGATGGTACGTATGTTTATGACTCTTAGCTAAGACACATGTCTCACAATTCAAGGGCATATTAACACTTTTAAGGGAGGGGAATAAACGTTTAAGATAACCAAGAGAGGGATGACCTAACCGACGATGCCACATCCAAAGTTGGTTTTTCGGTGATCCATAGGCAAGCAAAGCGTTACCCTGTTGAGCCACCTCATCTACGTAGTACAAACCTCCTCGTTCAGTACCACGCCCAATGATCTCTCCTGTTAGAGCATCCTGCACAATACAACCAGAATCCGTTAATAAAACAGTACAATTAAGCTCTTTAGTCAACTGACTTACAGATAACAGCTTATGAGTAAGACTGGGAATTAAAAGACAATTATTTAAATGAATGTCTGATGTAACATCAATTTTCCCAGCCTGGGTAACAGGAATATATTCCCCGTTTGCTGTTTGGATTTGGTTTCGGCGAGAGGTTTGGGTGGCTTTAATATCTGATGGATCAAACGTCATAGTGTCAGTGGCTCCGCAGTCAAAAATCCATGGAGTGGTTTTTTTACAAATAAGGCCAAGAGGTTTCGGGTTTAGGTTATTGGGCTGAGTTTGGTCGGTTAGAGATGAAGGGAATGAGAGATTTTTTTGTGGGCTTGGTTTGTGGGTTTGACCGGTTAAAGGGTGAATTTTATGGGCTAGGTTTTCTTGTTCTATTTCATTCCTTCCAGCCGACATATAAAGGGAGAAAATCTCCTCTTTTATACTCTCATTCTCACTTTCTAAAAAACTGATTTTCTCTTTCCTTACTCTGCTTCTTTCTAGCTTCATCACCACCATTTTTCCCGGTGGTATTTTCTTCACTTCTCATGCTTGTGATTTCATCGGTGTTGCTTTGTTCGACTGAGGTGTTATCCTCGTTGCCGGAGTCCTTGTTTTCTGGGTTTAAGTATACGACGACATTGGCCTTGCCGCCGGTTTGGTTTACTCCGACCTTGGTAGCGGCTTTCTGTCGGTGATACTCAACGAGTTCAAAACACCCCTTTTTGGTGTGTTTCGTACCACCACAGTGATTACACCAATTTGTGTTATCTGAAAAACTCGATTTCCCGGCGACACCCACTGTTCGTGATGTGCCGGATTCTGGGTTGGTTTGTGTTTTGTTCATTTTCTGGAATAATTGGAAATTTTGTTCCATTTGTTCCAAGGAAATTAGCTGGTTGTTTGGTGTTTGGTTGTGTGACGATGGCTGGTTGTCCATCGCAGGTAAGTTTTCTGGTAAATGATGAGGAAAAACAAGGTTTCGTTTCCCAAATCGAACCTTACGGCTCTGATACCATATAGAGAATTAAGCGGAATTGTGTTTGTAATTTTATACACAGGAGCCCTGTAAATTAGGCAATTACTACCAAGATTACAGCAACTACTACCAAAAATATTTGCCTAAATATTCGCAGAATAAATTGGTCAATATTTAGTCCCTTTAATTAAGGAACTAATTATGGCTATTTCTACAAAGGGAAAATAAGTTATTGGTATTGATAAAAGGAATGAAGAATTATAAATGATATTAATACACCAAACACAACTTATAACAAATTAATAATACAAATCACTACGAGGTCTAGGACAACTAATTAATATACTACGTACGTACAACATGATATACCATGCCATGGCACATTATTGAGCTATCGAACATGATATATTGATTATTTTGATTACAAAACATCTTTTAGATTTTCATCATATAGCTAATACATATGATTTAAGTGAATTTTGATTTCCGTTTTATAATATGTGTAACAAGCTGACATAATAAGTGCATAGTAAAGTTAACTTGTTGCATGCATGTAGTAAGAAATTGAAAGAAAAATTAAAGTGCAAAAGTCGTCAATGTTGATCTCAAAGCCAACTATTCATGTCATGGAAACAAAATAATTTCACAAGCCTTACTATTCGAGCTACAAGTGAAAGGGGAGTAACAATAATAAGTGAGCTACTTAATGGACCCAAATTTAAGAATTATCAACACAAAGAGACAAGCAAAAGTCTTATAATTTCCTGTTTGAACTGATTGATATGATGCTAATTAACTGCTAATTGCATTATTATATAAATAAATTTAACCTCATTTGATAACCTTATTCAAATACCAAATTCCATACGCAACGTACCAATGTTATATTTCTTATAAAGATAGAAAAAAAAATCTTATACTCCTATAACAAATTAACAACGCTTGACACTATTTAAAGGATGAAACTTTATCACAAGATCTGACTGATTTTGCCCAACCTCTAAATCGGCTAAATGTTTTGATATTTGACCCATATAAAGGGGGGAAAAATCTTGGTCATTGAACATTTGAAGATTAATATATGTATCAACTTGCAATAATATACTTTAGTTTTCTAGATGAGGAATCATCATTAACATATTGTCGGGTCCACTTTCTATCGATTTATATTAATTAGTTTTTTAAATAAAGAAAAATGATATATGCATCTCTTAAAATAATTTGTATTATTAGCTTGCATTTCTGAATCGATCTATTTTTATGTAATATAATTAATACTCATTACTATAAAGAGATATATTATTATAGCCGTTAAAATATAAAAAAATTATTTTTTAGTCTAGGTTTTTTTTTTTTTGGACCTATTTAAAAAGGTTTGTGTCATTAATTGGGAAAGAACATTGCACAGGTATCATTTTATTTTTTAGCTATTATATTATTGTTATAATTATTATGTGGTATATTTGATATATGTTTTGGGGTTCGGCTTGTCTTTAAGCTATAAAATTAAGGAGGGAAAAGCTATAAAATTAAAGAACTAAAAGCTTATAATGATATGCGGCTAACCGGCTAAGTGGGGCCAGGCCAACGATCACTAATGAATTATGTAAACCATTTTAAATAAAACTTTATTCCAAATATAACTAAAACTAACAAACTTGGAAAGTGTCAAAAGAGGAAATTTCATAGTATGTGAATTGTCCCGTGTGAAAGAAGAAAAAAATAGATAAACAGTTTAAAGTATTTCTTCTGTCTCTAAATTTTTTTCAAGTTGAGACAAACACTGTTCAAATAGAAAGTACATAACTCTAATTTGACTACATAATACTCTGTATAACACAATTTCTTCAAACTATTTTTACTGAGATAAAGCGATTATAAACTATAAAGAAATCACGGTATGTAGTTTTTTATTTAATCTAATGATCAAAATAGCACATTCCATGTGTGTATGCATATCTAGGAAATAGTTGCTTCAAAGTAACTTGTCACTAGTAGCACTGTCAAAACGGTTTGACAGTTCGGTTTCGGTTCGGTTTGAAATCGGTTCGATTTGAAATCGGGTCGGTTTGAAGTCGGTTTGAAATCGGTTTAAATGTCTTAGGGTCGGTTTCAGTTCGGTTTAAATAATTTTCGGTTCAATTCGGTTTCGGTTTATTCTAGAACGGTTTATATTCGGTTCGGGTTGTAAACGGTCCGGGTAGTAAACGGTTCGATGCAGACGGGTTGCGGTTTGTTAATGGTTCGGTGTAAACGGTTTTTATCCCGGTTTAAATTCGGTTCGGGTTGTAAACGGTTCGGGTTGTAAACAGTTCGGGTAGTTAACGGTTCGGTGCAGACGGGTTGCGGTTTGTTAACGGTTCGGTGTAAACGGTTTTTATCCCGATTCAAACAGTTTCGGGTTAGAAACGGTTCGGTTCTTTTTTGGTTCGGTTTAATTTTAGTTCGGTTTATAACTGGTTTGATTTGTTAAAGGGTTCGATTCTTCTACGATTTAACATTATTTGGATCGGTTTTATTTCTGTTTTACTAAATTACGATTCGGGTCTGTTTCTGATTTCAAAAAATCGATTTTTTATCGAGTCATTTGGATTCAGCCAATCAAACAGTTTTGGTTTGAAATTTTATACTACTTTCTAACTTTTTGGTAGTTAACAAGTTTTATATCAAGCCGAGACTTCATCACTTCATATTGATGCATCATATTATATTCAAATTCTCATTAATTTTATAAATACATATCATGTTATGTTTCAAGTTTAGCCATACTGATCTTACTAGTTTATTACGAAGTAGATTATAAAAGTTTAGTGCATTAATGTATTATTGTTTTACTATCAGATTATTATCTGCTTCTTATTTGATCATTTAGTTAATAGAGTCATAATCATGATTTGATGAGTTGTTGTGACATCGAAATTTGCAATTTGGTATTTGATACTTAATTAGTCAACAAGATTGATAATTAAGACTCGTTTATCATTATATATTTGCATAAACTGATAGCAGAAAGTAGAAGTTAATGGCCCGTTTCACTTTTATCTCGACCCTGACCCGACCCTGACTCGACCTTGACCCGCTAAATATTCATCTTGACCCGCAACCGATCGCTAATGACCTGCATCGACCCGCCCAATGACCACTGCTAGTAGTAAGTGGTTTGTAAACGGTTCGATTTATAAGCGATTCGGTTCATAAACAGTTCGGTTTATAAGCGGTTCGGTTTATAATCAGTTCGGTTTTTAAACGGTTCGGTTTATAAACAGTTCGGTTCATAAACGGTTCGGTTTATAAACGGTTCGGTGTAAACGATTTTTATGCCAGTTCAAACGGTTTCGGGTTAGAAACGGTTCGGTTCATTTTCGGTTCGGTTTCCTTTCAGTTCGGTTTAGATTTGGTTCGGTTCTTAAACAGTTTAACGTTACTCGGATCGGTTCGGTTTCGGGTTTACTAAAATGCGGTTCGGGTCGGTTTTCGGTTTCATAAAAACGGTTATTAATCGGTTCGGTTCTCATTCGGATCGGTTTGAATCGGTTCGGTTTCCCCAGTTCGGTTCGGTTTTTGACAGTACTAGTCACTAAAGAAAGATACATTTTTTTAATTGATCATGTGTCGATAAAATAGAATCCTCTCTTTTCGTATTCAGATTGGAACATCTGAACAAGAAGGGGAAAAAAGACTTCGACTTATTAAAAACTTCGATCCTTTCTAACATTTTCAACCGTATATCTAAGAGCTAGACCAAACTTCGATCCTTTCACACATTTTGACATCTTACATCTCAGAGCTAGATCCCATATATATTGAGACTACATATGAGTACAATATACACATACATGCAAGAAGAGGAGAGATAACAACTAACTTATACGTCTATGAATAAAGTACTTCCATTCTTCGGTTCTTCTTGTTAGATATCGGGAAAGCACCTCAAATTAGAGTGTGTATCATTGATCAATATATATAGTGTTGACAATATTAGTCCTAATCACGTTTGGAAACCTAGTACGATAAGGATACAAAATATATATACACAAAATATATCCTAATCTGCGACAAAAATTATCCTAAATATAATATCTATCACTTCCAATAATATCAGATCATGCATGGGGCTCCAACAATTATTTTAGACCTTTAGATACGAAGCCAACACGTCAAGAAAATCACAAGTTCAATCTCATCCATTTCTCATTTCAAAGTGAATTATGTAATTTACTACTATAAGTGAGGATACTTGTGCTACATCTACACTTCAATCCTTAAAGACAACTCTTAGCCTAGGACTCCAACCATCAACTTGATTTTTTATTGATCGAGTTGGCCCTTTGACACCGCCTAAGGCCATATTACAAACTTCTTACAAAGACTGCCACATGAAGAGAGATGAGGATTAAAAATTTGACAACTTCTACATTTGATAATTGTTGTCTACTTATCTTATGTTTATTCACAAACTTTTTTAAGAAAATTGGGTGTACAATAATTATTGTACATCTATTGTAAAGCTATCCTAAAGTGAATAAATGTTACCCTAATATGTATAAAAGTAATTCAATACAAATAAAAATTATTTATATTTATTGGTAAAGAAACACATTTTATTTTAAGTGACTAAAAATCAAATATTAGAGATTGAAAATAATTATATTACCCTTATAAAATTTTTCTTGTTACTTATTTACATAAAAATCGTATTAGGTTAAAATTTATCCAAAAAAGACATAAAATTACCCCAAATTGATTAAAAGTTACTTTTATATTGCTCGATGTACACTAATATCAGTGTAAACTACACAAAAGTTTTTGATGTTTATATTTGGGAATTGATAATTCTGACAAATAATTCCGAATGTGTTTTACTTCGTACAAGTAATCACGAAGTATTTTAAAATAGCGCCTAGGTCATGTGCTCATATGAAAAGTAGTTGAAATGCCATATATCATGTGTAAGTTTTATAAGCTTATTCATTAGCTTCTTTGGGCTGTCTGATTTGTCTGTCTGCAGCTTTCATGAATGAAATTGGATAAAAACAGATTTATGTCTATTTACAAGTTGTCTCTCCTTATTATTTATGACCTAATCACGACTTAATTAGTATTAATTTATTAGATGATTAGATTCTTAATTATAGTTGGGGAAAGATGGAGTCCCTAATAGATTGCACTCCTCCAATAACTTCCTAAAACTATTGGATTGTTTATAATATAGAGGGGGGATATAATAAAGAAAAATATAGTAGTAAGATGATTATCTCAAGCACAAATGTACAACTATCATGTTGACAATTGGTAGCCCATAATGTCAACAATAATGCTCAAATAATTATTCGACTTTTAATATTGCCCTTGATAACTTTGCAGTAACGATTAATATATGCTTTTTGAACAAAATTAACATATACTGCCTTAAAACTTACCATTAAGATAGAAAATTAAAAATTAATCTGATATAATAATAAGTAGATACTCTGTATTAGATTGGCAATAACAAAATTTATGATCTATGTACTTGAAGAAGAAAAAACAAATTATGCAAATAAAAAATTTAAGAATTGATATACTTCATCCAAAATCTTATTACAAGAAAATCTTCCAAAAAAAATCTAGAAATTCACAAAAATTAAAACAATACTTTTCATTTAAGAGGTAAATGATGAAAAAATATCACCTAAACCTAACTAATTAAGTACTAATGCATGCTTTCACTTGCAGTTAACAATTGTTCCAAGTAATCAGAACCCAAATCTTCAAAAACAAACACATTATTTTCCAAAGATGATCCCCTGCTTTTAACTCTGTTTTTCTTGCACATAGACTTTTTTTTCCTTATAGAAAGTCTATCTTTCATCACTAATACAGGAGAACACCCATTTCCAAACTCATAGTTCATCTCCTTAAGCGAATCCCTTACTACATCCACCGGAAAATTAAGTACAGCCAGCGTCCCACGAGTCGAAAGCGCGGCCTGATCATAAGCTAAAGCAGCAGCCTCAGGTGTATCAAAGGTACCTAACCAAACCCTTACGCCATTTCTTGTAGAATCCCTAATTTCAGCTGCATATTTACCCCATGGTCTTTTTCTTACTCCTCTATAAGATTTTTCATCTGGGGTAATAATCGCGGCCTCTTCTTTGATGGTTTTAGACATTGAGGATGTCACTTCCTCCTCCTTGACTCGATTCATCGAGCAGGAGGATGAAGTTGGCAATCCAATGGTCGTAGTCATGGTCGTGGTCGTGGTTGTGGTGGTGAAATTTGGTATGTTATTGCTAGACAAAATGTCTAGCAAAAATATATCTTCAGAATCGTTCTCGATGAAGGGAAGAATATTAGATAAATCAAATTCTTCCCACGAGAATGATTCTGAAGACGAAGATTTAAAAGATGACTCCGAGGATGATGAGTTCATCTTGTATTTTTTTTTTTCCCTTTTCGAGTAGTTAAACTTGTTTAATTTTTGCTAATATAATGGAAGATGTGAAATGTGAAAGTGATGAAGGATTAGTTTGGCTCACTACTTCCTTTTTATATATGAAGAAAATAATTCAAGTAATAATGAATGAAACACAACCTGATATAGTAAGGGGTGTAAGGGGGGATGAAATTGGAAAGTTACTTTAAAAATAGATATTGTTATTATTAACTAATTAATTAAAATGGGTCATAATCAAATTCGTTAAATTCAAAAAATACACGTGGGTCAAATGACTCGTGGCGGCCAGGTCATCAGTTTGCAGCTGAGTAATTTTAGTGACGTCACCTACAATCTAGTAGTATTAATTTCTCTTATTTTTAATTTTACTTCTTTTTTTTTTTGACAAAGTGTACTCTTATCTTTTCTCATTCTCGGCTCCTGGTCGCTTTATGTTAAAAGAAGGAATTAATTAAGAGATTAATCCAGCTCAATTTGTAGGATTTTACATTAATTAATTAATTAATTAATGTGTAGATTAGGATATAACTATTTGATTAATATTTGTCAGATGGTCTAGCTTAATGCATGCCATGATTAATACCTAAAGCTACAAGAATTTTAATCAATTATTGGGTGGTCAAAACCTTTAAAGGTGTGAGGGGAGCTGAGTTAGTTTATTTTAATTTGTGTTATGGATTGGGAATTAGTCTATGGAGATGGTGATAAAATAACATTAAGCTTATAGAAATTAAAGTTCAATGTTGTCTTAATTAATTTGAAATCAATGCTCCTTTTAATCATATGTAACGCAATTGACATGCTACCTCCGTTTCAATTTTAAGTTAATATTATGTTAAAAAAAACTGTAGGTAAAGAGAAAAGAAAAAATTACGTCCCACAAAGTATGTTAGCTTAAGTAGGAGACATTAGCAACTAATATAAGTATTGATACATTAGATTAAAGCAATGTCTATCAACTATTATTGTTTAAAACTAATGAAGCATTGATATGCATTATGAAATTTGGGATAAATAATACATATTTCTTTCGTTTCTTTATAATTGCAACACTTTCCTAAAATGTAAATGTCACAATAGTTGCAATAAACTATAGAAGGAAAATTTTTATGGTAAAAATTGTACTATTACCTTTATTTAAAGCTCATGGCCGACTTGATTATACTTCTAACAACCTCTTAACCCCATTTTAAATGTATTATATCATGTGAGGTCTATTTTTTTTAAATACCGTGATAAAGTGTGTGTTGCAACTATAAAGAAATGCAGGAAATATATAATTAGGATAATCACGTGATTCCAATATTTGACCAATGAAGAAATAATTCTACTTTAAGAGGTTTTATTAAGTGTTATCTTATTTGCATTTAAAAATAAATTAAGTTAGTTTATCAAAACAAGTGTACCTTCTTGAAAAAAAACAAGCGGTAATTTCTAGTAAAAATGCTTTAATCATTGAAAAAAAAATTAAGTCAATAAAAAATTATTTAATTTCAATTTAGTAAAGATTAAGTGAAAGATCATGCTCTAAATAATCATATAATAAACTGAATGAAATTGAACTAATTTAAATTAGACTTGATTCAAATCGAATTGAACTGAATCGAACTTTAAAACTAAAATAAGCCCAACAAAATCAGGCTTTACTTGACAGTATAATCAAATGATCAAGAGATACACTACTCTTTAATAATTTCTTGGACGACAAAAATATTAATATATTTATAATAATAATAATAATTACTTCATAAACCAACACCTTTTATAGGTTAAGTCAACTCTGCCCCGCAAGTCAACGCATGAGAGTAGAGGGGGGAGGTAAGGGAATCTCCCTACTCCCAAGCTAATGTAGTTCATGAAGTTCGAACTTATGACCTCAAAATCACAAAAGTGAGTTTCCCATCAACTCCACCAAGTTTTGCTTGGTTCATCCGCTCTGAAATACCACTAGTAGTAGTAATTTAACTTAGATACTATTCATTTACAAGTATTAGTTTTGTCTATATTTTTTTGGTAATATATATAATTAAGAGGTTAATGTGTAATGAATTGTTGGATTAATTTTGTTGTATATTTTTAAATATTAATTTTTTCATACTTTTTTTTTATAAAAACATAATTTCTTATATTTATGATCAAACTTGTATATCAACACATAACAGCCAAACTATTGCAAATAGTTAATAAAAGATGAAGTATAATAATAATAGAAGTAAAGCTTGAAAGAGTAAAAGTGACCAATATTGTAAGATAGGGTAGCTAAATTAAAAAAAAAAAATATATATCTCCTCCTAACACCAAAAGCCGAAAATAAAAATGTGTGAATAAATAAATTAATTAACGGTCATGCCGTCTGGTCATTGGTCAAGGGTACGATATATTTGAAGCGGGCCACAGGCATTCGACTAAGATTAGACCCATGCCCACCAATGGCGGGCGAGCTTCTAGAATACTCCTTTCCTCCTCTATTCCTTGTTCGTAGCTTCTAAACTTCTTTAATAATGTTCTTATAAAGTTTCTTATTATAATACTTCTACTCAATTGCAAGTTGCAAGAATGATAATTTTGATTCCTGACATGCTACTATTATAACAAATGTTTTGGTGAAATAGTATTATAAATAATAGACTATATGATAATGATAATATTGGTCCCAATTATGAAGTTGTAATATAGTGGTTAAGGGTGATGCATCAAGTAAATTTAGGGATTATTTTATGTTAGTGTATATAAATAAAATATTACATGTACATATCATGCTACTATTATAACAAATGTTTTGGTGAAAAATTATATGAATAGGGTGAGCTAAAAATCATGATATTTTAAACCGAAATCGAATCTAACAAGTTTCAAAATCGAAAATTGTACAAGAAGTTCCAGTTCTAGGTAGTAAAATGGAGAACATGTTGCAACAGGTTCCGGTACAAGCTCTCAATTTTTTAAAACCGGAACCTGTAGAGTACCTTGTAACCTAATAAAAGCATCACTTAAGACCAAATCATACCTCATCAATTCAAGCCCAATTTTTAATAATTAAATATAAAAATAATAATTAAAAATATAAATATATGTACCACGCACTAAATTCGCTAATTAAACAACTATTTTTGGTTTGTTGTATTTGCAAGTTGTAAATGTACTTTCCAAAAAAAATTTGAAATAGTTTTGCAAAAAAGTACAAAATATATTAAATATAGGGGATCCTGAATCAGAATCGGAACCTGTAGGTTTTTAACAATGTACCATGTTATGCTCACCCCTAGATACAAGTACATGTTTAATTCTTTGTAATAAATCATAATATGTTTTTTTATTTTTTTTATTTTTTAATCAAGATCTTATATTGGTTCTGTTAAAAATGGATTGAAAATTCAAAATTAATTTCTTAAAATTTATGCAAATTGGTTTGCTACCATTATAGAGGACGAATAGGGTACAAAATACGCATAGCTAGAATATTTTTGTTTGAGAGATTCAATAAGTAAAATATAATAAATCTTATTTTATACAAATATTAATGTCAAAAAAAAGATTTTATACTTCCTCTATTTTCTTTTAAACGCAACACACCTTTTTGACACGCTTTTTTAGAAGGTGATTCGAAAAGGTAAACGAGCTACTTTATCAAAATAATTTTAACACCACGATTAGAGAAGGGTTAGCTAATATGTGTATAGATTATATTGATTAATTTGTCTATTTACCTACTCTAATCACCTCTTACAAAAAACGTGAAAAAAGGTGTGTTGCATTTAAAAGAAAACGGAGGAAGTACAAATATTTCGTTCTCATATACAAAGTAAGAAATTAATAATTAAAGTTAATCTTTAGATGGTGTAAATATCGTCAAATATTACATGTATTAATATAATTACTACTCCGTACCATTGGATTATTCTCAAAAACAATATTACAATCAATAAAAATGAATAAATAAATAAATACATAGAAAAAAGCAAATGATGCGGGAAATCTATGACGAATATAATATAGTATATATTTTGTACTCATGTTGCGGTTATGTTGGTTTCTGAATTTAGTAATGGCCGATCCGAAATTATGGAGGATTCGTTAGCAGAGTACAAAATTATGGCGGCTCAGCTAATTAGATTTTGCCGCGTGTCACATTACTTGCTAGTGAGACCCGACCCATTTTAATAATACCATTTTTTTGTGGTGCGAATCTAACATTTACGTAGTAGTATGCATTTCTTTATCAGTGTTGGGTATACATTAACTGGATATTCTTGTATACTCGCGAGTCGCGACGCATGAATGAATCGGTGCATTCAAGATATTTTTTGCTTATGTTAATAATTATTGATCAATTAATCTAAGTAAAATCTAATTATACATTACTATTGAACTATGCATTACTAATTAAATTAAAATTTAACTTTGTCATTTAACTGGTGAATTATTACCTTTAATTTAATGCATGAGTGCATGATAAAGGGATTTATGTGAATGTTCAAGTGGATGATATAGAAAATAGCCTTCTTTCCAAGTAAACTTTAAAATGATTATGACATATTATGTAGGATAACAATGTAATTCAATTAAGAATTAAAAGGCAAAAAAGATAAAACTCTTTTTTAAATATCATCACGAGCTATCATTTATATATCTAGTTAAAATCAATCAAAAATTGACCAGCAGACTAGCAGTCCAAATACAGATCCCCTGAACTTCGGTTTTCTAATGGTCGAAATATTCGAAACTCCAAAGCTATTGCATTTGCATGCCTATATTTTACGAAGTATAATCCACGCAAGTCTCAATTCACATGCATGGAAGTAGAAAAGTGAATAGTAGCATGGATGGGATATTATTTATGCATGACAAAATTGACTCCAGTTGAGTTATGAGATTATACTTCATAATATAAATCATATATAATTTGGTTTAGAGAGATTCAATTCAAACTTATCTAAAATTAGATTACCACTTTAATCGAAATTAGTCATTCCAAATGAACAGTAAAATGGATGATTATTACTAGAATAGACCAAAATATGATATGAATCATATGACTGTCGAGTTTAGTTTGTTTCGACTTAAGTTTAAAAAACAAATATCATCTTATCATTGTTAATTAGAGTATAAAAATATGTGTATTGTTTTATGGAGTGTTTTATTGTGACAACATTAGTGCCATTTGTTAGTGTACACATAACCTAATTCGTTGTAGCACAATCACATCAGACATGGAGATGTTTGATTCATTTAAAAAGGCTTTATATATCGATAGGTATGCCAATAGTTATATGCCTTTACCTAGGTAACTTATTCATCTGCTTGCCCGTATTTATAAGTTCATCCATAAAACAAAGCCTAAGTCGAGGAATAACATATTAACATACTCATCAATAACCACAATATGTCATATCCTTATCCTTTGTTAATCAACATTTATAATAATTACCACTACTATAATTAACTATCCAAGTTAAGCAATGGATCATTTCATGACCTAATAAATTTTTTGACAAAGTTGTAATTGTTAGGCGGATTTGCTGCCTAAGCATTCAATGTATATAACCATAATTTACAGGACATGGTTTCGTCTTCAAAAAATATACTAGTATATATATTCTGTGTTAATCAATATCACTATCCAACTTGTCTAGGCTAAACTATCATATAATATGCTTTCTATAAGTTGACAGTAATTATATTAGATATTTAATCAATCTTTATGTAAATTTATACAGTCCAAGATGAATTATGATGCATAGTTGTGCTCATTTTGGGTGTTGCACGTAATTGCTATATAGTCCTGCAAATTTGAATATTTTGGGGTTATTATATATACGTGAGCAAGAATTTTCTACATGTGCTAAATTAATTGGGAATTGAAATTGTCTGATTATTTTTATTACGAGTATTATTTTTTTTTTTCTCCCTGTGGAGAATTTATATATACTCCATTATAATAGTTTAATTTGGACGGGTTTAATTTAACAATATTTTCAGAATGTTTAAAGAAATTACAATATGTTTTGAAGACACATTTTTTTGTTTTTAATATCTAATGTTTGGAGAAAATGTAATTTATTAAACCATGGGCCTAGACTTTACTAGTACCACACAACAAATTTGGTGACTCTTTTAAAAGCACCAATAGATATTTTTCTTAAAATCAGTTAATATACATATATAAATATTATTACAACCTATCTATCTCGACTAATGTGACATGTGAAAACTATATATTTTTTGTCAAGTAAATAATACGTCATTTTCTATGTAAATAGTCTACGTATGTTCAATTGTCCATCTTCATGTTAATTACTCCCTCCGTCTCATAATATTTGGAACGTTGAGGTAGATACTTAGTTAAAGAAAATTACAAGTATGTCCATTTAAAACATTTGTTTATTATATAAAGGATTCTCTTTTGTATTTTAATATTGTAAGAAAACAAAAAGTGGGGGAGGGGGTAGTGAGGAGAGAGAAAATGTAAGATTTAATTGGGTTATTAGGTCTGTGGTCCCAAAGAGTGTATAAAAAAATATTTTTTTTATTAGTGATCTCATTCCATATTTAGTAACTCAAATTTTTTAAGACGGACAAAAATAAAATTGTGCAAGTATTATGAGACAGAGGGAGTACTACACTTGAAGTCACATAGATCATAATGCTCTGATCAATAGCAATATACAGCCTAACCTAAATGGTTAAGCATACATTTGAATAGGCACATACATATGACTATGTGAGCTTTGAATATAACCCATTTGTTTCGGATATTTAGGCCAACTCATTCAACTAATATATACAAGTACTTCTCTGTTTTTTATTTTTTATAGTTGTAACGGTTTGACTTTTACACTATTTATGTTTTTTACTTTGACGGTTTAAATTTAAGTAAAAATATAGTCATGTGAAATCTTGTTAGGTTCGTATCGATTTATACAATTTTAATAATAAATGTTTACAATTTTTACATATTAGTGGTAATTAAAGATATCAACGATTGAAAACATGTATTGGCAAGCGTGAAAAAAGAAATATTGGAACTATAAAAAAAACAGAGGAAGTATATGTTAATCCCACTCGTGAAAAGGAAAGGAGGGAGCAACTATGTAATATTTGTGGTGCTCATTGAATTTTGAGATTTACATTAAAACAAATTGAGACTATGAGATGGTAAATTTAGCAACTCTTCGTACTATTTTGTGAGAATTTTAATTTTTCAATGTTAAATTGGTGAGAAATTTATTTATAAAATAATGTCTTCAAAAAAAAAAAAAACTTATAATAATTAAAACTTTAATACAAGGCTACCCCAATTTCTCATCCCGAGAAATAAATTTTGGTTCTCAAATAGAGGTTTGCCGATAAACAATAACAAAGTGTACTAAATTTATTTACGATTTTGAAAAACTTGGAATTCAAAATTTAAGTTGAAATTCAAGTGTAACGAGATCAACTTGACTCTTGACAATAAAAAATTTAAGGTTGGTATCGACTCGCACTATTAGCAACATCCGTATCCGCAAGTGGTAGTTGTAAATGTCGAACACGAGACTTTCAACACATTGTGGCTAGTGGAATTTACTTATTCCCCACAAACGTAATTGAGCGGCCTCAATGCAGCATTTCTCTGCATTATTGCAGAGTTTCTGCTCAAATCATCAATTTAGGTATTATCGAAATTATATTATTCTTTTCGTGTATTTTACAATTTTACACTTAATTGCTTTCTTTGTACGATTAATTTTTAATAACCACTGTATTTGTTTCTTTATTAAAAGATAGATAAGATTTTAAGTATTAATTTTTCATACGAATAGTTGGTTACATAATTTGTTGTGTTCTGGTGAAAGATTTTGAGTGTGAAAATCAAAAGCAACAGGATAAAATACAGAATTTAGTATTTTATTTCAATTTCTTGTTGATAATTAGGACTTTTCCTTACATAGTTGGTTGTTTTTTTTAGGTTTATTGATGTATAAACATTAGGTTTTTAGAGAGTGCGGGATAACTCAAGTGATTAGAGCTTCTTTCCCGATTCCAGGAGATCTTAAGATCAATTTTCACCCTTAACCTTGTGGCTCTCTAAACACTAAACATATATATATATATATATATATATATATATAAACATTAGGTTTTTGTTTGGTTGACTGAAATTTCAGCTAAAATGGGTAATCTACTGGAAAATAAATTTGAAGATTAAATATCTTTTGTTTTTGGTTCAAAATTAAAGAATAATGAAAAATTGGAAATGGAAATGAGGAGTGAGTCCGTGTTCTTTTGGACCGAACTGATTTGAACTAAATATGTTTTCCACCCTTATGGAAAACTGTTCCTACTATCGAGAAAACTATTTTCCACCCCTTTAGAAGCCTAAAGGAAGATAATGGGAATTTGATTTCATCACAATCGATCACACTTTTACTTTATTCATAATCTCCGATGTGCATTAATGTTGGTTTACTACTCTCTTGCTTCATTTGCTAACATGTTTTTGTTTGCTCATTACTTGCTTCGTGTATACTTGATTAAATATTTAGAAATAGATACTCGGATGCTTTTTTGCCATTCATTTTCCATTCTTGATATGCCTACTTAGATTTGATTTTGTTAGGAGTTTCTAGAACACTCTTACAGTCACTATCATATAATTTTCTGTTGGCAAATTGAATTTTACACCTTGACGATCCTGGACTCAAATCTTCCTTGTTATGCTCATTATTTTTCCCACTCTTTTTTGTTGGCGAGAGTGATTTTTCTGCTGTTATTTTACCAGTACATGTTTTTGTATTTCATCAGCTGGCTGTTTTGTAAAATTTAACTACTCTGTAATGCAGAGGATCTTGCATCTCTAAACATATATGAAATGGCCTTTCTATTCTATAGGGTATGGTATACTTCGTATATTTTTACTACTTGTTGGTAAATTGCTATTAGAAGATTGATACTTCTTGTAGTTTGGATGCCACCATAAGCTGCATTGGTTATTATCAGGTACTAGGCTCATTGCTGCTCTTATCTGTTCATCTATTTCTGTTTCTGCTGCTTCTACCATGGATACTTGTAAATTATTCACTTGGTAGAACTAAAGTTTTTCAGCAATAGAAAGATTAGATACACCTAAAATCATTTTTGAATGTGTCTTTCTGATGCAGTTAAGTATATTTAAATTCAACTTATAGAATTGAAATTGTCACTCCCAAAGCGCAGTAGTTTCTTACAGGCTTGGTCTCAGCCAGCCCAGGACTGATAATTATCTATTAATCTTGGCGGGAGGCGGCATCAGAAGTTCAAAAAACTTAGTTATAATCATGGCATGTTACCCTTAGAGTTGCTATTCTTGGCAGCATAAGGGATAGGTGTGTTTCATGCTACTCAATGACGCTGTCTGAGGATGATATGGTGTCAAATGAATTATTTCATGATCTTTATAATTTAAATTTGTTGATGCTTGTATTGCTACTTTAACTTCTGTCTCTTGAATACGATCTTTGTTTTGGTTCTGCTCAAGTGGAGGAGTCTATGTAATCCGGGTTTGCTAATTATTCCGTTTATATATCATGGCATCCTGATGAAGCAATTCAGAAAGTTGTCTCACTTTGGAGAAGTGCAGTTGTTTGCCTTCGGTCAATGCATTTGCATCAAATAAACGTGCAGCAGGTCATGTAGGGGTGATTGTTAATTCTGGGTTTTCAGTTCCTTGTATCATCATGTTTAGGGGGTTCTGTGTGGTCTGAACTTTCTTAGGCAACATTGTAGCTGATTCTGATAGCCTGATAGTGAATATAAAATTGCAGCATGGTTGCTATATTGACTCTTAATAGACTGGTAGCTCTAAATTGGATGCTTTGTTCTGAATTCTGAAATCAAAGAATCCATCCTCATCCAGCTCCCCCTTGAATCCCACATTCTCCATCGTTTTGATCTTGATAGTTGATAGCTCTGCCTCTATCCGTGTCATTATGTGTCACTGGTAACAAAGCGTTCAGCGTATGATACGCTGAATAGTTCATCATAACTAAGTAATGATGCAGCTGCAATATAATCGCGCATCTCAAACCTTTCTTTTACTTGGTACTTAATAAGCAGTCATAGTTACTACTTGTGTAATCTATTATTTTTGTTGGTGTTATATGATTAGTGATAATAAGGATACTTTGGTTGCTATTTACTCTGCCTTGGTTAGAGGTATATTAGTTTTTGTCAATCCTGTTCCTATTCCTCGTTGTCATGTGACAACCTCATAGCATGTTAAATACCTCCCCTGGTCATGGAAGTATTAATCTTCTCATTCTGCTAGATTCGGCTACCCTGTAACTCCCTAATTATAGTTTCAGATATACCTGCTATCAAAGGAAACTCAATCTTCCTACAGTTGTTTCTCATCCATATCACTTGCTTCTGCTGGTATGTTGTGGTCTCTTTTGTGACAGCTTGCTTTTGTCAAAAACATGTTGGATTTTCCAAGATGGATGTCACAAGAGTGAAGGGGGTGTAGCGAAATTTTTCAGAATATGTAACCTCTGTTATGTTGATATTTTTTTTATTTCAAGTCGAGTTTTTTCTTAATCAAGCTTTGTGTTATATGATATGGTTTGGCTGACTGAGGTGCAGACTCCAGACAGAGTAAGCAGCAGGGCTTACGTTAATTATGTCAGACTAGTCAGTCACAAGTAATTAATTTGATTGCATTTGAGATGTATAAAATCAGAAGTCACCTTATAATTAGTTGCACATCTCTTATATTTAACACGATCTTAATGTTTGACAGAAATGAATGCAAATGTGCAAGGCTTATGTTAGACTAGTCGGCCGAAGACCAACCTAAAGAAAGCATTTAAATCTTGGACTGGGAGTCTTGAGAGCGCAGTGGATTCAATATAAACATGATGGTTAGCACAAGTACGGGGAAAATTCTAATGTAACCTTATAACTTTTGACTATCATAATTTTTTTAAATGTACGGCTGAGATTATTTGTTTTATGATTTATTTTTAATTATTAATTTTAATTAAAAATCATGTTTTAATTATTATATATATATTTTTTATTTCTAGAATTTCAAAAATATTAAAAATTAATTTTTGGAAGATAAAAACATATTAAAAATAATTAAATATGTTTTTAAAATTTTTAATTAAAAATAAATCAAAAAACAAATAATCTCAACCGTCCATTTTTCAAAAATTGTGATAGTCAAAAGTCATAAGACTACATTAGAATCATCTTACGGAACGGTCACTCCAAAACACCGCAAAGATATGTGAAAGAACATGAATGATAGATACAATTATATAAACATGACAAGTTAAAATCAATTCCTAATGTTTGATTGCAAATTGTAATAATTAAACTAGTTTTAAGGCCTGGGTGATGTCTCGAGTTATTGTATTATTTCATGATAGAAATCCTTATTAATATTTAATTTTTACAGAATGGCAAATAATATGGTAATAGCTTAGTAGCTTACAATTATAATACCATTATGTCTTTGCTCAATAAATAAATAAATATATAAATAATACCATTATGTCTAACGGATCAAATAATGAGGAGGTTAAGGACCTATGGTGATAGAGTAACGGCATTGAGATCAAATCTCATGATACTCATTTAGCGATTTCCCTTATCACATCCTCAAATGAATCCCCTTCTTCAGTACTAGAAATTGAATTTTTATAAATTGGTATGAAAATTTTAACCCATCCAAAGCAAGTGGTGAACATGCGTCATTTTTTTTTATTATTATATTTTATCATCAGTGTATGGTCAGAATCTACAAGACATTTAGACTATATGTCTCTTTCTTTGAAATTTCTTTGTATTTGCATTGTGATTTCTCCTTCAAAAATTATCTTATCCTCCAAGCATTAAATATTGGTGCTCTCACTAACGCCTTTGGTTATACCATAGCAAAAGACAAAGTAAGATCCAAGCATTAAATTTAATGCTACAAGCCTACAACACATCTGAACTTCTTGAGCCATAACAAAAGCATCTAATAATGTCACACCATTTTTTGGTCATAATTAAAGAAAAAGATTATGTTAACATCGAATGATTAACAGTATCAGTAGTACGATTAGACCCATTACAAGTGTACAACAACAAAAGAAAGGTTTTCGGTATAATATTAGACTTTTCAAAGATCCTTTTTTGAAAATATTTATGTCAAATCCAAGAAAAAACACAACAAATTAAGCATAATCTTATCGAGTTAGCTGCAACATCATGGGCCAACTTCGTTGAAAAATTTTTTTGGAATAAATTTTGTATTGTTTTATAGTCAACGCATGATTTCAACTTGACCTTTTCATTACACAAATGTTGTCTAGAATCTCAAAAATAATTGACTATATAAAGACACTTAGTTCACAACAAAATCTTACAATAATTTCGAGTCAATTTAAACTAATTCTTCTCGACTATCTATATCATCAAAACAAACCTGACTTTGTAGATATGGAAGGATCATCTAGAGGGAAGCAACAAGAGGGAGGAGACGATGTCCGTTACCGGGGTGTACGACGACGTCCATGGGGTAAGTTCGCGGCGGAAATTCGTGACCCGACGAAGCAAGGGCAACGAGTGTGGCTAGGGACGTTTGACACGGCTGAGGCAGCGGCCCGAGCCTACGACCAAGCCGCATTTAAGTTAAGAGGTCATCTTGCTACGTTGAATTTTCCAAATGAGTATTACTCGAAATTAGACCCTATACCTCATCTTCCAAATGTACCAAGATATTTTGGTACCAATCGACCGTCGGATTCGACTATTTCGGCCGTTAATAATGGATGGAGGGTTGATAGAGGGGGCGGTTCGTCGATGGGGAATACATCCGTACAGCCTAGGCAAGAGAGGCAAGTGATTGAGTTTGAGTACTTAGATAACAAAGTTTTGGAAGATATGCTTAGAAGATCAGAAGAAGATGATTAAAATTAATGTTGTTTTTAAGGTCTATTATTGTACTACTTATTACAACAAGAAGAATCTGGTAGAGATCAATGCCACTGGCAAATTCTAGCTAGGTTGATGTATGTACTTATCAATTATGTTTTTTTTTTCTTTTTTTTCTTTTTTGTGTTGTTTATTATTATTATTATTAAGTACAAGAAAGAAATTACGTGAAGAGTTTACCATGTTTTAGGGTCTAAAATAATGTAGGATGAAATCCATTTGCATACGTTAAAAGCAAAAGTTATTAGTGATTTATTAGGTGTTAGTTCTAATTTCGTAAATTTTGAGCTATAATAAAAACTTATGATTCCATCTAATATACTCGTATATATGAATATTTATCGTATCACTGGGATAGGGTTGTTTGCTAACAACTAGAGCAAGATATGGTCTTAGCTAAAGTGCCATCAATGTCCGGGTGCAAGTCCTTGCACACGTGTCGTGACAAATAAGTATAATAAGGTGGCACACTTTACAATAATTTATTCTCGTTATAATTTCATATTCTTCATATCACTTCAACTACTATTTTATATAAGTTTTTCAAACAATCATAGTTTATTTTAAATAAGTAAATACAAAGTATATGTTATTTATGAATGTTATCCACCAAATAAGAAAATAAAATAATGTCTTACAAAAGCACATAGTCAAAGTTAACTAACTCCCTCAAAAACTTTGAAAGTTTCTTCCCATTAATCCAGCTATAAATCTATTTCTGTGTCTATTTCTTATTCATGTAAAAAGATTATTATCGGAGGGATGAAGAGTGAGTGAGAGAATTGTGAACTTGAAATGAGGAATGAGAGGATTGGTGGAGGTTTAGTGTTGCAAGGGAGATACTTCATTTACTGGCCGCGTCCTCTGGTCATGTGTTAGCTTTACTAAGCAATTCATACATGCAAAAAGTAGGTGACGAATAATAAGGATGAAAAACGCGCTATATAAGATATAGCTTAGTAATTAGTAAGTTTAATACGAGGCTTGATTTGGACCCTAATAAACCCAACATAACATAGCTAGCCAAATAATAAGGATCTACCTAGGTATTAGTCTTTTTTGTTTAGATCCAATAAGTCTAGGTAGTTTATATCACTACTACTATTTTTTTTTTGGATACTAGAGGAATCACTTTAGCAAAACAGTTTAGTAAAAGTAAGTTTATCAAAAAAATAGGTTCATTTTTAACACACATAATAATAGTAGTACAAGATTTATTTTTGACATTGATAGAAATGAAACTCTCGCCTAAAGTTAAAAATATGCCAATGCAAGAAAAATGCACTCTCTAATCTCTATGAATCAAGTCATCATCAATAAGACCCGACATCATAAGACCATAAATTATTTTTTTCAAAAAAAAAAAATTAAACAAAAAAGAAAAAAAATCATTAGACCACTTTTCGAAACAAGTTCAACCCTACTATACTATATTCCGAGAATCAAATTGACTAACACCAAGCAATTTGCAAACAATACCTTTTACTATAATCTTTAGATAATAGCAATTGCAATTTGTAAACCCTATATATAGTCAATTCAAATCTCTTGTCAGAAAATCTCGCACAAACAATGAATCAATATTGTCAACCAAGACCTTTAATCATTTTTTTTTCACTTATAACACCAAATCTAGATTTTTCTTGTAACACCAAATCTGTATTATTTGATTTCATGAATTCGATAAAGTGAAAACAAATCTCCTCTCGTACAAAGAATCAATTTTCATTCTATCTTTAAATTATAAATTATTTTTTCTACGACTCTACATGGTGTTCAATATGTGCATATGAAATGTGAAGTGATCACTTAACCATCAAATTAATACTCGCATAACATTATTGTTTACAATTTCAAAAAAACAAACTCTTATATGGAGTATATTATAAGAGATTACACTTATATGTATTTAGACCTCTGATCCATTGCCGCTAGCTTAGAAAATTAGACTTATTGAGAGTGAGCGGTGTCAAGAATAATTGAAAATCCCCATTTTTAAAGTGCCCTTAGTGAGCATCGATCCTACAACCTTTGTTGACATCAATTACTACTTTGTTGAAACCCTAACTTATTGGTGAAGAGAAATATGTACTAAATAATACAAGTAACGAAATCATTTCTAAAATAAATAAAAAAAAATGTAAAAACTACTCCATAGTCTAGAACATAAATTTTTTTTAAGTATATAAACTAATGTGAGACGATAATATATAGTAAATCAAATTTGAATATACTAGTAATTAAAAAAAGTATCATGTATCATCTTGAAATAACCGTGACCTCGAATTTGATTCAAGAACAAAAACACTACAAATGAACAGAATCCATGAAAACTCATAAAATAATGCTTTTTACTAAGATCTGATGGCACTTATCAACATGAAAATTATTCCCAAATCTTAAGAATCTTGCAGTTTTCTTTCTGATAAATCAATCAATAATAATAAAAAATAAAGATTCATGCATAAATATCGATCATCCAAACCAAAAAAAAAGTGAGCATCTTAGACACTTATTAAGTCAATGGTTGGACGTTAATTTGGACGTTAATTACAAGTCAAAATAAAGTTTATGCCCACCCGTTGACAGGATAAGAATAGAATAAATTACTTCAATATTTGAACCTAATAATTCTTGATTTATGATCAAATATAAATAGCACAATAATAATAATACAAGTATAATTAAATATTAAGTAATATAATTGGCACAAAGCTGGTTTGAAGATTTATGTCCGTAACCAAAAGTAGAATGGTACAATTCCTAGTTTGGTAAGATTTCGAATATTTGGTGCCAACTGCCTATTTTATTTTATCAATTGCACTACAAAGACATGCCCACGTGGTAAGACCATTTTACCCATATGATATTATACACATACACATTGGTTCCTATATATATTAATTTTTTTTTTTTTTTTGACTTGACTTAGATGAAATATTATGATTATATAGAGATTGAAATTCACTAAATTCTTAGGTGTCATATTTATGTAAATAAGAAGATAATATCACAAAAATATGTAATAATATCTTCAAGATTTCTAAAAATATTTATATATTGTGGGTTTAAATTTTTATAGGTATGTTAACAAAATGTAGACTAATAAATTGATATTTTATTATAGACTCCATCTCCTCTACCAAGCTGCTCATAAGCAATACAAGAGTTGTAACTCAATATCAAAGAATTATTATTTTTTGTGTTTTATTTCTTGATATTTATATATTACGGGTTTAAATTGTTATAGTATCACACAAACTATAGACTAATAAATCGATATATTATTTGTCTTTTTGTGTGTGTGAAATGAGACTTTTAATTAAGAATAGACAAAGTAATCGACGTAAAGCCTTCGTTATATCTGATGGTCATGGACCAAAGAAACTAAGCTGAAAAAGTTAGTTTTTGATTGGATTGTGTAAGATTTAATTCTTTGAAAATTCGCACCGCTGGTCCACCAACAAGGAATAAAATTATAAAAGGAAAGTGCAACTCGATCTTACGTATAAAACGAGGATAAAACTAAGTATAGTAACCGTGTAATTGCACGGTATAATAAGTTCATATGTATCATTTACTTATTAAAATAAATTTAAATATTAATAGTCAACTAAAAATCAAAAGTTACGCTCTAATATATATAACTCCTAGCTAGAAATATCATAGTATGATTTAATATTGGTATTTACATAATTATTCTACTATTATTTTATCTATTAAATTATTTATAGACTTAAATTAAGGATGACAAGTGGGTATAAAAATGTTAGTCTCACACCGCATCCGCCCTAGATGGAGCAGATATGGGTCAACTTTGGCGGGTAAGTAGGCAGGTATGAGTATATAAGTCATACCCACCGTGGGTAACAAGTAAGCGGTGCATTTGATGTCATACCCGCCTATTACATACCCGCCTACCCGCTCAATTACCTGCTAACTTATTACTATCACTAATTTTTTTATTTAATTCTTTTTGTATTTGTAATGGCGAAGGACTACTTTTCATACAACTAAATTGACTACTTATTACTTGTATAATATATTATTAAATTATACTATTATTTTATTTATTAAATTATTTATAAACTTAAAATTAGGAATGGGAGTTTCCAGCGCTTTCTTAGCAGCCTCGACTGAAAAATGCTAGTGGGTATAAAACCGCTAGTCTCGCACCACACCTGCCCTAGATGGATAGGCAAGCATGAGTACATATGTCATATCCACCAACAGGTAAGCGATGGATTTGATGTCATACCCGTCTATAACCCACCTACCCGCTCAATTTACCAACTTATTACTATCACTAATTTTCTTATGTAATTCTTTTTGTATTTGTAATGATGAAGGATTACTTTTTATACAAATAAATTGACTACTCTTTACTTGTATAATATATTATTAAATTATCTATCTACAACAATTTAGATAGTATAATGACATATTCTATAGGAAATTATCAAACAAATGTAATATTATAAAACTTTATATGCATGATCTTTCATAATAATACTCATGGTAATAATTCTAGAATTTTCAAAGTATATATGGAGAATACATTAGTCCAAATATATATATGTTGATATATGTAGGTGTATAAAATAATTATGTTGATATATTGCCAAGACAAAAAATCCACATCCAAGGCCAAATTATCTACCCCTACCCAATATTTATGAGAATCTATATATATTAAACTTAGTAATAATTCAATGAAATATTTTTCAATCTTTTGATAATCTTTTATTGCCAATAATCTTTTGTAATATTCTATTAACTATAATTTAAGGGGGGATTTTTCTTTATGGCTGGTGTTTCGGGGTTTTTTTATGTCCTGTTGGAGAGTTACGATTCCAAGACTGACCGCTAGACACCTGTACCTACAAAATAACGGAGACTCTTGTTGGTGGGAGCTCCGCCTCCGACGGTCAAGTTAGAACGTGTATGAGGAGTTTAAGTGCGGAAAGTAAAGTCTCTCTTGGAGTACAAGAGAGGATCTGCAATGTGAATTGCTCAGTTTTGGGGTGTCAGGTGACTGACTAGTTCTCTGCTTTGAGAGTAAGTGTAGGTATGAGAGTCTATCAGGGTTGATATGAAGCTCTCTGAATGTGTTTGGATATTTCTGAATAGGTGTTTCCCTAGGGGAAACACCTTATTTATAGTCTAAAAGACTGTGCCCAATACTAGGTTTCTGGGAAACCTAGGACTGATTGGGCTTGCCTGGGAAATTGGGCCGTTGTAGATTGCTTTTCCTGACAGGCCTTTCTGTCTGCCACGTGTCGTGGCCTGGTAGGTCCACTTTGGACCTCTCACGAGGTGACACGTGGCGGACTCTGATTGGTCCACGTGGAGGCCACATGGCAACACATAATTGGTTCACGTGGCGGCTTATGATTGATCCACGTGACGGCTTATGATTGGTCCACGTGGAGGCCACATGGTAACACATGATTGGTCCATGTGGCGGGGAAAAATCCCCTAATCATTTGCCCCTCACAGGGGTGACGTGGCGTGCCACGTGGCGCCTGTGACAGATGTCACTTTTTGATTGGCTAAAAAAAATACACTTTTTTATTTTATTTTATTTTACTACCATGACCCTTGGAATTCACCCCCCTATAAATAGGGGATGTCCAAATCATTTGAAATGATTACCAAACTTTTCAGACAATCAAAAACAGGACGCCTGCTCTGTCTTAAGAAGATATCCTTCTGATTCCCTTGGACGACTACTAACAGACCGACTAATTTTTAACAGCCGACTGTTTTACTGGCCGCTTGATTTTTCAGCCTTCCAGAGTTGCACAAATTCCAGAGTTTTTCTAAAGGTAACCGATTGTTCCTTTTACTCTTCTTTTCTTTTATTATTTTTCGAAAATGGTATCCCAAAAGCACCCGGCACGACCTAGGTTAGTGATCAACCGGTCACCGGGGACAGTTGAATCTAGAACTAGGAGTGCCGACTGCCCCTTGCTGGACCACCCTTTGCGAACTAGGAGTCCAACTGTCTATGTGTCTGTGCAGGACACCATGGCCAGAATCAAGAGAACGGCAAGAGTATCAAATTCAGACGGCTCTTCATATTACGTCTCTTTAAGTGAGGTTTCAGACGTACCGCCTGGTGCACCTAGCACCCCAAGCGACTCAATCTTAGAAGAGTCTGATGAGGGGGCTGAGGATGCGCCCCTCACTATTAACTTATCAGAACAGGCGGCGGGTGCGCCTGTTTGCTCTAGTGACTCAGAGACGAGCACTTCCAGTCGGCACTCGGCCGACTTCGAGGAGAAGCACTCTCGGCTTCGCGAAGCGAGAGAGAGTGTTGTTGTAGAGAGAGGAGACGGTTGGGCTGAGCCGGCTGCTTCGCGAAGGGAGTCGCATACTCCCTACTTTTGCCATGTTCCAAGAGGCAGAGCTAAAACAATGGCTGAGAAGCTTAGGAGCTTTGTGTCTGAGCATTTTATGGGCCAAGGTTACATCCTTCATGTGCCGGATGCTGAGGATACAGTCGTCTGGCCAGGGAGGGCTAGTTATGGGGACGACTGCTTTGGCTACTACGAGGCGGCTATCAGGGCTGGTCTGAGATTTCCTCTACATCCGGTTGTAGAGAGGATTTTGGACGGGTACCAGCTTGGCCTATGGCAGTTGGCCCCAAATTCTTGGTTCAACATTCTCGGCTATGTAGCCGCATGTGAAATGTATGGGGTGGACGCTAATTTTGAAGCGTTTGCCCATATGAATTACCTCAGCTGGACCCCAAAAGCAAGCGGTACCGGCTGGTATCAAATTTCCAGCCATAAAGGCTTTATGATGACTATGGGGAAGGAGAATAAATGGAAAGACTGGCGCAACACCTTCTTCATAGTCTCCAGTCCCAATAAAATCCAAAACAAAAAAATACAATAGGTGGAACAGAGATCCACCCCTCCTACCAGGTGCCTCGGACCTGCCGCCTGTTCCTCAAAAAGCAAAGGAGGAAATCCTAAACAGTGGTCTGTTCCAGGTAATCATACAGGCGCATCCTGAAACAGGGGTAAGGGAGTTCATTCCCAAATACTATATCCCCAAGTACAAATGGCTATATGATGGGGTGTACTTGGCCGCCTGTGGCCTGAGCGAACAGATGCCGAGAGGTAGCAGACCGCCTGTTTTTAGTGTCTTACTAGGAACTTTTCTTGCTTACTAACCGATTTGTTCATCTTTTGTAGATATAGCCATGTAAAAGATCTCGGCATCAAAAAAGGCAGCCGCCCAGCTCCGAGCAACCGTTCTTGGCAAGCGGACGGCTGAAGAGTCGCCTGCGAAACAGGCGCCTAAGGTGAGCCTTTGTGAATTTCACTTAGCTTTGTAAGTACTTGCCGCCTGTTTCAAGCTAATTGTTTTGAGTGTTGCATTTTTGTAGGGCTACGTTCCCAAACCATCCTCCTCGTCCCAGCCTGATCCTAAAATTAGGAAACAGGCGGCAGGCGACGTGCCGACTCCTGGTAATACCAGGCGGCCCGGGTCTGAGAAGCATGGAAGGACTCCCCCAAGTAGGGCTAAGATCCATGTTACCCCTGGTAGCAGCCGGGTCTAAAAAGAAAAAGAGGCGGCCAAAGGTATACTTGAAGTGTTCCTACTTTCATGTTGTAGCTGCCTGTTTGAAATCAGGCGATCTTTTATTTTTATTGATGTAAACTAACCAGGGTGTCATTTTGCAGGCGCCCCTGAAGAGCCTGACTTGGTCCAGATGGCCAAGGCCATGCTGAGAGCAATCCTGTTGAGGACAGGAAGGCTGTTAAGGGAGTCGGCACCCTTAACCTCGAAGCCATCCTCGCCCTTCTCGTTGAGGTATACTTGACCAATTTTTTATCTTTGCAATTTTTTGTCTTTGCTTATGTATTTGGTCGCCTGTTTTACTGACGACTGCTTTTTGTTCGACCGACTGCAGTCCATGCTGCGAGTGTATGGTCTCCGCAAGCCCATTAATGATAAAAACAAAGAGGTAAAAGCTGCGAAGGCCATGGCCGCCTTTGATTCAGATAAGGCTATGTTTCAAATAGCTCATAATGAAGTCTTGACAACTGACATTCTGTATTCTCAGGCGTCAGCCAACATGCAGGTCAAAAAGGATCTAGAGGCGGCCAGGAAGAAGATCCTGGATCTTGAGAAGGATGTCTTCGACCTTAACGAGGAGATGACGACTCTTAAGCAGGCAGAGAAGGATGTCGAGGGCCTCCGAAAGAAGGTCGACAAGCTCAAGGACCGCCTGGCTAGCCGGGAAGCGAACCTCTCCCAGAAGCTAACTGAGAAGGCCGAGGGGGAGAAGGCGGCTCTCGTCCAGGATATGATGGAGGACAACACTGCCATCATGAAAATGACCTGGGCTTCCCTCTTCCCTCCCTGATATTGGCTATGAAAAGTGGGATCGCTAATTTGCCGTCTGCTCTGATGTATTCAATAAACAGATCTTGGAGGAAGCAGGCGGTGATGAGGACGCTGAGGGCGAGGAGTCCGACTCCACTGCTGGGGAGTTGGACCATGAGGAGGCGGCTGTCGAGGAGGAGTAGGCGCAGGAGGGAGTGAATGCTGAAAAGGAGCCGTCCCGGTCTAGGTCCGAAGGTCAGGACCAGGCGGCTCTTGATGTACGACCTCCTGCTTAAATTTTTAAGCTTTTTTGTAAACTTTCCTTTGGCCTGCGTTCCGCATGTGTCATTACCCAACCAAGGGGTCGGGGTGTATCAACAATTTTTAATATTTTTAACTTTTCAGTCGGTCATATGGCCGTCTGATTTTATCAAATATCCGACTATTTTGGTCGGTTTCCTTGGAATTTTGTTGCATGTTTGCATTTTTGTTTTTCACGAATTTCTTGCTAAGTGTTTGTAGCCTTTCTTCATAAATGTTTAGCGTACCGACTGTTTAGTATACCGGCTGCTCTTGCCCCTAGGCGACTGGCACCTGGTTTTCAAAGGTGTTTGATTGACTTGGAATTTTTGATACCTAAAAGTATGACTAATTCTGACTCAATCAATCACTATGGTGATTGCCCAAAACCAAGCGTCCAGTCGGCCAAATACCATGCGTCTGGTTTCGCCCAAGACCAGTCGTCCATTTGGCTACGAAACAGGCGGATATTCATCTTTATTATACGCACAAGTTTTGATGGCCTACTTGACGCATTATTAGAATAGGACGACTGCCGAGAAAACTCGATATTGATCTTTGTAAATGAAGTAGGGGGCCGCTTGTTCTCTTATCGTTCGACTGTCGACCTTAGCATTATACTGAGTCCAGTCGGCTAAGGACCATGCGGCTAGTTTGGTGTAACTGGTCGTCAAGTCAGCCCTTTTAGCGATCCTAGTATTCCTAGTTCATTGTTGATTGCTTAAATTGTCCATCTACTTGGGGCTTTTGTATAAAACAAGCGCCAATCAGGAAATTTTTTAACCATCTTAAGCTAGGGCGAGAGTGAACAAGAATCGTAGCCATCTGCCGCCTGTTTTCGAAACAGGCGGACGCTCTTGAGTCTTAGATTTTAATTAATTCAATGTATTGACTATGAGTTAACCTTAGTAGGTTAATCAGTCTTCGTCAATTTTAGAATGTAATGTAATCAAGGGAATTAGGCGGACATGGCCGGCTGTTATCCTCTTATTGCAATCAGAACGCCGTTTACAGTTTCTCTTGTGGAAACAGGCGTCGTAGATTCCCATTTGGAGGTGCCGCCTGTAGGATTACAGGCGGTCACCTTGCTAATTATATGCGGAATTATGGTCAAATGCCGACCGTTTGCCAATAAACAGTCGGCCTTTCGTGCTCTTTAGGTAAGAAATTTGCGTTGAGTAGGAGAAGCAGGTGGCGTAAGCCACAAGTTCCTTTTTATTTACCAAGTGTTGTTTGGCTATTTACTCAACTTAGGACGACTGTTACCTTATCATTTAGTAACAGGTGACGTTACTGCTGGTCAGGAGCCGCCTGTTTTCCACAAAACAAGCGGTTGCGCTGGCTCTGAAAAATTTGGTGGTCATATACTGCCTATTTTTTAGAAAACAGGCGGCTCTCAGACCTTTTTATTCCCACTAGGATGGAGGCTCTAGATCAATCTTGAGATTTGATCCATCTATGCCCCTGATTGAGTAGTAGAGGAAGCAGGCGGCGGAGGCCGCATGATCCCCTTGATTCGCCAAGTTTTTCTTGGCTATTTACTCAAATGAAATGCAGACTGTTCTTGTCCCAAGCAATTCAGCCGACTTCTGACTCAGACTTGATGTGTACCACGTGTTTTTCAGAAACAGCGGTACGCTTGTCCTTGCCTCATGTCAAACAACCTCGAGGTTCAGGGGACCACTTTGGTGGGCCTTTTATTTTTGTTTATAGAGCAATGTTCTGCCCGGAGGGGCGTTGCTCTCTGCGACGAGATCACCCGGAGGGATGTCGCCGGACGCCTGTTTTGTCTTTGGGACAGACGTATTTTTTTTTAAAGGATCATCCAGCCATAGGCCTTAGGTTGATCATTCGGCTCGTGGCCGTGGTCAGTTGTTCAGTGAACAAAGTTTTCTAGGTTGTCAAGACTTAGCAATATTTACTCTTCCGAGTTTGTACTAATAATTTGTTCTTGAGAACAGTCGGCTTGCCCCACTAAGGAGAGTTTTAGGCCGACTGTTTAAACAGGCGAATTGTCCTACTGGGAGGACTAATAAGGCCGACTGTAATGCATTCGGATTGTCCTACTGAGAGGACTTATTAAACCTACTGTATTACAGACCGACTGAAGAGACAGTAAAATTGATAAAATAAGTCGCAAATTCTTATTGATATAATCATAAAATTTACAATTTTCAGAAGTAGTATTTTTTCAAATTGTCTACGTTCCAAGTTCTGGCTAGCTGCCTGCCGTCTGGTGTTTCCAAACGATAGGTGCCTCCTCTGATTTCTTCACAGATTCGGTAGGGACCATCCCAGTTAGGGGTCAGCTTGCCCTGCTCATTGACCCTACCGACTGCTTTCATCTTTCTAAGCACAAAGTCCCCTACTTTTAGGGGCCGCTTGTGCACTCTCCTGTTATAGGCTCTCGTCATTCTCAGACGGTAAATCTCGTGACGCAAGGCTGCATTGCCCCTGCGCTCTGGAAGTTCATCCAATACTAGGCGCATGGCTTCCCAGTTAGCCTTTTCGTCATAAAGCATGACTCGAAGAGTCGGCTCATAATGCTCAATTGGTAACATAGCCTCCGCCCCATAGACCATTAGAAATGGAGTTTCACCAGTCACCCCTTTTTCAGCTGTCCTGATGGTCCACAGAACATGCGGTAGCTCGTCATCCCATAGGCCGCCTGCTTTTTCAATTTTCTTTTTTATGCCATCAGAGATCAACTTGTTGAAGGCCTCTACCTGGCCGTTTGCTTGAGGACGGCCGAATGATGCAAAACAATGAGAGATTCCTTGGTCTCCCAACCAATTTGTGAGAGTAGGCGTCTCAAATTGAGGTCCATTATCATTAACCATAGACATGGGAACCCCAAAACGAGTTATGATATTCCTCTAAATGAAGGAGATGACATCTTTGGTCTTGATGCCTTTGACTGCCTCGGCCTCTACCCACTTGGTGAAGTAGTCGACTGCTACCAAAATATATCTCCGTCCGCCTGTAGCAGGCGTATAGGGGCCCAGAATGTCCATGCCCCATTTAGCAAATGGTACTGGGCTATGGATAGCCGTTAGATCAGTAGCCGGACGATGGATGAGCTTGCCAAACCTTTGACACTTGTCACATTTTTTCACCATCTCCATGGCGTCTGCTTCTAGGGTAGGCCAGAAGTAGCCTTGCCGCCTGGCTCTCTTTGCCAATGCCCTGTCGCCTACATGGGAAGTGCAGAACCCAGAGTGCAAGTCCTCTAGGACCTCTCGGCCCTTTTCTGGGGTAACACATTTCAAGAGAGGTTATAGATAGCCTTTTTTGAAGAGTTCCCATGATCGGACCTCTCGACCTCTGTACCGCATGATCAGAGACGACCAAGTACATGTACAACACTTCCTTGGCCAGAGGGCTGACAAGCCTTGGCAAAGAGTGCACATGTTCTTTTAACTTTTGGACGACCGCCTCTGCATCCGGCCCCCATTCGAACATGGCCTTCTTTTTTATTGCTTGGAAGAAATAGAGGCATTTATCGCCTGACCGACTGAGGAATCTTCCCAGTGCCGCTAGACAACCTGTTAATTTCTGGACTTCTTTCACAGTGCGGGGCAACTGCATGTCAATAACCGCCTTTATTTTTTCAAGGTTCGCCTCTATCTCCCTTTGGTCAATCAAAAATCTAAGGAACTTCCCAGACTCAACACCGAAAACACATTTTTTAGGATTAAGCATGACATTGTGCCGCCTGATTGTGGTGAATGTTTCTCGGAGGTCTGCTAGGTGATCCGCCTGGAGTTTGGATTTGACTATCATATCATCGATGTACGCCTCCACATTCCTTCCAATTTGATTAAAGAAGACCTAATTAATCATTCTCTGGAAGGTAGCAGGCGCATTCTTCAAACCAAACGGCATCACCATATAACAAAACAAACCTTGATCAGTGACAAAGGTTGTCTTCTCTTGATATTTTTCCCATAGGGGTATTTGGTGGAAGCCTGAGTAGGCGTCCATAAAGCTCATCAAGGCATGGCCGGCTGTAGAGTCGACCAGGCTATCAATCTTTGGGAGAGGATAGCTATCTTTTGGACATGCCTTGTTCAAGTCTGTGTAGTCCACACACATACGCCAAGTTTCATTCGGCTTCTTTACTGAACAACGTTGGTAACCCAGTCAGGGAAGTAGCATTGCCGAATGAACTTAGATTCCAACAACTTTTTAACCTCGGCGGCAGCCGCCTGGCTTCTTTCCTCGCCATAGTTCATTTTCTTTTGCCTTACCGGCTTCTTTTTGGGATCCACAGCGAGTTTATGGACGGCAAGATCCGGGCTGATGCCTGGCATCTCGTCTACTTCAAAGGCAAAGATGTATTTGAAGTCTTGTAACAGTCGGTGCAAGTCTGCACCAAGTTCAGCAAAAGCAGCCGTCCTAACCTTAACAGTTCGGTCAGGACGACAATCATCTAGGATAATGTCCATGTGTTCACCAGTTGGTTGGGGACGAAGTTCATCCGGCCTCTGACCGGGCAGTGACAGCTATTTGTCTTTTTTCTGGGCCACCAGTTGACTGACCTTTCTCTTTTTGCCAGCTGTCGTTGCAGCAAGCGCAACTTCTTCACTAGGGCCGACGACCGCAGTGGTCTTGACATCAGAGAGATAGCACTCCCTGACCATTTTTTGGTCTCCCCGTAGGGAGCCGACTGTTCCATCATCCCTATCAAAGTTGAGAAGCATAAGAGATGGGATGATCACAGCCTTAGATTGGTTAAGGGTAGGGCGCCCCAAAATCATGTTATAGGCCGTCAGTTCTTCAACAACTAAGAACCGGATCACCATGTGACGTCCCTTTCCCTTCTCACCCAAGCGGACGGGTAGGTCTATCCGACCTACCAGATGTACTACACCACCCCCAAATCCCACCAAGGGATGAGAGACCTGGTGCATACTTTTAGATTTGTACTTGAGCTTGGTCAAGCATTTGAGACTGATGAGATCAGAAGAACTCCCAGTATCAATAAGAATGCGGCCGACTCTTTGGTTGGCCACTTTGCATTCGATGACCACCGGGTCATCATGTGGTCTCTTGACCTGTCCCCGGTCCTCTTCAGTAATTATGACTTCGGGGAAGGGGTCCTTGGACGTCTGTCCCTCGTCTACTGAATTAATATCAAGGCCCCGGATGTAGTCCTTGTTACCCTGAATGGTCGGGCCGCCTCCGGCGAAGCCGCCTGCTATTGTATAGATCGGAGTTTCATCCGTATCCGAAGTATTAACAGAGCTGACTTCTTCTTGGGGGGGCTGACCAGCGTTTGTATGTAGGGTAACTTTGGACCTCAGAACATAGGACTTTAATACCCCTTTATTAGCCAAGCGATCCAACAAACACTTGAGACTATAGCATTCATTGGTATCATGACCGATATCCTCATGAAAGTGGCAATATTTGCTCTTGTTCCAATTTTTGGCGGAACCCTTCATAGGGGTCGGCTTCTCAATGGAGACCCGGTCCTTTATCTCCATGAGGATGGAGTAACAGTCCTTATTATATTCGTACTTTGGGGAGTACGTCTTCCATTCTTTCTTTCTCTTCTGGGATGGCTGTTCAGAAGTCTCAGCCACCCAGACTTGCTTTCTTTTCTTCTCTTCTTTCTTAGCTGGCTGCTGAGGCCGACTCTCTTTCTTGTCGGACCTCTTTGAGTTCGACTGTTTTCCGACATTGCAGAGCTCGGTCGCCTGTATATAGGCGTCCGCCTCCATCAATGCCTCCTGGAGGGTAGCAATCCTCTTTCTGACGAGGTCGAACTTGAAGGCCGACCCGTCCTTTAGACCCTTAAAAAAGTCTGTGTAGGCTACCTCATCAGACAGCCCTTGAATCTGAATTCTCATCAGATTGAAGCGCCTGATATACGAGCGCAACCCTTCCTTCTCTCCCTGCTGTATTGTGCCCAAATCAAGGCTCGTTTTCTTAGCAGGGATGTTCATTGAGAAGTTGGACGCAAACAAGTATGCAAGAGTCCTAAAATTGTTAATACATCCGGCTGGCAAGTTGCCGAACCACTGCTGGGCAACGCCCTTCAATGTGGCCGGGAAGCATTTACACCAAGTGGCGTCGTCCAACCCCTGTAGATACATAAGGTTGGTGTAGGCCATTAGGTGGTCCTCAGGATTGGTGGTACCATCATAGGTGCTTACCAACACATTCTTTACCTTGGCCGGCTGTGCGGCCTCTGTTATTTCTTTGGAGAAAGTCGTAGGCTGTTCCCCAAGTCTCTACAGCCGAAGTTGCCAGTCCAGAGGTTGGACTATACGTGCCGCCTGTCCCCCAAAAAGGGTAGGTTGCACGTAAAATTGTCCATACGGCCCGTATGGCTGCTGGGCCACATACGGGGCCGCCTGGAACATCTGAGGAGTAGACTTGGCGAACATGCCGCCTATCTGACCCCCTTGGGGCAGATTGGAATACCCCATAGAGGTATTCTGAAAACTATCATTAAAGTTCGACGTGGAGGCCGACTCTGATAGCTGCATATTCTTCTTTTGCTGGATTATCATCCGAGCATCAGAATATGTTTTCTTGGAGCCATCCGGCTGAATATGTCGGATGGCTTTCCTATTTCCTGGCGCAGGAATTTTAAGTCAGGCCAAGGTGGTCGAGGGCTTCGACCCTACCCTTGGCATAGGGTAAGGAGTGGGCTCTCGATCCTTGACTGGCTTGCTCCTCCCGGAATGGGAGGGCTTTTTGGCCGACTGTTTCTTGGTAGAAACATCCATTCGTTCAGCAATGAGATCCTTGATCTCCCCTTTGAGACTTGTCATGAGATTCATGAGCTCGTTCCTAGTAATAGGGGTGGATCCCTCGGCCTCCTGGGAAACAGTCGACGGACCGACTGTTTCACTGAGCCCTGCCTGGCTGACGGTCTGTTCCCCCCTTTCGGTGGGACGGATGCGTCGAGTCCTTAGGGACCCTTCAGGTGCCGTGTGAGTAACGACTTCATAGTCGTCATCTGTGTCTTGGTCTGAGGTGACCTGGACGTCGGCCATGGGCCGCTTCTCACTTAGACTCGGTACAGGTTCTTGTGAAGCCATCTTAGATGTACTCTCTCCACAGACGGCGCCAAATGTTTCGGGTTTTTTGATGTTCTGTGGGAGAGTTACGATTCCAAGACTGACCTCTGGACACCTGTACTTGCAAAATAACGGAGACTCCTGTTGGTGGGAGCTCCGCCTCCAACGGTCAAGTTAGAACGTGTATGAGGAGTTTAAGTGCGGAAAGTAAAGTCTCTCTTGGATTCCAAGAGAGGATTTGCAATGTGAATTTCTCAGTTTTGGAGTGTCAGGTGACTGACTAGTTCTCTGCTTTGAGAGTAAGTGTAGGTATGAGAGTCTATCAGGGTTGATATGAAGCTCTCTGAATGTGTTTGGATATTTTTGAATAAGTGTTTCCTTGGGAGAAACACTTTATTTATAGTCTAAAAGACTGTGCCCAATACTAGATTTCTGGGAAACCTAGGACTGATTGGGCTTGCCTGGGAAATTGGGCCGTTGTAGACTGCTTTTCCTGACAGGTCTTTCTGTCTGCCACGTGTTGTGGCCTGGTAGGTCCACTTTGGACCTTTCACGAGGTGACACGTGGCGGACTCTGATTGGTCCACGTGGAGGCCACATGGAAACACATAATTGGTCACGTGGCTGCTTATGATTGATCCACGTGGCGGCTTATGATTGGTCCACGTGGAGGCCACATGGCAACACATGATTGGTCCACGTAGTGGGGAAAAATCCCCTAATCAGCTGGCAACACTGCGTGGCCGGGGTTACTCAAGTTACTCGGTCAGGGGTTACTCGAGTTGTCGTGGTTACTCGAGTTACTCGCTCAAGGGTTACTTGAGTTGTCGGGATTACTCAAGTTACTCGATTAGGGGTTACTTGAGTTACTCCTGACCGAGAAGTAACCCCTAACAAATTAACCCCTTGAGTAACCCTTGACCGAGTAACCCCTGACCGAATAACCCCTCAAGTAACCCCAAATCGAGTAACCCTTGACCGAACCCTCAAGTAACCCTTGACCGAGTAACCCCTGACCGAACCCTCAAGTAACCCCTTGACTGAGTAAACCCCTGACCAAACCCCTAAAGTAACTCCTGACCGAGTAACTCAAGTAACCCCTGACCGAGTAACCCGTGATCGAACCCCTTAAGTAACCCTTGACCGAGTAACCCTGACCGAAACCCTTATCGAGTAACTCAAGTAACCCCTAACCGAGTAACTCAAGTAACCTCGGCCACACGGTGTGGCCAGTCACATATAAAAATTTGTGTGATTTTAGTAGTTAAATATTCCAATTAAAATCATTCCAACTCCACCAACTGATTGTTCTCTTCAATCCACATATAAAAATTTGTATGATTTTAGTAGTTAAATATTCCATTTAAAATCATTCTAACTCCACCAGGTGATTATTCTCTTCAAAATCCACCATTAATTATTAACTTTTGGGGTAAGATTGAAGACTAACATCCAGCAAGTCTAATACTTATCTACGTAGGATATATACTTTTATAATCACTTTTAAAATCTAACTTTTGGGCATTCTAACAGATTGGTTTCAGAACATTTTTAGTAGACAAAGGGTTTTAAATCGCTATATTAAAGAAACCAGTAAGGCTAAGTAGGAAATTATTTTTAAGTGACCAGATTATATTATACACAATGTGTGTTTGAAGATATTAAAAGTCTAAAACACATTATGATTCATAATAAGTAGGAGATTATTAAACGTAATTTTCAAAATGGCGTAGATTTTTTACAAAGTAATTTGTATATTATAATATTTTGTACTTACAAAAAAATATTTTACAAAGTACTTTGTATATTATAATATTTGAAGATTTGATAAAAATGATATTAAATTAAATTAAATTAAAAAAAAAAGAATTAAAAGGCGTAGATTTTTTTAATTAGATAAAATCGTACTTACCGAAATGAGTTAAAAGATGTGAAAGATATTATTTTAAGATAAAAATCAATAATAAAATGGAATATTGCAATAATAATTAAAAGATATTATAAAAATTTCTTTATTTAAGAGTTTGTAAATGGACGGGAAAATATTAATTGACAGAGTGACAAATGTCATTTTTGCATCTAGGCACCCTTTGTTTTAGTATACATATAGATAGATCAATAGATAGAATAGATATATAGATTGATAGATGACTCATGTCTATTCATATATCCTATATTTTACCTTTATAATGTGTACTTTAGGTTTAATTGACATAATAAAAGTCTCTCACTATCCCATAATATGGTCACAAAATTTAAATCACGTACTTAAGTCACCCACAAGATCAGATAAATAAAAGTTATCATGGTATAAATAAAAATAATCCATTTAATGAAATCCTTATGCTTCCTATCTAATGGTGACCTTATAGTTTACATTATAAAATTAATAATTAAGCTTTTATTAATCTTAATGCTATATTTTTGGGTACTTAACTGATTGCCTTAAAAATTGTTACCAAAATTGGTTAAATTTTCAAACATGAATTTTGCTAGACATGTCTAATTACTCTTTCTATTCCTAATTTTTTTGTCCAATTACATAGATTTAAGTCGAACTTTCAAAACTTTAACTATAATCTTTGTTAATGTTAGGTTTTACAGTAATTCAAACAACAAAGAATTACTTAAAAATCTGTGGGAACAAAACCTAAATTGTGTATAATAACAATCAATTATACAACAATCCAAATACTATTCAAATTATTACAACCAAGCACCAAAATTACAATGTATTTCAGAAAACACAAATAATAACACTAATGTAAAAAATCCAAAATTGCCTCAACACCAAGCCTTGAAGATGATCGATGAACATGAATATGAGAAAATGATGACCATTTGAGTCTCAAACCTTGATACACTGTCAAAGGCATGTATACACTTTCCTAAAGAGGTTTATTTCCCCCACACGGTGCTTGGGTTAAACCGGAAATCCTCTTTGAGATACAATTGACAGTAAACTTTTAGTGAATAATGAACAATTCACAATAAAGGCTAAGTTTCAAGATTTCTCACAATAGTTTGCAAGAAAATTGTGGAGAATTTCTTTTGGAGAGGAAGAGAGAAAATTGTTCTGTCTCTTCTGTTTTTCACGAAATCCTTAAGAGAAACAACCGTCAACAAATAACCGCAGAACTGGGAAGTAGCGCGGGCATGCCTCCTGGCGGAGCGGGCGCTCCTCCCAAAAACCTGCGAATGAATCTTGAAAACAGTGAGGGGCGCGGTTTTAGCGCGGGCGCGCTACCAACAACGGGGGCGCGCCCCTACTTTCATTCAACATGCTGATTTTCAGAAAGGTGCGCGGGTTAGACGCGCTCACTTCGCGACCGCGCTACCTGGCACGGGCGTGCTTAACATGGGCGCGGGCGCGCACCATACAACACTCTGAATCATCAGTAGTTAATATTTAGTTGGTAATATATTTATTATGTATTTTATCAATATCAAATTTTTATATTTTTTTTATAAGCAAGCCATTGTGCAGTAAGGGGTGCAAATTAACCCACTTGAGTTCTTAAAATTATTGGTGAAAATTAGGAAAGTATTGATACAAAATTTATAATTTTACCCAAGTGAGTGGATTGACCCCACATACTTAGCCTAAGTGCCTAACTAAACGTCATAAAAATCTATATATCAAGATAAAATAAGAAGAGGTTAAAAACTTTAATAATTTTTTTTTTTTGGATAAGAATAATACTTATATTAAATAATTTTATCACATAAGATCAATTAAAGTTATATTTTTTGGCAATAATATTATATTATATGAGATTAATTATCTTAATTCTAATATTACAAACTGTGATATATATATATAAAAGATCAACTGACTGTATAATATTGTCATGTGTATTGCTGAATTTAGACCATTACCTTAGAGGAAAAAATGTGGAGAAGGAAAATATTTTAAATGTTAAAAAACAATTAGCTTGATTTGGTATTTATATATTACGCATACAAAGTATCCATTATTAATATTTTTGAGATAAATCTATAACTATTGTTTGAATAAAAAATACTTATGTGTATGATTTATAAGAAATAAAAGGTCTAATTGCTTTATTAAAGATAGTGGAAAAGAGCGAGAAATTTTTTTATTACAAGGTGACACTCGTCATGTATATTATATTCTACTAATTTAACAATCCGTGATACATGTATATAATAAAATATATACATAAGTTTTGTATGATAGTGGAATTTGCCAAGTATAAAACCCGTACAAAATTTTTTAATGGGGTATCAAAATTTGGCAAAATTAAGTATTAAATATTGAGATAATATCAAGGAAGTATCTTGATATTATCTTCCTTGCATATCACAGCCGTAATGCATGCATAAAATGTCTTTTGATCATGCAAATATTTTGTTACCTTCTGTTATTGTATATTATCTTTTTTTCAATATCTTGTCAAAGATATTATTTTATCAAGTATATTTCATTCTTTATTGATATATAGTGGAAATATATTGTGAAATTTTCTACTGGTTAATGAAAATATTTTCTACATAGGATCAATAAAATTTATATTGTTTTTGGCAAAAAATATTATATAAGATCAATCAATAATATTTTAGTATATATATAGACTGATATATATATATATATATATATATATATATATATATATATATATATATATATATATTATATGTAATATTTATAGGAAATAGAAAGTGTTAGATTATTTAGTGAATATTTGCTTTAATTAGGATAGCGGAAAAGAGCGGAAAAATTTTGTTTGTGAAGGTGACACGTGTAGCTATTTTTTTGTAGTGCCCTCTGTTTTAGTATAGTTATAGATAGATAGATTTCAAAGTCTTAAGAATAATGATCATGCATGTGGATGCCCTTTAATCAAATATATTAACTTCCAAGTTTAGGGGACTGCTGATACCCAACACTCGTTTACAAAAATGCAAAGTTAACATTTAGGCCCCGTTCACTTCACCTTATTTTTGTTGAACTGAAATTATTTTTATTGAACTGAAATTATTTTTGCTGAACTTAAATTATTTTTACTGAATTGAAATTAATTTTACTAAACTGAAATTATTTTTGTTGAACTAAAATTATTTTTACTGATTTTCAATTATATTTCTTCTTTATATTACTAAATTTTACTGAACTGAACTTATTTTTACTAAATTGAAATTAATTTACTAAACTAAAATTATTTTTACTTAATATTATTTTTTAAAGGTGAAGTGAACAGGGCTTTACTCAAATATATATCTCCATAAAAAAAAATACCAAGTTTAGGGATTTTAGTGACTAGTTTATAAATTTAATCAAATATTCTAGTGGTAATGAAAAATCAAAATGGCAGTTGTACCATTTTGCACAAATATGATTATAGAAGAATCATTTAGAGCAAATTTTGTATTTAAGACTATCTTCTAAATTTTACTCATAATTTCCTCAAAAAAAAAAAAAAACAAACTCATAATTTTTATTATTTTCACTATTTGCTAGACTAGAGAAATGAAAACCTGATGCGTTTCTCTCAATCTCACGTACTGGTCTTGGTCTTGGTCTTGGTCTTGGGCTTGGATTTGGGCTTAGGCTTAGTTTGAATATGGGCTAGGGCAACCATAGGATAGGCATGATTGTTTTTAGCCATTATAACTTGGAGGAGTAAAAAGCGTGTGGGCTGCAGTTGTCCTGAAATGTAATTTTGTTTGGGCCTAAAATTTTCGTAATGGTAAAGAGCTCATAATAACATATAATCGTCTATATGAGACTATATCCGCATTTTTTGTGAATAGATCTATATCCGCATCTCACAAATATTACGCAGTCAGGGATAAGGGATTACTCGGTTGGTCAGGTGTTACTCATTTGGTTAGGAGTTATCCGATTAGTCTTTTGATGTGTGCGTGTCATCTTGTCGCACGGTGTGGTTGGTCACACCAAAAAAGAGCACTGTTATTTATATATTAACTTTGATTAAGCATTATTAATAATATGTACAAGTAAACATTATTTTATTATATAAATGTTATTGGATTAGTTACAAGGTATATTTTCATTTTTTCATAATATCAACTTTTAACGCCCTTTTTTTTCCCTCGTGATGGACAATAAAAAAAATTGATGGTCAAAGTGTACATTGACATGTGTGTTGGACAAAGTAATCTACATAAATACATAATAAAAATGGAGCGGTAAGTATAATAATTTTAGAATCATGGTTGGAGCCTTGGACGCCCTCCTTACACCCCTATGAGAGAGGAGTTTAACTTTTACTCCAAATAAGAGAAACCCTAATTATATACTGTAAGATATATCTAGACATTCATCTAGTTGTCAAATCTTAATTGAAGCCAATCATCAATTTATTTCTCCCAAATTTTATTGTATTCTTACATTATAATTAAAAATAAATTAATTGTAATACTCATTAATTTTGGAAGTAAGATGAAAAGAACATTTGTATTGTGCTAAAAGCCAAGATACAAGTAAGAAAGCCGAAGATAAATAGAACTTTTCCTTTGACTTACAGCTAAGCATGTTTAATCATACTAATCAATCAAACAAAGAATCCAACACAATTGGAAATTTGGAGAATAAAACATAATCCGAGCTAGCAACATCAGCCGCAAATGGACGTACGACACAAGTCCACAACGTTCGTTAGGAATTTTTCACTATAACTCTTAGGAATTTCAAATTTATGGTAAGGTAATATTACATAGCATAATGGCTTTCGCAATCTTTCCAATTAAGTATAGACCACCTATCTAATATTCTGATAAAGATAGTTAGAAATTATTTCCATACAAATAAAGCTCTTTCCTCTTCTATATACATAATATTTGCAAAAGTTGTAACACTTTTTATTTGAAATGAAATTAATACTACTATTATTAATTTGTTTCTCTTTCAATAACCACACAATTGTTATATATTGTTGTTGTGTATTTTCCGCTCCTACTAAACCTACTTAAATTAATTCTTCAATTTTTTTTCTCTCACGCAAAATATTAAAATAATCTATCATTAGCTCTACCTGCTCTTAAATGTATAGTATCACCCAACAAGTCTACCTAAACCTAAGATTAACATAAACACATATGTTGTGACTTGTGACTTTGTGAGTAATTAAAAATCGAGGGAGTAGTATTTATTAAGAGATGACGGGAATATGTTTTTTTTTTCTTTCTATTTTTGGATAGGGCGGGCCTCGGAGTTGGAGGCAATAAATTACCTTATTTAAAAAAATTGCTTGTTGATGAGAGTGATGTGAAGTAAGTGATCTACTGATGTTACCTGGAGACTAAGGAATAAGGCCATGAAAATGAACCGATCGACGGGCTTTTATGTAAAAATGGGCCGACACATCTCTATATTCTTCATTTTTCATTGATGCTCGCACCAATACACCAATGGAATGCAAATATTATAAAATTACCTATTTTTATCATTGGTTATTATTTGCACATTACCCTATCTTTAAGCCACAAAAAAGAAGAATATTTTAGATGATAGAAAATTAGTTTGAATTTTCTTCTATTTGTCTACCACGCACCAAATTCGATCCCTAATTATAGCAAAAGAAAATAAATGCACCACATTGTAATTTAAGTCCATTGTGACTCGGTTGCTTAAGAAATGGTTGCTATCACCCATTTATAATTTGATATAGAACAACATTAATCATAACTTGTTACAAGTCATTTCACAAATAGTTCATTTTCCACTTAAAAATAAATACATTTTTTGTGTCAATCTATCTATGTACATAATCGTAAATATAATACCATATATATAGGAAAGAAATGCACATAGAGAAAATTGAGAAAATCATATCATACAATAATGTAGTTGTAAAAGTTATTAGACTGACCTATTAATCATCAAACACAAATTAAAGTTCTCAAGAAAAACGATGTGGCCTTAATGAGGAGCGAGGCCGGATGTAGAGAAAGAGAAGAAAGGATGTTACATTATGAAATAAGTTATAAATGCAAGGACACATTGTCCAAATTCGAACATGCTCGTTCGAAGTTTTTATAGAGCTTGAAATCAAATCATCAAATATACATGTAGCTTCATTGCCTTCCACCCTTATTATTATCATAATCAAGAAGATCTTCGAGCAACTTATCATCAAGATACTCAAATTCGAAAACTTCCTTAGCCCTATCTTGCCCAACATTATTCCTCGTCGATGAAGATGAAGATGAAGAACCGCCCCTAGAGGAAGAACCACCGCGAGGCATGTTATACTCACTAGGAAAATTAAGTATAGCCAAATGACCTCTCATGTTATAAGCAGCTCGATCATACGCCCTAGCAGCTTCCTCAGCCGTATTAAACGTACCAAGCCAAACTCGTGCACCATGCCTAGTCGAGTCACGGATTTCAGCCGCGTACTTCCCCCATGGCCGCTTCCTTACACCTCTATACTTAACCTCTCCACCACTACAATCTTTATCATCCTCCATTTTTCCTTCTAAGCTTTTAACGTTACACTTCTAAGAAAAACAAAAAGAAGTTTAGTATATGTTATAAAATATGTTGTTTTTATGCTATATAGCATGAAAATATTATGACTTAAGTGTTAGTGCAGTGAGTAGATGTAATATATAAGGTGTATGAAATGTAAAAAAGTACATCTTAGGTTGGCAAAATAAATGGTCCAAGGTTCGCCAGTTGTAACATCCTACGGTCCACAAAAAACTATAGATTAGAAAAGGTAGCACGTTTGATAACAACTTTCGTCAAATTTGAAGACTTTAAAAATGAGTCCAATGCACCTGGATGAGTTAAGTGGAAGAGTCAAGGTGATGGCTTTGAAATAAAAAAAAAAAGAAGTCTTCAATTCTTTTGGTTTATGTCTTGGTCGCTTCTTCTAATGTTATTAACCAATTATAATCCTTAACTTTGGCCTTTTGTGGGACAGGGTAAGGAGACTAGATTTAGCTATGTACTTATGTGTTCGTTGTCACACGTGTGGAATTTCCTTCCAGAATTTTAACCATAATTTATGTTATGCTACGGCCGAGGTAACATCGTGATAAGTAGAGTTGTTAAACAGGTCAGGTTGTAACAAATTTGTGTTTGTGCTCGTGTCAGACCTGTTACTTTAGTTAACGAGTTTGACGTTTATCTGTCTAACTGTATTTAATTAATCTTACTGAAATTCTTAATGCTATCCCAATTTATTTAATTAATCGATGATTTGTTGTAGATGTCAGCTCATCTAAGTTATATCTCAAGAAAATTTTGAACATAAATTAATTTTTTATGCCCATTTTGTTATGTTTTTGTATCAGATCATGTTTAGATAGATCTTATTTTGCTTGCATATTGAATAATATAGATAGGTAAAAAATGTTCAACATTAACCCAGTTATTTCATGTCCGATTAGTGTTATGTAGTCGTATCAAGTCAACATGTTCTAGGACTAAGTATAAGTCAATATTTGAGACCAAGTCAATTGGTGAGTACTGCATACTGTGTGGTGCTGCTAAACCCAAATTCTTTTGAAGATGGTTTGTAAGTTTGCCTACACTTGATAGAACATTATTTATTATTGACCGTTATGATGGTTCCAGAAATGTATTTTTGGAGTACAACTGTAGGGGGGGTGGGGGGTCCAGTTGGACCAGTTTAGTTATGGTTTGTCACTGAAAGACATTGCAAATTGACATTTATCCAATTATGATTAAACCATATATTTGATCCAAAATGCGAATAATTAAAACCTTTTCTAAACTTATTTTACTTGAAATAAGTAGAAGAAAGGCAACAGAACTGACCTAATACACCAATATATATTCACAGCTTATAGACTATTAAAAGTACGAGTCATAACAAAATAATTCAAAATTACAGTCACAACAAAAAAGTAGTGCAAAATTTTAACTCCGTATATTTTGTTTGTATTGAGAAATAGGTGAACTATAAGTTTGTGTGCCTCTCGTATTTTCTCAAGTAAAAAGTATAGAAGCTGTGTGCAATGTAATTGTGATAAGGTATCATACATTGACAAAATCTTATACATTATAATACAGTATCATATGTCGACAAATTATTAATAGATGCTGTAGGGAGCAATTCAGCATATTTATTAATATGTGGGCGCCCATATCATCTCACACTCGAGTGTATAATCCTTGTACCACTAGGACCATTGTTTTAGGTGCTTTAATTTTAAGTATATGACATACACATTCAAAATTCGGATAAAATTGCGGGATGCAAAATTCATTAAACTCGTGTTCATATTCTTGTCGTATATCTCCCTTTTTTTTTTTTTTTTTTCCTCTTGTCTATGTTGTATGTATGGAAAGTTCTAATAACTTTCAAAAATATTCTTTCATCCATTATAAAGAGATATGATTCTTGATGCACCCACCCATCTTGAACTTCAGTAATGCCATCACTGAGATTCTACAATGATAAAACAAATTTAAACTACAAAGGACTTAACTAAACATGATATCAAAGCGAATTGTGGGATCCGATTCCATCCATAATTATGGTTTGGGATACTGTCATTCGCCAAGTACTTCCATCGTTCATTTTTTGTTATAACATTTTGAGTTTTGTTCTATTCAGGAACTTACATATAACCATCGTGAGTGATTTATATAAAAGATAATATTGTATATCATATGTCATCCTTTATTTAATAAATCTCAATATTTTTTAAAAAATATTAGCTTTCTCTAAATTTACTTCTTTTTTATTAAAAATTAAAGTTATACGAAATATGTATCAACAATCATTAAAGTCAAAATGTTACGATTAAAGGTGAACAAAAAAAGTCCAATGTAAATCATGGAAGTTAACTTGCCATAATTTTCAAAAAGCCCTTAATCACAGGCTTTTTTCACAAAAACAAAACAAAAATATTAAATATCTTGCTGATATGAAGAACTAATTAATTAATTTTACCGGGAATATATTGAAAGGGGCTTCCAGAAACATATGATCTTTTTACTTGGAACATATGCTGAAATATAGAAAGAACATGAAAAAGGTGGGCTTCCAGAAACAGAATTATTGTGAATCTGTAAACTTTATGAAATCTATAGACATTTGACCTAGAGAACCTTTATTATTATTATTATTATTATTATTATTATTATTATTTATTATTATTATTATTATTATTATATATATATATATATATATATATATATATATATATATATATATATTTTTTTTTGTGGAACTCATTGTTTGACAATCAACAATAATAATACAATACAATACTCCCTACACACCAATAATTAACTCACAAGTGACATAGGAAGAACCCTTCCTACATTGCTTATGATATTTGATGATAAATTCGAAATCGAATTGCTAATTCTTTGTTTAAGGTTAAAAGATTGAGGTTGAGGTTATAAAATAGCCGGAAAATGGAGGGTAAAAAAATCTTTTTGTTACGAGTTTTGATAAATTATATGAAGTACGAAGCATTTGCATTTTTTTAAAAAAAAAAGTATTTGCACTATGACAAATATTCAATAAATAAATAAAAATACCAATGATAGACATGATTATGAAACTTTAGGTCACCTAAGTGTAATGTGTAACTATCAAAATATTCACATGTTTTCTACTACCTAAATTCTCAAACTACTAGAATAAATTTTAATCTTTTACTCTGTATATAGAAAAAAAAATTGTAGATCTCAATCGACTTTTTGCTAATGAATATTACCTTTGTCCCGTGTATCGTACATCAAGTTAAAAGATAAACATTCAATCAATATTCTTGATGATCTATTTTTGTTTGTTTACAAGATATTCCTCTAGTTCAAAATATTTGCGACATTATCTTTTGGCACGCAATGTAAATTTGTGATTAACAAAGAAAATGGACAAATAATTAGAATAATTTTAACTTTAGTATCCCAATTCATCCCTCATATCAAAATTGAAATTATTTCAATTTATTTGCACCTTTACATTCTTCAATCTCTTCTTTATTGTGTGTCAATAAGGGTGTAAATGAGCCGAGTCGAGTTGAGTACTACCTTGTTCATGTTCATGTTTAAGTTCAAATTCATTTAAAGCACGATTTCAAGCACGATCCTGAGGTTTCAAGTGAGCTCAATAATCTATTCAAGCTCGGCTCGTTTAGTGCCCTATATGTTCGCGAACGGTTCGTGAACAACTTATTTATTAAACGAGTGTTTCATGAACGAGCTTAGTAATAAACGAGCTTCTCTATTAAACGAGCTTTGAACTTTTGTCAATTGAAAATCTCAAAATTAGCATAATAATTAAATCATAATTATAGACCTAAGAATTCTTCAAAAAAAAAAAAATATAGACCTAAGAATTAAAACTTAATTATTAAAAAACTTAAGAATTAAATTAACAATTGTGAATAAATAAACGAGTAGTTCGCAAACATAAATAAACGAGTAGTTCGCAAGCATAAATAAACGAGTTGTTCATGAACTTATCTGAATGAGCATATCTATGTTCGTGTTCAAGCTCATTTATTAAACGAGTTTCAAAATTTGTTCAAGCTCGGCTCATTTATCAAATAAACGAACATGAACGAGATTCAACCGAGCTCGAACCCGAGTAGTTTATTAATCGGCTTGGTTAATTTACATCCCTACGTGTCAAGATGATATATATGCTGCAAGTTCATCATCTCATAAATTGAGATTGCTGCAAACTTGACTGGAACAACCTTTTTTTTTCTCCATGATATACATGCCCAAATAAAAAGGTAAATAAAGCCCAATGAAACCCAACTCTATCCAGCGTCTAGCAAGCAGCCTAAAGCCCAGCATACATGTAGCCCACTTCACCGCAAGCTTCGTCTTGGGCCTTTTTTTATTTTTTTGAGAACTTGGCATTATTAAACTTATTACTTTAATTTGAGTGTCATGTAAGTAACCTTTATTGAACTTATTCGGGAGTAAAATTTATTTGATCTAATTTGCATTATTTTATCTTGTAAAACTTATTTGAATATATCTTAATTTATTTTTGTGAAGTATTTTTAAAGCTTGAAGAATATAACTCTAAGATCATGATGATCCCATGAGATGAGGCCATGACGGACAATAGAGAAGATCGTGCATAGATCATTATTAGTCATAAGATAGTGAAAATAATAATATTGAACATTACAAAATAGATTCAAATTAGATAGAATAAAATATCATAATTTTCCCTCCATTCATATGCCCATATTATTGCAAATGAATACCAAGATTAACAAATACAAAGAACTATAATTCCAAAGTAGGAAGAAAATTATTAATATTTTTGTTTTTTTTTTAAAAAAAAAGACCAATCGAAACAGATAATCCTATGGTATCAGCTAGATTTGAATTGGAAAGATAATCAAACCATATCACACAAATATGGATTTTATTTCTTACATAATACATTATTGAGATGAATATCTACAAGTTCAGATGAATTTTACAATCTCGAAAATTTGGAATATAAATTACAGCTAACAAGACCACAGAATTGTTACTAAACATAAATCAAGATAGTAATCTTGATACCCTAGTGATTCCTTACTGTTATATTTCAAGGTAAATAATTGATTGTTTCAATATCACATTAGATTAGATTAGAAAAATAATCTTACCCAAGCCACCAATAATTCAACAAGCAATAATTTGAGGAGATATTTTGTGACATAATGTTGATTATGTAAGATCAAATGGGATAGATGTTAATCATGTTATATAAACAACGATTTGAGGTACTATTAGTATTTGTCATGTATAACTATATGGTTTAGAAGCAGGGAAATTGACACAACTTAAACTATTATAAATCAACTTCTTGTTTGAATTGTGTGCTTAAATGGTGAGTTTCATGTAATTTGGATCAATTTTCGTTTAACTCCCATTCTATTACATGCTATAATATCAATGATTAAGAGTAACTTAATTATAGGAATACCCTATATTTGTTATTTGTTTGCTGATTTTTCTAATGTCTTATTTTGTTTTATAGGACTATCGCCTTGTTCTCTTCATTGTTGCAAACATTGCAACTAGCTTTCTTGGCATAAGAGTTACAAATGCACAAAAAAGTCCGTCTACCTTCAATGTGTTGGATTATGGGGCAAAAGGAGATGGACAACAAGATGACACTCAAGTATAATTTTCATATATTTTTTTAACTTTTTGTAGCATACACGAACAATTTGTATCTTTTTCCACTATATATATATATATTAACAAATGCGTCCTATTCTTATGGTTTATTTTACAGGCATTTGCAAAAGCATGGATAGATGCATGCGATGCTGGCGGTGATAGTACAACCCTAGTCGTACCACAAGGAAAGACATTCTTAATCAAATCCATTGCATTTAAGGGTCCTTGCCAATCTACCAGCATTCACATCCAGGTGAATAATTTGAACGTCTATATTTAAAATATTACTAGCCATCCCAATTTGCGAAAACTAATCAAACAAGTGAAAAGTATGTATTATTAATTTATTACTTTTTTACTTCGTTACATAAAATATAATTTGAACCAGTAATGTGACTAAATTAAAATTTAGGTGGAGGTAGTATGATAGTATTATTGATATATATATTGATATCATAGGGGCTTTGTGAATATGACAGATACAGGGTAATATTGAAGCACCCAGTAGCATTGATCAGTGGAACAAATGTGAAGACAATAATTGGCTACATTTTGAATCTATTGATAATCTCTTTGTAGAAGGACAAGGAGTTATTGATAGTAGAGGCTCAATTTGGTGGACAAAAGCTCCCATAATTAACGTATGTATATATACATTTAATCACTTATATAAACTTATTTTACACTAGGGTTTTGTTTAATTCACCTTTATGAACCTTTTTTTTTTTTTCCTGATCATAATTTATCTTTCTGATTTGTTCCGATTGTTTAATATTCTTATTTGACTAAACTTTGACCTTGTATGTGTATTTTATTATTATGTAATTTTCATTAAAAAAAATTCATTATGAAATTAAAGATATATAGTTATAAAAAAAAAAGTCTTACATAAAACGATAAAGTAAAAATAAGATGAACTAAATATAGCCTAATCATCGTATATAATTTATTACTAAAGAGAGATTTTTCATACTGTCTCAATTATATGCATTATTCATAATTTTACACTATAATTCAATAACAATGTGCTCATTAATTCCAGGAATTGGGCTCATGCAACCGTCCAACGGTAAGTTTTGTTAATTGATATTGATTAAAATTAATTTAGACGTGTTTATAATTAAAAGTGCCAATGAAGCTTACATATTCAACTCCAAGTATATTTGGTTAATTTCAGACCATGACGTTTTTTAACTGCAATGGTCTTCAATTAAGTGGCGTTACAAGCAAAGATTGTCCAGGAAATCACATAACTATGTTAGGCAGCAACAATTCGACCATAAACAATATTAACCTAATTGCGCCACAAGATAGCCACAACACCGATGGAATTGATATTTCTTCTACAAGCAACCTACAAAACTTAAACTCCTTCATTGGAACTGGTACGTTAAATTAGAATATCACTCGAGTGTATGCTAGATAGTATGACATTGTACAAGGGTTATAGTGTACTCATTATCGAATATTCGAATTATTACTAATTTATCAACAATTTTTTTGGTTTTGTTAAAAATAGGTGATGATTGTGTTGCAATTGGTTCGGATACATTATGGATTAACATAACAAACATCACCTGCGGACCAGGCCATGGCATTAGGTTCGTATACAAATATTGATAGAAATTATCCATGAATTCTGGCACAAGTGGGCCATAAGTGGGCCAATCTGGCACAAGCACAACAAGGTGGGTTGGCCCCGTTAAGGCCCAGTGTTTTTTTTAAGATTTTGTAAGGACTTTGTGAGTTCTCCGCGATAACGAGCTTAAACCCTTCCCCACTTTTTAAAGAATCTTACTCACTAACATGAGTCGGGTTGACTTTTATGAGTTTCCGACTCAATATAGCCTTTTCCTTACTTTAAAAAAAAAAAAAAAAGTTGTATATATATAAATTTTAAATTGGAAAATAAATCGTGGCGAAAGATTAATCTTTTATCTTAATATAATAAATAGTGTGGGAAGCTTGGGGAGAGATGGAGCAGAAGCAAAAGTGGAACAAATACATGTGAAAAATTGCACTTTCAGGAATACTTCAAATGGGGCCAGAATAAAAACATGGCAGGTAATAAACTTAAAAATTAAGTTTTGCTAATTTTTGTTTGTCCGTATATCAAGTGTATGTTGATTGCATAATTTTTACTTGCTGTCACGTCTTAATTTAAGTTTGAATTTTCGTGCACAGGGTGGAAATGGGTATGCAAGGCAGATCACCTATGAGGATATCATTCTCGAGAATGTCCAAAACCCGATTATTATAGACCAATATTATTGCATTAGCTATAGTAATTGTGCGAATCAGGTAAACCTACTAATAAACTTGACACTTATTCATCAATAATTTCATATATTATACATGTAGCATTACTCTAATCGTACGTACATACATTGGTACATGTAACTATACAAGTCATCGGCGGTAGCAGTGTCCGACATTACATTTAATGGCTTCCAAGGAACCTCGGCAACTGACGAAGCAATTACGGTGAAATGTAGTGAAGCTATCCCATGCAACAACATTGTAATGGAAACAGTCAATATTGCTGCTTCGGATCCTAGCAAAAAAATAACCTCCGTATGTGCAAATGCTAACGTACAACAAAATTCAGTTACACCTGCTCTCATTTGCAATTAAGAGTGTCCCTGCATTATATTGTCAAAGATGCTGCAAAAGATCTATTGCATGAATGCCACAAGCATCTTTGAGAAGGACAATACACAAATTTATTATTAGTACAATTCAATAATTCTTGTAGGCAATATATGCATTGTAAAGGAATTGTTTTTCAAGTCATTCAAGAGATAAATAAACAAAAATATTTCAACCTTTTCAACTTTTTTTGTTTTCCAATGATAAATGTTTTAAATATTGTTGTTCATGTAGATAGGTAACCCTTATTTGAATTTATTACGGATAATATTTGATCTAATATGTGTTATTTAGTGAACATATCTTAATTTATTTCTTTGAAACATTTCTAGAGTTTGAAGAATAAACCCTAAGATCTAATTCTACGATCGTGCATAGATCATAATTACTTTTATAAGATACAGAAAAAAAATGATTGAACATTACAAAATGGACCCTCAAATTTTGATAGAATAAAATATCACAATTTTCCCTCCATTCATATGCCCATAGTATTGCAAATTTAATCCCAATATAGGAAGAAAAGTAATTGACTTTTTCTTTAAAATAAAATAAAGAAATGAATATCATCAAAATAAGAAACCTAATTATTACATAATACATTATTGAGAGAATATCTACAAGTTCAGATGAATTTTTAATATAATGTTGATATTTTTTGGAATATAAAGCTAACAAGACCACAGAATCGAAAATTAACATAAATCAAGATAGTAATCTAGGTACACTAGTGAAGTAGTAATTTCTTATTGTTGTATTTCAAGGTAAATAATTGACTAGATTTAGAAATATAATCATAGCCAAGCCTCCAATAATTTGAGGAGTTATTATGTGACATAATGTCGATTAATCAATTGGAATAAATGTTAATTATGTTACATAAACAATAATGATTTGAGGTACTATTAGTTTGTCATGTATAAAATATATGGTTTAGGAGCAGGGAAAGACATAAACATTGATACAACTCGGCAACTCGAACTATATATTACAGTATATATTAACTTCTTCTTTGTGTGCTTAAATGGTGAGTTTCATGTAATTTGGATTTATTTTCGTTTAACTCCCATTCTATTTCATGCTACAAATAAAATCAATGACTTACAATTGTTACGAATAACTTTTAGGAAGGAATACTCCGTATTTGTTTTAGGTTTGCTAATTTTGTTTAATAACTTGTTGTGTTTGATAGGACTATCGCCATATTCTCTTCATTGTTGCATACATTGCAACTAGCTTGCTTGGCATAAGTGTTACGAATGCACAAAACAGTTCACCTACCTTCAATGTGTTGGATTATGGAGCAAAAGGAGATGGACAACAAGATGACACTCAAGTATAAATTTCATACATTTTATCTAACGAGTGTTTGTACCAAGTACCAACATTTTACATGCATTTGTACTTTTTCCATTATTAACATAAACGTCGCATCTGTATGGTTCACTTTACAGACATTTGCAAAAGCATGGATAGATGTATGCAATGCTGGCGGTGATAGTACAACCCTAGTTGTACCACAAGGATATACATTCTTAATCAAATACATTGCTTTTGATGGTCCTTGCAAATCTACTACTACCATTCACATCGAGGTGAATAATTTGAACGTCTAATTCTTTTCCATTTATATCCAAAATATATCTAATCATGCCAATTTGTGAAAGTTAATCAAATGGGTGAAAAGTACTCACTACTTTCCCACTTCTTTACATAAATTGTAATTTGGACCAGTAATATGATGATTAAATCTAAGTGGTGATTATATATTGACATTGTACGGGGTTTTGTAAATATGACTGATCCAGGGTAATATTGTAGCACCGAGTAGCATTGGTGAGTGGGACAAATGTGAAAACAATGCTTGGCTACATTTTGGATCTATTGATAATCTCGTTGTAGAAGGACAAGGAGTTATTGATGGTAGAGGCTCAATTTGGTGGACAAATGCTCCCATAATCAACGTATGTATATATAAATTTATCTTAAACTAAATTATCGTATTTAATTTATACGCTAAATAATCATGGAATGTGGGAATTCTTATATTGTTTCAATTATGTGTATAATGCATTATTCATAATATTACACTATAATTCATTGACTATGTGCTCATTAATCCCAGGAATTGGGCTCATGCAAACGTCCAATGGTAAGTTTTGTTAATTGATAGTGATTAAAAGTAATTTAGAGGTGTTTATGATACTAGATGCCAATTAATTTAAGCATACATGTTCAAGTTAAGTACATTTGGTTAATTTCAGAACATGATGTTTTTTAACTGCAAAGGTCTTCAATTAAGTGGCGTTACGAGCAAAGATTGTCCTGGAAGTCACATAGCTATGTTACACAGCAATAATTCGATTATAAACAATATTAACCTAATTGCGCCACAAGATAGCCACAACACCGATGGAATTGATATTGCTTCTACTAACAACCTTCAAATCTTGAACTCCTTCATTGGAACTGGTATGTTAAGTTACACTCTTACTACAGTGTATAATAAATATATGACGTTGTACAAGGATTCTAGTGTACACATTATCTAATATTCGAATTCTTACTTATCATCAACAATGTTTTTGGTTTTGTTAAAAATAGGTGATGATTGTGTTGCAATTGGTTCAGATTCAATAGGGATTAACATAACAAACGTCATCTGCGGACCAGGCCATGGCATTAGGTTCGTACAAAATTATTGATAGAAACTGGATGAAACTCGTGCGATGCACGGTTTGTTTGTATTTTTTTAAACAAATTTTTTAGTATTTATAAATTATTAATTTCTCTTCCTTCGTTATATATTTAGATAAAACTCGATAATATATTATATTTAATTAATTTAAACTTTAAAATCTCATTCGCCAATTTTGCTTATGTGGCATTTGAATTATTTAATTCTAAAATAAAAATTACTAAGTTCAAAAGATAATGCATTATATTTAATTAACTTAAACTTTAAAAATCTCATTCGCCAATTTTGCTTATGTGGCATTTGAATTATTTAATTCTAAAAGAAATTACAAATTTTTTATTTTATTGGCTATCACTTAAATTATAATCCTACATGGCGCGTTAAGAAATTTCTATCCTATGTGGCTTTCTAAAAACTCGGGAAAAAACTTCCCTTTATATATACAATATATAATAGTGTTTGTAGTTTTGTTTGTAAATAATAGATATCTATGTTATTATTGACTTGAAATTACTTATATTGTGCTTAATTAAATTATTTTCATTGAACTCAAAGTATCTTTACCAAACTAAAATTATTTTTACAAATTAAAACTTATTTTTACCGATTCTCTATTATTTTTGTAAATACTTCCTCCGTTTTTCTTTTACTGCACCATAAGGACTTTTACACTATTCACTTAATCTTTTTTTACCATCATTTGTAATTTATCCATTAGGAAAAATATAGTCAAGTGATTCGTCTCCAAATCTACTTTTCAAATATCAATTTTTTTTACTAATTTTTACAAAAGTATAATTGAAGATATTAATAGTTAAAGTAATGCATTGCCAAGCGTGAAATTCCTCATGGTGCAATAAAAAAAATAACAAAGGAAGTAAATTAAATAACAATGCATTTTGTATGCGGCTAGCCACACCATATTGCCGGACAAAGTAACCGTATAAAACTGACAGAGTAACCCTATAATACTAACTGAGTAACCTCTAACACTTGCTAAGTAACCCCTATCTATAACATTGATTGAGTAACCACTATAACACTGACCAAGTAACCCCTATAGCACTAACGAAGTAACTCTTAAAATAGTTGGTGACACGGTTTGACCAGCTACATATAAAAGTTTGTGATTAAATATATTATAAATGGATCTTATTTTACAGAACTTTTTAAAAACGAATTTATGATGGAAATAGAACCGAGTTATAGGATATTTAATAAAAGTTATGATTAATTTTGTATATACGAAATATTAGAAGTATATCGACAATAAAACTCTATATAACAATTTTATCTTAAAAAATCTATCTAAAATTCGCTTACTTAAAATCATATGTGTCACAATAATACCTAGTTTTCACCTGTGTGGCGTGACACTTGGCGAATAATTGAAATGTCAAGTGTCGTTGTCTCGTGGTCTGACTGCGAGACCGACTTTATTTATTAGTGATATGATATTAGATTATTACAAGTTATTCTTTAGGCCATAAAAGGTCAATTAGGCACAAGCCCAACAAGATCTAGTTTGTTTATTATCTGGTGGGTTGGCCCAATTAAGGCCCAGTGTTTTTTTGGGTATAGATTTTGTAAGTACTTTGTAAATTGTACAATCTCCATAGTAACTAGCATAAACCATTAAACCCTCCCCCATTTTAAAGAGTCTTATGGAGTACTTTCTAACACGAGTCGGGTTAACTTTTGTGAGCTTCTGGCTGTGTACAGCCTTCTCCTTACTTCAAAAAATGAAAAATCTAAAAAAAAAATTAAAACAATCAAAAATCTTGTATATATATGAATTTTGATTAGAAAATAAAGCGCAATGAAAGGTTAATCTTTTTATCTTAATAATATATAGTGTGGGAAGCTTGGGAAAAGATGGAACTGAAGCAAGAGTAGAACAAGTACATGTGAAAAATTGCACTTTCAAAAATACTTCAAATGGAGCTAGAATTAAAACATGGCAGGTAATAAACTTAAAAATTACGTTTTGATATTTTTTGTTGGTTTGTATGTTAATTACATAATTTAATTTCTACTTGTTATCGTCTTAATTTAAGTTTAAATTTTTTATATAGGGTGGATCTGGTTATGCAAGGCAGATCACCTATGAGAATATCATTCTTGAGGATGTCCAAAACCCGATTATCATAGACCAATATTACTGCAATAGCAATAGTGATTGTGCAAATTCGGTAAACCTTCTAATAAACTTGACAATTTTTTTTCATCAATAATTTTGTATATTAAACGTGTAGCATTACTCTAATTATACGTACGTACATTGGTACATGTAATTATACAAGTCATCAGCGGTAGCAGTGTCCGACGTGACATTTAATGGCTTCCAAGGAACCTCAGCAACTGACGAAGCAATTACAGTGCAATGTAGTCAAGCTATCCCATGCAACAACATTTTAATGGAAACAATTTACATTACTGCTTCGGATCCTAGCAAAAAAAGTACCTCCATTTGTGAGAATGCTAATGTACAACAAAATTCAGTTGAACCTCCTCTCAATTGCAATTAAGATTGCCCTTGCATTATTATTGTCAAAGATGCTGCAAAAGATTGCATGAATGCCACAGGCATCTTTTGGAATAGTACACAAATTTGTTATTAAATTAGTACAATTCAATAATTCTATTGGGCAATATGCATTGTAGGAATTGTTTTTCAAGCCATTTAAAAGAAACAAAGATATTTAATTTTGACAAAAGACCGGCTTTTGGACAAAAGTACTTTGTATTTCTTTTTAAGCAAAATAGAATATTCATTATATAATAAGTATCATTATTTCTTATCGTGTATAAGGATTTCATAATAACTACTTATACTAAAAAACTCGTTTTATCATTATTTCTTATCATATACAGTATAAGAAATTCATAATAACTAGTGATATTGAAAAACTCGTAAAGTAACAAAAATAAGATGACACAATTTAACTTTTTATCTATAAATCATAAAGTACTTAGTAATTAAATCCAAAAAATCAAAGCATAATAAATAAACAAATTGATCACCAACCAATGTAAAAGCTAGCACAACTATAACGACTATGAACAAAAACATTTTTAGTAAATGTTGACGGAGCGTTTCGAATGGGAAAGCACCGATTCTCTTTTTCAGACGTCGGCCCACAACTTTTTAAGGTAAAATTTTTGTTGCCAAGCAAACGTGAGTATAATAAAGTAGACAAATAATCTTCTTTGAAGTTGCAAAAAGATGATTGAGTAGACTAAAAAATTGCAATCTAATTAAAGTAATTATTGATTATTATGATTATAATCATGGCTGTATCCAACATCAAAGTAGTCTAATTATGTCACAATGCGTTCAAACCTAATACCAACAAAGATACGGTGTTAGGAAAGTATTAAACTAAAGTAGGTAAAAGAAACAAAGATAGCATGATGAGAATTTTGGTTATGAAGTTTTGTATTCTTCAATTTGGATTGAAACTTAAATTTTAGATTGTTCCACATATTTTTTGATTGAATTGTTTGATGCATGATATCGAGTGTACAACAATCAAATCTTTGTCCTTTTTTTATGAAAATTTTAGATGTATAAGGTATGACTTATACGTATTACCTGAATCTATTGTTTTATATTATTACTGATATCTTTATTAATTATATATCCTTTATAATAGCAAAGTAAGATAGACATGTGGAGCTAACTTTTTTTTTTTTTTTTTTTTTTTTCTGTTTCGAAGAAATGAGCTTACTCATCTTAATTTTATTTTGATCAACCTATAAATTATTTTAGTGAGATAGTGAGACTAAGCATGTCTAATTGTCCTTTACACACTCCATAATACTGAATTTTATTTGTCAATATTGAACTTTTTTACGCTATCTCATACTAGTACATTATCTCGAGATATTTATCTGACTTCATAACAATAGTTTTCCTTCCTTTTTTCCCATTTTATACAAATCTTTTGAGGATTTTTCAACCCTCGTTCACCATCAACTTGTGATTGGATATCACTTTTTGACTTATGAGGTTAACCTTTGAAGTTAAGCTCTAAGTCCCAATACACAATTATTAACATAAAATTTCAAAATCAAATGAATAACTATATAAAATAAATCTAATTATGATACATCATCAAGAAACTACACTATACCAAACAATTGAATGAAATTTCAACTAAATTGTCTCTATAACAACCTATCCCATTCTTACACCCTTCCCAATACATATTTCTAAAAACTTGTACATTCTAATTTACACTAATCAAACAATTTTTCTTGGCCTAAAAAAAGCCGCAAAGGATAGTAATACCAACATTATAACCAATTAAGCTCGTTGGCATCTGCACTAATCAAACCCCATCCCCCCTTGATATAAAAAATTAAAGAAAATAATTTTAAAAAAAACCTCATGGATCCAAATGAACTGGTTGAACAGAGCATCGTGATGAACTACTTCTTCCATAACCAAATGAAAAGATAGATCTTCTAACTTTGTTGTTACTACTACTGCTACTTACCTCACATACTTCAATATCACTACTACAATATTCTCGAATTTCGAAGCAATATTCTCGATCCTTTGACAAATCCATTGAAATTGACCTTCTTATTGGTTGAACTACCTCAAATTCTTCATCCTGCTTTCTCATATCAATCAATTCATCTCCCAAACTATAAACATGCCCCAATTTCTTCCTTCCTCTTCTTTTCTCTTCTGATTCTCCTCTAGTTACTAATCTGGGTTCATCCAAATTATTCCCCTGAATCTCAATCACCACAAAATCATCATCATCATTATCAGTATCATTATCGTTATCGTTATCGTTGTCGTCGTCGTCGTCGTTTGAAGGTTTCTGGGGTTGGAATGGTGGAGGATAATGAGTGAAATGTTGTTGAGTATTGTACAATATAGAAGCAGGGGAAATCCCTGATCTACAAAGTGGACAATTAGCGTTACTTTGTAACCAAACATCAATACAATCGATATGAAATGCGTGACAACAATACGGAATAACTCGTAATCTCTCACCCTCTTCAAATTCGCTAAGACAAACCGCGCACTCGTACGAAGCTGCGGGTTCTGATGTAATAATATCGTGTTGCTTACGCTCTGTAATCAGCTTCCGAAATTCTATTACTGGTATCGATCGAATGAGGGCCTCATCGAGTCCTTTCGGGACGGCAGTATTGCCGTCCGGGGATAGAGTAGGACTCATCAATGAACCTGTATCGTTACTAGGGTCTCTAACGCGGGAGAAGAAGCGGTTAAAGAAATCGACTCGATGCCAAGTTAAGCAGCACTTGATGACGAAAATGTAGTAGCTGATTAGGAGCAATGCGGTTGCTAGAATGCCGATCACGGCGATTGCAATGACCGGGAAACTGTTGTTTTCCGGGTGCTGAAGGTGGAGGATTGGTGGCGATGGCGATAGCGGCAGCGGTGGCGGTGGCGGTGGCGGAGGGGAGATATCCATAAAAGGGGTGGTGTAATGTAGTTGCTAGGGTGGTTTGTGATGTTTTAGTGTTACATGAATTTAATTTGATTGAATGTCGAAAATGGACAGGAAAACAGGGGAGGAGAGAGAAAAACAGGGTGGTAGGAAGAAGGAAAAAGAGGGGTGGAAGAGGTTTATAAAAGAGTGTGGAGGAAAAAAAAGAGTGATGGGTACAGGTATCCAAATAGCCAAATAGAGGTGGTAGTAGTAGACGTAGTAGTTGGTTTGATTGTTGAAATTTCTGGGCAGCCAGCCAACCATCAGAAATTCTGGCAGAAATTTATCATTTGTTTAGTAGTAGTACCATGTACCACTATTTTACTATTTGGTCGTCTTTTTAAAAGGAAAAAAAAAAAAAAAGTAAAAATTGCAATTAAATAAAGTGTTGAGATATCATTAAAGCCCTGTTTGACAATAACATTTTGGATAGCGGTTAACATTTGGATCAAGTCAAACAACTATTAGGAAAAAATAATTCCGCCTAACTAAATCTCAAGCCTGAAGTTTTTTTTGCCTAATATATTTAGGAGAACCGGCACCTCTTACAAGTTAAGTCCTTGCTCCCAAGTAAAATGTAATTGGTGGCTCGAACTTATGACCTTAAATTCACAAAGTGAATTCCCCACCAATTCCACCAAACATACTTGGTTAAAAAAAAACTTTAATACATACCAAAGTCTATGTGAACAATAAATTAGGACATGTGTTTTGATTCAAGAAACTCGCTCATGTATAAACGTATATGGCATATAGTATTTCGTGTATTATAGAGTATCAAATGACACTATATAAGTATAAGATTGAGTCAATTCAACTTAATTTCAAGTTTTATCAACTTAATAAAGTAGATTTTTTTTTCTTTTTTTGGTATTATTATTATTTTGGTCCAACTCCAGGCGTATTATAAATTCTACTGTATGTATGGATTTATCTATGTACCGTAATTTCCAAAGTGGAGTATTCATAATAGATTTCTCGAGTGGTGCAACCATACCCTTTCATGACCATTTAATTTATTTTTAATGTGTCGACAAAACTGTGATGTACATGTGTCAATGTATATGAATGCCAAATGACAATTCACCGTCAACAAAGATTGGCTTTTTTTTTTTTAAACCTCTGCCCTCACGCTCACATACGTGATACGTCCACTTATACTCCGTATTCAATATTACTCGTAATATTTTACAAATCTTGTACAGTACTACTCTAATTTTATTTTTTTTTATTTTTTTTGAATAATACTACTCTACTAGTCTACTTGATTAAAATTGGGTAAGATTCAGCAATTTATAAAAATAAAGAAAAATATGTAAGCAAAGTTTTTCAAATAAAAATTTATTTACTAAAAAAAATTGAGTTTGGATGAAAGAAGTTCAGAATTATTAAAGGCTATTCGCCTATCTAAGATAAGTTCTACTAATGAAAATGAGTTAAATTTAAATAAAGCAATCCAAGTTAGTATTATATACTCTTGGATCATGGTACTCCGATCCATACCCAATATGCTTGAGTTATTTTGCCTAAACTTTATGTTATTTTGCTTAAGTCTTGTTTATTTTGCTAAAACTATATATTATTTACTTATTTATTTAACAGCATGTATAAAAAACACTATGTTGTACAAAATAACATGTACTTATTTAAAAATAACATATATATAAATTGAAATAATATAAAGTTCACAATAAAATAATAACATGAATTTTATAAACCTGGAGTATATGAAATGATCGATGTTGAATATAAAAAAACAACATACAAGTATAAAATAACATATATATAAATTGAAATAATAAGAAGTTCACATCAAAATACCATGAATTTTATAAATCTGAAGTACCTTGTGCATGTTACTCTAAGAATAAGATAAAAATTGCAAAGCAATCCTACTTATTTACGTTATCTACTTTTATTTCATTTGTTTGGCTGCAATTCTTCTCTCAACCATGTATACTTGTTTTCGGTTGTTATCTGATTAGTGATCCAACTTATCTTTAATTAGTTTTATTACTTTATTTCTACCCTTTATTCATATCCTTATTTGTACGATTGTCAATCAATATATAGCTGTAATTTTGACTCTTAATCAATGAGAATACTAATTTTTGTAAACATTATCACACTCAACACTTTTCCCCTCTACATTTTTCTAGCTTATACAAGTACAAACCTTATTTATAGTATATGTTATCTATAATCCCCACTCGAGTAATTTTTATTTTTATTTTTTGGTCTAGTCTAAAATGTACGAGTATTAGTTTTACTCAATTTTGACCTTATTTTTAGATTACAAAAATAAAAACACTATTAAGAGCTCTTCAATCTTCATATGTGTAATATCAATATTTTATTAAATAATATTATAAAAGATACTTGTATATAACAAATATGTGAATATTTCTTATTTGATCTGATCTAGTCTGAATTAATTATCACCCGAGGGTGATAGTGTGAACAAGCATAAACAACTAAAGAGCTACTTGTATGAAAAATTAATTCTTACTTGAATCACATTCAGTGGTCTCTACGTACTCCAATCCGTAGAAAGAAGATGAATAAAAAGTGTGTTTAATTTGTGAATTCACAATGAATTGAAGACTGATAGTACTTGATTCCTATAATAACTAACCCTAATTGTGTGATAGTTGCGGTCATCTATTGCTGAAAGAGGCATTCAATGACACCTGAATTTTGTACTCGTATATTTATTTGAAAAAAGATATATGCAGTCCTTAAGAATTGACAATAAATAAACATTTATTATACCGATTTACTCATAAATTATCGATAAATTCTTAACTTAATATTAAAAAAGGAAATATATTAAAGGCTGCATATAACATTACCCTATTTATTTTGGCTAAATTTTCATCTAAAGCTAATAATAAATGACAATTTTAAATTTGGACCACTGGCAAATTTGTGTGTGACGGCATGACCCATTAGTATTATTACTTGTGGAATTGTGGGGGACGGCCTTACATATCACTCCTACGTAATTCCCACTATAGTGATTGGAGACAAATTTTTATTTTGTTTTCACAATTATTATTGTCTTATTGCTTTTTGTTATTTTAGGTTCTCTTTTTGTTTTGTGATAATGATGATTAACATAATTGAAAGGCAATTAAAATCTAATTATATTATATATATAACTATTTTCCTATCAATTGGGTGGTTAAATGATTGATTATAAAGTATATGTGTGAGTATTGAATAATGAAGTGAAGAGAAAATTTGCAACATAGATGAGAGCTTGTAATGAACTAAGGGTTGTTGGGAACAGAAGTAAATACATTTGTAATGTGATAAATAACTAACGTACTTCTTTTAACTATTTTTATGGTTTAAAGCATTGATCCTATATATATAAAGGCACAAACATGGGCTATTTGAACATTATATACATGGGTGCACGATATTTTCCACATAACACTTGTGAATCAGTGAGTATTTTACTAGCAACTAGCTGGTATAACTAATTCATCACATATGTGCTTGATCAAGCACAATATTTCAAACTATAACAAGTCAACTGTCACTTAACACTCGAGAAATACTCTGTAAATTAAAGTTTTTTAACTTGACGTATGTAGCAAAAGAATGTATATTACTATTCCTTTTTAAATTTATTATTGTTTAATCTCATGCTAGCCCTTATCTTTGATTTCACTAACTAGACATGTTTGGTCGCATAAAATTAGCCTAATGTTTTTCTCCATATACCTTGTAAATCAAGCTTCCGCCTCTTTTGTTTTGTAAATTATTCTATGTTTTTTAATTAAACAAATCTTTGTAAGGAAGAAGGTGGTACCCAATAAGTTTGACTATACGAGTATAATATAATAAGATCCCTAGTCCCCTAGATATTCAAAAGTATAGCAAATCCCTAGGCTATTCTTGTGCCTACCGTTGGAGGTTGTTGAGATAGAGCAATAAATGTGGAGCTGAGTTTACTTGTCATCGAAAATGCTTAGCTCATTTGTTGCAAGAGCAAGACTTGTAACATTTGTAATCTACTCTTGGGTGCAGTGGTGGTGGACCTTTTCTCTCCCGGCATTGTCCCTTCGGACTACATCACTTATTATTTGGTACGGCATGGCATTTACTACTTGAGACTGTTGTACTTAAATTACTAATTGGATTAATCTTGCCCCCCCCTACCTCGATCTCCTCGTTTCTCTCTTCGTTGTCGCTTCGATTGTTATATTGCTTGTGATTAGACGAAAGACTTTATTAAAACAGGACCGTACCTTAGTGCATATGTAAACGACATTTTCCTATTTTGGTTAAATCATTAGATGTGGTTTTAATTGGTCTAATTAACCTTTAACCCTAATTATATGACACTCTATTTGTCTCAAATTAGTCTTTCACTTGACTCGTTTGTCAATAAACAATATTCATTGTTATTTGAGTATTATTTCAAAGTGAGAATTATGTGACTTGTAACTACCATTGTGTCCAAATGGGTGTCCATGACCCAATTGCACGAGAACCTTTTTTTTTTTTTAGGGTTAGTTATGCACTCTCCACATTCATGCACCTATCTCACTATTGTCTTCAACTTCCAAACTAAATTCTCATACCTAATTGAACTTTGTATAAATTATATCTATAGAAACATGCCTAGCTACTCATATAATCTTATTTATGTTATACAACATTAAGGTGCAAGCTAGCTATAGGCGGCAACAAAATTTTTAAGTAACTTGAAATAAACATCATACCTACCTTAACCAAGGATGAATTAGTCAAGTTTATAAGATTATATATACCTTATCACCCATCCATGCATATAAGATTATATATAGCTTAATTATTGTTATTAATTTCATGCATATTATGATGATTATTCCTTTAACAAGTTAAACATTGCACATTCAATTCATACCTGTCATATGTTTTATTTCAGTTTTTTGTCAATTATTTTTACATGTTCTAATGCGTTTATTATGGACTTTTTAATTAAATTATGATATAGACCATCCAAATTTCCTACCTAAAATCAAGTTTTCTGTTTGTATACTCTATAATATGATATGGTTTATTTATTGTAAGGTGTCATAATCAAGTTAACTACCAAATGATTGACATTCAATTCTTCTAATTATCATCCTTGCCACATTATATTTTAATTTCATGCTTCTAGACTACTTTGTATGTATTTGTATCTACTTTAAATTCTGATGATCAAGTAGTTTTCACATCGGTGAGTGGAAAAATAAAAAACAAACATAATTAGGTCATGAATTATCAATTGAGAAATTACAGATTTATAGGATAAGAGTAACAAACCAGCACAAACAAATTAAAGCTAACAACATACAACAACAAAAGCAATTTCTAATTCGGTTCTATATGGCATGGAAAATAGAAGTGACTCCAATAATTTGATTTAACGATATAGAATGAGTTTGATTACTTCGTATAAATATTCAAAATGTGTATAAAATGGCTTTTTATTGACTAAATTTTAAAGTTTTGAATACATATAAGAAAATACGATACGAATTATGGTTTCCAGTTAATTTTCATTATACATTCAAAATTACCCTTACCGGAAGGTCTAAAATTCTAAGACTAGCTATCATGCAATTTGTGGGTCAAGTGGTTCCAACCAATTATAATTTAGGTACCGGATAATCTTAACTTTAATTAATAGTGTAAACATTTTAAAGCTAATCTGGAACTAGTTACAAAGTTAAAATGTTTACGTGCTTGAATCATTTCCCAAACGTGTGAGCTAACTTCTTATGAGTCAAAAGAAAACGTGCAAAATCCAAAACGAATTCCTTTTACCCCACTAATCCGTGTTGACGAAATTGAGAAAAACAAAGATGCTTAATTAGGTAGGAATACGAAAATTTAATAGTAAAATTATTAGGAGTTGGATAATACGAAGTATATGTTTTTTTATTTAAAGTTTTCTTATAGTATTAAAAGTCACAAAAAAAAAAAAAAAAAAAAAAACAATTAATGTCTATATCTTCAATTTTTGATGTGAAAGCAAACAATACGCCTAAAAGTGTTTTAATTAATCCTATGTTAACAGTGTTCTATACTTTTATTCCCACCCTCTCTTCTTTCCCCCCTTCTTTGTTTTTATAGTTGAAGCTCATTTTAGCGTATTTACATTATATTTGTATGGTATATTTTTTTTTTTTTATTCTATTAGCTAGGACTAATAATAAATAGTATCATCTAGGATAAAATTCACATATATGAGAATTCAATACGATCATTGTCCTTTATAGTTATCACTATTCAATACAATTATCAGCATTTATCACTATGGTTATTGACTAACCTCAATCTAATACGTAGTATAATAACCTTGATTATTGTTCATGCAAAATAAACACACTACAATATCAAATATGGATAAAAAATATAGAGCAATACAAAGTACAAATAAGGGCGAGTTAATTTGAATATGTAAACTATCATAGATAAAACTACTGGATTGAAACCTCATTAATATAGTATTATAAAAAATTACATACGGAGTACACTCTAAATTAAACTTAATTTTTTGGTGTTTAGAGAGCCACGAGGACGGATGATGAGAATCGATCGTAGAATCTCCTAAAACCAGGAAGGAAGCTCTAACCACTTGAGGTATCTTTCACTATCAAATTTATTTATTTATTTATTTTTCCTTCACTCTCAAATTACACTTAATAATGGTGAATCGATTTTGATATTACCACAAACATGCCAAATATATAATTTGCCAGTTTAGAATAACGTATACAAATTAATACAATTATCGTCATTTACTATGGCTAACAAAACCCATCCTATTTCTTTGATCAACTAGTTGACTTTTCACTAAATTTCTCTAACCAATTATTGTATGTAATAGCGGGCTGACAATTAGTCGTCGATATCGTTTACCAACAAAGTTTTATTGAAACTCGATATTTATTTTTTTACATGTTGTCCATATACGAACGTACAGCTAAAAATTTATATACTTTTAACATTAATCCAAGCAAATTAAGTTTTCCTTGGTCACCAAGTTAATTAATTAAATAGTGGTCAAACCAAGTTTATAAACAGTATGAATACATGTATATTTTTAACGTATTGGGTATTTTATGAACTTGTTCACATGGATCATTGTTGGGCACTGCAATTAAGGAAAGACTAAGACAATTAAGTATATGTCAACTTTGCCCTTACTTCCACGAGATTTATTCTGCTCTTCTGCTGCCTTTGTCGGTCTATTTTGTTCACTACTTCCATTTTTTATACTCCTATAGTTTTGCAAGGGCAAAAAATCATCATGTGATAGATGCTATCTGGATGAGAATCAAGGTTTGATCCGGTGATTGGAGGCTCTCTTTTCATCCCTATGAGAGAGATTCGATTATCATCCCAAGTAAGTGGCATCCCTAATTTTCCCCCAACTTATAAGGAAGTCTTCTTACCGTAGAAAAAAAAAAAAAGATGGTATCTAGATATTTTTATACTCCTTGTTTCTTACTACTCGTACTTCGTATGATACTACATATAAATGCAAGTGATGGAGTAGAGAAAAAAAAAAAATCAAGTGTTGTTTAATTAATGTCATATGATTATACATATATAATGGGTTGTCATAAGTAGAGCATGAAAATTAATACCTGAAGCCCACACCTTAACTTAATTCTTAACCCTAATCAGACTCTTACCCTAAACCCTAATCCCCCACACTAAACACTATTCATAAACCTTAAGATTGGGGTGAGCAATTGAATGAAGAATAGAAAGGCTAGAGAAGATGAGATATTGGTGATGTGCGGCAAAATACATGTAGCTGTGGAAGTAGCTACTAACTACGAGTATTAGCTATTAAGTACGGAGTTTATATACTTCTATTACTTCATATGAAGCTAGAATCAAATTTTCTAAAATGTAGAAAATCTGTTAACAATTTTTTTAATTTATATTTCAAAAGTTATTATTGTTAACTTTTTTACTACCAAAATTAGTAACTAATCAAAATCCAATATACTTAGGTGTTGTTTGGTTGGAGGTAAATAGCATGAGAAATCCTATTTCCTAGTAAATGGAAAAAGCATGTGTTATTTGGTTGACACAAAATTATCAAAGTGGGAGATATGGAAATTCCAAGGGAAGTTACACATGGAAAACAACTTACCAAGCCCTCCCTTAGTAAGTCACAATTCCTATGATTATTGTGGGGCCTAGTTGCATTATTATCACTAATAATTTTAGTCTCTTTCTTTCTCTCTCCAAATTTGTTAACTTAAATAAAAAAATTATCAAGTTAACTAATAAAACATAGAAAATAAATTCCTAGTTCCTATATTATCAACCAAACAAATTTAAGTTAATTCTTAGGAAATGGACAAGAAAAATTACTTTCTATGAAATATAATTTCATATGGAAACTCATTTTTAATTACCTAATGTTTTAACTTGTTAACCCATTAAAAACTATTCCATACCTTGTATAGTTGTAGCCTTTAGATACTCTTTTTAAGCTATGGAGTATCTAAAAGCTACTGTCGAACACGCTGTTGACATATGGCAAGTAAATTATGGAAAATATTATCCATTGGGCTTGTAATATAAAGAGGCCACAAATTATAAATCATGATACTACATTAAGGCTTAAGCCCATAAGCCTGTTCTCTTTAGTTGCGTAGCAAGTCAAACACTCAAACTGTCATCATCCATTTAACGGATATAGCCTATGACTAACCTCCAGTCTAGTCATCTACTTTCCCACTTTTATACAACACTTCATAAATCAAAACACTTCTGTTACTACAAGTATTTCATCTTTCCCCCAAATCATAAATTTCGAACCCTAGAAATTCAACTCTAATCAAATCTCTGAAGATGAAGATAATGGTTGCAATCAAGCGAGTCGTCGATTACGCCGTCAAAATCCGAGTTAAACCTGATAAGGTAATCATCTTAAATTCCAATCTAATTTCAATTACTTTCCTGATTAAGTTGAGGTTTGATTATTTGCGGCCTTCAATTATTGGATTACCTTCATTCAATCATTCAATAATTAGAAACATTTATTTGATTTGATGAATTTCGTGATTTTAATTGGATGAATTGCATGAATTGTACGATTGATTTGATTTTGTGTAATTTGATAGAGTGGGGTGGAGACAAAGAATGTGAAAATGTCGATGAATCCATTTTGTGAGATAGCGTTGGAAGAGGCGCTTCGAATAAAGGAGGCTGGTTTGGCGTCAGAGGTGGTGGCAGTGAGCATGGGATCAGCGCAGTGCGTCGATACATTACGGACGAGCTTAGCAATGGGAGCTGATCGAGCCATCCATGTCGAATCGATGTCGGACCGTTTATACCCTTTGAATGTTGCCAAGTTGCTTAAGGCTCTTGTTGATGTTGAGAATCCGGGGCTTTTAATTCTTGGCAAACAGGTTGATCACTCATTCTTAGTGGTTTATTAGTTCATTTTGCATTTGTTTAATGTAATTTCTGTTGCAATTTTTTTGATGATGCAAGGGTTAGAATTTATGAATTAGGAGAAAGATGGTTGGGAATGAAGAGGTTAAATTTTGGGAATATTTGATTTTGTAAGTAGAAACTTAAGTGTGATTAATTTGCACATGTTGTCTGATCGTTTTGGGTGGCGTTTTGATGAGGAGAGGATTCAATGACGGTGTATGATAAGACTGTACTGAAAGGCGTAGTTTGGCTTATGCGTGTCTGCAGTGGCTTTTAGGTTTTAAGGATCGAGATTCATCTTTGATTGATTATTTTGAAAGGGTATATTGTATTTGGTAAGACTATAGTGAAAGCGTAGTTAGGCTTATCAGCTTATGTGTGTTTTCAGTGTAATTTAGGTTTTAAGAGTTGAGATTCCTCTTTAATTGATAGATTTGTTGTTGATATAATTAGAGAGTGTCTGGGAACTCATATATGAGCATACCTTAATCATCATTACTGTTGCTTCTAGGGGAAGAGAGTTGAGTTAAAGACTTGAATATCAATTGTAGATATTTTGTTATTTGGGATGGATAATTGAGGGGCTGTTGTTGAAGTATCTTGAATATTAATTGTAGATATTTAGTTATCTGAGATGGATAAATGAGGGACTGTTGTTGAAGTATCTTGAATATTAGTTGTAGATATTAAGTTATTTGGGATGGATAATTGAGGGACTGTTGTTGAAGTATCTTGAATATTAGCTGTAGATATTTAGTTATTTGGGATGGATAAATGAGGGGATGTTGCTGAAGTATCTTGAATATTAGTTGCAGACATTAATGAGGGACTGTTGTTGAAGTATGGGAATTTGTAATAGAGACCCCTTTTCCGTACGTTTTTATAGATTAGGTAGCTGCACAATTGTGAGTGAATATTTACTTGATGAAAGTAAGGTACTTGCGTAATTGAGCTCAATGGTGTCGAGCAGATTGTGAGATGGTTTAATTCCACTAAATGTTACTTCTTAAATGTTTGTTGATGAATGTTCCAAGATTTTTTTCAATTTGACAAATGGCCTGCCTTTTGAATTTGATATAATTGTTTTGATAGGCATTGGGGGAATATATACATACTTGTCTTATATTTTTGGAGCAACGGTGACAAAGGATGTCAGTTTCACGATTCGTTATATTTTTCACTTTATGAAGTAGAAATATGTTTATAACTCAAAATGTGTATTTCATAATATGCTTTAATAATAAAAATATTATAATAGTATCTATTTGAAGAATAAGTCACTTAGGCTTTCTGTTTTACGCAAAACAGTAACTATTTGGGTTTCGATGGGAAAATAAGGATGATTGGGAATACTTAACTTAAACACATTTTGTAGCAATGGCTACGTCTATCAATTGCTGATTTTCGCGTGTCGTTGCAACCGTGCTATATTATTAATCAATGAAATGAGGTGACATTATATTCATCTAGGAAGTAGATATGGAGGGGGTGTAAAGCTTGTGTCTGGTTGCCTTTAAACTAGCTATATTGTTTTATCATGCCTGGTTACGTTTTCCACAGCTTTATGTGCAAGCGTGCTCTCATTCAATTCCCTTATAAATTTGTGGTACATATGAAAATCTATTGAGTACATTTAAAAGCATGTGTCTGAGGTTATTGTTTTTATTGTGTATTGTAGGCTATCGATGATGACTGTAACCAAACTGGACAGATGGTGGCAGGACTACTTAAGTGGCCGCAAGGGACGTTCGCTTCAAAGGTATTGCACATTTATCTCAAGTTCACAGCTAAGCTGAATTGCCTATTGTCATTTATTGTCAATGGCATAGCGTCATTTACACATTGCTTACTTTATTTATCTTTGGTATCCTTTCCCCTGCATTATTGGCTAGTAAAACAAATACTTCGTATGAAAGTCGGAAGTTAATTTGTGAAATCCAGGACTGCTTACCTTCTTTGTTTCTGCCCCGTAACCTAGAAATCTATGTATACCAATGTATAATTCATCAAAGGCTTGTGATCCATTTAGAACTTTGGATCTTTTCATCATAGCCTGTCCATATTATTCTAACTAAAAGTAGCTCTTAAGTCCTTTCACATTGCCTCACTTAGGGAAGTAAGTTCTTTTGTTAATGTTCTAGTTCCCATTACCATTATCTTGCCATAAGCCCATAATGCCACTTGAATTCCACCACATGATGTCGACACACCTTTATCATATCATACCTATCTTGTTTTATGATCTCAACTTATCCAAGTCCTGTGGTTGGCTTTTGCAATTTTGTCATGGTTGTCTCTTACCTTGTGCTGCTTAAGTTATTCCTTCATCTTTCTACATTTTTGACTTGGCTAATTATTATATTCCCTCATCCTCCTACATTTTTTACTCGGCCAAGTATACTATTTATCTCCACTAATGTCCCAATGGCTTCAGCAATTTTGACTCTATACCACTGTGCTGCAGTAGCGTCCCACCAGTAAAATGTGACATGCTGCCTGCCTGCCTCCAATTGTAAAAGGTGATATGAAAGTCAAAAGGATTAAATTTTTGGTGGAAAATGAATTATAGAACTTTAGAATATAGACCAATCAGCTACACATTGGTTAACCACTGTTGATTGACAGACTACGACAGAAAATGTTGGTCTATGGAAGACTACATAGACTACATTGAGTATATAACCTAAGAACCTAAGACTAGATAGCTGTCAAGAAGGTGATATGCAAATAAAGTAGAGAATGAACCACAAGGAATTAATATTGAAGGTTTAGATAGTTAATTGGAGCGTGTAATTCTCTGCAAGGGAATCAGGGTGTATGGGTTGAAGTGAATAATACAAAGGGAAAGCATAGAAACTGAAATTTTTTAACCAGGGGCAAAGTTTGAAAAGGACATGAGCCTAGACTGAAACAAACCTGGAGTAGTTTTTAAGACTAGAATTTTAATAGTTTGATCAAGGTTGAGAAATTGATGATTTGATGATATAAAGACGATGGCTATTTTTTCACAAGTCACTTTCTGTAGTTAATCGTTATTCTCTAAATATTGTTGTGATGGAGAAAAGTGGTTTGTACTCCCTATTTCAATTCTCTTGTATGTGTAATAAATTCTCTCATCTGCTAGCCTTCGGAAAGTGTATTTTGAAGTGCTTAGTTGACTGGGGTTGTGGATATAGTGTTGTAGTTGGATCATGCTGTTGAAGTGTAAGCCATGGGAGTCCACTAGTCCAGCATGGGGAAGGTTCTTGGTACCAAATTTTATAAAGCATGTGCAATGCTTTTTGCTGGAACATAGCTAGGAGGTGGCTTATAGTTGAATCGGATTGTTTGACCTTCATTTGTAAACTGTAGAGTGTAGAGCAGAAAACTGTAGGAAAGTTTGTTTTGTTACCAACCTTCTGATCTTTAAGATTTTCTGGGTTGCATCTTAAATTGGCAAGCTGTGATTTATGTATGTATTTTAAAAAGCTCATCAAATAGATTTCCTATATGATCAATTTTTTCCCCCCATTTTCAACTTGATGCTTTGTTTATAGTAGGTTGTGCTGGACAAGGAGAAACAAACAGCAACAGTAGACCGAGAGGTGGATGGTGGTATTGAGACACTATCTTTGGACTTACCAGCCATCATAACGTGAGCATCTCATCCCTCATTACTTTATTCTTTACCATTTAACTTATGGCAAATAAAAAGGTAAATGGTAGTTGCATCTCACGATCTACAATGCTTATCATTTTACACAGCAGCAAAGCCAGACAATGGACTTTTGGCTATAAAGTTGATGAGCAAGACTCTGGATTGATTAGTCAAACTTGTTAGTAGAGTGGGCCTCTAAGATTCTTTTGTTTTTCCATGACAAAGAAAGCCAGATGTTAAAATTGACCTTGTCTATTGCTGTTGCCAATGGGCAAAAATCTCAGGCCTTATTCTCTAAGTAGCCGCCACAATTAGAAACAAAAGTTTTGATGTTTAGTTTGAACATACTTTACTAATACTATTGAACACTCTACTAACACTATTACTTGAACATCTTGTTTTGCGTTTAAACATACTAAAGTACTAAGCTTTGGCATGGATCTCTTTTGCCTTTGAGTGCTTGACTAAGCTTGCCTTGCTCCTGAATATATTCAGTGAAGATTTTTTTCTTCAAAAAAAAGTCAATAAGAATCTAGCAGTATAGAACTTTCTTTATCAAATACAGTATTTTTATAGATTCAGGTGCTCTCTAAGGCATTCGTATGCCATTGAGGCCTAGGTTAAGTTTGCCTTGCCTGAACACTGCATATGTGTATGATGTCTTTTCTTTTAATTATACCCATCTGTTGAAGATATTATCGAAATTAGTCACCAAGAATCTAGCAGTATACAATTTCCCTGATTGCATATATTGATATTTGTATAGATTCAGGTGCTTTCTCTTCAAGTTGATGCGTTGTATGAATCTTGATCTGAGTTGAAATTGACACCCCCCTTTTTTTTTTTGGGCTGCAGTACTGATTTGAGATTAAACCAGCCCAGATATGCTACACTTCCCAATATAATGAAGGCAAAATCAAAGCCAATAAAGAAAGTGACTCCTGAGGAGCTGAATGTCCAAATAAGATCTGATTTGGATGTGGTTGAAGTATCTGAACCTCCAAAGAGGAAAGCAGGGGTCATTTTGTCTTCAGTGGATGAGCTGATCGGCAAGCTTAAAAATGAAGCCCGTGTCATCTGATTACCATTTCGACATATATATTGTTCTGATTCCCCAAGTTGTACATGTTCCCTGGGATTTTAATGTTCCAGTTGAAACCGAGAATATATGTGCAGAATCACTCCCATCCTGTATGTATGTCTTCTTAATAAATTTTCATATTGGCCTTTGATGATCATAGTCATTGAAAGAATTGAATCTAGTTAAGCAGCATTATTTCGTTAGACCTTGAAAGATGGAAGTTGGTATAAAACAAAGTACTGAGTTTGTGGAAACTATTCGCACTGCGGTGGCTAAGATCATCAATTTTTAGTTCTAAAGTTTTAGCCAAAATGAGCAAACGAAAACCGAACATAGCTTTGGGTAAACAATGATTGTTAACATTGTAGAATGCATGTTTTTAGTTGCATTTTAATTGAATTATTATTTGATATTTGAATAGAAGAGAACTTAATATAATTGCTTACAGTAATACTTAGAACTAATCTTCTATTTACTTGTATTGTGTGTAATCTAACTTATCTTACAAGATGATAAGAGCCACTAATACATAAGCTAATTAATATACTAATTATGGCCGCAAGTGATATACATTAACTTTTCTTTTCTTTCAAAGAATTCATGGTAATATCCAACAAATAATTATAGACGGATTTTCATTCATGCTTGACTTTCAACAAATGGATAAATTTAAAATAAAAATTAAAAAAATCCATATTTAAACAATCTAGCTCTACCATGTTGGTTGCCAGATAGTTTTACTAATTATGTAGTGATATTACAATTAAAATTGCTTATAAATAGGAAGGATTTAGCTTACATATATAAGACATAACATACAGTATAGTCTCCATAATATCATTAAAAGTGGAGGGAAAAATGGCTTTCTACAAATCCAAGAAAAATGTAGTAGCCATTCTTTTCATCCTAGTTTTAGGTAATAAGCAATCAGTTACATTGTAACTTAGCTACTAGTCGATTAATTAGACCATTTTTATTTTTGTAGATCGAAGTTTAATTTTGAGACAAATTTAAACTCTAATTCATTTAATTACTAAGTTTATTAACATGTTAATGTTGTGTTTGAAACTTTGGTAGTGCAAATCATGGTTGATGGAACTAAAGTTGATTGTGCTGATAACGGCGAACCATGTGCACATTTTTTAGGAATTACTGATTGTTGTGTGGGATATAAGTGTAGCAAAGGTGCTGGTTACAAATGTGTCCGAGGTAAGTGGCAAAACTTTGGCATTATTTTCTTATCATATAGTTAAATTGTACCTAATATTTAATAAAAAAAAATTCTTTTAAAAGGAGACTAAATAGCCTAGCTAAAAAAAACTTAACTTTATGTGACTTGGTACTTAAATAATTAATTTCATTATTTTAGATGTTGCTAGCATAATCTCGATATATATAATATATATATATATATATATATATATATATATATATATATATATATATATAATCCTTTTTCTTTTTTCACTAAAGCATAATTAAATATAGTAATAGTTAAAATAGTATATTGGTGAATGTGTCTTTCAAAATAACACGAAGTATATCTATTGAGAAATAGAGGTAGTAGTATGCTTTATATAATTTTCTTGATAATTACATTTATTTTCAATTCAATCTTTGTTTGTATGTAGACCCGAAGCAACACTGCTTGGACGAGGGGAGAAAGTGTAATCTATTTTCCAGTTGCTGTGGAAGAAACAAGTGTACACCAGATAAACCATATCAAGCATTTACTGGTCGTTGTGTACCACCAAAATATTGATTTAAAATATCACAAGGCTATGAATTGAAGGTTCTTATTTCATTTGAGTTTGATAGATTGGCTATTAATTAAGATGCTTCTTCCTAATTAATCATTATAAACTTGGTGATAGCCAAGGTGTAATTCTTTTCCAAATGGGATGTAAGCTAATAAAATTTATATTTTTGGTAAAATTTTGTATTTACTTAATTCAATTTTCTCTCTTCACATGACAAAATTCAAGTTTATCTTATTTCATTAGAACATTGATTTTGTTAATTATTGTTATGATATAAATGATGAGTTATTTGTGCATTGTACGGATGCTAACCTAATTATATATCTACGTGCTTATATATTATTATATCCATCACTCGTGTCACTAACAATACACATATTATTAGAGACGTGAAATAATGAAATACTAGTGTTATAACAGATGCGAAAAAGACTAACAAAATTAAAAAAAAAATAGTATAAAGATTTTACAGATGAGTTAGCTACGTCCACAGACGCACCAGGTGGGTGGAGAATTTTATATAATTTATAAAACAAAATAGATCGAAATTAGACCCAAATAAAGAATTTCGTAGTCTACATACTAAATGGTTGTTTCAAGGGGCTAACAGAATCAAGGTCTATTCTAATGACAAATTTACATCAACAAGTTCCATAACATGACATATACAACGTTAAACCCCAGAATAACCTCGATGAATAATCTTTTCAAGTCCAAAAGTGTTCCCCATAAGCCAAATTTGAAGGTAAAATATACACGAAATCAGACTTATTTTGGAGATTTGGAGACCCGGTGTCCAAAACTCATGAGATCTTCAGGGACACATCTCGAAATCATATAAAGTTGTTTGAACTCATATACGCCCATTAGTCTAACACATATAGTCTCGTATTGACCTTGAGTCATGAAATGGGTCATAAGTTGTAAACAGACAAAATGACAGTTTAAAGGCAAAATAGATGGTTCCAAGCAATCAAATGGCCTATTGATGTCCATGTGAATCGCCACAACCTCTTTCCTTTCTGGGTCTAGAAAAGTAAAAAAATGACCATAATTGATTTCTATAATCTACACTTTCGGACCAATTTTAGAGGTTTCGAGACCCGATGTCGAAATGTGTTGAGATGGTAGGGGATGCATCTAAGGGTCATATAATGTTGTTTGGAACCATGCATATATGACTACTAGTCGGTTTTACAAGGGCCTGGGGTGGCCTTGAGTTAACCAAGGGAGGTGTGAATGTAAATGGGTAAATTGATAATTAACAACAAAATAAATGGTTCTAAGCACCTAAATCTTCCGAGGCGTCGTGGGCTCCATGGGAAGCACATCAACCTCTTTTTCTTTTCGGATCTGATAAAGTAAAAAAAATGTCCAAAACTAGCTAGAGATTACATTACATGTAATCGGACTAATTTAAGAGGTTTTGGCATTCAGTGTTGAAAAATATTGGGATTATAGGGGATGCGCTACATCCCGAGGTAAAATAATGTTGTTTGGAATTATATATGAACACCTGTTGGCCATATAAAGTCCCATGGTGGCTTGAGTTAATGAAAGAAGACTTAAGTTATAAATAGCTAAATTGACAGTTTAAAGGCAAAGAGGGCAATTTCAAACGACTCAAATAGACTCTCGGGGTGTCCTGAGTCCATAGGAAACACCCCGACCTCCATGGGTCCAAAAAAAGTCTAAACTTGTCCAAAACTAAAGGTTATATAATCCACGCTTTTAGGCCAATTTCAAAAAAAAATTCAATATCTGACGGAAATGCATAGGGCGTCCTTACGGTCATATTAATTAGTTGAGTTGGAACCATAAAAAGCTTACCAAAGGTCTATAAAGTCCTCTATCTTTCTAGGTGTTGTGAGTTGTGACCATAACATTTCATTCTAATATTCTATTATGGTACTGATTTTATATTAAAATGTTATACTGCATTGGCGCTATAGCTGGGGAAGGTGGGCAAACACAAGGTTGAAGAGTTGACAGATACAGCAAAACAACCTTGTGGTCTTCAGATATGGAGAAGGTGGTGTGCACGGCCAGAAGAGCACACATTGACGACAATTATGACGGCTTCATAGCTTCGAGGCCGGCCTGGTACGAAGACCATGCGACCATTAGCTTAATTGGCAAGACGCAGGCCGGCCTCAAATCTATTGCCTCCATAGTCCGATCCAGAAGTTGATGTCTTCATAAAAAATGTGCAAATGTGCACTTAATATAACATGCCCTGAACTAGGTTACATGAAATCTTATCCTAAATGATCATAAAACTGACTTATTATCGTAGTATGTAATACCTTCCTTTCATATTATCTACTTGCAAATTTGAGATATTATTTATAAGATATAAATATTTTTAAAAAAGTTGCAAATAATTTGAAACGGAAGTAGTAATAACTAACAATATATAGCAGCAAGGATATACGTGATGGATCGGGAATGGGGTGGTGCCCGGAGGCTATAGTGTTTGGTATTTAAGGAGAGTTGGGAGGAGCGACTTATGGTTTGGCTCAATCGGCCTCACATGCGGAGATGAATGCATGTCTTGAAGGCCTACTATGGGGAATACAACGCGTTTAATACATGCTGTCACAATTTACACGGATCGATTCTGTTTCTCTGGTAGGATGCTTAGGGGCGATACAATCACAAATGTCAGTCTTCGATGGACAGTACGATTGATAACATTCGCCGAGCTAGTACGACATTTGCATGATTTAGCATCCACAAGGTTCAGAGGAATCGTGTAGACAAGGCGCATATCCTCGTAACTACGGCTAATTATAGTTGTTTAGTTTGTGTGTTTAAGGATTTTTTTTTTTTTTTTTTTAAAAAAAAGGAGGTATACGTGATGAATTTTTTTTTCTTCCAAAGAATTCATGACAACTTCCAAAATACAATTACAGATACTAGCTAGATCATGCATTCATGCTTGATTTTTTTAAATGGATAACAAAAAAAAAATAAAAAAAAAATCCAAACTTATTTAGATATACAATCTAACTCTAAACGATGCCAGTTGTTAAGCCAGTTGGAATTGTACATAAATAGGAAAAATCCTTAAATTTTATACAAAGTATATAAGAGAGACATATATCTTTAATTAAAATTAATCAATATTACTTAATTCGACAATTAGTCTTCCTATTATATCACCCAAAATGGAGGGGAAAACGGCTTTCTACAAATCAAAGAAGAATGTAATATCCATACTTTTCATTCTAACTATAGGTAATTAGCTACTTCAATATTACTTAATTCAATTCGTAATTGTTTATATATTAGTCAATTAATAATTATTTAGTCGATCAATTTTGTTTTTGTAGATATTTAATAGTTAGACCTACTTGAACTTTAATTCATTTAAGTATTAACGAATTGTTCGAGTAATTATGATAGTATCAGGAATATAAGATGATTATAAGTGTAATTTGGCAAAAATAATAGTAGCATCATAAATTCATAATGACTATATGGTAATGTCATCAAAACCATAACACTTTAACATAAATTTTCATTCTCACCCATTATCACTCCTTAAATTAAATGAAAATAGTTCCCGTCAAAAAAAAAAAAAATGATAATTGTTTATTTTTTTCCTTTTTCTTTCAACATCCTATATTATAATAGATAGTTGAAGATTAATATTTAGGATAAAAATTAAATTTCAATTAAAAAAAATGAAAAAGAAAACTAATAAAATAATTTGACGTAAATTAATAGCATTACCATGAGCCGTAGCGCATGCATAACTTTTCTTACGTATTATAACACAAATTCATTCTCATTATTGCTATTTATTAAATTTACTAATATTGTATGTTATTGGTGTGTTTGGAACTTGGGTAGTGCAGCGCAAATCATGGTCGGTAAATCTAAAGGTTGTGGTCTTGCCGGAGATAAATGTTCATATTATGTATTCTTTCAATTAGATAGTTGTCCGGGATATAGGTGTAGTCACCGCGTTGGTCAAAGAAGTGTAGAAAGTAAGTGACAAAACTTTAATTTGGAATTTTTTAATTTTTTTAATGATACATTTAAAGTTTACCTGAAATTTATATAATTAGTTTTTTTTTTTTAATTTTTTTTAATTTTTTTAAGGAGACTATTAGCTGATTAATAATTTAATAATTCGAATACTTAGCTTGATGATTACCGTGCGTAATATAACTTTATTATCATTTTAGGAAAAATAAATTCAAAGTTTAATTTAGTCTAGGAAATAACAGCTCAGTTAAAGGTTGTCAAAAAGTTCAAATAATTAGATCATGTAAAGCAAAAATCAAGTAAATCAATAGCCAGGCTACCTTAGTAAAAGTAGTATAGTTTAATTAAACTTCCATTTGTAACTTACATTGGATAATTTATGTAATATGTTTCATATATATAATTACCTTGATAATTACAAAGGTTTAATTCAAAGTTTTTTTGTAGCCTCTACAATAAGCTGCACACCGGTTGGAGAAGTATGTGGCTTAACGTATTTGTCATGCTGCGGAAGAAGCAATTGTGGAAACCGCATTGTGGGAGGCCATTGTAGACCCCCTAAATATTGATTATCACAATTTGAGTTTCTTTAATTAGATTGCCTATCAATTAATTAAGATGCTTCTTTCTAACTAATATATGATATGTAACAAGGTGTAATTCTCTCTCTCATCTATGATGAATGCATGCTTAATTATAAAGTTTATACAAGAAATTTACAGGATAAGTTTTTACAACCATGCATAACATAAGCGTGTTTTTATTGGTAGTAGTCTTAGTACTTCGTAATATGCATGATTGATAAAACTATAGGCACTTGTATATAATTAGGTAATAAGCTCCCGTACAGTGCTTATGGTGTTATTTTGATAAATTTTTTAATTTAAAAGGTATGTGCTTTTTGACAATAATAACAAAATTATATTTATAAAAAGAAATGATGAAAAAATCACAAACTCAAGTAAAAACAAATTACATTTTACTAATTTTGCCTTTTTTTTTTTTTTTTTTTTTTTTTTAACTATTGCTAAATTTTGTGATTGTTACTTCACTTCTCCAGACATAAAATCCAAGTCTAAATTGTGATTATACAAGAATACAAGAAAAAGGAATCTTTTGGAGTAAGTTAAAGTTGATCCAAGTTGTATTATTTTTCTGCATGACAGATCCATTGTGATTATAAAATGGAGTACGCATTAATTCAAAGGATAAGATAACTAATTAAATACTGTATTTGTTAATACCAAGTGTCTTTTTTAGTGCAAGATGCACATATCGTTCGGTCATCATCTTTTGGAGTTTCTAATTATGCTTGTGTCACAGAAAAGAATCAAACAAGCATGTTCTCTAAATTAAAATTTTATGGGAAATTTATTGTCTTTTGTCACCATAGTGTGTAGGTTTTATTTTATTTATTTATTTATTTTAATTTTTTTGTGAATTTTACTGAAATTGAAAAATCTTATAGTTTGTAAATTAGAATATGTGTACAATAATATTAATATGGGGTGAAAAAAAATAGTTGCACATTAATTTTTGCCTTCTTATTTTAAGAACTTCTAGCTAGCAATATTAGATTGGTCATAAATTCATAACCTAACGTAAGGAAATTTATTTGATCCCCGTATATTTTCATTTTGAGAGGAATGATATTTTAATTTGTTATATATTGCTTAACCAACTAAAAAAACATAATATCTTGCACTAATATTGTGCTCCTCGCGGGTCGGCCTTGACTCAGTGCACTATAATTATTGCCTAATTATTATCCTATGATGTAGTAATCACTCATCTCTTTTCTTCTCTTTGGCTCCAAGAGTTTGAAAAACTTGATGAACGATGATATATAGATGTCAAACAGTGGCGAATCTTGGACAAAAAAAGAGTATAGCATACACACTTATCATAGCATGTATGGTGACATTTTTGTTTATGAAAAGTATAACATCTATAACGAAATGGAAGATAAATAGTAGTAATGAATTATCCACTTGTCAAATCCCCAAATATAGATTAAATAATGTTGTGATTGATGAAGATATCCAATTTCAAATTAAATTACAATTTTAAAAAGAACTTAAAAAACTCTAAGTAGTCAAGAATTAACACATAAAGGTCACAATGCAATGGTCATTACTCATTAGTACTATGCAATGATAACTTGAGGAATAATTTGGGTTTAAAAACTTGTTTTTTAGTTGAATAATAATTTGATATTTGAACATAAGAGAATGAATAGAATGGTTAATTATAAAAAATCTGAAAAGTTATGAATTTAGAAGCTAAATAGTATACTAACTATAGCTGCAAGTGAAACCCACCATAAGCCAGGTATGCGACATGAGATTAAATTAATTTGGATGCTTTAGTGAATCAGGTGCGCTTTCTACAAAAATTTGCTGCAAGTGATAAACAAGGACTTTAATTTTTTTCTTCCAACAAATTCATGGAAAATTCCAAGAAGCCACACTAATTAAATGCTAAATAACATATGCATTCATGCATGTATTTTAATGGATTGACAGATTAAAAAATCCAAATTTAAACAATATCGATCTACCAATGTTGGTTGCTAGGTTGTAGTACTAATTATATAGGTACATAGGATAATGATATCAAACCAGTTAAAATTGTATATAAATAGGAAGGATCCCTAATATATAAGACAAACATTTCTAAATGATTTAATTAATTAATTAATATACTAATAGTCTTCCAAATATATCACTCGATATGGAGGGAAAAATGGTTTTTTACAAATCCAAGAAAAATGTAGTAGCCATTTTTTCATCCTGGCTCTAGGTAAGTAATTTCGTTATAATCACATATGATGCAATTAATTAGTTCATTATATTTTTGTAGGTGTTTCAATCATTATTAGATAAACTTTATCATCTAAGTACTAATGGTCTATTTGATACCGTAGTTGATAATTGATGGTGGTAATGAGAATGAATTTGAGTGTAATTTGACAAGAAATAAATTAAGTAGCATCATAATGTATGTGGTTTTTATCATAAATTAAGGTCAATTGACATTACGTACCATGGACCTTAGTGTCTGAATTGAATCTCTTATAAATTTACAACACAAATTCATATTCATTACCTTGATTTATTACTGCATACTTATACCAGATATATCGTAAGATTATTAACCCTACAGATTGATGTTATTTGGGAAACTTTTGCAGTGCAAATTATGGTTGATAAATCTGAAAGTTGTGGTAATGCCAGAGAAAAATGTTCATTTTACTTATTTTTTAATAATTGTTGTCCGGGATACAGGTGCAGCAAAGGTGCTGGTCACAAATGTGTAGAAGGTAAGTGGCAAATTGTGTCATTATTTTCTTATGATATAATTGAATTGTGATAATTTAGTTCAGATCAAATTATTTTGAGTCAAGTCAGATTTTGACACTTTTACACCTTATGTAGTATGCTTTGTAAAACTTTGTTTGTAGACCCCGAGCAAAACCGTTGCAGGCCTGTGGGGGATTATTGCGACGTTTACAACTCCTGCTGTGAAGGTAGCAAATGTAAAATCGATTTTGATATTGGAGGCCATTGTATACCAGCATGATTATCACAAGGCTTAGCTCGTTTATGTGGAGCTTTATTTCATTTGACGCTATTTTAATGGTTGTTCCAGCTAATAAATAAGAAGTACTAAGAAGTAAAGATATAAAGTACTCCTTTATCATTGTAACACTAATTTACAAAATCAATATTGTAATACACTTGAATTTTTTCATGTGTGATTTGGAATATATAAGAGTATAAACATTCGAGTTAATGTAAGATATTGTTCAAATTTAATCAATCAATAACATAATACTAAAACAGACACCAGGAATGACACGTGTCACTTCCTAGTGCTGTCATTTTCCCTCCCAAAACTATGTCATTCCTTATATATAATATTTCACTATAATTTTTTTAATTATATATATCAAGTATATAATTTGAATATATTTTGATTAAAATATTTTAAACATATAAATATCATAATAGAAAATTAAACATTATATAACAATGAATATATTGATTCGAAATTATAATAAATTGATTCTTTATAATAAACTTATTATAATAATTAACTATAAGAAAACAAACCCATCAACGCATCTGTGGGGTAGATTATACTCGCACTTTAGACTAGTGACTCTAGCGGCCATCTCTAACACAGACAACGAACTCCCTTCGTATAATGGCCTTTCAGAAGCCTTCAACAAATCCAGAAAATGCTTAGCTTGTGCATTAGGCTCCTCCTCTGATGAAACACTAGCCTGCTCGGAATGCCCTTGATCCTGACTATGACCAAACGCATCGAAAACCATTTCACAATATTCATTGGACCGCCGTTCAGGAACTCTCGGAAACCCTTCCCCGTGACACATCCACTCATAGTAATTAGGTATAAAACCCGTGCGAAACAGATGAATTTTAACCGTTTCTGGATCCCAAAGTCGTTTGTTCTTACATTTAGCACATGGACACCTAACTTCATTCAGGTTACTACTCTCGGGATTATCTTTGACGTATTGAATGAATTCATCAACCCCTTTCACGAACTCTGGATTAATACTTTTCCCAACCTTCCTTTCATACATCCAGCTACGTTCTGTTTGTTTCATGATTACAACTTCTACACAGCTCACGCATATGTATAATCACATTAGTCATAAAGCGTATTTCCTATTCATTATCCATCAAAGTGTTATGGAAATGCAAATGAGATTTGAAATGCTTCCAAAGGGTCCTTATCACTCCAACCTAACCCATCCTTGTACGTTTAATCTCACTAGTGAATGTAAGCCAGGTTTTCAGTTCTATGGAAAATCCGCCAGCATTTTCCTACAGTTCTCCAAGTACACGATGTAGGCGATTAAACACACCTACATATGTACCCAGAGAACATTGTAGAGAAATGAAAAGGCAGGATTTTCCCTAGAAACAATAACAAGGCATACATTCACCACCTAAGTGAGAATAAGCGTACAAGGACAGTCCCAACCGGGGACTATTCAAGACATGCTCCTAATGTGTATGCCTTGAACGAGTATCTAGGAAAATGATTATGAAAATGATTCATCTACAAAACATATACACTAAACTAACATACATTATACTAATAACACTAACATATCATAACATCATAATATTCAAATAAACCAAAGCAAACAAAACCAAAGTAAACTAAAATATCATAATGTTAAACCAATATAACATACATTATATAAAACTAAACTAAACTAAGCTACATTATATTAAACTAAACAAAATTAAACTACATTATATTAAACTAAAGTAATCAAACATACATCATATTAAACTAAACCAAACCAAATTAACATATCATAATATTAAACTAAACTAACATTCATTACATAAAACTAAACTAAATTAAAATACACTAAATTAAACTAACATGCATTGCACAAATCCTACACAAAATTTAGTTTAGTTTAGTTTAGTTAAAACTAAAAAGAACATAAAAGGGTTTTCTAATGATTCATTTAAGTAAAAAAGAATTACAAAAAAATAAAAAAAAATAGAAAAAAAGGGGATTTAGGAGGACTTACCATCGGAATTGTGGTGGTTTTAGTCGCGGCGACGAAGGGGAAACGGTGGTGGAGCTGGCGGTGGTGGAGGTGGCTTCGATGTTGGCTGCGTGTGAATTAGGTGGCTTAGGGTTTCGGGTTTTTGTCAAAAAATTAAAAAAAAAAGGAAACGAACAAGAGGACTTACCACCGGCGACCTCAAGGCGGCGGTAGCTAACTCCCTCTGGTAGCAGCAACGACGGTGGTGGCTACGGCAACGGAGGTGGTGAGGGTTAGAGGACTGAAAACAAAAAAAAAACAAACAAAATCCAAAAAAACCCAAGCTTCCTCTTCCTCTTTCTCGTCCCTTTCTCTTTCTCTTTCTTTTCTCTTTCAAATTCCGTCGAATTTTTCTCTCCTCTAAAAACCAGTTTCGCGGTTTAAGTTCAGGGAATCCTATGAGGATTAATTCCGTCGGAATTATAGTCTTTCGACGGAATTAAATTCCGTCGGAATCATTCCGAGGGAATATTCTGTCGGAATCATTCCAAGGGAATATTCTGTCGGAAAGTTTTAGTTCCGACAGAATTAAACTCCGTCGGAAAAGTTTCGAGGGAATTTTCTGTCGGAACAAGGAATTCCCGACGGAATTTTCCGACGACACAAAATGCATCGGAAATTCCCAATTTTCGACGGATTTCTGTGTCCGTCGGAAATCAACCTATTTCTAGTAGTGTAAATTGATTCTTTAATTTTTTTTTGAAGAAATTTATTCTTTAATATACACGTGTATATAATCACACTTTCTCAAATTTATTACAATGTCTTTACTATTAGATTTTTTTTTATTTGATGAATCATTACTATTAGATGGGACACATACATTATCTTAATATCACAATATCTTTCCTATACATGAACAATATCTTCATAAAATAACAATCTTATAATATAAGTTTCATAAGTAAATTCTTCTAATATTTTTTCATACTACTAAACTTAGCTAACCCCAACTTTTTTTTGTTAAATTTGAATAATTTATACTATATAAATAAATCTATTAATAAATGTGTTTAGGAGCCACAAACATCTTTTTATCATGACACAAATCAAAGTTCAATTAACGATATTAGTGCTACCAATGAGCATGTAGTGATACAGGCTAGAGTAATTAGGTTATGGATTGCACCTTCAAAAGCTTGTTTTAATGAAACAGCTTCTTTGGAAATGGTGTTATATACGACACAAAGGTAATATTTATATAATTCAATGTTTTTTCTACCTTGAAAATAACAACCATAAGATTGGTGATCAACTACCTTTAGTTCACCATTCTACTTTATTTATATTTTTACTTTATTTAACTAGTTTATATTTGCATTTTGTATTATTCATAATTTATTTAGGTCTTCGATATTCATTGCATATCTCTGATTTTTTTTTTTCGACCTATTTTGTTTATTATATAGTTGTATAATTGATGTATAATTTGTTTTGGACTTACCGTGCATGGCACAGGTGCTAAACTAGTTGGTGTACTATTTTACGGATCGGAGTATGTATTTATTTGGGGAGCATTCTTGAATGTTTGGATTGCCATAATTAGAAATGCAAAAGTTGAGTTGAATTTGTGGTGTATTGATCAAAACTATAGGAGTAAGACTGTAAGAGCTTTTACGTCATTTTTATTATTAAAAAGAATTAGAAACTGTTAGGAACTCTGATATATTTCCTTGCCTTCATTCTTATTAGCCATGGTTTATATACAACGTAGTGACAAACTAAAGGGCCTAAGTATACATTGACCCATTAAGGACATTAGCTAAATAATTATGCTTAACACCCTCCTTAAGTTGGAGCATGCATATCACAAATGCCCTACTTGTCAAGTAAGTACACAAATTTTCGCTTGCCAAAAGCTTTCGTGAAGATATCTGCAAGTTGCTTGTCCGTTCTCACATATGAAGTACGAATAATACCATCATGAATAGCATCACGTACGTAATGACAATCAACCTCAATATGCTTTTCATGAATCACATTTATATATAGGATTTATAGGCATATTTATGCTAGTTTTATAGTTGTTTTTTAGGTCGTAAAAGTTGTCCATTTTGTGCTCTATTACGCTTTGTTTGTGTTATCTTAATGTGTCAGGTAATTTTCATAACAATTTGGACGCTTTCGGAGTAGTTTTGGAAGAATCGAACAACGAAAGGATGAAAAGTCGATGAATCAAGGTCGCTCAATGAAGGATATGCGTTCGTGGAAGCCTAGGTTGAGATTAATATGCGTGAGGAATGAATATAGCATTCACAAGGGTCTTTATGCATCTTTCGGAAATGAATTTGAGTTAGAAACAAAGAAAAACGATGGTTTACGAAGTGTTAAAAATAACCTTTGTTCACTCTTTCGATCATAACTTGAGTTCTAAAAATTGTATTGAAATGATTCAAGTTGTGTTGGAAATTAGACTTGAAGATCTTTCCAACGATAGGTCACACGCCTATATAAACCTCCTTGAATAAGAAATATGGACTGTTCAAAGCTGTCCAGTCTTACAGGGCGAGTTGCGCCCGCAGCTTCCGCGAGCAACGCCCAAGCTTCGAATCTGTTTCCCCCGCAGCCCGTCAGACGCCCATATATTCATGGTAGCTCATTATCGTCGCCTCGTCATCTGCGTTCAACCAATTATTATGTTTATGTACTCTTCTTTATTTTCTTTATTTATTTTGAGATTAGAATTTAGGAAGTTTATAAATACTCCAAGGGATTATTATTTTCCCTTATGCCATTTTTACATTCGTTGTACTTTTCTCTTGAACCCTAATTTCTCGTGGTATTTCCGTGGATGATTCTTGGGTTTAATATTTCAATTCATTGAGGTATTATATTTCTATTTCTTGCTTTTAAATACGTTTTATCCCTTAAATCTAGCTTTAATTATTTATTTCATGCTAAAGTAGTTTACTTCTAGGGTTTTGTAATCCATGTTTATATAATGAATCTTAATTGATATTATTGATATTTTGATTATAGATTTCTCTAATTGATAGTGTTTTATTGTTAATCTTGCAACCTGATCAATTGTTTGATTAATTATTGTTAATAAGAGTTTGAATCAAAAGATCTTACTATTAGAGGTTTACGTACAATTAGCAATTCTGATTATGTTAGCGACCGAATTACATATGTTGAATTGAGAGCGTTAAGACCCGACCGTAGGCTTTGCAATTGCTCAAGATAATTGACTAATTGAATTGTTATTGATATTTGATAGATTTAGAACTATAAACATGGTGAACCATAACCCTAGGTCTTTTTATTAATTGTTTTATTCTTATTTTAATTTAGACTACCTTTCTATCCCAATTCGTGACATAATTTAGTTTCTCCAATTTCTTAGAAGTTAGATTGAATAGTCATCTATCTGTGTATTCGACCCTACTTACCCTACTAAATTGTTATTTGGTTTTGTTAGGAATTTATTTTTGACAGGTGTACGACAACTTATCATCTTTGTACGCTCTGATACCATGTCAAATACGAGTCAGAGCCGCACCCGCAAACCAATAGAGAGAGTCCACTTCACAAGTCAAAGGAGGTTCCATCCCAAAACCATATGGCTATAGGAGGAGTAGCCCTTAGCCTTATAAAATGATTAACTGTCTATTTTTTCAACTATTGTGGGACACTTATATGTGGTAATATTTGGGAGGTCTATTCTTCAACACTCCCCCTCGCATATAAGGTCCCTTTGACTTTGCCTCATGTGATTTTTCGAGCTAGAATACTTTTTCACTTCCCCTCACATGAACCTGTTGATGGCCCAGTGAACTTTAGCCATTTAGAGTCCCATATTGTAGGCTTGACTCTGATACCATGTTAGGAACTCTATTTCCTTGCCTTCATTCTCATGAGCCAGTGTATATACAACGCAGTGACAAACTAAAGGGCCTAAGTATACATTGGCCCATTAGGGATGTTAGCTAAAAATTACGCTTAACGGAAACATAAAAAAACGAAATACTAGATTATTTTTGTAAGGTTTTGAACAAAACAAATAATGAAGAAACTTCAATCACAAATTAAAACACTTATTTATAGCCAAATTCCATCGTACACATGATATACAAGTCTTATGTAATAGAAGTATTCTGTTTTAAACCAACAATAAAACATTTGTAGGTATACATTATTAGGTTGAATATCTTTCTTAAACTCATTTTATTACTCTTTGTTTTAATTGATAGTTTGATTAGACAACGTTAATGCACAATTTTGACTAAACATAATAACTGCCCTCCTTTGACAAATGAAACTTCTCATAGGAAGTTATATGTTACTCCATAGACAATCAACTTGATACATTAAAACATACACTTGATATGATATAAAAATTAACGAAAAAACTAAATAAATTCAACAAGACAACGAACACCAAGATGATCATAGGTAATATACCACAAAACCTAACAAATGAAAAGAATGAAATTAGAGCACTCCCAGCAGTGAGGAGAAAAGCCCTCACGAGTAAAAATAAGGGTGTAAAAAAAAAATCCGAACACTACATCAGTGAATGAAAAAACACTCACCGATGAGTGAAAATAAAAACCCTCAAGAGTTGAGGGCTTTTGGTGATGAACAGTAACATGTGGCCTCCACTGCTTTTGTTGTTTTTTTACAACGGTTATATTTTGTATTTGAAATATAACCGTTGTAATTATTTTAAAAAAAAAAAAAAAATTCACCAACGACCATAAAATTTTTTTCTCTATAAATAGACATGCATTTTGATATACTTTCAAAAAAAACCCATAAATTAGAGAAATTAACATATTTTCCCAATTTCTTCTTGTTATTATTATTATTATAATTATTTCTTATAAAAAAAATTTCCAGTTAGTATTATTAATATTTTTAAACGTAATTATAAATTTTTATTAAATTATTTTTAAACGTAATTAAAAAATAAATTAAAAAATAGTGGAGGAGAAAGTGATGAGAGGTTTTTTTTCTCCTCATTGTTGTGGTGAAAAAAACATTTGATGAGAGAAATTGTATGGGAGGAGTGAGAAAGTGGGTAGAGAGAGATTGAAAGGTTTTTTTTTCCTCACTGCTGAGAATGGTCTTATATCTAAGATTTTCTATCTGTCATTATTTCACCCATGTCACTAATGACAAACTTGTAACTATTTAAAATTTTATTAAACATTTTAATTAACTTTGTTTTATGGTCCTAAAATGAAGTGCTTACTCCACTTGTCGTTGAAAACACCCACCAATCAAAATCCTACCACGTGTTAGATTCTAACTGGCCTCCCATCTCTTCCCTCATATCTCTGATTCATCCTCCTGCCCCCCTTTTTCTTCTGTTTGTCATTTTTCTCTGCTTTTCTTATGATTGGGAACAAATAAATACTTAATCTTCAGTAAAATTTTCTGGATTTTTTTTAGTGATTAATTTGATTTTTCTGCTGTAACCCCAATTCAAAAAGATGGGTTCTTTTGATGATTCTGCTTGGGATCTACCCCTTGATTGTTTCATTGATGATGTTGCTTCCCCTAATTTTTCTTGGGTTGATCCCAGGTAATTTCAATTTTTATGAAATACCCTTTATTGTTAATTTCTCATTGAATTCAACCTCATTTGGTGATTTAATTTAATTTTAGTTATAGTTAAATTAGTTCTTCATGCTAAGAATTAGGTAGGAAATAATTGTTTTTCATTTTTATTTTTTTTTGCTTAACCCACTCTTTTTTGGAGAAGATTGAAGTAGAGAAATTAGTATTCGATTAATTGAGGGATACTTGGTTTATGATGAAGTTTCAATTTTTCTTACTTCCAAGTGACCTTTGCCTCTTGTATAGGATGGGAATTACGCGATTACGCTCTGTTCTTCTCTGCCCAGAAGCTTAAAAGAACGTGGCCTTAGTCGGCTAAAATCTTTGTGTGCGCGTGGGTGGAGGGGGTGGGTGTTAAAATGTAAAACCCGAGATTAAATCTCGTCTACAGTTGCCTTTATGCTCTCTATCAGCTAGATAAAATGACTATTGAGATTATTGATCTTGCTCTTTGTAAGCTTGGTGAACATATTAGAAATTTAGAACATGTATTAGAGATTTATAGAGGGGTTATCTACATTTAAAAAAAAAAAGTGTTTTAACTTTTTGATGTGTTAAGCATAGCAAAAGATTGCAGCTTGGATGATTTCATGTATATAGGAATTCTTGACTTAGCTTTATCAGTAATTATCCTTTGATTAATTAACTATAATTAAGAGTTTGGTAGGAAAGTAAAGCAGTGTTTGAAGATGGATAATGCTAACCAAAAATCTTGATTTTGCACAAGAAAGTTGATTATTTTTTAGTTTTTAGCTGTATTTGGTTTTGGTTTTGGTTTTGATCAGATTATGTTTTTATGGTCAAATTAACTAAGAGAAATCTTTCTTGCAGTTCCAGCATCGAAATTGACTTTTCAAGGACAGGTAGTATGATACAAGAGCAAGAATCTGAGAGGCAACGCCCCAAGAAAAGGTGTTACTTTGCTTTTACTGCATAAGATATGGTTTATCATTTATTCTTAGATGGTTTAGATTAATTTCTGAACTCAGTTCAAGTCATATGAACTTACTCTGAAGAAATTTCCTTGCAGTTCTTGCATCGAAATCGACTTTTCACAGACAAGTAGTGCTTTCCAAGAACAAGAATCTGAGTTGGAATGCCCTAAGAAAAGGTAGAATTTGCTATCAGTGACAACTGCTATTGCTTCATGTTGTTACGGTGTAAAATTAACTCAGATCAACAGATTGCTTAGACTGTAGTATCACTTAACTCTAATATCTTCTTGATTTGCAGGGGACGTTCTGCTGTCCACAGCAATACAAAGACTAAAGCATGCCGTGAGAGAGAAAGACGGGAAAAGTTGAATGACAGGCATGCAATCTGCTTCTGTGTTATTTGTTTTTTAGGTTTAGCATTTTGTATTCAACAAATGAACAACATTAAACAAGTGATGCATGGTATGGAAGATGTATTTTTTTCATCTGTTTGTACTAAGCTTTTACAGCGCGCTTGATAGCATCTTTATTACACAGTATTTCGTATTACCTTAGACATCCATGTAGAATTTTTCTCACCAAATTACACGAAAGATTCATTACTAACTCCTTGAATTAACACCTTAACTGGACATATTAGGGATATTTCTTTTGGTGGTAACAATATCGAATTTCATTTTACTTCCTGCTGCAGCTTTTTAAACCTGAGCTCTGTTTTGGAACCTGGAAGGGCTGCCAAAGCTGACAAATTGGCTTTGTTATCTGATGCTATAAGAATTGTGAAGCAGCTAAGGATCGAAAATCAGGAGTTTAAAGATGAGAATAAAAAGCTGCAAGAGGAAATTGAAAGTTTAAAGGTGAGTACTTCTTTTTCCCTATTACTTGAAGCTTCTTGTCAAGTTCTAAGCTGGTTCCGGACACAAATTTTCTTAGAATATCGGAACCTTTTCCATGGAATTCCATTTGTGGATCTTCTCTAGTTAAATCCTTTATCTTCTGAGATTCAGGACTTTGAAGCTTATTTAACTTTAATCTTCCCTACTCACACATTGTATATGCTTGGAGCATTGCGTTATATTTTATTTCTTCAGTCATCTATAAGTTTATAATTGAAGAAGAAGTTGCAAAAAAAAGGTTACAAAACTCTTGTATAACCTACATGTTGTACAAGAGTTTTTTGTGACTTCATTTAATCATCATATTTACCATATGTTTTAATCTTCACTTTTTAGTAGCTCCTTTGCTGTTTTGTTCTTAAACTTAGCTTCCTACTATAGGCTGAAAAGAATGAACTTCGTGATGAGAAATCGACATTGAGGGCAGAAAAAGAAAAGATGGAGCTGCATATGAAAGCAATGTCTGGCATGCCTGGTCCTGGAATGATTCCTCCTTATCCACCGGCCTATCAAGCTGGACCAAATAAGATGGCTGTTTACCCTGGTTATGGTATGTACCCTATGTGGCATTATCTACCACCAGCTACTCGTGATACTTCTCGTGACCATGAACTCAGGCCTCCTGCTGCTTAAGTGGATGTGCAAGATTTCTTCTCAACAAGAATTCTGCGACATTTGTCTCAAGTTTTGTCTTTGCTTATTTGAATGTATATAATGTTGGTGAACTTGTTTCTTCCTTAATTTAGATTTGAATAGCCAGAGGCTCATGGCTTAAATGCCGTAGAGTGTTGCTAGACTATGTAAGTACACTAATTAAGACTCCTATTGTTTATTTCCTGTGTGTTTTTTTTTATTTCGTATGAATGTAATCCTGCTGTTTTCTCTCTGCTTGTTTTGCTGTCTAGATTCATATCATCGAGATTTCACCTCCTGATAAACCAGGAAAAGCTTTTGCAGCGGGATCAAATATGGTCATAAACCTTTTCATTTTTTTTTTTCCTTTGCTTAGACTGAATCAAGCTTGATTGACCTGAAACAATCATTCCACATTCCCTGCTACATATGTGATGTAAGTTGTATTCTAGAAAAAAGTCCATGGCCATTTTTTTGTCTGGGGGAGGGAAGGTCACGAATTCTTAGTTGCATTACGAGTTTACTTAAAGGTAGGTGTACCCAAGTGTATTATTTTTGTATCATTTGATGTCAACTGTCAAGAACTCTGACATACGTAACTGGTCGGCAGGAGTTGTATATAAAAAATTTATGTCAAAGCCTGTAGCTATCTACTTAAGTTGGCTTTTATCATGAAGCCTAATCTGGTGAATTCAAACAGAATTAATTGTTATTGTTATATGCATGATTCATGAACTTATGATTATAATATAAAATTTCAACGATATTTCTGAATCATTCAACCAGTTGTTCATTTTTTAATTATCTAGATCTTAATTATAGTTCTATATATATATATTATATATAGACAGAGATATAAGATTTTCCCTATGACAGATCCCTTGTGCAATGAAGCCAGACACCTGCCTATGAAGTAAAATTTTTGAAAAATTTGCTTTGTTTGAAAAGATTAGATGACATGGTTGATGATGATTAAATCTGCACGGAGACAGAAACCAGGAGATGCACTCCTAAGGTAACTTGGAACTTTTTTGCATACTAGAAGTTGGGAATGTTATGTTTTTTGATTGACAAATTCCCATTAAACTTGATTTTGGGAGTCAATTCCACAAAATCATTACACCATTGAAATTGAACTCTTGTGTGACTACTGAACGCAAAAATTAGAGGAAAATGGACCAAACAGTCTTCATGGATGATTACACTGGTTAATATGATTTACAATACTGTCAAGCTTATATAGATGCAAGCAGACTGATAGGTTGAGATCATATCCTTTTTACATAGTGAACTTTTCAAGTCAAACAGCAGCCAAAACTAATACGAAGTACTTTACAGAATATTACAGGCATATTTCTTTAGGATTAGTCCAACAGAGGGCTAATGTTAATTAACCTAGAGAAGAGAATCAAATACTGACTCAGCTTAACCTGGGAGCACTGATCCTATCTTTCGTAATTCATGCAAGCATAATAGGCATCTTTATACTATTGACAGTTTATATAGTTGCTTATTCTTGGCGAGTTTGAAGATGACTGATGGATTTCTTTACTCCCAGCTTCTATCTGTCTTTGTAATTGCACCACAGCCATCTTTTCTAGTGTCTATGGCTCTGTTGTCACCTCTTCGCCATTTTCTGTGCTGAATGCCTCTGGTTTTAAACTTTTCGAGTCTTTATAGTTTAGGTAGATCCCGGCTATGTTTGTCTGTGCTTCTTCTTTGCCCCACATTAAGAGGTACATACCAAAGATAACAATAACTGCCCCCATTATGCTGAACATGTGATTGAGAAACTATTAATCTTCTCCTTATATCATTTGCTCTATATATATTCTGCTTCTTATTATATCATTTGTTCTGTATTAACCAGACCTTGCTCTTTTCAACTCATTTTAAGGTTGTAAAATAAGTTCTAATGAGAAAAACATCAGTTTGTTTACTTAAAATCACGAAGTTCATATAACAAAACAGTTGTGAATCAGCAATGTCAGGTTTGATCAGTCAAAGTAAGCCTTAATGCTGTATCAAAATCAGTTTCTGGGAGCAAATATCAATTTAGTTTACCTGCCAGTGTAAAGCTTTTCTCCAAGGACAAAATATGCTAATAAGGCAACAAGTATTGTTGAAAGAGGGTTGAACATGGTCACAAAAACAGGTCCTTTTTCTTCTGTGCACCACAACTGAAGGAAGACGATTAAGCCTGAACAAACTACTCCCTGCATGCAATATATTGAGTACATGTTAGTATATGATCATACTTCAGTATAGTCTAAGGTTGTATCAACAACAGTTCTTACAGCATAAACGGTAGACAAGAGATCAATGTTGAAACCGATTGCCCAAGCTGCTGGCTTACGCTGAACACATGCAGTAAAAATGGCTGACTGTGCAGCACCAATGAAACTCATCCATGTTGTCAGTGACAGACGTGCAGGATATCGTTTCAGAGTAAAGGCCTATAGTTATCAGTAAGCATATAGACTCATAAGGATACATCATATATTCATATCTGGTTGAAGGATAACTCTTCTGTGATTCATTATGGACAAAAAGTGTCGTGTGTCCTAGGCTATTATTAGGCATTTAGTAATTAGCAGATAAAGAATGGCAGCATCAGCTGATTTGAGTATTGACTAGCAAATGAAATTATCAAATTTCATGAGTGTTAATTATGTGAGCAATTACTTGTTTTTTTTAGAACTGTCGAAATTGACTCATAATGTAACCAAACCCACACAAGCCCAAAACCAAACTGAAAGACTCGTCCCTGGAATATAACTCAAACCTGCATGATGTACCATATGGACCATGATAGGCAACTAGCTGCAGTTAAAATGGAACCTATCAACCTGTTTTCGTTAGTTGTTGTACTTCCTTGAATATGTAGCAGAGGTTTCCAGATGTTTTTAATGACAGATCCCTTGTACAATGTCATGGCCATGACACCTCCCAGGGAAATTAAGGTTCCGAGAACCTTTGCAGCTCCTCGAGGGTTCCATATATCAAGAACCTCCATCCTGGATAGTTATAGTCTAAAGTTAAAAAATACAATTTGCAAGAACAATTTTTCGAATGTTAAGAATTTGGATATGTCATTTATAAAGAAAAGGTTTTACTCACTTGAGTGCAACTGCAATCACAAAAGTTAAGGAAGCTATTGTGTTGATCATTGAAGCAACAAATGTCGGTGAAGTATACTTTAAGCTTGCAAAATACATGTTAAGTGTCAATCCCACCCTGCCAAAATTAGCAAAATTTATCATTTGTTTCCTTTTGAAGATGTGTAGTATTATACTGTGAACTTCTGTATTGTATATCATGTTATCATGACATATTGTAAGTGTATGATATCTATGAATATGTCTCATGTATATTAATTATGAAGAACAAGTGACCGAATGCCTTCTTGTAAAATGCAAATGTGAGAAATTGTCACTTGCACCTAATGAGAACACCTTGAAAAAGCAGGGGGATTTTGGAAATATTTGGAGGTAGTTTTGGATTATGCTGTTGGATTTAAAGGTCCGATAATTGTTATGCACTTATATATTCTCGTTACTCCGAATGCTCCCTTTTAGGATGTCATTCACATAACATGCTAGCTGCAACTACGACAAATTATATCTTACAATGTTTGGTTGTATACCATTACTCTTGTAGGCTTACCCGAAGAGGGAGAGCACAAATATTTCTGCCATCAGAGCTACTGTCAACTTTGGCCTTGCTTGTCTGCATGATATAGAAGAAAAAAATTCATAGGCATGTAATGCACTAGAGTATACATACAGCATGAAATCGACGTAGATGCAATATCATGAACATGTAAATGAGAAAAGAAAATTTTTAAAAAATAAAAAAATAAAAGTAAAAAAAATAAACAACCTTTCAAGGAAATAAGCAAAGGGGAACATCACCACCCCAGCAACGACATGGCGGTATGTTATGTAAACATAAGGATTCATTCCATTATTGAAGGATGCTTCAGTGATGAAATACAGTAAAGTCCAGCCTATCTGTGATAGGATCATAAACATGTGTGGCTTAAACCTGAAGTAAAAGCTCCAAATGTTACAATTACTCATAACCATTGCTTTACTTCTGTTTTCGCTGAGTTTCGAGTTAAGATTAAAGCTTCTTGAGCTGCATGCTCCTTTATATGCAGTAAGAAAGGTAGATTCAGTCTCATATGATTCCTCATTGAATGTCATTTCATTATCAGCATCCTGTTCCAGGCCATCTATGTCATAAGAGTCATGATAACGAGTTTTCGTGTGGAGCATCCTGTGATAAGCTGTGCATCATAGCTACAAAAGTTTGTGTTTAGGAATCATTCTGGAGAATATGATAGAGAAGCATTGCATTAGACTTGTAGATAGGCTAGCAATGTTCAGAAGTTTTGTGTAAGCCATTCTTTTTAAAATTCTCGGATTTTATCCATAAGGATTTTGGTAGTCTGGTTCCCCTAGAGAGATAGTATAGCATATCATATTCTCATCATTGTATAGGGAAACACTCCATCTGTCTCTAAATAATAAGTGAAATTTGACATTTTTGGGTGGTTAATGATGTTGAATTTAAGCTAATGTTTTTATCAATTCAAGAATATAGGGTAATTGAAAGATTGGTCATCACATACATAATTGTATATCAAAAGAGCATTTGCAATTTAGCATAATAATTAATCTCGTGTGCAATTTAAGTCGTGTAATTCAAACCAATTAAGAGATTGGATACAAGTTAGCTTTGCTAGATCTAGTTTATGTAGTATCTTAAGTTTTGTATTTTAATGTGTTTAGCAACTTGACATAAAATGGGCCAAATATCATTGTGGCATAAAATATCAGGGGTAACATTTGTTCAAATACCTCTTCATATAAAACACCATAACTATTTTTGCTATGAAGACATAAGACATAAAAAAAAAAAAATTAAAAAAAAAACATAGCCTATAATTCTTCACTGCAAAAAGGGGTGCCAACAAATTTCTTAATCAAGATATCTCCTACCCATATTTCACTACTGTGAAAAAAAGACAAAAAAAAAAAAAACTACAAAATTGATCTCATCGGGATATTTTGTTTAGATACGAACAATTTCGAAGCGAAAAGTTACATTCAACTTCTCAAAATTGGGTAATACCATGGGTACATCATTCTGGATTACAGGTGTGATCAATTGACGAGCTATACACACTTCACAAATATACAAAAATGATCTGATAAGGGGAAAAAAAAATTAACAATGAGAACCAATAATCTCTCTATACTTAGATCTCATCTTGTTTCTATATACATTGTAATCTATGCTCCATTTCATGGTAATGGATCCGAAGCAAGAAGATTCGCTAGCTTGCTGCTAGAAGCCAAAACATGATGAGAGACGAGATGAACACTGTAAGCCAACTTAGAAAGGCAAAAGCAACTGCTATCTGGTATTTGAAGCATTCTGCCACAACAGTACAGCCTCCGATGTCATGGAAGTACAGGACTGTAATTCCTGCAGATGCAGAAGCTGCTGCAAGAGACAGTGTAGTTGTTACCTGTTAACAGTACAGTACACCACCCATTGTCAAAATCACGTCTTGTAACACCCAGATTTTGGGTTTATGCAACTTATGTTGACCTCTCTATTCCTTAATAACTATCTTTCAAATTGAATGTTCATCGTTCAAAATAACAAATCCTATCTGTTAACAAAGGAGGGGGTAGAGGGTAAGGAGAAAAGTTACTAACAGCTTCAAATTTAAGGACCTGAAAAGACTATATGCTTGTTTCTATGTTCTTTTTGCTAATACCTAAGCTTTTACTAATGCAAAAAAGAACTCTCTGCAACTAACATACTTGCATTCATGTTTTTCCAACTAGGCCCTGAATATATAACTCGGGCTCTCATACTCATGTTAGTCATAAATTTGTGTCCAAATGTTAAACTCGGCAAGATTATTAAAACAAATGTCCACATTATTGGTCTAAAATGAAGAGTTTCAAATATCTGACACACACAGGTTCAGGATTAGAAACAAAGAGTTGGAGTAAAATTCACGAAGTACCAAGTAGAGGAAGGCCTACCCAATCTCCGATTACAAAAAGGCTGACAAGGATATGATTATGAATCACTATTTTCTTTGCAAGGGCATAGGCATCCATCAACGCGAGGCTTAAGCTCCAGATTACTTGCAAACCCATAGAAGCTATGAGATAGCTGCAAAGGCAATACGTGTTTCAGTCATTCATCCCAAACCCTTCAAACACATGGATGAGATATTATAATTAGTTCTATTTTATTTCCCAAAGACAATTTCTGAGCTTACAGAAGTTCAATAATCACCAAAAACGCTCTCTGAAAGATGTTATCTGAAGAAATTAAGCATATAAGTTCTTATAAAATGGAAATTATGGGAATGAAAGGCAAGCTGTACATTTTTATAGCTTTGGAGGAACCATCTAAAGCACAAAGAGTAAGACATTATACAACAGAAAGCTTAATAGTGAATAAATTTCTACTTGTACAAGTTTTTGTGTTCTTCCTTGGACTTACAGCCTTACAGGTTAACTGGCAGATTACCAGAAATTCCTAAAAAAGGCTTTTTCAGCTAATGATCAAAGTCTTGAGTTTCTGTTTGCACTGTCATACTTTGTAATGTACAAAATATGAATTAAGGCTCCAGGTGAATCTAGTCCTACAAATGAAGTGCTACACAGGTTTACAATTTGCAACTTTGTGCTCAAATCCTCAAATATTTTGTTACAACAACAAGATTTTCTCCTGTCTAGACATTATACTTAATTTGTTCTCGGCTAAGAAGAATCATACTTTGTTCTTAGTTTTTAGTACCACTAGTTTTGGTTTTCAGAAACAAATGGAATCTCCAAAAGTCAGTCTATAAGACTTTTGTGAATTTGACATAGATGGCCAAGAGAGACTCCAGTCTTGAATCGAAAGGGAAATAAGGAATGGAAATCGTTGGATTGGAAGTTGTCCTAAGTAAAGATTAAAGAACAAAGTTTCATGACCATTGAAATAAGCACCAAAAGCAAGGGATTAGATGTATAAATGCTCTAATAAATGGAAATTACAGCCAAGGAACAGATACTATGTTATCAAATTTGTGAATTTCGCAAACCAACTAGCTAGCTACTTCATACATGAGCATCATTCATAAACATGACACATGAAATGTTTCTTGTATTGTATACAATCATTTCAGTCATCTTTAAAAATTATGCAGGACAAGCCTATACTCTACATAATACACAGAAACCAAAAACCCATTTTGGATAGGAAAAATAAATGCTAATCAAATAACAAATTAAACAATTATAGTGGACAAAAAACTCAAAGACAATGTTAATGAAAAAAATCATATGTAAAGGGGTTTGTTTTGTTTTACAAAATAAGCCAAACCACAACAAGATATGCCAATCCAACAACAAATTTACAAAATTTTGAACAAAACACGTAAATTATACTCGTTCCGTCTAGAATTAATAGTTATGTCGATAGTGTAATTTGAAATAATATAATAGCTTGACAACTATATCCAAACAAAGGGAGAAATAAGAAGTGAATAAAATACCAGAAAGCAGTGAAATTGAAGAAGCTAGAAGTGGATGCCATAGAAGCAATGGCACCTGCAGCAAACATAAATTGAGCAATCCTTAAAAAAAGCCCAGTTATAGTTCCTGGTGTTCCTGCAAAATCCTTCATTTTTCTTTCTTTTCCAACTAAAATCAAACAATTTCTCAAATACCCATTAAAATTAATTACATCTTAATACAATTTCAATCATCAATCCAGAAAAAAAAAAATTGAAAATGGGGAAAATTCAGCAAATTTGAGGGGTCAGAGAACAAAAACAGAGAAGGGAGTCAAAATTTAACAGCTCAGATTGCGGAATTTGAAGAATTGATGTGGGAATATGGAGAATTAAGGATTTGATGGAAGAAATTAAATAAAAGAATTGTGAAATGGAAAGAGGTAATAATGATCAATCCAATTGATTAGGGGTGTAAGACAAGTAAATTTGACAAAGGGTATTTTGTGAGTTACTCAATCTGGCTGAAAATCAAGAGTCAAAGCCATCATTAATAATTATGTTACGGAGCTTGAATTCGTCTAATAAGATGAGGATTTGTTGGGTCACGCGCCGAAATCAGGTGGCCAATAGAGCCGGGCTGGGCAAGTCCATGTGTTATATCGTGCTTAATTACTTCTATGATATACCGGAAAACGGACAAAAAAAAAAAGTTGTAGCACGCTAGCCGCTAGGTTTATGCCGATCTTTCATCAAGAGTAGTAACCAAAGTGTGCGAAATGAAATAACGATACTATCGAAGGCTTAAGTAAATATCTAAGGTTTTAACCATGGAGTGCATAAAATATTGCAATTTTGTAGTCTAATGTCATTGTGTATTTCCATACTCAGAGACTTGTACTATTAACCTGTTGAATACATCTATATTGGGTTATGTTGCTATTTGTACCTCGACTGTAATTGTTGCTGTTGTGACCAAATTTTCAAAAATTGTAAATATGTAATTAGTGGCAATATTTATGAAATAATTGAAATAGAAAATAAGAAAACAACCGCAAATTCTTAGTAGCTAAGCCAGCTGCACCACCTGAATATATATGAACATACGTTTTTTTTTTCTTTCCTTATTTCTTAACTACTTCTCTCTTCTCTTTTCTTACTTCTATTAATTTTCTCTCTCCTCTGTTTTCTTCTCATTTTGAAACTTTCTCTCTCTTTTATTACCTATATAAAAAATGAACATGTAAATACCTCACTTCCTTCAATCATTATTCTTTTTTGTCCTTCTACTTCGAGCATTCTCCAATTCGTCACCATTGTAGCTTCCTCCATCGTCATCATCTTCATCGCGATCGTAAATTATGAGGTAATTTTGAATTTTGATTTTTTTTTTGGTTAAAAAATAAGTGAATGTTATAAAATTGTTGATTTCTATCAATTTTTGCATTTGTGATTCATAATCTATCATTTTATAGATTAATAATTATTTTCTCCATGATGAACCAATATAAGATTTAGGGTGGATATTTAAAGTTTTTGATTTAAAATAATTACAATCGAACTTGTGTATAATTTCCGTAAAAAAAATAAGCACGTAGTACTTTAAAAATGAACATGTAGTACAAAATGAACATTTAGTACAGAAACTATGAACATATTTTAGCGATTTATTTTATCTTTATTTTCGGGAATTTGAACCTGTATGAATACATGAAAATCATGTTCATTTTTAATATGCTAAATGTTCATAACATTTGTTTACATGTTCAGTTTTTTACATATTCATTTTTTTTATAGTTCATATATTTTATGGAATGTTCATTTTATTATGTATATGGTCCAGCTATTCTATGATTGTATGATAAATGTTCATTTTTAATATACTAAATGTTTATTTTTTTTACTTGTTCATTTTTTGTTACTAAATGTTCATTTTTTTTAACATGTTCATAATATTTTTTTTACTTAATGTTCATTTTTAAGATCGTGGTCTAGTAATTCTATGATTATATGATAATCATGCTCACTATATGATCATTTTTTAAAACGTATTCACTTTTTAATACTAAATTTTCATTTTTTTTACGTGTTCATTTTTTATTACTAAATGTGTATTTTTTTTACGTGTTCATATTTTTTTACTACATGTTCATTTTATAGGCCGTGGTACATCTATCTTAGCTGCATCAGGGTGTAGCTAAGACTTATTGGTTTACAACCACGGAAGATTAAAATTTGGATGGGCCTTATCCAATAATCAAATATGACATTATGGATGAACATACTGTAATTTTGTGGGCTATTCCTAATTTCAGGCCTTAGTGGATCTCCAAGTTGCCCTGTTACACATAAATCTGTCAAGCTAATCAAGAAACCTGAGAAATTGTGAATTCCTTATAAATTGGTAGATATTCTTCCGATGTGAACTCTTTGATTGAACTAATGTTACTTCAAGCGTGCAAAATGTAAAATAATTAAGGTACTTTTACTCTTTCTTTTTATTTTTTATTTTTTATTTTTATTTATTTATTTATTCATTTTTTTTATATTTAAAGAGGTAATTAAAGTGTCTGATAGTTACTTCCACCATATATCTAGTGCTAAATTTACTTGTAGGCCACTTCAAATATCTATGAATTGAAAGAGCTTCATGACTTTATCTTTATTAAGGTAAAAGGAAAAATTAAGAAGACTCAAAAATAAAATAAAATGGTAATGGTTAAAAAAATAGTTAGGTGTATTAGCTTTTGATGTTTTGTATTTTGGTGTTTAAGAATTAATTTGTTACAAAATTTTAACTCACCAATTAAGAAAGAGTATGAAGAAGAGAGTATTAAGCCTATTAACTTACACAATTTCCTACATATTTGTGTTTTTTTTAAGGAAAAGCTTTGATATAATGTTGGTCACATGATTGACCTTATTAGATTATTATTGAATTTGGTGAAGAGTTGACCTATTAATTAATTACTACTCGTAGTTTAATTATACAAAAAATTGCATTATATCCAACCTGACCACCTATCTCATCTCAGGTGGGCAAATCTCAATGATTGAACCCTCCCCCCCATCCCCCAACTTAATGAGATTCAAAACTTAAACAAGGTCAGGACATTTATCATTCATGAATCTCATGTTAATTAGTATTATGTAACATTATGGAATATGTGAAAATAATATTCTAATAACGACTATTTCTTAGTTCAATATATAGGAAAATAAAGAGGAACAAAAAAAATACGATACATAAGTAACATTTTGAATTTTCAATTTTCCATACAATGCAAAGCTGTAAAATAAAAGTATGCTGAAATCATTATATGAAATAGAAAATACTTCGTTACAATAGCTACTCTGTAATAATTTATTATAAGAGCCTTTCCAAACTTTGGCCTATAGAAATCACAACATAAATAACGCTTACAATCCGGATCTTGAATGCTACATATAGGTCATCTTTAACTAGTACAAATTATGATGGTACTCCAAACAATATTGTTGTTTAGCTGTGGTTGTAACTTGTACCATCTTTAATCAAATTTACCTTCCATCTTCAGGACAATGAACGTAGTTTGAAATGATGAATTCCAATATCATCTAGGGCTTTGGAGAAAAGGCGTGTGAGGTTTTCTTCACTTGAGAATTCACAATAAAAAGGCGGATTTTTTTTCCAATGTTAACACTTTGATTGGACCATATATCTTCTTAGATGAGAAAAGACCCTGAACAAAAAATGGAACGGAAATCCTTGGTACAACATTGTTCACGGTTGATCTATGGTAGACACTTTTCAATAGGCCATTAGATATAATCTGAATACAAATTGAAGTAATAAAGTATTAGAGCTAGTTTAGTTCATGTACTATGTTATAATAATGTCGAACAAGCTAAAAATTATTCACCCATGTATTCCAAACTTAGAACTTACAATTAAAATAAGAAAATAGGAATGATACCTGAAGTGCGTCTCCAATGTTAACAATCAAGGCGCCAGTGAGTTCATCATTAACCCATTGGTTTTCAAGAAGAACTTGGAGGCCCCCAACTTGATCTTGTAAAAGTACCGTGATGAATGTAATATCAGCATGTCCACTAGTTCCTGTTATAAACGACGTTGCAGAAATAAAACAATAAGAACAATGTTACCGGGAATGAGACTGAGTCGTGGACTATGTCGTTCTCTTTAGAACATCCACGGTACTGCCTCGAATTTGTGCAAGTAGCTCGTACCAAATCGGATGTCCCCCAAGATAAAACAGTCTCTCAAAACGATAAGGTACCGTGGGTTTGCATTGAACCACCGGGCAACAAAACACCGGAAAACAATAATGAAAACTGCTCGAACCTTTAGAGGAAAAGGAAATATTTTATGTGTAAAATGTTTTCTGCTGTTGCTAAATCATTTTAAACCGTGGCAGAGATGATACTTTTATAAGCAAAACCAAGTAATCGTTAAGCAAAAAACAAGGCAAAAGATCAGCAACGTTTAGGCATTAAACGTGTATAACGTTGCAACGGGAAGGCAAAAAATCAGCAACGTTAATCAAGGAATTAACTGTGTAACGACACATTAAGTATTTTGAAACCGAACATTAATCGCCTGTTTAAAACGGTTAGCAAAAATTAATGTGTTTAATAACCCCAACCCGATCCAACTTGGTGCGCGTGTGATAAATTGACTTAGAGGTAAGTCTTCCCTCCCCACAAAATGTGGGTAGCCCAAGGGCCACACCCTTTTAGCTCACTCTCAATATTATAAAGAGAGTGAAACTTCTATTTCTCATCAATGTGGGACTTTGGTGTTTTCCCAAAATTCACACAATTCACACACACTACTACTTTGTTCCAACAGTTCCTAGGGTCAATTGGGGCTCTGGACAAGTCGGATAGTAGTGGCAAGCTAAGGACCACCCTTTGCTAATATCGAGTTCTTCAAGATGTTTTGGTCTGAGTCCAAGACCCATCGATAACAACATAAGTATGTTGTTAACTAACTTAACCATATGGTCGACATACTCTAGTGTCACATCCCTGCAAAAATAATTGCTTTTTAATACCTTTAATCAAGTGAATCTTTAAATACAAAGAGCAACATGAATTAGTACTAGAACATAAAGTAGATACTACATATTTTAATTAATAAGAATTTAAAAGACAAAGTAACTCACTTGCATATTTGAGGCAGCTCTTGAGGATCAACTTCACCTGTTAGAGCATTGAAATAGAAAGTATCCCTCCAATTAGCAGCTTTTGAATGATACAAGTCATGGTTGGAAAGAAAAGTGACATTCTTTGAGAAGAAATCTCGGCTATAGATTTGCTTGTTAGCCTTCGCATCTAGCTCATGAAATATTCGAACTCCTTCGATCATCTTTTCCAACAATTTCAATGATTTACCACTTGAAAAAAATCCCCATTTATGAGATGCTGAAATGATTTCTTTTACAATCTTAGCAGTTTGATAATCACTTTCACCAACTTGAGCAAAATCTATAACAGGTACACTTATATTTTTTGCGTTTATACCTAAATCCTTAGAGCGAACCTCGAGTGGTCTAACAAATATGCTAGGAACCTTTTCTATTCCTCCATCTAGCTACCACCCCCTTTACCCCGGTTTTCTCTTCATCAAACGCCTTGAGATCGTTACTTCGATCATAAATACTTTGTGTGTCATTCATGTTACCTTGGTTGCTCATTGAATCTTGCAAGCTTTTTTATGGAAGGACAGTATGAAATGGATCGGAGTTTCCTTTTGTTTTTTTTGAACTTATTAAGAGTTAGTGCGTGAATGGAGAAGCTAGTATAACAAATTTATAGTCAAGTGTACGTAATGATTCATTACGCTTTCCACTCACATACGTAGAAATCCATGTGCATGCATTAACAATATTTAGATTAATCTAAGCACTGACTTAATTGACTTAGCCTAATCCATGTGCTTATCCATATGCGTTAACGTTATAAACAATCTATACTATTTAGGCGTTCCTATTTAAGAGAGTTTATGTGCTACATGACACCCTCCTCTTAGACAAATATTTTATATTCATGTCACATGTCAACCCTTCAATATGTAAACATGGTTGTTGCTAGGAATTAAACTTGCGACCATTTAAATGAAAAACAAGAATTTACTCACCATTAATGTTTCAATATAATACTTTGTAGGTGATAAAGTCTTACAAATATATGTTAGACATGTATATCTCCGACGCCTTAATTGTAATACAAATTGTTTTGAACAATAATATTATACCTCTTCATTGCAGAAAAAATATTAATATAAACTATGGAGTATTTTTTATTCCAAAACTTGTAAGAGTTTTTGCTTCAAAATTCAAATATCAAGTAATTTCTAAACACATTGTGATGTCAATATTTTATTACTAGACTGGAAATAAAAAAGTAAAATCACGGTGCATTATCGGGGACAATCATTAGTTATAAAGATTAAAATATTGATTATGCTAATCAATTTGTCCATATAAATCATAAGTAGCAAGTTGCCCACCATAAGTGCTGGCGTGTTGCAAGCCTTTATTGTTGGTTACGGTAAACCACCATACTTTTTTCTACTTCCACTTAAAGTAAATTCTAAATGTTGAAGTATATTTTACCAAATAACACATGTAAGTGTCCCCCACATTGAGAAAAGAAGAGAGAGTCGAACAATTTATAAGGCTAAGGGGCTACTCCTTCTATTGCTGTATGATTTTGGGATGGAACCTCCTTTGAACTTGTGAAGTGAACTCTCTCTCTTAATTTACGGGTGCGGCCTAGACCCCTATTATAATTAGCAAAATAAAGGCAAATAATGTAAAGCTAGTCAATCTCTACCTTATACGAACTGAAGTACGATACTGTATTGCTTATGCCATATTATTTGTCTATATTAAGCTAAATCTACTTACTCAGTTGGTCAGAGGTTACTTATAGGAGTTAGCTATAAGTAACCTCTAAATAAGTAACCCTAGTCATACGGTGTGACCAGCCACACAAAAAATACACCGTTACATAATATATAACTTTGAAGTCTTTTTATTTTAACTAGTGACTATAAGTTTTTGTTAAAACTAACTCATCAATTTGTTTCTTAATTGTCCCAAAACTACCTTTAAATTTAATACGCAACACGATCATTCATTGTAAATTTGTAATAGTGTACTCCTCTTTCTTTAATCTAAACCAGCATACATTTTTGGTGTGTTGAATGAGTTTGTTGTCTAAATTTTTTAAACTAAGGCCATGTTCAGTTCACCTTAAAAATATAATTTTCGAAAAAATATTTAGTTCAGTAAAAATAAGTTCAGTTTAGTAAAATTAATTTCACTTTAGTAAAAATATTTTTAATTCAGTAAAATTAATTTTAGTTCAATAGAAATAATTTATGTTAAGCAAAAATAATTACAGTTTAGTAAAAACAATTTCAATTCAGTAAAAATAAGGTGAATTGAAACAGGGCCTAACACTAATAAATTCTTTTTGCATGTATTACTTCATTTTTTACTTATTTTAGTTTTAAAAATGAACTAATTACCGCTTTTCAATGAACTACATTAATATTTCAAAATTATAATGGATAAAAAGCTAAGCTTTCTATCAAACCAATAGTAATATCATGCTTTAATATATTTGTAGGGGCGCCTGACCATTGCTTCACTATATTATCTAGAGGTGAAACTAATACAGTTTAAATCGAATTGAATCACAAATCAAATCGAATTAGTAATGCGGTTTAGTTTTTTTTGTTAATATGGTTCGACGCGGTTTGAGAGATAAAAAAATTGTGGTTTGGTTTCGGATTTAGATTTAAAAAACCAAAAACCAAACCGAAATATAAGCCCATATATCTAAATTATAGCCCAAATCTGATTTTCAACTCTACTATATAAAGCCAAAAACAGATTATGTTGAGTCAGACCAAAAAAAAAAATTACAAATAAAAGCTCAAAACACTAAGCCTAAAAAATTGCGGTGCAAATTGGTTTTTGTTTTGAAAACCGAATTAAAAATGGTGTGGTTTGGTTTGGACAGAATAATAATATGGTGCAATGCGGTTTGAAAAATCCCAAACCGAAATAATATGGTTTGGTTTTGGTTTGGGCTATAAACCACACCGTTAACCGAACTTTCATCCCTAATATATATATATATATATATATTTATATATATATATATATATATATTTATATATATATTATTTCTATGATATGATATTAGATCGGATATTAGATTGTGAATATGTAATTATTGGCAATATTCACGTAATTATTGAATCAATAACATAATACTAAAACAGATACCAGGAATGACACGTGTCACTTCCTGGTGCTGTTTTTTTCCCTCCAAACCACCCCCTTTTTAGCAAAAATCTTTTATTTTAAAAATATTTGTATAATACAACTATAATAATATATTATTATTATTATTATTATTATTATTATTATTATCTTTATAATAATTTTATTCTTTTTTATTTTGGAGTAAAATATTACACAAGATTTTGAGACCTTTTAATTAAGGGAGAGTAAGCTATAATTTAGAAGGTTGAAATATGGTGGAGAGTGTAAAAAATAATGGGACCAAAAATACAATATTGTGGTTCAATGGAAAAAAAAAACATTTTTATTCATGGTGTTGATTTGAAATCTTATGAAATAATAAGAATTGAGTTAGTAATCTGTTAAATATTTCTCTAATATTTTTATTAACTTTTACCTTTTTTTGTTCCTTAAAAAATTCTATTAACTATTACTAAAACTCGTCATACTTACATCGATCATTTTGGACATATGTCAAGCTACCATTAAAAAATCTCCTACCAATAAAATATATGATGTCAGTTTTAAGATTTTAAAATTTTTTTTTTATTATTATTCTACTTAGCTTATTTTTTGGAAGTACGTTGTACAGTTTTTATTTTTATTTTTTCTTTTATTTTTTTATATAAAACTAAATTAATTCATTAATAAAAAGTCATACAACATCTAGCTACATTGTATAGTTTTATTGGGAATAACATGCATAAAAAATGTAATATAATGTATACTATTTTTAAATATTTTCAACACAGCTAATCAAAATAATATATTTTTTTTCTCAATTGTAATTTTAATAATTTTTGCCTTATTATTTCATCTTTCTTATATATATTGCATTTGTTTATTCCATATGAGTTGCCTCATTTTTATACTAACATAAATTTGTGGGTTATTCACTTATTCCTAACTTCAGGCCTTAGTGGATCACCTTGCCATTTTTAGTTTTTTACGCATATAAATCTGTCATGTTAATCAAGAAATACTTGTATGAGAAATTGTGAATTCCTTATAAATTGGTAGATATTCTTCTCAATTAGTCATGTTAATTACAAGGTTAGTGTAATACCCCGAATTTTGGAAAAATATTTTAATAATTTCTTGAATTATTTAATTTGGAGCCAAAATGAATTTTAAATTTTGGCGCCAAATATAAGTATTTAATCATTTGAATAATTAATTATTTTCTACTCTCTAAACACTATAAATAGACCCTTAATTCTTCACAAATTCCTCACACCAAAAATTAGATAACTTCCTTCTCTATTTCTCAAACTCACGGCCATCTCCTTCTCCCTCTGTTTCTTTCTTTCATGCTTAAAACCAACACAACAACCACAACTATTGCTGCCGCCTAACACTTATTGCCGTACTACATTAAGGTGTAGTAGCACTTTGTTTCTTTCACCCTCCTTTTGCCCCAAGCAACTAAAAAAAAAAATACTTGCTTCCTTTTATCTTATTATCATTTTAAGTATCATTGCTAATTTTATTAATTTATTATGCTAGTACTATTTCAACACTAACGTGATGATTTTGATACTAGCTAATATCACTATTTTTTAATACTATAAATTATTAAAGTTTTGATTTAATAAGGTTAAAGGTTTCGGTAGTTCATGCACAATAGGGTATTATTTATAGTTTTGTGTTTATCTTGTTAACCTCATATTAATTAAGGTTATTTTAATTGTGTAGGAGGAGTCCCTCGATCGTGGTCAAGTTTAGTGATCGTACCTTAATTGTTCAAGGTACGTATAGGTGGCTAGATCCTTGATACAAGTTTGAATGCATGTTTTGGTAAAGGTTTATTTTAATGATTGTTCGAATAAATGTTGCGTATGGAAGATTTAAGTTAATGATTTTCATTTTGAGTTAAAATATAAATTTTACGATTTAAAGGTTTGATCTTTAAAAGTGTAGTTTGACTTAATAAAAGTTGTTTATGGATCACCGGATTTCAAGCTATTGAATTAAAAGCATTAATTTAAACTTGTAGCTCATTATGAGCCTGAGTATTTATTACTTTAATTGTCCCTCTACCCGGAACTGGTTAAGTAAGACCATGAGCTTTGTATGATTTGGTCTTTCCTCGAGTATAGTTTAACTTGCTTGGGGGTTGTGCACACTTAGGTGAGGAAAATTGATTTTTGGAAATTCGTCTAAAAATTGGAAATCTATTGGTTTGGAAAGTTTCTATTAATGGACGTTACTACTTTTGGAAGGTTTAAATATGGAAAGTCTAATTTTGGAAGTGACCTTTGGCAAGTTTGAATTGGAATAATTATTTCGAAAGCATATCATGTTTGTCTAATAAAAGCATTTACATGCCTTACACTTATATGTACTTAGCGTTTTTGCTAATACGTTTTCCTTTTTGTTTTGGTTCGCCTTATTTACCATTATTGGTAAGCAGTTTTGATTTCAGGTGTGGAGTTGATCGTGCGCATACTTGAGTCGGGATTGGGATCACCTAGCTAGGAATTTACTTATTCCTGAGTCAGACATGTTTTTATCTGGAGTATTTTCGAACTATATATTATGGTTATTATAATATTAATAAAAGTCAGTTATTTTCCGCTGCCATCTTCAGTAGTTAAGTAAGCCTTACGTTTTCACGTGGCGGTAATACGCCCAAGTCTATCTCTAGGGTATTTTATACGTATAAATATAGTATTTTCGTAGAGGGAGATTTGGGGGTGTTACAGTTAGCTATGAAACAAATCCTTCCTATGTCTGAAACTGACAATATGGGAACTCATCTGAGGACTCCGATAGATATACAGGGGAAGAATAGCTTGGCTTTTCAATTCTTAGTGGATAAAGTATCGGAGAAAATTGTTTCATGGGCATTGTTGCTCCTCTCTCAAGCGACAAAGCTAATCCTTATCAACACAGTTTTAGTAAGCATCTAGGCTCATGTCATGAAGTGTCTTAAACTTCCTCTAACCATAACCAACAAGATTGGTTCGCTCGTTACTCGATTTTGGTGGTCCACAACGGGAATAAAGGCATGCACTGGGTAAGTAGGGCTATTACTCAAATTCCTAAAAGTATGGGAGGTTTAGGAATTTGGGATATGCCCTCCTTTTCAAACAATCAACAAGGATGCACCACAATCCGCAGCTTCTGCTCTCAAGGGTGCATAGAGGGTTCCAACCATGTGGAATTTGCAATATGCCTAGACCTTATGTTAGAATAGGGAACCCCTCAATGGGAGGGACAAGCCCACAAAAAGTTACTCAGTCCTTCAAGGAAGGCTTCGTTTAGAAAGTCGGTAATGGGAGGGATATTAAAGCAATCAGTATGCCTTGGGTGAAAGGGGAAGTCCCACTTCTTAACTCAAATCAAACGCTAGGGCTCTCCTTGAATTGGAAAGTGAAGGATTTTATCAATGAAGAAATGATCTCTTGGAACACGGGAAAGGTAAGGGAATGTTTTGACCGGAACAGTGCAAAATCAATTCTGTCAATGGAGCTGCCATATTCAAGGGAGGATGATTTCCTTTATTGGAAACACCACCCATCGGTGAGATACACGGTCAAGATGGGGTACTACTACCTTTCAGAGGAATTGGGCTTGAAAGATCCTCCGTCTCCACTACGGATCAGAATTTTGTGAAGCTTGTTTGGAGAATGAATATTCAGCTAAAATGGAAGCTTTTCTTATGAAGACTTTTCATGACGGTATTGTAGTTAAGGTTAACTTAGCTAGAAGAGGAATACAAGTCAATGAAACTTATGACTTTTGTGGGATGGAAAGGAATGATAGCCAACATCTCTTTCGATTCTGTATTCTGGCAAAGGAAGTCTGGGAGAATGGCTCCCTGACAATTTGCCTTGACTTTCCTAGGTCCAACTCTTTGAGGAAATGGATCCAGAGCTATATCTTGCTCTTTTATAGCGAGGATGGTAAGCATGGCAACACCCGTAGTGTTCTGTTCATTGCAACTTTATGGGGGTTATGGAAGACTAGGAACGCAAGATGCTTCAATGGTGCTAATGGAACCGCTAGCTTAGTTGCGGAATTCACCAACTTAGCAATGAATGACCATGAGGTTTTCACCCAGCATAGTAGCCACCACAATGTCGACATGGTCGTGATAAGGGACGACCCAATCATTCCACCAAGCTTCAACCATGTGCAACTAGGAAAAGAAAAGGTGGGTTATGACAACTTCATTGTGGAAGTGGATGGTTCATGGGATAAGAATACTACCGAGCGGGGGTTGGTTGGGCAGTCCCAGGAAATAACCAAGGCAACACAATGGATGAGGGTGGGAAACACGGAGCAGCCTCGTCAGTAATTCAATGTGAAGCTTGGGCATGCCTTGAAGTCATGAAATGGGCCCAAGCAAAAGGAAAACAGGGGATCATGATCCTGTCACACTCTATCTCCCTCCTCAACAATTTACAGGATAACCTTGGTAAGGACATCACGATAACTTGGATCTTAAAGGAGATAAGGGAAGTGTGGGCCAAATTCCAAAGATGTGCAATCTTAAAGGTTCCAAGAGAGCAGTACAAAGGGCAAACGACATAGCAAGAAGATGTCGTTTTTCCATGTCTAATTATGTGTAGTTCTTTGTGTGTTGCCATTTGCTATTGTGTAAAAAAAAAAAAACAAAAAAAAAAATGTAAAATAATTAAAGTATTTTTACTCTTTGATTGAACTAATGTTACTTCCACCCATATCTAGTGGTAAATCTACTTGTAGACCACTTTAAATGTCTATAAAAGAGTTTCACGACTTTATCTTTATTAAGGTAAAAGGAAAAATTAAGGAGACTATAATAAATATGTAAAGGTTTAATAAAATGGTTCGGTATTAGTTTTTGATGTATTGCTGAATTTCCTTAATCAACTAATTAAGTATAGCTGAAATCATCAAATAGAAAATATTACGGAGTACATTGATAAAGCATCACACCAAGTAAAATAATGGCTAATAGTTTATCATAAGAGCCTTTATTTTCTATATAAATGTCTTCCCAAACATTTGGCCCTTAGAAATCACAACTTAAAATAACGATTATAATGCGAATTTTGATTGCTACATATAGCTCTTTAACAAGTACAAATTATGATGGTATTCATAACAATATTGTTGTAAGTTGTGGTTGTAATACCATCTCTGATCAAATTAACCCTACATCTTCAGGACAATGAATGTAGCTTGAAATGATCAATTCCGATCTCATCAAGGGATTTGGAGAAGAAGTGTGTGAGGTTCTCCTCAGTTGAGAATTCACGGTAAATAGGTGGGTTTTCTTCTGATGTTAGCTCCTTGATTGGACCATATATTTTCTTAGACGAGAAAAAGCCTTGGACAAAAAATGGAACAGAAATTCTTGGTCCAACGCTGTTCACAGTTGATCTGTGGTAGACACTCTTTAATCGGCCATTAGATACAATCTGTGTTCAAATTGAAGTAATTAAGTATTAGATCACTAGTTTAGACTAAAAAATAATTCACCCAGCATGTATTTCAACTTTAGAACTATAATTAAAATAAAAAAAAATAAAAACAGAAACAATACCTGAAGTGCATCTCCAATGTTAACAATCAAGGCACCAGTAATAGGTTCAACATTAACCCATTGGTTTTCATGAAGAACTTGGAGACCCCCCACTTGATCTTGTAAAAGTACTGTGAGGAATGTGATATCAGCATGTCCATTAGTTCCCAAGGTCAATTGTGGCTCTGGACAAGCCGGGTAGTAGTGGCAACCTAAGGACCATCCTTTGCTGATATCGAGTTCTTCAAGATGCTTTGGTTTAAGTCCAAGACCCATTGATAACAACTGAAGTATGTTGTTAACAAATTTGACCATATGGTCGACATACTCTAGTGTCACATCCCTGCGAAAATAATTTGTATTTAATATATTTGATCGAGTGAAACTTAAATAACAAATAGTAACATGAACTAGTCCTACATACTTAATAAGAATTCAAAAATTGAAAAATTGGGACACAACAAAGATACATGGGATACATAGATTTAATTTGTTATAGTCAAAGCAGAAATTTTATGCAAGTTGTTGATTTGGGTAATCGCGCGGGTTCCTTTTAGGCAATAATAGAGGATGCGTAAGGGTAATATGTAAATACGATGTATTCATATATATACTTAAAAAATAATCTGATTTACAACATAACAAGGAACTCACTTGCATATTGGAGGTAACTCTTGAGGATCAACTTCACCGGTCAGAGCATTGAAATAGAAAGTATCCCTCCAGTTAGCAGCCTTTGATTTATACAAGTCATGGTTGGAAAGAAAAGAGGCCTTTTTCGAGAAAAAATCACGACTATAAATTTGCTTCTTAGCCTCATCATCTTGTTCATGAAACATTCGAGCTCCTTCAATCATTTTTTCCAACAATTCCAAGGGAATTTCATGATTTATCACTTGAAAAAATCCCCATTTTTTAGATGCTGAAATGATTTCGTTTACGACCTTATCAATTTGACCATCACTTTCACCAACATGAGCAAAATCTATGACGGGTACACCTATATTTTCAGCATTAGTACCCAAATCCTTAGAGCGATCCTCGAGTGGTCTAACAAATATGCTAGGAACTTTTTCAACTCCTCCATCTACCAACCCCTTTACCCCTGTTTTTTCTTCATCAAATGCCTTGAGATTGTTAATTCGATCATAACTACTTTGTGTTTCATTCATGAATGGGTAGTTGCTCATTGAATCTTTCAAGCTTTACAGTATGAAATGGATCGGAAATTGTTTTTTGGACTTATTAGGAGTTAGTGCGTTATGTATTAGCTAATAAAACAAATTTATAGTCAAGTGTAATTATTCATTTCGCTTTCCACTCACATACGTAGAAGAGTAGAAATCCATGTGCATTTAATAAAATTTAGATTAATCTAAGCATTGACTCGATTGACTTAGCCTAATCAAATATACATTAACGTTATTAACATTCAATGCTATCTATACTAAAAGACGTTAATATCTAAGAGAGTTTATGTTCCGCATAAAACCCTGGCCTACTCTAAGCTAGACAAAAAGGTTTTTATATTAAATGTCACATGTCAACCCTTCAATATAAAAAGTAAACATGGTTGTTGCTATGGGTGAGCAAAAATTTCGGGTACTCAGAATTGAAACCGGTGGTTTCAATTCAGAGTAATTAATTAAGGAACCGATAGCAACCAGTTCCAATTCCAATTCTCATTTTTTTGGACCGGAAATCGGTTGAGTATCCGGTTACCCATTATATATTAAACTAAATATATTTTAAAAAAAAAACAAAATATGTTGAATATATGTAGTTAGTAAAATAAAAAATTGTATTATTAATACCTAACATAAATAAAATAGCTTCATGCATATATATTAAACTAAATATATTTAAAAAAAAAACAAAAATATGTTGAATATATGTAGTTAGTAAAATAAAAAATTGTATTATTAATACCTAACATAAATAAAATAGCATCATGCATATATAAATATAAGTATTAATTTAAATGCTAAAAATGAAAACAGATCAAATTAAATAATTGTATTAAATTTTAACATTTATGTACAAATTAAAGTGGGTACTCGGAACCGGAATCGGTATCCGGCGGTTCTAATTTCAATTCCTAAGTTTTAGGATCTGGTTGAAGTGATTCCAATTCCAATTCCGAATTTTAGGAACTGGTCCCAACCACTTTTGGATCCGATAACTAAAATTTTGACCAGATATCCGATTCGCTCACCCCTAGTTGTTGCTAGGAATTGAACTTGTGACCATTCAAATGAAAAACAAAAATTTAATTACCATTAATGTTTTAAGATACTAAAAAATAAAGTCTTACAAGTTACAAATGTATAAGTGTTAGACCTGTATATCTCCGATGCCTTAATTTTAATACAAATTGTTTTGACAAATAATATTATACCTTTATTTATTGCAAAAATTATATTAATATAAATTTTTAATATTTAAAAAGTTGTAAGAGTAATTCTAATATATACTAACACACATTATGTGTTTTATATTAGACAAAAAAAAAAAAAAAAAACACCTTAGTGCATTGCCTGTAGCACCCATTAGTTATAAAGATTAAAAAATTGATTATGCTTATCAATTCGTCCATATACAAATAATAATTAGCAAGTTGCGCACCATAAGTGCTGCATGCCTTTATTGTTATTGGGTAAGCTACCATACCTTTCTACTTCCACTAAAACCCAAAAAGTTTATTTCTAGAAGATTAGTTGCATCTATCCTTAATTGTAATTAGAAAACTAAAGGCAAATAATGTAAGTTAGTCCATATTTTGTATTTGTTGGATCAGGAATCTTATTAAATACGGATTTGGGTCGCATCCGTCACTCAGAGAGAGTCCACTTCACAAACTAAAGAAGGTTCTATCTCAAAACTATATAGCAATATAAAAAGTAGTCCCTTAACATTATAAAGTGTTTAACTCTCTCTTATATTCTCAATATGAGATTAATGTAGGACACTTATATGTAATGTTATTTGGAAAATTTATACTTCAAAACAAATCTTAACCTTATACAAATTGAAGAATGTTACTGTATTGCTTCTGCCATATGATCGATCATTTGTCGATTCAGCTAAATTTATTTATTTTTACGTAATAATTGTGAAGTCTTTTAAACACTTTTTTTAATTAACGAGTGACTATATAGGCACTTATATAAAATAACTCATCAATTTGTTTCTTAATTGTCCCAAACCTGCTTTCAAATTTTATACGCAACACGATCATTCATTGTAATTAATAGTTAACTCCTCTTTCTTTGATCTAAACCACCATACAATTTTGGTGTGTTGAATGAGTTTGTTGTCTAAATTTTTTGAATTAACACTAATAAATTCTTTTTGCATGTATTTCTCTTTTTTTTTTTTAAGAGATAAGAGAAAGAGAGGGCGATACCAATGCATGTATTACTTCGTTCTTTACGTATTTTAAGCCGAATTAACCGCTTTTCACTGAACTACATACATATTTCAAAATTATGTTGTGATAAAAAACTTTCTATCAATAATGTAATATATATCATGCTTTAATAAATTTGTAGGGGGTGCTGACCATTACTTCACTACATCATCCGCATATAAGTAAATTTTTGGTATCTTAACTAATTGATTCAAGTTTTGAAGGTATAGTACTTAAAATTTTAAATCGAATTCCATTTACATCATTGATTGTTATCTCGATTTCTACCAAAAAAAAAAAAGACAATTAAACTATTAGTGATAATTAAAATATACAGAATTACGGAGTTTCAATTCAACTTATTTATGCCTTAACTGTTACCATAAAGTATTTTATTATGATCCAAAAAAGTAAAAGTACAACATATTTCAGATTTAAGCATATAAGATTTTACTTGTACAATTCTTTGATCATAGTAAAAGTACTACATACAAGTCAAAAATAAAAGTTAATAGAATAACAAGCAAGTCTAATAATGATAAGAACATTAATGTGGAGTACAATGCGCACCATGCATGCTAAGCTCCCAGTGCACCATATAACAATTAACTTCACATATCAAGAAATTTCAAGCAATTTAACAAATTAACAACACCCACTAAGCTGCCACGAGTAAATTTATCTACTATCTTTAAGTTTGAAATAATCAATTCCAATATCATCAAGAGGTTTGGAGAAAAAGTATGTAAGGAACTCCTCAATTGTAGGTGGATTTTCTTTTGATATCAACTCTTTTATAGGACCATATATCTTCTTAGATAAGAGCGAACCATGAAAAAAGAATGTAGTAGAAATTCTTGATCCAACACTTTTTGTAATCACTCTATGATACACACTTTTCAATATGTCATTTGATAAAACCTGTATGCATGATCGATAGAAGATAAATATTAGACATACATAGTGTATTACAACAATAGAGAGCCAAAAAGTTAAGGAAAAGAGATAATAGATCGAACCTGCAATACATCTCCGTTGTTAACAACCAAGGCCCCAGACACAGGCTCAACATTCACCCATTGATTTTCATGCATAATTTGGAGGGCGCCAATTTGATCTTGTAAAAGTATTGTGAAGAAGGAGAAATCAGAATGTCCAGGGGCTCCTAAGGTCAATTGTGGCTCTGGACATGCTGGGTAGTAGTGGCAACCATAAGACCAACCTTTACTAATTTCCAATAATTCTTCAAGATAATCAGGTTTGAGTCCAAGACCCATTGATAGTAGCATAAGTATGCGTTTGCCAAGCTTTAGGATATGGCTCACATATGCCAATATCACATCCCTGAAAAAAAAATTGTTATACGACATATAGTTGTACGTTTATTTTTTTACATGGTAAGGAGACCCTGACTAGACCTCAATCCTAACAATTTTTTTTGATCCAATATTTGCGAGCTAGACAACTTAGTAGTAGAGGGGAGGGTAAGAGAATCCCTACTCCCAAGTACCCTCACTTGGTAGAATTCAAACCCAAACCTCTAAGATCTAAGGTAAGAACCTTACCAAGTGAGCCAACACTTTATTGGTATATAGTTGTAAGTTTATTTGCCAATGTGTAAATCTGACCATTAATATTTTCAGTTTTTCATTGTTATAAATTACAAAATGTTGATATTATGAAAATAAGCATTTTAAGATTTGTAACCAATTCAACAACAAATTACATGATAATATTTACTTCATATAATTTATAAATTATTTTTAAAATTCAAGTCAATGTCGTTTAATGAATATTGCACCAAATACATATATTGTACTTTAAAAAACAAAGGGAGTATATGATATATATGGATGCATATATAAAGCAAATCTATGAACTCATGAAACCGTTTACTTAAAACAAAGAAAATGAGACAAACAACATGCTTGATCAAACAAATAAATTAAATTACAAGGTTAAAACAAAGAACTTACTTGCATATTGACGGCAACTCTTCAGGATTAAGTTCACCGACCAGAGTGTTGACATACAATGTATCTCTCCAAGTAGCAACTTTTGATTTATACAAGTCATGGTTAGAAAGAAATGTGACCCTCTTTGAGAAATAATCTTGACTAGCACTTGTACAATATAGTTGCTTCGTAGTCTCAGCATCTTGTTCATGAAACATTTGAGCATCTTTAACCATCTTCTCCAACAATTCCAAGGGAATCCCATGATTCACGACTTGAAAAAATCCCCATTTTTTGTGATGCTGAAATTATTTCTTTTACGATCTCATCAGTTTGATCATCACTTTCACCAACACGAGCGAAATCTATGACGGGTACACTTATATTCTCAAGACATGTCTCCAAGTCTTTAGAACGATCCTCTAGTGGTCTAACAAATACGTTAGGAACCTTATCTATTCCTGCATCAACCACCCCTTTCACCCCGGTTTTTCGTTCATCAAATGTCTTTAGATCGTTAATTCGATCATAACTTCTTTGTGTTTCATTATTCATGATGCTATGGCGGTATGGCCACTCTTTGAATCTTAAAAGCTTTCTTGTAGAAGAATAGTTTGGAATGGAGTTTTTTTAGTAGATCATATACAAGTGAAATTATTACAAAAGTTGACGCCACCTGAGTTCTCTTATTATTAACGTAATGCATGTGAATAATCCATGTGCATTAACAAAATTAACAAAAATCAAGAAATTTTTTTTTGACTTATTTAGCAAGTGATCAATTATATATTTACCGGTGGTGAAGAGGAAGCGGAAAATTTGTCCTTTCCACTGACGGCAAGCTCGTCCTTTTCCGTCACCTACAAAGTTTCGTGGGCTTGTTATAACCAGTGGATCAAGGGGTTTTGTTTTTATATAAAAGTTTCTGCTAAGTAGGTCCTTTAGTTTTGTTGGTAGTGTTGTTATTTTGCTTATGGTTTTTGTTTGATGATTTAGAGTGTATGAGAGAATTGTGATCGTTTGACTTATTTCGGATGATTTAGGGCCGCTGCTTAGCGCGCTTGCGCTGAGGTCGCGCTTGATCCGCGGACCATTCTGGATCCAAAGTTGATTTTCGAGAAATCGATATGGCGCGCCCGCGATGTTGATCGCGCCTAAACCGCGCACCCTTTTGGATCGAAGCAGCAATTTTGCAGAATTTGGGAGGCGCGCCCGCGCCTACTGTGTCGCGCTCGCGCTGTCTCCAAATTCTGTGGTTTTTGCTTGCGGTTATTTCTCTTATTAAAAGAGGTTTTCATTTTTACGAAAAGTGGGACAGTATTTTTGTTAATTTTTCTTCTCCCCAAGGATTCTCCACATTTTTCTCTCAAACTTCTTGCAAACTTTTGTGAGAAAAATTCTTGAAATTTAGCCAACTTTGTGAATTGTTCATCGTATTTCGATTCTAGTGCTAAGAACGAAATTTACCGTCAATTGTATCTCAAAGAGGATTTATGGTTTAACCCAAGCACCGTGTGGGGGAAATAAACCTCTTTAGGAAAGTGTATACACGTCTTTGACAGTGTATCAAGGATTGAGTCTTACGGGACATTATTATTCTCATGTTCATGCTTGTTGTCTTCTGTTTGGAGGAAAGGCAAGTTTGATCTTTTTACACTAGTGTAGTCTTTGTAAATTTCTGTAATTTCTTAGATTTTGATAATACTTGATTGAAATACTTTGTGTTGTATTTGATATTTACAATTTATATTGTAATCATATAATTTAGGATTTGTTTCCACATATATTTTTAAGTGTTTTCTTTATTGAAATCACTGTAATCCTAACAGTTTTAAGTATAATGGATGCTTTTGAAGAACTTAGGGGGGATTTGTGTTTTGCTCATATTTAAGAGGATGATTTGACCTCTAATAAGTTAGAGCAGACAGTCGGGGAGTTGGAGAATCCCTTTGGTATTCTGAAGTATGTTAGGAGTTTAAAAGATGAGGGAAACCAATTTTACAAACACAGTAATATGGTTTCAGCAATTGCAAAAATACTCTTTTGCACTCAAAATTTTATCTTTTGTTCTGCTTTGTAACGATGAAGATAAATCAGTTTTCTCGAGCGTTGCTATGTCACTTAATCTGAACTTGGGGGCTTGTTATGTCAAAGAGAGAAACTTTGACAAGGTGGGTCAATTGTGTTCGGCAGTGTTGTGTTATGATACTTCAAATGTGAAAGCTTACTTCAGAAGAGCAGTGGAAGCTTTAGAGCAGAACAAACCCGACTTAGCTTTCATGGATCTTTCACAAGCAATTAAGATTGATTCTAACAACAAAGAGTTTCAACAAAAAACTCAATGAGGTGACCTCTAAATTGGGCTGGTCTCATGCGGTTACAACAGAGGATGAGAGGTTTAGAGATTTCATTCAATTTGAGACGAATGAAGAAAAAAGAAAGTTAGTAAAGAAAGGGAAAGACGAGGAGGATACGATCATGGAAATGGCTGCGGTCGTAGATGTGTTGGTGTAAAAGATGACACCAAAGTGGAAAAGAATGTTGTGGAAAATCATTGGATTTGGAGGGTAAGGTCAACCCTACCGATCAAGATGAAAGGCCCAACATTATTGATACCAATTATGTTCTGAATTCAACTTCAGAAGAAAAAAACTCAAATCTTACAGGGTCAAGTTATCGGTTTTCGAATCGAAAACGAATTGATTCTTATTTGCATCTCACCCCGACAATGTATGGGGCAGTTTCCAAGGGACGAACACTACTCTGCTATTGTTCTTCTAGGAAGAATTTTATTAGCATCCGAGTACTTGATCCTCCAAAGAAGATGGATGGTATTGAAAATCAAGAAGTTTCTACACCAATGGAGATTAGTCACCCCCTATTGAAGGGCATGATAGGTGTGAAACAACTCCAATTTTGACGCAAGAAGATCCGACTATAGGCATAGTCACTCAAGCATCATCTTATGAAAGTACGACGATGTCCTTCCCGATGCACCAGTCCTTTCCCCGTTGAAGTCTACTACGAACCACAGAACCTGCTCCTCTCAGACAACACTGATTTTTGCCTCCTCCCGCCGTTCTAGATCTAGAAGGAAAATTGATTTTCAAGGAAGTAAAACTCCCTCTGTTATTACTAACTCCTTGTTTTGCAGGATCAGTGGCTCTAAAAGAAGAGCATCTTGTTCCTTTGAAAACATCTGGTTTCACAATAGAAAAAGATTGTATGGTCCTACCCCTAATGTTGTAGTGTGTAATTTGTTTTATGATTAACATTATGCTTTTTCCGATATCAAAAAAAAAAAATTATTACTCACTTTATAAATAGGTCATGTTTCAATATAATATTAAATGATGACAACAAAAAAAAAACATGCATAGCATATATAAAACCAAGAGTAGTATTCTTTCAAAGCGGTCAATATCATACTAAAGTGGAGTAAAGGCAAAGGCGAGTGTTTGGCTCAACACGTTGAATGAAGCACTTAGCTAGTAAAGAAATGTAAGGTATAGAACGAATACTATAAATTAAGAAAATATTTATTACCAGACAAAATTCATGTAAGTTTAATATTTATGTAGCAATTTAACACAATGTTGTAATTCCATCCCTCGTAAATTAGTTGCCATCTCTAGGATGTTGAAGTTTGAAATGATCGGTCCCAAACTCACCAAGAGACTTGGAGAAGAAGTATGAGGTGGATTCCCTCAATTGTAATATCCCTATAAATAGGAGGAATTTTTTTTGAGGTTAGCTCTTTAATTGGACCATAGGTCTTTTTAGATGAGAAATTACCACGAAAAAAGAATGCAACAGAAGTCCTCGGTCCAACACATTTTGCAATCACTCTATGGTAGACGCTTTTTAACACGTCATTAGCTATAATCTATCAAAATATATAGAAGACAAAAATTAGAACTAGTGTGTCATCACAATGATATATAGCTAAAATTAACTCACTAATTAAAAAATAGACTTTTTAATTATTACTTAACCAATTTAAGTCCCGTGCAACACACGATTTTTACTTAACCTAATTATAAAATACAATGTCAATTAACAATAATTTTTTAAAAAAATTCAATATTTTTAATTGAAACAAATACTTGAATTTCTTTCAACAAAAGTTAACTTGAATTTTATATATATTGTATCGAAAGTTAGATCATTAGACATTTAAAAAAAAACGCAAAATTAATGATTATAGGTTTTATATAAAAATGAAATTTTATGTTAATTATAACCAATGCAATGTATTTATAAACCCCATATGTCCCTATTTTGTTGGCATGTTTTAACCAACACAATGTTTTATAGTATACTTAATTTGATCGGAAAAATATTTTATACAAATTTAATTGACTTATTTTTGTGACAATTAATAATCAAGGTTTTTTATTTTTAGTTTATATTAATAGTTATTGAATTGTAGATTTATCATTATAAATAAATCAATAAATATATAATAAAAGCTAGAGTGTCAATCCTCGTTGGAGCTAAAAAAAAAATTCAAAGAAAAAAATACGATGTAGAATGATATGAAATACGGGAGTAGTGCATTATTCTAATATATTACCTTATACGTAGTATATGTTTGTTAATTATAGAAAAATACCAATTATAAATATATGAAAGATATGTTATAATATTTTCATTAAATGCATATAAAATATACTTCGTATATAGTTGCCAAAGTTAAATATTATAGGATGTATAAATTAGTATTCATGAAGATTTTTGTAATAAAAAAAAAGGAAAGTAAAAGTGGCGGAAAAATTGGTTGCTTCTTATTATTAATGGTATTTAAGAAATAGGAGGAAAAAGTGGATAAATTACATTAATAAAAGTGAACAATACAATTATAGACAAAAGATAGAGGGAGAAAGTGGAAAAAAGTACGAGGCATGTGCAAAATTCAAGGGTAATTTAGAAAGTACAATGAATAAATTTAAAAAAGTGAGGGAATAATGGTCTTTACATACTATCCAAAAATAGAAACATGAACAACATTTTGGATCTTCAAAATAAGAAAACAGGAACTATATTATGGAACGGAGGGAGTATATAGGAAGATCAAATGCAAATGGAAGTACAATTAATAATTAAAATACAACACTACAAGAAATAGCTCGAATTCCAACGGACACGAAAATCCGTCGAAAATTACGAATTTTTCGATGAATTTAAATTCCGTCAGAAATTTCCGGCAAATTCAAAAATTCCGTCGAAAATCCGTCGCAACTTTCTGACGGATTTTAAATCAGTCAAAAAATACCAAATTTCCGACGGATTTTTTCCGTCGGAATTCCGAATTTCCGACGGAATTAATTTCTTAGGAAATTTCCGAGGGATTTTCCGTCAGATTTTCCGTCGGAAACTATTCACAATATGAAAAAGAGAATCTAAACCCTAAACTTCTCTCCAGCCGTCACTTTCCCTTGTTTCCCCTCTCTCTTCTTCTCTTCCCTTTCTCTCTCTTCTTCTCAGTTCTCACTCCTCTCCTCTCCTTTCCTCTTCTTTCTCCGCCCTTTCTTTCTCCTCTTCCCAGTTCTCAATCTCTCTCTTTTCCTCTTCTCTTTTCCGCCCTTTCTCTCTCCTCTTCGATCTCTTCTCCACTTTCACTCTCCTCTCCTTTCCTCTTTTCCCCACCAGCCTTCATCACCATCAGTGAACATTTCGAGGTTTTTCGAACGCCATCAACTGAGTAGCTAAAGGAAGGTTCATTTCAAACACCATCAACTAAAGGTTTTTCATGTCAAATTCGGCCATGAAAACTCTAGATCTAGAGTTTTCATGGTCGAATTGGACCTTTAAAACCCAAATTCGAGGTTTTTCGGTGGAATGTGAGGTATGTCCTCTTTTTCTTTCATTTAATTTGGTTTGAGTTTTTTTTTCCTACTTTATTTTATGGTGGTGTGTGATTTATATACAATGGTGGTGGGTAGTTTTGGGTCAATCTAGGGTTAGGGTTTGGGTGGAAAGGATGAAATAAGGTGGGTTGTGGGTTGTGGTGGGTGCGGATCTGGGTTAGGGGTTTTGGTGGTGGTGGTGGGTGTGGCTAATGTGTGTGCGTGTGTGATGTGTGTCCGTGTGGTGGGTGGCACTAGGTTTGTGGTGGCTGTGGCTTAGGTGGGTTTAGGGTTAGGGTGGGGATAGTTCAGATCTGGGCTTAGGGTTAGTTTGGGGAGAGATGCGGTCTGGGCTTAGGGTTAAGGTTAGTTAGGGGCAGGTGGTGGTCTGATGTAGGGGGGTAGCGGCGGTGGTGGTCTGATGTTGGGGTTAAAGTTAGTTAAGGGTTGGAGGTGGTGATACGCCGTGCCGGTGGTGGTGCGGCGTGTTTTTTTTTATAATTTGATTGAAGCATTTTCCGACGGAATTTCTGTTGGAAATTTCTGGCAGAATTGTATCTGTCAAAATTTTCGACGAACTTTTTCGGGGCCGGAAAATCTTTTCCGACGAAGGAATTCCGTCGTAAAAGTTTTTCCGACGGAAAAGGTCGTTTTCCTATAAAATCTTTTCCGACAACCAGTTTCGATGGAAATTCCGTTGGAAACGGGTTTTCTGACGGAATTCACGGATTCCGTCGGAAATGGCCTGTTTTCTAGTAGTGCAAGTATACACCGATCCACATGCTTACTCATGTGCGTTAATCTCTATTATAGTAAATCTAAATGCATGTGATGTGTGATTTACATAAAACATGTACAACAAGCTCATACGTACTCCTTTCTTTCTATAATATAATCGCAAATTCTGTGGCTGGTCATACGGTGTGACCAACCATCATAGAGGTTACTTCGTTATTGTTATAGGGGTTACTAGTTAAGTATAACAGGATTACTCGGTCAATGTTATAGGGGTTACTCGGTCATGTCATAGGGGTTACTATGTTTTTTTACAAGTGACCAGCAACACACAAGATGGGCTGTAATATAATACTCCGCACCTATTTCTATTTTTAAGGTCAAACTTTTTTAAAAAAACTTGCTACATCTTCTATTTTAAAATCTTTTCTAAAGGTGTGAAGCTTAAAAAAACTAAAAATAGATACCAAAATCCTAAAAATTCTCTGTTCTCTCTCTTCAAACTTAGCCACCATAGTAAAGCCCCTAATTCTTCTTCAATCTAATGTTGTTAGCCAATAAATATCACCAACAGAATGGTGATTACAATCAATCCCTCCATGTAGGGTTTAGTTGGTTCCCTAATGGCATAGTGGAATTTTTAGTATTGTTTGTTTGTTGTTTGTTTTTCATGTGTGCAAGGATACAAATTTGGAAGATTCGTCTTGCAAATTTGTGGAAATGCGGGTATGTTGGCTTAGGGTGCAGATTTAGAAGATTTGTTTTGCAAATTCGCCGATCTTGGTGACCAATCAAGTTTTATCACTTTCGCCACTATACATCAATGGAGCTCTGTCAAGAACGATGCAAAGATATCTAAAATTATTTAAGAGCAGTTCAGAAGTGATGTCATTAGTTTAGAGGTGTTAAATACTTGTATTGAGCATTTAGATCTCTTAAGGGATGATTATAAGTGCGAATGACTATTATTATTATTTGATGAAATCACCCCTCCCTATTCCATTCAAATAAAAATCTTTTCTAAAGGTTTTAATTATTTGTCACTTGTGAAATAATTTGGTCCCTAAAATCTTTTTTTTTTGTAGAGAGTCACAAGGGCAGATGATGAGAATCAATCCCAAGATCTCTTGGGAACGAGAGGGAAGCTCTAACCACTTGAGCTATCCCTCACTCTGGTCTCTAAAATCTTAACATATATATTTCTTTTTTTTTTTTGCATGATTTTTTTCATTTTTCTTATGACAACGGTTTAGATAAATATAAAAGTATTCAAATTACGAGTCATACTAGCTCCTTTGTGATAAATATTAAACCATTATTTTGGGATATTTGGGATGCGTTTACTATAGAACTCCAACATATAGTTTGTGTTTTTGTGTGCTTTATCCAAGTTAGACTCGATTTCTTTTATTCTGGTTGTTATGTTGTAATTTAGGATGAAGTAGAGCATTTGGAGTGATGATGAACAAGCGATGACATTTTGAGAAGGGTTGTTGAACTTCATAAGATGATTTGCAAGTCATAAGAAGCTAGCCGTATGTTAGAGTGCAAGATGATGACTACTACATGGTCATGTACCTCTAACTACACGGTCATGTAATATTTTCCATGTACGACTATTTGCTACATGGTCGTGTACCATGAGCTACATGGTCGTGTGATCTCCTCTCTATATGAACTCTGCCTACATGGTCATGTACTCCTTAATTACACGATCGTGCACATACATGACATAATTTGGGATCGAGTAGAGACTAGCTACAGGGTCGTGTACCCATCAATACACGACCGTGTACGTGTGCGCAAAAGATAATTTTTGTTTTTATTATTTAATGTTTATTTTTAGGAAAGTATAAATAGTGGTCTTAACCCTATTTTAAAACATCGTATTTTTTCATTATAGTTTTCCTATTCTACGTTGTTTTGTGAGAGAATACATAGAACTCCATTGAAGCATTCAACTTAATTCAATTTCAAGTATTTCTCTTTCATCTTTAATCTCTTTATTCTTCTATTGTTATTATGTATTCCTTAATTATTTGTCTTGTTATTTCTATTATCATGTTTGAGTAGTTTCATAATCTAGTGTTAGGTTGAACCTTAATATGAATTAATGTGTTATTTGATTCCCAATTCTCAATTCAATTAATTTTATAATTCTTCTTTGTTAGGGTTGGTTTTATAATCAGTAATTAACTAAAAATAGTATTATTGAATGTGATTATGTTTATAACGAAAGTTGATTCTTAATTGATTTTAGAACCCTAATTAAAAGTAAGAGCCTTTATGCATGAAAATAGCTAATTGTTCTTGCTAGGACTTATAGGTTACCGTTTTTAATATATTTGATATGTATGACTCCATATAGGTATGTTTGCATGTTAGGAAAGCCACTTGTTGATCAAAAGAAACTCTTGGTATTGTTATATGGTGCATCCGTCCTGTGGAATATTCATTGATTTAATTGAGGGAAAGGGATTGTTTTAGTGCATTGATTTGTGTTAGTGGGGATACTTAATCTTAGATGTCTTTAGTTCTTGATTAATTATGTAATATTTTCATTGCTTATTAGTTAATATTTGTTTAGTATAGATTTCTCAACTTTGATTTGGTTACTTGTTTTGTATTAATTTGAGTCAGTGTAATTTGTTAATCCATAGTCTTTTGGGATTCGATCCTTACTTGTCCTTCTACATAGTTAGTGGTCTAGTTAGATTTATTTTTGTTAGGTGCGCGACACACCTATCACTTTGTTACAGGGAGAATATATTAAATGTGTTTTTCAATTTGTCTTGTTAAGCCCTGGTTGCTTTGTTTTCCTATCCCATTTACTTAAATATTTTTTTTTTCGATTTTTCACTGAACTATATCACATCATAACTAGATTTTATTTAAAACAAAAACTTAAAACACATCCAATTACCAGGTCTCATTACTTTTCTTTATTGTTAGCCCAGCCCATTCAATGACTGTTGAGGCCCGCAATTTTACTTTCAAGTTTTGTGAAACCATTTACAATATTTTGTCAACATTGAAATAAGATACGAATGGAAGAAGTGATTCAAAGATAGTACATTACACATGAGTAGTACATGACATTAAACAACGCCAATAAAAATGTATTCACTGGTTACATGTTGATATACACATAGGTACCCAAAATATTCATGTACATTTGATCATCAAGCAATTTAATACAATGATCAATGGTGAAACATAAACCATCTCATCCAAAAATCTGATTGCCGTCTTCATAATCGAATTTTGAAAAGATCGATTCCTGGCTGATCTAGTGGTCTTGAGACAAAGTGTGTGAGGAACTCCTCGAGTGTAAATTCCCTATAAATAGGTAGATTTCCTTCTGTTATTAGCTCTTTAATTGGACCATATAACTTTGGCGATGAAAAAAGACCTTTGAAAAAAAAGCTATAGAAATCCTTGGGCCTACACTTTTTGCAATCACTATATGATACAACACTTCTAAATTTGTCATTGGATACCATCTATACAAATTAAAGATAATAAAAGGTCGATGTTAATATATTATCAAATGTAAGACAAGTCACGTGTGGATAACAAAAAAGTTTAATTTAGACTCAAATTAATAATCTAATCTAATATATATAAAAATAAAGTAGGCATTTTTGGAGAGCATTCGGAGCGCCACATAAGAAATATACTTATTTCGACCAATAAGAAGAAAAATTTATATTTTATTTTTGATTTAAAAAATTATGTCGCCACCTAGATAAAAGTAACGAATTACATTTGATATATCTAAAATTTTAATGTCACGTAGATTATAATCCATGAATTAAATTATATTAATGAAAAAAATAAAGTAAAAATATAGGAAAAGATAAATTTATTAATTCAATACTACGAGTATAAAAAATCCAAAAAAAATATACTAAAAAATATTTAAATGATAAACGCTTATAATAAAGTTTGATACCTATCATTATAAGATAAATTTTGATAGTATTTATGATAAGAAATACAAATTGTTCGTTAATTATAATTAAATTAAAATTTGTGACACCTACCATTATAAATTGATACATCATACGACACAAACAAAATTTTGTATCAATAAAAAACCCCATCAAGCGAATTTTGTGTTAATTTTTGGTCATCTATGGCCGGGTAATTTTTAGCTTAATTTTTAAAATCCTATGTTTAAATTAGTATTTCTAATTACTACTTACATTGTATTAATTTGGGATACTCAACGATTATATGTTTATGTTTTATTTACTAAATGTTTTTTTCTATGCAGATCTAACACATCATATCATTACAAAACCCCATCAACTGAATTTTGTGTTAGCTTTAGGTCATCAATGTTCGGGTAATTTTTAAAATCTTATGTTTAAATTTATGTTTGTAATTATTAGTTACATTGTATTTGTTTAGGATACTTAACGATTATTTGTTTATGTAATGACATACGATTAAATGTTGTATACTTAATATATAGATGACTTTGGTTATTTTTGGAGATGATGAAAAAATTCCAATGCATAGATTTGATTTTATATCGCAACAATTTTTCATTTATTGGTAAATATATTGATTTATTTTATATAAATGTAAAGACTTAATTTATATCAATTTCAGTTTGGCTAACATATCACGGTTCACTTTATCCATTGATGTAGTAGGTTGGTTATGGACGAGGTTGGTGATTCTATCGAAATAAAAGATATGGTAAAACAATGAATAATGATTTAGGATTTAAATTATTAAAAATTTATCATTTCACATTAAAGATTTTATATAACGTAAAAAATATCATATTTAAAATTTATTTATAGTTAATAAATTCATTATAAATTATAGTAAAAATAAGTAAATATTAAACTTTTGTAATTTTGTCTGAAATTATTAAATACAATAAATCAAATAATTAAAAATCTTAAATGAAAAAACCATACATCGCATGGGCTTCCATCTAGTCAATCAATAACTTAATACTAAAAGCAAAACCAGTGATGACACATGTCATCCACTGGTTGAAAATTTTCCCTCTAATTTTTTTTTTGTGTCAATACTTTATGAAAGATATCTAAATCCTTTAATATTCTCCTTCCATTTTGGCGATTATATATATTTTTTTATACACACTCAAATGGAATATTTTATATGTATATTAAAAATGAGCATAAATGTTACTCCGTATAAAAACAACATAAATAAATAGTATATTAAAATAATAATAATAATATTATTATTATTATTATTATTATTATCATTATTGTTATTATTATTATTATTATCACCTTACTTCTAAATTATAATTAAAACCTACGTACTACTCACTCATATATAAAAATTTGATTCTATATATAGTAGAAAAATAAAATAAAAGTTTATTAAATTTGCATAAACCAATGTGTGGTGTATGTCAAATTCTGTCAGCAAGATAGGGACATGATAGTGTATATAGCATGGGTTCTAAATAATCAATACTCACTTATTTTCTTTCACATTTATAAAGTCTAACGCACCACTAGCCTTTACATCATTGTCAAATACAGATAATTAAAAAAATTAATTTATTTTATTTAAATATGATTTTTTTTTTAGTATATAATTGCTAAATTAATGTTGTACTTCACTATATAATTTAGTAAAACTCGTGCATTGTACGGGACTTTAACTAGTAATCATATATTCATACACTAAAACAATAATGATTACCCTCCAATTGATTAGAAGTATTTGTAATAAACTAGGCAAAAGAGATCAAACCTGTAGTGCATCTCCAATGTTAACAATCAACGCACCCTTTACAGGCTCGACATTAACCCATTGGTTTTCATGAAGAACTTGGAGGCCTCCGATTAGATCTTGCAAAAGTGTTGTAATAAAGGAGGCATCGGCGTGTTTGCTAGTTCCTAATGAAAGATCTGGCTCCGGACACTCCGGCTAGTAGTGGCAAACTAAGTTCCAAGCTTTTGTACTTTCCAATTCTTGTAAACAGTCTGGTTTTAATCCAAGACCCATTGATAACAACATGAGTATAAGATCACCTAACTTAATGACATGGTTGATATAATCCAGTATCACATCCCTGCAAAAGCTACCTTTTAGCAACATACTTCAAGAGTTGAAACTACAATGTGAGTAGAAGAATGAGCTAATTACAAACATATAAAAATAGCTCATTAGTCTCTAGTACTGATAAAATTGTGTAAATATAAATCCGAATCAAATTCTAAGAATTTATTATTATGAGGATAAAACTAATAAAAAAAAATGAAAATAAAGAGTGTGAATTGAATGAATGTCAACTAAATAGGTTTATTGTAATTGAAAAAGGACTTGTAATTAGATTTGTTATTGAATCTCGTTTATATCATTGTCTATCTATATGACTCTGTTTTTAAGTCAAACCGCTAATAAAAATCAAGAGATTTTAAACAAAGGTGATTACTCCTTAAAATGACCAATACATCCAATTGTTCCAAAATCATGTATAGTACGATCAAATTCAAGCTCTACTTTTTCCGGGATTACTTTTAATTATCTCAAAATTAAAGATCAAATGGCAAGATAACAATTAATAAATAAATAAAAAACTTGCATATAGGAGGTAACTCTTGAGCATCAACTTCACCGGTAAAAGTAGTGTTAACTGACAAACTATCCCTCCAATTTGCCGCATTCGATTTATAAAAATCATAATTAGAATTAAAGGTGACAACCTTTGATTTATCGCTACTATAAAACTTCTTCTTATGCTCATCATCTTGCTCATGAAATATTCGAGCACCTTCAATCATCTTATCCAACGCTTCCAAGGGAATCTGTATGATTTACAACTCGAAAAAATCCCCATTTTTCTGATGCCGAAACAATTTCTTTCGCAATCTCTGTTGTTCTATCATTACTTTCATGATCAACTAAGCTAAATCTATAATCGGAACACTTATATCTTTATGACATGTACCTAAATCTTTTGAACGATCTTCATGTGGTCGTACAAATATGCTAGGAATTTCCTTTGTTCCTTCCTCAACTAGCCCCTTAACACCTGTTTTTCGAGCATCGAACACCTTAAGATCCTTCGTTCGATCATAACTTTCAGGTTGGGTTCCAATGAGGGTATCTTGGCTGTCCATTATTTTCACCTGTTTAAAATGGAGTTTATTGTTTCAAAATGATTGTGAGTTGGTTCAAACTGCAAAGGTTTCTAGAAAGCCTAGAAATTGAGTTCATTGACTTTATTTGTTAAAGAAACCTCCACCCAAAATAAAATAATTAAAAAATTCATTTATGAAAATTCCCCAACAACTCTTAAAGACTCTTTAAAGTTATTTTAATGATAAATTTCCATATTTTAATGCGTGACACATATGTTAGATTCAATTATAAAATACTCCACTTGTTCCCAAATACTACAGGAAAATACAAGTTCATCTTTATGATAAACAAATGTGTTTATCATGAGGGTATAATTGTCAATTTGTATACTTAAATCTGGACAGCCTTGTAATTTCAACAATAAAAAAAGTTAACAGCGTTAACTTTGTGAAGAATGTCGTTAATGAAGGAAAACCTTCAATAGAAATTTCAGAAGCTTCAATGGAAAAAGTGGAACTCAAAATTAGCTTCAATGGAGGAGGATAACACCCTTACCCTTAGGGGTTCACCATGCCCTTAATTTCACCCTTTTTTCATAAGGTTTTTGTCTTATTTGGCGGCGAAGCCACCAGAGATGGTGGTGTTGGTGTAAGGGATGGAGATCGCGAAAGGAAGAAGAAGATGGAGGTAGAAGGAGAAGTCAGTTTCAATGGAGGAAGCAAGAGGTTGAAGGAAGAAGAAGGAGAATGAAGGATGAAGTTGGGTAACGTCGTTAATTTTACAAGTTGAAAAATTGACAGCTGGAATCAACTCAGTCGAAGAAAGTATTATTTAAATCAATTTATACAATTTCCAAGACAAGATAACATCCCATGTTTATCATAAAGATAAATTGGGGCTCCACAAATACTACCAACACGTATTTGTATGCTCGAGCTTTATTTTTATTACTTCCTCTGTTTTTTTAGTTGCATCACTTTTTTAAAAGAAGTTTTAAATTAGTTGTATCATTTTCATTTTTCACTAATAAATTATCTGTATCTCTTTCATACCACATGGGCCCCATTTATTTTTTCTGTCTTCCTCTCTCTACTCCAAAAATTGCTCATAAATCCGTGAAAATAAAAGTGATCCAACTAAAAAAACGGAGAGATATTTAAAAATTGAACTTATTAGTACATGCATGAAAATGACTAAATTATAGTGTGCACGCAGATGAAGTTAAGTATTTGTGGGATAAAAACAATAAAAATTTAATGCATGTAAGGTTAGTGAAAGAGATAAACAACTACGAGTAAAACAATAGCTAGAGTAATGATATAAGTAGTTTTGGGGCTATATATAAGTTGGAATATACTTCCTAAATGGAATTCAGTTAGGAATTCATGACAAAATCACGCGTATATCGGTATAATTAATGTTAATTTATCCTTAATATTCCTTTTTTAGCTCTTATACATAGCCGTATCATTTTCCTTATATTATGTCAAAATGATATTGCAATTGTTTTGGAAACGAAACAGCTGAGCTTTTAAGAACATAGTGAGTATGCAGTGCTTACACTCATATGTAATTGGTATAAACTAGAATGGAATCAAGAATAAGGGACAGCAGATTAGTGAACGCAAATTATACAATAACCACCTTAGAATCGAGACATGAAACAATGACATGAAAATCATACAGCACGCAGCCAGATTTTGATGATCGGAAAATGAACATGACTTTGTCAAGGATGTTGATTAGATTGTAGTGTTACTACTCTCCAACTTTATGATTATGTAGCTTGAAGTATTCGAATCCTGGTTCATCAAGGGGCCGAGAGAAGAAATATATCAGAAATTCACTGAGGGTGAACTGTCTATAAACAGCTGAATTTTCATCAGACAGCAGCTCTTGAATTGGCCCATACAACTTTTGTGATGAACGAAGGCCTTGTAGAAAAAATGCTACTGAAATTCTAGGTCCGATACGATTAGCAGATACGCGATGGTACACACTCTTGAACTTGTCGTTGGAGATCATCTGCATAGTAAAAACAGATTAAAAAACAGTAAATCAGACATTAGTACTTAGCTGATCTGACAAGAACCAAAGACAGGATGACAGATTGAACAAAATTAATAAGAAACCTGAAGAATATCTCCAATGTTTACGACAAGGGCACCAGGTTTAGGCTGAACGTCCACCCATTGATTTTCATGGAGAATTTGGAGACCGCCAATTTGATCTTGTAGAAGTATAGTGAGAAATGAGGAATCAGAGTGTTTGCTTATCCCTTGAGTCAATTCTGGAGCAGGGCAAGCAGGGTAGTAGAGGTTTACGGCGGTCCATCCTTTGTTACATTCCATATCTTTCAGATGATTTGGTTCGAGTCCAATAGCAATAGATAATAACTCTAGAAGAAGATCACTTAGCTTAAGTACTTGGTTGTAGTAGTCTAACAACACATCCCTGCAAATTATCAAATGGACACTCTAATTTGGCAATAATCATACCATACACTAAAATTAGACTAGAAAAATATAGGATTTTGAACATATTCAAAAATGGAAAAAGTAATTATATACTTCTTAACACAATTTATCATTGTACCAAACTGAATTAGCCTGACTCGAAACCAACCTGACCAACTGATATGATAGGCTTATCTTCGGGTTATTAATTTAGGAGTAATAGCGAAAGATTGCTTTACATTGTAATGATCATATTCTAATGTATATTGTACTACCTCCATTTCATGTTTTTTGCAACTTTGGAATATTTTATAATCTCACAAATAATACCCTAAAGTTGCAAAAAATATGAAATGGAGGTAGTATATGTACAAAAATGGCAGTGATGAACAAAAGTACCTGCATATTTCTGGTAACTCTTTGGGATCAAGATGACCAGAATGTTTTGATGTGTCAACTGTCAAAGTATCCCTCCAATTCGCAGTCCTTGAAGTATATAGGTCGTAATTGGATTGATACAATAGTTGTTTGTTCCTGTCACGGGTGTACATTTTCTTCTTTACCTCGGCATCTTGTTCATGAAACAACCGAACCCCTTGTACCATCTTATTTAGCAAATCCAAAGGGATTCCGTGATTTATCACTTGAAAAAATCCCCATTTTTCTGATGCATTAAGGACTTCTTTGACAATCTCAGCATACCGATCTTTGTTATGAATTTCTTCTAAATTTATCACCGGTACTTGGAGTTTCACACACGGAATATTCAATTCTTCTAAGAGCTCGTGAGTTGGTCGAATGAATATCTTAGGAAGGGTTTTTACACCTGAATCTACTAGTCCCTTCACCCCTGTCTTTGTATCATCGAAAGCCTTCACCTCTTTAGCGCAATCATAGTCGAATTGGGAGCCATTGGTGTATCCGTCCATGCTAAATGTCCTCAAATTCAGCTATAGACTAGAACAATGACTTAGCACCACTAAATTCAGTACCCGAGCCCCTAGTGATTAATGTTAAGGATACAACATGATTCGATAAATGGCCCTTAAAGAACGATTGTGAGTCGATAACATATTTACAAGGTCTAGTTATAAAAAATCATTTGAGTTACTCAGGACTTTTTCCGAATATTCTAAAATAATAATGATCTGCATACGAGTATGTGATTTATTAATTTGGGGCCGAAAGAGTAATATGCCGCATGTGCAGCCAAAGCTAACAGATAAACATTGAAGATATTTAATTAATGACGGAGCAAACAAGACCATATAGCTAATTGAAAATGACGCATCGAATTCCTGTGGCTCACCTTGAGTTGAACCTCGATAAGAAAATAAATAACAAGTGTTGATATAGAAATAAAATATTACTCGTACAATCTATGAAAGTTGTCATTTTATGCACCTACTAGAATAAAATCTCAATTATATTTGATAAGGGTTAAGGAAGGGGTTGTTAAACGACGCCCTCATTTTATCAGGTAATGCCCGCATTTAAATATGAATGGACCGAACACACCCTCGTCTGTATTCCACGTTTTTCTTCCCTCTAACTCAATGAAACATTCTCTCATCCCAACAAACCACCACCAACCACCACTGATCGAGGGCGAGGTCATCGCTGAAAATTTATGCCGTGTTTTTTTGGGTGTAGGCTAAACGCCTAGTTTTTTTTAAAAAACCAAGGAGAAAACGCCTAGAATTTTTGAAATTCCTTGGGAGAAACTAAAATTCTAGGCGTTTGTCCCCATGGAGTTTCGAAAATTTAAGGCGTTTATTTTGCAGTTTTTGCGGTTTTTATTTTTATCATAACTTTTGATCCCGAACTTGAATTAAGACAAATAATATACCGTTGAAAATTTCTATATGTCTACTTTCCAACCCATTTAAAATCAGGTCAATATCATTTTTAGATATTAAAATATGACCAAAATAGGGCAAGGGTATCGGTTTTCGATCGAGTTTAGTATTTTAGCCATATCCTAAAGTCTAGAAATGATTTTAACTTGATTCTAATTTGGTTAGAAAGTAGAAACCCAGAGCTTTCAAACTATATATTATTTGTCTTAATTCGAATTCGGGATAAAAAGTTATGATAAAAAACAAAAAAGGCAAAAAAAAATTAGGAAAAAACATCTAAAATTTTCAAAACTCCACGGGGAGAAACGCCTAGAATTTTAGTTTCTCCCTAGGAATTTCGAAAATTCTAAGCATTTTCTCTTAGGATTTTTGAAAATATTAGGCGTTTGGCCTCCACCAAAAAAGAGAAAAAAAAACCGACTTAAACTTCTGGCCTCAGTCAGTGATGGTTGGTTAGGATGAGAGAATGTTAAAATATTGAGTTAGAGGGAAAAAAATGTGGTATATATGCGAGGGTATGTTCGTCCATTCATGTTTAAATGCGGACATTACCCAATAAAATGAGGGTGTCATTTACCTTTCCACTTAAGGAACTAATGCAAGTAATGACAAGAAGTAAATAATTGAGTTTAACCTTCTAGAAATTAATAATAATGCAAAGTGCACTACAACCACTAAAATTTAAAGAAGCTCCAACCAATTATTAAGTAAAGGCATCCTGTGACAAGACATGATTAAAAATTACTAATCCTGTTTGATAGATTGTTACTGGTTTTTTTTTTCAGCGAATTATTAGGGTTTAGATGTCAGTTATATGTATTATTATCATGTATTTTTCTCGATCTGTTTCTTAATAATTGCTATGAATTAATTTTTACATTTGTTGATGCAAAATTTTAACCATTAATGACGTTAATATCAATAACTTAAGTAAAAGTTGAGATTGACTAAGTTATAAAATAGTTAGTAGATTCGGTTATAGGTTGTTAGATATTAAAATGTAAAAATGACTCGCATAATCCTTTATTTTTTCTATTGAAAAAGCTTGCCCTAAGCAGCTCATGTCTAGATTTTCAATTTGTCTTGAAAGCCTACTTTGCAAGCAATTTAGTCCTTTGCCCCAAAACAAGAAAGCATGTTACAAACGGTAACCTATACATAAGTAATAACATAATTTGGAATAGCAAGACATCAACAACGAACCACCAAGAAAGAGCACACAATTGGATCCCAGAACAATGCCCCTACTCCACCATCTCAAATCATCAACCTTGGATTTTTTTTCTACCTGCCAACTCCATGATTTTGTATTTTCAAATACTCAAATCCAGCATCATCAAGGGGTCGTGAGTAGAAATGTGCATAAAATGCATCGAGAGTGAACTCTCTATAAATAGCTGGATTTTTTTCCGACAACAACTCTTTAATCGGTCCATACAACTTTGAGGATGATGAAACACCTTTAAGAAAGAATGCTGACGAAATTCTTGGTCCAACTTGATTAGCAATCACTCTATGATAAACACTTTTAAGTTTGTCATTGGAAATAATCTGCATCATAATAAAAGTTATCAAGAAAAAAAATATTCAATGTTGCATCCAATTTCTAGATAACATGTAACATTTCTATTTTAGACCGGCCTAAAAATAAGGGCTACTTTCATCATTTAGTAGCTAAATTGCATTTGTTTTCCTTTATATGCGCTTACTAGTACGTGAATTAAATGTAGCCAATTATTTACGAACAAGAGTATAAATGAGTTTGATATAATTAAAGTACCTGAAAGATATCACCGATATTTATAACAAGGGCTCCCGGTATTGGCTGAACGTCGACCCATTGATTTTTGTGAAGGACTTGGAGCCCACCAATTTGGTCTTGCAATAGTACAGTGAGGAATGCAGGATCAGTGTGTTTGCTTGTTCCTAAGGTCAATTCTGGAGCAGGACAAGCAGGGTAGTAGTGGTTTACTGAAGCCCATTGCTTGTTACATTCGATTTCTTTCAAATAATCTGGTTCGAGTCCAAGACCCATAGATAATAACTCTAATAGAACATCACTTAGCTTCAGTACTTGGTTAAAATAGTCCAACATCGTATCCCTACAAATCAACAAATGGACACATTGATTTCAAAAATAATCACAGAATAAAACAACTGTTACGTCTGTAGTAGTTCAAATTAAACAATCAACTTGATTGTTCATTCTGCATAAAAAGTATCTACACGAACACTTACATAATCACATAATGATATAATTGTCACATTATAAATTAGTTAAAATTAAACTATTAACGTGGCTACTAATTTCAGACGATGTACATACCTGCATATTTCAGGTAACTCATTGGGATCGGGATGATCAAAATTATAAGTGTCAACTACGAAAGTATCCCTCCAATTCGCAGCCCGAGAATTATAAAGATCATAATTAGACATATACTTAACTTGTTTTGTCATGTCACGGCTATAAAAATTCTTCTTTACCTCAGCATCCTGCTCAAAAAAACTCCGGATCCCCTGCAGCATATTATCCAACACCTTCGAAGAAATTCCATGATTTATAACTTGAAAGAATCCCCAATTTTCTGCTGCATCAATGACTTGCTCGACGACCTCATTGTAACGATCTTTACAATCAATTCCTTCAAAATTTATCACCGGAACCTCAAGCTTAACACAAGGAGTGCTAAGCTCTTGTACGAGCTCCTCAGGCGGTCGAATGAATATCTTAGGAATCGCTTTTGTACCTAAATCAACCAGCCCTTTCACCCCTGCCTTCGTAGCATCAAAGGCTTCCAACTCTTTTACGCGATCATAGTCGAGTTGGGAGCCGTTGGTGCATACGTCCATGCCAAATTTTACTCTGCACCTTTCAAAGATAAACTAGTATGAGTAGAATATAGAATGAGAACGAATTATTATTTGTATGGGTAATATTACCTGATACGTAGTACGAGTATACTTTATTACGCAAAATGGGTATGGGTACACAATTTAATTTGCTACCTAGTTTTGCAAAAGTCGATAGTGCACCAATTTACATGTTCATTAGACAAATTCACATATATAATCATCGACAAGGGACGACAACATGATAGTTTTCCTGGCTGACCAATTTTGGCAATAATTGAAATGTTATCTTCTACTATAGAAAAAATAAAATAAAATAAATAAAATAAAAATAAAAAATAAAAAAATTTGGAGCTAATATTTGTGAAAGATAAAGTGTTTTGAGAACCTAGAATAGATATGTGGAGATCTATGTACCACGTATTAAGGATTTTAACCATGGAAGATTTGAAATCTTTAATAACACGCAACAAACAGGATTACATATTTATATCTTTATAAACTAACAAACAATAATGATGTGTGGGTAGGATAATCTTGAATCTCACACAAAACTCTCCAAAAATTTATCTACATCTAAAGATGGCATTAGGCCGGGTCGGATCGAAGCACGGCATGACACGGGCACGAAAAAAGCACGACACGGCACTGTACTGTGTGTGTGGGTCGTGGGTCAGGCCTAGGCCACCTTTATTTGGGAGAAGCACGATATGGTACGGCATGGTCGGGCCCGGCACGACAAAGCATGCATTAAAGTAATGCAGTTTTTCTTAGGCACGCAAGCCCGACACAGCTCGACACGATGGCATGTGGGCCTGGGCCATGCACGGGCCAACCTTTTAAAAACTTAACCCCGGCACGACACGAAACTCGTGAGCCGAGTCATGGGCGGGCCGAACCTAACTAACCCCAAAGCACGTGAGTCTGGCACAAGGCACGACCCGGCATGGCCCAGAGCCATCTTTATCTACACCTTCGGAGTTCGGTATAAAAGCGGATTAGGAATTTAAAAATGGGATATACTGTAATTCTTTAGCTAGTGATAACATAAGTAGTTGGTTATAAGCTTGGTAATTTAGTTCGTCCTTCCTTTTAATTACAACATGGAGAGAGGATGCACATTTTAACGGTAGAGAAAAGGGATTCATGAGTTGAGGACAAAGATAAAGTAACCCTGTTTTTTAGTGCTGCTCTGCTCTGTTGAAATTTAATTTGCTCAGTTGAACCCTGTTTTGCTCTGCTAAAATCTGCTCTGCTATGTCCAGAAGCTCAAAAAAACAGGACTTTAACACTGTCTAAAAATATTAAACACTAGCCTTAAAAGTTTCTACAGTTATTCTACATCTTTCTTCTCAAGAAAGATTTTTAAAAAGCTCAGATTTGGACAAATTTTCTTAGGTTGGGCTGACCTCAATATTTGCATTTTTATCCAAGCTTTGGACAAGCGTTTTAGGCCCTAACAATGACTTTTAAGCTTTGGGCCCAAAAATCCCAGGTTGGCCGAACCATAGGCCTTAAAATGGGCCTCTCTTATACCTAATGCCCGAGCTGCCCCAGTAATTTGACAACTATCTGTTTGTTTCTTACTATTCTTCATCCCCCAAATTGTTTTTTTTTTTGACGAGTTCCTCCCATTTGTTTCCGCATTGTATTTTTGTGAGTCAAAACTTAAGAACTTTTAACATAAATTATCCTAGATCAATAATGTTGATTCCGTTTCAATGTTGACTTTTGGAATATTATTTGCATAAATAAAATTAGATCGAAATATTTACGTTTTAATACGTGTCTTGAAAATCATAAAATTTTCAATAAGGCAAACAAAAGGAAAAGAGGAAGCACTTCTTGTCAACCTTTATGGCTGTTGTAATAACATAATATGCTCCCTTTATTATGACTTTAGAAATAAAAAAAAATAAGAAAAAAAAGGGCCCATCACAATACTAAACTATTAATTTATCGCAACCATTTGTACTGCCCTCAACTAACAACTTTTATTTATTAAAATTATTGTATATAAATTATACAACCTTAATTTGAGCACTACTAATAAAAATAAATAAATAAAAAAATAAAATAAAAAACTCCTAAAGACTAGGAGAGAAACTGTACTTTATTGCCATGCACATAACACACATTAAACACATATATGGAACATAAAGGTATATGATGCACAAAAGTCTATTATTCATTCTTATTTTGACCTAAGCAATTAGGATGAGTGACTGTATCTCTGTCCATTAGAAATATGAGATATTCGAAATGTAGGATAATATCTTATATCTCTAACTACGTTACATCCGACTCATCGTGAAGTATTCCTCTATTCAACCTAGGAAGGCCAATTATTTTTTACTTGTTACTAACATAAGTACTTAAGTAGCATATATCAAAGTAGGGAAAGGCTTATTATTAGCATTCTATAAGAAAATACACGAAATTGATCATTTCTTGAAAAAGTCAAGGGCAGGGCTTCCATCTTGACCTTTGTTGAAGTAATGGCCAAGGTACTCCTGAATTGTGATCTCCCGGTAAATTGGTGGATTTTCTTCGGACAGTAACTCTTTAATTGGACCGTAAATCCTTGTGTTCGAAGGATCTGGCTTGAAAAATGCTGCCACTGAAACCCTTGGACCCACTGTTTTTGCCTTCACTCTATGGTACACACTCTTGATCTTGTCATTCGTAATCAACTACATATAGATAAGTAAGATAACATCAATAAATAATACATTTGCCCTAAACTTTCCTTTGATATATATTTTCTATCCTTCATTTCAACACTCAAGAATATTACTTTAAAACTTTAAATTCCTTTAAACAATTAATTCTACCAAATAATGTAGTTCATTTAGTCGGTTCAACATACATTTTTATCACTTTCAAGTACAACCCTTTTTCTTTCTTTTTTTTTTTTTTTTTTTTTTTTTTTTTTTTTTTTTTTTTTTTTACGTAGTTTACTTTTATCAGGTTCAACTCCTTAAGCTAGTACTGTGATGTATCTTTATCATTGTAAAATTTTGTCAAAGTGCAAGTTACCTGAAGAAGATCTCCCGTATTGATGACAAGTGCACCAGGAACATGAGGAACATCAACTAGTTGATCTTGGTGCCAAACTTGAAGACCACCAACTTGGTCTTGTATGAGGATGGTTAGCACATCATTATCAGCATGTTTGCCAAACCCAATGGCTACATCAGGCTCAGGGCACGGTGGGTAGTAGTGTCCTAACAACATCACGTGTTGGGCACAATCCATGTCTTTCAAGTGATTAGGGTTTAGCCCTAGCGCCCTCGAGATTAGTTCAAACAAAGTATGGGACAACTTTGTCACTTGCTTACTATACTCCAATACTATGTCCCTGTAACACAAGTACATTATAACATTAATACGTGTCATTTTGTAACATCACGTCTTATTCTAAAAGACAATGTTACAATGATTTATATTCAAAGTTGATTGACGAGTATTATAATTAATTATTAGGAAGGTATTTGTATAAAACTAATTAGGTACGTCGATAGCATATATTATACCTGCACACAAGAGGCAGTTCCTCGGGTTTAGGAGGTTCAGGGGCTGTAACGAATGTTATTGTATCCCTCCAATTGGTCACGGGTCCAGTGTACAAGTAATAGTTAGAAAAATAAACACATTTTTTACCAGCATATTCACGAGTGTAGTATTGTTTCTTGACCTCAGGGTCTTCCTCATGGAACCTACGTACGCTATCAACAACACCATCGACGACATCTTGAGGGATACCGTGGTTAACCACTTGGAAAAAACCCCAATTCACACAAGCATTCTCGATTTCTTTGATCACCTCCTTAAGCTTTTCAGGATCGTTTTCAATCCCTTCGAGGTTGATCGTGGGAATGGTGAAATCGGAGTTGTTGGGCTCAATATCAGAGCGATTGTGGTTTAGGTTATTAACGAACATACGAGGGACCTTAGACAAACCCGAGTCAATGAGTCCCTTAACACCTAATCTAGCCTCATCAAAGGATTTTAGCTCACTCTTTCGGTCGTATTGGTCTTTCATTGTTGCGGTTGTGGCTTGTGTTAGGCTCATTATTTTTTTCTTGGTTTTTTTGGTTTTTCTTGATAGTTTTTTGGTGGTAGTTTTCTATGTATTTTTTGCCACAAACTAGGAAATATGAGCAAGTGTAATGAGGTAAGTCTTTCTTGTGCCTCCTCATTTTATAGCAAGCTAAGTGTAGACTTCAGAATAATATTATTCAATGGTCTTCCTCGTAGACTAATATATATTGCATACTTATAAAGATTAGTCACTAACATTAATGTGATTATTGACTTGGGAATACTCTAATTTACCTCCTTAACTAATTCAAAATTCTTAATTATTAGTGAAATATTTATATGGCCAAGGTTTATGAAATCAAATAAAGAAACAAATTTGTGATAGATAGAGTATCGAATTGCAAGGACTTGTTTGACATCGTTTTTTTCCTTTTCTTTTAAACAATAAACTAAAACAGGAAACAAGAAAAAGTATTTCCACTTTTTTGTTGTCATTTTTAAAATTATTATAATTTTAATAAATTTGGCTAATTTTTAATTTATTATAGTATAACATGTCATAACTTTACCAAGCGAACCCTTGGTGTTAGTTTTAATATTCAACATGCATGATAGTGTCTGACTTTACATGCATGAAAAGTGACAATGCATATTCGAACCTAATTTTCAAGAATTTAAGCTACTAAATTAGTTAACATTATGACATCCACACGGAATATTGAAATACTACTTACGGAGTAATTAACAACTACTTACATCCATATAAATGGAGGCCAGCTTAGCAATATAAGTTTCTCCCTAAAATTAATAGCAGAGGCGGCAAATAAATGTAGACCTGGTGTTAATAATTGACCACTGACAAAATACTGTACAGTAATAAGGTTATGTTCCTATTTGGTTCTTTGTTTGTTATGTTTCATTGTTTTAGGGAGGGGAATAGAGTGGCAGACAAGCTTGCTAATTTGGGTGTTATTCTTTAAGAGAAGGTGGTTTATTTCGATAATTCTCCAATTGAAATAAAGAACTTTCTTTGGGAGGATATGGTGGGTGTGGCCTTGCCACGTTTGGTTGTGTAATTTTATTAGTTTTGTTTGGGTTCATACCCTCTTTTGCATCAAAAAAAAAAAAATATTAGGGTAATGTTCCTTGTCAAAAAAAAAATATATAAAAAAATAAAAAAGAGGTTTTGTTCAGTTTAGTTATAAGCAAATAACTATTTATTTTAGAAATATATTAATTAGATCATCAAATTAAAGCATGCAGTTCTTATTTTTTAATATTTGTATTTACTTATCAGAGTAATCACTACACATTTTTGGCTATGTAACTTACAAAAATAGGAATTATTTCTTTTTTTTTTTCTATGTTTGGAATGTATACATTAATACAAAACTAACGATTTGTCTTAGAATATTTTTTTTCATAAGAATTGGTACACAAATAATGCCAAAGTTTAGTTAATTAAAATTAAATAATCAGATCAACCCAATCAAATCATCATATCAAATGAATAGAATATAGCTAGCCTAATAAGTTTTACTTCATATCCTATCGATCACCCAAATAAATGGTATATCATTGTTATATACAAATTCAATAGTTACTTACCATTTAGAATATACTCATATGACAATCATTAATACTCTTTTATAAAAAAAATGAGTATATAGATTGTATCTCTCAACCTTAAATTTGTGAATCATTCCTTTACCCTTCACCCTGGCCACTTTTAAGGGATCTTGCTCACTAATCCAAATCGGATTGACCTGTATGACTATGGAGTGTGATAGATATTATAGTAAGATAATATTTTGTTGCAGATTCAGAATATATTTTGTATACTTATCGTACTAAGTTTCCTAACAGAATGAGGACTAGTCTTATAAACCATTATATATATTGATCAATGGTACACACTCCAATTTGAGGAGTTTTCCCAAAATCTAACATTTTCCTTATATTGTATTTCGTAGAAGGTAGAGGGTGAGAATGTGAACAGTTTAATGCGATGAATAATCATCTTCATGTCTATGTACTTAAACTCTGAAATTTAGGGGATGAACTTCATTTTAAGATTTCAGTCAATGTTGATTGGCTACCTTCTTAGCTAGTCCGCCGAAAGTAATGAAATTAAAATCATTTTTACTGTATTGAATTTCAAGCAATTATGTAATTAAATTCTAGAAATTTCAATTTTCAATCTTGATAAGAAAAATATATATTAACGGTAAAAGGCAGCAGCTCTCCAAATTCTTCTATCTTCTAGAGATATTTTTATACTATTGACTATTATGGCCGAAAATAGTTCAATTTCCAACAATTTTGTTTAAGTGTTAGGGCTATATATTTCATTTCAATGTGTTATATATATATATATATACCTTCTCAGCTAGTCCAGCCGAAAGTATTGAAATTAAAATCATTTTACTGTATTGAATTTCAAGCAAATATGTAATTAAATTCTAGAAATTTCAATTTTCAATCTTGATAAGAAAAATTATATATTAACGGTAAAAGGCAGCAGCTCTCCAAATTCTTCTATCTTCTTAAGATATTTTTATATTATTGACTATTTTGGCCAAAAATAGTTCAATTTCCAACAATTTTGTTTAAGTGTTGTTATAAACGAAACTACAGAAAAACGAAGAACAAGAATAATGTTACCGGGAATTAGACTGAGTCACGGACTCTGTCGCTCTCTTTAGAACATTCACGGTACTGCCCTTAGAATGTGCAAGCAGATCGTACACCACCGGATGTCCCCCGGGGTAAAACAGTCTCTCGAATTTAATATACCGATGGATTTGCACAAAGCCACCGGGCGAACAAAACACCAAAAAATATTAGGAACTGCTTGAACTGATTATTTTTTTTTTTTTGAGAAGAGAGGAGATTATTTTTCAGTATATGAATTGCTTAACACGGTCTGTTTTATAGCTGAGGGCAGAAAGCCGTTTTTAAAGACCATTGATTGCACAACGGCATATAAGCACGAATTACGCCCAAAACGGGTAGAAAATCAATTTTTTTCAAAACAGTCAAAAACTAATAAACACAAATAATGGGATTTAAAACGGTTAGCATAAATCAAGGCACTAATTATGTAATTAAAAAGTTAATTCTGTTTTAATCATCCAACCAACCCAACCCAACCCGGCCCGACTCGGCGCACGCGTGTGTTAGGTTGGTTCGGTAGGGTAACTCGACATTTTGAACCCTATCTCTGACAACGTACCACACACGACCTACTCTTGGTGTTGTCATATACCCGTGCTATTACGGCCATGCACGTCTATCCCAATATAGTGAACGCTTTAGAAATGCTGCCACACATTTCATAGGAAGCGGCCTAACTTCCATATTCACATAGGTGAATATATCAAGAGTACTCCTGTAGCTAGATACTCCACTCCAAATGGAGTATAGATTTCATTAAGAGTTCCTGCTAACTCATCCTTGACCGCTTCAGGAATTTATGTCTTTTGAATGTTGATAATTTAGAGTGTCGGAGGAGCGCTCGCGCTTCTGAATCGCGCTCGCGCCAGTTAGGCGCGACCCGCGACAAAATCGCGCATAAACCGCTATGAGTTTATGAAAATTCTGGAAAAGTTTGGAGGTGCGCCCGCGCCATGGCATGGCGCGGCCCGCGCCTAAATCGCGTCAAATTTCTGGAAAATCAGAAAGTTGAGATTTTAGAAGAGGAGCGCCCGCTCCACATTGAGGAGCGCCCGCTCCTCCTTGTGGAGCGCCCGCGCCTCTTCGCACGCGCCCGCGCTTCTTGCTGTTTTGCGGTTTTATACGACGGTTGATCCTATTATATAGGATGATGTTGTTTCGAAAGAAAGACAGAACTTTTCTCTGTAATTCTCCCTAAGTAAATTTCTCCATTTTTCTCTCTAAAAACTTGCAATCTTTTGTGAGAAATCTTCTTGATTTTAGTCTTTCTTGTGAATTATTTTATCATCAATTTGTTCTTAGTGCAAAGATCAATTGGGCTGACTTTTGTATCTCAAAGAGTATTTCCGGATCAAATCCCAAGCACCATTGTGGGAGAAATTAAACTCTTTAGGTATGTATTCATACGCCTAAGTCAGTGTATCAAGGATTGAGACTTAAGTGGTCACCGATTTCTCATGTTCATGTTGGATGTAATAGCTTGGAGTAGAGGCAAGTAAAATATCTTTCACAACTAGTGTTTTCTTTGTGTTTTTCTGTATTACTTTGATAAATTGGTGTTTGGTTGTAATACATTGAATTGTATTTGGTTGTTTGTATAATTCATTATCAATTATACATAGTTAGGTTTTGTTCCCACAATTGTTAAAGTACTTTTTGTTATTGAATTACTTGTAAACCTAACAATCTAAAGATTTTTAAATTTAGAAGTAATCAAGCATGTCTAGTGTGAAAGATTTGACCACAAATTTTGTCAAACCCAAGAAGTTTGACGGTGTGGAGTTTCGGAGATGGAAGAAGAAGATGTACTTTCTTCTTACATCTTTGAAAGTAGCCTATGTTATTAGTACTCCAAGGCCTAGTGAACATGAGAAAGAATCCTTGGAAAATGTTCGGGAAATGTCAAAATGGGACAACGATGACTTTATTTGTCGTGGTCATATTTTGAATGGTATGGAAGATGATCTTTTTGATGTGTATCAAAATGTGGAGTCGGCTAAGGAGTTTTGGGAGTCCTTAGATGGCAAATATATGGCTGAAGATGCTTCAAGTAAGAAGTTTTTAGTAAGTAATTTTAATAATTTTAAGTTTGTTGATGGTCGGTCCATAATGGACCAATTTCATGAATTACAACGAATCTATGGGAACTTGAAACAACATGGTATTTCTATGGATGAATTGTTTGTTGTTTCAAGTATAATTGACAAGTTGCCTGCTAGTTGGAAAAGTGTTAAGCATGAGCTTAAACACAAGAAAGAGGACATGTCTTTGTCCGAGTTGGCCACCCATCTTCAAGTTGAAGAAGGGATAAGAGCCATGGAAAGTGCTAAGGATGGGAATCCTAGCTCATCTACCATTAATTTGGTAGAGGAAGGAAAAACTAGTGCTTCCACTAGTGGAAAGAGGAAGTATAATACCTCTTTCAAGGGAAAGTCCAAGAAGCAAGCAAACAATAACAAGTTTGCTTGTTGGGAATGCGGTAAAGTTGGTCACCGCGAGAAGGACTGCTTTTCTTTTAAGAAAAGGATGGAGAAAGCCAAGGAGGGACATGCTAGCACTAGCAAGGGCCAACCCACCAAAGGTAATCCAATTCATAAGGTTGAATTTAATTCCGGTTTGGATTTAAATGCAACGGATCCTAACATTTTTATGGTGCAGGATGATGACTCATGGTGGATGGATTCGGGGGCTTCAAGGCATGTATGCAAGATGAGGCATTGGTTCAAAACCTTTCACAAGGTTGGTGATGGAGAAGATCTCTTTATGGGAAACAATTCAACCATCAAGGTCCTTGGTAGAGGACAAGTAGAACTAATGTTTAGTTCGGGGAATGCAATCATTCTTAGGGATGTGTTGTATGCTCCGGATATTAGTCGGAATCTTGTATCGGGGCCTTCCCTGAATAGTCTTGGCTATAAACTAGTGTTTGAAGCTAATAGGTGTATTATTACTAGAGGAACAAATTTCATAGGTCGTTGTTATTTATGTAATGGATTATTTAAGCTTTCTTTGAAAGACATGTATGGATTTGATGATGTTTGTTTGAATGTTGATGCAAGTGATAATCATGTTGATTTAAATTTGTTTGATTTGTGGCATTCTAGATTAGGACATGTGAATTATAATAAAATGCTTTTCATGTCCAAACAAGAGTTGATTCCATGTTGTGATATTTCTCCTAATAAGTGTTCTACTTGCATGTTGAACAAGATCACTAGAACTCCATTTAAGAGAGTTGAGAGAAGTTCTAACATTTTAGAACTAATCCATAGTGACTTGTGTGATTTTCATAGTACGCCTTCTTTGGGGAACAAAAGATACATTGTCACTTTTATAGATGATTATTCTAGGTTTTGTTACGTGTATCTTTTGCATTCCAAAGATGAAGCTTTAACCAAGTTTGATATTTATAAAAGGGAAGTAGAATTGCAAGTAGATTCATTTATTAAGAGAATTTGAACTGATAAGGGAGGGGAATACTATGATCCAAGTTATTTCCAATATTTGGGTATAATTCATGAGACTACAGTTGGTTATGCACCACAATCAAATGGTGTAGCTGAAAGGAAAAACAGAACTCTTGAAGAAATGGTTAATTCCATGTTGTCTTACTCAGGTTTGAGTGAAGGGTTCTGGGGTGAAGCTATGTTGACAGCATGTCACATTCTTAACCGGGTTCCCACAAAGGGAAAAGAATCTACTCCTTATGAACTTTGGTACAAGATAAAGTCAAACTTGAAGTATCTCAAGGTTTGGGGTTGTAGGGCAGTCGTAAGAGTGTCCGGCAACAAGAAAAAAAAGCTCAGTGAAAGGGGCTTGGATTGCATATTTATAGGGTATGCTGAGCATAGAAAAACTTATAGGTTCTATGTAATAGAACAAAATGACTATATATCTGGTCATTCAGTTATAGAGTCAAGAGATGCAATTTTTTATGAAAATCGATTTTCATCAATGAGTAGACCGAAAGATCTACAAATTAGTGCCAATGATAGGGAGATAGTAGAGTTGAATGATCAACTTGAAACTCATGAAAGTACATTCAATAATGAGAATGTTGAAACTCCTCAATTAAGGAGAAGTACTAGAGAAAGGAAAATTAGGAATCCTCTAGATGACTTCATAATTTATTTGGTTGAAGGATCTAGGGATGTCCTTAGTTCCACTACTCCCTATTGTTTCAATGTGGATAGTGACCCAAAAACTTATAGTGAAGCAATATCTTCCCAAGATAGTGCATTTTGGAAAGAGGCTATAAATGATGAGATGGATTCCATCATGGGAAATAACACTTGGGTCTTAGAGGATTTACCTTCCAGTTGCAAACCTCTTGGTTGCAAGTGGATTTTCACTAGGAAAAGGAGACTGGATGGCTCCATAGTGAAATTTAAAGCCAGATTGGTTATCCAAGGCTTTAGGCAAAAGCATGGTGTTGATTATTTTGACACCTATGCACCGGTTGCAAGAATAACCTCGATAAGGTTGTTAATTGCAATGGCTTCGGTATATAATCTAGTAATCCATCAAATGGATGTCAAAACGACATTCCTTTATGGAGATCTAGAGGAAGAAGTGTACATGAAACAACCCGAAGGGTTTGTTTTGGAAGGACAAGAAGATAAGGTGTGTAAATTGGTTAAGTCATTGTATGGACTTAAACAAGCACCAAAACAGTGGCATCGAAAATTTGATGACACAATTTTGTCTTTTGGATTCAAGGTGAATCAAGCTGATAAGCGTATATATAGCAAATTTGATGACAAAGGTCATGGTGTCATCATTTGTCTATATGTTGATGATATGATTATCTTTGGTACAAGTCTACACAAGTAGAATTGACCAAGGAATTCTTATCCTCATCTTTTCAGATGAAGGATTTGGGGGAGGCGGATGTCATATTGGGCATCAAGATAATTCGGGACAATGGAAGACTTATTTTAAGTCAATCTCACTATGTTGAGAAGATGATCAAACGGTTCAACATGTTTGATAAGTGTCCCGTGAACACCCCCATGGAACCAAATGTCAAATTGGTTAAGAATTCGGGGAAAACAATTTCCCAATTGAAATATGCAAGGATAATTGGATCCTTGATGTATACCATGACTAGTACAAGACCAGATATTGCATTGGCTGTGGGAAAACTAAGTAGATATACTAGTAACCCGGGTACACAACATTGGTTTGCAATAAGGAGAGTCTTGAGGTACCTTAAGGGTACATTAGACTATGGTCTAGCTTATAGTGGATTTCCTTCGGTTTTAGAAGGGTATTCTGATGCTAGTTGGATCACTTACAAAGAGGATGACTCTTCTGTAAGTGGTTGGGTATTTATGTTTGGAGGAGGTGCCATTTCATGGTCTTCCAAGAAACAAACTTGCATCGCTGATTCCACTATGGCAGCAGAGTTTATAGCTCTTGCATCAGCTAGTAAAGAAGCTGAGTGGTTGAGGAATCTCATGATAGAGTTTCCTTTATTTCCAAAGCCAATGCCACCGGTGGCAATCCATTGTGATTCCAATTCGGCGTTGATAAAGGCTTATAGTCAAGTGTACAATGGTAAGTCTCGGCATATTTCACTAAGGCATAGCCTAGTGAAAGAGCTTATCAATGATGGGGTCATAAGTCTTGACTATGTTCCAACAAAGATGAATTTGGCAGATTGCTTTACCAAGGCAATGCCAAGACATTCCATCATATTTTCTATGAATGGAATGGGTTTATGTCCAAAAACACAAACTTGTGAAACCCAATCTAACGCTTGAAGAAACATCAAGTCTTAGATTCAATGTGGTTGAATCGCAATATTGATGTTTGTTAAGCAATGTTTAATGACCCATATTGCTATGGTACTTGTGATGTATGAGGTAGCGTCAATGAAAAGTTCTCAAAGGTTTAGAGTTGAGAAGTTCTAAATGTAAGTGTCTTGTCACAAGGGCACAATTACGTATATGAGAACCTACCTATATAAGTTCGAAGTTTAGCCGCTTCAAGAAGTCTAAAAGGACATATAGACTTCGATGAACTTATGAAAGATACGGACACATGGCTGTTTAAAAGTGTCAAGTGATGAATGATTCGATTTATCTTATGTGTACTTCACCTTCGAATGGTTGGATATATCCGTGTGATTCAATCCATATGGAAATCATAGGATATGATCATCGTTAAGTGTGTTGTACTAGGTGTTAATTCAATCCGAAGGGACATTAACATTGATGCATAAGATGTGGCTAAATGATAGATTTGGAGAATGTATAAAGAAGAAACTCTAAATGGGGGAGGATTGTTGATAATTTAGAGTGTCGGAGGAGCGCTCGCGCTTCTGAATCGCGCTCGCGCCAGTTAGGCGCGACCCGCGACAAAACCGCGCATAAACCGCGATGAGTTTCTGAAAATTCTGGAAAAGTTTGGAGGCGCGCCCGCGCCATGGCATGGCGCGGCCCGCGCCTAAATCACGACAAAATCGCGTCAACTTTCTGGAAAATCAGAAAGTTGAGATTTCAGAAGAGGAGCGCCCGCTCCACATTGAGGAGCGCCCGCTCCACATTGAGGAGCGCCCGCTCCACATTGAGGAGCGCCCGCTCCACATTGAGGAGCGCCCGCTCCACATTGAGGAGCGCCCGCTCCTCCTTGTGGAGCGCCCGCGCCTCTTCGCACGCGCCCTCGCTTCTTGCTGTTTTGCGGTTTTATACGACGGTTGATCCTATTATATAGGATGATGTTGTTTCGAAAGAAAGACAAAACTTTTCTCTGTAATTCTCCCTAAGTAAATTTCTCCATTTTTCTCTCTAAAAACTTGCAATCTTTTGTGAGAAATCTTCTTGATTTTAGTCTTTCTTGTGAATTATTTTATCATCAATTTGTTCTTAGTGCAAAGAACAATTGGGCTGACTTTTGTATCTCAAAGAGTATTTCCGGATCAAACCCAAGCACCATTGTGGGGGAAATTAAACTCTTTAGGGATGTATTCATACGCCTAAGTCGGTGTATCAAGGATTGAGACTTAAGTGGTCACCGATTTCTCATGTTCATGTTGGATGTAATAGCTTAGAGTAGAGGCAAGTAAAATATCTTTCACAACTAGTGTTTTCTTTGTGTTTTTCTGTATTACTTTGATAAATTGGTGTTTGGTTGTAATACATTGAATTGTATTTGGTTGTTTGTATAATTCATTATCAATTATACATAGTTAGGTTTTGTTCCCACAATTGTTAAAGTACTTCTTGTTATAGAATTACTTGTAAATCTAACATTGAATATAATCAACTCATATCACTCCATAACTTGTTATTACCCGTTGAACCTATTTCTTGGGATCTCCAGTCTATAGGTTGGGTTACCATTATGAGTGACTCACTTTAATGGCAATAGTCCCATTTTCTTAGAAAAATTATGGACTTTCTCTTTAGCCAATTCTTTCGTCAAAGGATCGGCCAAATTATTTTCAGTGTGTACATAATCCACTCTAACAGCTCCGATTGAGAGATATTCTCTCACAGTGTTGTGCTTACGACGTATCTGTCGCCTCTTTCCGTTGTAATAACGGTTCAGAACTTTTGTAATAGCCGCAGTACTATCGCAATGGATAAAGACAGCCAGTAATGGTTTTTCCCATAAGGGAATCTCACCTAGCAGGTCTCTTAACCAACCCGCTTCTTCACTAGCTGTGGCTAGTGCTATCATTTTTGACTCCATGGTGGACTGAGCTAAAATAGTCTGTTTCTTAGACTTCCAAGATACAGCTGCACCAGTTATAGTAAAAATATATCCGCTGGTAGCCTTAGAGTCATCTGATAAGGTGTTCCAGTCAGCATCACTATATCCTTCTAGTACAGCTGGAAACCTTTCATAATGTAACCCTAATTTCATGGTCCTCTTAAGGTATCTCATGACCCTTTCAATAGCATGCCGGTGCTCATTACCAGGACAACTAGTAAACCTGCCCAATAATCCCACGACATAGGCAATGTTGGGTCTAGTACAATTAGTGGCATACTGAAGGCTACTAATGACGCTTGCATAATCAGATTTCCTAACGGCATCACTAGTGTTCTTAAATAATTTTACACTGGGATCATAAGGTGTGTTTGCAGGTTTACAATCAAAGTAACCATATTTCTTTAGGATTTTCTCAATGTAATGAGATTGATCTAAAGAAATTCCATTTTCTGTCCTAGTAATCTTAATCCCAAGGATTACATTTGCTTCTCCTAGATCTTTCATGTCAAACTCAGCATTCAGTAATAACTTTTACGTTGTTCACATCATGAATATTTGAACCAAAAATTAACAAATCATCCACATACAAACAAATTATAGTGCAAATGTCATTCTCAAATTTCAAATATATGCATTTGTCACTACCATTTATCTAAAAATCATGTGAAATGACTAAGTTATCAAATTTTTCATGCCATTGTTTCGATGCTTGTTTGAGACCATAAAGAGACTTATCTAATTTACATACCAGATGCTTTTTTCCTGGAATGACAAAGCCCTCTGATTGGTCCATGTAGATTTCCTCTTCCAACTCACCGTTCAAATATGCAGTCTTTACATCCATCTGATGCACTACAAGATAATAAACAAAAGCAAGAGACATTAGTACTCTAATAGAAGATACTCTAGTTACAGGTGAATAAGTATCAAAGAAATTAACAATCTCCCTTTGTCTGTAGCCTTTAGCTACCAAACGAGATTTATACTTATCAACAATGCCATCAACTTTTAGCTTTCGTTTCAGGACCCATTAGCAACCTATTGTCTTGCAACCTGGTGGCAACTCAGTTAGGTGCCAAGTTCGATTAGACTCAAGTGAGTCCATTTCGTCATTTATAGCTTCTTGCCATAAATCAGCATCAATTGAGGCTAGGGCTTCTTGGAGGGTAGATGGATCCTCCTCTACATTGAGAACTTCAAAGTCCGGGCCAAAGTCTTTTGCTACTCTAGCCTGTTTGCTCCTTCTTAGTTCGGGTTCAGCATCCAAGTCTTGTGAATTAGACCTAACTTCAGAAATAATAGAGGAGGAGGAACCCCCACTATTTCTAGATTTAAAAGGAATCCTGTCCTTATAAAAAATCAGCATCATTAGATTCAATAATTACACGTGCATTTAAATCAAAAAATCTATATGCTTTACTGTTAACAGCATATCCAATAAACACACATTCATAAGCTCTACTAACTAACTTAACTCTTTTAGGATCAGGAATCCTAACATATGCTAGACAACCCCAGGCCAAGTTCTGAAATAAGAAGTATTAGGTTATTTGTTACGAATTTCATAAGGAGAAACCTTACTCTTAGTCTTTGGAACACGGTTCAAGACATAACAAACGGTAAGAAGGATTTCACCCCACCAATGATAAGCAGCACCAGAATTTAAGGAAATAGCAACTACTAACTCAGTAAAAGTTCTAGTTTTTCTTTCAGCCATACCATTCATTTCTGGAAAATAAGGGGCAGACCTTTCATGTATGATATCATGTGAATTATAAAATTCCACAAAAGAATTAGTATCATACTCAGTTCCACATCACTTCGTAACCTTTTTAGTTTCTTGTTAAACTGATTTTCAAATTCTGTTACAAACAACTTAAACATTTCAAAAGCATCACTTTTATTTTTCATCAAATAAAAGTATAATCAGAACAATCATCAATAAAAGTGATAAAATATCGTTGACCATTTATGGTCAATGTTCCGTCAAATTCACAAATATCCGAATGATTAAGTCTAATGGTTCTGAATTTCTAATAACTGACTTATGAGGTGTTTTTGTAATTTTAGCCTGACTACAAAATACGCATTTGTCAAAGTCATTAAGTGAAAACTTAGGAATAAGGCCTAGGTTGCTCATATTTTTTATGAGTCTTTTCTTTACATGACAAAGTCTAACATGCCAAACATTAATACCAGAACACAACATATAAGTAGAATCAAAAATTTTATTAATCTCAACATTCAGTTTAAACATACCATCAGTAGCATATCCTTTTCCTACAAACATTTCATTCTTAGTTAAAGTAAACAAATCAGAACCTATGGTTTGCGTAAAACCAGCCTTATTAAGAAGAAAACAAGAAACTAAATTCTTTCTCATTTCCGGAGTGTGCAGTACATAGTCCTGCCAGAAGTAAACTTCAACTCAACATTTCCAATACCAGCAACATTGGTGGAATGGGAATTGCCCAACAACACTTTCTTATCATCGGTCTTTTCAGTGTATGTTTTAAACATCTGACGATCATAGCAAACATGGCGTGTAGCGCCAGTGTCTACCCACCACCCTTCGGATCCACAAACAAGGTTGATCTCAGTAATCATAGCCACAAGGGGCTCTTCAATCATGCTTACCTGCGCAAGTGCAGGGTTAGGCATGTTCCTGCACTTTCGTGCCATATGGCCTGTTTTTCCTCACCTATAGCATAAAAATTAACCAGTACCATTCTTAGGGGGGGTGAGACTGTTGCTATCCATTGTTCTTTTGAACATTCTATTTGTCTCTATTGGAGTTATTCTTCCTATTCTGAGGTTTGAAATTCTTACCATCAGGCTTGAGAACTGCAGCCGACCTTTTTGGAGCATTGTTCGCATTGACCTGTAAGATTTCTTCCTTCTAGTCCCGTTTCGTGGATTCTTCTTCTATACAAAGCCGAGTGATCAAACTCTCCAAGGAAAATTCCTTATTATTGTGCCTCAGATTATTTTTGAAATCTTTCCATGAAGGGGGTAATTTTTCAATAATAACAACAATATGAAATTGCTCATCTAGATCCATACCTTCGGAAATGATCTCATGTGCAATTTCTGAAGTTCATGAGATTGCATTTCCACAGACTTTTCATCGGTCATATGAAATTTCAAATACTTGCTCACAACATATTTCTTGGTTCCGACTTCTTCGGTATTATATTTCTTTTGCAAGGCATCCCAAAGATCCTTAGCAGAGTTTTCCATATTGTAATAATCATACAAATTATTGTAATAATCCCAAAGAGCCATTAAGTATATAATTTTTGCACATAAAATCTTTTTCATTCCAGGTTTCAATTTCACTATTCAGATAAACCTTTTCATCTTCATCAGCATTATCAGGAATAACAGGCCTAGGAACGGTCAATATAGAATGAACCTTTTTAACAGTCAAGAAAAATTGCATTTTCTGTTTTCATCTTTTAAAGTGAGCGCCTTCAAAACGGAAGGGTTTGTTGAGGTCGTTGGACACAGTCATATCATCGACAGACATTACAATAACGAAGGCAGAAAAAGAATGTTCTAAAATTGTTATAAACGAAACTGCAGAAAAACGAAGAACAAGAACAATGTTACCGGGAATTAGACTGAGTCGCGGACTAAGTCGCTTTCTTTAGAACATTCACAGTACTACACTTAGAATGTGCAAGCAGATCGCACACCACCGAATGTCCCCCAGGATAAAACAGTCTCTCGAATTTAATATACCGATGGATTTGCACAAAACCACCGGGCGAGCAAAACACCAAATAATATTAGGAACTGCTCGAACTGATTAATTTTTTTTTAAGAATAGAGGAGATTATTTTTCTGTATATGAAATGCTTAACACGGTCTATTTTATAGCCGAGGGCAGAAAACCGTTTTTAAAGACCATTGATTGCACAACGACAGATAAGCACGAATTACGCCCAAAACGGGCAGAAAATCAACTTTTTTCAAAACAGTCAAAAACTAATGAACACAAATAATGGGATTTAAAACGGTTAGCATAAATCAAGGCACTAATTATGTAATTAAATAGTTAATTCTGTTTTAATCATCCGACCAACCCAACCCAACCCGGCCCGACTCGGCGCACGCGTGTGTTAGGTTGGTTTTGTAGGCATGTCCTTCCTCTCCACAAAATGTGGGTAGCCCGTGTATTTTAATACGAATATTTTTTTCTCTCCCATTAAACTTCCTACAAAATATTATCACTTCAAAATAAATGTCTTCATCCAAAATGCAAAGCCAAAACGGGAGAGTATATGATGAAGATGTGGAAAATAATACATGTTCATTATTTGCATTGTCTCTTTTAAATTCTTCAGTTACTCCAATCGTACTACAAGCAGTACTTGAGCTCGAAGTTTTCGAAATCATTAAGAACCTCGGCTCTAACGGAGGCCAAGTTTCTGCCACGGAGATCGTGGCACACCTGCCCGCCAAGAATCCGTAGGCGGCCAACATGCTGGACCGCATGCTCCGCCTCCTAGCTAGCCACTCCATCATTAATTGCACCACCAGGAGCCTTCCTGATGGGGTCGTCGAGAGGCTCTATGGCCTAGCTCCCGTTTGTAAATTCTTGATCAAGGATGACAGTGGTGTTAGCTTGGCTCCTTTGGCTAGTATTTCCAAGATCATTATTAATAGCAGGTATGTAACATGTGTATCTTATTAAATTGTGAATGTTAAAAGGATCAACTCAATAAAAAGCTAAAGCTAATAGTAAAAGCCCATGATCGCATTTTGAAAGGAGGGGTGTATGAGATTCGAACCTATGACCTTTGTGTCACGTTGACTCTTGATACCATATTAGAGGACCAACTAAACCAAAAAACTTACTATCTAAATTGAATGTCAATATTTATGTCTTCTTGAAGCACTCGACCTTATTGTATAACTCCGAACTTGATTTAATTAGTCTCTTTCACATAAAGTGGATCATATTTGTGGTGTGTAATATATGCGCAATTATAGGAATAATTTCACGGTTGTGAGTGCGATTGTTGCAACTATCAATTGAAGGATTCGATTTTGGAAGGAGGACATGCATTTGAAAGAGCATACGGTGTGTCACATTATGTCTATAATGGGCAAAACCCGGATATGAACGAGAAATTCAACAATGCAATGGCTAGTCATTCAACAATTACCGTGGACAAAATCCTTAAAACCTACAAGGGATTCGAGGGTCTTTCCTCCTTGGTCGATGTTGGTGGAGGTAACGGAGCTACTCTTACTAAGATACTTTCAAAGTATCCGAATGTTCGTGGTATCAATTTTGATCTGCCTCATGTCATCAACGTCGCTCCACCTTGTACTGGTATGAATTATGAAATGACTAGCTAGGATCGTAAATATGAACATTCGGAGTAGTATATAAGCAAATATACTTACGAAATTTTCGTGTACAGGTGTGGAACATGTTGGAGGAGACATGTCTGAGAGTACTCCAAAAGGTGATGCTGTTTTCATGAAGGTGAGTCTCCATTCGACGAAATAATTGTTATTATTAGTTGTTAATGAGTATGTATGTAGTATTATTATAAGTTTTTTCTTAAAATATAGTCATAAATCTTGACACCTTGTATGAACTTGATAAAACTAGTGCTTATTAGAATATTTACAAAGATAATATAAAACACAAATGAACTACTACAAAGTATTGATTATTAGCTCTTATGAATTTAACTTAGCTACCATTACCACAAAAGTTAGATTTATTAATTGGAAAATTTGTTAAAAATCATCTTATAAAAAACAAAACTCAAAAAAAAAAAAAAAATAACTTGTAAAAAACAGATTTTGTTGAAAACCATCTTATAAATTTTTTTGGAAAATTGGCTTAAAGTAGTACCAACTATCAACGGTGTGTGCAAAATAATACGACCCCAACTATTTGCTTTTAGTGGTACCACCTTTTGTACTATATGTGGAAAATAGTATGCTTATCACCGAAAAAGTATCGCGAAGAATATTCCATCTATATTTATTATTATTATATTTTGTTATTAATTTTTTGTTTTCTTTTCAAAATACATACGAAGTATTATATTAAAAAAAATTCTTTACAGTACAATCCAAATTAATAATGCCCCACCCCTTTGTAAGTGTATTTTATTTTTTTTTCTCTTTTGGGTTGGTGAATGTGGGAAAATTTGGGATTTTTGAAACTAATAATATCAACCTTTTTTTTAAGGCAAAACTAGTTATATCAACATAATAATACATTTAAATACCTTGTTTACTATTGTGTGATTGTAGTAGAAATTACTACAGGTATTTTAAAAAGAAAATATTTAAACACATATTGACAATTCAAAAAAAAAAAAAAAAAAAAAAAAAAAAAAAAAAAAAAAAAAAAAAAAAACCTAACAAAGGGGTGGGGCATTATTAATTTGGATTGTAAAGGAAATTGTTAACAATTATATGTATTTAGAAAAGAAAAATAGAAAAATAATTAATTTATATGCGGAATATTCCTCGAAATACTTTTTAGGTGACCGGCGTACTATTTGCACATATTGTACAAAAGATGGTACCACTATTAGCAAATAGTTGAGTTCGTATTATTTTGCACACACCGTTGATAGTTGATATTATTTTAAGCCAGTTTTCCAAATTTTTTTTGTCAAAGCACACCTATTTTAAAATTATTTTTGTTAAGTCCCACCACTTTTCCGGATTCCGACTCTTGACTTAAGTTTTTGGCGTGATCGGCATGTGCACCTCACGTGACCCACTTAACTTCCCTTTTTCTTTTCTCTTTTTTTTTTCCCCTTTTCCCTCCATTTTTTTCCCCTCTCTCACCTCTCTGCTTCATCTCTTCATTTACTCCTCTCTGCTTCATCATTTGTAGTGGTGAAAGAACAAGATCCTGATAATAGTTTCCCCAATCCTTACCCCCTGACTTCCCTCTCTGCTATTATCTTCCTCGTCATCAAAAGATTGAGTTTGGTCAACATATGGAACGCGACAGGGCTTGTTATCATCACATCGCAAAACACAAACCCTAAATTTCGCATACAACTAAATAGTTCAATTGGTGTACTACAAATTCGAATTACTAAGGAAAGGCTAACCAACTTCATTATTCGAATGCGTTTGTATACAAACCCTAATTTTCGGAAACCTTTAATTAATTGTTCAAACTTTACAAAATACAGAAATCCGTATATAAACTTGCTTGAATTGCGTCTTGCCTTTGCGTTTGAAGCGATTATGATGTGCAAGATCTGAGCTTTTAATGGTGGTTTAAGTGGCAGTTTAAGTGAGTCATGTGACTTGCACGTGCAAGTCAATGCCGGAAAATGTAGTCAAAGGTCGAAATCCAGGAAGTGGTGGGACTTCACAAAAATTTTTAAAAACAAGTGTGCTTTGACCAAAAAAAAATTATAAGATAGTTTTTAACAAAAATTGTTTTTTATAAGATGATTTTTAACAAAAATTGGTTTTTATAAGATGGTTTTTAACAAGATTTCCTTAATAATTTATTAGCTCTTATAAAATTAGATTTATTAATTTATTAGGTGTGCGTTCATAACAATGATCAATGTTGCTGATAAAACGAAATAAAACTCCATTTCTCAACATCATTAAAACCTTGTTCAGTTTTAATTTCTTGGCTAGATGGTCTAAGATTTGTAATAGCATATATGAAAAGAAATTCTATCGCAAATTTAGGATTTATTAGGTGAATATTGTACTTTTTATCTTGTGAGATTTCCTAACAAAGTTATGACTCACATTGTAACCCTTATATATGTATTGATCAATGGAAATCACTTAAATTTGTTTCACAAAATCTAACATGATATCAGAGATTAGGTTTTAAATCCAACCTTAGTTTTCGTAATTTTACTTTATTTTACTTTTTTCTTTTTCTCTAAAGTATGGTCATATTTCAGTGGATATGTCACGCTTGGAGTGACGAGCAGTGCATAAAATTCCTGAAGAACTGCTATGAAGCAATTCCGGATGACGGAAGAGTAATTGTTTCTGAACATGTCCTCCCAGAAGAAGTAGAAACAAGCTATGCTGCGAAATTTGCGTTTCAGTTCGACGGGATAATGATGGCTGTACCAAATGGGAAAGAGAGGACTGAGAAAGAATTTCAAGCCTTGGCCAAAGCAGCTGGGTTTAAAGGCTTCAGGGTTGCTTGTTCAGCTTATGATACCAAACTAACCAAAGTCATGGAATTTCTTAAAAAGAATACGGAGTAGTTATTTAATATTAGGGAATTTTAAGCTTCTTATGTTTGCATTTAGTTGAGATCAACTATGAATTGGTGGTGAGAATAATTCAAAGATTTATTTAAATTGATTGGTACCGAGTAATAATTAAAGATCTAGTGAAAACTAGGATTTCATGCATGATTGAAGCTATGAAAGTCTGAAGAGAGAAATTATATAAATGGCTGGTTACATCATAAAATCTTGGATTTTCAATTAATATAAGAAGCACTTCATCTTACTTCATCTAATTTGGAATAGAGGAAGTATATTTTTTCTTTTTATATAACATGTTAGTACGAATTATTTACACTTTGTATTTACATATTAATAAAATTTTTAATTTCAGTTGCACAATGCATCGGACCACTCAGGTTCATAGTTCACGCTCAGGATTTACCTAAAATAAATAGAAGAATGCATGATTAGATTGATTACGTAATTAATGACTACTTCGCACTTATTTAGTTTATCTACTAGATGAATGCTCGTGCGATGCTCGGATTTTTAAGGTGTGTTTTATTCATCTGATTTTCATTTATCTGAACTTAATTAAACTTAATTGAACTTGTATGAACTTATTAAAATTTATTTTAGTTGTAAGGCCTTCTTCACTTCACCTTACAAAAATAATATTCAGTAAAAATAAGTTTAGTTTCGTAAAAATAAGTTCAATTCACTAAAATCAGTAATTGTAAAGAAGAAATATAATAGAGAATCAGTAAAAATAATTTCAGTTTAGTAAAAATAATTTCAGTTTAGTAAAATTAATTTAAGTTTAGTAAAAAAAATTTAAGCTCTGCAAATATAATTTCAGTTCAATAAAATTAATTTTAGTTCCGTAAAAATAAGGTGAAGTGAACATGGCCTAATTCGAACTTGGATAACCCTTATCAGAAGTTATCACTAGTAGAAAAAAGCAAATGGGCAGCGGTTCGAAATTCTAAATGGGCTGCGGTTTAGAAGAAACCGCCGCCCAAATTATTTTTTTTTTAAAAAAAAAGAATATTGACAGCGGCTCTTAAGGGCAGCGGTTCAAACCGCAGCCCGTATCCAACAGTAGGATATGGGCTGCGGTTTGAACCGCTGCCCATATTTCAACTTATGTTAGGTTTTTCACAATTCAATATTTCATTCAGCGCCCTATCGTTGCTAAACCGACTGTTTCTTCCCTCCCAAATTTCACACCCTAACCCATTTCGTTGGTGTCGTTGGTTGGTGCTGCTAGTGGTTGTCGTTGTCATTGGTGCGTTAGGGCGGTGGTTGAAGTGGTTGTCGTTGGTGTCGGTAGGTTGGTGGCAGTGGCGGAGCTAGGGTGGGTTCAAGTGGGTTCATTGAACCCACTGATTTTTTGAAAAAAATTAAAAACTTCTTCCTCCTTCTCTTAATCTCTTCCCGTTCTTCCTCCTTCAGTCCTTCTCTTCCCGTTCTTCCTCCTTCTCTTCCCGGCGCAGCACGGCAGTAGTCAGCAGAATACGGCGGCAGCGGCAGCGCACCAGCCACTCACCCAGACCCAGTAGGCCAGCAGACCCACCGTCATCCGTCACAGCACTGACAGCCTCACAGCCGTGTATCGGTGTATGTAGGGGTAAGTGAATTTGGGGATTTTTTTTTTTGCAAAATTGCAAATGTAATTTACTTCTCAATTTGGGGATTTTTTTTTGCTAAATCATTGAATACTTGAAATTCATATGCTAAATTGCTAATATACATTAAGAATTGCCAATTTTTTGTAAATTGCTGAAGTTTGGTTATAATTATCTAATTTACTTCTCAAGTTCTCAATTTGGGGATTTTTTTTTGTTACATTGTTGAATTTCATATGCTATTTTCTGTATTTCGTTTTCTGCCTTCTAGTTTTCATAATTTCATATGCTATTTCGTTTTCTGTCGTCTAGATTTCGTTTACTAATTGAGTAATTGACTGTAATCTTTAATTACGATAGTTTTAATTAGCCTTCTAGATTTATCATTCATTCATTGATTTCATTCTGCATTTATCGGGTAGAAATGTTTATAAGTGTTATTGATTTACAACTTCAAGAGCTCAATAGTTGATTTGATGAAGAAAATATGGAGTTACTTATTTGTGTGTCATGCTTAAACCCGATCAATTCATTTGCGGCATTTGATATGCAAAAGTTGTTGAGACTTGCTGAGTTATATCCCAAAGAGTTTCCAATTGTTTTAGTACAATTTTATCTCTAAATGCTATTAGTATATATGTCAATTTTATATATTAGTCATTGTTAGTTTATAGATTATTTATTGTTAGAATAGAAATAATTGAACATAGGTTTGTATTTTGAATTAATTAGTGAATACTTGTTAAATTAGTTTGTTAAATTTATAATGTTACGTTGTTTAATTTAGTTGAAATTTGGGCATTTTATTATTGGATAAAATAACAAAATTTGTGGTTATATATGTATTATATGAAGTGATATTGTCAAGTAAGTATATGAGGTAATTTGTTGTAGGTACTATAAGTAGATAAATGTAAATAATTTGTTTGAAATGCACATAAAGTGTTATATATGAAAGTTTTAGAAATTATTATGTATATATTATTATTGGTATTACTTTATTAGTGATGGGTTTGGAATTGACAATGTAGGTACTAATAAGAAGTATTACGTACTAAGCGGGAAGCTCGAATCCATTTGGCACGTGTTTTGAATTTGAAGAGCTAGGTACGTATGAGTTATAAAACCTATTACTAAGCTATATTTGTTACTTTAACTTCTTAAATTTAATAAAGTTTGATTACTTATATACATGATTTATGTTGTTATGTAAATTGACATGTAAATGTGCATATCTGAACCTGTGTATAATGAAATATTGACCATGAATAATGCAAATCATAGAATAGTTATGCATATATATATATATATATATATATATATATTATCATCATGTTATGCCTAGATACCCGTTCAAGACTTTCTCATTAGGAGAAAGTCTTGAATAGTCCCCGGTTGGGACTGTTCTTGGACGTTTGATCTCACTTAGGTGGTGAATGTATGTCCTATTTCGATTTTAAGGAATATCTTGGCTAATCATTTCCTCCCCTTGTTCTCTGGGTGCATATGTAGGAAAGTAATTACCTACATCGTGTACTTGGAGAACTGGGGGGGAAATGCTGCCGAATTTTCCTTAAAACTAAAAAAGGTGACATACATTCACTAGTGAGATTAGATGTTCAAGGATGGGTTAGGTTGGAGTGATAAGGACCCTTTGGATGCATGCATTTTTTCATTAAATATGTGGATGATATATATCGCTTGTACTTATACAACAATCGTAATATGTTGGCATGTGTAGTCCTATTATAAAACCAAAATGGATCGTGGGTGAATGTATGGTAGACGTGATACATTGGAATTTCTTCATGGGGTTCAAGACTTTTGCAAGAAAGCATCACAACATCAGTCCGAGATGGGTGTCAATTACCTTTACTGTCCTTGTGTCGACTGCAATAATGTGAAGATGGTCACTAGCGTTGATGCTATCTTGGATCATGTTTTGCGTCGTGGCTTTAGGGCTGAATACCACGTGTGGGTTTGGCACGGTGAAGAGGGAGAGTATAGAGGGAATGTTGATCGGAAAAATTGGGATGGACATAACCTAAATGAGATGAATCGTGATTTTATGCATAACATAATGTAGGAGATTTGTGAGGATGACGAGTATGAGGATGATATACAAATTAGTGATGATAAAAATGCTGAGTATGAGGATGAGGTTGAGGACGGTGACCAAATGGATGAGATGATACATGATGTTGAAGGTGAGTTTAGTCACCGACCTGATGTATTTGAGTCATTATCTGAGGCTGCCAAAAATCCTTTGTATCCAGGGTGTAAGACGTACACCAAACTTTCAGGTGTTCTAACACTCTTTAACATTAAGTGCAAGATGGTTAGACGGACGCTAGTTTTACAACTTTGTTGGATGCCCTAAGTGACATGTTTCCAGAAGGCAATGAAGTTCCGAATTTGTACTATTATGCAAAGAAGCTCATGTGTCCTTTTGGTTTGGAGTATAAGAAGATACATGCATGTCCTAATGATTGTGTGTTGTATCGAAAAGAGAATGAACACAAGGACAACTGTCCACAGTGTGGGAAGTCACGTTATAGGCGCACTAGTTCCGTTGTTGGTAAAAAAGGACCCCCTGCGAAGGTTCTGTGGTATCTTCCCATTATTCCAAGGTTTAAGCGTCTATTTTCGATAGAGAAAGACACTAAAAACTTGAGATGGCATGCAGAAGGGAGGAAGAAAAACGGGTAGTTGAAACATCCAGCGGACTCTCCGGAATGGAAAAACATTGATATGAAGTTTAGGTCATTTGGTAATGAGGTGAGAAATTTAAGGCTTGGGTTGTGCACGGACGGTATGAATCCATTTGGCACACTTAGTACTCAGCATAGCACATGGCCGGTACTTCTAGTGATCTACAACTTGCCTCCTTGGTTGTGTATGAAACGTAAATATATGATGCTTTCACTTTTAATCACTGGGCCAAGGCAACCTGGAAACGACATAGATGTCTATCTCGAGCCACTTGTTGATGATCTAAGACAGTTATGGGATGTAGGTGTTTCCGTTTTTGATGCTCACAAGAATGAGATGTTCACATTGCGTGCGGCACTTATGTGGACTCTTAATGATTTCCCTGCATATGGAAACTTGTCTGGGTACAAGAACAAGGGGAACAAAGCATGCCCCATTTGTATCGAAGACACATCGAACATATACCTTAGTAATTGGGGAAAAGTTGCATATGTGCGTAACCGAAGGTTGCTTAGACGGGATCACCCTTATCGTAGGAAGAAAGTACTTGTAAGACGTTTACTAATTGCATAAGTTATGTTTATTGAAATAGTATATTGTACATTATACTCTCTAATACCATCTATTATTATTGTAATATTTGATGATATGTATATGTGCAATTTATAGGAAAAAAGTGCAAAAGCATCTGAAAGTGCAAAACAAAATAAGCACAACCACGTCATGGGTCCTCGAACATTTGAGGATTGTAGAGATAAATGGATCGCAGCGGGTTTGTACCCATCCATTACAGTGGATCATCTACATCTTCAACTACTTCAACGGTTAGTGAATTAAAGGTCCGTGCATATGATTGGTGGGCGTCAAAGCATAAGCTTGACAAAAAGACTGGGAAATACGTCATCGAAGACCAGGAAACCAAAAAAACAGCGGATGCACTGGTAATTACTATGTCCAAAAGATATTTATTTATTTTTATGATATGGTTTTTGAAAAGTCAACTAATTACGAGCTATGAACTTTGATAATTTGAAATTTTTTCAGATGACATATACGAACGATATGCTAGAAGGGAAAATCACCCCAACACTTGATAATGACCCTTTTACCTTGGCTTTTCAAAAACCTTACCATCCAGGACGAGTAGTTGGTGCTGGAGGTACAAGGCTAGGTTTGGAAGCGGTCATGGGTTCGGATTATACTAGGACTAGATCTCGCAAATCACAATCTAGTGTTAATACACCACAATGCACGGACTCCACCAAAGAGGAAATTAAGCAGGAGCTACGGCAAGAGATGCAAGAACAATTCAATGCCATTTTGAAGCACTTGAACTTGCCTACCATGCCATTACCCATGCATACACCTGGAGATTCATGTAGCCGCCCAGGTGAACAAAATAATAAGGAACAAGTTGATAAGGAAGAGGTACTCTAAAATTTTAAGCATTTATTGTCAAAATATTACTAGTGAATTGAAATAGTCACATTATCTCAATATATTAACATTTCAGATTGAGGGTCCTGGAAATGAGGACTCATTGGATGTTGAAGTCCTTCAGGTCCAGACACCAACTCCTATTGCAGATGTTGAGGTTAAAATCTTTTCATTTCTTATGACATTGCATTGATTGTGTAGGTGTAATTATGTTTAGTTGCGAGTATTCATTGAGCTTGTACCACCCTTTATTTGACATTCGTAGGAGGAGACCGCATGTAGGTTGTACCACCCTCGAGATTTATCTAGTCCAGCACAATTGGACCTGGTGGCGTATGGACGCATCCAGCCACCTCATGATGTGATTCATTGCCGGAGGAGAAGTTCTACACATGTCTCAGTTGGAATTGATTTTGTACTAGCGGGGTTTGAGGACTTACCATTGCCGATTCCCAATGAAGAAGCTGAGATACGTGTACTTAATCAAGCGAGAGGTTCCTTCGTGCAATGGCCACGACATTGGGTAAAGTTGATGGAACAGGTAAAGGACGTGCACTTCCCTAAAAACATTGTTTCCATATAGGTATTAATGTATGCATATACCATATCATCCATTTGTAATATGACATGTTTCTACATAGGAATTGAAAGAAAGTCAATGCTCTACGAAGATGAAGGCGGGGAAACAAAAAACCAAAGGTGCCAAACCTCTATCAAAGACAACTGATCAAGGGTCGAAGAACCACTCTTCCCAGTCAAGAGCATCTAAGTTGATAGCTGCACCACTAATAGATGACTTTCTCCGTAACTCATTGTCGAAAGAGTGTGCATTCCTACACTTGACTGTAGGTGATTTGCCTACTGATGAAATTATTCATGTGCCACTGCCTAAGGCTATGTTCCACTATGATGAGGATGTCACCATACCACTTGTAAGAGAGGATATCAAAGAATTCCTCGAAGGTGCAGTGCTTATATTTCCATCGTTCAAGTTTTTATGAGGTAATTTGATGTACACAATTCGAACATTTATTATTGTTTTGTCTTCGACCAAAAATTTAATCACACTTCCAATATGCAGGTCACTACAAGACCAGATGAGCAGTAGTAGCAAGTCTCATCCTAAAGTTGGATGGTTATGCCCGAACAAATCGCTGCACCTAAAATCTTGGGCAATCCTGCTGAGGTCAAAGAATACACTCAAAGGGGTATTACAGAATCACGTCGATCAGGAGACAAGTTTATATTCGCCCCATGTTTTGAGGAGTAAGTCAAAACATGTGATAACATTGTAGCTTTTTAAGTATATATGTCAATATAAGCTGATATGTATTTTATCAATGTTGTAGTTCACATTGGAGCCTATTGGTGATTTGTGTTTCAAATAACACAATCTACCAATTTGACTCAGCTCGAGTGTCAAGTTCACGGAAGTTGCTTTTCAAGAACATATTGAAGAAGTAATTATAAAACCCCTTCATAGTATAGATTGTTTTCATTTCACTGATCGAAAGTTTATATTCTGACATATAGTTTACATGTGGTTTTGACTATAGCGTTATGAAAAGGATAAACATTCGAGCTCCTGAAGGTCCTAAGTGGATATCTCCAATGGTAATTAATACTCTAAACACTGATTTTGGTTTGAAGTCATTTTTTCCTTTGTTAACAATGTATGTGATATATTGTGTTATTGTTTCTGAAAACATATGGATATGACATGATGACTTTTTCCTATGTTAGTGTGCGCAACAAGACAATGGAGTTGATTGTGCCCTCTACGTGTGTCGCTTCATGTATGAGATAACCAACACTTATGAAGAGGTTAAAGATCTTGATGAGGTATGTATTTCGTTGTAAACAGCCCGTGAAACCATCAAACACTATTAACTATGTGATTTAGGCATGTACAAGTGAAAACTAGGTTGAAATGAATTGATATGTAAGAATTAGGCAAGTAAACCCCAAAAAATGACTTGAAAGGCCTATTTTTGGACTTTTTGAGCTAGAACTCGTTTATATTGTGTTTTATTGTCCATGAAACCATAAAACACTATTAACTATGTGATTTAGGCATGTACAAGTGAAAACTAGGTTGAAATGAATTGATATGTAAGAATTAGGCAAGTAAACCCCAAAAAATGACTTGAAAGGCCTATTTTTGGACTTTTTGAGCTAGAACTCGTTTATATTGTGTTTTTTTGTCCATGAAACCATCAAACACTATTAACTATGTGATTTAGGCATGTACAAGTGAAAACTAGGTTGAAATGAATTGATATGTAAGAATTAGGCAAGTAAACCCCAAAAAATGACTTGAATTGCCTATTTTTGGACTTTTTGAGCTAGAACTCGTTTATATTGTGTTTTATTGTCCATGAAACCATCAAACACTATTAAATATGTGATTTAGGCATGTACAAGTGAAAACTAGGTTGAAATGAATTGATATGTAAGAATTAGGCAAGTAAACCCCAAAAAATGACTTGAATTGCCTATTTTTGGATTTTTTGACCTAAAACTCGTTTATATTGTGTTTTTTTGTCCTTGAAACCATCAAACACTATTAACTATGTGATTTAGGCATGTAGAAGTAAAAAATAGGTTGAAATGAATTGATATGTAAGAATTAGGCTAGTAAACACCAAAAAATGACTTGAATTGCCAATTTTAGGATTTTTTTAACTAGAACTCGTTTAAATTGCCTTTTCTTTGTCCATTAAACTATCAAACACTATTAATTTGTTTGAACTTCTTTGTTTCCAAGGTTTGCAAGAAGCTTCAAAGAGAAGGGCCCTTCACAACCAAGGAAATCAACGACATTCGCAACATGTGGGCATCTTATGTTACTTTTGATTGTATGTAGAACAATTCCATAGCAAGTATAAACGACTATGTATGATGCTATATATGGTTGAGTTTATTGTAACTTATGGTAAATTTGAATTTTTGTTGTATGTTTATGTCCTTTTTTAGAATTATGTAACCAATTTTACCAAGTGTACAATATATTGAGGTTTATATAATAACACGGACAGGATTGCATTGCAGGGACAGGAAACATAACAGGAACTATTATTTTAAATCATTTTGGCAATATTAGGAATTTTTTTTAAAAAAATATATATAATTATGGGCGGCGGTTATGGTGCTGAACCGCAGCCCATTTATAAATATACTTCGCGCTTTTTTTACATATGGGCTGCGGTTTTAACATGAACCGCTGCCCATAAATGGCTATTGGGGCTGCCCATAAATTTCTTTTGGGGCTGCGGTTTTACCATGAACCGCTGCCCATATTAAATTAGGGCTGCGGTTTTGAACCGCCGCCCATAAATTCATGCTATGGGCTGCGCTGGAATGGGCTGCGGTTCAAAACCGCCGCTCATGGCTGTTTTTGAACCGCAGCCCATTTACATTTTTCTACTAGTGTATTTTTCCTGAACTGAACTTATCAAAACTTATTTTTCCTAAACTTATCTTAACATATTTGAATTTATTAGACCTAAAATAAGTGAAAATAAGGTGAACAGAACATGCCCTTAATACATGAATTTCAAAAAAAAAATACTCCGTATATTTCTTAGTTAGACTCTAAGATTTTTTTTTTTTTGGTAATTATTTGATTCATTTATTACTTCCTCCGATTCTTTTTAGTTGACACGTTTCTTTAGTCACGTTTGCCAATGCACAACTTCAAACACTAATATCTTTAATTACCAATAAAAAAAATTTATAAAAAGTTGATATTTTGAAACTATATATAGTGACGGGTCTAACAAGCTCCCTCATGATAATATTTTTCATTACATATAAAACACAAAACACGGTCAAATGAGAGTAAGTGAATAGTGCTAAAAACAAAACGTATCAACTAAAAAAACAGAGGTAGTATATAATAGTTTTGGACAAAAAAAATAATTTAATTAAATTGCTATTGCCTATTCAAAAATTTTAAGTTTTAAATTTATTTTAATGTAGTTTATGATGCGACCTTATTCTCTATGGATAGTTACGTGTTCATTTTTATTAAAAATAAATTAATTTTAAATAAGCTATGTCATTTGTAGGATTATTCTTATGTGAAAAGATATTTTTTTTTTTAAATAATTTAAATTCTAAAATACTATTCGTCGTTTTTTACCTTTAAAATTAAATTTTCAAATTTGCGATTGTAATTTTTTAATTCTAAAATAAAATATGAATCTCTTTTATCATTAGTTAAAATAATCCCTTGCTTATACATTTAGTTAATAAAATACAATAATGATATCAATTATTAACGATAAGGATTAGTTTTTTTAAATATGATTTTTGTATGATTAATTGTATTCAAGTTAATTTTTGAAAAATCATAATCTATGTGGAGATTTTTTTTTAAAATCATAATATTACATGGTGCCCTAATTTTAAAAATCATAATATTACATGGTGCTTTAATTATTGTTAAAAAAATTGAAATCCTACTCAACGCTCTGAAATCAAACAGTGATTAATTAAATAATCCTAGGTGTCATTTGATAATTTTTTTAATTTATTATAAAATTTATTATTAGTCACGATTTTTTTGTATTTTTTAAAACAAACATTTTATGTATTTATGTGATAAAATTTATTATTTTATTCGTTGTACATAATATATCATTTAAAAATTTTATTTTAAAATAAATTGAGAATTGCCTATATTTTTTTTTAAAAGAAAAAAAAAAGATAAATTGCAAATTGCCTATATTTAAAATAAATTGTGAATTGGCTATATTTAGATAAAGTTTCTAATGTCAAAAGATAATATTTTATATTTAATTAATTTAAACTCTAAAATCCCATTCACTAATTTTTTTTATGTGGCACTTGAATTATTTAATTCTAAAAGAAATCACATCTCATTTAACTGGCTATAAATAAAATTTAAAATTCTACATGGCGCGTTAAAAAATTATAACTTATGTGGTGCTCTAAAATCTCGGGGAAAAACTCCCCTTTATATATATACTAGTTTTGTGCCTAGGCAATGTCCAGATGGTTAATAAAATTTTAGGATAAACTTTTTGGCTTGAATATTACATACGGTCATATAACCCTTTTAGATAATTTAAGATATTTAGACATACGATATCATATCGCTTATTTATATTATAGTGTACTTTTGGTATCTACTTGTATGTTATCGTTAACTTGAAATTATTTTTATTGAACTTAAATTATTTCTTATTGAACTGAAAGTATTTTTATCCAACTAAAATTATTTATACTGATTAAAACTTATTTTTACTGATTCTTAATTTTTTTTTAAATAAATTAAATATATTATAAATGGATATTATTTTTAAAAACTTTTTAAAACGAATTTTGTGATGGAAATAGAACCTAGTTATAGGATATTTATTAAAATTTGCGGTGCTTTTTCTGTGTGGACGGGGTTACTTATAGGGGTTACTAATTTAGGGTTACTCGATTGGTCATGGGTTACTTATTCAGGGGTTACTTATTCTAGGGTTACTCGGTCGATCAAGGGTTACTTATTCTGGGGTTACTCGGTCGATCAGGACTTATTTATTCAGGGGGCTTGGTCGGCCAGGGGTTACTCTCCCACAAAAAACACGCTAACCGACTAAGTAACCCCTGACCGACTTAGTAACCCCTAAATAAGTAACTCGGAATAAGTAACCCCATAATAAGTAACTCCGAATAAGTAATCCTAGAATAAGTAACCCATAATAAGTAACCCCTATAAGTAACCCCAGCCACAAGGTGTACCCAGCCAAATATAAAAATTTGTGTTTTGTATATATAAGAAATATTAGAAGTATATCAATTAGGGCTAGCCATTTCGGATATCCGATCCGATCTGAAATTTCGGATCGAAAAAATTACTATCTGAATCCGATCCGAAAAAAATCGGATATCTGATTTTTGGATATCCGAAATTTCAGATTGGATCACCGGATATCCGATCTGCAAACTAATATTGCAATTTTGGTATTTCTTTTGGTAAAATACCCTTGATTTGAGTTTTTTAAATTAAAATCTTATATTTATGAACTTTCATGATAATTATAAAAAAATTAAATAAACGCAAAAAAATTCAACCACAATAATGCAATAAGGTTCACTTGATTATTAAGGCAACCAAAAAATACTTGTAAAAATAAAAAAAAAATTAAAAAATCACTTCCTAAAAATCCAAGATTACAAATATAGTATTACATTATAATTAGAGCTAACATTCTAAGTGAGAGTTTGTTGCAAGTTAGTTAATTTTTTATAATTTTATTTTATATTGAAAAATCGGATCAAATTGAATATTCGATTTTTCTAAATTCGTGATCCGAATCCAATCCGAAAATTTTCGGACGATATCCGGTCCGAAATATCCGAAATCGAAAAACCCGGATCATATATCCAATGATCGGATCAACCGGATCACGGATCGGATCGGATTTTGTTGCCCACCCCTATCGGTAATTAAACTCCATACAAAATTTTTATCTTACAAAATCTATCCAAAATTCGCTTACTTAGCATCATATGTGTCACAATTAAACATATTTGTTGCTTACATGGCACAACACTTGGCAAAAAACTAGAATGTCAAATGTTGTTGTCTCATGGCCTAACTACGAAATCTGGCTTTATTTATTAGTGATATTGTAACACCCCAATAATTATCTCTTAAAAATCTATTAATACCTTTATCAATTTGCAAGAGAATTACTGACGTGCTACCGCCACGTGTTCAAACGTTAAGGCTAGTTCAGAATTTAGCAGCGGAAAAACTAACTCAGTTATCAATAAGTTTCAAAATCAGAAATCAAAACCAAATTTAGTCTTACAAGTTGGAACCATTAAAGCCCTTATTCAAACCCGATTAAAAGTAGTAAATAAATCAAATCAGAGTTAAATCCAACTTAAGAGTTGTAATAAACTGTGAAAATATCCAACACTCCACTCAAAATCCCACCACCTTGATGCAAGTTCTAATTGAGTAAAAACTTGTGATTAGTCTGCTCCCCAATATTACAAGTGTAAAAATTGGATCATTATAGGGTCATTGAAAGGCGAAGGCTATGACCAAGAAAAAGACACACAAAAACACGCAATCAGCAACGCTGATTACATACAAGCTACGTAATATAACATGGTCTCACACCACTCCATCATTGATAAATCTATCTAATTCTCACAGGGAAAATCTATCTATCTTCCTTTCATCTCACACACCAGTGATCAGCTTGCTTGATAATTTCCAAGGGGGATACCACGACATTCCTGAAAATAGCTTGGTTCCTTCAAACCAAATACTCCAGAAACTTACCAATCTCACTTACACAATAACAACAATAAAAGAAATAATAATGCCCCTGATCAAACGATGTAACATCAAGCTGAAAACAATTACACCCAAAACTATCATCAAAATCTTATCTGTCAAATCCAAATTCAGAATTATTAGTACTAAAATTTTAGACTGACCTCGTAAGTTGTAACTGTACGTAACAAGTGTAATGAGCAAGAAATGTAACGAAATCAATAGAGGACCTCACATCCCTTGCCCCTATTGCCTGCAAAACGAAGCCAACCTCAGTCCCTATCCTCTCTCTTCATCTATTTAAGAGCCGTAATATAATTTATGGTTGGTCATAAAAGAGTATTGTGAGCTTCATAACAGGACTAACAGTGCAAGTCTGCAATTATTCTTTAAGGTTTTGCCATCAAGTTGTATGTATACCATCCTATCCAAGATCATTTTAACTCCATGGACAATGAAAAAAATCGAATACCTTTGTATAGCAGAAGAAATTTACCTAGAAAAAACTTTGATGATGGTAGTGAGTACCCAGCAAAGAACTCTTAGAGGGGAGCACAATATACATGGGAGCCCGAGGTGAGGTTAACAAATGTAAAAGCGAGCATAGGGAGCAACTCTGGGATGTGATTTTGCTTCCCCATAAAGAGCTAGGTAAGCATGATCAGCAAGTCAGTGTGCCTGCAAAAACAAGTAATTAAGACTAAAAGCATAAAGAGACAATTCATACTTTCTTTGATAAACTTATCCCTACAATTCTGCAAAAAACACAAGTAAAAAATTAATAACAGTTCTACCAATTTTAAAATTGAAATAATAACTATCAAATGATTTATAATTCATACACCATTTTTCTTTTCTTTTTGTTTGCTATATGAAACTAGAAAAAGGTGGAGTGAAGAGCAGTATTTCACCTACACAGCTGCATCTGCCTTCATATCCTCTCCAAATCAACCCGAATAACATGGAAATGCTTCTTACAAAAAACCAAGTTTATAAAACAAAATGTATATATAACAAAAATATATGTATGTCTATTCAGCCCAAAATCTAATTCTCAAATGTTTATAATTCCAAACTCTGACATGGATGTTGTAAAAATATCAATCAACACACAAAATCCCCAAGATCTTATAATATTTGTGTCTAATTGGTATATATACCATATATCAGTGAGAATACTAATACTTACAATTACCTAATTTTAGTTACCAACATGAGTTCACCCAAAGTAAAATTTTCTCAACTAATTCTTATTCAAAAGTTCAATTTAACAAACACTTTTGCAATCAAACAAAACCAAATTGCTTAAGCTAGAATGCTTGATTAAGCATGACATAAATTTTACAAAGTAGCTGAAAGAATTCAGCATAGTTTTACCCGAGTTGCTGCTGCTGCCTGCAGCTTGCAACTGCATGCGGCTGGCGGCTGTCTGCTGCCAGCGGCTAGCTGCTGCTGCAGCTGACGACTGCCTGCTGGTGGCGGCTAGCTGCGTCCTGTGGCTGGCGGCCAGATGCTGCCTGCTGGTGGCTCCTAGCTGCTGCCTGCTACTGGCTCCTAGCTGGCTGTAGGCTGCTAGCTGCTGCTGCTGGCGGCTAGAATCAAAATAGCGACTGCCTGAGCACACCATAATCTTAATTATCTAATTTCTTACAAAAAAAATCTCATATTTCCATACTCACAATTAAATTACTCCTTTAAGGACATGCTTGGATTGGGGAGATGTATTAATAGGGTAATAAAAGTCAAATTAAGAAAAATAAAAGTGAATACAGGAAAGGAGGAGATAGTGACGGTGTGATTGTAAGGAAAATTATGTAGTGATGTTGTAGCATGAGGCGAAGAAAGAGGAACTAATACCCTAAGTTAGGAGGTAATAGGTTACATTATGGGAAAGGTGGGTAACTATTACCCTCGTTACGAGGATAATAATCCTCCATCTATCTCTTTACCTTATGGCACAACTATTTTTTTTTTCATCTGTAAACACCCTGTCTCCTATAAAAACCCTTCTAATTACTTATGTTTTTTCAAGTTTGCCTTTTATTACCCCTTAATATATTACCTCCAATCCAAGTATGCCCTAATTAATATACTAAGAATCAAAATAGCAATTATGAAATTAGGAAAATTCATAACCTGACTCTTGTAAAAGATAAAGAAATATTCATGTATTATCACAAGAACACAATTTTAACTCATATTAAATTAGTTTCAAAAGCCAACAATTGGATATGCTACTACAATGTATAAAATCTGCAAACCCAATACAAGTTATTCCAGAAATTTAAGTTGACGAAATACCAAATTAACGAACAGGAATTAGCAAGTTTAGTCGAATTGCCGGACTTACTTGTCTTTGTTTCTGCCTCGATCTACCCACGCACTGCTACCTTCAGGTTGCACCAAGATATGGTACCAAAGTATCTATTTTTAATTCTTCAGTATCTTCAATCTACACCAACAAATTACAAGTTGATATCTATTCGAAATCAAAATCAAATTTGATGCTATTTTGAGGTTGATTTATTAGGAATAGGTGAGCGAAATTCTGAGAGTTGGAATAACAGAGGGGCAATTTGGTTTGGTTTGTTCGATTTAGTGCGAAAAAAAGTTGGGGTTTTTTTATTTTTTTTGAAAAAAAACGGGTTAGTTGGGGGTTTGTTTAATTTGTAAGTGATTTTTTTTCAATCATTAGTGATATAATAATAATAATAATAATCCTTTCAAAAAAAAAAGAAAAATCTATCTATAACTATAACTAAAATAAAAACCGCTTACATCATAGTACACATGTCAATTTGTCATGAAAAAATTTCCCTCCAAAATTTCTTATGACATCTTTTATTCCATATTTTTTTCCTTCCAAATTCAATATTGGAAAAATAATTCTTAATAATAAATAAATAAAAGTGAGAACATCAATTAACCAAAAACGTATAAGTGATATTTCTCTTTATAAAAACCTTCATTACTCCGTATTTTATATCCTTTATTGATTTATTTTTATTCAAAATCGTGTGTCGCACGAGTACTAATCTAGTATATTAATAAATGAATACTATACCATTATAACATATTTTTGACTTAATTATCAATAATGATTAACTTATTTATCACCATTCCAAAATTAACTTATTTATCAAATAAGATTATAATCTATGGTCTGTCAAAAAGCTATTATACCCCATAACTAGTTTTTGGCCATGCCCGGCGTCATTATATGTATATTATAAATGAGCTTAAATTATGTGATGAAATATAAATATATATTAAATTAGTTACATTTACTTCGGTACTCGTATTATTTAAATATATATTTTTCTTATCATTATTGAACATCAAAATATATTATTCAATATTTAGTATCTAAAATTATAATTTGCTTCGTTCGACTTCAAATTTATGAATATGATTTACTCTGTTTAACAAAACATTGTAGAATGAGATGTGCCATTAGAGTAGTGGTTGAAGTTAAAGTATAATAATAAGCATGAGGTCATAGATTCGAGTATTAATGCTAACAATTCATTATTTTTGTAATAAATTATAGTAATTGTATGACATGTGCCTAGTCATAATGAGTCAAAGTTACCATTTTAATCCACCTGATCCGTTTGGATTAGATTAGGTCGTGTCAATTACATAACGGGCTAATTTAACATCAAATAGGCTTAAAATAGTTTGGATTACATGTATTGGTCAATGTTGAGTCGGGTTGAGTTCATGCTTGTCAAACTGGAATAAGTTGAGTTCAAATTTGGTCAAATCGACATTAGACTTATTAATATAATAAAACAATTTGACTTTCACATTTGTATAAAGCTTATTAATAAAATAAAACAATTTGACTTTCACATTTGTATAAAACTTAATAGTAAAACTCACTATGTTTCTTTTTATACAATAATTTGACTTTCACAATTGTATAAAATTAAAGATTGTCGCAATGGTCAAGGTTACCCTTTTAACCCACCTCGGTTTGGGTCAAAACAATTTTTGAGTTGGGGCAATAACTATCGGGCCCATGTCAAGTTTGTTTTAAGCCATCAACTTCGTATTGGTGCATGCTCAAATTAGAGTATTAGGTTCAAAACGGGGTTAGGTGTGTCTATTTTGCGTCAGTTGACTTGGGGTCTCTTTGATTACATTTTTGTTGATTTCGATTCAATATTACATTTGTATAAAACTTTGTCAAATATTATTACAAAACAAGACTTTATTTTTAGGGTAATAACTTTTAGAAAGAGAAACTACTCAGTTGTGGTCTGTTCACTTGGTTCCAAACCCTTCAATCTAATCCAATCCCAAAATTTGATTCTTTCTATAAACTTCAATACAATCCGATTCGACATAATAAACAAAAACTTATGTGTACATCCGGTTTACAATCAATATTAGTGTACATTGAATATTTTTAGGGTAATAACTTTTTGCCAATTTAGGAGGGCTTTTAATTTTCTTAAGTAACTTTAAAGCTGATAAGATTTTAATGTAAATAGTCAATGAAATAAGTTTTATAAGGATATTATAGTTACTAACCTTTGATTTTACCTATTTATAGAGTTACTTTATCATTAAATAGACAATGTTTATGTATATTGGGAGTAATCTATTATCATATCATATCATATCACTAATATATAAGGCCGGTCTCGCAGCCAGGCCACGAGACATCGACACTTGGCATCTTAGTTTTTCGCCAAGTGTCGAACCACATAGGCGACAAATAGGTTTTATTGTGACACATATGATGCTAAGTAAGCGAATTTTGGATGGATTTTTTTAAGATAAAATTGTTGTTGTTTTATTATCGATATACTTCTCATATTTCATATATACAAAATCAATCATAACTTTTAATTAATATGTTATAACTTAATTTTATTTCTATCATAAAATTCGTTTTAAAAGTTCTTTAAAATAAGATTCATTTATAATATATTTTAGTAAAAAAATTAGTAAAAATAAAGTAAAAGTACTTTCAGTTCATTATAAATAATTTAAGTGTAATAAAAAATTTCAAGTTAATTATAACATAGATATCTATTTACAAATAAAATTACAAAAAGTACACTAAATAAGCGATAAATATTTTACATTATCAAAAGGGGTTATATGATCGTATTTAACATTCAAGCTAAAATTTTTAAGAGAATTCGGGCATCGCCTCGAGCACAAAACTAGTATATATATAAAGGGGAGTTTTTTTCCCGAGTGTTTAGAGCGCCACCTGGGATTGTGTTTATTAAAAAGTTATTAGAGCGTCACTTAGGATTAATATTTTTGAAACGCTACAATCAGATTATCCACGTAAGATTAGTTTTTTTTAAAGAGCTACGTAGGATTATAATAAAAAAGCGCCACGTAGGATTAATAATTTTAAAACGATACAATAGGATTATGCCACATAAGATTAAATTTAGAGCATCACATAGAAAAATGTTATATTTTAGCCAATGAAAAATAAGAATTGCAATTTATTTTAGATTAAAAAATTTATATTAATTATAAAGATAAAATCAATGTGTTTTCTGTGTGGCTGCTCATATCGTGTGGCCGAATGAGACATACCCAAACACTGACCAAATAACCCCTGATCGATTGAGTAACCCTTGATCAACCAAGTAACTCCTGACAAAGTAATCCCGACCACACGGTGGGACCAGCTACATACGAAACTTTGTAAAATAAAATATTATCTATATATATTACGAATTTTATCTAAATATGAGAAAAAAAAAAGTTAATAATTCATTTTATAATAAACAATTCAAGTAGTAAGCAAGCGAATATCACAAAGTTTATTAGATAAATATATATTTAGTAAAATATTATATTTGAAAAATACAAACAAACCGTGCATCGCACGGGCTTCATCTAGTTTTTGTTAATAGCATAGTAACTTGTACTTATTGTAGGACAATATTACTATGGATATACAATATTTATTATACACCCGATTTCTTACAAAAACAAAAAATGTGTAGAATAAATTATTTTTAATTTAATTTGAATTTAAAATAATGTCACCATTGCCCCTTTTATCTCTCAAGTGAATTTAATCTTTATAACTGGTTAATTTCATGTTGGATTTGATTTTTAGATGTAATATCTTCTGGGTTGTCTTAATTCTAAGCCTTCGTATTTTTTTTTTATTTTTTTTGGTTTTGTTTCTGGGTTAGCTTTATGATTTATTGAATTACTGGGAATTTTCTAATTCTGGTTGTTGCTTGCGGTTATTATGCATTTGTTAAGGAGTGGCTATAGATATGACTGTAATTGGTTGATGATAGAAATAATTTTGGTGGGTTTTTTTTTTTGGAAAGATTTTGGATTTGGATTTCAATCAGTTTTATACAAAATATATGATTTGTCGATTGCTTTGAGTTGGTAGTGACAATGGAGATGAAATTAGCTTATAAGTAGTGATCAAGTTAAACTTGTGCAGTCATATCATGTAAAAGTTTTTTGGTAGTTTGCTTTGAACTTGATTAAACATATGAATTTTAAATGTTTCCAAGGAAGATACTTGTGTATGTGCATAATACTATTTTAGGGTCAATGCAGCTTAGGTACTTGATTTGTTTTTGTGTTAAATTATTGTCAAATACGGAATACTTTCTATACTCCTTGTGCAGAAAGAGGGAAAAGCTATGAGTGTGTTAAAATAGGAGTTAGGGTGTGCTGAATGGTAGGCGATTTGTTATTAGTAAATGGGATGATACCAAATTTCCAGAAATCATCCTATTAATCAGATTATTTTAATTTTTGATGAATATTTTGGTATTTGATAAATAAAATTATAATTTTTCATAAACTATGAAGAATACCAAATTATAAATTTTCTAGTTGAGTTTACTTGTCGGACTTGTCTTTGTTTCCTCTACTCGCTAATATCTTCAATCTTATCCAATAAGTTACAAGATGATACTGACAAAAATCTACAGAGTAGCTTTACTTCCCCACTATGTTCAATTTACTCCAAGAAATTATAAGATGATATCAAAAAATCAGATAGATATCAGTAAATCAATTTTGATATTAAAAAACCCAGATAATGGAATTTAGAGTGAAAATTTAAAGGAGAGTTTGGAACAAAAGAGGTTCTAATGTATTCAACTTATGCTAAACTGCTAGGGACTAGTAAAGTACTTGACGAAAGAATTGTCCCTATATGATGTCCCTTTATGCTGGGCTTTATAAAAAAACAAGGTATGGTTGAGATGTGTTAATTATAGCTTGAGGTCACAGCTCATCCCTTTTATCAACCGATTGAACTATGTGAGGGAATTTAAGGTCTATGTTACTGAAATATGCTTGTGAAGCATCAAACTATTTTTTTGATGGAGTCCATGTGTGTCATTTGGTATAGACTGATATTTTAAGACCAAATTTGTAATAACAATGTAAGAAAAAAATAAAGCTCGAGTCTTTTTGATTAACTGTGGTAACAAGGGATAACTTGACAACTTGTGGCGATCAGTCTCAACAATGGGTAACTTTCGGTTAACAATCTCTTTTACAAAATTCCTCTCAATGCTAACATAACGACTATTACTGCTTTAATTCCTATATATACTCAAGCTTACAAATAAACCTAAAATTAAAGGATTATGTATTAAAGGATTATATATCTTACCAGTACCTCCAAACTCCATACTATATGATTATGTAGAGCATTAAGCTGGCTTCTATTGTAAACTACCGAGCTGGCCAAGACACATTACATACTGCTCTTTTTTTTTTTCCCCCTTTTATTCATTGATTGTGTATTTTAGTCAGTAGTGGCTCTAGTGCTATTAGCCCCACTATATAGGTAAGTTCTGAGTTTCTTTTCTTCTTTTTGCTTCACTTATATTTCTAAAACTTGAAAGTGACTGTTTGCTAGATTGCTTTTGAGAATGCTAAATCAACATCTATATGACTTTCTTTAAAGTTGAAAAGTGTACTTGTCCTATATATGACTTCGTATATTTGACCTGTATTGCATTGCAGAGTATGTATTTGCTTCAAAATTTCTGAATTGGACCTGTGTTAAACTTGAATATAGTAGCCAGATTGTGAGGACACCTTAGTTTGATCTGTTTGTTACTAACCTGAAATTGAGTGATTTGTATTGATTTTTATAATTACACAAATTGGTTGACAAAAGATATGATTATGGATATGACCTAGACTCTTTCTAAACCAAACCTAAATGAACTGAATTTTCCATGTACGATTATGATGCCATCTAAATTAAACCGGACTAAACCTAGTTTGTGTGAATTTGACAGCCCCTTTTTCCTACTACATTTTCAGTAATTTTTGTGTAGCATACCAGTACATACAATTATGCTAAATTGACCATGTGTTTTACTTAGCTTAATTACCTTGGCCTAACCATCTGTAATCTGACCTTTTAAGTTGTTTGGATCAACAACTGTTCCTGGTTTGCAGCACATTATAGTTTTAATTTAATTTATGACTATTATTAACTAGAATATATATAGTTATCCCTTTGTTATTGCTTTTCATTTTGTACAAACTTGCTTTTATGACAGCTTATATATGGTTTTTTTTTTTGTTCGGTTTCATTTGATTTATTTTCACATTTCAATAGCTCCAAGTATGACAAAGAAAACAACCACTAAGCTTGGAGGTATAGGAGGTTTAGGTGATCAGCATCTTGAAACTCGTGAACTAAAAATTACAGAATATCAGAGGCTTAGAATGGAAAGGATTAAAGAAAATATGTCAAAAATGCAAGAATTAGGTTTGAAGGAAAAGGCCATGTCACTGATGGCGAGAGTACAAAATAGTAGAAGCAATTTTAGTAAGCATAAAATGAATAAGGTTTCTGCTGAAGATGGGCTCTATAGGCCTAAGCAAGATTCTGATATGGAGCATGAGAGTGATTCCTCTAACGAAGAGTTACTTCTTCCACATTCTAAAATTAATCTCAAGTCCAAGACTATTCCATGGAAGGTAGTTGTTCCTATGCTATACAATTTATTTTTTAGCATGTTTGCTCTTTACACTTGTTAACATTGCTTACATTTGCAGATTCGCAAAATGAAGGCTCTGACTCGAAAAGCAGTGACAGTAGCTTTGGCATTTCAGAAATGTCGACAGAAATTGATTTGGCTTCTTCACATGGTAGCTCATCTACTCCTAATCATACATCCCAGCAAACTGTTGAAACGCTAGGATCAGAAGTTGAACACTTAAATCAGAACGAGAATGATAAAGAAAATGGCAAGCTCTCTTTTGTTTTTGTATTTTAAAATATTTATATGCATGCATGATCAGTCATTATTGTTTTTAACTTTTGAATTTCTTTTCTGAATTCGGGTTAGGTGAAAAGGATAAGCCTAGAAGAGGACTCACTAAGTGTTACAATGTCCATGGATGCAACGAAGAAGAACGCTTGGAAATTACCTTAAATGAGCATGGACAAACTGTTGGTCCTGATGACAAAACATGCAATGAGTTCACTAGCTTTTTTGGAACAATAGCTCGAAAACCAAATATTCTACCATTGACTGTCAAGAATTGGCCCATACTAAGGAACAAGAAGAAAGAAGAACTCTGGGATTATGTCTCGGTGAGTTATTAAACTAAATAAATATGATAAAAATGTTTTATTATTGCTTGAAATTGTCCTATTTGGTTATTGTTACCATATTTTGCATGACATATAAGGCTGGCTCTTAGCTAGAGCACCTAAAGAAAGAAAGAATAGAGAGTTGGCAAGAGCACCTAGAGCATATAAATACCTGAATTAAGCTAGAAATGAAATTATTCCAATGTCTACAAGCTGCGACTGGCAGCTGCCAGGTCTGCTGCTGCCTGCTACTGTGGGTGGCTAACTGCCTACTGCTGGTGGCTGCCTGCTGCCTTCTACTGGCGGGTGGTGCCTGGTGGCTGCCTGACTTTTACTATGGCAAAAAGGTGCATGTGTGGCTTTCTACGTGCTACAGATGAAAGAGGAAAGAAATATAGTAGTTAAGGCATATTGGGTCAAAGTTAAAATATAAAAAATCATTTAATCATGCTACAACTCATGAAATCTTGTATAGATTTCCATGTCTACCAATCTGATTTCATACGTATCCTAAACCTATTTGCATATACATTAATCACTTATTATACCCTTCTGAACATACATGCTTAAGTTCTCTAAACCTTATATATGTTTGGAGATAAATCTAAAAGTTATTAGATATATACAAAATCAGACTAAGAAAATTTAAAATTAAGCCAGACGAAGAACTTTAAACCAGATCATACCAACTGTTTTTATTTATGTTTGCCTATCTGTGCTTGTTTTTAGAAAGAACAATGTCTATGATTTTATTTAATGATTCAACCACTCCATAGTATTGTAAGTGTTAGGGGAATTTAATTATCAACAATTGTGTTTTCTAATTGTCTTATTACATTAATTTCAATCTTATTAAGTGTTCTCTGAAGTCGGAACATTGTAATAGCCTTAAATCATCTCTAAAGTTTTATTTATATAAATAATACTTAATATTGTAACCTTTCTTACTGATGAATGTTAGGTCTATTATCATGTTGAACTTTGGTATACCATCCTTTTTCATTGTTGCAGAAACATTATATTGTTGCAGTAATGAAGGAAGTTGAAAAGAAGCATGCTAAGGAGGTTGAAGCTATGCAAAAAAAAATACGAGGATAAAAGACAACAAGATAGAAGGGAGATGGCAAATGGTCTTCGCTCCTTCTTTTCTCAACTTCAGCAATAGAATCCTCAAATGTCTTTTGACCTAAGCATGTTTGGCTCTTTATTTTTTTGATAGTCAATCCGAGAAGGATGGTAATTCGACAAAAATGCTTCAACTTCATTCTTTAGCGTCTACATCCAAGGTACAAACCCTTTGATTTCTATGCTACACAAAGTAGTAGAGGTAGATATTGACTAAGGTTTTTAATTTTTTTTCTCTTTTTGTGGTGCATTTGAGAGATAATATGAAGTTTAATTGTTCGTCTAACAAACGAAATTATCCAAGCCTTTCTAACTTTTATTTTATACATTTTTTTGTAAGATTATGTCATTAGTTATGCATTTTCTTTGGTAAATTTGAAATACTAGTATATTTATTCTAGGTTTTTTATAGGGACTCAATAGTAAATATGGTAAGTGAACAAGAAGAAGATGAAAAATCGTTTGGACAAATTTTTTCTTCTTCAAATTATTAGCTAGAGTAAAATTAGAGCCTGCAATATATATACTCCAAAACAGGTTATTGAGATGTATTGGTATTGAAAACATGTTGATATTATTAATTGTTTTTATTTTTACTAATTTTACTACTTTGGAATTATTTAGTTAAATGTTTACAGCATATTTTAATGTTAAAGATTTTTCTACTATAGCAACTTCACAAGAATACAATGATACATTTCCACCCCTTTAATGTAGTATAATAATATATGATTACTTACAAAAGATAAAAATAGTCGATTCATTTAGTTTTTTTTATATATATATATATATAACAGTTTTTAAAGCGCTGACTTTAAAATGTTTGGCAACACTTTTGTATTGTTACTAGCAAATACAACAATTGAATAGGTTGTTGCATATTATGACATAAGGTGATAGTTTTAAATTGTCTCCTTAGGTGGCAACAGTTTTCATTTGTTGCCTTTGGAAAAGTGTTGCCTTAGGTATTATTTTACCTTGACTTTTAAAATTGTTGTCTTTAAATAAAAATTTGTTGCTTAGGAATAGACAACGGGGGCATAAACTACGCCTCATATGTGTTGTCTTAGCTACAAGGCAACACTTTTTTTTACATTAGGCAATGGTTTTTCACCATTCCCTTTGCTTAATTTTGTTGTATATTGAGATAATATCGTATAATATATTTTGAGAATATCTTTTGGAATATTTGTTAGAATATATTTGTGATATTGTTATGTATTTTAGTTATTATCCTAGTTTTCTAGTATTTTTTTATTCTAAGGTTAGGAATATTGTAACACATATGTATTCTTTGATGAGCTAATGAGAAGGTTAAGCCAAAGTTTATACATACAAATTCTTCAAATAGTTACACAAATTCAATCAGTGGTTCATGAAGGCGGATGTACCATGCGCATGTTATAAAAAAAAAAGCGGAAAGAACATTGTATAGAAATGTAAAGAACATTTAGTTAAAGTAAAAAAGAACATGGTATAGAATTGTAAAGAACATATATCTAAAGTGAAAAGAACATATTGTTAAAATGTAATGAACATGATTGAAGAACATAAGAGATATAAAAAAAGAACATAAAGCTATTAATAACAAAGAACATGACACTATTTTATAAAGAACACACTGTTAAATACGGAGTAATATTCTTTATCTCCGTGTTATTTGATTGTCAGTGTAATGTATTTTTATTTGTGACATAATATTCATTGTTTATTGTGATATGTTCTTTAAATTTTGTCTTTAGATTATGGTGGGTGAATATAAATAATGTTCATTACATAATATTATCATGTTCTTTATTAATATTATAGATCTTTTTCCGATATACAAAAAGAACATAAAGCTGGATGTTCTTTGTAAAACAGCTATATATTCTTTACAAAACAACTATATATTCATTCCGTCTTTTATCAAAAATCCGAATGTACCACGCTTGTTACATTCGCCTCCACAAAGAAAATTTCAAAGTAATACTAATTATAAATCTGAAAATTAAGGAAATTGAAGAGTGCATGGATTTTTCTTGGAGAGTATTGGTCAACTCTGCCTTAGTTTATAATAATTTGGGGAAAACATCCAAAATAGCATGTACTATTATAGATTAGAAGAGTAGGTAAACTTATATAATATATATATAAATATATATATGTCAAGGTATATATTGAATAATCCGGTGGTTGTGGAGATAACTTGGTCGGCCATCGCACATGAATTTGGACTTGAGAATTTGACAAATGTGTTAAGTACTTATATTGCATACTTCGTATATATAGACTTTGTCATATATAAGTTAAACCTTTAAAGTGTTAAAAGACTAAAGAGTTAACCTATATTGAATAAGGCTTTGTTCACTCTCTTACTTTTGCTAAATTGAAATTATTTTTAATGAATTGAAATTATTTTTGCTGAACTTAAATTATTTTTACTGAATTGAAATTATTTTTGTTGAACTGAAATTAATTTTACTGATTCTCTGTTATATTTCTTCTTTAAAGTTACTGATTTTTACTGAACTGAAATTATTTTTAATGAAGTGAACTTATTTTTAGTGAACAGAAATTATTTTTGCTGAACTGAAATTATTTTTACTGAATTGAAATTATTTTTACTGAATATTATTTTTTTAAGGTGAAGTGAACAAGGCCTAAATGGACTAAAGCCCCATTCAGGCCCTATTCACTTCACCTTAAAATAATAATATTCAGTAAAAATAATTTTAGTTCAGTAAAAATAAGTTCAATTCAGCAAAAATAATTTCAGTTCAGTAAAAACCAGTAACTTTAAAGAAGAAATATAAAAGAGAATCAGTAAAAATAATTTCAGTTCAGTAAAATTAATTTCAGTTCAGTAAAAATAATTTAAATTCAGCAAAAATAATTTCAGTTCAATAAAAATAATTTAAGTTCATCAAAAATAAGGTGAAGTGAACGGAGCCTCACTTCATCTTATTTTTGTTGAGCTGAAATTATTTTTCCTGAAATGAAATTATTTTTGCTGAACTTAAATTATTTTTACTAAACTGAAATTAATTTTACTGATCGAACTGAATTATTTTTGCTGAACTGAAATTATTTTTACTAATTTTGTATTAGGCCTCGTTCACTTCACCTTATTTTTGCTGAATTGAAAATATTTTTACTGAACTGAAGTTATTTTTGCTGAAGTTAAATTATTTTTACTGATTTTCTATTAGGCCCCGTTCACTTCACTTTATATTTACTGAACTGAAATTATTTTTGCTGACCTGAAATTATTTTTGCTGAACTTAAATTATTTTTACTGAACTTAAACTATTTTTGTTGAACTTAAATTATTTTTACTATATTGAAATTATTTTTACTGAACTGAAATTATTTTTTGCTAAACTGAAATTATCTTTACTAATTTTCTATTATAATTCTTCTTTAAAGTTACTGAATTTTATTGAACTGAACTTATTTTTACTGAATTGAACTTATTTTTACTGAACTGAAATTATTTTTACTAAACTGAAATTATTTTTACTAAACTGAAATTATTTTTACTTAATATTTTTTTTAAGGTGAAGTGAATAGGGCCTTATATTTCTTCTTTATAGTTACTAAATTTTACTGAATTGAACGTATTTTTACTGAACTGAAATGATTTTTATTGAACTGAACTTATTTTTACTGAACTGAAATTAATTTTACTGAATTGAAATTTTAACTTAATATTATTTTTTTAAGTTGAAGTGAAAAGGGATTTTATTACTTCTTTAAAGTTACTGATTTTTACTAAACTGAAATTATTTTTACTGAACTTGACTTATTTTTATTGAATTGAAATTATTTTTACTGAATTGAACTTATTTTTACTGAACTGAAATTATTTTGACTGAATATTATTATTTTAATGTGAAGTGAACAAAGCCTAATACATTAACAGATTACTTTTTATACATGGGTGGGAAGTCAATTAACAAGGGACGTTTATTTTCTCGAATACTGTTTGATTTTTTAAATTATTTAAGAGAAGTGTACTTTAAAATAGGTATATAAATTAGCCAATTCAGGGAAAAATTTGTCATTTTTGCTCATTTGTGTTTTCAAATACTATGAGTATATATGTAGTTATTTATGAAAAAATACAAGTTTATCACCTTAAATAAATCATCAATTTATTTTTAAAACTTTGGCCCAAATAAAGTTGTTTATATAATTACGAATATGCTGACTGCATATTTTCTGATTTATTTACAATTTTATCAGTTAATAAAAGAATTTTGTTGATCAACGTGATAATTTGAACCTTCCTTGTTATTTATTTTAGGTCAAAAAAAGTAGGTGTGTATGTTATATTATAATATAATTACTCTTTATGGAAATTGAGCATACATAAGGCTCTTTCTTCTGGTACCTTGCTTGGACAGTTGTACATGACTATATTGATTTGACATCATTAAAAATCAGTTTATTTTTATCAGGTATAACCAATAAGTTACACAATAATTAATACCGTGAATCAGTACAAAAAATAGGTGAATTGATCAAAGTCATAAAAAAACAAATTGTCATTTTATTATTAGTTGTACCTTAAGAGTTAAGACACATATATATAGGCTTATAGGGAATTTGTTTAGGAGGACAAGGATTGCGGATATACATGCCGTTTTCCCTAATTTGGGCCAAAATATCAGAGAATTTCACCCTCTAATGTCCTAGGATTTTTTACCAAAATGATTAATTTAACAAAAGTTTTAATTCCAAAACTAGTTAAGTTGGTGACTTGGAAGGAAATTATTAATTTTCTTTGTTTTCCTTTGAACCTATTAGGTTCAGTTTTTTGGGTTTTGTTTTATATATTTTTTATTATTATTATTTTTTATATTATTTTTTTATCTATAATTTTTTAAATTTTTTTTTTTTTTGGGGTTGGAAAATTATCTTGTGCGCACTTACAACAAAATATATTATTTGTTATCTCATTATTGAGCATAGGAATTAAGAACCTCATTAGCCACTGCATCCGAGATAAGATGAGCCATATTCAAATTAGAGGAGCAAGATTGACTAACCAGATCAAGCAATCAAGAAGCTGATTGTTCTTCAAACATATTCATTGTTTGCCATTATATATCACATAAATATATGCAAGTTTGTTTTTATTATACACATTAAACTCAACAATATTCAAAATTAGCCGATATTAGGAGGTATCATACAATTAGCAAACATAAAAAAGATGAACAATATCTTAAAATCCCTTATCGTCGTATAAATTTGCGATTGTGCAAATAGAGCAATACTACTTGAATTTCCAATTTTTTATGATACGATCTAGACAAAAGGTTAGATTTCTTTTTTCTTTTTTGTGATCTTGAAATTAGGGTTTCTTATGAGCGACCGTTTACATATATCCGTATATGGCTTCTAGATTTTCCAATTAAAAAAAGAACCAAATCAGTTCAAAGGAAAAAAAATAAGTAAATAATTTCTTTCTAAGTTAATAGTTGAGCTAGTTTTGGAATTAAAATTTATAAATAGCCGTTTTGGTAAATACTTTTATTGAATTAGCCATTTTGATAAAAGATCCAATGTCCTATCCCTATATACTTGTATTTCTTTCTTTAATTCTCGTCTCCCTAAACAAACATCCCGATACACCGAATGTATCTATTATATAATCAAGTATTGTTTAATTTACAAACTAAGTCTTAGTGTGTTGCAAGGTTTAAATAGCCTTGCCCTTATTATTTGTTTAAAAAAGTTGTCATTATTTTTTATTCAAAAAATAAATATACATATGTTTTCATAATTTTTTTTAAGTATTTTTATTTAGTTTTGGAAGAAAAAAATAGAGAAAAAAGGATGATGTCATAAATAGTTTAGGTGGGAGAATTTTTTATGAGAAGTTGACATGTGTTCATCAAAGATATTAGCATGACTTGTTTTAGTGATAGAAGTAGATTATAATGCAATGGTGTTCTTCAACTTCTAATCATATATAGCCGCTTACAAAATCATTCAACAAAGTCATGCATCTTTGGATAGATGTTATTCAATACATGAATAAATAATAACAATGCAGCAGCCAGCTCAATATGATCTAATCATGAAATTATTGACAGGAAATTTATAATAATTTTAAATAAACCGCCTTTATCCAAATTTAGTTTTAATTATCATAATACCTAAACTTATTAAATCGTTGTAGACTAATTCTAGTCACATAAATTATAGTAGTACATCAAAAACTAATCACTTCTTTCTTTCTTTCAAAAAAAAAAAAAAAAAAGAAAAAAAAACTAATCACTTCTTTTTTGTACATTAATAATTACAACTTGTTTATTAAAATTGACCAATGATTTATTTTATTATATAACTAAAAAATCTATACATTTAAACTTATCTATCAAACAATATTTTACAGAAAAACATTTGTTTCCTACGTGGTGGCAAAAATAAATTGTGGTCAAAATTGTTGTGATAATTAAATAATGTAGGTAGCTCAAATTAGTGGAATGGTTGCAAAATAGAACAACAAAATTTAACTAAGAAAATCTTTAAAAAATAAAATAAATAAAAAATACAAACAATAATAATATAAAGTCAATAACAATTATTTTATTATTTATTGACATACTCCGTATGAAACGTGCTTTTACAACACTTATTTGATCGAAATTGAAATATAATAAAAATGACATACAAGTTATGAGCAATGATCTAGTAGTGACTACTAGATCGATACAAACTAGCATTGGCAATATACGAAGTAAATGATAAGATGAATAAATTATACGTGTATAAATATAGTTTACATTTCGAAGTTTGGATTATTTCATGCATACATATTTAATTATATATATAAATTTATTTGTTGAGCTTGAAATTTTCAAGTGCTGGTTGAACACCATAATCTTGGCCAGTTTTATAATAATGAGCAAGATATTCACCAGCAGTTGTTTCTCTATAAATTGGTGGATTTTCGTCCGATAATAATTCCTTAATTGGTGCAAGTAATCTAGGGTTCTTCAAGCTAGGCCTAAAGAAACATGCCACTGAAATTCTAGGACCAATTTTCTTTGATTGCACCCTATGGATTACGCTCTTGTACTTGTCATTGCTGATCAACTGCACATATATAATATAAAATCATATCAATATATAATTAATACGGAGTAATTTATTTTATTTATATAATTATCTAATAAACTTTATACTTTGTATTATATAGTTTTTCTAAACTTAGATTTTTAACTAGGAAAGTGATTTAAAGTTAGATACTTTAAATGTTCGTCTTTAGAATTAGGTAACCCTAGTAGGTGACAAAAGAGACAATAATATCAAAGAGAAAAGTAAAAAAAGTTGAAGATGAGAAAGTAAATAAATTGAAATTTTTGCATGCAGCCGTCATTCAGGTGAACCTAGTATAGGGTGAATTAAAGGGATTTTTGGAGATTTTGTTGAAAAATAGATTAGTTTCGAAACAAGAAAAACCCTAGTAGGTGACAAAAGAGACAATAATATCAAAGAGAAAAGTAAAAAAAGTTGAAGATGAGAAAGTAAATAAATTGAAATTTTTGCATGCAGCCGTCATTCAGGTGAACCTAGTATAGGGTGAATTAAAGGGATTTTTGGAGATTTTGTTGAAAAATAGATTAGTTTCGAAACAAGAAAAATACTCACGTATAACAATGCGAATTTTGTTGAAAAATCAAAGCGACAGATAACATGAATATCAGCTTCTTGTATGTGTCGTATTCAACATTATTGATGTCATATTATTAAATGTTGCCATGTTGATGATTTCATCAATTATTAGTTGTTAGTAGCTAGATATTAGCTATTACGGAGTAATATAATTGATTATCATATAACGTGGAGACTTACTTTTGGTCACGTGGACACTTATCGTTCATTTGATTAGACACCCACGTGGCATTTATTTGGGGGATTCTATAAATACCCAAACATATTTCACTTCTAAGATACATTATTCTAAATCTAAATTAAACACTCTCAAATTATTTCTTAACCATATTGAACCAATATTGATTTACCATCGGAGTAGTTTTCCTCGGACAAAACTCCATCACAGTTAATCTACATTGACTGTGCAGGTATATACCCAGCTACCATGTGTAAAATCATAAACCATTCAGACCCAAACACAAATTAAGGCGTTATATCGGGAACATTATTAGTTGTTGGTGATTTCAATTATTAGTTGTTAGTAGCTACTCCATAGATGCTATAAAATAAATTATTTTTGGGAATAATACTTATAATATAAAGATAATTATATGGAAAATATGATTAATTAATTATTTAAGAACCTTCCTAATATGGGCAAACTCCACCTTCAATAAATTTAACTTATTATTTTCAATACAATACCCTAAACTCTTAAGGTTAGCTTGTTCTCACCCAACTTTGTCAAACACTAATTAATACCCTTAATCCAAAAACAATTAAAAAGTTAAATTAGCTTACTTGTAGAAGATCTCCAGTGTTGATGACCAAGGCACCAGGAATATGAGGAACATCATACCAAATATCATCATGAAGAACCTGAAGTCCACCAATATCGTCTTGTAGGAGCACCGTAAGGATGTCGTTATCAGCGTGCTTGTTGATGCCTATAGCCGATTCGGGTTGTGGGCATGGAGGATAATAATGGGTTAAGAGCAAATAATCTTCAGCAGAATCCATGTCTTCCAAATGGTTCGGGTTTAGACCCATGGCCTCGGATAATAGCTCCATGAATGTTAGTCCTAGCTTCCTCACACTTTTGCCATACTCCATCATTATATCTCTATGTAAGTTGAAAAAAATTACTTGTATACGTTAGTGATTTAGTTGAAAAAAATTATACGTTAGTGATTTTATCATATGGTACATAATTAATGTTTCTATGCGTTTGAAATCATTAGAATTTTTAAAAAGAAAAAAAATATGGTTATGAGTTTTACAAATTTTTACTCCTTTACATGCATTATATTTATAATTTATTATATGCATACATCTAGCTAGAAATTTTTGAAGTAGGAATTAAAAATCATTTTTAATAAGTTTGATAGATAAAAAAATTAAATTAAAAATCAGCCAATAAAAATTAAGTATAGTGCTAGTCATTTTAAAGATGACTACTGTAGAATTTATTTTTAGAAAAACTATGGGTTATGGATTTTACAAATTTGTACAACTTTACATGCATTAATATATTACATCTAACTAGAACTTGTTAAAGAAAATTAATACACCTAGAAGATTAATTATTGATGAAAGGAGACTTTTTTATGATTAATAACAAATTTGTTAAAGAAAACTAATACACCTAGAAGATTATATTCAAGACAAACATAAAGATTATTATGTATATATACCTGCATGCCTCGGAAATTTCTTCAGGATCAGGCATAGGGTTCATGGTGGTAACGGTGGTATCCCTCCAATTTGTGACATGACCGGTGTAGAGATAAAAATTGGACGTGAACACGAATTTCTTTTTCGTGTCGATTCCACGAACATAGTACTCTCTTTTGGCCTCGGCATCCAAGTCATGAAACCTCCTAGCACCTTTGAGCATCTCTTCCAACATGTCTTGGGGGATCCCATGGTTCACAACCTGGAAGAACCCCCACTTTTCAGTTACATCGGATAACTCCTTTATAATCTCCTTTCGTCTCACAGGACCTCCATCCTCTAACCCGGTGAAATCTATCACCGGGATGTTTAGCTTTAGTCCGTCATTGACCTTTTTTGAGTCTGGGGATGGTAGGTCATTGACAAAAATTCGGGGTAATTGTGTTACACCCGCATCAATAAGGCCTTTCACTCCCATTTTGGACTCATCAAAGGCCTTTAGATCGGCGTTACGCTCAAAGTTTGTACCAATTTCCATAATGTAAGTATTGCAACTAAAATGTGTGTACTAGTAAGATATTGTAATATGTGTGTATTATAGTTTTTGAGCTAGAAATATTATCGTTGCTTGCATGTTTGAAGTCTCGAGAGTCTCTATTTATAAGAACTTTTTGTAGCTATTATTGCGATTAGTGAGGCAGGCAATATCCAATTAATAATAGTCATGTCACTATCTGCTCTCTTTTGTTGAATTTATTTAATTATGAATGTCTTAGTTTGACCTTTATTAATTATGGAAATAAATATGGGAATTTAATATTTGGTTATATATAAAATTCAACATAAGTAGGGAATTTCCCTTAAAAAAAAGAAAAAAAAAAAAACAAACATAAGTAGGGAATTAATTAATCAATTTGGGAATTTAATCTATCCAAAGGCTAAGGTTGGTTTCTGGTACGGGGTATTTTGATCCTTCGAAAGATTACGAATTATCGGGTGTATAATCACTGCTTCCCTTAAAATATAGTCAAGTGAAAATATAATAAACTTTTAAAATATTAATGTTTTACTACTTGTATAAGATAATAATTAAATATATTAATGGTATAATAAAATTTGTGCATTGACATACATAAATGAAGAAGATTTAATTTATTATTCCGTAAAAAAATGAGTACGAGTACAAATTATATCTGTCAACCTTGAGTCTGTATATTAATCCTTGCTAGGGACATGTTTGGGCATGAAAATTCTCTTACCTTTCTCCTTAAGGAACCTTGCTGGCTAATGCGGGCTATATTAACCTATGCAAGGATTCAATAGGGTGAATATGTTTCAGGGTCTGTACAACATGTGTCACTAAAAATTAAGTTCAAATCCTACTCATTTTGAGATTTCGTTCAACGTTGGCAACCTTGCAATTTTAGCCGAGTTTGCAATTAGCTGATCTTCCGAATTTGCCGGATTATTAACTTGATCTTTCAACTGAGTTGCCAGTGATTTTCCTGCTTTGGCAGTATAATCAACCTAATATCTTAGCAGAAATCGTCTTTGTTGAGGAAGATGGAAAGTTGGCAACCATCTGTCCATCTCTGCTTCTTTATTGGCTGTTTTGGCAATCAACTTAGTTCGTTGAAAGTTCAAGCTTTTACTTTTCAGTTACTACTATTAGGGTTGTTTTCTACTTTTTTTTTTGTTTTCTCCATCTTTGTCTCCAAGAAATTCTCTACCTATAATAATTTGAGTTATGAATAACTCTAATACCACACATTGGTATTAAATTATACTTTAGATGGTATTATCACGATATCAAAATACTAATTCAGTAGTACCAACGAATGCAAAAATGTTTTGTTGGTATCGATATAATTTCTTGGTAGTATTTAGAAGATACCATCTAAACACAATTTAATACCAACTCCGTGTTATTATAGCCACTTATGACTTAAATTATTAGAGGCAGAGAAATCCTCCTTTGTCTCCGTCTATTAGAATTTCTATATATTTTGGGGGGAGTTTATATCTTTTATACTTCATATTTAGGTTGTTAATGATGATAGGGAATAAGAAGGGCTTATGTTTTTTCAGCAATTCTACTACCCTCTCCATTTTCTACGAGTATTGTTTTTCCTATTTGAAATCTTTTTGTGAGAAAATGATCAATATTTTTTTTGGCATGGGCTTAAGTTGCATAAATTGAAATAAGGTTTACACATTACAACAATAAACTAAGGGTTCATTGACATCAATGTGGTTTTTAGTTTTTATTTTTATTTTTGATCTTTAAAGCTATATAATGGGAAAATCTCTGTTTCTCATTGTGAGAAACATAAGCGTTTTTCACAATGGCATTTCTGTAAATAAATTGATGTTTTTCACATACTGGCTGCTGACTGGGATGCTGAGTGGTGCTGAGTGGGGACATCCCTGTTCAATCTGTTTAATTTATCTGTTAACGGAGCTTAGGCGGGAAACGGGAAACTATTCAACGTCAATCGTTTCAGTCACTTCCCCCACACATCTTTGCAGGTAGTTTTCTGTTCTCTTTCTTCTTCGTCCAGTCGCTTCCCCCACTCCCTTTCAATGTGCACACCATCTTCACACATCTTCGAGTTGAACCTTCCAGACCTAGTTGAATTAGCAGGTAGTTTTCTGTTCTCTTTCTTCGTCCAGTCGCTTCTTCCAGTCGTGAGTTCAATAAATTGAGAATTGCAACCGAAATCAGAATAATTTTGAAAGTAATGGTATTATAGGTTAATGCCTCTGTTAAAATGGGTGGTTTGAGGTTGCTGGAAAATGGCCGAATGATTTTGTTGAAAATGCAATTTATACTTTTTGATAATGTGTTATCTTCGTATGCTTTGAAACAAATCCCTCTGTTAATTTTTGAAGATTGGTTGTATTACTTTGGTGGTTGTTCAATTGGTTGGTTGATTTGTGTTGGTTGGTTGTATTTCTGTGTTGGGTTGAATTTGTGCTGTGAAAACGTGTTGGTTGATTAACTGGTTTTATTTGTATTGTAATTATGTTGGTGTTCTACTATTAATTTGTATTGTAATTAGGCTCGTGTTCTGTATTTGAAGGGTGGATTGTTTTTTATGGAGAAGACTGGTATTATGAATGATATTATGGAAATGGAAACTAAAGGCGTTATTAGGGACAGTGAGGTTGGTGTTGGTGATTGTGGCAGTGTCGATAAGTTTAGGAGTAACGTTGATATGGAGGAGGAGGAGGGCAATGATATGGAGGGTATAGAAGACATAGTTGTTGCAGATAGTTGTGATGATGGTGTTGGTGTAGTTGACATGAATGTGAATGTTAGGTATTTATCCCCCGTGAAAACAATTCATACGACTCACACTGTGGTTGGTAGCAACGAAATGCGTGTAATTGTTGAGGAGCCTAAGGAAGGAATGGTTTTTCCGGTCTTGGCAAGAGGTTGAATCCTACTATAAGGAGTATGCTGAGCAGATGGGGTTTGGAGTGTCAAGGGTTCAAGGCGTAAATTCTAAGACGGCGGACAAACAAAGAATTGCAAGCACGTGGAAGTGTGAGTGTTGGGGTAAACCCGACATGAGGGCTAGGAGGGAAGCGAAGAAGAGGGCAAAGGCAATGGGTGGTGGAGGTTCAGGTGGTTTAGTTGATGGGGTGGTATGTGAGGATGAGTTAAGTCGTAGGAAGAGGACTTCGAAAAAGTGTGAATGTGAGGCCCGTGTTTATGCTAAAGTGAATGAAGATGGCATGTGGGTGTTGAATCGTGCACTTAAAGCATAATCACAAGATTGATCCAGCAAATTTTAAGCTTGTTAAGGAGTACCGCATGAAGCAAATGACCTCAAAAGTGAAGAAGAAGCTGATGGATTTCTATGAGCAAGGTTTACCAATTTCTCAAATACACGGTTGCATGGCGACCGAACGAAACGATAACATGGCTCTCACCGTCAAAGATTTACAACATGAGGTGTACAAGGCTAGGCGGTTGAAGATGGTTGGAGGGGACTCGGTGGCAATGATGGAGTACTTTGAAAATATGCAATCCGGCAACCAAAATTTTTTCCATGCTCAACGTTTGGATGAAGAAGGGAGGCTTAAGGATGTGTTGTGGGTGGATGCAAGAAGTAGGGTAGCTTATGAGGACTTTGGTGATGCGGTTTGCTTCGACGCGACATATCTAGCAAATGAGTACGAGCTCCCATTTGCGAACTTTGTTGGTGTGAACCACCATGGGCAATCGTTGTTGTTGGGATGTGCTCTTGTTTCACATGAAGACTGCGATACGTTTGCGTGGATATTTCGATAGTGGCTATCTTGCATGAACAACCGAGCTCCTAAAGCCATTTTGACCGACCAAGCGGCAGCTATGCGGAGGCCCCTAGCTGAAGTCATGCCAAACACGGTTCATCATTGGTGCATATGGCATATCATGAGCAAGATCCTTGAGAAACTTGGCAAGTGTGCACGGTATGTTGTGATATTCTTCCTGCCTTATAAATTTAAATTTTCTATGTTATACAAATCTGCACAAATCTCAAGGTCTTGAGATCAGTTTCATAGGAAGAATAAACTGAATGACTTATTAAAATAAAGCCTTGAAATTCAAGTAAAAGCTGATAGACAGGCTATTGACTTTTCAACAGATTGTAAAATTGCGAGTTAAACTGTTGTTCTGCTGTTATGTACTCTAACGTTGCTCATTTTTTTCTAGTTACCAAGAGTTCATCAACCCCCTCAAAGAGCTAGTGTATGAGAGCTTTGACCCCGAGGAGTTCCAAACTCGATGGGCAGAGTTTATAGCCGAGTATAAGTTGGAGGACAATGAATGGCTACAGAGCCTACACAAAGAGAGTCGTATGTGGGTGCCTGCTTACATGAAAGAGTTTTTTTGGGCTGGTATGAAGACCACACAAAGGGTGGAGAGCATCAATCAGTTTTTCGATGGCTATGTTAACCACAAAACCAAACTACATGAGTTTCCTCAAAAGTATTGCAAGGCCTTGGATCAACGCGTTCGTGATGAAGTGAGTGCAAATGAGCGTTGCTCGAAGTACCTTAGGAGGTTGGTTAGTGGCTTCAAAGTGGAAAAAATATTTCAAAAGTTATACACGGACAATAAGTTTCAAGAAGTTCAAAAGGAGTGTACGAGAATGATGTATTGCAACGTCCGAGGAGAGAAGGTTTTGTCTGAAAACCTTATTCAGTATTCGGTGGTCGATCGTGTATGGATAGTACCTCCCGGTGGTAGTGAGGATGTCATTACAGATAGCCAAAGAACCTACAATGTTACTTTCTTTCCAATGACAAAGGAGGTGCAGTGTGACTGTAGGAAGTTTGAGACAAGTGGCATACTTTGCAAACACTGTATTAGGATTCTCGATGAAAACTTGGTTGAAGATCTGCCAGAGAAGTACATTGTAGCCCGTTGGCGGAAGGACATACCCCGGAAGCACACTAGGGTGAAGGTGGCCTACCATGATCCGGGCGACACGGTCACTGTGAAGAGATTCAACAAAATGATGGGAAAATTCGAGCCCTTATGTGAAACCGCTGTCATGGTGGATGATCAAACGGTCCATATGGTAATGGAAACACTGTCGAAGCTTCAATTAGCTGTTAATGACCGTATGGACAAGAAGAGTCAGGAGAATGTTCTTGTAGTTGGTACACTATCATCAGCAGGTTAAGACAGAACGATTTCCTCAGTAAGGAATCCTGCTCCTAGTGCTCCTGCAGAGCCCGGAGACCCCTGTCCAGCTGCCATGGATCCAGTTCTCAAAGACCCTATAATTAAGAAACAGAAAAGGGGCAGGCCTAAGGGTTCAAGGCACAAAACGTTAGCTGAAACTGGCTACAAGAAAACCAACAAGAATAAGAAGCCTAGTCCTGTTAAGATTTATGCTTTGTTCTTTGTTCAATAAGTGCTTATCCTGTTATTATTCTATTCACTCTCTGACTGTTGTTATTATTCTATAGGATGCAGGAGATGATGTTGGTGTTGAGGAGGATGTAGGAAATGGTGTCGAGGAGGATGTAGGAAACGGTGTTGAGGAGGATTCAGGAAATTGTGTTGAGGAAGAAATGGTGTTGCAGGAAATGGTGTTGAGGAGGATGCAGGAAAAGGCAGGAATGGGAGAACCAGGTAAGACAAAGGTGAAGACCAAGGGGAAGACAAAGGGGAAAGTCATTCCAATCGAGGGGAAGGCGAATACGTCTCCTCGAAAGCTACCTGTAAGTATGAAGACCAAATTTATGTCATTCTACTTCCACTAATTATTTAGATCACATTTAACTAATGGCCGGTGAGTGACCATTTAAGTTTGCTGCACATCACACCTCACAGGTGAAGCAGAAACGCGTTGATGAACTAATGGCCGATGAGTGAGTCATAAATATAAAGACTCTGAGCATAGAAGAAACAAATCTTTTACGGGAGCGTATGAAGACCGGTTATCTGTTTGGAAAACTAGGATCTTAAGAAAAGTTTCAAGGCAAAAGATTGAATAAACTGATTCAATTCAAAGTTTTGAGATTCAACTCAAAGCTTGTAAGTTAAACTGAAATGTAATCATAAGCATTTGAAACATGTGAAACAAAATCAACAATGTGATGTTTCAAAGAAAGTTTATTGTGTTAGATGTTCAAAATAAGTGGCTCCATTACAAATGACATGGTAGTGACAAACCCCAAAAGATGATCCGTGAATTGTCACACATCAAAAACTACCATGACATATAAGTAACTTAAATTCAGAATAAACTTAGAAAAAAGCTTTTACATTAGTAGTTTCTCACAACACAAACCATAGTCCTACAAGACACATACTCCGAGTAGCAATACAGATCTTCTCACTAGACAGAACATCCTTCACCATCAGCAGGCAGTATGCACTTGGTACTAGTCTTCACTGTAACTAGAAACCTGTTTTCCAACATTCAAATTAAAGGATTAGTGAGTTAATTAAGTAACCTAATAATATGATTTCTTAAACAACATTGAGGGAGTTCAACCTCAAATGCTTTAACGGTGCCCATAATACGGTCATCATCATTCGAGTCATCAGCAGCTATCAGCATGGTCGAATCCACCCTATGAGGATCGTAAAACACCACGGTCCCTCCAAGCAAACCTCCACCCGCGCCATGCCGCCAGGACATAGTTGTGCCTAGTTTTGCTGGAATCCTTTCACAATTGGTGGAAGTTGCCCCCACCTCTGTCACTATCATCAGAATTGGGTTATGGGTTGCAAGAATTTGTTCAAAGTGGTCGATAAAGGATGGACGGGTGATCCTCCGGCCATTTCAAAGCACAACAACAGCTCCAATGTCCAGTTTTTTTCCGTTACCATCTAGCTCTGGACTAAGGGCGACAGATTGGTAGCGGCTTGTCAGGTCATCTAGGATGAACTGGCCCCTAGACACGGTGTAATTGATCTCCGTGATAGGAGACCTCACCTAAACAGATGTTGAGCAAATTATGTTAAAGTCCCTGAACTCGGCAATCTTGTTAAACATAGAAAATCATGCCGCCATGATTCAAAGTTATTTTATCAAAAATTATCGAATGATTGGGCCATTTATCATCGTTTATCACAATCATGAGTCATGGTAACTGAAGATGATGGAAGTCAAACCCATGTTGTAATATGTTATATTATGAGCTTACAGGCTGATGATAGTGGACTTTGCTTTTATTTCTATTTTAATTCGCAAGTTATATTCTGCCTAAGTTTCAAAGTTTGTTTTTTAAGTCTTGAAGAAAATTTCAAAACCTTTACTTTGATAAGTGAATTAGTTTATTCCGCCTTGAAACTAATTTCAAGACCTTGAGATTTAAAATTTTCGACAAGCTCCGCTACTCCGTAACTTAAAATTATTATGATTAACTTAAAAACCGTCATGATTAACTTAACCAAAAATATATCATTGGAAAATTACTCAACCAACAATAGAATTAATCAAGCAACCCGACTACAATTGGCTAAATCAGTCTACTTCGAAGGTCGAACTACCATCCAAACTTAAATGTTACATTTTGCTCAAAACCCCTGTAATTGATAATGGAACAAAAATTGGCATCAAGTAAATTAACTTAAATTTACGTCTCAAGCCCAAAAGATTAAATTAGGTCATATTGCAGCCAAAAATTACGGTAAAATTAGACGAGACGAGGGTACGTATGTATTTTACCTGCAAGAACTAAACATCATCCGTGTAGCTGCCGAATTCGGCTTTGAAGCCAGCCACTCCGAGGGAGTATATAGGGCCAGTCGTTGGTATTATTGGCTTCGGGTCTATCTTGTCCATCAAAAATTTTGGAATGATTTTGGTTGTACCCTCGTACTCGACATTATCATGTTTTCCCAGCTCACGAGTGGCAGCTTGCACCTCCGGTTTACCAACGACATCAGCAATGTTGGGTAAGTGAGCCTGAAAAATCTGACCAGCCTCATTGATCATCATCATCCTGTCCAAGCGGTGCTGCTCTTCTTTAGGGTTGGCGACGATTTTCCTCAGAATATCGTATTCAATGACATGCAAGGTCAATTTTCCTATTTGGCTATGAAAATAGAAAGTCATTAAAGCTCATTTCTTGTACAGGGTTCGTGTTGTACTTGAAACAATATTTGGCGTTATCAGTCACCGTAGCCGCGAAGAACCCAGGTGGATAAGGCACTTCTTCGTTAGGTTCCATGGTGGGAAAGAAGAAAAGAGAAAAGAGGGTAGGTGTTTCTAAGAATAAATAAATAGTTCTACAAGTTCATAGGGGCCAAACAAGTTCATAGGGGCCAAACAACTTCACTGCTCATTGTCAACTTACTGATTGACTAGTACCATAAGTTGGATAAGTTCAGTGGTGTTGAACAGCAGTCCGACTGACATGCTCTTCCCATGACCTGAGTTGTCATTGTCAACAGTAGTCCGACTGACACATGCTTACTTCCCACGTCATTGTCCAACAGCAGTCCGACTGACCTTTGGCATTGAGTTTTCATTGTCAACAATATTAAGGTTGATTAAGGTGAATTACCATGGTGAATCAGTGAATCCGTGTCCTTTTACCACATCAAATATCTTACACACTCAATCGTGAATCGTATCTCCAGTGTTGGTAATGCAATTGTGACATGTACAATGATAATTACTATACGAGAGCACATTGTATATGTATAACAATAATTCACATTGTATATATTAAATGGGTTAATTGAAATTTGGGTTTATAAGTTGCACATTGTATATATTAACAAATAATTATTATATTATTGCATAACCTTAGTATGATTTAATAATATCATCTAACAAACAAATTTCCTAAGAAATGAGGAAAAAATATGGTTCCTGTAATATCATTCCATCCATGAAGAAATTATGATCAACTTAAAAAAAAAGAAAATCTACTGTCAAAGTTTATTTCGGAAAAATTAATAGTTTATTTCAATCTAGTAGGTAGCAGATTAGATAAATCGAAAAACGTTACTTGGATGACGACGAGGGAAGGGAAAGTAACTAACAACGTTACTTCGTTCAACTCGGATAATGTACTTCAACTCGGAACAACTGGCACAAGATACACATACAAGCAAAGGAGCAATGAATATCGATACTTTGACCAACTATAATTAAATAACTGGTTTAAGGTTAATTTCATCAAATCGACATGTAGACGAACCATAAATCTCATAAAGTAGGAGGAACAACATAACCCACTACGAAATACGTTATGCATAACTTTACTTCGGTAGAAGAACAATAGATGCAACAACGTTACGTTCATCAATTAAAAATCTAACAAAGGAACGTAGTGCTTCAATCAAGAAGGAGACGAACAATACGATCAAATTTGAGAAGCACAATAGATGGAACAATTGAACTTCGATGATTAACTAGATGGTGGAGCAATACATGAACGTCGCTACTTCGATCAACTACATAGCCGAATTCAGTCAACTACAAAGCTATGATGTATACAAAATAATGTGCCTTATTAAATGCATAATCGATGAACGAACGGCGGATTACAATTTCCAAAAATTAGTTACATTATTATTAGATTTGACTAAGAATTTAATACAACAGCGTACGATCATATTTAAGGGTCTAGGGTTTGTAGGGTTTAGGGTTTAGGGTTTAGGGTTTTGAGGGTTTGATTTTTGATTTGTCTTTTATTACAACACAATATTCAGTACCAATGGGGTTGAATCTGCAGTGGCTTCTCCCCCTTTTACCCTTATTTTAAATTTATGTTGAAATCTTGTTTCCCTTTTCGGATTTGCTAAAAAGTTGCTTTTGACCAATACCGGATAGCTTGTGGGTAATAGCTACTTGATTAATGTAACACCAACAACTAAATACAATTACATAATAGGGTGGTGAAGTTATATGTCGTCATCATTATTAGTTTTTATTTTGCACCAGGTTTCCTCTATTTTGTAATTCTCTTTTATAGCGTAGTGGACTTAGTAATATAATACTCTGTAATATCATTCCAGCATTTGAACAAGTAAAAAATAGCTCTTATTATCTTATTAACTTATCAGTCTAATTAAGTAATTAACTATATACATAATAATTAAGTAATTAACTTATCAGTCTAAACGAGTCTTAATTATCAGTGTTGTTGACTATTTAAGTATCGCATGTGGAAAATTGTGTATCACGTAAGTAAATGGTCAAATAATAGGCAAACTAGAATCTGATATATATTCCTAGTTCACACCCACGAGGAAAATATTCCTATCACAGAAAAAAAAAATCGGCAAAGAACGTGTTCAGCAATATCACCCACTCACAGATATTCAATCCAAATGAGTTCCTCTACCCCTTCAAGCCTGAACCCCCACGGTGGTCCGAACCCTTCCAAACCCATCCCACCATGGAGGAATAGGAAGACTATGAACGGTCGTCACAGCCTATTGGAGCAGTACGAAAACACCGCCCTGGAGTGCAGTCTCAACGATATGTTGCTTCGATCATCGAAGAATCTGTACTTGACCTAACGACACATAGAGGACGTGCTGGTAAAGTACCCAAGGTTGCTTTACCTTCCGAGGAGAAAGATGATGTTTCTGAGGAAACCCAGAAAAGCCAGAAAGTTCATGCTGAGGAGAAGCATGATGTTGCTGAGGAGAACAAAGGTGTTGTTGCTGAGGTCATTGATGTTGTTGAGGAAAATAATGGCCTTGCTTCTGAAGTTGTTGCTGTTCAGCAAGTGATTAACATTCCTGGAGACGACCCCGTTGAGAAAGAAGATGTTGAGCTTAATGTTGTGGTTGTCATGGCACCTGCCACTGCTAAGCCAGGGCCCGTACAACCTGTAGCCAACCGAGGGGGTGTAGCTAAGCAAGCAATGGTTGCTCGTCCAAATCCCGGAGATTCTTTCTAAAGATCTCGTTCAAGGTTCGGAGCCTAAACTACGACGACCCCGGTGTCGAGTATGAGCTTAAGATCAACGAAACATTCCAGAAAATTTACCATAACTATGCTAGGAGGATAGAATGTCACCCGGATGATATTACCATCAACAATGCTCGCGGCATCGTTCTATGTAATATCAATCCAATGTTGGTTGGGATTGTCAATAGGGCTGTCCTGTTTGTTCGGAGCGAGGTTCGGTTCTTTTGTTCCTTTTATGAAAATGAAGTCAAAATGTTATGTCATTTTATGAAAATGTCGTCCGATCCAAATGTGTATGTTTATTTCGTAAAATTGAAGTTGGTAATTTAGTTAAATTGCAGTTGTTAATTTGTTAATCTCGTTGAAATTTGATCAGTTTTAATATTATGTCAGTTTATGCTAATCTCGTTAAAATGTAGTTAATTTCGTTCAAATTAGGTTGTTAATGGCAGGTTCGGTTTTATTTTTCCCTTTTGTAAAACGAAGTCAACATATTACTGTCATTTTATGAAAATGTTGTTAAAATGTAGCTAATGTCGTTAAAATGTTGTTATTTCGTGTTAAACGTAATTGTTAATTTTAGAATTTTAGTTGTAATTTTCGTTTAAATTGATGTTATTTATGCCAACTTTAGGGTCGTGAATTAAAATAAATTTAGTTGTGTCATAAAATTCGTGTTGATATCAACTAGTTCAAATTTAGTTGTTATTTTGTTTAGTTTGATGTTATTTACGCTAACTTTAGGGTCGTGAATTAAAATAAATTTAGTTGTGTCATTCATTAAATTCGTGTTGACATTAGCTCGTTCAAATTTAGTTGTTATTTTCGTTTAATTTGATGTTATTTACGCCAACTTTAGGGTCGTGAATTAAAATAAATTTAGTTGTGTCATTCATTAAATTCGTGTTGATATTAGCTCGTTCAAATTTAGGTTTAATTTTATGTCATTTTACGCTAATCACGTCATACATTTCAGTTCTTCATTTCATAATCCTTTAAAATTAAGTTGTTAAAACTGCACGCTTGTAGTTGTTTTTGTCGTCAAATTTAAGTTAAAATTTAGTTAAACTGGGGCTGTTAATTTCATTTAAACGTAGGTACTTGAGGCCAACATGGATGTACGCAAGAAGCTAGTCTATCTCCGAGAGCCCCGAACACGTTCAGTGAGGAAGAAGGTATTATTCATGGTGGATGACGATTTTGACGGGCTATATCGAGCTTGGAGTGAGGAGGTGGATGTGAGTCCAAACAAAATCATGATCATTCACGAGAACAAAAAGGTGTCTCCACTGGTAAGTCTTCGGGGTGTGAGGAATGGCGATGAAATATTTTGCTTCACAGACAAATAAGCCATGAGGAAGCCTAATGTGTATGTGTGTGTGAACAAAATCAACTGAAGACCCTTTGTAGGAAGCCTAATGATTTCACCTTTGTATTTCATGTTGATTAGAGACTTTAAACTTAAAATTGAAGCTTTTGACGTACTTAATGTATTTGACTTTTTAACTTGTTGTATTTGGTGGCAATGTTTATAATTTGATGGCAATGTCCTCATATTATCTTATTTGGTGGCACTGTCCTCATTTTAGTTCTTCATTTCATATTATCTTTAAACTATTTGGTGGCACTGACCTCCTTGCACCACATTGTTTGCCACGAAGAAGCCCTATTTTTGATATTATCCTCCTATTTTCTTCCTTACTTAAATAATAAATATGTACGACTCGATCATACCTTACTGTTTCCTCCGTTCTTTTCCATGAATTCCAGGCTTTTTACATCCATTATTTCCGGCCAACAAACCACAAACAACAAATTCACCATGAATTCCAGAGCGCAAGTGTCATTGTCCATCACGAAGCAGCTTGGGAAGATGCAAATTTCTGGTTCTTCTCGAAATATCTTATACCACCCGAAAGGATCGATAATGTACTTTAGTAGGGTTCCTTTTGAAACGTCCCGGAAATGGACTTCAACGAAACCCGTTACTTTTACAATGATCAAGATCTATCCGAGTTCAATCAGGTGAGCTTGCGTCAGTTGCATACCGAGTTGTGCTCCAACCCGGAGGACGGTATCCTTTACGGCACCCCGTTTAGGATGATGTAGAGTCTTTCCCAACCTTACCCACTCCGACCGACGTACATGCCTCTAACCGACGACGTGGCGGCTTACCTGCCCAAAGGGGTCGCCATTTTCATGAAATGGTTTTGCATTCGGGAGTGCCCTTCATCTCCTTACTACATTCCAACCGAACTTGTTCCTGTTTTTGATATGAAGATTGTGCTTGATTTGGCACCGACTTTCTCACTCCTAATTCCATCTCGAAAGGTCCTTTCTTGGGCAACTAAGGGTGGTCTCCACGTCATGCAAATTAATACTCCATTGTCTTCCATTTGGTTCACAGTTAACTCGGAGGTGACTCGTTTAGGTGGAACCAGATACTTTAACGTTGTCGTTAGGTCTGAAGCTTTTGACCGATTTAATAATGGTATAAAGTTTTCTAAAGGTCAACATGTGGTAATTTGGAATGGTCGTAGCGTCCACCGGCCTTCTTTCCGTGAATTTTGAAAAAATCCACAACAAATACAACCCATTGTTATGGGCGATAACGGAGGCGAGGACTAACAAACCTATGATTGGGTTCGTTAGAAATGGATTAAGTGGTCATTACCGTGTTGAGGCGATAGGCCCAATCTTAGGTCTTGGTGGTGTGCTGGTGGCATGGAATGTAGTGGTGGAGCCCTATTTCGCAAGACGCCAGGATACATTGTACGAACACATTTTGTCCTTGACTGTCATTGTAAGTGATAATCATTCCTTAGTCCTTTTGTTTGACTTTGGGTAATTTGTTCTAAGTTCAGTAAAGAACACACGTAACGTTAATCTTTGTTATCAGCCGAAGCCCACTTTGAATTCGGTAATTGAGAACATTTCAGACAGTGTGCACGTTCTTGAAGACGCACGAAGCGACTCGGAGGAGTATGAATCAGATTGGTTTTCAAATGTGGGGTTAGATGATGACCCAACCATTCATGATTGGTACGACTAACGGAGGAACGGGGACTGATCGTGTTATTATCATTGCATCGTTAAATTAATATTGTAATAGGGTTTGTTAGTGGTGTTGATGCCCAATTAATATTTGTAATGGGGTTTATTAGTGGTGTTCATACCAAATTTTGTTTTCCCCGTCCCTAAATTGATTAGTTGTATGAGGCATATACTAGATCATACAATACTAATTCCTCCAAAAAGGTGAAAATCACTTTGACAAAATTTATATGAAAATGCAACATAAAAAAACTAAAACTGCAAAGTAATTTATCATAGTCAAGTACTCAAGTGGCCTGCAAAACCGTCACTCTTGAAACCTGCATCATGTCAAGCAACCCTCACGTCACTCTTCAAACCTGCCATGACGTCAATTAACTCACAATTTCTTTACCCAAAGTCTCTGATATTTTCTCTCTCTAAAGTCACTCTTGAAACCAGCATAATTTATTTCTCTCATAATTTATTCTCTCTCTAAAGTCACTCAACATTTCCTTACCCACGCGTCACTTTTTCTATCTCTAATTTTTTTCTTGGAAGTTTATTTCTCTCTTCGATAAATTAACAACGTTTAGCTTAAACATGGCAAATTGTTGACAATTTTGGTCTACATCCATTATTTCGGAATATTAGACAAAGTGTACCACTTTATGTCTAAATGATGTTTTAAACCGTTAACCGTTTCCCGTTCTTTTTAATATCGCATCAGTTGCCTTTTTGGGAACGTTTAGCATAATTGGTCATAATATGGTGGTGACGGTGTTGATCACTAGTACGTTGTACTACACAAGCAATAACGTTTATGTTATCTTACTGCTTAAAAAGCTGATCCATTGATTGAAAACAGTGTTACTGATCCATAACTTATGCAAATATATAATGGCAAACGAGTCTTAATTAGAAGTCTTGCTGACCAAATGAGTATCGCATGCCGAATACCAGACTTCAATGTCAGAACTATAATTTACAATTCCCAATTATTAACCGACACATGTTTGAACCCAGAAATGACAATATATGACCGGAACATTATATGAACCAACCCTACATCCAAATTAGCCCGAGTTTCGGAGACTCTTACCCAAACCGACGTGGAGATGACCCGTGCGTCTTCAACTACGGTCGGATTACCTAAATATAAATGTAACCCGAACTGAAAAATTTACCGAGCATGACTATGGCGACCTGATTCCAATATGGCCCGACCTAAACTAACCCAAACTAAACCAGAATGTACTTCAAAACCTTGACCTGCATGTCAAAGCGTCGAAGTGTCGTTTGTTAAATATTTTGGAACTTCAATCTTAATTATTTGGGCATTTGTTCCTTTCTACAGCGCATTTCAAATAGTTTTTGTAGCCGTATATTAAATACGGAGTATCTTGGAACTTTAAAATTCTTTTTAATGCTTCCCTTATTCACAAAACCTTGATTATCTCCTCTTCCCCCATTTCACATCGTTTTGTAAGGACCTTTTTCGGATTCCTACCTTTTTCGAATTCCTACACTTAAGCCCGTTTCACTTTCTCTCTTATCCGTCACTTCTCAAAAACTGTAATCCTATGCTTCTGCTTCAATGGCGCCCAAACAAAAACGAAAGACCAGTGCTTTGACACCTTCGTCTTTAAAAGCTGCTCGAACCGCTGCTTCCTCTAAGAAGAAGGTTCCCCAGGTGTCGTATTCCGAGCCTTCATCCCCATCGGAATTCTCCTCAGATTCTTTTGTTCCACGTCTCCAGTTCACAAATCTCCTACTGAACCCGAGGTAAATTCTTCCCTACCTTCATCGTGGTTTAGAAATAACCAAACACTGGGTAAGTGGATAGATGGGTTTCATTGTCGTCGACTCTGTTTTTCTGAAATTATGAATACTGACCTAATTGATTCTGCTACTCTCAACTTTTTAAGGTCTTTAGAGAGTCTTCTTTATTTAAAATGTCATCTGTTTCTGACATTGCATACCCACATCTTACTCGTCGTTTTTTCATAAACATGGTTGTTACAAAGAATCGTGGGGAGACTACTCTTAAAACCCTTGTCAAAGGGAAAGAAATAACCCTGAATTCCTCTACATTGGCCTAAATTTTACGAACTTCCCCGGATTTTTCAAGAGACTCTCATCCCCCTCGTCAAGAATATGTTTCTAAGGCAAGAGAACAATTTCTGCTTCCGGACCTTCCACACTCAAGGCAATTAACTCATTCCTCTCTGAAACTCGAACCAAAAATTATCTTTACATATCTTGTTCGATGCATTGTTCCCCACACTACTTCCAGGGAACTCGTCACAGATCAAACCCTTGAAATAATATTCCTGCTTCTTAACGGTTACGACCTCGATTTACCTAACATAATCTTGAACCACGTGGTTCACTGTGTTTCTTCGTCACGCCCTAGTCCTCTTCCGTACGCCAATCTGCTTCCCAAAATACTTGAGTTCTTTGATATCAATGTAGGGAATGAGGAAGTCGGAAGAAGCCGAACCCCTAACATCGGTATGGATTCTCTTAACAAAATCGGGATTTTCTGTCTTCCCGATGGTACTTGGAAGCTTCGATGTGAGCTATCCTCTAATGAAATGCCTGCCTTGCCATCCTCTCTGTCCAAAGGGAAAGGGAAAGCCCCTGCTGACCCTTCTTTGTCTTCCTCTCTTCTTGATGCCCTCGAATCTCGTCTTGATACCCTCGAATTCGCTCAAGATGAAAATCGTCGTGATACAATGCTTCAAATTCAAGACCTCGAAACAAAGATGGAATAGACCCATGAACTGTTGGCAGTTGTTAATGCCAAGGTGAATCAAATGTTCTTTCTCAATGCCCTAACCTTCACAGCCACTGGTAGCCTAATAACCTTACATGAAGATGCTACTGAGCAAGCGCGAGAAAAGTCTGCCAATGTTCTATTGAATTGTGAACGCAGTGTGAAGAACAGGCCTATTCTACGACCTCAGCACACCGAACCTACAATTCATACTGTTAAGGAATATGGGGTTGTGAGGAAGTACAGGGAAGCGGAGGAGCAACGGAGGATCGATGAGATGATGAAGGACAAAGTCATGAGAGAAGCTCATGGGCGCTGGGCTCGAAAGGCAAGGGATGATATTCGCTCTCAACGGTCCTCCAGAAAATGAAGGCCTTGAAACTGTGTTCTTTAAACAATTTTTCTTTGAACTTTTTAATATTTGGTCTGTACTAAACAATGTTTAAAATTTTTGTAGCACATTTCTTTCCTTCATTGATTGGATGTAATTGTCAAAAAAGGGGAGAGTCTAATGCTATTTCTGTTAATATCTTGAAGTTTTTGAATTGAATATCCTATTTGATGTGCTAACATACTCGTCTGTTTTACGTTAACATGTCTGAAGACGATGGAAGTCAAATCCATTGCAATATTTTGTGCACATTGTTCTGTTCAAAGTCCAATAAGGATAAGTTGGAATTAGTGAATATGCGTGGAATATGCTTTTTGGCTTAATTGAAATGTCCATTTATCCTACTTGATTTACATTCATATCATCGTCTTTATATTACCACCGCAGTAAATTAACATTCTTGGAACAAATTATTTAATTATTTAATGATTAAATATCTCTTAAAATTTTTGCTCGGTTTTTAAAATAATTTTCAAAAGGTGATTATGCCTTCTTAACCGTCACATCACTTCATTTATCCCTCTTTGCATGCATCTTCATTTACTCTCCTTGACATGTCTCATCACATCACTTCTTAACCGTCATCTCTCTCCTCCTTTTAGAGACACTTTTTCTCTCTCTTCCTTCACTTCATCTTCCCTTCTCAATTTTATTGACCTCAAAATTCAACCCTCCTTCCTTGTTCATCAATGGAACCTAAGAGAAAATCCACGGCTACAAAACCCTCCCCCTCAAAAGTCCCAAATACTCGTGCTACTCGTGCTTCCTCCAGACGTTACGTTCCTGAAATCTTGCTCTCCGAAACAGCGACTGCGGATTCTTCTCAACAGCCAAATGTCCGGTCTGTTCCAGTCAATCAACGTGACCCAGAGGTAAATTCCTCAATTCCATCATCTTGGTTTCGAAATCATACGACCCATGGTAAATGGAAAGATGGATTTCATTCTCGAAAACTTTGCTTTTCTGAATTGATGGATGTCGACTTCATCTCCTTTACCCAATTAAATTGTTTAAAAAAAATTTCGGGAGTAAAATTTGTTTAATTTGTCATGTGTCTCTGATTTTACCTTCCCTCGTCTTACTCGTCTCTTCTACTTAAACATGGTTGTCTCAAAGAGTCGAGGAGAAATATCTCTAACTTCTCTAATCAAAGGGAAGGAAATCTCCCTGAATTCTTCAACCCTTGCTCAAATTCTTGGCACCTCTCTTGATTTTTCAAGGGATTCCCATCCTCACCGCGCGGAATGTGTCTCAAAGGCTAAAGAACAATTCTTGCTTCCAAATTCTTCTTCCTCTCGCCAATTGACTCATTCATCTCTCCTGCTTGAACCCAAAATAATTTTTGCTTATTTGGTTGTTGCATTGTTCCCCGATCAAATTCAGGGGAATTAATCACTAATCAGGCCCTTGAGATTTTTTTTCTGCTTTTCAATGGCTATAATCTTGATCTACCATATTTGATTCTTAATCATATGGTTTATTGCAACTCCACTTCAAGGCCTATGCCTTTGCCCTATGCCAATCTGCTTCCCAATATATTGTTATTTTTCGGTATCTCTGTTGAAGATGAAGATGAGGAAGTAGAACGCATTCAAACTCCTAGAGTTGGTCTTGATGCCCTTACCAAAATTGGTATTCTGCTTCTTCCAAACGGGTCTTGGAAGCTTCGTTCTGACCTTACTCCAGAGGAAGCTGCTGCCCTACCCTTTTCTTTGTCTAAGGGGAAAGGCATTGCTAACTCTTCTCTGTCCTCCTCTCGTCTGGATGCTCTAGAGTTTGGTTTGGATGACATTCGTCGTGATATCCAAGACCTTGATTCAAAGCTGGACCAAACTCATGAGCTTTTGGCGATTGTTAATGCCAAAGTCAATCAGCTCTTCCATCTCTGTGCTCTCAATTTCACTGCTACTGGCAGTATCATGCCCCTCCACGAGGATGCTGCTGAGCATGCCCGTGAAAAATTTGCTAATGTCCTTCTCAACTGTGAGCGCTCTATGCGTAACCGCCCTATTCTTCGTCCTACGGTGTCTGAGCCCTCTATCATTACAGTGGAAGAGTATGGGATGGTTAAGAAATACAGAGCTGCTGAAGAGCAACGGAGGCTGGATGAGATACTAAGGGACAAGACCATGAGAGAAGCTCACAAGCGCTTTGTAAACAGGGCTCATGCTGATGTTCGTCATAGGCAAAGCCAAAAATGATTTGATGCTTCTCTCAAGGCCTTGACATATGTTTTTGTGTTGACTCTTTTATTTTGAACTTTTGATCTCTCATTTTGGTCTGTAATCTTTAAACCAAACTATTTTTACCTTTTTGGTTGTTCCAAACATTTTCTCCTTTGCTGAAAATTTTGTATTTGCAGGTTGTATTCATTGGTTTGTAACAATCTTCTGGTGTTTTATATATGTATGTTTTTTATATATGTATGATGGAAGTCAAATCCATTGTAATATTATGTGCAGGCTGTTCTGTTCAAGATCTTGAGATTTACAGTTTTCCGAAAAGTTTACATACTCTATTCAACCCCCCCCTGATCCTATTGATCCTTCAATGTCTGTTAAATTACCATAGTATATGTGTCTTGTCTCAAGACCTTGAGATTATATCTGCTAAGATTGCGAATTGAATCAAAACCCGGAGTGTATTATTGATAATTTCCCAAATAATAATTAAATCACATGTTATCATCAATATTTCATCTACTTCGTACATTTTCATTAAGTGCTTGTATCATCAATATTAGTCTGCTTGAGTTGTCTTCGGTTTTGTCTCAGTTTTAGTTATGTCAAAAAAAAAAAAAACAACCATTTCGTAGGGTATATGTTTAAGTTCCAGGAATTATAGTCGTCCATAATCCACAATGTCACAATTGCATTACCAACACTACATATACAATTTTCAAATGGGTGTGCGAGATATTTGAAATTATGAGTATGGTAAAAGGACGACTCAAGTTCATGAATTATGACAAAGTTTTGGCTTAATTCAATTGACGTGATACTTGACAATGACAACACAATGACAAGGACACACTTCCTAAAAAGCAAATGATCGTGACAGCACAAATATTTTTGACAACGACATCACAGTGCCAAATGTTTGTGGGAAATGCGCATAATAAAACCCATTGATTTACTATTTCACTATTTGGTAGTAAAATGGTAATAAAGTGTTGGAGGACGCACTATTTGGTTGTCTGAAATTGCTTACCTATTAACCACATATTTTCAACATTTATATTTTGGTTTTTAAACGTTCCTAACCTACAAGTTGTCCGGATCTACAAGCTATTATCCATTTATATTGGTTGAGGAGTTAGAAAACCTACAAACGTTTATATTGGTTGTGGAGTTAGAAAACCAACAAACTTTCCTTCCTTTCTCTTTTCTTCTGTTGTCCGGATCGACAAGCTGTTACCAAAAAAAAAAAAATGTTTCAACCAAACAATGAAGCACCATATACCCACCACCCTTATGTTATTGGGCAATCTATGCCGCCTTCAATTCATAATCCTTCATTGACGTACCCTCCTCAATTTCAATCTGTCTACTCTAACCCTTCTGCCTATTTTGCACCGGGGCAATATCCATCAAACACTCCGGGTTTTGTTCGTGGACAATATCCATCCAATCATCCGGGTTTTGGTGCTGGGCAATATCCATCAAATACTCCGGGTTTTGGTGCACAACCTGTTTATTCGAACCCTCGTCAATTTCAATCTCTCTACTCTAACCCTTCTGTCTCTCTTCTTCCTCCGGGTTTTGGTCCTGGGCAATATCCATCAAATACGCCGGGTTTTGGTGCACAACCTTTTTATTCGGACCCTCCTCATTTTCAATCTCTCTACTCTAACCCTTTTGTCTCTCTTCCTCCGGGTTTTGCTCCTGGGCAATATCCATCAAATAGTCCGGGTTATGGAGCACAACCAGTTTATTCGGACCCGGGTGCTGCTTCAGCAAATTGGGTTGTCAGACAACCAGCCCCTGTTACTTATTCTGTGGTATGTTTTCGTTTTGACTGAAAAATGGATAGTGTTGAAAGTTTGTTTGAGTTTATGGTTTATGATTGAGTGTTACGTGTCCTTGATGGAGTAAAGCATGAACATGTGTACTCAACTATGGGTATGTCACTGTGAACTATGGGTATGTCACTGTGAACTATGAGTAAAGCATGAACATGTGAACTATGGGTATGTCACTATGTTGCATACCTTTAAAAAAATGACTTGACCTCTTTCTCCGTGTACTCAATTGTACTGTAATATTTTCAACATTTCCTTCTGTTGTTATTATTAATAGTGATACTGTAGTTTATGCAGATTCTTATTTTTTATAATTCGATTATAATCTTATTTTTTGTTTAGATTATGTGATATTCATCTGATCCAATATTTGCACATTACTATTTGTGAAATTCGAAGTTCTGTCTTTTGTTTCTTTCTGATTTATTTTCACCAATTTTTGGTAAATGCTGATAATCGGATTGTACAGCACAACCTTCCAGAGATAACAAAAATCGAAGGACCGTGGTGTGATGTTTGTAAAATCACCTGTACGAGCACTGATTGTCTTAATAAGCACTTGGTGGGAAGAAACACCAGAAGAGCTTACGAAAGCTCTAGCAGAACTCCATTAATATTGTCTCAACTGTTGCTTCACTGCCCCACACAGCTGCTGAAACGCAACTTGAAGTGCGTACCGGGGAAACCAGTGCACAACACAACCTTCCAAAGAAAAGAACAGTCGGAGAACCGTGGTATGATCTTTGTAAATCAGTTGCACAAACGACAATGGTCTTAAGACGCATTTAGTGGGAAAGAAACACCGGAAGAACTTACATAAGGAGATCTGAATGCTCTCCCTCATCCCACTTGGCTCTTCTCTGGTTGTATTATCTGTCTGTAGTTGTCTGTTTTAAAAACATAGTAGTATGGTACATTGGTTGGACTATGTTCAGAGAATGCATTTTGCATATAAGTTATTCTTTGGACATCAGGATGTAATAGTTTAACGATCGATTCTGCTGCATAATGTGTATGACTTAAACATATGACTTTATTAACCTAACCCCCTCGGTTAATAACCATAACATGAATTAGATTTTTTAAAAGTTTCTACCGCATATGTTTTTGACAGTTTTATAAAAACCGTGCAATATCAAGTAAAAGTAACGTTTCATACGGAGTGTACAAAATTCCATGAATATTTAACCAACACAAGCACACAGTTATAATTTGCACATATTTTATTGGTCCATAACCAAATTCCTTTTTCCATGCGTTCTACAAATCAGTCAATGACTGAGTTTTCTAATTAAATTGATGAAACTATGAGTTTAAGTAATCAAGATTCATCAATTCGGTTACATATTAATCACAACGCTTTGGTTGTTTTCTATGCACTGAATACTGAGATAATTGGCGGCAGTTAGGATGCATTAAAATTGTGGTTATTCAAAATTGTGGCTTTTCAAAATTGTGGCTTTTCAAAAATGTGCCTTTTCCATTTCTCTTTCTGACATTGCTTCGTTTATTGTGTTTGCTTTTTAAACCCTTTTAGTTTTCTTTTCAGTTCTCCATTTTCTTTGAAATTTTGTTGGTTTCTCCAACTTATTTGAAATCTTTTCCTCTTCTCCTACGAGAAGCGAAACCATGGCTAACAGGGAAGTGCGAGAGTTGAAAGCGCAACTTGAAGTGTTGTACGTTGAATTGGCTGAAATAAGTGCGCAGGAGAAGGTTAAGGGAGAAGAATTGGCTGAAATTCGTGCGCAGGGGAAGGTTAACATAGAAGAATTGGCTGAAATTCGTGCGCAGGGGAAGGTTAACATAGAATAATTGGCTAAAATTAGAGCAGCACATACGGCTAAGCTAAAGCGAGGGTTTTGTCGGCCCAGTTGCAGCGGCTTCGAGACCAGCGCATTGCAGAGCTTTATGGGCAAGTTGATGAAATCCGTAGAAGGGGTTTGGAAGGTTATGGAGGAGATGGGTCGACTGTTGAAAATGTGGAACCTGTTGACAGGATTATTCAACAGGACAGGGGTGAAAATGTGGCTAGGAACGTTGGTGTTCAAGGAGGTCATGTAGAACAGAGGGATAATGGTGGTGTTGGAGGAGGTCCTGTAGAACATAATGAGGTTGGCGGTGTTGATCATGACATGGAATGCATAATTCAATATAAGAATCACCATAGATTTGCTCTGGTATTGTTTTTAACTTGCGTATTTGTGTATGTGTGTTTGTCTTTGTATTAGTGTATTAATATGTGTGTGATTTGACCTTGTGTTGTTTTCCTTGTGCGTAGCCTCTTCCTAATCATTGGAAGTCTTTTGCTTCTGCTTTTTCGGCTCCTGTTCGTGCTCAACGTGGTCCCGGAGGGCCAGCATGGAATGTGGAATTGCTCGGTGCTAATATTAGTGACACTCGTGGTCTATTCATGTATTCTGGTTGGGAGAACTTTGTGGCTGACAATGATGTTGAGCATGGTGATATTCTGAGTGTGCGTTATGTTGGTCATGGAGTTTTCCATATTACTGTGTTAACTGATAACATAACTAGGATCTGTTTTGTGCCTGTGTGTGGAGGCTATTAATGTGTGTTGGATGCTATTAACTCGTGGTCTATTAATGATCTCTTGACATAATGTTTAGTATCTATTTACAAAAAATGTGTGTTGGATGCTATTAACTCAATCAACTCATTTGGTGCGTTCCATTTTTACTTATGTGATCTTCTCTAAAATTGGAACCTAAAATCATTTTTACTTATGTGGTGCATTCCATTATCCCTCGTATGAATTCGAGAACTTTTGACTGATGAGGCATTGAAAATTATGTTTTGCTTTTGAATGGGTATGATCTTGATTTACCCTTCATTACTCTCAATCAACCTTTGAATCTTCTTTCTTATATTTTTCAATACTTCCACATCCCTCTTGAAGATGAGGAAGTTGAGCGTCTCTCCTCTCCTACAATTGGATTATTATTGTACACGGGTTGAAAGTTATAATCTAATTTATTTTCAAAGTTTGTTTTTTTAAGTTTTGAACTGAATCTCAAAGCCTTGAATTCCGCCTTTGAAACTGGATTCAAGACCTTGAGATTCATATTGGACCCCTTGAGATTCATATTGAACCCCCCTTCAAGACCTTGGGCTGCACGAATTGGTGAATTGGTTGTGAATTGGTGAATTGAACCCCCTATGTTTGAATATATTTGTGAAGTTAAATGTTGATCTTAAAGTTTAAACGTTAGTTTTGAAGACTAACAACTACTGTACGAAAAAGTTGAATTGGATGGAAATCCTACGGGTTGATGACGAGTCTCATTTAATTCATACTTATTTTACTTTACTTTAACTCGCAATATTACATTCTTTGCAAAAGTGGAACTAAATCTAAGTTTTGAACTAAGCCCTTGCCATATAACCCACCTAGTATTAATGGGGAAAGGAGGGGACCTTGCTATACAACAATTTTTATTTTATTTTTTTTATTTTATTAATACAACAATTGGAATATTATTCCGAATAATATTTCGTCAATTGAAAATAATATAATCCGAATAGTATTCAACGAAACTGAAAATAAGAATATCTAAATCCTTAACCTGAAATGAAATACAAATAACTGGGCTCATTTATCTGTTAGCTCAGGCATTCGGCCCCTCCTTTGCCTAGCCTTGAAGTTAAACCCAGGCACTGGTGGTAAATCATGCATCTGCATCCAAATAAAGTTACTTCAAATTCAGATCAGAGTACACAGGTGAAGCAACTACTTTAAGATCAAACCTCACATTATTCACTTCAGCTTGTAGGGGTAGGGGTCCAACACCATCCCTTGCATCCCTTGGGTGTTGTTCACCGTAAGCAACACCCAATAGCTTGAACCACAGAAAGAAATACAAATGGAATAAGGTTACTCTAAACCATATTTGATTGTAGCAGAACACTATGCATACTATGCAATATAATAAAAACAGTATAAAAGTGCTTACAAATGCAATATAATAAAACAAATACAAAAGTGCTTACCCCTAGTTTCCCATAGTTGCCGGACAGCAATTTGTCTGATTTTGCTGCCTTCCCAATCTGCTGCATAGTCCACACTTTAATTCTTGGAAAAACATCCCACTCAATAAGATCCCTATCCAACCGATCCAAGTAAAATATCTACCAAATTGTAAAAGCAAAAGAAGCAATTACTAAAACAAAACACACAAGGAAAAACAAAACAAGCAACAATACACTGAAACACATACTACGGCAAATATTGCACACCCTCCGCATCCACTGGCAAACCCATTAGCATAGAAACGTCGAGCAAAATTTTGTACGCTCTCCAGCAACTTCGACAACACTAATGAACACCAATCGTACTCAGTTGCCTCCATAGCATGACTTACTGCAGGTAGTAGGTCAGACGCAAGCCGGGGGGGACTGCGTGGGACACAACACCATCTCCAAAGCAATTATCAAGAACAACGTCTTGAATTCCTCTTCCTCTCCAGCATCAAAGTACCCCTCCAACCGATTCATCATATTTGAACTTAATGGTATGCCTACAGACGTGTATACCTGACCAGATTGTCCAACATACTTCTTGGACTCCCACGATTTACCATACTTCAAAAAAATTCTCTAAACCTTTTCATGATCATGTTAGGTCATGGTTTTAGTACAAGGAACAGACCTAGAACCCATTGGTATCCCTAGTACCCACCGAACCTAATTCATTGAAAACCTAAACTCAACACCGTTGGTACTTCTAAGTATTTTACTGATTGGATCCATCCGTGTCAGCACCCAGTATGCCAATTGTCTTGGTAAATGTATATCTAAATCAAGATGTAAAAGAATACCAAATCCCATCTTACAAACCCAACGTCTTCTCCTGTCATCAAATTTCTGACATATGCGCCCAAATGACTCAATGCGGCAACTCATGTTAGGAGGCTGCCAATGAAATTACAGTAATTAAGTTAATATCCCACACCAAATGACCATTGAATCAACAAGCAAACTTACCCGACTTCTGGCCTTTGAATGTTCAGCCATCACCTCCGCTCTACCTTTGACAGCCCCTCCATAACTTAATCTGTCATCCTAAGCACACCAGTAACTTAATTCATGCATAAACCTTAATCATGCAAAAACACCAATTTCACACGCACAAAATGCCATATTGTAGTACCTTAAACAATTCTGGATACAAATGCATGGTCTTCTGCCCACATACCTTACTCTTCTTACTGAGCCCATACCCCTCTTCATCTTCAGCCCCAACCTTTGGTACACAAGACATAAAACCATAATTCAAAACATAATCACATCCCCAGCCTGAAGAATATATATATAACCCAAAAACCCTCACCATTGTACGTTTACGCTTACCATTCCCCGCTGACATTTTCGTAATCCTGTCAAGAATGAATACATCAAATACGGTGTGTTAACTACATTACACACAATACTCAATCTAATCTGATCTACCCACAACCAATCATAACAAATCGAAACTCGATACCATTTCACACCATAACACAATATCACATATAGAGAACGAATAATGAGCACCAATAAATGAATAATTAACCTCATTCCATCAAATGAACATTTCAGAGCAGCATAACGCATCTACATCCAATTAATATTACCTTAACCTGGTCGCAATAATTCCATTGTTCACCAAATTCTACTATTTAATTCCAGATAATATAATAAATTAAAACAATTAAAGTCGAAGTAATCCGAACTGCTTTAGTTCATCTGCAACCCTAAAAAAATCTGAACTGGCTCGCCGAAATAATTCTGTCAATTGAAACAATCGACATACTGAACATCGACCCCAAGCTTTAAAACATTCGGAAAAACAACAAGCCAGTTCGAATGGAGAAAAAACAAGAACCCAAGTTCGAATTGTAATTGAATCAGAAAGAACCTAGATAAGCCAAGAGTTCGAGTTCAGACCTCTTCGAATTGAGTTGAGTTTCGCCCAGCTCTTCAACTTGAGATTCCAAGAAGTCGAATTGAAAACCCGGATTCCGTGCCTTCAGTTTCGCCCAGATTTCGAGTCTTCAGGAGAACTCCATAAACGTTGAAGCTAACGGCGTCGACTGTGAAAACTCCATAAACACAACTGGCAAACCAAGTAAAACACGTCAGAATAATGAGGCCACATCACACATCCAGCAAATGACTTATAAGAGGTGCAATGTCGGTTATACCCCCATGAGAAACATAAGCTATTTCTCATTATGAGAAATGGGGGCCTCTTCCTATATAATACGGAGTATGTCATAAAGAGAATAAAAAGTCCATCAAATTTATGAGAAAATACAAGTTTATCAATATGACAAACAAAGTTTGTTTACCAAATGGTAAACTTGTAAGTAAATCAAAAACTTTATATTTAATATGGGTGTCACTGTTGTTGATATATTTACAAAAATGTCATGCTGACTGGACATTTATGTTGTTTTATTTACTCCCTCTGTTTCGTACTAATCGCAACACTTTTCTTTTTCATCCATTTCATATTAATTGCAACACTTTTATATTTGGAAAGGTTCCACCATTATTTTATAATTTCTCTGTCCCACTAACTCCAATTTCACAAATATTTTATTATCTCTCTTTCCTACCAACCCCACTTAGGCCCTGTTCACTTCATCTTATAAAATAATATTAAGTAAAAATAATTTCAGTTCAGTAAAATTAATTTCAGTTCAGTAAAAATAAGTCCAGTTCAGTAAAATTCAGTAACTATAAAGAAAAAATATAATAGAAAATCAGTAAAAATAATTTCGGTTCAGCAAAAATTATTTCAATTCAGTAAAATAAATTTCAGTTCAGTAAAAATAATTTAAGTTCAGCAAAAACAATTTCAGTTCAATAAAAATAATTTCAGTTCAGCAAAAATAAGGTGAAGTGAATAGGGCCTTACACTACTTTTTTATTATTTCTCTCTCCTACTAACAATACTTTATATTATAGAAAATCCTCTTTTAGACCCTACCCCATAATTTTCTTAAACTTTGTTAACACCCTAGTGTTCAATTAATACGAAACGGAGGGAGTACCATATTGTCATTTGATAAATAAATTTTTTTTATTAAATTGATTAAGTGGGGCTTCCTCTAAATTTATTACTGTAGAATCATCATTATTTTGAAAGCTGAAAACAAAAAAAGTCCAAACAACTTCTTTTAGTTTTCTACTGTTCTATTTTTGTTTTTAGTTTTCTGATGAAACCTGATAAGCGTGTCATGTACCTAACAAAAATAACCTAACAAGACCACTACTATGTAGATAGGCAAGTAAGGATCGAATCCCAAGAAACTATGGTTTAACTAATTAAACAGACTCAAATTATCACTAAGCAAGTAACCAAAACAACAGTGAGAATTAATAACTAAAGGACTAATTAAAGTGATTAAATCTAAATAATATAATAAATCGAATGCTAAAAACATCCAAGATCAAGCATTACCACGAATACAATTAAGGCAATAGTCGTTCTACCCCTAATATATAATTCAATTGATTAACGAGAAAAAGTAATCCCTAAATAATACCAATGGTCTCTCCCTAGTTATCAATGGCTTCTTTAATCACAATCAAGTCTAATTTCGTGGAATCATGTAAATTAAAGACTTTGAGCAAATTACTCTAACCTCCTAATCATCCATTCAACTTCTCCCGATGAACTTCAAACCCTTAATTGATTTATTCAAACCCGTTAAAACCCAACTCCCGTTGCGATTAAAACAATAGATTAATAACAATACTAATTATCCCTAATCTAGTTTTGGCATGAGCACAATCAATTAAGCATATCAAATGCAATTATCACTAGAAAATTTAAAGAATTAAATCATACATTAATCATATTCGGGTTCCGCTAGATCTTGGAATAAAGAAACTACTCACACGTAGTAATGAAAACAATAACAAGAATTAAGAAATTCATAATTAACAATCAAAGGAATTAAAGAGAATAAGAAAATACCGAATCTTGAATTACTAGAGATAAATGACGAATCTTGAATACATAATCTTGAATTACAATGAAAATAAAGTCTAGAGAGAAAACTAGGGTTCTAAGATGATTGATCATCAAATTATAATGCTAAAGAGTATTTATAATAAGGCTAAAAGATAGGATTAATTAAGGAAAGAAATTGGACTAAACCGACCTAAAATCGACCATGCACGGGCGTGTCACACTGGACATGCCCATGCCCAAAGTCAAAATCAATCTTTCTTCAACTTCCAGCAAGACATGGGCATGTCGAATTCTGACATGGGCGTGTCTCGCTGGGCCAACTTCACTCGACGAGGCATGGGCATGCCCGCATTCAACACGGCCATGCTTCCCTTAGCACGTAGCTTCTAGCTCGAAGCACGTGACTCAACATGGGCGTGCCTCAAATAAACATGGGAATGCCTCAAATAAAAATTCAAGTTCAACTTTCTGCCTCTTCAAAACACAATGACACGCCCATGTCTCTGACTGACATGGGCATGTCTGGCTGGAGATTAGCTTTAAATGACTTCAACTTTAAACATTGGCCTTCGAAATGAATTGCAAGCTATGATCAAGTTCCGCAACTTTGTAAAACCTTCAAATAGCTTCATTAAATCCTGAAATACATCAAAAACAACAAATCTACTCATAAAAGTATCATATGATCACAACCAAACCAAATTAAGCCAAAATGAGCTATGAACAACAAATCTAGACTCGAAACTACCTAAAAAGACCCTAAAAACACGTACAATATACGACTTATCAAACTCCCCCAAGCTAGACCAATGCTTGTCCTCAAGCATTGAACCATGGAACACGAGAAGAGTTAGATAGCCCCTCAAGAAAGAATACATGTGCCAAAGAATTAAAACCAAGTGAAAAACAAGAAATGTAAGTCATTGATTATAGAACCACCATAAACTTCAAGCACTCGGAATTGACAACCAATCTTTCCACACATCTCTCTTAACCAACTCAGTCATATATGAATAGCATCTCACTTTAGTTGTGCAAATTAAAACAAACAAGGCACTCATGTGTTTACAAGGGTTAGAATAAGAAATCACACATCCTAATTGCAATTATGCACATCGACTTCATGGAATTATCCTCTTTAGATTTGCTAATAGATTTTCTCCACTTGTAAAAATATGATGCAAATACGGAAGTCATGAGATCCTAAATAAGGGTAGGCTTGGTTATATATGGGGCTAGACGACGTCATTTGGGAATGTGGTGCTCAAAAGTAACAAAAATCATAATCCCACTACATAGCCAAATGTCGGGTTCAAACCAACCTTATATCCTCCGCACAACATACAAGCATGCCCTTATTCTCACTTGTCTTCACAAGACAACTTACATTTTATGACAAATGGTCTTTCTTTCTTCTTTCATGGATTTTGAACTTGAATTTTCATGAAACTTTCACATTTTTTTCTTTTTTTTCTGTTTTTTTTTTTCAACTCATATTTTTCATCTTGAAACTTAGAGCATAAACAAACTTATTTTTCTTATTTTTTTAATTTTGCCCTTTTTCCTCTTTTCTTTATTTTTCTTTCGATTTTTTTCAAACACAACTCAATAGGGCATAAACAATACATCGATTCTCCAACAAATAAACCTACAAAAGACTCTAAGGCATAAAATGTAAGGCATTAAAGAAGGGGAATCATGGCTCAAATTGGTTTATCTAATTATAAGAGTTAATGTAAAATAAAAAGAAAATAGAATAAGAATCTATCAAGCACCTAAGAAGTTTTGGCTCTAATTTTCTAAAAGGAACTTCAACCACTCTTCCACATTGCATCATAAAGTCTTAAAATAATCGCAAAGCAAATCCAAGAATCAAATTACATGAAGGAAAATCTAACACACATAAAGAGAATGGCCAAAATAAGATGTATTATTAGTCAACAATGGCTCAAAAGTCTCACATAGGTACACAATGTTGATAATTAAGAGTGTTTTATGGTGCGCGCCGCGCCCATGTAAAGCGCGCCCGCGCCAGTTAGGCGCGACCGCGATGAGAGCGCGCCTAAACTGCGCACCTCTCTGGAAATCAACATTTGGATGACAGTTGGTGGCGCGCCCGCGCCACCTGGAAGCGCGCCCGCGCTTAAGGTCGCGCTCAAACCGCTCCCCTCACTGTCTTCAATTTGATTTTGCAGGCTTCATGGGAGGAGCGCCCGTGCCGACATGTGGCGCGCCCGCGCCTGTTTGTGTCGCACCGCAGCTGATTCCCAGTTCTGCGGTTATTTGCTGACGGTTATCTCTTATATAAAAGAGAATTTTTTTTCATGAGAAAAGATAGACAGAACATTTTTCACTCCCTAAAGGATTCTCCACATTTTCTCTCAATTTTCTTGCAAACTATTGTGAGAAAACTCTTGAAATTTAGCCAAATTTGTGAATTATTCATTGTACTTCGACTCTAAGTGCTAAGAACAAAGTTTTGCTGTTAATTGTATCTCAAAGAGGATTTCCGGTTTAACCCAAGCACCGTGTGGGGAAAATAAACCTCTTTAGGAAAGTTTTTACACGCCTTTGACAGTGTATCAAGGTTTGAGACTCAAGAGGTCACAATTTTTCTCATGTTCATGTTCATCATCATTAAGGATTGGAGTTGAGGCAAGTTAGAATCTCTTACATTAGTGATTTTTTCTTTGTAATTTCAAAAATACATTTTTTATTTGGTGCTTGGTTGTAATACTTTGATTAAGTATTTGGTTGTTATATAATTTTATTATTATACACTATTTTAGGTTTTGTTCCCATAATTTTAAGTAATTCTTTGTTGATTTAATTGTTGTAAAACCTAACACACAAGCTATCCACATTGGTCGAGCGAGGAGACCATTCTAGCCACAAACAAGTTCAATTCCAAGGCAATCAATGAATGGGTTTTCAAAAGACAAGTTTTTCAATTTTTAGAACCACACATATATTACATATTATATATCATTGAGGCATAGTCGTATAAAGACTCTAAAAATCAACCCAAAGAAAATTAACTACTATATACGAAGCAAAAAGTAATTCCTCCCCCAAGCTAAACTTCACATTGTCCCCAATGTGACCATATATCGAATAAGAATAAGCAAAGGAAAGAGAAAAATAGGCCCTACTGGCTAGAGGAGGGATCATACCTAGGGTCGGAGCTAGGACCGCCCTCAAAATAATGTCGCATCATATCCCCATGTCACTTAAGAAAAAAAAATACAAGAATTAAGAAAATAAAAAGAAAAGGAAGGGAAAAAAAAGTCAAAAACACAATGGGTTGCCTCCCATTTAGCGCTTGTTTTAAGGTCTTTAGCTTGACCCTCTTTAGTAGTTCACCCTGGGTCACCACACGGAAAAGATACTCTGTGGTATTGCTCATTAATATATCTACCTCCAAACGACTCCTTTAGATTAGATTTGATATGCCTTGTATTCGAATTTACCTTCATGTAACTAAACCCATCATGTGGTGGAATATTGTCCTTTTTGCTTACAAGATTTCTATTAGAAACACACTTATCAAACAAAGGGTTAGTAGCATCAATTCTCAAACAAGTACCACCATCAAAAGTAAAATTATGGTAATTAAAAAGCTTAAACACAACTTGTTTATCCTGAGCTCTAATGGTCACTTGTCCTTTAGGAACATCTATTAAAGCTTGACTTGTAGAAAGAAAAGGGAGGCCAAATATAAGTGGGATCTTATGGTCTTCTTTCATATCCACTACAACAAAGTCAACAAGAAAAACAAGTTCGCCAATCCCAACTAATACATCTTCAACTACACCCTTAGGGAGTCTAACACTCTTATCAGCCATTTGAAGAGATGTGGGAGAGGGCTTAAGTTTTTTCAAACCTAATTTTTCATACAATGAAGAAGGCAATAAATTAACGCTATCCCCTAAATCACACAAAACCCTATCAAAATGTGTTTTGTTTATCATGCAAGGAATAGCAAAACTACTAGGGTAATGCAATTTAGGTGGTAGGCTCTCATGTAAAATATTAGAGCTTTTCTCCTTTACTACTACACTTTCTAATGATCTAGAATTCTCCTCATCATTATGATTATTATCTAGAATTCCTTTCACAAATTTTCAAATTGAGGCATTTGAATTACTAGATCAGATAAAGGAATAGTAGCATATACCTTCTTAAGAGTCTCAGAATATTTCCCAAAATGCTTATCGAGCACAACTTTTGATAACCTTTGCGGGAAAGGTATTGGTTCCTCATAGGCCTGTATAGCAACATATTTGGGACCTTCATTCTCAGGCATTTCTGTTTTCGACTCCACGTTGTGTACTTTCTCTTTTAATCCTCCCGTATTCAATTCATCTCTCCGCAAGAAAATTGCATTGCATTGTTTCGTTTGGACTTTTTCTTGATCTTAAAGAGTTGACAGATGATTCACTTGTTGTGAAAGTTGGGAAAGATGAGTTTTTAATCCTCTTATTTTGAGCGGTGAGCAATTGGATTGAGTTTTCAAAGTATTGGTTTTGTTTTACTTGTAACTCAAACTGCCTTGATATAAGCTCTTGTTGTTGACGTTGGGAAGTAGTAAAAGTATCCATAATGGTTTCAAGATCATATGTTAAAGATTGGTGTGGTGGTTGGTGCGTGGATTAATGATTGAAAGGTGCCCTTGCTTGAAAAACAGGTGGTGGTGGTGGGTTTACTGGAGCTTGAGTGTTCTTGTATGAGAACTCCACCCTCCATCATATGTATTGGAATGAGGATCATATTGCCTTATGGAGGTCGTGTTATAGAAGCATTCTCTTGCTCAATCGTCATTCCATCATAATTAAGTTGGCATTGTCGTGCAGTATGGCCTTGTGTTCTACACATTTGAAAAGTTTCCATCGAGGGTCGAGGAGACCCGGCTTGGAGTTGATCGAATTTATGAGTTAATGCCTGCACATAATTTGTCAAAAGAGTTAGAGCATCAACATCATGTTTATCTCCTCTATTAGTAGCATTTCTTCCTCCTGGATGGTAATTATCATTTGTCGCCATCTTCTCAATTAAATCCTTCGCATCAGTTGGGTTCTTAGTCATGATAGAACCTCCGGAAGCAGCATCAATGTATATGCAAAACTCATGGATCAAACCATTATAGAACGTTTGGATCAACATCCACTCTGGAATACCATGATGAGGGCATTGTCTCTACAATCGCTTAAACCTTCTCCATACCTCATATAGGGATTCGTCATTAGATTGATGTAAGGTAGATAGCTCGTTCGTAAATTTTGTTGTTTTCTCTTGCCCCAAGGATTTAACTAGAAAGGCCTTAGCAAGCTTTTCCCATGTATCAAAGGAACCAATACCTTCATATCGTAACCATTCCCTTGCTCTATCCCGCAGTGAAAAAGGGAAAAGGTGTAGTCTAATAGTATCATCAGTGACACCATTGAGCTTCATAGTGTCACACTTCTCCAAAAAATTGTCTATGTGAGTCACAGGGCAATCATTTGGTGAGTCCGCAAAAGAATCATTGGAGATGAATTGTTAAAATTGGGGCTTCAACTCAAAACTGTGAGCGGTGACGGGTGGTCTAACAATACTAGAGAGGAATCCGGTAGTTGTATCAGGAATACCATATTCCAAAAGAGATTTTGTTCCAAGGTCAACCATGTTTCTTGTATTTTGATTTCTCCTTCTTCTACCTCTTCGTCTTCTTGTAGTAGCTTCGATCTCAGAATCAAAAGATACTAAATCATCTTAACCTGAACTTTGAGTTTGCATGGAACAAAGAAACTAAAACGGGAGATCAAAGACACAAGGGACAATAGCCGAAGCAACAAAATATATGCTTAGTAAAAACGAAACACGAATAACTAGAATGAAACTGTTAGTCCCCAGCAACAGCGCAAAAAATTGATAGGCGTGTCGCGTACCTAACAAAAAAACCTAACAAGACCACTACTATGTAGATAGGCAAGTAAGGATCGAATCCCAAGAAACTATGGTTTAACTAATTAAACAGACTCAAATTATCACTAAGCAAGTAACCAAAACAACAGTGAGAATTAATAACTAAAGGACTAATTAAAGCGATTAAATCTAAATAATATAATAAATCGAATGCTAAAAACATCCAAGATCAAGCATTACCACAAATACAATTAACGCAATAGTCGTTCTACCTCTAATATATAATTCAATTGATTCACGAGGAAAGTAATCCCTAAATAATATCAATGGTCTCTCCCTAGTTATCAATGGATTCTTTAATCACAATCAAGCCTACTTCCGTGGAAAGACTTTGAGCGCATTACTCTACCTTCCTAATCATCCATTCAACTACTCCCGTGATGAACTTCAAACCCTTAATTGATTTATTCAAACCCGTTAAAACCCAACTCCCGTTGCGATTAAAACAATGGATTAATAACAATACTAATTATCCCTAATCTAGTATTGACATGAGCACAATCAATTAAGCATATCAATCGCAATTATCATTAGAAATTTAAAGAATTAAATTATACATCAATCATATTTGGGTTCCGCTAGATCTTGGAATAAAGAAACTACTCACACATAGTAATGAAAATAATAACAAGAATTAAGAAAAACATAATTAACAATCAAAGGAATTAAAGAGAATAAGAAAATACCGTATCTTGAATTACTAGAGATAAATGAAGAATCTTGAATACATAATCTTGAATTACAATGAAAATAAAGTCTAGAGAGACAACTAGGGTTCTAAGATGATAGATCATCAAATTATAATGCTAAAGAGTATTTATAATAAGGCTAAAAGATAGGATTAATTAAGGAAAGAAATCGGACTAAACCGACCTAAAATCGACCAGGCATGGGCGTGTCACACAGGACATGCTCGTGCCCAAAGTCAGAATCAATCTTTCTTCAACTTCCAGCAAGACATGGGCATGTCGAATTCTGACATGGGCGTGTCTCGCTGGGCCAACTTCACTCGACGAGGCATGAGCATGCTCGTATTAACACGGCCATGCTTCCTTTAGCACGTAGCTTCTAGCTCGAAGCACTCGACTCGATATGGGCGTGCCTCAAATAGACATGGACATGCCTCAATAAAACTTCAAATTCAACTTTATTTCTGCCTCTTCAAAACACAATGACACGCCCATGTCTCTGAGTGACATGGACATGTCTGGCTGGAGATTAGCTTTAAATGACTTCAACTTCAAACATTGGCCTTCTAAGTGAATTGCAAGCTATGATCAAGATCCGCAACTTCGTAAAACCTTCAAATAACTTCGTTAAATCCTAAAATACATCAAAAACAATGAATCTACCCATAAATGCATCATATGATCACAACCAAACCAAATTAAGCCAAAATGAGCTATGAACAACAAATCTAGACTCGAAAACTACCTAAAAAGACCCTAAAAACACGTACAATATACGACTTATCAAAACCTAAACCACTTGGATCATTAAAGATCCTTACACACCATATAAAACTCACAAACCAACTTAAAACCAAGAGAAAGGAGGCTAGAGTAATTGACTAATTCTTCGACTTCCAGACGTGAGATCAGGGGTTGAATCTTACCAATGATGGACCTTCTCCTTACCTTTAAAATAATAAAAAAAAAATTAAAAAAAAAAAAAGTGAAACTTGGTAGATGAAGAAAAGATTGGGAAAATAAAAATGACACGACTGATGATGATGATCTAGACCTGGGATTCCTGACCCTGACCCAGACCCGATGACCCGACCCGAATGACCCGAAATCGACCCGACCCGACCTGAAAATGGAGTTGACTCAACTCCCGAATTAACCCAACCCGATTATACCTAACTCGAACTCGATACCCGAAGTGACCCAACCTGAAATTGACCCGACCAAAAGTTGACTTGATGTGTTTGACCCGAACAAACTCGATACCCGAAATGTCCTGAACGGAACTTACCTTATAACTGAACTAAAAATATCTGGTGTCAAAAATGACTCAAATCGTTCGTCTCTAACTGATTAGGGGATTTTTCCCCGCCACGTGGACCAATCACGTGCTGCCACGTGTCATTCACGTGGACCAATTAGAGTCCGCCACGTGTCACCTTGTAAGAGGTCCAAAGTGGACCAATCAGGCCACGACACGTGGCAGACAACCTCTGACGGCCCAAACTCCTATGCAAAGGCCCGATCAGTCCTAGGTTTCACAAAACCTAGTATTGGGCACATTCTCCCACACTATAAATAAGATGTTTCCCCCAAGGAAACATCTATTCAGAAATATCCCCAAACACATTTACTCTCAAAGCAAAGAACAAGTCAGTCACCTGACACCCCAAACTGAGCAATTCTACATCGCAGATCCTCTCTTGGAATCCAAGAGAGATTCTTTACTTTCCGCACTTAAACTCCTCATACACGTTCTAACTTGATCGTCGGAGGCGGAGCTCCCACCAACCGGAGTCTCCGTTGTTTTGCAGATACAGGTGTCTAGAAGTCAGTCTTGGGATTGTAACTCTCCCGTAGGACATCAAAAAACCCCGAAACACTAACCGTAGCCAAGCTCATAAACTGAATTGATGGTGCTTATTATAATAATAATAATAAAATGTAAAGTTATCGATTTGAGCTTGATCCACAAATGGAACAACCTGAACATAAACCAACCCGATTTTGACTCAACCCGAATATGACCCGAACATACTCGACCCGAAAATGGTATGACCCGAACAGACCCGACCTGAACTCGACCCGAGTCATACCCAAAACCCAAATTGACCCAGCCCAACCCGTGCCCAACCCAAATGTTAGCTGACCCGAAAGTGACCCTTCCCGTCCTCGACCCAAATGACCCATTTACCAAGTCTAAAAGATCTAGTGAAAAGCTACAAACTACTGCAATATATTGTGAAGAGGACTTGAGAACATGCAAATATATTGAAAGATAATGTTCTCGTCAAGTTTGAAGTAGTGACGAACTTAGTGATGTTTACTGCAATATACTTTTGCAAATGTCTGTTTTATGTATGCGGGAGTGAGACTGAGACTGAGACTGCTATGCACATATACACTTACACGGCGCTACAAAAGGCTTTATACAATATAAAATTTTGAATGCTATACAAGAATGAGGTCTAGGCGTATGTATCAACAATTTGAAGAAAACAACCAATAGCTCAGGAATCAGTTGTATAAAGAAAGCTTCTGGCTGCATCAACTTAATGAAGGCAACATGGGATTGGAGCCGAGTCCAGGACCTCCTAAATAATCAGACCCAGCATGCTTGACCCTTCCAGAATAACGAATATGCCGCAAAAGCCTTGCAAGGAAGGTGTTATGGCATATAGTCGAGCTATCACAAACAATGGCAACATGCTTGCGTGCCCTTGTTATGGCAACATTCATGCGCCTACTATCCCCAAGAAAGCCAACAGCACCCATTGTGTTTGATCGAACCTGAAAAGCTCAGTGTCACTTGCCATGTACTTACAAATAGTGCAATATCTTCGGCCAAGCAGAACTATCAATTTTCTGTTAATTTTTACAATAAATTCTTAGGTAGACAGCAGAAAGGATAATGTTCAAGATGAGACTTACCATAGAGATAATTACAGCATCAGCTTCCCGGCCTTGAAAGCTATCAATTGTTGCCACTTCAACCCCTGTAGTCTCCTCAAATTGATGGAGCTTCTCTCTCAGCAGTTGCACTTGAGCAACATAAGGAGACTGAACGGCTATGGCTTTTGGGCTCACACCTGCATGATAGAGAATATTTTATCAACTTCCTCATTATATGAAGCTTATCATCAATGAAAAAAGCAAAAAAAGGTGACAGTTGCATTGAGTAGCCCTCCTCCATGCCTTGAAAAGGGGTGTCTTTATGGCAAAAGTTTGTGTGCAAGTGTATAACAGAAAAACATCTTCAGTAGACTACAGACAGGTTTAAAATTATAATGCAACTAGGGTGACTAACGTGCGCATTGCGCGCTATAGCTAGCCATTTTCTGGAAGCTCTTTTAGTTGTTGGCAATATACTCCCTCTGTCCCATATTATATTTCCTACTTCCCTATTTTAGAGACCCAAAATGTTGTTCCTGTTTCTATTTTTGGATAGTATATAAAGATCATTATACCCTCATTTTTTTAACTTTATTCATTGAACTTCCTAATTTAACCTTAAATTATCTACTTGCTTTGTACTTTTTTCCACTTTCTCTCTCTAACTTTTGTCTATGATTGTACTTTTCACTTATTTCCCCTTAAATTATTCAATTGCCTTGTACTTTTGTCTAATTTTCGTCTAACTTTTTTCCACCTTTAATGTACTTCATCCACTTTCTCCTCCCATTTCTTAAATACTGTGAAAAAACACAAACAGGAACTATATATTGGGACGGAGGGAGTACATATGTAAATAAATACTTTGTACGCACACTATTTTTAAGAGTTTTTTCTTAAAAAAAAAAACAATTAACATTAATAAGGGAAAATAAGTAAATAAACATTTTAGAAGGTATAATTGTCCAAGCACTATTCATAAGATTTAAATCATTAAATTACACAAAAAAAAGTTTAGAGGCAATTAATATCATATTGATAGGGGCATATAGGTAAACAAACATTTTTAAGGATATAATTGTCCTCACACTATGCATAAGTGTTTTCTCATACTTTTTAAAAGGTAGAGATTCAGTTAAGAAATCAGGATTCTATTTGAGTTATTCAGAGTGATTATTTTACATTAGTCATCACAAATTCACAATGTAATTAAAACTTACAGTTTAAATAGTTTGCAATCATGGAAGTTATGTTATTTGTATGATGATTATGGAAGAATTACCTAGTTTATGCTGAGGAACGCTCCATTGAGCTCATGTTTTGTAGGCAGAAAATAGCTAAATTTGGGGAAGTTGAAATTCCCTGGAAAATTTTCCCATAAACATGGGAACTTACTCACCCACTACCCATCCCCTTAAGTCATTCAGAATTCCCACACTAATTGGGAGTCCACAAATAAAAAAATTGCCCTCAACCTTCCTCTATTGTTGAGTCTACAAGACTCCTTTTCTCTCCATCATACCAAGAAGGCTGCAAAAACAACTTAGGTTTCAAGCTGCAATTCTCTCCCTCAGCTATGATGAAACTTCTCAAATTGAAATGTATTTTTATTTAATTGTGACAGAGACGTGAGAGACCTGATGAAATCCAAATTCTACATTCAGAAAAATGAATGGCTCATTGTGCTTTTCGTTAATCTTATTTAGGCTTCTTCCTGATTTGCTTGGTTATACACTGTTCAAAATATGATATGCTAAAATTTTCATATTTGACCTGATTTGTTGTAAATTACATGGGAAGTTGATCAAGTAAACCAAACACAAATTTGGAAATCAATTCCCAGGAATTTCAAATTCTTTAGTACCAACCAAACATCTCAAGGCCATTTCCCAGGCATTCTATGAACTTCCCAATGGAATTAAATTTCAGTGTGAACCAAACAATGTTGGCCTAGTTGATGTTAGGCAACCAGGATGTGCAAAGGTTTCCATGTCTTAATTCTGCTAAGAAAATGATGATGGTATGTGAGGAGACCCTCCCTAGAACATAAACCCCATGAAACAATTGGTGATATTTGTAGTTGGGCCTAGAGTTTTTGAGTGACAGTAAGATGACCGTACTGTGGTTAGCCATTCTCAATTTTAAATGTCTATGTCGATAATTTATGAACGCATTCAAATATCCCAAAAAAAAAAATTGCACATGTAAGAGATTTCAATGAATGGCATGTTTCCTACATAGAAACAAACCTGCATAAACCAATGAGAGGACATGCTGGATAACAATATTTGCCTCTCCTTCATTGTAGAAAGAACCGGTACCAGCTGGATCCATTTGTTCCTCACAACCAACAGATAAATAACCATAACGCATTCTTGTATCCAGTAATAGCAATGGGCATTGAGTTATCCAAGTGTGCTGCAAATAGGAAAACAGAGGCTTTAGTGGCACAAAGATACAACAAGGGACTAACAAATTTGGTGAATTTCTTTTATGCATTATTTGATACAAAGTATTGTTATTTTTTCAATCAAAACACTTTAATTATTACAGATGAAACTATAGCTTTATCAAGAAATTTTGGTAAATGTTGCAGCTATCATCACCTGCACGGCTATACAAGGATTCTATTTGCTTTGTATGTCCCGAATACGTCTCAGTTACATACTCAGGTAATAATATTGGGAAGAACTCTTAACGGAAATATAAAGCAATGTTTGCAGCTACTATTTCAGCAATCTGGGACTCCAGATATCTGATGGCTTTTAAATCAGTGTCACTCCAGTCTATTTGCTATATTGCAATATAACATGTTTGGAGCTCCCTTTCATAAGTTGAAAATAGTGAATCCTAAGCGACTAGATACAAACTCAATTTCACCCAGAAAAGGACAACTAAGTAGATATACTTAATCTCAGTACTTGACATTGACTGAAATTGAAGAGAAGCAAAATTAGCCTACTGGTCTATATTAGCTTAATTTTACTAGGTTGGGATAATGGAAGGCTTCAAGTCCAGAGTGTCAATTTCCAACACAAATAAAATACAGAAAAATAGAAATAAGATGCAGGATGGCTTAGTACCCAGAATACTGAATTGTAATCAAGTATCTTAAGTTGTTAAAAAAAATAAAGGGGGGGGTAGCTCAATAGTAAAACCATAATAATTAAACATCATAGCTTAAAGGCACAAAAGTTATTTAGTTGAAGTGAAAACTAAATGAATAAATAATGAAATGCAAAGTCAAACAACTACATTTAAAATTTAATAGTAGATATGGAGTACTAAACAAGGTTACCTTGACGAAAGGAGAATCAATGAGGAGATGAGATGAGACTTCTGCAGCAGACTTCAACAACCCACCATACATTTCCTTGGAAGCCCAGCTAGCTATGGTATCATTCATCCGGTATTGAGTTGTCAACTTAGCAATAAGCATTCCTCCATGCAAATTTGCTGCTCTCTCTAAAAGAGAGATTCCCAAACCTCCTTCCAGTGCATTCCTAGATAAAACCACTGGAGCAAGCTGGCAATGATCACCTGCAAGCACACAGCGCCTTCCCTGCAGAATAGGGATCCAGCATGAGGGTTCAATTGCTTGCCCTGCTTCATCAATGATAACTAAATCAAAGGGCCCCAACCCTCGGATCTGTGGATCTGCAGCTCCAATATTAGTGGCAAGAACAACTTGAGCAGTTGACAATGTGTCTTTCACAATCTCCTTTTCCTTCTTCTTTAATGTCTTAGCGAGTTGCTTAATAAGCTGACGTATGCCAGCAGCTAACGAATCATCCTTTAGACAAAGTCTCAGGTCTTTTCTTAAATCTGATCTTTTCCTTTCTAATTCTGTCCTGAATTCCCCAATTTTGGAATTGACAATCTCACCTAATGATTTTGAAGCAACAGCGGCAGATATTCGGGCTGGATTTCCCATTCGCACAATGTTTATTCCAGTATCTGAAAGTTTCTCAACCATGTTGTCAATAGCTGCATTTGTTGGGGCTGTAACAAGCACTTTTTCACCACGTTCAACGGACAGAACAATGAGTTGTTTCAACAACCTTGATTTTCCAGAGCCAGGTGGCCCTTGGATAACCAGCATAGGCCGTTTTTTATTTAAACCTAAGGCCATTGCTTGACGCTGAGAATCGTCAAAACCGCTACTGTCCAACAGACCATTCTCTTCTACTCCCTTCCAATCTACCACATTATTGTCCTCCAGCCAATCAACATCTTCTTTATCACCAAACAGAGAAGCCACAACAGCAATTGATGGATTTTTCTTCTGCAAACCATTCTTTTGTAGTAGCATCAGGGCCTCACAGTTACGCTAGAGAAGAATGAAGAGACAACAGTTAATCAAGAGTAAATCAAAATCAAGAAACTTTCGAAATGAGCCAAGATAAGAAAATGCAAGCACAAATGGTAGACCTCTGACATTTTTACAAAATGCAAGCACTTCACATTGGTTAATCTAACCAACTTTTATGCTAAATCTATATTGATATTTGTACAGGGTTCACATCCCATCAAAACAAAGGAAACTTACAATTCATATATATGAAAAATTATAGAGAGAAGAATTGCAAAGAATCAGCATTAATGTTCATTAAAAAAATAAAAATAAAAAAAAACTAACAATTCAAAGAAATAAAACAAACTGCAAGGAAACGCATTAATGCACATGCATGTATGCAACTGATGCAAGTACTTCAGTGACAATATCTATCAATTACAAATATTAATGAAGATATTTAAACGCAACGTGCTATAGTAACTGGTAACTAGAATTCTAGAACATATATTACGGCTTGAGGACCACAGAGATGTGTGTCGCTTATGTAGTGCATGCAAGCACATATTCACTTATAGTGCAACCTTATATTCCTCTTTTCCAATTACCTCATATGTTCGTGTGTCTGCCAATCCAGGAATGCGATCAATTCGCACAAGCTTGCCAAAGAGCTTTGAAAAAGTGGCATCACCACGTCGAGACTCCAGAGCAACACTAATACTGCAGCCATCCTCCCCAAGATTATCAATAAAACCCTGCATGCATGAAGTTGCACCAGCACCTCTGCTATCACATGTTCTCACACAAACCATATCACCTGGAGAGAGAGTAGTAGGTGGCAGCTGGTGATTGCCCTCCACTTTAAACACAACCAAATTCATTCCACCTAATCCTGCAAGTATAAGAGAGATGCTGAGTAAAAGTCACGACGGAATTGACTACTTTATTTAAGTTTATGTCACAAGCTGAGATACCAGTTGAAGTGCTAACTGCAGTTAAGTTACAAAGTGTATCACAAAGCTCTTGTTGTGATTGCCCATGGGTGACCAAAAATTCAATTGGCTTGGAGAAATCAGAATTTTCGTCTGGTGTAGGCACAGCATTTAACTCTTCTTGAGTAAACTCCAATTCTGAATCTCTTTCTATACGAAGCAAATTTGCCATATGATTGGTAAATTGATCAATGGTAGCCTGCATCTTCCTGACCTTGTTAATGTCAAGCCCCAAAGCACCACGGGCAGGCTTCGGCTGAGTGACCTTCCGAGCTATAGCTTTGTGCTGTGCTGTTACATTCGTATGATCAGATGAAAAGCAATCAGCAGGTGGCAAATTAGGATCAATAAGTTATCGAACTGATCACGAAGCAGTACATTTATCAAACAGTCCAACTGTACACAGCATGATTATTAAGTTAAAACAGAACAAATCACACCAGGTTTTAACAATTAAATTCGCAATCCATTATTGAACCCAAGCAACACGCAACATGCTTAGTTGTAGTGAATTTCATTTATCCTTCAATATCATCATTCTAGTATGACAGTTAGCAATCAATTAAAGCCTTAATCCCATAAGTGAGATCGGCTACATTGGACCAAAATTGATTATTCTGTGTACTCATCCACAAAAATCTTCCTCCTCCATCCCTTACGATCCAATGCGTCATCCTCATGCAAATCCATATAATTCATATCCTTCCTAACTCCTTCCAACAAGTCATTTTCGGTCTCCCTCTCCCTTGTTTAACCCCTCCATGGTCCCAAAAACCCTACAAAAGTATCAGACTCGATTTTGCAACACCACCTATGAAACCCTAACATTCATCAAGTAATCACAATCTCAGACAACTAACAATCCTAAAACAGCAACCAAACAAGCGAATCATAATACAAAAAGCACAAAAATGGACCTGAATTAAACAATTGCTTAAGCAACTTCCACGACCGCGTCTCCTTCCAATCCGCCACAACCGCCTCGCGTTCCAACCTCTGAAGAACATCCCTAAGCTCACGCTGAAAATGATCAAGCAAAGTAGGATAATGAGCACAAGCCTTCAAACAAACAGCTTCAAGACCAACTGGCATAGGTATAGCAGTAAGATACGGTTGCGCCTCAATCAAAAACGTCACACCCGGTCCCATTCGCTGCTCCAACTCCGAAAAATCCCCTCGCACCTCCGCCGCCGCAAACTCCGCCGCCATAGCACTCATCCCTTGCCGCAACCACCGCACCACCAACTTCCCTAGATCTCGTCTTCCTAACGGATCTCCATTGTGATAAAGCGCCTTGTTCGCAATCAAATTCCTCGGCTCCGGCAACGATGTCTCCGCCGGCGCCGGAGGAGTCGCCGGAATTTTCCGTTGATTTCTGCTTCTCCTCCTCTTCGGAACAGCAATCTTCGTTTTTCCGTCAACATCACCGCCTTTTCCGGTGATTATACTGGAATTCGAGAAGATAACACTCGGAAAACGAAGCGCCGCCGCTGAACTTCCGACAAACCGCGCCCTCAAGGCGGCGCCGGCGGCGGAAGTCGACGTAGAAATGCGAAGCTTCTCGAGTGCGAGAGCAGAGGAGCCATTACAGACATGGTAACAAAAAGCTTCCATAACCGAGTTGAATCAGTAACGGCGGAAAGCTGCTGCTACTGAGTCAACTCGGTGCAACGCATTATTTTAATCTGATTTTTTTAATATAAATAGTGGAGAATTTAGGAGAGAGAGATATTTAACGGGGGGTTTTGTAAACCAGAGACTGAACATGGGGTAATTGAAAGCGAAAGGAAAGGGGGTTATTGACGAGACGTTTGGTGATTGGGAACCAATAGTTGTGTACTTGTGTTTGAAAGATGACTTTTGGGATTGTGGTTGGACGACGTGTTTTAATTGGGTTCCAGTTTTTTAATTTGTGGGGATGGAGTGAACCAACGTTATTTTACACTGTGTGGCTCTCAGTTACGGGGGAATGGGGATTACTAGTGTCTCCGCCTCCGTTCCGTCTTGATATTTTATGACTTGCCCCGCGGTGGCCCCGCCGCCATCTCGGTATTAGAATCTATTCTCTTACGGAATCTCTTTGTGTTCATTGGTAATCCCTCTAAATTAGAAGTCACTAAATTTTTTTTATACACCCGAGTGTACTATGCACCCAACTAATTCAAAACAGTTTTTTTATTTTTATTTGATGATTAAAGGAACAATAATTATCAAAATGAGACATAAATACCCTTGGGTGCATTGTGCACCCGAGTTTATATAACCATCTCTCGTAAGCCACACAGTGGAAAATTGTACTTTAATAAAAATTACTTCTTACTCTCTATGTTTCTAAATAATTGACACGTTTGGCTTTTTTCAATTTTCATATATTAACTTTGACTTTTTTCACAATTCATTATTAAAATCAATATATCTTATTTTAATTAGGTTAAAAGTACAAAACTATCATGAATTTCTATAATTTAGATTTAAATTAAACTTATTATATAGTGGGGCACTTTCTTTTGTGTGGGGTGTCTTTAAAAAATTTAACTTTAATTTTGATTTATTGAATCCAAAAGCTAACGAACTCATAGACAACTAAGTGGGAATGTCAATAGAGACTATGTTATATTCATTAGAACTAAGGTGTTCTAGTATGCAATTTTTAATCTAATCTAATTTGAAATTTTTTAGCTTAGTCATCTGCTCTCATATTTTAATTAGACTTTGACCTTTCTTTTATATTAATACAGAATTTAAGAACATATATTATCAAATAAATTGATCTTATTAGAGTTGTCTTAATATGTATTTTCTAAATACATCATTTTTATAATTTTACATCAATACAAATTAATAAAACGAAATTAGAAAAATTATGATCTAATCTAAATTAGTATAGATTTGTATGGTTCTTATAAGAAAAAATAGCGAGATTTTGAGATAAATTGGTGGAAATATAACGGGAGTGGAGTCTAATTAATCGTTCAATGGCCCCTTGAAGTCCTTAATACTCTTACTAATTGGAGTGATTGCTATAATTAATATTTTTGTTTTATATTTCACCAATTTTTTCTTTAAAATGCAATACGCTTTTTTGGCACACACTTTGAAGAAGAAATTAAGCAATGTAAACGGACAAATTATTCAAAAATAATTTATACATTTAGTACCTAACCCTTCTCTAATTTTAGTGTTCAAATTACTTTGATAAAGTTGCATGCTCATTTATTTACTCTAATAAGCTCCTAAAAAGTGTCAAAATTAAAAAAATTGTGTTGCATTAAAAAGAAAATAAGGGAAGTTTGAATATATGATCAAAGACCTAAGTTCAAGTAACTTCAAAATTTAATTTGTTTATAGGAAATATAAAGGTCCACGACAGTTGTAAAACTTTGCGGAAAATAATTCATATAAACTAGTTTAAAATTACCGTTTGTGTCCCATCTAGCAACTAAGTGGGCAACGATATTGCCTACATGTTTAACATGAGTAAACATGAAAAAAAAAATCAAACAAAAGAACCATACTACCAATATCCAAGGACGGGAACTAGGAATTTAATATGGACCGGGCCGGATTTTTAAAGCATATTTATAAGTTAACTTTTAGATTTCTACAACAAAGAGTAAGAAATATTATAAGAGGTAAAACTCCTTAGCCTAATAAAAAGGATATATATATAAAAAAAAAAAAAAAAAAAAAAAGGAATCATTGAGCTATAAATGGAAATAGCAATGCGAAGTATAAAAAAAATTATTTTAAACAAAAAAATTATGGGCTATGGGTTTTGATCTCTAAACCAAAACATTTAGTGGACAACAATGCAACCAACTCAACCAAATAATCTACAACAAATATAGTTGCAACTTAATTGTATTATACATTTTTTGGATCATGGGGCGGGCCGTGGCCTGGGTTGGCCACCCTCTGGATCCGTCTTTGCTAATATCATCATTAATCAAAAAAGGACTTTAATTAGTTATAGACAATATAAATTTAGATGAATTCGTGGAAATAGATGATTTTCGAATGTTTTAGACAAAAGTACAAAGTATTTTCAAGCATTTCACACACAAACAAGACTACTTTAGACTAATTTTTTCTTAAAACAAAAGGTTTGTACGAAAATTTTCACACAAAAATACGCATTTTTCTAGAAAGTATAAGTCCATTTTAAAAAAATAGATTTTTTTTTTGTTATTTGTATTTTCTAAAAAATAATTTTAGTTTCACTTGGAAATAGTGGAGTCGCCAAAAACTGTAGGGAATTTTTTAACTTCTTGAGCCCTACTGTGATTCATGCTTCTAGGCATGGCGGCGTTCCAAGGAAAAGAAGCTAGAGATAAAAGAATCGCCAACAAGTTTTAGGGCCTTGTAAACCGTTCACGGGTGTGAAGGTTACACCCCATCACGATCATGGAGATTGCTAACTCCATAGTGGTTCGGAACCATGACTGGATGTTCGGGGATGATGGTACGATCCAACCTAAAAGAGATTGAACCCGCCCTAAATAAGCCTCTACTCAATTCTTATGATATTCATGTGCGCTTCTCGATCAACATACACACATCAAGTTAATCATAAACCTGTTTAATCTATATTGGTTGATTATTAATGCACAATCAAATCTATTATCGGTGATCAGTTGATTTAAAATCATATTAAGCCTAAATCAAATTATTAATTACTTTATTAGCGCGTGATTTTAAGTACAAATTCCCTTTAAACCTACAAAAAGAGGCGTGATCCAGCAATAACAATAAAGCATGAATAATCAAGCAACATATGATTAATACAACAATCATCATCAAAACATCGTTAGTAAGATCCTAGGCATGATACTAAACGGATTAATAACAAATCCTAGCATGTCACTAGTAACAAGATCAAAGTGTTATCCTAAACATGATACTAGAAATCATAATAAACATCCTAAACATGATATTAGGAATTAACGTAATATTGTAAACATGATTTCTACTCCAAAATCAAAAGGAGAATTAAAGAGATAATTGAATTACTCACTTTGATGCCTCAACCTTTTTGCTATTAAATCAATATACACGTTAGTAAACTTCAAGAAAGTTAAATAAAAAAATCAGATATAAATTGAAATATAGATTTGAGACCAAACCCTCAGAATCATCAACCTTTCACGTCGAGGTCAAAGGCAACGTCGGGTATGGCTTAGAGTATTCGGCCCTCGTGAATGAGGTATTGTGGCTGAGTTTGTGGTGTATCAAGAATGTGCTTAGGCTAAGGCTAAGAACATGGATGATTGATAAGGATTGATGATGATTGAAGCTAGGTGGTTATATCTAATCGAAGCTTATCATTGATTCTAGCTAATTTGAAAACGAGGAAAACGAACTATATTTATAAGGAAAAAAGAGAGCCTAGACGATAAAAAAATATCAGAATTTGAATGGAAGTAAAACTGATTTTGACGGGGGGCGACAGACTTATCCCAGCGCGCTAGTGTCCATCGCGGCGCGTTGGTTTCGTCGTCCTGCGATGATTTCTAAAGATAAAAAAGTCATACGGAGTTTGATTTCCAATAGAATTGGATTTGTGAAAATATCCGGACGTCTTTTAATTTGAACGGGATAAGTACAATCAAATGAGAAGTTTTATTCGATTTCGAACTCTTTTGATCTTTATCTTTTCGGAAAGGATATATTAGAACCTTCTAGAGACTCCTAGAAGCTCCTAAAGAATCCTAATGGGTTTAGGATAGGAAATAAGATATTTAAACCCTCACATGATCATTGGGCCGTAAGTAAAGTGGACCTGGGTCCCGTTTGGGCTCGGTTTAGTATTTTGGCCATAACTTACTCGTTTTAAGTCGGATTTGGGCTTATAATATATCGTTGTAACCTCTTTTCAAGCCCCATCCAACTAAGCAATAATTGGACTGAGATTACGGACCAAATAATCTAGTTTGGACGTTTTTATGACTTGGACACGAAATGAGGATTAAGGGAATTTCACGAGACTGTTCAACTCTTTACCGAACTCGATAATCAAAGATGTGAAAGGTAATCATTACTGGGTTTGGTTTTTGGGGAGACACAATCATGTGTCTACAGTTTCACTTTGAATAAAGGTGTTTTAGTCTGCAATTTTTAAGTTTTTGTTTAATTTAAAATTTCTAATATAGTCTATTTCTAATGTAAATTTTCTTATTTTGTTTGGTTTATTGTTTGAAAAATATGGCTCTATTTTTGTTTTAATACATATGGGAAAAAATCCCAATTGTTTCTCATTATTGATATTACTTGAAATCTTTGTTACTTTGTATTTGTTATGTAATATACTTTGTATATGTTTTCGTGTTATTTTAATGTTTATAATTTAGTGTTTTGATTGATACGTGTTAATTTATATGAACCCCTAAATGATTTTTTCTTTTTCAGTAAACTAAACAATTAAAGATGCAAGAGCAAGAAAATCAATTAATTTGAGGTGAATTAGTTCCTTAAACCCATATATAGCCATTTTAAAAGTCTCTTTGAACTAACTCTTCCAATCACATCCTTATTAGACCAAGGCCCATGAAAATTCTAATACGAGTAGTGTCTTAGTGCACCTAAAACTTGCCATAAAATGCACCTATCTCTATATGTATCTAGGTGCATGTAATGTAATCCAAAGTTACTAATTCATTATGTGATTTTGATTTAGATAAAAAACCAAAAAAAATTAATACTTATCTTAATGTTGATGACTCGACTTAAACTCATTAATTCTTATTCACTTAAAAAATGTACTCTATAAAAAAATTACTTATCATACCGTATTAATTAATCGTTGTTTCAAACCAAATGGATGATTCATATCAACGATTTATTTTTTCACCTACCTGATAAATTAAATGTAAAAAAAATACCATATACTTCGTATACAGTATATATTTTGTTTTGTTTTTTTATTTTTCCCAAAATTCCACTCTACCCTTTGTCCCCGTAAAATAGAATACAACATTATATACATCAAAAGAAAAAGTCATAAAAATGGACCGGGTTCATTATACGGAAGATGCTCCGCCGATGACCGTATAATCAAAACTCCAGTCACCCAAATTTTTATTCAATTTTAGGCACCGAGGTGTTCGACTCAATCAATTCCAATCCAATTTCCCCCAAATTTCCAATCTTCTTCGATTTTTCAATCAACTCAAACCAAATTATTTCTTCTTCTTGTAATTGATCTTCAACAAGTTTCACTTCACTTATTCGGATCCTTAATTTATACCCGGATCAATCCTCCTTCGATCCGAACCCTAATCAAGGTTCAAATTTGATCAATCGGATGGTTACAAGATGAGGCATTAGCTCTAATTTCAAGAATTTGAAGAAATTGATACAGTTTTCGAGGTTTTCGGGTTTTTGAATGAGGATGGGATTGCAGTCTTCTGGGTAAATTAGTATGCGGTTTTGATTGGAATTGTTGATTGATTGATTGGTGGAGGAGAGAGAAAGAGAGGAGAATGATTGAATTTCGCAATTAGACTTATTGTGTGGAAAATTAATTAGTGGTTTCTATGGATGAAGTCAACCTTAGAGATGGCGGCGAGCTTTCGAATGAGTTGCCGTCGTCTTCGCCCTCGTTAGCTTCCGGGTTTTTCCCCCGTCAGCTGGCGTTTCGTCCCTATGTATTTTCCCAGGAATCGAGTAACAAGTCTAAAGCTTTGAGGGTTGTGGTTAGAAGACCTGTAAGTTTCTCAATTATTGTCTTGATTCATTCTTTTATGAATTTTAGTTATTATGTTAATGATTGGATTGTTCAAGTCAATAATTATAGTATTTAGCACCTATGATTATATGAAGAAATTGCTTAATTTTGGTTGAATTTGAAAAGTTGAAGTGTCATACCAATGTACATGTGTCGAGTTTCTGACACGGGTACTTGAGGTGAAATATACAGTCGGAGTCATGTAGTTTGGCAATATTTTAGATGAGTGGCGTTGTAAGTAGTTGATTGCCCTTTGAAATTGATGGTTGAATGAGTAGCACGCTAATGTGTGTGTATGGTATGTGTTATCTTTTGGTTTGTAGTTGGTGGCAAAACTTACAAAGCACATAGTTGAAACCTATCAAGAATGCAATCCCGACTTCAAGTATACAGATGAACTGAACCTTAAGAGGTTTTTAACAAGTCCATCTGATGGAGTGTTCAATGATGGCCATGATAATGCAACTTCGGATCTTATTCTTTCAGTAAATTACGCCTTGGTCAATTCTCATACACAACGAAGGTGTGATTTCTTATACTTATTTTACTATAACCCCCTCCCCAGTTCCACTCCCCCCCCAAAAAAAATATCCTCCCGGGCCCAATAGAGGATTTACTAAGAATTAATGTTGTGCCAAAATGCTTAAATGTCGTAGCTTTGTTAGAATTTACTAAGAATGTTGATGTAATTTATCAAGAAGTTTTAATCGCAATCCAATGTGAAACATTCAGACATTGATTAAATGTCGTAGCTTTGTTAAAATTGAAGGTGAAGAATTGAAAGTGATGGTAAATTAACTTATACAGATTTTCATACACTTAAAGCGGATTCATAAGTGAATCTTCTATGACTTAAGTGCACTCAGTTCCCAATAGATGGGACTTTTAGTGAGGCGGTTACTTACACTGGTCCCCCTTTCCAATACAAGGCTTGTGCAAGTCCCCCTTCCAATAGATTTTGTAAGTGAAGAGTCTTTGTAGGGGAGAATCCTATTAATTTTGGACGATGGCTATCTTTTAAAACTTCTGACAAACCTCTCATTTATTGGACACTACAATGATGCATTTATAACGCAGACTGAGAAAGAGTTAAGGCTTATAAGCAGGAAGGGTTTAAGTTTGATGATGAAGATGAGCCTTTTTAGGGAAAAGATCATTATTTGGACAAAGGTTTGCTTTTGGAACTTTTATTTGATAATGATTGATTTATAATATGTGCAAATATGGAATGAGAATGAGTTAGGACTTATAATCAGGAATGCATTGTGGAGTTTTATGTCTTTTAGATATATGGACTTAGCCCTCTTAATTATGATGCCAGTGAAGAGGGTGATCGATCTTGTACCAATTAGTTAGTTTTATAAATGTGCAATGGATTTGATTGCTTTGAAAAAGAATACAATGTGTTGGTTGATTTGTACAAATGAGTGCAATGGTCTATTCATATTTCATAGGCATACCAAGCTCCTAATTCTTGAAACATCCAATTTTTGTAAATTCCATCCTCCTCTTAAAGAGTATTCTACATAAATCCTCTTTATAATGTTCCCACCTCCAAAAGATTTTACTTACAAGGAGGTTGTACTAAATTCCTTCCCTAGTATGTACAACTAGACAACTTTTTTGCTGAAACCTTCCCCATTAGCAGTTTAGCACACCTTATTGCTTTTTTGCAGCACTCTAGAAAAGCACTACACCCATGCTGGGCACAAAAAAAATGCAATTTTGGTACTTCATCTTGAGAATCCGTCTCAACCATCATCTTTATAGGCTCAAAATACTTTGCATATATGTGAGAGACAATTTTGGAGTCCGTTTGGCCCACCAAATAGCCCATTATAATATTAGTGTCAAATGGGTGTTCATAGAAGACAAGTCCAATTTAAAGCTCTTTCCGTGAAGCACTGTTCCTGGCAATTGGCAACCATGAGCACCCACTGAGCAATGATGCTGTCCACATGTCCAACAACCCACAACGCCCCCTGTGGTGTAGGAGATGCCCTGTGACATGCATCACCTTTCATCCTTCTATAAGAGAATCTCCTTTTCCAAGACCAATCGTATATTATTTGAAAAATCGCATACTACAGTATTACTTTTTCCCAGAATTTATGAATCATTTTAAAGATTCTCATGTCTGGGAAAGTGTTTTTTAAAACCGTTTCTTTTCCAAATAATTTTAGTGGTGGTATTAGATTATCTATAAAAGACAACAAATATAATAATTGCTAGCAAGCTTTGTGAAGTCACACTATGGCATATGAATGTACATGAAATATTTGTAAATATTCATGCCACTCATCAATTCTCAAAACTAAATTTTTAGCCTTTGTGATGCATAGTTTTTTTCTTGATTATAAAAGAATTGAAAGGCGAAAAATGATAATTTTGAAAAGAACGGAAGAGGATGGGTTTGAGTTTGATAACAATTGTTGAATTGAAATTAGGAGGTGCAATTGATGAAATAGTTTGGGAAAAGTCAAAAGACATGGAAGAACATTTGGAGGAGGGAAAGGTGAAAAGACGAGGAAAAGAGAAGAGAGAGGAAAACGAATAATTATTTTATTTTTTGATAAAAACAGAAATGGAAATACAATGGGAGGACGCAGGCATGCCAAATCTTCTGCTATAAGTATTACTGTGGAGGATGTCAATAATTGAAGAAAAAGGCTAAACCAATAACAAAAAAAAAGCTTTTGAGGATAGGTACCTTGCCATTACTGGTCCATTGACTCTATTCAACTAATTTCACTTGTTTTCTGGATTTTTGAGTGTTTGGATTTACTTATGGCTTGTATTTAGCCTTTAGCTTCTGTTTGTTCATTGGATGGGAGGTAAATAAGTATTAGGTGCATGTTTTGTGCTGGTATCTCTTAAGGTATGCTTTTGTTCATTGGATGGGAGGTAAATAAGTATTAGGTGCATGTTTTGTGCTGGTATCTCTTAAGGTATGCTTTTGTTGATGTAAGTGGTCTATTTTCCTTATTTATCTCTGTTGTCTAGGGGTCATGATAGACAAGAATATCATGTTGCAATTTACTAGTGCTGGTAATTTAGATTTTTTATTTTATTTTAACAGATACGTTGTGAAAGATATTCTTGGACACGGGACATTTGGACAGGTTGCCAAATGTTGGGTGCCTGATACTAACAGTTTTGTAGCAGTCAAAATCATAAAAAACCAGCCAGCTTACTATCAACAGGCCTGGGTTGAAGTCTCAATCTTGACAACGGTACCTTAGCTGCTAATTTTTCCTGCTGTGAAATTATAATCACTGGACCTGAATAACTTTTCCTTCTGCCCTCTTTGCAGTTAAATAAGAAGCTTGATCCTGAGGATAAGCATCATATTGTTCGCATTCATGATTACTTTGTATTCCAGCGGCATCTATGTATTTCTTTTGAATTACTAGACACAAATTTGTAAGTTTGGTCTGTCCGTGACTTTGCTATATAGCTGTTAAGACTTTATATGTGACTTGGTATTGATACTTTTGTGGCAGATATGAGCTGATAAAACTTAATAATTTTAAAGGGCTATCATTGAGCATAGTACAGCTGTTCTCAAAGCAGGTAGAATTTGTTGATATCTATAGTACTTGCTACAGCACCTTTAATATCTTCTGGATTGCTAAATATTGTATTTAATAGATTTTGCGTGGGTTGGGACTGATGAAAGATGCTGGTATTATCCATTGTGATCTTAAACCGGAGAACATTCTTCTGTGCACAAGGTGAGTTTTCTTCCTGTGAGCACAAGCGATAGTGGGTACATGTTGATGGGAAAGGTGATTTTCTGGTCCTCTTCATAGCAAAGCCTGACACTCTTATTATATTGACAGTATGAAACCAGCAGAAATTAAAATTATCGACTTTGGATCTGCCTGCATGGAGGATAAGACTGTCTACTCTTATATTCAGGTAAGTCTCTTCCCATTCACAAATTCACTTACTCTATTGATAATGACGATTTTTACTTAAGTTTTCTACATTTCTTGCAGAGTCGTTACTACAGGTCTCCAGAAGTTCTTCTTGGCTATCAGTATCCTTTGTTTCTTGGTTATTATGTCTTTCTTCCTTAGGTATAGTAATATTGATGATTTGTGAATTCTCACCTAACTTCCTGAATAAGGAAGATGATTTCGTATCAGAATCATTCCAAATCAAAATTTTCATTTATCTTGCTACTTATCTGCTTGCGTTTATTGCACAACCAGACTACCAGAGTACAAACACATATAGATAGAGCTGACCTGTTTCAGTTGCGATTTGATATCTGGCTGTTCCTTGTCCAAATAAATTATGAATGATGCATTAAATGACATGCATAGTTGCATACCTTGACTGTGTTTTTAAGATATACTACCGCCATTGACATGTGGTCATTTGGATGCATTGTTGCTGAGTTGTTTCTAGGCCTCCCTTTATTCCCTGGAGCTTCAGAATTTGACCTTCTAAGAAGGATGATTCGCATACTCGGGTATGCTTCTCTTTTTTCTTATGAGTCTTTTTTGTACGTATAAATTAAGTGTAGGTGTGGTTCTTGTGCATGACTGCAGTTCTGGGATAACTATTATGATGCTAAATCGATGTCCAGTTTTGTAACAAATAATCTCATATTTTCTTAGTTCACTGAATGCCTTTTATTATATCCTATGCTTTAAAGGCCTTTAATGGCTCAATGCTGGCAATTCTTATACAACAACAACAACAACAACAAAAACAAAGCCTTAGTCCCAAAATAAAATGTAAAATCCCCCCACTCAAAGTGAAAATGTTTCATTTTGAATTCCTTATAATCCCAGATCCATTTCAAGTACATATATATATATATAAGTAATGTTACAGCTCAAATTTATTTTAGGTACACTGTATATTCATTATGTAACTATCTCCAATTTTCATTTTCATTGCTTTACAAGTCATAACCAATCTCTACTCTTTTTTATTCTAAATCCACTATTAGTAGTAGTCCAGTGAAGGCAAGGACTCATGTGCATTTAATTTTAGCTAAATGTGCTCATTTTTTCAACTGAAAGTGCTTTTTAAAAATTTTTTTTATACATTTTTGTAAGCTCATCAATATCATGTTCCCACGCCTTTGAACTGAATTCTAAATCCCAATATGTGCGTGTATGCTTCTCTTTTTCTTAAATTAAAAAGTACACTTGATGTTATCTTAGCTAGATACATCTTTTATTAGGCCAAAGAGAAGATCATTACGATGTTTTCCTTTAATATGATCTTTACTGAGTGTTATCTGGATTTGAATTTTTGTAGGGGTCAACCCCCTGATTATCTACTAAAGGATGCAAAAAGCACGAACAAGTTCTTTAAGTTTGTTGGAAGTGTTGATCATGTAGATGCTGGACATGATTCCATGGGAGGAAGAAGTGCTTATCAAGCATTATCTGAGGAAGAATATGAAGCAGTATGTGTTTGTACCCCTAAGAATCTGAGATTGTTATTGAATAGAATAAAATTTGAATTTAATCATTGGTTGATGGCACTTCCTGTTAAAGAAAAAAAAGGTTGATTAAGGCTTTATATTTCTTGTTTAGGCTTTGCTTCTTTAAATACTACATTACCTATTATTTTGATTTTTGGTATGCAATGACAAGTATGATTCCGACCAGGGTGTGCGACCTTTGTAAAAAAGGAATGCCTGAAACAGAAGGCGATTGTGGCCTGAAGCTAATTAGCTAGGACCTTAAAACACCAGCAACACTTTATCCTCTTAAAGTTATTGTTTTCTAGTTTTCTTCTTTTTATCCACCGAATTTTAGGTTCTTTTTAGCTTTTCATGCTTTCTACAGTTGTTTCTTTTAGAGACATTGAGAGAGGGGCCATAGGATACATTAACTATGTAGCAGAAACCCTGGAGTAATGAAGATATGTCAGAAGCAAATAGGATACATTGACAAATCGTCAATTTGTCATCACATTTCTGTCCCTTGGTCATTAGCTTAATATAAATCTGCAAGCCTCTAGATAGTGGTTTTCCAAACACTTAGGGGAGCACCTCGAGGAAACCCAAGTAGTTGGAGATAGTGTCTTATTCTTATACAACACAGGTAGCTATTGCAGATTGGGTTAGATTCCAATCCAAATAGAAGCTTTTCAAAATAATTATCAAACTTGTCACTACTTTGAGATACTTTGAGAAAAGCGTAGTTTCTCAAAGTAGTGACAAGTTTTTATGTTTTTAAACATGGCGCTATATGATAGTATGGTTGGTCCTTTTATTAAATAACTATCAGATTTACTGCTTCCTGTCTTCATGCAAGTATTCTGTGAATTTGTGACAGAGGGAGAAGAAGAAGCCTATGATTGGAAAAGAATATTTTAATTATATGAATCTTGAAGGAATTGTTGTGGCCTATCCTTACAAGAAAAACTTACCCGAAGAAGACATAATCAAAGGTCTGTACCGTGTTTGAATTCTTTTTAATATGCTTCCTGTATGATAATTTTGTCAAGTCATGCATAATTTTTGGTATATTTTACCATCGAATTTTGCAGAGAGACAAGTACGGTTGGCTCTTATTGATTTTCTAAGGGGGCTTGTGGAGTTTGATCCTGCAAAGCGATGGTCTCCATTTCAGGTTTATTAATTTTCTGTCATAGCAGCAACTTTGTGTTTCTAATCCTTAGTGATCTGATGTAGTTAGTAGTATGATATGGATGATGAATTTAGATGATTGGCATTTGAATGCAGGCTTTGAAACACCCTTTTGTGACTGGAGAGCCATTCACAAGCCCTTATATACCTGTTTCTGAGACTCCTCATGTGGTGAGCAGTTTTGCACACCAATATTCTTATTAAATAATTTTACTGTGGAAATTTGAAGCTTTTGAAATTCTATCGTTGAACTCTGTTTGTATTTATAATAAGTTGTTTTTCAAAGTGTTGGGTTTACTTTACTTCTTCCAAAGGAACACTTGGAATATAATTTCAATATATTAGCAACTTTTCTTTCACTACTGTCCTTGTTACATTTTTATGTTGTATTTCAGGTGGTACATCCTTTTTGTTGAATTGAATGGACTATGCTGAAATTGCACTTTGTTCTTTGTTGAGTGACAAATGATTAAACCCGTTGACTACAATATATTAAGAAAATAAAACTCTATAGAGCAACACTACAACGGATATCATGATCCTTTGTATAAGAAAGAACTTAACAGAGAATACCAAGCCCTCAAAACTTTGAATCTTTGGAAAGAACTATACGTGGAACATGGTTGGTATTATTTCTATATTGGGTGTTGGAAACTGAAAGTAACTTTCTATTAAGATAGCTATTTAGTAAGCAGGGCTATGTTTAGTTGTATAAGTTTGGAGATTGTAATACATGTATGAGAGTATGGAATAAAGTTATGAACAACGATGAGCTCTGAGTCATTCCTTCATAACTAATTATTCTGATATGTGCTCAGGGAATGTGTTTATTTACTGAGACTTAGGCATCCCTGTGATCCTATCAAGCCAAATGCATTAAAATATCGAAAATATGTATGCACTTGTTCAGTAAAGTTGCTGGTACACCAATGTTGCTTTAACAATTCAGAATCCTTGAATTGTCATTTGTAAAATACCATGTGAAGAACCAATAAGACATATGGCCGGTTCCTCTACTTTGAAAAGAAACACATTCTAGTGATATTTCTTTATGGTCTTCCTTAAGCTTTTGTTGTAGTCTTTTATAAAGAGATTATTTATTAATATCAAAAGTGCTGATTTGCAAAGGAGCTTCAGCCTTCAAATAGGACCGAGGAAAAAGATTGTAAAGAGGGATAATTTCCAAGCAGCAAGTTTGTTGATTTACCAATATGAATTTATGCTGATATTGGTGTTCATTGAACTGATAAGTCTGTTTCGAGAAACGTTCTCTGAAATATTATCTTTATTATTTTTCTAATTGCAAGTATATATCAATTTCTTTAGTTGCAAGCTTATTGTTTCCATATGTGGATGCTTTACCATTGTAATTAGTTCATTGGTTAGTGTCATTCTATCTTTCAAAGTCTTCTGTTTTCTTCTTGTTATCCTCTGTTTGTCCCTTCTTTTTTGTCGAAGTTTCTAAAACTTTTTTTTTTTCTCTCTCTGTGATTCGGTATTGGGAAGCCGGTTAGCACAGTTTCACAAAACTTCAAGGTGGACCATCATCCTGGGGGAGGGCACTGGTTTGCAGCTGGTCTCTCTCCTCATGTAAGCTTGCAGACTCTTTAGATGCTTCTTTTTCATTCCCTAGGCAATTGTACTAAATGTGCTATGGCCCACTGCCTCCATGCTTCACTTTCCAAAGTGTGGGCTTGGAGGGAGTATCCTGTTGTCACATCTCTGTGACTGACTTTCGATATCATTTATGCAGGTTTCTGGTCGTACTGTATCAATGCATGCTTCTCCGCACATTCAGATACAACCGTATGCACAAAGCAGTAGTTATGGTAGCTTAGGAAGCCATAATAGTTATAATGATGGTAATATGCTTGGAAGTAGCTATGGGAGCTATGGGGATAATTTTAATACATTTACATACTTTTCACCCGGTTGCCAATCTACGATGAACGTTCATACTCAAGGTGGTAAGGCAATGGTCGGAAATAGCCCTGATACAAGGTGGAAAATTTATCACCGGCCACAAGGCCCACATGGACTTGGTGTTAGTCCATCTGCAGGAAATTTTGCACCATTCCCGCTTGGAATTAGTCCTTCACAGTTTACTCCGCCAAGCAGTTTCACTCAGAATTCTGGCTCACCTGGACATTATAGTGCTGCATCTCCAGCAAGGGGAAATTGTCAAGGGTCTCCCCTCGGAAAAGGTATTGCTGTTAGCAATTTTAACCGGAGAAAAAGTTGGGGACATTCTGGAAATATGCAGTCTCAAGAAGGTACATCCACTGCGCATTGTCAAGGACAATTGAGTGGAGGTCTTTGCTTCAGTCAAGGTGAGGGCAACACACAGTCACAGGTACCTGGTGGTCCACTGCATATACCTATAAACTCTAACATGTCAAGTTGGAAGCCACCATCTGGTAGTAGTAATATCAGTACTGATAACTCTTTTTCCCACATGCCAATTTCTGGTTTGCATGGTTCAAGCCTTCAATTTTCACAAATTAAAAGACCTGTGGATGAAAAGCTTGATGTAACAGCATTGCCTGATCCTGGCGATTGGGATCCAAACTATAGGTATGTAAACAGTGCCTCCTTTGGGCATGAAAACTTGGACTCCTTTTGTTGTTTCTAGATGATCTACAGTTTTACTCACCAGATATTTTTGAATCACAAACATTTTTGTAGTTTATTTCATTTTCCTAATCAAATTGTTTTTTCTTAGATACTCTGTCATGATCTTATGGATTTACTTTTGTGGGGTGTTTGGTATGTGGGAATTGAGGGTGGGATTGGGAATTTTAATCCCAATTGAAGAAAAAGGCCTTGTTTGTTTGATGGGAATGGGAATAAAAAGAGGTTTGGGAATGGGAATATTTAGGGGTGAATTCCCACCATTTTATTACCTAGGGAGGGTAGGTAATAAATGGATGTGAATGTGAATTGGTATAAAATGACATTTTTGCCATTAATGAAAAGAATGAAAAAGAAATGTTAGTGAGGGTATTTTTGTAAAATTGTTATTTATTCCCTATATATTCCCACCCACTATCACTATCCAAACAAGGTATTGGCATATTTTCATGTATTCCAATCAATTAATTCCCTATATATTCCCATTCCCACCTTTTAATCCCCAAATTCCCATTCCCACATTCCAAACGCCCCGTTTCTTAGGATTTTATCTTTTTTTTTATTTTTTTTATTACTTCAAAATTTTACTCTATGAAAGGGAACACACACATAAGACTTCAGTTGCTGATCACTTCAAGTTGTATCAGTCAGTATGGATTCTAGTCAATCATGCTTTATTACTTCATGCATTCTATTGGAAGTCGAACTCACAATAAGATGCCAAATCCTCACTTGAGCTTCCCAGCTTAAACCCAACCCACTAAAAGATAAATATCTTCCATTTGAAAAGTTGGGCATTGGCTCATTATCCGTCCCAGTCTACGTTATTGCTGGAGTAATTAGATTAGGCTCAAGTTGATGCCAGCAGTCAACAACCTCTGCTACTCTACATTCACACAGCTTTTAAATTTGTGATGTTGAACAAGAAAAAAATTCTTGCAGGATTTTCTCTCAAAAGATTATTTTGATATAGAAGATGCCAATGGTTTTTGAATTTCTGCGAAATTGTTATGCCTCTGTTTGGACAGAGGATATGTGAAATAAGTTTTGTGAATTTTTTTTTTTCTGTTATTCATGGTGGAAGACTAAAATAGAAAGATATGTCTGTCATTGTGCTTCTAATTTTTAAAGCCTATGCATTTTTGTAAGCTTGCCTTGTTTCTTTTTCAGTGATGAATTACTGCTGCAAGAGGATAGTTCTGATGTGAGCAGCATCACTTCCGCGTTTGGTAAAGTGGTGAACATAGATCAGGCTACGACATCACCACAAACTTTTGGTTTTGGAACATACAGCCATGATTCAAATGCAGTTTCTAATGCAACGTGGAGGTAATTAATGTACTATCTGAGTTATTTAATTCTGTTTCATCTGTCGTTTTTAGGAGTAGAGGCATGCATGTAGATGATATCATTGGTTTCCTGTTTCCATTTGATTAATCTGTTATTCATTTGTGTGTGGTCAATTTATTATCTAAATGGCTGTGCTGAGAATTGCCCTTAGAAAATGTATCCAAAGCATTCTGTAAGAGTTAAGATGTCCTATAGAAGATTTAATTGCCTGTATACTATTAGTATTTAGGTGTCCAATAAACTGAAATCTGTTGCGTTGTTGAAGGGCTTTGCATATTTGATACAATGTTTGGTAGATTTAGTAATAGAAGTTGTGATTCTATTGGATTGATGTTGCCATGGTTATTCAACATGGGCATGAGTGTCGAGCTCAGTGTAGGGAATTTGGATCCAGGGTCCAGTGGACCTGCTGGTTTGGTTACTGAATTTGTTTCAATGTGTGTGATTTGATCCAGGCCCAGTGGACCTGCTCAAGCATTTTCAAAACCAGATATGAACAGCCCACCTGCTCACAATCTGCCTCTTGGGTATGGTCGTTCAATGTTAAGGGCACCACAATATATGTCACAATTGTCACCGACCTCTTTAAGCCGTTTGGGACAGCCGCCTACTCAGCGTACGAATCATGGGAGATCATCTGTTACTTATGGGAATGAGGGGATTCATATGAGGCCACATCACAATTCTTATAGCTATGATCCGGGATATCCACATAACAGCATGCCATGGGGTATGCACAAACTTGATCCTGATATTTCAAGCAGTTCTAAATTTGTCTTCCCACATATGTGAAATAATTGTTTGCCTGTTCCTTCACTTTTGCTGTTTATTTCCTTTTTTGAAGGTCAACATTGGGGGGGAAGAAGATAGATACAATACTGTTCTTTTTGATAGCCCTTGCCCTTGTTTGGTAGGTCGCAGAACAAACCATCCAATCGATATTCCACCGTCACAAGGAAGAAACGACATTGGAAGGATATCATGAGATTCATGACCTTGCAACAGCCCAAAATTCACTTCCATTATATTCCATGGAGCTCGCAAGAAAGCTCCACTTTACATGCTTCCTTTGTGAGCTTGTGCTGTAGAATTTCCCATCCTGAACGTGCTCATTCATTGTCTTGGGCTATTATCTGTTTCATTTATTCGAATTTTGGAAGTAAATCTTCTGGTTTGCTTTAGTGGTGTTCCTTCTATTGTTTTCTCTTATGCAATGTGCATCATTTTGAGTGAAGGCAAAGTAATTCCAAATGTCTCCCCACAAGTCTCAACATATGTTGAACATATCTAACTGTTGTCAAATGAGCCAAGCAGGTGAAGGCATCCGTTATTGATTAACTGTATGGTCACGCTGAGGCTAACTTGACGGTACTCTCAATATGTTAGCTATCAGTGGTCCATCATCAGTAAACCATAGAACACACTATTCAGCTTTGCCCCAGAATTCCAGCATCTCCCGGCTTTACATCAGTTTGGATGTCGGGGAGCTCAAAATCTAAATGTAGAAGATTGGTTCCTTCTATACTTTTTGGTCGTTCTGATTGAAATACATGCATATTAATTGATACAGATGCCGCATTGCTTTGCGTCTCCTCACCACCGAGCTCTTAACTTTTGAGACTTCAAAATTGGCTGGACTTATGTTTCTATATTAATTAATATTGATATAGAGAAGAGATTTGACGCAATGCTAGAAGCATAATATTGTTTGTTCTGTTGTGTGAAATTTTTGGAAAGCATACCAAACTTGTTTGATGGGTAGCAAGGCAAACCTTACCAATTCATCGGGATTCTAGATTTGAAATAACTATTTACTTCTTGCTGGCATGTAGCAAGGCAAACTTTTGAAATGAAATTGATATCAACTACTTTGTGCATGATTATAGACTACTAAGTAGTAGTTAGAAAATTGATGTCAACTCCTTTGTTCATGTTGGTTGATTTTTTACCATTAACAGTAATGGGAAAAAATATTAGTGAAAACTTCTAAAACAGGATAATCTTATCACGACCCTTTGTGATGCATATTCTATAGCAAATGTTAATAAGGTACAAAATGATGATTCATGCTATTAAATATTAATGATTTAATTTGATATATTGCAAATTTGCAAACATTCAGATGCAACCATTCTGCATAATGAATGAGTTCATGTTTTCAATTTTAAAGTGACAAGAGACAACAATAATGAAAGTCAAACTAATTGTTGAATCATTTTCAAAACTGTAGTCGTTTATTCTTTAGCCATATCATTCGATTTCAACTTTCAAGTAACTTAAATAGAGTTATTTCTAATTTCGGATATTCAAATTAAAATTGAAATCTTGTACACATAAGAAGAGATTTTTTAAAAAAAAAAAATAATATTCGCGTATCCTAATCGAAATTGTTGTCTTACATAAATATTTGTGTTGTGTTTTACAAATATTGTGTCACCATGTGTTCTAAAGCACCATAAATTCTCAACTGACCCAAAAACTAATATCCAAACTTAGGGGTGCTAATCGGGCAAGCTGGGCCTGAAATATAGTCAGCTTGGCCTTGTTCGTTTAAGTGTTTCCGAACGCAAAACTTTATGAATCAAGCTTTCACTAAGCCGAGCTTTGATCAAGCGTTGAGCGAGCCGAACTCGAATTGTTCACGAACAACATTGATTTATTATTATCCTTAGTTTACTTGTCTTCTTTATTTTTCATTATTGTGCAATATCTATGATAGATATATTTATTTTTATATACATAATTTTTTTTATATGCAGAAGAATAATTGAGCTTATTCAGGAACTTTTCGATCCGAGCTTTAGCTCGTTAAGGTCTCAAGCCGAGCTACCACGAATAGAACTTTGACTGAGCCAAGATCGAACTGTTCATGAACAGGCCAGGCACATTACTTGCTTGTGCTGTGCCCACCTTAACTTTCTCGACCATCACAACTCTCACCATCCCTGACCAAACCTTTTCGCCACTCTAATCATCAGCAGGTAAGACCGCCCAATCTCATACTCAACATTCGCTCTTATTGTGATATTCTCACAATTCCGGCCCCTTTTCATACCCGACTTGCATCCTTGTTCATCAAATAGACAGAAGCTAATCTTATGAGTTATGATCCTCCCTCAAAATACTCAAACCGTGATAAAATAATTTTCAAACCATTTTTCAGTCCTCCAAACCCTACTAGACTCCGACTAAAAACAATTTTCAGATACAGGTTTTAATTGTAAGGGAAGAGAAGAAAAGAAAGTCGTTTCTTCTCCAATTCAAAAGTCTTAATTTCCTGCAAATCCTCTCACCCCCATGATAGTTGAAGCTAGATCCCAACTTCCCCCAATTTTCTCGCCATAATTGTAGACTCAGTCGTAAGAAAGAGAGAAAATCATGGACGATGCGAAAGCGTTGGCGCAACGCCAACAACAACAAATAATGTTACAGCAACAACAGCAGCAACAACTTTACCTTCTTCAGCATTTCCAGCATCAACAACAGCAGCAACAACAGCAGCAACAAAATCCGCAACATCAACAACAACAGCAGCATCAACATCAGCAACAACAACAACGGCATCAACAACAAGCTGCCATGGCGCGGTTTCCGTCGAACATCGATGCGCATTTGAGGCCTCTCGGAGGGAATCGTCCATTAGGTCTAAATCAATCGCAATCGCAAAATCAAAATCAAAACCCTAACCCTAATTCGAATTCTATGCATCCTCTTCATCATCAGGGAAACCCTAGCTCTAGTCCTCAATCTCAGCAACAGCATTTGCAGCAGAAGATGAATAGGGTTTCACCTCAGTCGCAGCAGCAGCAACAGCAACAGCAACAATCTGTTCCTCCTCTTGCTGGGAATCAAGCTGAGCTACAGATGGCGTATCAGGATGCTTGGCGCGTTTGCCATCCCGATTTTAAGCGGCCTTTCGCGTCGCTCGAAGATGCTTGTGAAAGGTTTTTTTTTACTCTTTCTCAACATTTTACTGATTTTTCATTTTTGATGCTTTCTTGAGTAATGTTATGATGTTACTTTTAAGTCGTTTGTTAATTTCCTTGATTAAGTTGATTAATTTATAACCAAGAAGCTGAAGAATTTGGTTATTGGAAACAATTATGCCCTCATTTAGTTTGCCTAATTCTCAATTGGGCATTGCGAAGAACTTATCTGATAAGTGTTCTAGTTTGGTCCTGATGATATTGAATTCGAATGCGATTTATTCCAAAGATGTAATATTAAAATAGTGAAGATAGAAAATAGTAAAATACTTGAGGAAGAAACTTGACTTTCGAAGGGTGTAATTACTAAGGATACTTAGGTAGCCTTCCACACTTGGACTTATTTTTCGTTGTATTTTGTTTGTTTGTTTGTCTGTTTGTGTGTGTAAGGGAGGGGGTCTCTGGAAATTTCCAACTAGTATAAGAAGAAATTTTAGGGAACCTAATATGGAGAGTTTATTTGTGGCTGTGTTATGTAATTTGCTGGAACCTTGCCTTTGTTGGAGGTCTTTGTCAGTAGAAGTTCGGTCTTTGTGTTAGTTTTCAGGCTGAGGATCTTTCTGGTTAGCCGTTTATAGGCATATTTCTTCCATTCTTGGGTTGGTCTAGGATGAGCAGTTGCTAGGGAGTTAAAAGAGGTCTGATTTATGGGTATGAGAAAGTCTCGATCTGGTGATTGTCAAAGGTTCTTGGAATTAGCTACTACAGAGGATATGGGGCTCATAAACTTAACGATGCATATGTTGAACAACTTCCCACCTCCAGCTTGAGCTTAAATCCTGGAAGAAAGATAGCCTCTATACCAGACTGGACTCTTTTGTAAGAGGATGGAATGGTTCATTGAAATCTGTGAGGGTTGATTTTAAGTGTTTGGCATCCATGGAAGTGACAAGGAGAGGATTCGATGCACAATGTTGAGATGAGGGGCTTAAGAAGTATCATGTTGTTGATGATTAGTGAGAATTACCTCTTGAAATGAGAACAAGCTTTATTTCCATGTGAAGAAAGGGAATGTGGAATTAGTTTTGATGTCGTATTGCTGTTTTTCTGCAGTAAATATGGAAGAAGTTAGTAGGATTGCAACAATGAGTTTGTGTGCTTAACATTTGTTTCATGGTAGGATGGATGGGGCGGGGTAGTTTATCCCTGGGGTTTCTGACTCTTTGAAGCTTACAGGGGGGTTTCCTACCATGTAAGTTATTCTTGCATATTTCCTTTGTTTAGAGATTTCTATGAGCCCACTGCTGACATCATTCGCTTTGCATCAAGGGACAATTTTGAATTTGTCCTACATACCATGAATGAAGCATATAAGACAAAGTGGCTCTGTAGAAGGTATCTTTACTCTATGGAGGGATAATTCTTGAGGTTTTAGGTTGCATTTAGAAGGAATCTTCACTCCATGGAGTATTCTTGGAAAGCTGCATTCAAGTCTTTAGTTGGTTTCAATATTAGTGTTTAGAATGGCATATGGTGTAGTGACTGGTGATCTACCCTTGATGGGTCAGTTCTGAGACTAGACCTCAATTGCGTCTTAAGGATGTTTTTGATGAGGTGATAGCTTATATAATGGTACTCAAAGGCATCGGAACTTTTCTTTTATATGCTTTGTATTAAAATAACTTGGAAAAAGATTTGAGTATCAAAGTTATAGAAGCTAATTGCTGATTGAGCTTTTTTTTTTTCTTTTCTTTCTTTCTTTCTTTTTTTTTTTTTTTTTTAAGTTCGGTAGTGAGGGGAGTGACGAGATTTTTAGACTAGCTGATTTGGAAGTTCTTCTGTGTTTATTCTCGAAGGAGGTTTACATATTGATTTCGTAGCTAATGTCATTTGAAGATAGAGGTTCCTCTACTCCTTTTCTTCCCTTTTCTCCTCTCCAGTGCACGGCCAGCATTTAAGGAAAAGTGCTCAATATGGCATTTTAATTTTGCAAGTCATTTTAGCTTTTGTGAAGAGGAAGTTCTCTTTTATCCTTAAGTTTTGTCTTGTTGGCATCTATTCTTAGCCTTAAATGAGATTCGGGGGTTCAGTTGTCTTGTTGTTGCACTTGAAAACAGAAATTTGATGGATTTTTCAGGGTTAAATTTGTATTTGTCAAGTATTTCTTTTCCTTTTACTTGGAGGGTCGAAGGTTGTAGTGTTTTCAGAAGCAAGTGTGATCACGACTTTATGTCAATTTGTATATGTTTCATGATAGCTTGAAATCTTGATATATTTGGTTCTTACCCCCCCCCCCCCGCCCCCCAAACAAAAAAAAGACACACTGTCTTAAGCTATGAGCGAGCACTTTAATTTTTCCTTCTGTATTGGCTTATCGTCTCTGTAAGCGTCCTCTTCAATTTTCTCCGTATCTTTTATTGAGCTGTCCCTTGTAACTTGGCATGCTCTACCTAACCTGACTTCCGTTAGCAATTGTTCCAGTAGTAAGCTTGGTTATGGAGGGTTTTTTTTGCTAGCTTAAGTAGTCTTGGCACAAGAATCTTACATTTTCTGATGATTTAAACGGGTTCCCTTGTATTTTTTTTTTTTGAATGATTCCAGCATGTGTCTGTATGATGTCGAAGCTGATTTGTGAAACCAAAAGCGCCATATCCTCTTATTTTAGATTGCATATTTATTGGGGAATGTATTTAATGTCCCTTAGATGTTAGAACCCTACCTGGTCAAGATCCACTATTGGTTCTTTTTGTTGATATGGTATTAGATTGGCTTTGATTGGCTTTTGTCACAGCTAATATTTGTATTTGGCATTAGATTAGTGGAATGAAATGGTGGATTTTTTTTGTTAGCTTATTGTCTTATCCTGAAGTTGATACACATGTAACTGTGATTTATGTCCTGATAATTCTGTCAGAGTTCATCTTCTCTTGGAAAATTGACTTCCAGAATTGCATCATGTCCTCTGCTAAATCTTATTTGATTACCTAGAGCTCATTAATTGTGGAGTGATGTCCAATGTATTTTGAGGGGGATCCAACTGGACATGGGGAATACCTTTTGTGCTTCCAAATTAAATTCGCTACAATATTTTCTCTTGGTGACTATCACTGCTGGCCAAAGCTATAGGTTATGAATCAACACCCGGGGTACTAGCCACTACTTGTTCCCAGCATGGTTATTAACTTATTACAGTTTAATAATTTTATTGGCTTGATGTCAATATACCTGTAAAAATTAATCTAGAAATATAACGTATGAGTTTAGCATCATAATTATCAGTCATTTCAGGCGGTGAAGTATTATATTGTTAGTTCTGAGTTCCAAAACGACAATGTTATCTCTAATCTAATTTCAATTGATAATGTATGGTTTTGGATGTGAGGATGTTGCATCTTTTTATTGGTGTGCGGATAAATAATAACATGAAAAGGAATTCAGCTCTATGCGCTATTTTGACGTGGTCTTTTACTAACTTCACATGCATCCTTTTCTCTCAATGTGCTCAAGCTCTGCGTGAAGTCCTACAAATATCTAAATGCTCTGCTCAATTTTTTATAAAACAGGCTGCTACCATACCATGTTGTGGCGGATTATGAAGCAGAAGAAGATGATAGGATTCTTGATTCTGATACTACTGGGCAAATACTCTCACGCTCCCAACAGTGGGACCACAATATTGCTGCTAAAGTAGCTGAGTTCACATCAACTTTTGAGAAACAGGCACTGGCCTTTAATATTATAACTCGAAAGCGGGCCTTGGGGGAATTTCGCTCCGAGGAGAGATTGATGATTGAGCAGGCTCTGTTACAAGAAGAGAAACGCGCAATTATGGAAGTACGAGCAGAAATGGAGTCAAGAGCTGGCCGGGAGGCTCAAGAAGCTAAGATGCGGATGGCAGCCATGCAAGCTGAGCAAGCTCGAGCTGAATCACAGGCACATGCTGAATTGATGGCTCGAGCTCCAATCAGAGTTAATGCTCTTGGATCACAAGGAAATGATGCTTCTATGAATCATGAACTAACTGATCAGGAGCAAGGGGTTATCCCTGATGAGATGATCAACGGGTGGGGCAATAATGCACAGAGGGGGGAGAGAGAACCTTCTGATGATTTTTTGAACGATGAAGAGGCAGAAAACGGAGACACAGGAATGCAAGAAGAGTGGCGTGAAAGTGGGGAGTTTGATTTAAATTCTAGATAATATATAAGCTGTGGGTACTGGTGATTCTGGGAGCTGAAATATATATACTCTGTCTTGAGCATAAGCATTCTTGGATTACAAGCATTAGCTCCAAAATCTGTACGCAGGCGGTTACTTGAGCATCGTTTGGAATTCTGAGTTTCCGTCTCTAGCTGAGCCACTCCGGGATAGGGACTACTGTAACAACAGCCTAGATGTTTAATTAATTGGTTTTGAGTTACCTTGTTTTCTGACATACCCTTGTATAAAATCAGTCCCTAGGAATCGAATGGTTGAAGGGAGGGTTGGGAATGGGGAAACCCTTTTCCTTCCAGCTTTTAGATTCTTAAATGAGTAAGATATCTTGAATGTGAAATTGTTCATGATCCGCTGAAATTTATTAAACCTCCAAATTGAGGGAGAACATGGATGAAGCCTATGAGGTTGATACGCAAATTTAACTTTTTTCCGCCTTTAGGTTATCTATGTGTTATTAGTTACTCCGTATTACAGTAAAAACTTGTTCCAATTTTTATGCTTTCAGCATTTTATGCTTTTATAACAGTATTACGGAGTATGTCTTTTTCCAAAGTTGAAACTCTAAGCACCAATTAGTATTTAATTGAGCTGAAACCGTTAGACCTATCATGGGCTTGAGTTTGTCTGAAAAATACTTTAGCATGGCTTAGATTCAGCTTGCAAGCTGAGTCCAAGGGATAGTCAAGTTGGCTTAGTCTTTTATATCATTGGTACCTTTTTACAGGTTATAAATTACTCCCCCTATTCCCGAAAGACTTTCCGTTTATTTGTGCTTCTGAAATTTTATAAATTTTATTCACTTTTCATTTGTTCAATTTTTGGCAACTCATACACCATCTTACCCTTTTACCTCTTTCTATATAATCTCTTTTTACACACATTTACTTTTCTTTTTTTATTTATTTTTTATTTTATTTAAGGTCTTTATATACCTTTTTTCAACGCTTTTTTCCCACTTTCCTAGTAACAAAGGTTTACATTGAGTCGAACTTTTAGAAATTGAGAGAATAAACAACATCAGGTAAAATTCATCAATATGAAATCAAATTTCACATACTTTTATTTTGAGCATAAAGAGAATGAAAGGAACAATCCTTCTCTATGTTCTACATCCACTGATTTTGGAATGGAACATCCCAGAGTCCCAAACAAAGAAAATACCCAAATAATCGAAATAAATTTAGGTGGCTTGCTGAAGGGATTGAGCTTTCATAGATCAAAGAAGCAATCTTCTGTAACTAGCAGATAAATTACTCTGGCTTTCGACATGTAATAATCGCAAATTCGATAAGATCCTTCTTGTATCCTTCTACCATCAACGGCATTGCTAATGCTCCTTTTATTGTTTTCCATCCTGTACAGATTATTTAAGCCAACATGAGACTCTGAACATTAACCTCATGAAACAGCAGATGTAGATGTATCAACTTCGAGTTATTATTACTCTTAATCTAAGCATACCACTGCGCAATGCGAAGTTACACCCTTCCATGTCAATGCAGAGCGTATGACAGCTGGCCAAAACGGCGCAACATACTGGGACCAATCTTCAGCCTTAATGTCCTGCAATACAAACTCAGAACTAGTATCATTAACTTGTAAGATCAATCTAATACCAATCATAATAAGGTGCCTTGGGAGCACTATGCGCTAGATACTTCAAATAAATACTTCATATGTAATCTATCAGGAATGAAAATGAGTTTTATTGACTATGCTGATATATTGTAATCCGTACAAAAATGTTTAACATGTTCAGTTTCAGTCCTAACTCGAAAGGAGTATATTCATTTGAACACCACGCTCCAGGCCTCCTAGGTGAGCAGGATTAGGATGTACTTTGCCTGAAATATTTTATACACACCCGGGTGTACCGTGCACCCAACTAACCCAAAGTTAGTTTTCGCTCTTCATTTGATGATTAGATGAAAAACCATCATCAAAATGAGAACAAAATGCTCATGGGTGTACCGTGCACCCAATCTCTCTACTTTGCCAATTTAGACTGCAGTAGCAATGTGATTCACACAATGGATAATATTAACAAAATGAGGTGTGCACCTGGAGGGACAGAGATTGCAGCAACTCTACATAATCAGCTGCAGAGCACCAGGCAGGAAGATAGTAAGCATCACATATTTTTCGCAAGAGTTCAGTTTCACCAGGCTGCAAGGACTCCTCAGAGGCAGAGAGGTCCCTATGACACCATGTCACGATTATGATTGTAGCACCGGGGGCAGCAACTCGAGCCAATTCAGTGATAAACTGGAAGAAAAAAAAAAAAAAAGTTGTTTAGGAGAGTGTATTCACTAAAGCACTGTCTCCTAGAACGCTAACTTAACCAAGTTACTACTATTTATGCAGACCAGTAAGGCAATATAGGCCAGGTCTAATAAGCATAGAGAAACCAAACCTTCTTTTTGTCAGGCATATGTTCACCGCTCTCCATTGATCAAACCAAGTCAAACTTTCCATCTTCAAATGGCTGCTCCAAAGCATCTGCTACTTGAAAGGATGCCTGTTGTTTTAAATTCATGAGAATTGATCTTTATCCTTTCCCACCCCTATAACTATGCTGATGTTTGCTTAGTCACTAGCTAGTGTTTTTGTTATATGCATTACTAAGACGGAGAGTTTGCTGATAAAAACAGAATGTTACTTCCAAAGCTAGTTTTTTGCTGATTAAAACTGACGAAAACTGATTTTGCTGAAATGTTTGTAAGTTGGAGAGAACCTAACCAAACCATTACACAAATGTGTAGGTCAGACGTTTTTCTGAAATACACATAGAGGGAGAATCTTAAAGACAGCAATAATCAAAAGAGAAATACAGCATTCGACATTTCTACATGTGTATGCCACATTTCTCATACTCACCTTATCAGCTAAACCCTCAGAAACAGCAAGAGCTTGAGCTCTTTCAGCTTGTTTTGGACTCAGGGTGATTCCTTGAGTTGTAGCCCCGAACTTCTTGGCTAGGTATCTCGAGCTGCCTCCAATCCCACACCCAACATCAACTATAGCTTTCGGTTGTTTGCTTGGATCATCTGCAGACCAAAGATATTACAGGAAGTTTAAGAATTTAGTTAATCAGACCAAAAAAAATTGAAAAAAAAAAGACACAAGTCTAAGCAGGATCCTCTCATAAAGCCATATAGCCATATAGGAGTATATAAGAGACCTGAGCTTTTACATGGCGAAAACATGTTATAGAAGTACAATTAGAGAGGGAGTGAGTGTATTTTCCCCAAATAACTTAGGCTAGCGTTAGTTTAACATCTATTCGTTGACAGCTAACATCTACTTACACATACAGCTACAATTACTACAACAACAAATTTTGCCAAACACACGTCATAATAGTTCATAATTGTTTACAAGTTTAAGCACATTGTACGGCTCACTCAATAAGTGGTAATACTAATGACCTAACATCAATCTCGTATAAAAAATCTAATCTTTTTTGTTTACAACTAGTAAAGCCTCATCCAATTCTGAGTATTTACATTTGTTCATTAATTTTTAATACCATTTTTAAAAGTGGTAAAAGAAACTATAAATACGTAGTAAAAAAAAAGACATATTCGGAAATCCTTAGGGATAGAGTTGAAGTACGTGACTACCACAAAAGAGTCACGGTATTTGTCATTTGTCATTAGAAATAAACAAACAGAAAACATCAAAATATCACCTCAATCAAATATTCAAATTTAATAATTTGAGCAGGACATACATCTGCAAACTGCAGGCGACAATGTGAAAAAAATGGCCCAATCGAAAAACAGAACCCAAAATACAGTAAGAGTAAATAAGCAAATACCAATAGAGCAAAAATTTAACCTAATAACTCCTGTTAAATCTCTTCTACATCATTTATCCCTTTACGACTCCCTATCATCTATCCTGTTCACGACTCTCTTCACGTCTAAATTAAACAAGGATGGAAATGGAAATGATAATAATCAAACTAAAATGAAACATATAAATAGTGAAATGCACATGTAACACCATCTATAAAAAAAAATCAACCAAATAACTTAAATTAAATTCCGTCTATATCATTTATCCAAAGGCGAAAAATCCAATGAAACATATATTAACAGTGGAATAACGGATGACCTGTAAGTCTGTAACACCGGCGAAGCGGAGGGCCTCCTCGATCATTCGGATCTGAGCAGCGCGGTGTTGCGAAAGCAAGGCGGGTTGAGAAGGGTCATAATAACCATGGTGCATATGGTCACCCCAGATATCTTCCCACATAGCAGAAGATTCATCATACAAGTCTGCAATACCTTTGTTAAGCTCTTCCCTTGACTTAATTTTTCCTGTGAATGTCTTATCATCATTTCTTGCTTCTGCCATAGCCATGGATATGGTAATGCTGCTGCGGCGGCTGTTGCGGCGGAGGTTGTAGTAAGGGTGGCAGAGTGGTGGATTTGTTGGTGGTTGGAGTAGCAGATGTAACGAGGATTGGTTAGTATTTATATGATTGGTGGCAGTGATACAACACCTACTCAACTCACTGCTCCACATTTTTTTTTGTGAGCGTACAGTAGACTGTTAAGTATTTTAATTATCTGTCAAAAATATAATATTGTAATTATTATAATTGTTATTATTAGAGATCTTAAGAGGTACAAGTATCATATATCTCTTCCTCTAATTTTATTTACGTGCTTGATGTTTTTGGGTGGGTGTTGTTATTTGTCGCTCTCATTTTACCGGGCGTCGCTCGTATTTTTGCCTTGAAATTCCTAAATTGCCCCTTGGTTATAAATAGCCACGAGACTCCCGAACTACACATTTTACACTTGAATTTTCTCTCTCTAAAATCTGTAATCTCTCTAAAAAAGCAGATTTGTAATTTTCTCCCAAAAAAAAAAAATTAAAACCGAAAACAACCACAATCGACTTGCAATGGCTGACCGGAGGCGCATAAGGTTCACGCATGGTGGTCGTGGCGGCGGTGGATTTTCCGGCGAACAGGTAATCTAAACGAAAAAAAAATCTGCGGAAAAAATCTGGAAAAACCCAGAATTTCTGGAAAAAGGGGACATCCGCCTGAAAAATCCGGATGTCCCTAGGAGATCCGCCTGAAAAATCCGGATGTTCTAGGGACATCCGGATTTTTCAGGCGGATGTCCCCTTATTTCCAGAAATTCTGGGTTTTTTCAGAATTTTTTTGTTTTCATTTTTTTTTTTCGTTTTTTGTATTTCTTCTTTTTTTCGATTTTTTTGACGTTTTTCAGTTTTCGTTTTTTTTTTTTGTATTTTATTTTTCCAGTTTTATTTGCATAAATTTTTTATAATTTTCAGTTTCAGTTTTGTTTTTTTTTTTTCAGTTTATTTTTTTTTTGCACATTTTTTTTTGTGTTTTTTTTGTGTGTTGTTGTTGTCGTTGTTGTTGTTGAAGTGGTAGTAGTTGTTGTTGTTGTTCTTGAAGTTGGTGTTGTTGTTGTCGTTGTTGGAGTTGTTGTCGTTGTTGTTGTCTTTGTTGTTGTTGTTGTAATTATTAGTATGTTTTTGTTTAGTTTTTATTTTGTAATTTTTTTTTTATAATTTTTTTTTATTTCTTTATTTTTTAAATTGTTTATCTTTGTTAATTGTTTTTAATTTGTTTGTGATGTTTTTTTTTTGTCGATTTATTTTTTATCCTTTTGTTTCTATGTTTGTAAGTTTTTTTTTTTTTTTTTTTTTTTGTGTTATTCGTTTATGTTTCTTAATTTTTGTATATTAGTTTGTGATGTTTATTTTTGTATTGAGTTTTTTTTTATTCTGTTGTTATTATCTTAGTGAGGTTTTATTTTTGTTCGTGTAATTTGTTTATACTTGTTATTTTTTTTTATTTGTTTGTGATTTTTATTGTTTTTTTGTTTATGTTTTTTGGTTTGTTTTTGTGGTTTTGCTTAGGAAAATTTATTTTTGTTTATGCTTTTTTTTTTTATTATGTACGTACTTAATATAGATTGAGGGTTTGGGAACTCGTCACGCAATATCTAGGCGTTTGAACGACTCAGTTAGGCGGGAGTCAGGCCGTTTAGGAAATACGGCCGAACCGTTCGATCACTAGCAGCAGTATGGGTATGCTGGTAACTGGTCGGGGGAGCAGCAGCCAGAACGTAGCATCCCCATGTACTCGTCGTGTGGAGTGCCTTCACCTTCATTTGACGATGAGGACGACGAGGCAAGTCAGGCTTCCCGCGATCAAGAGTATGACCCTCGTTATTATCATACGGTGCAACGGGGTCAGACTGGGAGATTTGTCAGCAGTAGTCAAACCAGTCACCCTTCCACCAGCACAGCAGAGGCATGGGTAGTGCAGGAGGCGATGCCAGGAGGTCCTGAGGATGAGACCGTTATCCCTAGCTTTGGGGGGCACGAAGCTGCGTATATATGGGGCGGGAAGGAGCGTAATGTTTTGCGCTGTTTGGGCAGGACGCAGTTGTGTTCTGAGTTGGTCGCCTGGCGAGGTCGTCTTGCACAGGAGCATCTGGAGTTGATTGACAGTAGCGGTCTGTCTCACTTACCTGGGATCATGTTCAGGCGTTTGGATTGGCCGCTGATTTCAGCTTTTGTTGAGAGATGGCAGCCAGATACGAACACGTTCCATATGCCATTTGGGGAGATTACGATCATGTTGCATGATGTGTACTACATACTAGGGCTTCGTGTAGATGGTAGCATGGTGTCCGCTACTCCCACCACGGACACCCTACGAGACGCATGCTCGATCACCATGGACTTGACTACAAAGGAGCTGAATGAGAAGAGCGGTACCAAGACCATCTGGCAGGGTAGTGGGGTGCTGACGGAGAGGATTGCGGAGTCGACCCTTGAGTCGCAGAGGCCTTTTAATGTCCATTACAGTGCCTACCTGTGGTCTGTTTCTGGACAAGAGTGGTAACCGTACTCATCCGTCCTTCCTCAGCGAGCATGTTGTGGATGATCTGCCGATCGATGAGTACTCTTGGGGTTCAGCTGTTCTAGCGTATTTGTATCGGCAGTTAGGTACGGCATCTAGGAAAGATGCCAATTCTATCGCTGGTTGTCTCACACTTCTGCAGGCGTGGATCTATGAGTATTTTCCATGCTTCCGGCCTCAGCAGGGTACCTTGACTAGGGAGCTTAGTGTTCCGCGTGCCTCAGCTTGGGATGTGGGATCGGGATGCCCCAACAAGAGCATGGAGCGCTTCCTCGCATTTCGATCTAGATTGGATCAGTTGACCGATAATGAGGTTAACTGGCTCCCGTACGGGGTTGATCCGGCACGTCGCGTGCCAGCCACTTTATTCATCGGTTGTATCCAGTATCGAGGTATCATTTAGCCATACATGCCTAATCAAGTCGTTCGTCAGCTGGGATTCGTGCAGGACATTCCGGGGACCATTATCAGGCCTGAGAAGGCTAAGAGGCCGACAAACTTGAAGATGTATCGGGTAGAGTTCCCGATTGAGATGACATCAGTGATGTGGACTCGGTTTGTCCCTGGATCGTCGTTCAGTGTTGTTCCCGGTGCCCTTACCCGACTCGGCGGTGGAGCTCCTACGGTCGGTCCTGGTTACATGCAGTGGCTCTACCGATTTTCGCATCCTCGTATTTCTCCGGTTGGGTCTTCAACTGGGGACAGACTTCCAGAGAGGACTAACACGGACTACGTAAGCACTTGTGTTTTATTTATACTTTAACTTTCATGTACGCTAACTGTGAATTATGTAACTAATGTGTTGTTCTCTTATTTGCAGTGGATGGGTCGTTCCTTGGAGATTCACCGTAGTGCACTGGCGGAGTATCCCAGCATGTCGCCTGACACGAGGGGGATGACTGAGCAGCTGATTTTGGACTGGCAGGCGAGGATGGGGCTGTGATCCACTTCTGTTTTTGTTTACCATTAGCTAGTCCATCTGAAACTTTGTTTTGTAAATAAAAATAATGTAATTGCGAGTTTTGTTTCAACTTTGTATCATTAATTTGATTGATTTCCTTATATTATATCCCTAGAACTGTTCAACCTAAATTACATAAATCTGATCAGCCTAATTACATAAATGAGTCTTCCAACGTAATAACATAAATGAGTTCATCCTAATTACATTTATGTATTCAACCTAATTACATGTATGTGTTCAATCTAATTACATAAGTTCGTCTTTCAACCTAATTACATAAATTCGTCCTCCAACGTAATAACATAAATAAGTTCAACCTAATTAAATTTATGTATTCAACCTAATTACATGTATGTATTCAATCTAATTACATAAGTTCGTCTTTCAACCTAATTACATAAATATGTTCAGCCTAATTACATATATCTATTCAACCTAATTACATAAATATGTTCAACCTAATTACCTTAATAATGTTCACTGGCCAACTAATGCATCCCACATGTTCCTTCTAGCGATATACAGCTGATCCCATCCACCGACACTTGGCTCGTGGTTCTCTGTCCACCATCCTGCGATCGGAGGAAGAGGTGAATTGTCGACTAGATCAATGCAGATGAAATGTGACCCCCCAACTGTAGCGATGACAAATTCCCGGGTTGGTGCTCTGACCCCGGCTCGTGCCCGCAACGGTAAGATGGTGAGACAAGGGTAATAGCAGGTCGGGTCGTTACCTACACCAAGAATTATAACCACTGCGTTGAACCAAGAATTGCGCCCCAATATTCTTGTTCTTGAACATACTAGTGACCCGAGCCTCCACATCTTTGTTAATGTGCCACCGAAAAAGCAAATGCGACGTCCCGGGAAACTTTTCTCTCAATGCCGCACAAAGTCCAAGCTCACGGTCTGTCAGAAATACCGACGGCTCCTTATCATACCCAATCAACTCTCTTAATCTCTGTAGAACCCACCGGTAGCTTCCCGTGCACTCGTTGCGCATGAACACATAACCGACGAGGAAATTCTGATTTGTCGGTGTCACACCGACTATCTCAAAGAACGGCATCCCGTATCGGTTGGTCTTGTATGTCGAATCCATGCCGATCACATACGGATACGTCCGTAGTATGTTCACCGTGATCGGGTGCACCATAAACGCATGCTGCAGAACGCCGACATCATCAGACATGACCCAGTAAATATACCGGCTCTCTCTCGCCAAATGCAGAAATTGCTGAACAACTCCTCTCCCATCAGACATCTCCACTCTCAAGTCATTCCGACAGTTGTAGATATGTCGGATGTTTGGATGATCATCGGGGAATTGCTCAGCAATTGTCGCCATGATGTTCCACGGTGCAACCTTGGACTTTGTCATGTCCTGGACAACCTTCTTCGCATCCGGGCTCAAGCCACTGATCTTACGATGACCCTCCGGATAGACAATCATTGGATGGTTATGGGTCCCAGTTGCATCATTCTTGGCCCGGATCTTCCAACTGTTGGTGACGAAGACATAATAAATCTTGATGTAGAAAGGACAACCAATTGCTTTGGTTTTGGTGTCCCTCCTAATTGCATTCTCAAGATCTCTCGGCTGGCTCTTTCGGCCCCTATCACACCTCAAATACCGGTACGACCGACCGTCTCTGGTTTTGTTGTAAGACGATTTAACCAAAAGAAAACCCAGATTTACGGCAATAGCATTCGCCCAATTAACTGCCTCATCAAACGTTGGAAACAACGTGTCTGTGGCAAAATGCGCACTATAATTCACATCGTCGGCACCATCTTCGTACTCCGAACCCTATAAACAAAAATGAAGACACACATAAAACACGAACACGTTACTTCTAATTCTAGTATAGACAATAATAGTAACAATATAAAAAATAATATTAACAATAACCACAACAATACTAAAAACAACTTAACAATAATCATAACAATACTAAAAATAATATAAACAATAAAAACATTAACAATAACACTAATGTAATAACCATAACAATAATAACAAAAATAATCGAAACAATAACAAAATTAATCATAATAGTTTCACAATTAAACATAACGATAATAAAAACAATAATAGTAAACACAATATAACAACAATAATAGCGATACTAATAACCATTAATGCACAAAAAATTAAAAAAATTAATAATAACCATAATGATAATAATAATCATAATAATAATAGAAACACTAATAATAAAATAATACTAATAATAATAATCAAAACATCAACAATAACACTAATATATTAAAAAAACAGAAAAAAAAAACGGTTTTATGTCACATCCGGATGGGATTTCCGGATCTTCCATGGATCATCTGGAAATTTTGTCCGGATGTGACATACAACAGAATTTTTTTTTTTTTTGCGAAACTTACAGAATCTTCCGACGATACTTCCGGTGTGCGATCGTTGCCGTCATTCCACATCTTAAGCCGGTAAATTCAGCTCCAGAAAAATTTTGTGAGGATAATTTTAAAAAAACCGACTAGTCGGGATTTTGGGACTCGGGATTTTTGGACTCGGGAATTTTGAAAAGGAAACTTTGAGTGAAACCGCTCGATAATGTTTTTAATATGATCGTGATTCGTTATGACTAGTCGGTGAACCTTTAAATAGCATAAAATCACCTAAGGGCAAAATGGTCATTTCAGTCAAAATTGGGAGCGGTGCCTGGTAAAAAGGGAGCGACGAATAGCAATTCAGTTAATAAAGAAGACGAGAGCCACAAGTACGAATGATGAAAATCGATTTCAGAACCCCTTAAACCAGAAGAAAAGCTCTAACCACTTGAGCTACTCCTTAATCTCTTAAAATCTTAAATGCACCATTTTAATTATGTATGTATTCTGATGCACAACTTTGAGTTGTATTGAAATTTTTGGCACTGTTCACTTAACTTTGTTTGATAAATGTTATTGTTTTATACATTAAATTAGTATTGATTAAACTTTTACATCGATATATACCTACCTAGTCAAAACGAAGCAATTAGATAACAATTGAAGGGTTTTGATTTTTGAACTATTATGTGGGGTTTCACCCAAAATGTAATTATTATTAAGTGGGGTGCCTACTCAGAAGTACGGTATATGGAAAAGGAATAGCATTAATGTGGGATTACGTCATTTTGTAACCTAATGATTCTGGCTTCTGGCACGTTTCTAACACAACAAAAATATGTTTTGAGAAATTTTGTCCATAAAAAAAAATTATCTTTTGATGCTAGTTTTGTGCCGCTTCAAAATATTCCTTCTAAGATAGGCTTTATACTCGTTTGGTAGGTATTAATAAACTTAAAATGGAAATTTGGGTGAGTATACCGGATTTTCTAAATTTTCAAAATTTAAGGATGAATTTTTGTTTACAATAGTGATAGGGAAATATAATTTGGTTCAATGGTAAGGTAAGGTGGTGAAAGAATCTTACACGTATTCGTGTGTATTTTACTACTGACAATTAATGTTTTTGTAGATTTGATAAATCACTATATGTTTTAAAAATCTACGTCTTTGGATTAAGATTGTTGTTCAAGGTAGATAAGAAATTTTTTTTTGGGTTTGATTATATGTATGTTCTTGAAATTTTATACTCGTATGTTCTTTTACACAATGTTCATAGAATTTGAATTATTATTCTTTTGATCTATGTTATTTGGTTATAAACCGCGTATTCTTTTATCTTTGTTCTTTAAATTTTGTCTCCTTTTAAATATGTACAGTGAGGTGTTCGTATTTAATGTTAATTGAGCTATTATATCGTTTAAACTCAGATATATACCATGAGCATTGTGGAGTGCAGTTACAATGCATAAACCATGCATTGGTTTAGTATGTTAACTCCATAATTAGTTGGGAACTACCTGCATTGTTCGGATTAGTCGTATTGCCGCATGAGTTTGTTAGTTTGTAAAATGGAGTCTCATTAAGAGAACATGTCTGACAAACTTCGAATGAACCATCAACCAATCTACATCCAACTTGTAACTTTCAACATCAAACAATCGCCAAATGTGTTATAGTTGAATAGATCATTATGCTCTCCATCGAAGAAATTGGATCTTGTTTGATAATACGTACTTTGGTCCTGCTTTGTAAATAGTATATAGAATGGCAATTTCTTTGATAATATGATGTTCGTTTGGAAAATAGGGATATAGATTATGGGCGTGTTTGGCAGTAGCTTTTGAGTAGCTTTTAGTGGTTTGACCAAGTCAAATCACTACTAAACAAAAAATAAGAGTGTTTAGTAATGCAGTGGTTGGGATAGCTTTTAGTGGTGGAAGTAACTTTTATCAAAAGTTAGAAATATTTTTGAAGTTAGAGGTAACTATTAAAAAATTTAATCTATAGTTTTAGGAAGAAATATTGATTTTTATATATAACAGCTAGTCAACCGTTACTTTACTGAACACTCATACCTAAATTATCTATCTTCACAAGTAACAACTACTACTAAATTATCGCTACCTTCACAGCTATATTTTGCCGAACACGCCCATAAATGTCATAGGAAGTGCCAACTATTAATTCTATATTGTAAATGTAAATCATGGTAAACTGTTACAATAGTACCAACATAAACCAAAATAAGGTAGAAGATGTAATTTAAAATGTGAGACATTTGTAAGAAAATTAGAATGCTATACATAGATATATTGTATTTGTTTAGTTGCAAGCAAATAAAGGAGAAAGTAAAACTTCATAAGAAATGTACAATTCTCAAGTTGCTTGGTTGACATGAAAGTAAAGTTGGGCACAAGCTAGGTTGGCCTGCAGGCGGCCAGGCACGGCACGAAGTCCGACGTGGCATGGCACGGCCCGGCAGCTGGCCCGACCTGGCACGGTGGCCGCCTGGCGGGCCGTGGGCCGTGTCACGGACAGAAGTTGCCATTTTCCAGCACGGCACAGCACGAGCCCGCCCCTTGGCCCGCGTGCCAGCCCGTCAAGCACGGCCCGCGTGCCAGCACGCTTACTGACCGTTGCTCAACAGAAACAATGGAGAACGTTGAGCAACATTCTTCTTTTACCATTCTTTCCAACAGCTCTTTCCCTATTTTTCTATAAATACCTCCATCTTCTTCATTTCAAATCACAAATTCACAATCACTTCTCTTAATCTCTTATATTCTCTATTAATTCTCTTAATCTCTTAAATTCTCTAATTATTATTTCTTAATGTCGAAAAAATTAAAAGTTCGTAATCGTAATTAGTGGAAAGCGTTGAAGTACGGTTGTAAGATCTAAACTAATCTTTAATTTATTATTGTTGTTATTATTATTGTTATAATTATTGTTATTAATTTAAATTTTTGTTATTATTATTGTTATAATTGTTGTTATTAATTATTATTATTGTTATTATTATTGTTAAAATTGTTGTTATTAATTATTATTATTATTGTTAATTATGGCATCACCAAACACGAACAACCCATCATCCTCTAGGAAAGCCCAATTTGTCCGTGGTAATAGTTCTAGGGAATCACCTAATCCAATGACCCCCCCAATTTCGAGTCCGACCAATGACCCCGAAACCGTCCCCCTAGGTTTTGAGCAATATAGGCATGGTGGTATTTCTGTTTTTCAACCTTATAACATGAATATGCCCGGATTTCCACAAACCCAATTTCCACAAAACCAATTTCCCCCACAAAACCAATTTCCACAATCCGGTCAATTCCCACCTAATTTCTTTGACCCACAAAATTTTTATACTGACCAAGGTAACGAACAAGATATCCCATATGCCTTCGGTTCTACTACTAACCAACAAACCCCCGAAACTACAAACACCCAATTCCCAAACACATAAGAGCAATGGTTAATCGAAAGTGACGTGGTTAATATTAAAAGCCGCAAAAGTGATGTGTTTTGTGCTAAATGTTGCCCAAGCAAGAGCAAAATGTAAAACATGTGGTAAAATATACTCGGCAGACTCCAAGGCCGGGACGGGACACTTAAGTAGACACTCGACAAAATGTGCACAATTAGCTAGTGATCCAACCCAGCCAAAAATTTCCCAATTCCATCCACACGGCTTTACCTACAACTATGAGAGGGATAGGGAAGAACTAGGGAAAATGATATTACACGACGAACAACCTTTTCTTTTCTCTAAAAGTGACCCATTTAACATTTACATTAACAAAGCATTACAACCCCAACATAAAAAAATCTCTAGGAAAACCGTTCGTTCCGCCGCCATGAAAAGTTTCCTAGAGTACAAATTGCGGTTACAAGACGAATTGAGTAAACTTAATTGTAAAGTGTCTTTGACTGCCAATTCTTGGGATAGTGGTTATAAATATCATGTCTATGACATTTGACAATGCAACCTCAATGACATATGTTTCGGGGTTTTTTGATGTCCTGCGGGAGAGTTACAAATCCAAGATTGACCTCTGGACGCCTGTACCTGCAAAACAACGGAGACTCCTGTTTTTGGGAGCTCCGCCTTTGACGATCAAGTTAGAACGTGTATGAGGAGTTTAAGTGCGGAAAGTAAAGTCTCTCTTGGAGTCCAAGAGAGGATCTGCAATGTGAATTGCTCAGTTTTAGGGTGTTAGGTGACTGACTAGCTCTCTTCTTTGAGAGTAAGAGTAGGTGTGAGATTCAATCAGGGTTGATGTGAAACTCTCTGAATGTGTTTGGATATTTCTGAATAGATGTTTCCTTGGGGGAAAACACCTTATTTATAGTCTAGGAGACTGTGCGCAATACTAGGTTTCTGGTAAACCTAAGACTGATTGGGCTTGCCTGGAAACTGGGCCTTTGCAGACTGCTCTTCTTGACAGGCCTTTCTGTCTGCCACGTGTCGTGGCCTGATAGGTCCACTTTGGACCTCTCACAAGGTGACACGTGGCAGACTCTGATTGGTCCACGTGACGGCGAAAAATCCCCTAATCATTTGCCCCGTACAGGACTGACGTGGCGTGCCACGTGGCACCTGTGACAGATGTCTTTTTTTGATTGGCTAACGGTTTTTACCGTTTTTTTTATTTTTTTATTTTTTTATTAATTTACCCTAACCCTTGGAATTCACCCCCTTATAAATTGGGGATGTCCAAATCATTTCAAATGATTACCGAACTTTTCAGACAACCAAAAACAGGACGCCTGCTCTGACCTTTGAGACATCCGACTGTTCCTGAGAACTACTGTTTTACAGACCGACTGATCTACAGGCCGACTGCTTTTCAGACGTTCCAGATTTTTACAAGGTAACCGCCTGTTTTCTTGCATTTTTTCCTTGTATTTTTCTTTCTTTTTTCGAAAATGGTAGCCCCAAAGCACCCGACACGGCCTAGGTTAGTGATCAGCCAGTCACCGGGGATGGCTGAATCTAAAACTAGGAGTGCCGACTGCCCCTTGCTGGACCACCCTTTGCGAACTAGGAGTTCGACTGTCTCTGTGTCTGTGCAGGACACTATGGCCAGAACTAAAAGAACAGCAAGGTATGCAAATTCAGACGACTCCTTTTTCTCTCGGGAGGAGCTCTCGGACCTGCCGCATGGTACTTCTAGCACCCCTAGTGATTCCATTTTGAGAGAATCCGGGGAGGAGGTTGAGAACGAGCCTCTATCGATTGACTTGTCTGGGCAGGCGGCTGGTTTGGCCGAGAGCTCAAGTGATTCAACTCTGCCGATTTCGAGGAAAAGCACTCTCGCCTTCATGAGGCAAGAGCAAGCCATGCGACTGAAAAGGGGGACGACTGGGCAGATCCGGCTGCCTCTCGTAGAGAGTCGCACACCGCCTATTACTGCCACGTACCAACAGGCAGGCGTAAGACTATGCTTGATAAGCTTGCAAGCATCAGGGCCGACTATTTTATGGGCGGCGACTACATCCTCTCGGTGCCGGATCCTGAAGATACAGTCGTCTAGCCAGAAGCGGCAAGCTACAGGGACGAGTGTTTTGGCTGCTATGAGGCCGCCATCAAAGATGGTTTAAGGTTTCCTCTACATCCAGCTGTAGAGAGGATTCTAGACATCTACTAGCTGGGCCTCTGGCAGCTTGTTCCCAACTCTTGGTTTAATATATTGGGTTATGTAGCCGCCTGTGAAATGAATGGGGTAGACGCCAGTTTTGAGGCGTTCGCCCATATGAATTACTTGAGCAGGACCCCAAAATCAAGCAGTACCGGCTGGTACCAAATTAATAGTCACAAAGGTTACATGATGACTATGGGGAAGGAAAATAAATGGAAAGACTGGCGCAACACCTTCTTCATAGTCTCTAGTCCAAACAAAATCCAAAAAAAAAGTTCAATAGGTGGAACTGGAACCCACCTTACCTAACAGGCGGCAGCTCTGACCTGTCGCCTGTTCCTCAAAAGGCCAGGGAAGAGATCCTAGACCGAGGACTCTTCAAGGTTTTTATCCAAGCAAACCTTGAAACAGGGGTAAGGGAGTTCATCCCCAAATTCTATATCCCAAAGTACAAGTGGCTGTACGATGGGGTATACTTGGCCGCCTGTGGCCTTAGTGTTGAGATGCCGAGAGGTAGCTGGCCGCTTGCTTTACGTACCCTGCTATACTTGTAATATTTTTTGTATTATTTTTGTCTAATTGTGATCTTTTTTTGCAGACCAAGCTATGGACAAGATCTCGGCATCTAAGAAAGCAGTCGCCCTTCTTCGCGCCGCTGTATTGGGCAAGCGGACTGCCGAGGAGTCGCCCGCCAAACAGGCGTCTTAAGTGAGTGTTGTTCAATTTTTAGCTTCGCTCTCTTATTGCTTCCCGCCTGTTTGGGGCTAATTGTTTGTGCTGTTTGTAGGGATCCGTTCCTCGACCTTCCTCCTCGTCCCAGCCGGATCCCAAGATCCAAAAGCAAGCGGCTAGGGACGTGGCCTCTCATAGCAATGCCAGGCGGCATGCCAGTGAAAGGCAAGGAAGGACCCCCTTAATTGGGGGACGGATGCCGACTACTCCTGGCAGCAGTTGTCCTCCTAAAGAGGCAACAAGAGGTAAAGGCTAAACTGCCAAATGGCTAAACTTTGCCGCCTCCTCTTGAGTACAGTCGCCTAACTTTACTTATTTATGCAGGCGCCTCTGAAGAACCTGACTTGGTTCAAATGGCAAGGGCCATGCTGAGAGCCATCCCAGCCAAGGAAAGGGACGTTGTTAAGGGAGTCGGCACCCTTAACCTCGAGGCTATCCTCGCTCTTCTTGCCGAGGTACACTTAAAACAATTATTCTTTTTGTTTTACCCCCAGCCGCCTGTTTTTTTGACGGCTGTTCTTTTGGCCGAATGCAGTCCATGTTGCGAGTGTACGGCCTCCGCAAGCCTATAAACGACAAAAACAAAGAGGTAAAAGCTGCGAAGGCCATGGCCGCTTCTGACTCTGATAAGGCTATGTTTCAAATAGCACAAAATGAGGTCCTGACAACTGACATTCTGTATTATCAGGCGTCGGCCACTTTGCGGGTCAAAAAGGATTTAGAGGCGGCCAGGAAAAAGATCTTGGAGCTGAAGCAGTCCGTTAAGGACCTCAAAGAGGAGATGGCGCCTTTAAAGGAGGCGGACAAAGAGGCCGAGGGACTCCGCGAGCGGGTTAACAAGCTCAATGGCCGCCTGGCCAGCCAAAAGGCGGACCTCTCCCAGCAATTCTCTAAAAAGGCCGAGGAGGAGAAAACGGCTCTTGTCCAGGATATGATGGAGGACAGCACCGCCATTATGAAGATGACCTGGGTTGCTCTCTTCCCTGATGCCGACTATGAAAAATGGGATCGCCAATTTGCCGCCTGCTCTGATGAATACAATAAACAAATCATGGAGGAGGCAGGCGGCGATGAGGACGCCGAGGGCGAGGAGTCCGACTCCACTGCTGGGGAGTCGGACCAGGAGGAGGCGACTGGTGAGGAGGGACCAGTGCAGGATGGAGTGATTGCTGAGAAGGAGCCGTCTCGGTCAAGGTCCAAAGGTCGGGATCAGGCGGTTGTTGATGCACAACCTCCTGCTTAGATTTTAAGCTTATTTGTAAACTTTCCTTCGGCATGCGTGCCGCATGTTTCATTACCCGACCAAGGGGTCGGAGTGTATCAACAATTTCTAATATTTTAACATTTCAATCGGTCATATGGCCGGTTGTTTTTATCACATATCCGACTATTTTGTTCGGTTTCTTTGGAATTTTGTTGCATGTTTGCATTTTTGCTTTTCACGAATTTTTTTGCTAAGTGTTTGTAGCCTTTCTTCATGAATGTTTAGCATACCGACTGTTTGGTATACCAGCTGCTCTTGCCCTTGGGCGACTAGCGCCTGGTTTTCTAGGGTGTCTAATTGAGTTGGGATTTTTGATACTTAATTCTAAGTCAATCAATCACTATGGTGATTGCCTCAAACCAGGCGTCCAGTCGGCCAAATACCAGGCGTCTGGTTTTGCCCAAGACCAGTCGTCCATGCGGCTATGAAACAGGCGGTTATTCATCCTTATTATACGCACAAGCTTTAATGGCTACTTGACTCATTACTAGAATAGGACGACTGCCGAGCAAAACTCGATATTGATCTTTGTAAATGAAGTCAGGGGCCGCTTGTTCTCTTATCACTCAGCTGTCGGCCTTAGCAGTATGCTGAGATCAGTCGGCTAAGGATCATGCGGCTAGATTGGTGTAACTAGTCGTCCAGTCGGCCCTTTAAGCGATTCTAGTATACCTAGTTCATGTTGATTGCTTAAACTTTCCCTTTTACTTGGGGCTTTATGTAAAACAAGTGCCAATCAGGAAATTTTTTTTTTAACCAACTTATGCTAGGGCGAGAGTGAACAAGAGTTGTGGCCGTCTGCTGCTTGTTGCGGAGACCAGGCGGCCACTTTTGAGTTTTCAGATTCTAATTAATTCAATGTATTGACTATGAGTTAACCTTAGTAGGATAAATCAGTCTTCGCCAATTTAGAATGTAATGTAAACAAGAGAAGTAGGCCGACATGGCCGGCTGTTATCTCTTGTTGCAATCTTTAAGCCGTTTATAGTTTCTCTTGTGGAAATAGGCGTTGTAGATTCCATTTTGGAGGTACCGCCTGTAGGATTACAGGCGGTCACCTGGCTAATTAGCTGTGGACTCATGGCCGAATGCCGACTGTTTGACAAAAACACTCGGTCTTTCGCGCTCTTAGGATAAGAAATTTGTGTTGAGTATGAGAAGCAGGCGGCGTAAGCCACAAGTTCCTTTTTATTTGCCAAGTGTTATTTGGCTATTTACCTAACTTAGAACGATTGGTGGTCAGGAGCCGCTTGTTTTCCATAAAACAGGCGGTTGCTCTGGCTCTGAAAAAGTTTGTGGTCATATACCACCTGTTTTTCATAAAACAGGCGGCTTTCAGACCTTTGTATTCCCACTAGGATAGAGGGTCTGGATTAATCTTTGAGATTTGATCCATCTATGCCCCTGATTTGAGTAGTAGAGGATGCAGGCGGCGGAAGCCGCATGATCCCCTTGATTTGCCAAGTTTAATTGGCATTTTACTCAAATGAAATGCCGACTGCTATTGTCCCAAGCAAATTCAGCCGACTTCTGACTCAGACTTGATGTACCGCGTGTTTTTCAAAAAACAGTGGTTTGTTTGTCCTTGCCTCACGTCAAAAAACCTCGAGGTTCAGGGGACCACTTTGGTGGGCTGTTTGTTTTGTTTATAGAGCAATGTTCCACCCGGATGGGCGTTGCTCTCTGCGACGAATTCACCCGGATGGATGTCGCTGGACGCCTGCTTTGTTTTGGGACAGACGTACTTTTTGATTTTTTAAAGGATCATCCGGCCATAGGCCTTAGGTTGATCATTCGGCCCGTGGCCTTGGTGAGTTGTTCAGAGAACAAAAGTTGCTAGGTTGTCAAGACTTAGCAATTTTTGCTTTTTCAGTTTGTAATAATAATTTGTTCTGGGAACAGTCGGCTTGCCCCACATAGGAGAATTTTAGGACGACTGTTAAACAGGCGAATTTGTCTAACTGGGAGGACTAATAAGGCCGACTGTAATGCAGTCGGATTGTCTTGCTAAGATGACTTATTAGACCGACTGTATTGAACCGACTGCAAAGAGTAAAAATGATAAGTTGCAAATTCTTATTGATATAATCACAAAATTTACAATTCTCAGAAGTAGTATTTTTTCAAATTGTCTACGTTCCAAGTTCTAGCTAGCTGCCTGCCGTCTGGTGTTTCCAGACGATATGTGCCGCCTCTGATTTCTTCACAGATTCGGTAGGGGCCATCCCAGTTAGGGGTCAACTTGTCCTGCTCATTGGCCCTACCAACTGCTTCCATCTTTCTAAGTACAAAGTCCCCTACTTTTAGGGGTCGCTTGTGCACTCTCCTGTTATAGGCTCTCATCATTCTCAGACGATAGATCTCGTGACGCAAGGCTGCATTGCCCCTGCACTCAGGAAGTTCATCCAATGCTAGGCGCATGGCTTCCCAGTTGGCCTCTTCGTCATAAAGCATGACTCGAAGAGTCGGCTCATAATGCTCAATTGGTAACACAACCTCTGCCCCATAGACCATTAGAAATGGAGTTTCACTAGTCGCCCCTTTTTCAGTTGTCCTGATGGCCCACAGAACATGCGGTAGCTCGTTAACCCATAGGCCGCCTTCTTTTTCTATTTTCTTTTTTATGCCATCAGAGATCAACTTGTTGAAGGCCTCGACCTGGCTGTTTGCTTGCGGATGGCCGACTGATGCAAAGCAATGAGAGATTCCTTGGTCTCCCAACCAGTTTGTGAGAGCAGGCGTCTCAAATTGAGGTCCATTGTCAAAGACCATTGACATGGGAACCCCATAACGAGTGATGACATTTCTCTAAATGAAGGAGATAACATCTTTGGCCTTGATGCCTTTGATTGCCTCGGCCTCTACCCACTTAGTGAAGTAGTCGACTGCTACCAAAATATATCTTCGTCTGCCTGTAGCAGGCGTATAGGGACCAAGTATGTCCATGCCCCATTTGGCGAATGGTACTAGACTATGGATAGCCGTCAGGTCAGTAGCCGGATGATGGATAAGTTTTCCAAACCTTTGACACTTGTCACATTTTTTAACCATCTCCATAGCGTCTGCTTCTAGGGTAGGCCAGAATTAGCCTTGCCGCTTGGCTCCCCTTGCAAGCATCCTGCCGCCTATATGGGAGGAGCAGAACCCCAAATGCAAGTCCTCTAGGACCTCTCGGCCCTTTTCTGGGGTAACATATTTCAAGAGAGGTTGTAGATATCCCTTTTTGAAGAGTTCCCCTTGGTGATTCTCAAAGTTGGATGCACGCTTTTTTAATACAATCATTTCTGGGTAGGCATCCGGTAGGATGCCGTCTGTTAAGTATGCCTGGATGGGATCCATCCATGTGGAGATGTGATCAAGGACTCCAATGGGATCCTCCTCGATGCTTCTCTTTTCCATTACTTCCCAGAAAACAGATCTTGGTGCATCACAGGAGGCGGATGATGCTAATTTGGAAAGGGCATCCGCCTGGTTATTCTCGGACTCGGGCACTTGACTGAGATTAAATTCTTCAAGTGTCCCGACCTCTTCTTTTACCGCCTGCAGATACTTGATCATAGCCGGGTGGGTGGCTTCATAGTCACCATGGTACTGGCTTACGATCAGTTTTGAATCAGAACAGGCGTCCACTTTCTTTGCCCCGGCCGCCTTGCATATGCGGATGCCGGCTAGTAGAGCTTCATACTCGGCCTCATTGTTTGAGGCTTGGAATTTGAAGCATAGTGCATACTCATACTTGTCCCATTCTAGAGACTGGCATATGACGCCTGCACCGCAGCCGGTCATTGTGGAACTCTCGTCCACATAGACCTTCCAGACTTGGTCTGAATTGCCGTGATCAAGCGGCCTGGTCATTTCAACAATGAAGTCGGCAAGTGCCTGCCCTTTCACTGCTTTCCTTAGCTCAAATATGATTTCCAAGCTTTGAATTTCAGTCGCCCACTTTATCATCCGGCCGGACGACGCCATGGTTGTTAAGGGTCGCTTGATTGGTTGATCAGTGTATACCACGACCGAGTGTGCCAAGAAGTATGGTTTTAACTTCTTGACTGCCATGTAGAGGGCCAGACCAAATTTTTCAACCATGGGGTACCGCAACTCAGCATTCTTCAAAACATGGCTAATGAAATAAACAGGAATTTGACAGCCGTCCCTTTCAGCAAGGAGAACAGCACTGACCGCATGATCAAAGACGGCCAAATACATGTACAACACTTCCTCGGTCAGGGGGCTGACAAGCCTTGGCAAAGAGTGCAAATGTTCTTTTAACTTTTGGAAGGCCGCCTCTGTATTCGACCCCCATTCGAACATAGCCTTCTTTTTTATTGCTTGGAAGAAATAGAGACTTTATCGCCTGACCGACTGAGGAATCTCCCCAATGCTGCCAGACAACCTGTTAATTTCTGAACCTCCTTTACAGTGCGGGGCGACTGCATGTCTATAACCGCCTGTATTTTTTCAGGATTCGCCTCTATCCCTCTTTGGTCAATCAGAAGTCCGAGGAACTTTCCAGACTCAACACCAAAAACACATTTTTTAGGATTTAGCATGACATGGTGCCGCCTGAGTGTGGAGAATGTTTCTCGAAGGTCTGTCAGGTGGTCCGTCTGAAGTTTGGATTTGACTATCATATCGTCGATATACGCTTCCACATTCCTTCCAATTTGATTGAAGAAGACAGAATTAATCATTCTCTGGAAGGTAGCAAGCGCATTCTTCAGACCAAATGGCATCACCGTATAACAAAATAGCCCCTGATTAGTGACAAAAGCTGTTTTTTCTTGATCTTTCTTCCATAGAGGTATTTGGTGGAAGCCTGAGTAGGCGTCCATAAAAATCATCAAGGCATGGCCGGCTGTAGAGTCGACCAGGCTATCAATTTTTGGGAGAGGATAGCTATCTTTTTGGACATGCCTTGTTCAAGTCTGTGTAGTCCACACACATGCGCCAAGTTCCATTCGGCTTCTTTACTAGAACAACGTTGGCAACCCAATCCAGGAAGTAGCATTGTCGAATGAACTTAGCTTCTAAAAGCTTTTTAACCTCGGTGGCGGCCTCCTGGCTTCTTTCCTCGCCATGGTTCCTTTTCTTTTGCCTTACCGGCTTCTTTTTAGGATCCACAGCGAGTTTATGTACGGCAAGATCCGAGCTGATGCTTGGCATCTTGTCCACTTCAAAGGCAAGAATGTCTTTGAAGTCCTTTAAGAGTTGGTGCAAATTTGCACCAAGTTCAGCAAAAGCAGTCGTCCCAACCTTGACAGTCCAGTCAGGACGAGAATCATATAGGACAATGTCCATGTGTTCACCAGCCGGCTGAGGACGAAGTTCATCCAGCCTCTGACCGGGCAGTGACTGTTATTTGTCTTTATTCTCGGCCACCAGTTGGCTGACCTTTCTCTTTTTGCCGGCTGCTGTTGCAGCAGGCGCAGCTTCTTCACTGGGGTCGGCGACCGCAGTGGTCTTGACATCAGAGAGATAGCACTCCCTGGCCATTTTTTGGTCTCCCCGTAGGGAGCCGACTGTTCCATCATCCCTCTCGAACTTGAGAAGCATAAGAGATGGAATGATCACAGCCTTAGATTGATTAAGGGTAAGGCGCCCCAAAATCATGTTATAGGCCGTCAGTTCTTCAACAACTAAGAACCAGACCACCATGTGGCGTCCCTTTCCCTTCTCGCCCTGGCGGACGGGTAGGTCTATCCGAAAGATGTACTACACCACCCCCAAATCCCACTAAGGGATGAGAGACCTGGTGCATACTTTCAAATTTGTACCTGAGCTTGGTCAGGCACTTGAGACTGATGAGATCAGAAGAACTCCCGGTATCAATAAGAATACGGCCGACTCTTTGGTTGGTCACTTTGCATTCGATGACCACGGGGTCATCATGCGGTCTTTTGACCTGTCCTCGGTCCTCTTCAGTAATTATGACTTCGGGGAAGGGGTCCTTAGACGCCTGTCCCTCGTCTACTGAATTAATATCGAGGCCCCGGATGTAGTCCTTGTTACCCCGAATGGTCGGGCCACCTCTTGCAAAACCGCCTGCTATTGTATAAATCGGGGTTTCATCCGTATCCGAACTATTAGCAGAGCTGGACTTCTTCTTAGGGGGCTAACCAGCGTTTGTATGTAGGGTAACTTTGGACCTCAGAACATAAGACTTTAATACCCCCTTATCGGCCAAGCGATCAAACAAACGCTTGAGACTATAGCATTCATTGGTATCATGACCGATATCCTCATGAAAGTGGCAATATTTATTCTTGTTCCGATTTTTTGCAGAACCTTTCATAGGAGCCGGCTTTTCAATGGAGACCCGGTCCTTTATCTCCATGAGGATGGAGTATCAGTCCTTATTATATTCGTACTTTGGGGAATATGTCTTCTCTTCTTTCTTTTTCTTCTAGGATGGCTGTTCAGAAGTCTCAGCCACCCAGACTTGCTTTCTTTTCTTTTCTTCTGTTTTAGCCGGCTACTGAGGCCGACTCTCTTTCTTGTCGAACCTCTTTGAGTCCGACTGCTTTCCGACATTGCAGAGCTCGGTCGCTTGTATATAGGTGTCCGCCTCCATCAATGCCTCTTGGAGGGTAGCAACCCTCTTTCTGACGAGGTCGAACTTGAAGGCCGACCCGTCCTTCAGACCCTTAAAAAAGTCTGTGTAGGCTACCTCATCAGACAGCCCTTGAATCTGAATTCTCATCAGATTGAAGCTCCTGATATACGAGCGCAACCCTTCCTTCTCTCCCTGCTGTATGATGCCCAGATCAAGGCTCGTTTTCTTAGCGGGGATGTTCATTGAGAAGTTGGACGCAAATAGGTATGCAAGCGTCCTAAAATTATTGATGCATCCGGCCGGCAAGTTGTCGAACCACTGCTGGGCGACACCCTTCAATGCGGCCGGGAAGCATTTACACCAAGTGGCGTCGTCCAACCCTTGTAGATACATAAGGTTGGTATAAGCCATTAGGTGGTCCTCAAGATTGGTGGTACCGTCATAGGTGCCTACCAATACATTTTTTACCTTGGCCGACTGTGCGGCCTTAGTTATTTCTTTAGAGAAAGTCATAGGCTGTTCCCCAAGTCTCTGCAGCCGAAGCTACCAGTCCAGAGGTTGGACTGTAGGTGCCGTCTGTCCCCCAAAAAGGGTAGGCTGCACGAAAAATTGTCCATACGGCCCGTATGGCTGTTGAGGCACATACGGGGCCGCCTGGTACATTTGAGGAGTAGACTGGGCGGACATGCCGCCTGTCTGACGCCCCTGGGGTAGATTGGAATACCTAATTGAGGTATTCTAAAAACTATCATTAAAGTTTGCCGTGGAGGTCGACTCTGATAGTTGCATATTCTTCTTTTGCTGGATTATCATCCGAGCATCAGAATATGTTTTCTTGGAACCATCCGGCTGAATATGTCGGATGGCTTTTCTGTTTCCTGTCGCAGGAATTTTAAGTCCGGCCAAGATTGTCGAGGGCTTCGGCCCTATCCTTGTCTTAGGGTAAGGAGTGGGCTCTCGGTCTTTGACTGGCTTGCTTCTCCCGGAATGAGAGGTCTTTTAGGCCGACTGTTCCTTGGTAGAAACAGCCGTCCGTTCAGCAATGAGTTCCTTAATCTCCCCTTTGAAACTTGTCATGAGATTCATGAGCTCGTTCCTGGTGATAGGGGTGGATCCCTCGGCCTCCGGGGGAACAGTCGGCGAACCGGCTGTTTCACTGGGCTCTGCCTGGCTGACGGTCGTTCCCTCCTTTCGGTGGGGCGGACGCGCCGAGTCCTTAGGGTCCCGTCAGGTGTCGTGTGAGTGACGACTTCATAGTCGTCATCTGTGTCCTGGTCTGAGGTGACCCGGACGTCGGCCATGCGCCTTTTCTCACTGTTAATTCAATGATAGTGCTAGAACAAATTCTAACCCTAGAATTTGCGAAAACAGAAAGTATAAAGTAGAATGACACAAAATACACTACCAACCAAACACCAACAAGGTTAGAAAATACTAAATACAGAGAATCAATCTAAACTACAAGTATGAAAGACTATACTTGCCTCATTCCAAGCCAAAAGAACAACCAAGATCATGAGAATACCATGGACCACGTGAGTCTTCGATTCTTGATACTCGTCTAAGGCGTGAGAACACTTTCCTAAAGCGTTAATCTCCCCCACAATGGTGCTTGGGTTGAACTAGAAACACGCTTTGAGATACAATAGACGAACACTACACACTAAGTACTTAGATGTGTAGAAAGATGATCAAATTCTCAAACATTAAACTTAGAAGATGAAGAATTAAAGAAGAGATTGCAAGTTTCTTCAATAAAGGTGTAGAGAGGAAAATTTCAGAGAGGAAGGATTTTCTGTCTCTCTCTCAAAACCAAGGCCCCTTCACGGTTATAAAGGAAATAACCGTAAAAAACCGAAGACGAGCGAGGAGGCGCGGACGCGAGCGAGAAGGCGCGGGCGCGCCACCACAGAAGCGCAGGCGCTCCACCATGGGGCGCGGGCGCTCCACCATGGGGCGCGGGCGCTCCACCATGGGGCGCGGGCGCGCCACTTGCTCGCGCGGGCGCTCCTCCTCGTTCTTCCAAAATTCCAACTTTTCCAGAAACCTGACGCGATTTTGTCACGGTTTAGGCGCGGGTCGCGCCAAACCATGACGCGGGCGCGCCATCCGGAGGCGCGGGCGCGCCTCCTAAACTTCACAGATTTTCCAGAAACTCAGCGCGATTTTGTCGCGCTTTTGGAGCGGTCCGCGCTTGTCTTTCACAAGCGCGCTAACAAGTGGAGCGATATCTCCACTACAACACTCTAAATAATCCAACACTCACTTAGACTCGGTACAGGCTCTTTTGAAGCCATCTTAGATGTACTCTCCCCACAGACGGCGCCAAATGTTTCGGGGTTTTTTGATGTCCTGCGGGAGAGTTACAAATCTAAGACTGACCTCTGGACGCCTGTACCTGCAAAACAACGGAGACTCCTGTTTGTGGGAGCTCCGCCTCCAACGATCAAGTTAGAACGTGTATGAGGAGTTTAAGTGCGGAAAGTAAAGTGTCTCTTGGATTCCAAGAGAGGATCTACAATGTGAATTGCTTAGTTTTGGGGTGTCAGGTGACTGACTGGTTCTCTGCTTTGAGAGTAAGAGTAGGTGTGAGAGTCAATCAGGGTTGATGTGAAGCTCTCTTAATGTGTTTGGATATTTCTGAATAGATGTTTCCTTGGGGGAAAACACCTTATTTATAGTCTAGGAGACTGTGCCTAATACTAGGTTTCTGGGAAACCTAGGACTGATTGGGCTTGCCTGGGAAATCGAGCCTTTGCAGACTGCTCTTCCTTACAGGCCTTTCTGTCTGCCACGTGTCGTGGCCTGATAGGTCCACTTTGGACCTCTCACAAGATGACACGTGGCGGACTCTGATTGGTCCATGTGGCGGGGAAAAATCCCCTAATCGACATATACTGCTAATTATGTCAAAAAAAATTTGACCGATGTAATATTAGATGGTGGACGCACTTCATACTAGATGTGTTTGCCATGTTATTAACTTATGTGTACATGATGGAATTAGAGCAATTGGTCCATACTACAACAAAATTAGAGATGCTATTATGTCTATTAATAGCTCAAACATGAGATACCAAGAATAGAAGAGTTTTCTAAAACAACAAAAGATAAGAGCAATAAAAATCAAAACTGATTGCCCAACTAGGTGGAATTCCACCTATGACATGTTAACCTAGGCAATTGAGAACAAGAATCCGTTGACAATTTTTTACAACGAAAAATTTCCAAACAATGCTATATATGAGGATGATTGAGATAAATGTGAAAGATATATGCAATTTTTACAGTTACTATATAACATGACGTATTATTTTTCTTCTGTTTATAATCCTTGTGCTCAAAACTTTCTTTCAAATGCATGTTTACTCGCCTAACTTTTCGCTGATAATCGCAACTAATGTGATTATGATCAGTATCTTCCAGCAATGGAAACAAAGTGGCGTAAATATTATAGTGAAATTCCTTTGATTTATATTTTTGCTTCCATATTAAATCCTAGGCAAAAGTATGAAAATACATTTATGTTAGTTGACATTTATTTTCAATGCATGCTTCTTGACGATAATGTAGACGCCTATAAGAGTAATGTGAAGGATCAGTTTTTTGCTTTATATAGAGTCTATGAAACCAAATATGGCACCGTTCCTCGCTCAAGCCCTTCCTCCCAACCATCCAAAAACGTAAGTAAGAAGGCCAAACATTTATTTTCACAAGCTACTAACTTAATTTTGCAAAGCGACGTCTCGAAGTTGCAAATGTACATGAGTTACGAATTCACCAAAGACATGGACGACGATGAGATAAATAGCCTTGACCTCCTTGCATGGTGAAAACAACAAAGTACGAAGCATCCAATTTTGACGGCAATGCACGAGACATTCTTGGTATCCAAGTCTCCTTCGTTGCCTCCGAACGAGCTTTCAGCGCATCAGGGATGGTTTTAGATGATAGAAGAACAAGTCTAAAACCCGAAACACTTGAAATGTACGTGTGTTTCAAGGATTGGTTGGATGCTGAAAATCGCACACATGACTGTTCTTACGAGGACAACAACTACGAAGCCGAAACATCCGCCTCGAGCCGTTCGAGTTCGGCTAGTTTCCAATCCATTCAACTAGCCGATGACCTTGAACAAGAAGATGAACAAGAAGATGAAGAAGAATAGATGAAGAATAGACAATTTTTGTATATTGTATGATTTTAATCATTATCAATATTATCATTGTACGATTTTTATCATTATCCAATTTTTGTTTAATATCCTTGTACGATTTTTATCATTATTATTATTATTATCATTCACTAGGCGAAAAAAGTAAATGGGGAGCGGTTCGAACCCCTTAATGGGAAGCGGTTTTGAACCGCTTCGGCTTGGGGGGCTTGCCATTGTCCATTTAAATGCGAAGCGATTCAAACCGCTTCCCATATGTAGAGATTGGGAAGCGGTTTTGGCGCCAAACCGCTTCCCATTCTCATTTCACACAAGATATGTAGAGTATAACGGGAAGCGGTTTTGGCGCCAAACCGCTTCCCATTCTCATTTCACACAAGATAGGTAAAGTGTAACGGGAAGCGGTTTTGGCGCCAAACCGCTTCCCATTTAGCCTTTATTTTTTAAAAATATTATTAATAATAATGATATAATAATGATATTAGTGACCATTAAAATATTATTAGTGACTTATCATAATAATATTAGTGACCTGTCACAATAATTTTAATATTATTAATTAATAATAAAATTAATATTATTAATTAATAATAAAATTAATATTAATATTATTTATATTACAAACGATAATACAATGATATATAACATGAAATAATTACATATATCAAAAGTAACATCATTCATGTATTTAATTAACAATAATATGTAATTACACCAAAATATATTAAGATAACATTTACAAATACTACGTACTACTTATAATAAAGTTAATATATAAAAAACATATATAACTACTTAAAATAATGTTCACAATTCTAGATGCCATCAAATGTTACGAAAAAAGCCCACATGTCCTTAATTTCATTAATTTCTTTGCTTGTTAACGGGTCTTCCATTTGAATCTTGCAAACCTTTAGAGAAAAAAAACCAAACATTATCATGAGTATTTGTAAAAAATGTATGTCAAATATTTCAAAATAAGTCACCAAAATCCGCAAACACTTAGGCATCAAACTCCACAAACAATTAGGCTCCAAATTCACAAAATTTCACCAAATTCTCCAAAATTCACCACATTCACCAAAATTAACCACATTCACCGAAAATCACGAAAATTCACCTAGGCTGGCTGTGCAACCTGTGGTGGGCTGTGCAGCTGCCTGGGCTGCCTGGGCAAGTTACCTGGGCTGGCTGTGCATCTGCCTGGGCTGCTCTGCAGCCTGCCTGGGCTTGGTATGCTATTCTTGTGTTTTGTTCGGTGCTTGGTATGCTATGCTTGTGTTTTGTTCGGTGCAATAATGGAAGCAAGTAATAGATGGAAGAAGATAAAAGCATACCTCATCAAGGTGTTGTGCTTCCGTGCAAATATTGACTATGTCAAGCATAAACCTCATCACGTATAGGGCGCAGTCAAGTCCATTGTCTTGTTGCGCACACTGACATGTCACAAAGGTAATCTAATCATGCATAGCCATAACCGAAGCCAAGTTTATTAAGAAAATCATTATATCAAGGCATTACCTTTGCATATTTCCACGTAGGACCCGCAACAGATCGACAATTTAGCTTCTTCATAACACTTTAGGAAAATAAGTTCAATGTTAGAAACATAAATACTCAATGATTTAGGTGAGTTCATTCAACAATAGGAAGCAATATGTATCTATTCAGTAGGTTCTTCACTAGCAACTTCCGTGGTGGATTCTCACGAGCCGAATCAAAATGGTAGATTGTGTTATTGGAAACACAAATCACCAAAAGGCTCCAATGAGCACTGCATATATTTAGAAAACATCAACATATATACTCCACAGTTAACTGCATTTTCAGAATTTGAAAAAAAGCAACAACTGGATTACGACATATTTAGATGTACTCCTCAAAACATGGGGCTAATATGAACTTATGTCTCGCACGCGTTGATTCCTTAATACCCCGTTCAAGGTAATCTTCCAAGTAATGAGGGTTGCATAAGCATCTGATGATGGAGGTCTGCTCGGGGCAAAACCACCCAACTACCGCCTCGAAATTGCATCCACTTATAAGGTGCTCCTGTAGTGCCCTTCATGACAGTTTCGTGGGGAATAATTATGAATTGCATTGTTTATATTTGAAAATGCAATAACAATATGATTAGGAGTATGACATTCAATTACCTCATGAAAGATTGAATGATGGAAATGTTAAGCATGGCACCGGTTAGAAATTCCTTCACATCCACTCTTGTAATAAATGCGATCCCATCCTCATCATAGTGGAACAATGCCTTAGGTAAATTTACTTCAATAAATCTACCCCTATGCAACTCACTAACACGGTTGTGAAGAAAAGTACAAGCTTTAGAGAGCGAATGAAGGACATCGACTTCTACTAGTGGAGTACAACTCGTTGCAGAACCTCTCGAACTCTTGTTCAACAGGTGTTCACCCTTCGACCCCTGTCCTAGTTCCATGTTGTTTGGAGGTTGGACATTCTTGGATTTTGGCTTCTCCACCTTCTTCCTTTTAGAGGACTAATTTTCATTTGCAAACTAGTAACATAAAAGCACATGGTTATAGTAAAAGCTATTTGCGACATGTCTCAAAAACAAGCTAAGTATTGTATACTTACCCCTCCTATCAACCTCACCCGATCACGTGGCCATTGCACAAAGCTACTTTTCGCATCAAGCAGCGTCAAGAAGTCATATTCCTCTCTAAGCACCGGTAGTGGCAAGTCCTCAAACCCAGGAACTATGGAATTGATCCCGACCGAGATATAGTGGGTACCAGTATTAGACTTGAAATGGACCTTGTCCAACGGTTGTGCGCTACCATACCCCACCAACACTCCATCCATGTTTTTCCCAGGGTGAAGAAGCTCACAAGGCGTCTCTTCCTACACATTTGAATAGGACAAGTTATGAACTAATTAACCAACGTAATCCCAATACAAGCACATTTGATTAGCTGTTGTAATTAACCTTAACATCTGAAAAAGGATCAGGTGTCTGGTTTGCAATCTCCCTTGAGTATGCATGCGTAGGACTAGAAATCTGCAATAGTAAAATAATTTTGCTACATAAGGCCTTGTTTGCGCCAAGTTCATGTTCTGCAATTTGATTGTAATGAAATTACCTCGCCCTCGACAACTGGATCGTCCCGGCGTCTTTTGGGTGACTACATGAGTCCACTGGGGTAATCGGGGGCAACGGCAACCTCGGAAAGTTCATGTGCTTCAAAATGGCATTGAACTGACTTTGCAATTGTTCTTGTACCTCTTTGCGTATCTCCGCCTTAATTAATTCCTTTTCCTTGGCATCAATATGGTGTGGCGAATTAACACTTGATCTAGTTCTTCCTAATCTAGTGTATTCTGAACCCAAAACCTTATCCCACCCTAGTTGTTTCCCTCCCGAACCAATAACTCGCCCAGGGTGGTATGGTTTTCCCAAAGCCAAGGTAAAAGGATCGTTGTCTATGCTTGGAGTGAGCTTGCCTTCAACCACTTCCGACGTATGCTCGAGCTGCATCAACACAAATAGGTTCCAGTTCTAATATAGATGTAGTTTCTATGGAAATATTTAATAATAAGGGTGCAATATTTGCATAAATGTCATAAGGTGCTTACAAGTGCATCTGCTACTGTTTTTGTATCCGAGTGCATGATGACTTACTTTTCGATTTTCTTGTCAATCCCATGCATAGCACACCACCAGTCATTTGCACGACTTACCAAAGTTGTGACCGTGGACGAAACCGGTTTATCAGATGATGATATTTTGGATGTAGGGTATAGACCCTCTTTGATCCACTTTGGTCTACTTTCCACAAATGTCTTACAACCCATATGATGGTTATACATTTTCTTCTTAGCATTGCTCGTAGCTTGTTGACTTTTTTCCTACACATTAACAAATGTTCGCGTCATTATTTGTAGTGAGCAAAATTTAGTAAATAACTCTAATTGATATGAAACTACATACAAGTGCAGTTGCAGTAGTTGATTTCGCCACAAACTTCTCCCAGTCCTTCACCGTTATTTGTGGATATACATCCCACGGTTTCTTCTCAGGTTCCTCCTCTCCTCCATTACCCATCACAATTTTCTTCGGTCTTTTCCTTTGTTTCTAATGGATCCATCTAGTTCTCAAGGAGCTTTTAAAGTTTTTGAATCTCTCTTCTACAAAACCTTCAAACGATTTTCTCTTGTCTGGCTCATCAGGAATATTGAACACACTCTGTAAGAAAGGCGAACGTCCATGTTAGTCAAGGGGGAAAAAAAAGGGTAACAACATGTTGCAGCAAGCCAGGCAGCCCATGCAGGCTGCACAGCTCTGGCACAGCCAGCCCAAGCAGGATGCACAGCAGCCCAGGTAGCTGCACAGCCAGCCCAGGCAGGCTGCACAGCCAGCCCAGGTCGCCGCATCCGGGGCAATGTTGGTGGATTTGCATGATTTTTGTGAATTTGGTGAATTTTGGTGAATGCGCAATGATTTTGGTACAAAGTTTTTTGACAAAAACTCAAATAAAAAACACTTACCATTGTATCATCCCAAAACATTTGAAGCAACCCTTTAGGTATCTCGGGCCACTCAACTGTAATAGGTATTTTACGAGTAAGTATGCCAATGTGAGTGGAACATTTTCTATGCCATTGGCCAGTAGGTTGACCCAACTCGTCAAACTCAAGAACCATTGGTTCCCCGGGTTTCTTAAAAGCTTTTGTTGCACCCCTAACCTTTCTCTTCACCGATGCCTTTAACCCTTCTCCACCACCGGTGGTTTTCACTTGACTTTGCGTGTGCATTTGTTCTTGTGAATCTCTTACAAACTCGGAAACAACATTATCCGTAATAAGGGGGGCACATTCAGCTGCTATCTCATAATCATCAAGCCTACGCTGCAACTCATCATGAGCTTGGTCTTCTGGTTCACCCAAATCTGGCTCCTTATTGATATCATACAACTCGTCATCAGAGTGAGAACTACCACGGTCTTGATCATCCATATCCTCATCGTAGTGAAGGTACTCATCACTACCCATGATATATACACACCTACCATCACAAGCAAAGAAAATAATTAGTCATCACTAAAGACTGCTTATAACTCATGGATTTCATGCTAATACAAGGTTATAGGAGCGAAAGAAGTTCAAAATGGCATAAATGAGTTCTAACTTTCCCGACTTGTTTATTTTCATTACTAGTTCACATCTAATCCTTCTAACAACTCATATTTGGTATGCATAACATGTTTACAAGTTGAAAATGCGTAAAAGTCATTGATTTCATGCTAATACAAAGTTATAGGAGCGAAAGAAGTTCAAAATGGCATAAATGAGGTTCTAACTTTCCCGACTTGTTTATTTTCATCACTACTTCACATCTAATCCTTCTAACAACTTATATTTGGTATACATAACATGTTTATAAGTTGAAAATGGCTTAAAAGTAATTGTTTTCATGCTAATACAAGGTTATAGGAACAAAAATAGTTTAAAAAAAAGCTTACAATGAGCATAAATAAACAATAGGATTGTTAGTACGATGCATAAATAAAAGTACCTCATTCGAGTATTCCCTCATTGTGGTCTGATCGAATATAATTTGCATCATTGTCTACATCATTTGCTACATCAAGTCTAGGGGCAGTGAATGGGAGCGAATCATCAAACGCATCATATTCTTCCTCGTCTTCAACATCTCCAACCCCTAAAATTCTTCTTTTGCTAGCAAGGACGATGGACCATTTTGGATCGTCTAGGTCGGTTACATAGAATACTTGCTTAGCTTAAGATGCAAGGATGAATGGTTCCAAACTATCACGCAAGTGGCCAAGGTCTACAAGAGTGAAGTCATCATGTCTGACGTTGCGCCTATTATTATCGACCCACTTACACTTAAATAGACCTACCTTGATCTCACGGTAATCTAGTTCCCATATTTCCTGAATTCGTCCGTAGTAGGATAATTGTGCGTCAACTGGTGTTGTATTTTTTGCACTTGCAAACTCCCTTGATGAAGCCACAAGAGTGACACCACTATTTTGGGTCGATGAGGATTTCTGATCACGATGCTCAGTCCAGAATGTATACCCATTTATGTCCATATCCCTCAAATGAATAAACATCTTCGAAGATGGGATCGCATTGACGCATAAGCTAGCCACTTTATTGTATCAGAGACCATCTCATCCAATTGACGCATCACTCGATCATGGAACCCCATCACAAACATCTTATTATGCAACTACATTAAGGCCCTTTCCCCTTTTGATGGAAATTCGGCACTCAAACTGTCCATGTGCTCTTCTAAATAGTGAACCTCCACAACATGATGAAGCACAAATAGGTGAGCTTGCAAGAACTGATCTCGAGCAGGTGAGATCCGTTTCGACCCAAGTGTGCCATGACCATCAAGTCTCCCTTCATGTCGGGAAGTAGGAAGCCCAATTGGTTCGGCAACGGCAACATACTCTGCAACAAAATTACCAATCTCCTCAGCCACAATCCCTTGAATCATACTACCTTCTGGATGGGCTGGGTTTGTGACTTTATCTCGCAATGTACCCATGTGTCTTTCAAAAGGATAGCACCACCTCATAAATACTGGACTGCACAACTTAATCTCACGAACATAATGAAGAACCAAATGCACCATTATGTCAAAAAATGATGGTGGTAAATACATCTCAAATTTGCACAAAGTTACAACTACTTTCGCCTGGAGAGCATCAAGTGTAAAAGGATCAAGCACTTTGCTGCATATGGTATTGAAAAACGAACAAAGGCTTGTAATACCTTCTCTCACGTGCTTCGGTAGAATACCACGAATTGCAATCGGTAGGAATACTTGCATCATCATGTGACAATCATGGGATTTCATACTTGTCAACTTCAATTCTCCGTTTAAGGAAAAGAATCTTTTCATGTTTGACAAGAAACCAGATGGAACCTTAATGTCATACAAACAACACAAACCTATCGTTTTTCTTCCTTTGACAATGTGTAGCAAGTTAGAGGTAAATAAACCTTTTCATTCTTGCCTTTTCCATCATCTTTCTTCTTTGATACACCGGTGCCCTTTCCTTTGCGCTTCCCCGTACGTTTTTTTCCACCATCTTCGATTCCCTTTTCAATTACCTTTGCCTTCCCGACCTTTGGCTGGACCCACAATTCCGGACGAACCCCCCACGCTTCCAAATCTAATCGCGCACTCTTTCCATCCTTTGTTTTGCCATGAATACCCAGAAGTGTCCTAACAACTACATCACAAACATTCTTCTCTATATGCATCACATCGAGACAATGTCTAACATCATGTTCTTTCCAGTACTCAAGCTTCCAGAAGATCGATTCCTTTTTAAAGAGAGCATATGGGTCTAAAGGTTTCGATGTTTTACCAAAAACAGTTGGTATACCCTTCACTCGACCATACACCTCCTTTCCACTCAATGCCCTAGGCGCAGCCCCCTCTTCCACTTTCCCATTAAAGGCTTTTTCTGCTTACGATATGGGTGATCGCGCCTAAGCAATCTTCGGGTCCTCACGTACACATCTTTGCCATAGTGTTCAAGGTACACGTTTGGTGTGTCATTGATAAAAATGGGACATGCTTTATGCCCTTTGTTCTTGTACCCGGACAGGTTTCCATATGCGGGAAAATCATTAATGGTCCACATAAGGGTTGCACACAATAGGAACATCTCGTTCTTATGGGCATCAAAAACAGAAACTCCTTCGTCCCACATCTTTCTCAAATCATTAACAAGGGGCTCAAGGTAAACATCTAAGTCGTTTCCAGGTTGCCTTGGCCCCGTTATCAAAAGTGAAAGTATTACGTATTTTCGTTTCATGCACAACCACGGAGGCAAGTTGTAGATCACTAAAAGTACCGGCCATGTGCTATGTTGGGTACTAAGAGTGCCAAATGGATTCATACCGTCGGTGCACAACCCAAGCCTTAAATTTCTGACTTCATCACTAAATGCCCTAAACTTCATATCGATGTTCTTCCAATCCGGAGAGTCAGCCGGATGCTTTAGCAAACACTTTTTTATTTCTTCCCTCTGCATGCCATCTCAAGTTCTTAGCATCTTTTGGTATTGAAAATAGACGCTTGAACCTTGGAATGATGGGAAGATACCACAACACCTTGGCAGGAAGTCCCTTCATACCAGCATTGCAGCTCTTTCGCTTGTAACGCGACTTACCACAACGTGGACACTCCTCCAACTCTTCTTATTCATTTCGATAAAGAACACAATCATTAGGACATGCATGTATCTTCTTATGCTCCAAACCAAATGGACACATGTGTTTCTTTGCATAATAGTAGGAATTAGGAAGTTCATTCCCATCTGGCAACATGTCACATAACACAGTCAACAAAGAAGTAAAACTATTGTCGCTCCACTTATGCTTTGACTTAATGTTAAAAAGTGTTAGCACAGCTGAGAGTTTGGTGTATTTTTTAGACCCGGGATACAAAGGCTTTTTGGCAGCCTCTGATAATGACTCACATACATCACATCGATCACCAAATTCACCTTCAACATCATTTATCATCTCATCCAAGTGATCACCACCACCGTCCTCGATCTCTTCCCCCTCCTCATCCCCATCTCCATCGTCATCAGTCTCATATTCACCTTCCACATGAATCTCGGCACTTTTATCATGCGTATCATTCCCAACAACATTCTCCCTATACGATCCTTTTTCACCGTGCCAAACCCACACATGATATTGAGGCCTAAACCCATGACATACCACATGATCCCTTATTGTTTCAACACTATCGACCACTGTGACATTGTTACAATTGACACAAGGACAATAAAGGTCAATCACACCCGTTCTGAGCTGATATTGTGAAGCACTCTCGCAAAACTCTTGGACCCCATTAAAGAATTTAAACGTATCACGTCTACCATACATCCAACCGCGATACATCGACGTTTTAAATTGCCTTTAAACATACCAACACATTACAAATAATGTATAAATGCAACATATATTATGTCAATCAAAGTACATAGTATATATATATATATATATATATATATATATATATATATATATATATATATATATATATATATATATATATATATATATATATATAGTTCATATAGTGTAAAAATGAATGCTCCCAAAAGGTCCTTATCACTCCAATCTAACCCATCCTTGAACGTCTAATCTCACTAGTGAATGTATGTCAACTTTCCCATTTTAAGGAAAATCCAGCAGCATTTCCCCCCAGTTCTCCAAGTACACAATGTAGGTAATTACTTACCTACATATGCACCCAGAGAACATGGTTGCAAAATGATAAGCCGAGATATTCCTTAAAATCGAAAAAGAAACATACATTCACTACCTAAGTGATATTAAACGTCCAAGAACAGTCCCAACCGGGGACTATTCAAGCCTTGCTCCTAATGAGAAAGATTTGAACGGGTATCTAGGCAAATGACGATGCAAGCATTCAATAACGTGCATTTGTTTGACATTCAACAAAACACAATTTCATTCATTCATATAATGCTAATTGGACTGCCAACAAGCAAACTCATCTTACTTACAATCCATTCATTAATTCATCACTTTTAGGCTACTCAAATTCAAACAACATATAACATTTAAACAATTAAGGTAACAATTAATATTATGGATACAAAAAATTAATAAAATAATTAAGATAAAATTCAATTAACTAAAATTGAAACCCTAAAATTTTCCTACATATGGTGAAATTAAGCATGAACTCACCCTAATTTGAGAGGACCAAAGAGAAGGAATGCGGGGTGAGAGGGAGAGGTGTGGTGGTGGTGTCGTGTGAAGCTGCTGCAGCAATGGAGTAAGTGAGTGAGTGCAAGGTGAGAGGGGCAGCAGGGAGTACGTCGCAGCAGCAATCCATGTGGTGTGGCCGACTGTGGTGGAGGCGGCGACGGTGCTGCGGCAGTCGTAGTGTCGTGCCTATGCTCGAAGTATCAACCGCAGTGGTCTTAACAACAGTTAAGCAATGGAGTGAGTGAGTGCAAGGTGAGAGGGGCAGCGTGTCTATAACTTCGTGGTGGTGGTTAAGTTAAGCAGCAATGGTGGTGGTGGTGGAGTGCCGGTGTTTGAGATTGACAGGGGAAATGAAGGAGGAGTGAGCGAAATGGAGGACTGAGTGAAATGAAGGGGAAGTGAAGGAGGAACGCGAAATGCATGGAGTGAGTGAGTGAAATTGGATCCCGCTCTTTCCTTTTGACTTTTTTCTACTAGTGATTGTACAATTTTTTCAACTAATAATAATATGAAGTATGCATTATTCACATCCAAAGATTCAATTTGCCTTTTTTTCCCGTAAAGTTATAATTTGTAAATTAATTTAACAAAAAAAAATTATAATATTTAATAATTAATAATACAAAAATATAATAAATTATAAGCATTATTAATTATAAACTAAATATAAATTATAAAGTAATAGTGTAAACTAAATATAATTATTAAATATAATAAACAATAAAATATAAATATTTAACTTAACTTATTTTAGAAATATAATAGTATAAAGTATAAAAGTATAAAGTAAGTATAAACATTTAAAAAAATAAATAAATAAATAAAGAGCAAGGCAGCAGTCAGCACGACAAGAGCCCGCCTGACACGTGGGTCGTGCCGTGCCATGGGCTGGCCTACGATTTTGGCTGGCACGGCACGCTGACTTTGGCATGGTGGCACGGCCCGACACGGCCCGCCGGAGACCGTAACCCACCAGGCACGGCTCGTAGCGGCACGTCACGGCACGTTGCCCACCTTTACATGAAAGTGAGAAAGTGAAACTTATTTGGAAAGTTGCAATTGTTATGGACATAGGAAAGGGCTTATCACTCTTACTGATAAGTCACAATTCTCATGCCAATTCCTAAGAACTTAAGAAGTGTCATTCAAATAAGAAAAAGTCAAATCTTAGAAAAGTGGAGCAACTTCCCATGAAAACTAGAGATAAACCAAACTAGGTGAACTTAAACAAGAAATTGAAAAATTGATTCAAGCTAAATTCACACCCAAAATTTAACTCAAACTCGGCTTTTTTAATTCCTTTTTCTTTTCTTTTCTTTTTTTTGGTTTTTTTTGTTGATGTAGAGAGAATTATAAGGGCAAATCTTGAATATCACCCCTTAAGAGGTTAACCAATTAGTGTACTTGTTCATCCACAAACTCAGCTCAAGTATAATTTTGTCAACTGTATATAGTGCATAGATATAGAGTGAACCATACATGATACGAGCACTAAAGTTTATTTTTTTTATTTTTTTTACTGGGCTGCTATTTAGTCGATATTGGACAGGCTGAGTAGTGTATTTACATTGGGCCTATTGGCCTCATGAAGTTATTGCTATTAAAAAAACCAACCAAAAAAAAATCAAAGGGTTTTGGAAACAAACCAGAAGCCGTTGAAAACGTAATGAAAAACTTAATTGACTTATTGTACTTCCATTATCAACAGTAATGCTGAAAACTATTCCATAAAAAGGGTTTCATTTTCTTGAGGTCAAACAAACAACTAAGCTGAAATACTCCCATTTTATCCACTTCATAAACAACAATATCACCTCATTTCTCTGAATCTTTGTACCACTTTTTCCAGATTTGTTAATCAACTCCAAAAACCCACCAAAAATCCACCCTTTATTCCTCTAATTTCTGCAAATTCAACCTGGGTTTCGAATCTTTGAACAAGAATGAGCTGTTGATCAAAGGGGTTTTCGCCGTTTACGGTGAACAGAACATTAAGTGTAAGTATACGATAACGAAAACTTTGAGAGCAACAACAACCTTAGTTGAGTATGAATAGAGGAGGGTCAGAAGGGGTTTCGCCGTTTACAGTGTCGCAGTGGCAAGAATTGGAGCATCAAGCTTTGATCTATAAGTATTTAATTGCTGGACTTTCTGTACCACCAGATCTAGTTCTTCCTATTCAAAATAGCTTCGGAACTTCTTCTTCTGCATTTTTCCATCGCCCTACTTGTGAGTTTTGTACTTTTGAACATTACTAATTAAACCCCACTAATTTTAATTTTGATTTTTTTGATATTTCTGTTTGATAAAGTTTTGATTTGTTTTTGGTTTGTTGGGATGTAGTGGATACCCTTTAATTTAATTTGATTTTTACAAGTTTTCTAATTGATAAAGCTTTGATTTTGTTTTATTGGGAATTTTATTGAATTTGGTTTTTACGAAATTTCTGATTGATAGATTTTGATTTTGTTTGTTTTGGCTTGTTTGGTTGTACTGGGATACTCATTAATTTTAATTTGATTTCTATGAAATTTTTGGTTGATACTTATTGATTTTGTTTGTATTGGTTTGTTGGGGAGGTAGTGGGAAACCTAATAATTTTAATTTGATTTCTACGAATTTTCTGGGTGATAGTTATTGAATTTGTTTATTTTGATTTGTTGGAATAGTGCTGGAATATTTATTAATATGAATTTGTTTTTTTATGAATATTTTGGTTGATTGTTATTAATGTTGTTTGCTTTGGATTTGGTTGATTTTGTACTGGGGTTACCCACTAATTGTAATTTGATTTTTGTGAAATTTCTGGTTGATAGTTATTGGTTTTGTTTGTTTTGGTTTGTTGGGGATGTACAGCAATGCCCACTAAGTTTAATTTAAGTTTATCTAATTTTTGGTTCATAGTTATTGATGTTTGTTTTGGTTGATTGTTGTGGATATACTGAGATACCCACTAATTTTAATTTGATCTTTAAGAAATTTTTGGCTGATAGTTATTGATGTTGTTTGTTTTGGTTTGGTTGGGGATGCAGTGGGATATTGTGGTAGAGAAAATTCTTTGTATGGCATTGGAATTGGGATTGGTTATGGAAAGAAGATAGATCCGGAACCGGGTAGATGTAGAAGAACTGATGGTAAGAAATGGCGGTGTGCCAAAGAAGCCTACCCGGACTCTAAGTATTGCGAGCGCCACATGAACCGTGGCCGCAGCCGTTCAAGAAAGCATGTGGAATCCAATCCTTTCTCCTCCTCTTCGTCGACGACGACTTCTGTGTCTGTTCTAAACCAGAGCCTTCCCCTCAAATTCAATGCATTTGCATCTGCTAGTAATGCTGCTGCACCGACTTCAAATCCAAATCAATCACAATTTCAATTGGATTCTATCCCTTATGCCATTCCTACCAAACAATACTCCAGGTATACATTCTTCCATACTAATATGATTTTCTTTGCTCTATGGTACCATTATCATTATTGCACTATACAACTGTTGCTGTTGGCTTTATTTTTATTAGGCAATATTGGCTACTGTATATGTACATCTCAGCTTTTGTTATTTTGCAATGTCAATTTATTAGGAGCTTGCTTCCATGATCGCTTTGCAATGTGTATGGTTCGATGTGCATTTACATATTATTGGAACTGGTCTTTTTAGTGTGTGCTGCTCTAAGAAAGTTGTTCCTATCAGATTAAAGTAATTTTGTATTCTTTAGTTGCTCATTTTGTTGCGGGTTAATTTTAAACTCTCCTTCACCATATCACATAACATCGCAGAAACTTTCCCATGTTCCCAGCACTCATAATCCTCACCCGCTTAAATTCTTACTTTCATTTTCACCACTACTTCAGAGAGATGACTCGTACAGAAAAACCAATTCAGTCTCTGATTTAAGGCTCTTACATTGCCCTTCCACAGTTCCACAACTCTTATTGAGTTATAGTCAAGAAACAGATAAGACTTTCTTGTTCAACCTAATTGACAGTTTTAGTCTTAGACCATTCATTTGTAAGTCGGAATTATAACCCCCTTCCCTTACTCACAATGCAATTGATTTAACTTCAATGTTGATACTGATAAACTATCATTTCTATTTAACTTCATCACAAATTGCACTGCTTTTATCTCCAGTGTCCTCTTTCAGTCTTTTGTACAGCCTAAAGGCCTTAACAAAATAAAAATAAAAATAAAAAAACAGCAGGGGACAAGCAAAAAAATTGCGGCTCAGGACTCGCCAGTTTGAGCAGAGAAGAAAGAGGATATTGAACATGATGATAATAGAGGCAGAAAACTGCGTAGCTGTCTCTGAATTAGGGCCATTTCCTCCTCTTCATTCATCTATATTCTTTCTTTTGGCTTAGTGAGGCATGCATTGTTTTAACTCCAAGATATGTCAACCAAGTGCTTTTCTGTGTCTCAAATTGTTGTGCTTGCAGAATGCCTCCTGAGTCTTGCCTGAGTCACTTTATTTAATTTAGATTCAAAGAATTCTTATGTTCCAAATTTCTGCGTTTTATGGTGGATATTGCGGGAGATGTGTGTAAGAAAGTAGCTGAATTATTTCAATTTTCAGCTTTTTATGGTAATGGATATCTTGGGAGATGTATGAAAGTGAGGATTAACGGCTTAAATTCAAGCAGATAGAGTACTTAATCCTTTTGGAAACATCACTTTCTTATTACCTTCTATCTGCCTTTGCTTGCTTCAAAGAAATTCTATACATATCGATGTTTAACCATTACCGATGGAAACATGCAGGCACCTCCAGGGGTCAAAACCTGAGGCTGGTGATAATAGATCCTTCTCTCAATGCTCAGGTGGCAACAGATCTCTCATTATGGACTCTGCTTTGGACAATACGTGGCCCTCACTGTCACCCCAGATGTCATCACTCTCTCAATCAAAACCGATGGATAATTCCTCATTGCATGACGATTATTCTCACCGCTCTTTTATCAACTGTGAGTTTGGCCAACCGCAGTCTGTGAAACAAGGCAATCGTTCTCTTCACCCTTTCTTTGAGGAGTGGCCAAATACCAGGGAGGCATGGTCGGGTTTGGAAGATGAAAGGGCCAACCAGGTTTCTTTCTCCACAACACAGCTCTCCATTTCTGTACCAATGACTACTACGGACTTCTCAGCCAGTCCACGATCCCCTCAAGGTGAAGTTACATTATTTATAAAATGAATGGAAATGTTATCATCTTCTGAAATCTGCATGACTTTTTTTTCATGCAGAATCTTGAAGTAAGCTGTGGTTTTGCCAAGCCAACACAAAATTTGGCTTTGCTTTGAAGCTCTTGGTTTTCTTGCTTCTCTCTAAGTTGTGTAGTTGATACTGATAATATGAGAAAGCCTTTTAACACAACTATGGTGTGAAGTAAAGATGCTAGGCATGCATGGATAAGGGGAAACTCAGCTGGAGGGGCTTGAAACTGAAGATGGAATAAAATTTTGTTCTGGAATCGTCTCCGTTTGGAAGCAGCATCCAAGGGTGCAGAAGCACATATGTGTAGTTATCAAACTTGTTGACTTTATTTGGATCGCTTATATTTATGCTTTTTAGAGTCTGCAATATTTGTTTCTGGTCACATTAAGAGGTTTTCATGGATTCTTTGCTAGACATGCAACTGTTTTGATCGTTGGCAAATATTGTTATGCCTTTTGCTATTGAAGATTTTATCTCATGTTTGCTAAGATTTCAGTTAAACGACTAAATATGTTTTTTTTTTTTTTTTTACTAAATAATTGTGTCTAGCTGTCTTGTTATTTTGAACTTTAAACTTTCAAGAAATTGCACCAAATTGCATGCCCCTCTTCACCTAGACACCTATTACCTCACTGTAAGTGAGTAGACGTAGATAATAGGTAGATAACATAAGAGAGAAACCATGGATAAACAAGAAGCACGAGGGACAGAATATATTCAGATGAGGGTGTAGCGTCTATTGATGCTTCTTTTTGACACTGTCGTAGGCCTTCTTGGCTTTCTCATGCTTCTTTTAAAGGGTACATCATACACTAGAGCAACTGTTAACTTAGGAGTTCGGTACACCAAATGGAAAAGTTTAGTAGGTCTAGTCCAAAAGGCAAATAAGAATGTTACAAGGAAATCGAATGAGACTCGAGATAACACTACTTCATTGCAAACCAAACAGCTCAACGAAAGCCTAAGTAAACATATATAGCCGAGTTGGTATGAATATTTTGCAAGGAAAAAAAAAACAAAAAAACTATTGCTCCCTAGTCTCTAGAGCATCAAAACTGTAGTGGGTTAGTTATTGAGGGCTCTTATTCAGGTTTTCAGATAAATCCAAGCACAATCATCACTTGGTATGATAATGAATAATGATACATGTAGCCAAGAAATGTATCCCTAATGGTGATTTAAGCTGCCATTACATTATGGGCTTCAGTTGGAAAAAGACGTTTAAAAAATCCGTGGGAACAAGTTTCTGGCTGAATTGACACTCAACATTAATGGTGAATAACTTGAACATTTATCATGATACTTGTATAAATTTTGAATTCAAGTGTTCAAATCATGATATTCAAGAATAAAATGAGTAGATTTACATAGAATTTTTAGCACACCAATAAATGTGTTAGCTCCTTCCGCATGAACCCTCCAATATATCAATGGCGGTGCCAACAATTTACATATGAGCTATCCGCCAAAGCTGCTACTGCCACATCATAGCTAGCATGTTGCGCCTGGGTTTCAATCATTCAATGGAAACAACTTGGATGCTGCCACCCATGTTAGGCTCCGCTAAACCAATACCCGGTAAGATCTCTGGGTACCAAACACCAAAAAATCTAGAACAATATCCTCATATCGATCTATGCACAAAAGATAAAGGCCGAGTATACCATCGTATTGTATGATGACTGAACTCTTCTTTCCCATGATGATACCTGTTTCTCAACAATAGGGTGACCTTGATCGGAGACATCCACACTTTAGCCAAGTATAAAAGACCTACTACAAGTCAAGTTGTGCACAAGTTAACAAATGGACATGGACAATGATGTGAGCTTAAGAAAAAAGCAAAAAAGGTAAGGTCGGAAGGACTTACATGCCCCTAATCAATTGGATGTTTGTCAGCTTGGCGAGATGTATAATGTGCAGAAAGCAAAAGCAAGGAAAGGAAGGCACTAGCAACAAATATTGCATCAAACCAGCGATGATAGAAGTCAAATTGTATATCTCCCAAAACATCAGTTATTATCATCCTGAAATGAAGCAGTTCAAAAGTCGCCCCTAAGTTTGCAGAAGAAAATATCATTCTTCACTAGCCAACACCATATAACTATCAAAATGTTGCAATTTGCTTAAAATTTAAAATATATGCAAGCCTCCCTGATCATTCCTAAATATATGGGAGCAATGTACAGGAAACAGAAGAAAAATCTTCAAATAATGGCAAGACAAAATTGTTCCTGAAATTCTTACTAAGAGCTAATTGAAGACCCTACTTAAGGTTTGTTTCCTCAAAATCCTGACAAAGTTGCTTTGTTTTGCTCTGTCATTTCCTGTACTCAGCTAATCCATTAGGTATTTTAATTAACTATTTTTAGATTAATATCCTAACCATTAGCAACACACAGTCATTATTGGCAGCTAATTAGCTAATCTTACATGTAAATTAGCAGCTACTCCACATGCTATGCAATTCAGGGTGGTAGTTGGATAGTCTTATAGACACTGTTTTGGGGATTTCAAGATAAACATTCGAGGTTTGTATTATATGTTATATCATATACAACTATTGCCTAGTAACAGACTAGCAGTAGGCAATTGTAATTGTTCTATACTTCTATCTGCTTCTGGGAAACATCTCCTATCGTAAAATACACCCTCAAGTTATGTTTTAATCCTCGAAAAAAAAAAAGAAAAAAAAAAATCCACAACAGATGAGGAACAGAAATCAATCAAACCCAAAAATAAAATATAAATGAATAAATTTGGTTTGACAAAAAGGTCCCATGTAACCATGTCCTAATGCTATCATGTAAGTTATTAATCTACAAAATCAAGACATGTAAGTGCCACTAAAAACCTAACACTTGAATCCAGCTATAAAATATCCTCAAGTATATAATTTGAACTTTTGACACACACAAGCGTCACCCTGATTGAACCCCAGCAATTCTAGTGCCACTAGTAATACTCGACAAAAAGTCTCAAGTGATCATAAATTCATAAGTGGAGGTCTGCCAACAAGTTTGCATGTGTAGCTCTAAAAAACTATCTTGCGAATTAAGCTGTAGATGTCACAGAGCATCAAGGCTAAAGAAAGTTTTGAAAGGGGAAAAATGAAAAAAAAATGAATAAGTTTGCAGACAGTCCTCAAGAGGATGAGAAAAATGCCCAATGCAGGCAAACAAACCACTGAATATTAACAATCAAAGAGAATATATACATTTACTTAATAACAAAATAGAATAGAATCACTTTTAGTATGACGATTACCTGTACTCAGTTGCTAGACTTTTCCTTATCAAAAGAATAGATGAGACAAAATACATTCCCATGATTTCTGACAAAAATAGGACAACATTGCTAGAAGATCCACTCCCAACTCTGGAAACTGCAAAGAAGAACTGCAAAAATCGAATATTTCTAGTTAGAATGCAAACCATGTATGCCAATGAAGCCCCAACTGATAGATCAAAATTGACAGGGCATTATGTCTAGGATTTTAAACTCATACAAGCAGAAAAATTCCTGAGCAAGTAACAGCACATAACTTCATTCATTAGATTCACTAGACAAATAACATGCAACATTGCAACCACAAATAAATGAGCAGCCAAACTACATGTTACAAGAGTATGGAAATCAAGGGAAAAGGGACCCTTGAGGCAACATTACCTTCATGAGGTTTGATAGAAATCCTCGAACTGATATGACAATCAACATCCCGATAAATAGTAGGGATATATACTGCACATAAAAGACCGAAAAAGGGAAATTAATTCACAGAATTTCAACAAACCACCATCACAATTACACCAATTAAGGATCATATGAAAGAATGGAAGATGCACAAAATTAACAACTGGAAATACAACATCAAACTACTCAGAAATATAATTTACATAGTTACTACAGAGGTTCTTTAGATATCTAACTCAGATGTGCAGCAGAACTACTATTACTTAAATATTTCATGAATGTCTGGGTAAACATCAAGTTAGACAATTAAGCTATTTGTAAATTTCAACATCTCATCCTATAAACAAATGAGAAATTACTATGGCCCAATAGCTTCAGCTTGGGCTCACCAACAGACCTACACGTTTCCATTTAAAAAAAATTGTCAATTTATCAAGACATTAATAGAGAAGGAAATTTCAAAACTCTTATCAAATCTTTCTATCATCAAAAAAAATTAATTCACCAAAAAAAACTAGTATACTACTACTACTCCATCCAAAAGGTTCTCAAAGTTATGTCCATAGATCATAGAGAAGTTAGCAAGTAATGGAGATCCATGAAGAATTAGATATAGTTGCGGATGGACACTCTTTATCTTGGACATTGTCATGAATCTCATGATGCACTCCTTGCAAATTTACACTATAAATCAACTATTATTGCCACCATTTATTCTTAAAAAAGTGCTAGTATCATCGCATCAAAGAGGCTGACAAAGTATTTTAAGGTACTACAAATAAAATCTTAATTCTATAAACCAATGCTAGTAATATCGCATCAATTAATAGCGTTGTTGATATCATGATCACTATAATTGTACTTACTAGAGGATAGGATCATCCAAAAATTAAACAAAATAATGGAACTGAAGTATGGGCCATGAAAGTAAACAATAGCAAAAGGCAATTCAGGTTATAATATACAAGAAGCAATATGTCAAGAGTTCATTAAGTCACCTGGGATAATAACGTGGCATCAATTCCAATATCAAAGTATTGTAGGAATATGCTGATTGTCTTTGTGACAGGGTCAACTGAACCAGCCTGTGTGGAGAAAAAAAAAAATCTTAGATCATCAACAGGATGCAGTTCAGCTAATTGTAAGTCAGTTCCGACATCATCACCATGAAAGGGGGAGGGGGAACTTCAGCTGAAAAAGTAAGCAAGACCCAATATAGACCAGTCTGGCAGAAAAAAATTACCTCCTTGAAGACAACGCTCTGCAAAGACTGCAGAACAAGGAGATCAATCAGATATACGAAACATCATTCAATAATAACTTAATAAGTGAAGCCAGATAGAAAGAAAGAAAGGAGTTAAAAAAAAAAACAAGGACTTAATACTGAAGTACTACAAGACAGGATTCTTAGAGATTACCACAATACAACGTAATTCTGAAACAAAAAGTTCAAAGGCATGTTCACTCTCAGAATTCTCTTTCCTATATCCAGTTTTCTTTCACCATCAACTATTTTTTCATAGGACATCTGAGGTAATATAATTAATTTCACTACTCCCAATCTAAGTGTTCATCCTACTTTACTCTATTTCTCATTTATACCAAAATTATCCCCTTTTAAGTTTCAAGATGAACCAGGAACAACTTAGCAATACATGTTAGGACAATTGCGCATCAGAAGTAGATAAGTTAAACAATTAGAAAAATAATATTACCTTAATCATTTTATAGACACAATAAACTGAACAGGCATAACCCAAAAAATTCTGCATGTGGCCTTTCCAAGTTCGAGAAAAAGCAGCAGCTTCCTGAAACAAGGGAGGTAATGATTCAGAAAAACAGCTTTCAAAGACACATCCCAGTAGGCCCAACTACTATCTCATTAAAAAAGAAGAATTTGAGACTAGCTCATAGCCCTAAAATAGATACATTCAAGAAGTTGCTTTAAGCACATCATACCTATTAAAGTTCCATCATAATTCACAAGTATACATGAGGCAAGATTACTACCAGTTACATTCCATCAAAAGCAAATAACAAAGTCTCCCAAAAAGTTAAGTGTTCTTTTTTAGGGGGTGATTTCTAGCTGCTTTGAGGCTTACATATAATTCTTTAGGTTTCAAGCTTGCAACTTACTAGCTTTCCAATTGATAAGCTAGCTCTTGAAATATATAAATAACTTACAAAGGCAAGCAGCTTTGCAAATAAAGAGTAGCTAGAATAATTTATTCAAACCACCATCACTTCTATGACAAAATATAAAAGCTCATGTTTATCCAATAAGCAACTTCGAGATGCTCATTGCACAATGCAGCCTTCCTCCAAGTATGCTCTTAAACCATGAGCTAATCTTAGCACTTTGTTAGATAGAGAATATCACTAATTAAAATGCAGACTTTTTGAAATCAAGGATGGACTATGGAGATATAACGGCAACGTTCACCATAAAGAACCCAACAACTAAAGTATTAAAAGTGCAGTACCATCAAAGGTCTCTTCATAAAGAGCATGAATGGAAGGAAAGAAGAGAAAAAGAAAGACATAATTGCAAATCATTATTCAAACCTCTGATACCCACAGTAGGACTCACAAACACAAAAGACCTTTGGTGCCTTTTAGTCTCTTTATTATTTAGCAAGAGATTGGGTCGATTTTTTAAGGCGCAAACCTATGAGACCTAATGGATACATGTTACCCGCAATAACATTTCCATCTAAGAAAACAAGATACCACAAAATACAATTTTAAGAGTTACATATGTCAGATTTTCCAATTCTACAATAATCTTAAAACATTTTCAAGAATAATACATACATTCTAAAAAGGACACATGCATAATTGCAAAATAGATCAGACTCCTACCCTAGTCACTTATGCTGAAAGGGGAAGGCAGTAGAAGGAATATTCTCCAGAGTTGGTTAAAATAGGGGTAATCTACTAATTGTAGGAGAAGTAAATTAGAGTGTTGAGATAAAAAAAACCAAGTCAGGCAATGGTGAGGGAATAATAGGAGGTAGGATGCATATTGAGGGGTATTAAAAAAGAGAGAATTATGACTTGGGAGAGTACCAACCTCTCAAATGTTGGCTAGACTGTAATTGGTGATTCTCACTTTGGTCATATCTTAGACTCTCTTTAGCATTTCCTTCTTAATGTTCCTCTTAAATACCTATAATCTACTGTTTTAGTGAGAGAATAGCTAAGGATTGTCTTGAATTTTAGCTATGATATAATGATATGCAATAGCATGATAAGGTACACAAACATGCTGAATTGCTGAGTGAAACAACAAAGTGACCACAGCATACCTTAGCTTGACGAAGCTCATAAATCTCTAAGAACAGCTGCTTTGACAGCTCCTCTAAAGCCTGTACCTCAGCTTCCAGATTCTTAATATCTAAAAAAAAAATAGAAAAATGTAAAAAGAAAGAGGAACCTTATAACATGAGGATTTTCACAAGGAAAATAAGTTTTAAAATAAAATTGAACTGTAAGAGAAAACCATGCACGCATATGTTTTTCCTTCTTTTTTTTTTCCTATTGGGATATTACAGAACAAATATACAAAGAGAAGTCCTCCTCATGCAAATAAAGCTATTACAAACTGATCCAAACATACAATTCCTTAGGATCTCTATTGTTGAAAAGCATTTAAAAAATCAAAATCCCTTTAAAAGTGTTTCATTTAGTATAGAACATCTAGCAGGAAGCTTCCTTAGAATCCCAACAGCCAACAATTAGCCAGATAATTATTAAGCCCCTGGTGCAGCAAATATATTGGAAATGGAAGATTTGGAGTTGGAAAAAATGTTTCCCCTCATTTATAAACCGACAATAGCTTATGTAAGAGACTTAATAAAAATTATTCAGTCCTTGAGACTTTGAGAAGTATCGGTCAGCAGAGACAAACACTTACAAAGTGGAATCAAATCAAACCCTACACCCAAAGACTAAAACCAAAGCACTAGCAAGTTTTAGAATAGATGTAAAGGATCTGAATCAATTTTCACATTAATTAATCAGAGGTCACAAAGCCAGCTTACAAACTGGTGGCATACCAAGACTTTGTTTCTTTACGCATCATCTTATTAAAATTTCATGGCAAAAATTGACATTGGCCACATGTTAACCAATGACCCCCCACCCCCCACCTAAAAGAAAGAGGCAAAGGGGGAGGAAAATGTGATATAGCTAAACAGTATGCTTCTTCAGAGACTAAAAACCATGACGTTGGAACCAACAAAAAAATAGCAAGACCTTGAAAGAAAGTAGAATTTCCCAGCAACTTGTAAGCCAAATATACAGCCAATAATACCTACTAGAGGATAATAAGCTCAAGGTAAACAAAAGTACAAGCAACCAACCTTGTTCCCTTTGGTCTTCCTGCACAGATCTCACAACTGTTCCAACAATTCTCTTCAGGAAAGATCTAGCATTCATCTTCTACAAAAAGACTTGTGAGTGAGCCAAATAAGCAATCCGGGAAAGCTAATGATCATAAATTAAGAATCTCAGTTTTTACAATTTGCTGTGAATCGAATTTTTGACTCTTAAATCAGCAAAAGAGTTCTTCATCCTCTCTTAGGAGGACAACATAGAGTAAGGAAAAAAAATAATGCGCAGTTAAACAATCGAGCACAATTTATTCAAGCGTGAGAAAGACCTTATGCAGCTTTTGTTCATGCCATAAAGCAGATGAGCTTATAATGTCAAGTAATTAAATAATATATACTAAAAGGTTAAGTAGCCATCTATTCGGAAAAAAGGTAAAGAGCAGCAAAGAAGAAGTGCAATTTCTTCACTGTTCAAAACCATTTTTAAACACATGAAACATTAAGAAGAATTATGACAACAGATAAAGCATGTATCATCAATAACTATTACTACCTTGCCCCATTTTCCTATTTAGGGTTTCCCAATTTACTTACCCCATTTTCCTTTTCAAAAAAACAATTCCTCTCTAATTTATCTCTGGATTTTAGATCCCACGCTCATTCACCCAATTTTCTCTCTCTACTTTTTCACTTGCATAAAATTATGTGCAAATGGCTATGCGGTAAGTAAATTGGGATGGAGAGAATAATATATTTAAAATAAAAAGAGCAAAGTATGATTCTGACATACCTCTTCTGATACTTGACTCCTCTCCATCTCCATTTGACAAAGTATGATTTTCTTCTTTTTGGTAACGCAAGTCTCAATTGATTGCACCAATTGCCTCTCCAAGGATTTTATTTCAAATTCCTCAATCTCCCTAACATACATTAAACCATGAGATAAAGCTCTCAATATTTAAATTAGTCATATATAGGAAAAGAATACATACCTGATAAAGAGAGACAGGTAGCTGTAAGGTAAATTGACAGCCCCAAAGCCTGATAAGACAGCCATAACAGTCACCCCAATCACACCAATTCTGCTAACCAACTGAGGCATGGTAAAAAATCCTGAGACATGAGAAATCAAATTATTTACAAGGGTTCTCAACTTTTTACGGTGAACTGTGGGAAAAACAAAAAAAATAAAATCCAACAAAACAAAACAAAATCCATGGGTTAAAGACTATTGTAATGGAAGTCAACCTTAAAAGTCACATCTTATTCATTCTTAATAAGACACTAATGGGAGAGTAACTATGACCATTAAATTACATATTGTTCAAGTGGTATCTCTTCCCTTCCATAAAAGAAATGTTAATTCAATAAAATGCGGAGTTTTAAACATAAAGCGGGGTTCATTACTAGTGCCTTTAGCTAGAGCTGGCTTCCAATATACCCAGTGAATATGATATGGAATCCTCAAGGCATCCCTAAACTGTGCTAGTCACATTGGCACCCAGTTGAGCTCAAACTAAACCCATTTATTGCTTAAAATTGTGGTTAGAGGAAATGCAGGGATTTTTTGGATAAAGCACAAAGAATTGAATTGAATTCTGCAAACTTCATCAATGGACTGAAACCCTGCAAACTTCATCAATGAACTATATGGGATATTCCAATTCTCAATGTCAAGCAAATAGTTGGTGGTGAAAGTCCCCATCTATAACTAACAATTCAAATGTCAACACTACATATAAATTACACTGTTTTAACTAAGTCTGCATAAACCTTGCTACTCCAAACCCTGAGAACAACAATCAAAAATTGACGGTTGCTGTATATCAAGATATGCAAATATCATACAGGCATAAAGCACTATTATACAGCCAAGAGAGAAAGGCGACTTATATTATCAATTTAGCTAAAGCATGTCTTGGTATTGAAAAGCTGCAATATTAAAAGAGTGAGGACTCCAACAGGGTTAATTAAAAGAGCGTTCATCTAGAAGCAAGCTAGCAAACACACATAAGCAATAAAAGAATACACAGAAATACAGAATTTCGGAGCATTAACAGGAAATTCAGACTGTAACAATTACCTTTATCGGGTGAAGGCATGGGGAAGTGGATGCCCATTCGCCAAAAAGCATACAAGAAAGCAACCAAGAATAAGATAGCCCCAAGTGCAGCTCGTTCCTTTCTTAAACCTGTTAAAATAGATCAGTCATTCCATAGTAGTTAGCAATTTAGCATAAAAGGATAATCTATAACCATTTTAGTTTAGAAACACTATAACATCTTATACTACACTAAAGCGGAAGCAGCTAAATCAGATTTCCTCTCCTAGACACGTTCTATATATGTGTGTTTCTGTTAAATTCATTTACAGTGTAATCAATCAAATCTATTAACAAATAGCTACATTCGAAATAAAAGTGTAATCAACAGATCCCTAACTTATTTCCATACAATAATACCTTAATAAATGGTACTATATCTATAGTCCGACTTTGTACAACATTGACAATGAAAAGCAGCAAATCTCGAAATAACAATGAAGATGGAAAGAAATGCAAAATAAACAAGAGAGCTAAAATACCATTATTACAAAGCATCAAGTAGCAATGATAATACGGCAACATAAAAACCAGCAACAAAATCAAGCAAAACAAATCCAGCTTCCAGTTCATCCATCTAGCCCTGCAGCAAAACACAAAAAACACACAACAATAAGAACTACTTCCAATTTCAATGGACAATAATGTAGACGGGATTCGACCCAACACCCCCACTTCCCCTCCCCATACAATCCCGAGACTCTAAACTAGTCGACACCCACGACACGATAAAAGAATCTTACTCTTTGGAAAGAACAGGAATGATCTCGAACAAAACAAGCTGAAGAAGATTACACGAAAAAGCGAAAACAATACTAAAAATGATCTGAACAAGAACCCTTTTCTCTTCATACTCTTTGTATAATCTACGATTCAAGAACCATAAACCTGCCCAACCCAACAACACCAAAGAACCCACCATTACTACTCCTTCCATTATTGACCATCCCCACCCCATTTTCTCTCTCCTCTGAGATTCTGATTTTGATCAAAAACCCCTTTTTTTCTTCAATTGGGAATTGCAGATTGATGTACTGGGGATGCAAAATGTCCTGGATCTGGTAATTTTGGGTTGATTTTGATTTCATAACAGATTGCAGTTGTTCAATTTTATGCTCACTTCTTCTTCAAGTTTGATGAGCTTTGATGTTTTCGATTTTGCGCTTCTCCCCCCAATTTTTTTGGATGCTCACTCAAAAAAAAAAAAAAAATAATAATAATTCTTATTACAAAGGAAAGGAAAAATAAAATTAGGATGCAATAATCAGTTAATTACTGCTCGTAATCCGTTTGGTATAGGCTGATTCTATGAGGGGTATGTCCGTATGGGTTCGTTGGGTTGTACTCGTAACTCGTCTGGGCTTTGGCTAGTGCTATCAGACCGTATGGGGTCGACTGGTCGGTCGAGTATGTTGGGTTGGTTCATACGACTCGTATTCGAGTGAGTAGTTATTCGATGTATATTTGAATACATGTTAAGATTTGTTCAATTTGGATTAATTGGTGATTAATTTATTATGGTGAATGAACCAATTTCAGCCATGCTTGCATTCGATTCGTAACGGTTTCAAATACAAGTCGAATATGTGTATCAAACTCATTGGAAACTAATTCGTAATGGTTGGGTCAATTTTATCAATTTTATTTGTGACTTATGAGTGTCAAACTCATTCGAAACCTCTTAGGAGGTGTTTGGTTCAACATATGACATCAAACATGCAAATAATGCAGGCCAATGAATTGAAATAGTTTGAATATAAAAAGGTGCTCTGTTGCTCTTAATGTGCCTACATTGTGCCAAAGTGTATGAAACGAAGAGCTATAATTGTCCTAACAAAATTGTGGATACCAACTAGCTTAGTTGATTAAAACATTGAAGGTGGTATCCAAAATTTGGATCCAAATCCTTCTACATTACTGCCCTTGCGGCTTTTTTGACACACAAAATAAATATAGTACTTCGTATTAAACATAGTATGAATTAAATGAACTATCGGTCTTTCACACACAATATAAACTAACTAAATGCATTCTTCCTTAATAGATACATCTATAAATTATTGTCCTCTCAATTATTGAAAGATTCAACCATATATAATGCATATTAATAAGCTAAATACAAGTTTCTCAACATAAGAAACGTTGTATGTTTCTCAAGATAGATTTTCATCTATTTGGTCAAACAAGCAAGGTTTACTTTCGTCTATTTAACAAAACGGGGGATTAACACTATTGACTATATTCCCACTGTTCTCTCTTCGAAAATGGAGGTTGAGAAATTCTTCTAAAATGGAGGAAAGCTCACAAACAATGACAAATAGCTACCATTTCGGGTTAACTATGCCCTTAAATTATATACGGAGTATTTTCTTTTAGGGGTTTTCGTTAAATGGTGGTGTTGAGGTTAGGGTTTGTTGTGGTGTTGGTGGTGTTGAGTATAGTGTTTGTTATGGAGTTGAGGTTCGTTCATCATTAATGATGAGAAAGGTTGAAGACGATGAATAAGGTTGAAAAAGGACGATGAAGAAAGTTGAAGCAATGGAAGGAAATGGACGAAGACGGAGCAAGAGGCCAAAGTCAACCAACAAAAAACAATAAAATATTGACAAAGTTGCTATTATTTACCACTTTTGTAGTTTTGCCATTTGAGAAAGAAACATCCCTTGTTTCTTGATTGAAAAACCGGGGCTCCCTCATATTTATATTGCAAATTCATTTTAATAACTATTAATATTTTCATAAATTCTTGATAGATTACCCTTTTTATGTATACACCATGCCCCGACAAAAAGCTAGTTGAATAAAATGTATACATATAAACTGTGTATTTATTAAGGTATGAGTATTTTTTAAAGCAAACTCAACCCTCAATAAGTAAATTTGTCACTTTCTTACCAACATCAATGATTTATTATGTATTATATGCATGCACATTTAATTTATATTTTTCATTATCAAAGTATATAAATTGCACAATTATTTATGTTTTCTACCATTACAAAGTACTTCGTATATTATCTACCTCTATTTGTTCCCAAATTTCGTCGGTAGGTTTCACATTGAACTATGAAAACTTCAATTCCCGTTTTATTTTTTTCAAATTAGTAGGTTGAGTTTAACTAGGCTTTTAAAAAAACTTTTTTTTTGCTAAACAACCAAAACACTTATTTGATAGAGTCAACCCTTTAAATTGGTCAAATCTTTTTTTTTTATTATTATTATTTTATAATCAAGACAAGGCCTTAATTGAGAAAGTGATTTGGATTCATATGGGTTTAGGGTTCGTCATCAACTCTACGATCAAAACATTAGCGCAGATTACGAAGGTCTCTATTTGGAAAGATGCAAAGACATCGAAAATCACTGTTCGTGTCAAGTTTGAAGCGATAGAGTGTGAGTTATGCTCGATATGTAAAATAATTATGATTTTGATTGTAAAAGTTATGTTATTTTCTCTAGATTTGTGGTTTACAAATCTTTATTATTATTGTAGATGTCGTATGACTATTATTAATGATAATATTCTTCTTCATGTAAAAAAAAAAGATACTCCCTCCATTTTTTTTATAGGCTAGAGATGAGATTGCGCGGAGTTTTAGGTGGTTTAATAATAAAATAAGATGTTAGTGGGGTGGATAAGGTTAGTATTTTATTGAAAAGTAAAGTGGTGTGAGAAGGAATGAGGACCATTGGAGGAGTGAGAAATGATAAAGTAAAAAAGAGTGGGGACATTAGTGGGTACATATATACTCCCTCCGTCCCAATATATAGTTCTTATTTGTGTTTCTTCACGGTATTTAAGAAATGTGAGGAGAAAGTGGATGGAGTACATTAAAAGTGGAAAAAAGTTAGACAAAAATACAAGGCGAATTGATAATTTAAGGGGGAAAAAGTGAAAAGTTCAATCATAGACAAAAGTTAGAAAGAGAAATTGGAAAAAAAATACATGAAAAGTGGATAATTTAAGGGTATATTAGAAAGTTCAATAAATAAAGTTAAAAATAATGAGGGCATAATGATCTTTATATACTATCCAAAAATAGAAATAGGAACAACATTTTAGATCTCCAAAATAGAAAATCAAAACTATAATATGGGACGGAGGGAGTATTATTAAACTGTAAGATATTTCCAAAAACGGAACTCTAGCTTATTATTAAAAATAGACGAAAATAATAACTCTAGCTTATAAAAAAAAAAAACCGGAGGGAGTATTTATGGTAGAAACTTAACTCCAATGTTTGTATTACCAACTGGTATGAATTCTCCATAATGTACAACTATGTCTTGTACATGGGGAAAAAACTAGGTCTTGCACACAATTGCATGCATAAAAACGCTAGCTTGAACTAGTATAAATTTGAGTCTTTATTGATATCTATGTTACTTGAACGCGGGTACCCATGTCTGACTTAACTATTTTTGTGGAAAAATTCCATAAGTTTGAGCTAAGTAAGTTGTCCAAGTGTTATATAGTATAACTTATACCCAATTTGATCTAAGTATTTGAGGTAAAATGAAGAGTTTGATCAATGTAGATTGAAACTTATTGTTTCTTACTTGATCATCAATTATTCATTTATTCCTTATATCCTCTCTTTTTATTAATTTATAATGATAATAAAATGTATGACTTGATGTTTAGAGACACTAGAGTAATGCCCTAATAATCACACGAATAAGCTAGACTATTAACAAGATAGTATCAGTGCCCCACCCAACAGGAAAAAATTGTAAATTTGTGGCCAAAGCAAGTGAAAGCATGACTCTTCTAAAAAAAAAGAACCATGACATATGAAATCAAGTAACTCACTATCAAAAGACATGACCTAAGTTGTGTTATTTACGATTCTTAGTTTTGGATATGACTATATGAGCTACCCAATACAATACATGCATAGCTATTTGTGTTGTATTTGAGTTGAACATGCCATTTATAAAAGCACAATTAAATTGCGCTAAAGTGTGTAACCCGTGGTGCAAATTTGAGATAGGTTTAAATGGATGATTCATCTTTCGACTTCCTTACTACCCCATTATTTTTTTCTATAAAATTAACAAGGACATGAAGGAGTGAAGGACTACATGTTTTGCATATCTAGAGTACGTCATAAATTGCCGTCTTTGACCATTACGTTACGCGTGCTTCTGGAAGAAAAAAAAAAAAAAAAAAACACTCCCTACCTTAAAATTAAATAACAATAATAAAAAAAAGCGATGACGTGGCGAAGACGCGAGTGCGACTAAAAGATGGGCCCAACAACCCAAGAACACAATTTAAAGCGCGTGACATAATGACGATTCAACTTTGCCAGCTGGACTTCCGGACCAGTCAAGCTGGCCAACCTTATCCTCTTTCGTTTTCCATTTCTTTATTCATTTTCATTTTTTTTAATCTCCTCAAAATCACCTGTTTTCTTCATTTTCCGTCACTATATTCTAAAAGCAACTCTTTTTCCTCATTTCTTTTTTCTGGATATAATAATTCAACAACAAAATTAAATTTATTTAATCCAAATTTAATAACAAAACTTTGGGGCTCTTTGCTAAACAAAGAACAAACCCTAGATCTGTTATTTCTGCAATTTTAGGATTTTTTTCATCTTCTTTTTCGTTTGTTTTGCAATCGTTTTAGATCTTCTGGATATTATCGCCAAGGTCAGTATTTAATTTCTTCATTTTTGGTGTTGATTTTTGTTGCATTTGATGTAATTTTGTTTCAATTTCTTCAGATTTTTGTTGATTTTTTATTTGAGCTTGTCTTTTGGATCATTTTTGGAAGAAATGAGATTTGATGAATGAATTTGAATGTTTCTTAAATTGGATATTAATTTGGATTTTGTGTAGTTGTGTATATAGGAAGCGGTATTGGAATTTGGGGGAAAGATATTTGTAGTTGTTACTCTTGTTAGTGGATTGATTTGAAGGAAGAGAGAGAAAGAACCAATTCGTAAAAAAGGGGGAACAAAATGATGTCAAGATCGTATACCAATCTATTAGATCTAGCTTCGGGGAATTTTCCTGCGATGGGGTTGGGACGGGAGAAAAAGCGGCTTCCGAGGGTGATGACGGTGGCGGGAGTGATATCGGAGCTAGACGATGATCAGGCGAATAGTGTATCGTCTGATGTACCGTCTTCGATTGTACAAGACCGTGTGATCATTGTAGCGAATCAGCTACCGGTGAGGGCAAAGAGGAGGCCGGATAATAAGGGGTGGAGTTTTAGTTGGGACGAGGATTCGTTACTGTTGCATTTGAAGCATGGGTTGCCTGAGGAAATGGAGGTTTTGTATGTTGGGTCTTTGAAGGTGGAAGTGGACTTGGATGAACAAGATGATGTTTCACAGATTTTGTTGGAGAAGTTTAAATGTGTACCGGCTTTCTTGCCCCCGGATATTCATACCAAGTTTTACCATGGGTTTTGCAAGCATCATTTATGGCCTCTATTCCATTATATGCTTCCCTTTTCGGCTAGTCATGGTGGGCGCTTTGATCGGTCATTGTGGGAAGCTTATGTGGCTGCCAATAAAATTTTCTCTCAGAGGGTGATTGAGGTTATTGACCCTGAGGATGACTATGTCTGGATTCATGATTACCATCTGATGGTCTTGCCAACTTTCTTGAGAAGACGATTCATCAAATTGAGGATGGGATTCTTTCTTCACAGCCCGTTTCCTTCTTCAGAGATTTACAGGACTTTGCCTGTGAGGGAAGAGATCCTTAAGGCATTGCTTAATGCTGACCTTATTGGATTCCATACCTTTGACTATGCTCGTCATTTTCTGTCTTGTTGCAGTCGGATGTTAGGCCTGGAGTATAAATCGAAGAGGGGATATATTGGATTAGAATATTATGGTAGGACTGTAGGAATAAAAATTATGCCAGTTGGGATCCATATGGGGCAGATTGAGTCGGTTTTGAGGCTTGCAGATAAAGAGTGGAGATTGAAGGAGCTCAAACAGCAATTCGAAGGGAAGACTGTGCTGCTTGGTGTTGATGATATGGATATTTTTAAAGGGGTCAACTTGAAGCTTTTAGCTATGGAGCAAATGTTGAAGCTACACCCAAAGTGGCAGGGAAAAGCAGTTATGGTTCAGATTGCAAATCCCTCCAGGGGAAAAGGGAAGGATCTTGAAGAGATTCAGACTGAAATTGAAGCTAGCTGTAAGAGAATTAATGAAACCTTTGGACGTCCTGGTTACGAACCCATTGTTTTTATCGATAGACCTGTTTCCCTGAGTGAAAGAGCTGCATATTATACTGTTGCTGAGTGTGTAGTTGTCACTGCAGTCAGGGATGGAATGAACCTCACTCCGTATGAGTACATTGTCTGCAGGCAAGGGGTTTCTGAATCTTCGTCTGGTTCGTCATCTAGTAGCCCCAATAAGAGTATGTTGGTCGTGTCAGAATTCATAGGCTGTTCTCCTTCTCTGAGTGGTGCTATCCGGACAAACCCATGGAATGTGGATGCAACAGCTGAGGCTATGAATGAGGCTATCTCTATGAATGATGCTGAGAAGCAGCTACGCCACGAGAAGCATTACAGATATGTTTGCACGCATGATGTGGCATTCTGGTCAAGAAGCTTTTTCCAAGATCTTGAGAGGACCTGCAGGGACCATTTCAGGCGACGCTGCTGGGGAATTGGGTTGGGTTTTGGTTTTAGGGTAGTGGCACTTGATCCTAATTTCAGAAAGTTGACCATTGATGCTATAGTCTCAGCATTCTCTAGGTCTAAAAGCAGGGCCATTCTATTGGATTATGATGGCACTATGATGCCTCAGACATCCATTGACAAGAAGCCCAGTCAAGAGGTGATAAGTATCATTAACTTGTTGTCTGCAGATCCCAGAAACACTGTTTTTATTGTAAGTGGGAGAGGAAAAGATAGCTTAGGAAAATGGTTTTCACCTTGCAAAAAGGTTGGCATTGCAGCTGAACATGGATACTTTATGAGGTACCGATATTGCACCTGTGTGTAGCAATGATTGTGTGTTTTCTTGTGCTTCTTTTACTAATGCATTTATATGATACTTGGTTAGATGGAGTGCTGAAGATGAATGGGAAATGTGCGGTCAGAATTGTGATTTTGGATGGGTACAGATAGCTGAACCTGTCATGAAGCTTTATACAGAAGCAACAGATGGTTCGTTTATCGAAACTAAGGAGAGTGCCTTGGTCTGGCATTATAGAGATGCTGACCCAGGTTTTGGATCTTGTCAAGCAAAGGAGATGTTAGATCATCTAGAAAGTGTTTTAGCAAATGAGCCTGTTTCTGTAAAAAGTGGCCAGCATATTGTTGAAGTCAAGCCTCAGGTATCTTCTTTGCTTTAACTTATTGTCAATTTCATATTTCTGTTCAACTTTATAATGACATCTGCTTTTGATGATTTACTATAAGAATTGTTCAACTCCATAAACTTGTTAGCTAATAATGGAAAGATGTATTGGCAAAAATTGTGCCAGTCAGACGTAAGTTGGGAATAGATTATGACATAATTTAAGCATTTAAAGTCATTAAGGTGTATAGTGGAGATCTAGTTGTGTGTTGAAAACTTTGGAAGTCAGCAGCAATGAAGTTGCTGTATTAGCCTTTTTGCCCATATTTTGCTTATACTTCATATTCAGATATTGGAAAACAAGGTTTCAAGGGAAAAAGAAAGGAATGATCTAGATCCTCTTATTGCATACGGAGTATATGATTGAAGTGGAATCAGTTTTCCCTCTTGGATTATAGGTGGCATGGAAAATTTTAAATCCCTTCATTGTTGTTTAGAATCCCCCTTTACACATATATATGATGAAGCACTAGTTTAATATATAAGAAACTGTATAAACCCACCAAAATGCTCATTACAGGCTTAAATTATTTTATTATGCTATTGCTGTATCCATATGACCAACGTAATGTGAATTTATGTACTTAATATCAGTGACATAAACCCTTGCTGTTTTGTGACTATCATCTCCCTAAACAAAATCTCTCAGTTTATTCAGAGGTATTTTGAACAAAATCATCTTTAGGCAACGTGTTTACTTAGATTTTTTGCAAGTCAACGATAATGCTGTTGCATTTGAATCCTTATGTTAGATCTTTGTACATGGTTGATTTCTCCAACACTTAGTTCCCTATTCTTGGCTATACTTGCTTATGCTTAACACAAATAACCAGCATATTCAGGGTACAATGATGAAATTCATATCTATTTAACACTTAATGAAATTTGCAAAAGTCTCTTTTATCTAGATATTTTCTCTAGTGAATGCTCACAATTTACAGTAGAGTGGGTTCCGTGAACAATATATTTCTCATTTTTTTTTTTTAAATGAACTGTACTATGCATTCCCTTCTATAGCCATATGAGTGGCTACTTTATTCCATGCATGGTCCTCAGTATAGGTCAACCTTCCATTAGAGATTTTATTATTGGAACTAGTAATCAAGGGTTCAAGGATAAATAAGGGAGTCAAATCCAATATCATTTATAGGATTTTCTTAATTTCCTCATAAAAATTGATTTGAGAGGATCACACATAATCACCATTAGTTATCTCTTGAGTGTTTGAACTTTTAGGAATAGCTTTAATTTGCTGGTAAGTTTAGATAACTTGTATGGTAATATCTAAAGGTTTGTAGCTCTGTTTATCTACACACTTACACTGACAATCTAAGTTTAATTCGTAATCGTATTTGGATGAATACATGAATTGATTTAATTTCCTATGCTCTCTTGTAGTGAATTGAACTATTAGAATACCTTTTCTTGTTATTTTGTTCTATTGATTTGAACATTCAAATAGTTTTGAATTATTGAATAAAGTGTTCTACAAGTATTTTGTAGTACAAACAAAATCTTAATACTATGTATATGTATAAATTCATAGGATTCTTCTGCATTCTTTAATTGTACAATATACCTCGTAAATATCAATTTCAAAATTTTGGGTTTTGTACAGTGAACTGAATGCTGAATGATACAATATACAACATAACAAGATTAACAACGCATCAACAACATTTGACATATTACAACAAAACAAATATATAAAACAAACTAGGTAGTCAAACCCTTCTGCCACATTTATTACCAATTGAAAGTAAAAAACACATTTTGTTTTGTATTATTTATTTTGTTCCTTGTGCATGAAAATTTAGGCGTATATGTCGTACAAACTTAGAACTGAGGGTTTTCATCTAAAATTTCCAACATTATATACCTCCTCTATTCCAAAAATATTGCAACAAGGATGAAATTACGCATCCCAAAGCACATTTTATATGCTAAATATCTATAATTATATAAGAGTAAAAATTATAAAAAGTTGATAATATGAAAGTATTTTACGAGACGAATCTAACATGATCCTGCATGACTATATTTTACCTTACGTATAAATCATAATATGTGGTCAAACAAGCATGATGAATAGTCTAAAAGTCCGGTTGTTGCAATATTACTAAAATGGAGGAAGTATAAATATACTTAGTATAATGCCAATATTATTCTAAACTCAAACTCTATCAAAGTCGCTATCATTATCTTAAATCGTTTATGCTGCATGCCTTGATGACGTGCTCTGTTTTTTTGGAATGTTGCTCTGTGTGCTGTGCTATGCTGTGTGTGTGTGTGTGAGAGAGAGAGAGAGAGAGAGAGAGAGAGAGAGATTAATCTGTTGTTCAAAGATAAAAATAAGCTAAGAAATAGCAACACACATAAACAAGAAATGTAGATGAGGAAAATAAAAGGGAAAATAACAACACACATAATCAAGTCTTTAGGAGAAAGGGGATGGGGGAGAGGGAGAGATATTTGGGGTTAGAGATGGAACAGGATCTGCTGGACATGGAGACCAGTCTTGGTAAGGGAGGAGAAGAAGAGGTGGATGACTGGGAAAGTGGGAACTGGGCTAGGGTTGAGTTAGTGCCTTTGTGGCTGAGGGATTTGAAATGAGGAGCTTGGGCAACAGTGTGGGTTGCTGGGGAATCTACTTAGAAAGACTTTGTGGGGAAAAGCTGGAGTTATTTATTAACAAACAGTAAACTATCTAAGGGAGAGAGATTGCTTTTCCCGCATCAAATGCTAAATGGCTCTTGGTTGTATCTTCTTCATACTTTGCTATGTTGTGGCTATGATTACCTTAATTAGGGTACTTGGTACTTTTTACTTTTTATTACTCATAAATGCTATTTTCATGTTGGAACATCCAACACTTTGTACTTCTGTGTAATATACTAATATGTGATAGAATATAATGTTAAGATGTTGCAATATGAAGTTCATGTAATCCACTAATGGTTTTTCAATGTTTGACTTTTTTTTTTTTTTTACTTCTTTCAGGGTGTAAGTAAAGGTTTAGTCGCGGAGAAGATATTCACCAAAATGGCTGAGAGTGGAAAGCATGCTGATTTCGTTTGCTGTGTTGGAGATGATAGATCTGATGAAGACATGTTTGAGATCATTGGGAGTGCGATAAACAGTGGTATACTGTCAGCAAATACGTCAGTATACGCTTGTACAGTCGGACAAAAGCCGAGCAAAGCAAAATATTATTTGGATGATACTGCTGAAGTCATAACCATGCTTGATGCCCTTGCTGAAGTTTCAGACCCTTTAACGTCAAGTGACGATGAGACAGGAAGCCCCTCTTGATAGTTGCTTCAGTTATTGTTCAAGTAAATATTGCTTTAGTCTTCAAAATAGCATAACTCAAGGATTTCCTTTCTTGCCTGATACCTCTGGGACCAAGTTGGTTCATACCCTACTGGGAGATCCAGAAAATGTCTGAAATTGAATCTGGCTGAACAATTGAGGTGGGGGATGGGTCTTTTGAGAACTTTTTTTCCGGATTGCCTAAAGGTATACGCAATTGATATTTTCATGCTTGGAAAAGGCTGATTAGGATTGGCAAGTGGGGGACTTTGCTGCGTCAAATGTACATAGAGAGGCTCACCAGGCTTTGCCATTGGATCCGTTCTGAAATTTGTCGTGTAAGAGTTGCTTTGTTCCATTAACTGCCTGGTTGGTGATTGACTCGTACAAGTATTGAAGTCAGATGTCTGGCAAGAACATAACGGGTTGGCTTGTAACTTGCCACATTGAGTTGTGGGTATAGATGTTTTAGCAATTGTTCTTTGCCTCACCCCTCTATTCTGAGAGAGTGAATTCATTTTATGTTTACCTGACAATGTTGAATTCTTTACTAGGTGTACTCCATAGGCAATTGTTTGGGCTGCTGATTATATTTTAAAATGCCAGAATAGGAGTGTTACTCATTCTTTATTAAAATTCCTTCAAGATGTGAAGCAGCAAAAGACTGCTGCATATAATGATTCTGCTTTCGGTACATCCATAGTCCGTAGTATTAAAATTTTCAGACCCTTCAGTGATTGCAATGTATATTAAGGCTTGCAATTGCTCTTTTAAGTTGGAAGTCCGAATCTCGGAATTTTGTACACTAGGAGTGCATTTTGTACCCATGGTTGCTCCCTAGGCATTTGGTGGTGGCATGGAGGCACATATTGAATTGCAGGCGCAATATTTTGTTTCCAGTTAAGTGCTGAGCAGAAATTGACGGAGTTGCATGATACTGAACATATCGCACTACATTGGTTTCAATTCAACTGTTTAAGAAAGAGTTCAACATATATCAAAGCACCGAGACGTGGTGCTAACATTGGTTCCAATCAACTGTTTAAAAGTCCATTTATCAAAGCATCAAGACGAGATGCTACCGCCTATCGGCCTTCACTTGTATCATTCACAGACCTATGGCGACGAACCCTGAACTTCCAGTGTTGAATCTGAAAGAGTTTTGAAGGATGATTGTTTTATGGGTTTGTTTCCCTAGATTAGCTCTAAATGGTTTGAGTAGGTGTGCCTTTAATTGCTGATGAGCACAACCAAGCAATCTAAGATACGATATGCCATATGTTGACAAAAATAGATACTAAGCATTACTTTTAACAACCATTTTTATAAAGAGCGTTTAAAGTGTAATTAGACAACGATTCTTCTGACTTGGACTGTGAGTCTTTTGAGAAATCTTGAACTAGAAGATGAAAAAGGGGCGAAATTGGATCTGTTTGGTAAAATATTGGTTAATTTACAATATCTATCTTACCCAAAAAAATTAATAATAATTACTTTGTTGATGACTAAAGTTTCAAACCTCAATAAAAGTTGGGGGGTTAGAGTGTACTCAAGTAATTAGAGGCAGAAATTGTGTGTGCTCATTTGTTTGTTAATTTTATTTTTCCTCGATTACATCTTTTGTACTATCAAGTAAAATGTTACTCCATAGTTTTACCATCACTTTATTATAATAAAATTGCTTACATTACTCTAATGTACCAAAATAACAAATAGATTCCAACACAATTTGCCGGCTTGAATATGTGATTAATGTCTTGATCCTCCGGGTTAACATACAGAGCAAATGAATATGTAATTAATGTCTTCGAGGCAAATTTGTTTGATCCCCCGGGTTAACATACAGAGCAAATCAATATCACAACCATATATTTTTAACATCTAAGACTTTATTTTGTATAACATACACTTCGTACATAGTTGAGATCAATTGGATTAAGTTTCCCATATTTAGGTATTGACAAAGGTGAGATTATCACCTTAATGGATGTATCGACAACTCAACAAGTCATATGAAAAAATAGAAAGATGATTTAAAGGTGGGAGGATAAGGAAAAATGACGTAGAGTAAATTGATGGAGTTCAAATGGACTAAAATAGTGGGCATCAAATGCTTTGCTTATCTATAAACATTTAGTCCAAATTGGTGGTTCAAATAGTATTAAAGGTTATTTATTGCAAATGAAATACAAAAATGTCAATTGTTTAGTTATAACAAGTTAACAACCATCACAAAAACCCTTGTAAAATAGAACAACTCGAACATATCATTTAATTTATGGATTTCATTTAACTTATAGGCGTTATAGTTGTTTAAATTATTAAAAAAGTGTGAGATTGGATTTGTCTACACCATTGTTCTCATGGCTTTAATCTGACTAAATATTTTAGCACCCAACTCCAATTCTATCTATCCACTTTTTTGTTGAATGAAAAATCAAAACATGAACCTTGATGTAAGTTTGCACGAAAGTGTGACCCTTTGTAACGCACATGTAACACATTTTTGATGTATGCAATATGCATACATGCGTGCCTTAAGCCTTAATAAGATGCATTAAATATTTTTCCTACTTTGACAACACTGGTTTGGATATTCACGGAAAAATCGCGCATCAACTGAAAATATCATTGTTAAATAATTTTTAAGTGCCATTACATCGTCTCTCCTAGGCCTTTTACATTTGTTGATGCAAAACTTTAACCAATTCATCCAAAAATGTAAAAAATAAATTGATATTTGAAAAATATCAAAAACCTTTTTCCATAAGTCCATAACATTTGCTCTTTTCTAAAATATCAATAAAAATTGCGTCACAATTCATATACGTATTATACGAAAAACGTAAAACTCTACCTAGTGTTATTACAAAGTAGTGTGAAACATAGAAATTACGGATTTAGAGTCACATACGAGTAAAATTATATAAAATTGATATTTTATAATATGTTTTTTTTTAACGTTAACACATAGTATGTATATATATCGAGATGAATCTTACTCTTAGAATATTTCGTTTGATCAACCTTTTCTTTTCTTTCAATAAAAAAATACGGAGTCACATTTTTTTTTTTTCTTTTTTCCCTTTCTTTTAAAAATATTCATAATGTTTTTTTAAGGTCTTCTAAATTTTGAAAGACCCTTGACTGGGCAATTGACGACTGAATCCATCTGAACCCTAACCCTTACCCGCCACACGTGTAAACCACACTCGTAAAAAAACTGGTCCCTATATAAATCTCCGGAATTTGCAAATCTAAACCATTCTAACTTTCCAATAATTTCACTTTTAGTTCCTCAATGTTGCTTCATTTCGCTTAGCAGTCCCTCCCCATTTTTTTTTTGTTGAAGCGAGAAATTCAATCCCCAACTCCATAACTTGGAAGAAAGAGAGAGAAAGTTTTAGAGAGAGAAAGTTTCAAACTCTCTGAATAAATTTAAAATTTAATTGAAATTAATAATTTTGTAATAACTTTTAATAAAAATTGATAAATAAAATTTATAAATTTAAAATATAGTCGGTGACGAATTTTCAGTTGCAACACCAAACACGCCCTAATTTCTCTCTCCTCTGCTCGGCGGCCGGTGACATTGTCGCTTTAATTGTCTCCTTTTTTCATGGGCGATCTTTGGATTTTTTTGAGGTTAGTTTTTTTTGAGTTTAATTTGATCTTTTTGTTTGATTTTTCAGTTGTTATTTTGTGTTAATTTTTTTTTGGACTTTTGATGATTTTTTAGTTTAAGGATGCTGTGATTTTGGGCTGATTGATTGATTTATGAGATTATTGGGTTAATTTGTGAGTAATTTGGGTTAAATCGATTGATTTTTGATGGTTAGGGTTTCAAATTTGTGAGTGTTGATGTAATTGTTAATTAGGGTTTGTTGTCTTTGGCCTTCTAGATTGGTGATGGATTAGTTAATGGACGATTTATTTTTAGGTGTGCAACATGTCATATTGTTGAATGATTTAGTTTTTTTTTCAAAATTGTTGATTTTTGTACATGCTTTGTATTTTGCATTTCATATTTGGGATTGTGGAATTTGATGTATATCTGTTGTGGGTTTTATGGACATGCATCGTCTACAGATTTCAGTGCTTATGAGTTATCAATTGAACTCGCGCTTCAGTCAGCTTGTCACACTGAAATCTCAGTGAGAGAAGATGCTTAGGGGGACAGGAGAAGATGAAAAGATTGCTGGTGTTTGTAATCTGACCGTTTCGATTTTGTTCGTTTTTCAGAGTGTTTTATCCTTCACTTCTGGAATTTCAGTTGGACAGTTTACTCATTGTTGTTGTTAGCATCATCTACTAGCTGGTGATATTATTGTGCTCAATATGGTGATTTGTTGGATTGGTTTGATTGAGATTGCTCTGCTTTTCTGTCTGCTACATAGACGGAACACTAAAATGCGAGTGCCAGTTAATGACTTATTTTATTGTTAAGTTGCTGTGCTTCTTTGGAAACATGAAGCATTTCTTCAGGGCATTTCAACAACGAGGCTGTTGAAATCTTTTTCTTTAAGTGACAATTAACACTGTCTTGTTACATGGTTGCATTTGGTTATGACAGGGTTTCACTGTAAAGTTTGTGTTGGTCATTACGTTATATTTGTTTGGGGAAGGGGTGGATCGTGATGCTGCTCTTAGCATGGCATTGGTAGTCAATCACTAGCATCATTGGTCCTTTTTTTAAAAAAATATTTATTTATTTATTATTATTCACTAATATATTTGGCTGGCTGTATTCATGAAATATAGCATTGGAGTTTCTAGATTTAACTAAATAAGTGGAGATACAAGGGAAAATGGTGTATCTTTAGGAATCAAATGGAACTGTGAAATGGAGAGGCTTCTGAGCTCTGATCTAATTTTTCGAGGATCATAATTCCTCAGTTTCCTTACACACGACTTCTTCCTCTTTCCTTTCTTCTGTATTGTTGATTTTTGATATGCTTGCATATGTTTATTTATTTATTTTTTTAAAAATTTATTTGAACATTCATGATTATTGATATACTTTAATTTAATTTTCAATTGATTTCTCATTTCCTTTTCCTTTCAGGAAATATTTTGTATTCGAGGACAGGAGGGGTGTGTACTGAAGCAAGGGGGTTTATCATAAGCAAATTGCGAAGACACGTTCGTTCTAGCATTTTGTTGACCTTTTGAGCATCATAACTGGTTATTATGGTGCTGAAGAAGAATGATCAAACTGCTGACCTTTGCCAGGCAGCTGATGACAGTGAGGATCCTAGTTCCACTTTGGAGGCTTCTGAGTGGAGGAGGGACCAGAAAGGTTTAGGACAGGGCAACGATGCCAATTTCAATAATAAAAAAACCGATATTGCGAATGAGGTTCTTTGCTCAGGTACAGATAAAAATGATAGAAGTGGGTCATGTGAGAATGGTCTAGTTAACAATCTGGGTCAAGGAGTTGAGGCAGTTGATTTGAGGAATAACCCTGGGAGTCTAGGTTTGGATTATGATATGGAAGATGGGCACCTTGAATCAAGAAAGAATAGTCAATCTTCAGAAGCTACTATTCAGAGATTATCCGCATCACCTAGTGACAGTTTTCATGGCCAGAATGAGAAGGTCATGCAGTCATATGAAGTAATGGAATCTGATGAAAAGTTTGAATCTTCTTTGCAAACATCTCATGGAGATGATGTTGATGAATCTGATGTTGAGGAAGAAGATGTAAGTAAAGTTTTTTGAGTTTTGAGATTTTTATCCTGTTAGAATATACTTATTATTCGTGATCTACTACAATATTCTCTTCACCATTTTATTTTTTAGCTGTCATTTCATATGTTCTGCTGGTAAGAAAATTCAGGCCATATTATCGTATGGAACTCTATGCCTTTCCTGTTTAGAAATTATCGACCTGTTGGAATAAAGTAGTTATGTTAAGAACATTATGATTCAGACAAACCCGGATTGTATTAAATACATTATGAATCAGAAATGGAATATATTAAGAACATTATAAAACAGAGTGTTTTGAATTTAATTAATTTGGTATGATATGACTCACTAGAACTTAATCGAGGAGTGTTTGAGTTGATTCACTTCTCTTTTGAATCTGCCTCTCTTAGTCACCCCAGTATAGAATGGGGTTTGGCACATATGAGTTCCAACAATGCTACTCCTTGAAAATTTGCATCATAGGTATCTTCTTTCCTTTTGAAGCTTAGTTTGGTGAGGGAGAAGATCCCCTAAAACCGGGAGGGAAGCTCTAACCAACTGTCAGAAGGGGGTGTTTTTGGTAAAACTACTTGACAGGGGAACATCTACTTTAAAATTTTACAACATTGGTGTTTTGTTCCAACTGTAATCTGTCCAGAATTTTATGCTAATCATCCTAGTGGGACATTAAAGTCCTCAGAAATGACAATATTTGGATAAATCTAGTTCAGTCATTCTTGTTGAGAGCATTAAACCATATTACACCTGCTTGTTTCTTTTATAACTAGTTGCTCGTGGAGTATGGAAGCTTGTATGCTGGTTCCCATAATGGCTCAGTCTACTGAATGCTGCTTGTTGTGACCTACAATGTTCCCATTGACATGGCCTGATTGACCCGGAGGCCTGTTATATTTGTTGATTTAACAGAGTATAGATATGCATATGCTTGTACATGCCTTCTTTATTTCTCTTTAATGCAAAAAGGCATGTCTGTACATGTTCTTGGTGGTGTCTTGTTCATTTGTCCATTGAATTGATCGAATGCATAACCTCAAGCACACTGCTAGGAAGCTAGCATTTTATTAGTTCATATGTCCATTGCATATGTTCATAGGTTGCTTTATTATATCTGTATTGTTAACCATTTGTATTCATTGTATGCAATTGGGTATATGAGGTTGTCTTGCTTTCTTTACAACATGGAAATACTTGTTTTCACATCTTGTTAGTAAGTTTCTGTTCTTGATTTCTTGCCAGACTAATAGTTTATTTAAATGGGAATATGACAGGTGAAGGTGTGTGATATTTGTGGTGATGCTGGCCGTGAAGATTTGCTAGCTGTATGTAGTAGGTGCAGTGATGGTGCAGAACACACGTATGTTTAAAGCTTTTCTTCTTTCAATTTTGATCTGTTGATAATTGCTGTATTGACTACATCTTAGCTTTATCAATTTCTCGAACTAGGTATTGCATGCGTGTGATGCTTGAGAAAGTTCCAGAAGGTGACTGGTTTTGTGAAGAATGCAAATATAATGAAGAACTGGAAGCACGGAGACAGGAGCCCGTAAAGTTAGGTAGTACTGAAAGAAGCAAATCTCTTGGAAGGACAAGTTCTGTAAATTCAGACCCTTCTACTAAGCTGGATAATAAGGACTCCTTATTTGAACGTAGTAAATTGAAAACTGTTAGTCTTAGTAAACAACTATCGGCAAAGAGATCTGGAGACAGCATTGAAGCCGGTCCAACAGCAAAAAAGCAGGTTTTTGAGTCAAGTGCAGGTTCGCCAACTGCGTTAAGTCCTAGTCGAGTGCCTGTGCTTTCTAGGGATAGTTCATTGAAGAATACGGATAAGACAAAAGGAAAGCTTACAAATCAATATTCAACAGGCACTGAATCTGCTGGGGATTCTTCAGAAAGTACACGTTCTCCTACCAAAAATTCTCACATCCTGAAAGGTAATTTCATCCTGAAAGCTCATGAACAGCTTGTGGATTTGGCTATTTTTTTTTTAATTTTTTTTTTTTAATTTTTTGTTATTATAATTTATAATCATCATTGTTATAACAACTTTTTTTAGGTTATATAGTATTGATTGCCTGCTTTTTATTCCAGGTAATTTCGCAAAGTCAAATTCCTTTGGCTCCTCTAATTTGAAGGCAACTGTAAAGGTGTCAGAAGAAGTTGTTCAAAAGCAAAGGCAAGGTGGTGTTGATGCAAAGGATGGGTTAGGGAAATTGATTGGCAAATCTACATCTTTTAAAGGATTAGGACGCTCTAGTTTGACTGAACCGAAAGTCAAAATGCTCTCTCCAAAATGTGCTCCTGTTCAGGAATTGAAAGGTCAGAAGCAAGTAAGAGATCGTGGCTCATTTGAAAGAAAGAACTCCATCAAATCGGACCATTCTTTTCCTGTTCAATCAGCAGCAAATTCTTCCAAGCGTCTTCCTCGTGTTGAAAACATCTCTGTAAGCAATAGCCGAGATTACAAGAATGCTCAATCTGATGGAAAATCGACTAGTTTGTCAAAGCAGGCCTGCAATTTGGCTCACAAGTCACCAGAGTCTATGGGTAGTTCAGGTACTTTGAAATCCAGTAATGTTCCTAGTTTTGTTGTTTTCCTCTTTAAGTTTTTGATAGTTTTTTTATCAGGTGAAGCTAAGAGGTTATCAGGGACAAGTATCAGGGGATCTGGAACTAGTAGCTCTGCCGAAGCAAAGCCCAGCCATGGCAGCTTAAAGGAAGGGCCAGCTTTAAATTCTTTGCGGACTGCTGATGGATCACTTGTTGGTACCAACGGGGCCAAGGCAGATGGGCATGACAATCAGACTGAAAAAGCACTAGAAGATAATGTAGGTCGCTCTAGACATGGTGTTAATGGTGCTTTGATTAGTGGAAATCGCCGAGGTGTTTCCTCAGATGTTTCCCTGTCGAGAGTAAAAGATGGGATGCATGAAGAAAATAAGTTAAAGGCTGCTATTGAGGCAGCAATGCAAAAAAAGCAGCACATTTTTAAAAAGAATAAGATACCTGAGAAACTTAATGAGTTGTCAGTGGCAATTAGTCAAGGAAATCAGGAAGGAGATGCAGTTCTAAATCAACCGATGGATTTAATTGCTGAGGAAGCAGTTCATGCAAGAGATGCAGGACTTTTCAGCAATACATCAAACTCTTTCAAACATACATCTGTTAGTACTGCAAAAGAGTTCAAAGTTTACCCTGCTGATGTTGTCCTTTCTTCTGAAGAAGACTCAGTTCTCACATCATCCGCCATCCCTGAACAAGAGGCTGTCTGGCAGTATGAGCTCTTTTCTCAGGCCTTCTTTCGTAATGTTTGGCAGATATTAGGTTTGTTTTCTTTTACTTATACTTTGCTGATGAGATGCTTGCTTGTTTTTGCAGAGGTGGTTTTGAGATACATAGAAATGGAAAACTTTCAGATGTATGTGGTGGGTTTCAAGCACATTTATCAAGTTGTGCATCTGGAAAAGTGCTTGAAGTGGTGAGTAAGCTTCCGCAGAAAATTGTTTTTAACGAAGTATCTCGACCATGTGCGTGGCCTATTCAGTTCAAGGAAGCAGGCCCTAGCGAGGATAACATTGCCTTGTATTTTTTTGCCAAAGATCTTGAGAGGTTTGTGCTAGCACATATTTTCTTCTATTTTCGTAGTTGAAGTACTTTTGTGGTTATACATGTAATTGCTCTGGTCTCATTTTGATGCCCTTTTTGCTTGTGTCCCAGTTATATGAGGAGTTACAAGAATATGTTGGAGTATATGATGAAGCATGACTTAGCTCTTAAAGGAAATGTGAATGGGGTCGAACTCCTTATATTTCCATCAAACCAACTTTCTCATAGATCACAGCGTAAGTTCCCAAAGTCTACATATTTTGATCTTTTGTGATCTTATAATTGTTTTTGATGTGTATAATCTTAACTGCTTGGAGGCAATAGTTCCTAAAACTGACCTAGATTGACCTCTTTAATCTTTATGCAACAACACAATATGTTGTTAGCCCAGGGCCTTGCTGAACAAAAGGCTCGTTACCAAGCAGTGTAAGGTGTTGGATTTACAGACTTACTGTTTCTTTGATCCTTGCTGATTCCAGACCTTTGCTTACATCTTCTCTGCTATGTGTGAAAAATATCTGTATCGTAATGTCCTATGACTGTCCTTTACTTCTTGAGTGACAGAATGAGGTTCCTCTTCCACAATCACTTGCTTGGTTGTATATTACTTCACTGTTATTTCGTGACTTGTTCTCTCTCCTTAGGATGGGTTGATGCTGCCGTTGTGAAATGCTAGAATGCAAAATTATAGTATTTTTGATGTTCTATGAAGAAAATATGCAACTTGTGGCCTGATCTGTTAGGTTTCTTCGCTTAATATTTTTTCATGAGCTGTCTTGTTTCTATGGGTGGATACTCTTTAACTTTTACATAGCATTGTTTTTGATAGGTAGTAAAGAGTTGTGCTAATATAATTTACCATTCTTCTGCAGGTTGGAATACTTTATATTTTATGTGGGGGGTTTTCCGTGGACGAAGGGCACGTTGCTCAGATGACAGAAATGCTTCTCTGGAGAGGCCTGAAATTTCTGTTTCTGTTGCAAATATGGTCCCTAGAGACAAAGATGTTTCAGCTACTTGTCTCTCTGAGGACACATGTTTGCAGAGGCCTGCAGTAGAAGACTTATCTGTATCAGGCAATGATACTGTTGTACCAAGATGTGAGGCTCCAGTTTTAGATGGGTCATCTCTTCAAAAGTCTGGCAGTTTGTCTAATGGAGATTGTTCTGACCAGGGATTTAATGTAGGTAGGACCAATTTGAGCTCACCAACCAGCCAAGGGGACCTTGATAAAATAACCGAAAAATGTTCTTCAGTTTTAGGTACAGAAGCATGCTCTGTGTCACGGACTGCTGCTCTGGTAATGTTTGGTTTCCTTGATCTTTTCTACATTATTTCCGGCTCTTTTGGTAGGATTTACTTAGATAATGTATCTTCACTTATTGCATTCCTGTCATACATGTCCTTTAATTTATTTGTCAAGTACTGATTTTCTGTACGTGATCCTGACTAGTATCTCCCACTGTATGTAGGAAGATCAGAATCGGCAAGACCCTTGTGTAATTTTAAAGCATCAGCAGTCAACACATAGTGGCAATAATCTTCATGAACCCAAGAAGTCGCTGTCAGATCTTGTGTCAGAGAAACGAGATATTTCATCTGATTCTTTCAAAGTGCTTATGGAGAGTAAGCAAGAGGATTGCTCTGCTTCCACTCTAGAGGAACAGGAAGTGCTGCATACAGTATGCAACAAAATTTATGAGAAGTCTGAGAATCACTTGAAGCAAGAAGATCAGTGTGTGAATAACATACAGGAAAATGGATGCCAGGCAAAACTTGAGAATAGTGTGGAGCAAGTGGACAAGAATCATTCCGTGTGGAAGAATGATGAAGTCAAATTGAATTGGAATGGGGGATTAAAACAAGAAGGGTTTGTGGATATAAATGTTTCTGTTGATGGTAGCATGGAAGCCCTCCCTGTCTTGCAATGTTCACCCAAAAGACATTCAGATGAAGATTCAAAACCTACAATAGAAGCTACTTCTGTGATCCCATGCCAAAAGAGGCCGTGGGCAGAAATGAAAGATGGCTCAGAAGGTAGTGAACAAGCATGCATCAGCAAAAGATTAAAAGAGGATGATGATTTATATAGTTGTGATCGACGTAGTATTCCAAGTGCATTTAGTGATAGGTTTGCAGCTCAAATGCGTGATGTGAGCACTAGCTCACGTACTGAAAATACATCTAATGAAGCTGTTGATGGGAAGTCAACTTTGGTGAATCCAGAATCAGCTGAGAGATGCTTCTTTCTTGTGGACCCACATGCTGTTCAAAGTAACTCATCAGAAGATCACTCGTCGCCTTGGAAAGCATCTTTGTTAGGAAATGAGAATCGGCTACCTGATGGATCTCCGAACTTGGAACTTGCTTTAGGAGTTGAGAAGAAACAGTCAAGAAAAGGAGTCTTGCCTTTCTATGCTGGGATAGTTGATAGAAAAGGTCCTGACAGGCCTCCTGACTTACCATCTCCAAAGGAAGAAGATGAAGATGCCAGTGCTTCTCTCTCTCTTTCCCTTGCATTTCCATTCTCGGGTAAGGAAAGCCCAGTGAGGCCTTAGAGGCCCCTGACAACTCTGGAACAGGTGCTTCCTGCAAGGCATGAGGCAAATACTTCTCTGCTTCTTTTCAGGGGTACATCAGGCAAGTAGACAGGTCAGTTCTCATATGTATATTATTTATTTCACATATGGCAAATCAATCGGTCATATACTTGATCCTTCTCATGGGTTTTTGAGAGGACCAATGCCTCATGTTCATAACCCCACAGGATTTGTTGATATTTTACACTGCCCTCACCCAAAAATCCCCATCCCTTCTCTCTCTCTCTCTCTTTTTATCTTCTTTTGGATGGTGCATAGGCACGGCTCTTTGTATATAAAGAGAATAGTAGCCGTCACAGTCCACAAATGCATAATGATCCAAACTGATGTTCTATGTACCGAAAATTGTTGTCTAGTTTTGTCTAATGTACTTCAATCAACATTTTCTTTACAAGATAGCAAAATAAATCTTTGAAATATTTTCTTGTTCTGAGTAATAGTAGAGGAGTATGGAATTTATACATAGTTTGTACTGGTGGAGAATAGTGTCAGTAATGACTGGCGCTTGTGGGCAAGGCCAGATTGTAGGACTAAGCCGTAACAAGTGTTACAGATTATCATTACAAACCATTTTTGGTAAGTCTCGGACCAAGAAGAATTGATATTCATCTTGCCAGTGGCCAGGAGTGCAAGCTGGAACTGTTTCTGATCTTGGCTTTGCTTGGACCTCGGCTCAGATGACCATTGTTTGGGATAATTAAATGAATACAATGTATATGATACTTGTATAGTTGTACCAGGATCCTTTCTGCCATATCTTTCCTCACCCACCCAAAAATAAAGCAAAGACAAAGAACTATTGGAAAAATAGCAGCTGTATAGAAAGGGTGGGAACTGGGCTTGAGATGCAGCCTGTTGTAGGCATGTTCAACGGCAAATGAGACGACTACTGATCTTCCCCTGAAATTTTGTGAGTTCGTATTTGTAATCTATCTGGCTTCAATTTGCTAACTCATTGGTGAGGAAAAATAGATGAGAATATCATTGAATTCTCTGGTTGTCTCCAAAATCCTGAGATGTGCCGTTCTTTTTATCCAGTTGGTCAACTATATTTGATTGAGTATCGAATAATGACTATACACTTGATCATCGAAATTTGGATATGAACATGATAAATTTGCTATTGATAAATTTATTTTGTTACTTAATAATCTTTACAAATTGATTCTATTATTTTATAGATCGTTTAATGAGAGCAAAAGTATACAATTTGTATACAAGTATAGATTAGCTTAACAATACCATGCAACAAAACAGCTTCTAAGTCTACAAAGTTCACACGCACACAATCAATCACTAGAATATTTTCTCCCCTTGTAACAAAATAAAGCCTTGGCTGTCTTTCGCAACCATTATCTTTTTTGTATCCAAACTCTGCAACACTATTCCGTCATCCTTCACAGCCACCCAAACTCTGTAATAGACAAAGTAAAGACATTGCATGCAAACGCATTAACCTAGAAACATCCCGAAGGTGGAGTGAGTCGATTCTTCATCAGATATGGAACATGGAGTACTGGAGTATGCTACGAGGCTCTTTTTGCTACTCTCTTATAAGCTTATCGATACAAGCAATGGCGAAACAGTATTAGTGTTCAAATTATTTTCTTTCAATAACAAAACAAATCGCACAATAGTTTTTGAACATTATGAAAATTGTTCTGAGCATCATATACTTTCGCATATGCAAAATAATACTCCGTATGTCATCGATGTGGAAACCGTGAGTTAGCCGCCCTTTGCCCAAACGACCACCCATGGAAATAGACCTCTTAAACTACTACTTTACTATTTATAATAATAACTAGGGTGGCTAACGCGCGCGATTTGCGCGCTATAGCTTGCTATGTCTGGGGGAGCTCTTTCGGTTTGGTCTTAAATCACAAATTTAGTTGTTGATAATATTAATAAGCGAAAATATGTAAATAAATATTCTTAAGTGTATAAATGTCCGCACACTGTTCTTAAGAGTATAAAAGAATTGACAAATAATATTAATAAGGGCAAATAAGTAAATAAATATTTTAGAGGGTATAATTGTCTAAATACTATTCATAAGAATTATCTCATATTTCTTAAATTTATAAAAGGTAGAGATTAATTCGTATAATAATAGCAACTCTAATAATTTTGCCATTGGACCAGCAACAACAATGTCATTGACCACCTAGTCCTATAATTGTACAACCACTTTATATAATAGTTTCCATACATGTATATATTGCAAATAAAAAGAAACAGAGGTAGGATTTGAATTGTGCTATTACTTGTACCCAATAGTTGTTCCGTCGACATGAGTTTGGAGATGCTTATTTGCAGTATAACATGGCTATTAAAATCCTCTGTTTTGCTGTTCCCCTTTCTAGTGATGGGAATTCCTCGTTCTTGGACCTTGCCGTTTCCTTAAATTTGAACCTAGCTGCATTTGCTCCTCAAAATAATAAGTTTTCTCAAGCTTCACAACATTGTTCTTTAGTGCTTGAGCTTGATGGTAATAATACTAGAGGTGTATTTCGACGCCAAAGTTGGGATGTTTACCATAGGCCTTTGATGACCTGTCACTTGCTTCTCGGTTAGATCCTACAAACCGAGAAATTTCGCGGGAACTGGACCATGTTAGGAACTTAGTTCAGTTGAAGATTTCAGGAGATTGTTGTCCAGGTATGGATGTTGGTAGTGTGAGTTCACTCCCGGGTACAGAGCCCAGGTATGGTGATGAGGATGTTCTCCCGCATACCTTGATGACAGAAGATCCGAGTCCTCTTCAACAGGTTCCTCCCCTGGCTTTTGGTGTTTCCTTTTCGTCTGCCCACAGTATCCCTCCACTTGCCTTGCCGCATTTGGGTGTTAACCCCTCTTGGGGGATTCAGTTTTCAGCGCGGTCCATTTCAACCAGTCATTCGACCACTTTACATCGTCGTACATCTCTAGGCTTTCGAAAATCGGGTAGCTGGTAGGTTATCGTACACCTGTCAAAAATAAAATCCTAACAAAACCTCCTAACAATGTAGTGGAGTAAGTAGAGTCGAATCCACGTGAAAACGGTTGTTTAATGTAACTTCTAGGAATTTGGAGAAACTAAACTATGTCACGAGATCGGGATAGAAAGGTAGTCTATACTAAAGCAAGAACATAATTAATAAAAAGGCCTAGGGTTATGGTTCACCATACTTATAATTCTAAATCTATCAAATACCATTAATAATTCAATCAATCAATTATCTGGACCAATTGTTAAGCCTACGGTCGGGTCTTAACACTCTCAATTCAACATATGTAGTTCAGTCGCTAACATAATCAGAATTGTTAATTGTAGGTAAGCCTCTAAAAGTGAGAACTTCCGATTCAAACTCTCATCAACAATAATTAATCAAACAATTGATTAGGTTGTAAGATTAACAATAAAACACTATCAATTAGAGATATGGATAATCAACATACCAATAACATCAATCAAGATTCATAGTATAAACACGGATTCCCAAACCCTAGAAATAAACTATTTAAACATGAAATAAATAATTAAAGCTAATCTAATAAAGAAAGCATAATTAAAAGAGAAAATTAAAATACCTTAATGGATTAATGTAACAAACTCAAGAGCAATCCATGGAGGAATCCATGGAATTGCCCTACAAAAACTATGGCTAGGAAGGAAACTAAAACGAACATAAAACAATAATAAAAAGCGTAAGGAGAAAATAAGTCTCCTTGAATATTTATAATTCTCTCAAATTCTAATCTAAAAATAAATAAAGAAAAGATATAAGAAAATATAAGTTACACAAGTTGTCAAACGATTGGACGATTGAAGACGATGTGGCACGAAGATGCTCGATGGAATCGAGAACCAACCGAAAGACGTGTTGCGATGCCCTTGCTTGCTACTGTCGTGGGTCAGTTGGAGCTATAGCTCCCTTGTCGAGTGAGCTATCGCTCACCGCTGCTGGGCTTGCGACCTATGCGAGCTCTCGCTCACTCGCATTGCAGGCATAACGTCAACTTCATGGGCTTATAACTTCTGATTTTTATGTTGTATATAGGTGTGTGACCTACCGTTGGAAAGCCCTTCAAGTCTAGTTTCCAATGTAACTTAAATCACTTCAATCCAATCTGTAGAACTCAAATTATGATCAAAAGAGTGAACAAAGGTCAGTTTTGACATTTTGTAAAACATCATTTTTCTTCGTTTTCAACTCAAAATTCGGAAAGGCACATAGTGATCCTTGTGAATGCTATGTTCATTTTCCATGCACACAATAATCAAAATCAACATCCACAAACATGGAATTTTCGGTTAATAAACTCAATTAATCGGCTTCCGTCAAAATATCATCTGAATCAACTCCAAACACTTCGAAAGCGTCCAAATAACTATGAAATCACCTAAAACATTAAGAAAAACACAAACGGAGCGTAATAGAGCACAAAACAGACAACTTATGCAAGTACGACCTAAGAAGCGACAAAAAATCCTATAAAACTAGCATAAATGTGCTTATAAATCGTATATATATATATATATATATATATATATATATATATATATATATATATATATATATATATATATATATATATATATGATTCATCTGTAGCAGAATGCATGTGCCTAACCATTTATTATTTTGCAGTGTTAAGGTTGGTTGCAAACGTAGACGAGCTTCGTTCTCAACAGACGACTCTTACAACCTTCGGCGAAAGAAGATGTTCTTTGATGTAGCATTTTGTTTATTTGGTTCTCCTGTTACTTAGTGTTTTTTTTGTTGTTGTTTTGTGTTCTTGTATTAGTTTGTCTTCAGTTAAATGAATCCTTGTTTAAAAAAGAAAAAAATTGAAATAATATCTAATATTTCCCATCAAAATTAATTTAAATTTTTCTAGTTTTTTTTTATTTTTATTATTATTATTCCCTCCGTCCCCTTATTTACATGTCTATTTCCCATTTTTTACGAGAATCAAGGAACTTAGACATTTTTTAAAGGGATTTGTTAAACATCGCCCGCAAATTATCATATAAAGCCCACAAATATAACTTGGTTTGACTCTATTGCCCTTTTCATTTTAAAAAAAAAAAAACACTCTCTACTTCTCTCTAAAAAAAATATCAGAAAATCTACCTCTCCTAAAAAAATTAATTACGACAATGTCGCGACGGCAAGGGAAAGAGGTGGCGGCGGCGACGGCGGAGGAAAGGCGGCGACCTGGTGGCAAGGTAATTATTTAATTATTTTTTTTTTAAAAAAAAAAAAAAAAAAAGACGGTGGGCGTCAGCTCCGGCCACCAAAGCCGGTGGGGTGGCATCTAGCTTGGAAGCCCAGCCACCGGCACAGGCGTCCAAACCAGGAGCCAGCCCAGTGGCTGTGGCGTCCAGATCTGGCGCCTGTGCCAATGGGTGGGCTTCCAGCTCAGGCGCCTGCCCACTGGCTATGGCTGCCGGAGCTGGCGCCACCGCCAGTGGGTGGGCGTCCTGGCCAGGCGCCCAACCCCTTATTTTTATTTTTTTTCTTTTTTTTTTGTTTTTGTTTTTTCTGATTTTTTTTTTTGGTTTTTTTTTATTTTGCAAAATCAGAAAATTAGTTTTATTTAAAATAATTTAGTTTTATGTCTAATTTTTTTTTTGTTAATGTGTTTTATTTTTGTTTAAATATTTATCAACTTTATGTGTTTTTTTTTAATAAATCGTGTATACTTTATTTTTATAAAATCAAATCTCTTTTTTTTGTGTTTATATTTTATTTTTTTTATGTTTGATGTTTAAACATTTTTTATGCCTTAATTGATGTAGTATGTGGTAATTGTTTGTGTTAATGTGTAATTGTTTTTTTTATTTAAAATATGTAATACATTAGGGTATTATGTGTGTATTTGTGTATGTGTAATATATTTGTTTTTTATTTTTTATGGTTAGTTATTTGAAATAATTTTTATTTTTTTTGGAAATCATACATTTTGTAATATATTAGGGTATTATGTGTGTATTTGTGTATGCCGTATAATATTTTTCTGTGTTTAATTAGTTGAAATAATTTGAAATTTTTGTTTTGTGTCCTAATTAGTTGAAATAATTTGTTAAATTTTTTGTAGAATTCACTGGGTCGTCATGGTGCGGGGAAGAACATAGAGCTTCTTAGTAGAACCTATTCAGTGGAGAGGTCGGGGCATAGACATGTTAGATCCCGTGGTATTTCGGCCTCGGCTCGTAGAGAACGGATCCACCGGCGGGATGAGGATGACGATGACGATGATGATGCTGAGGAGGGTGACCAGGAGGAGGAGCAGGAGGAGGGCGCATATGAGGATGAGGATGTGGACGATGGGAGTGGACCGTATGATGATTATGGTCCATTCAGTCAGAGGGTTGATGACATGTACGAGGCACATGTGGTGGAGGTGCGTAAGGGTAGGGGTGGTAGGTTTGTTAGTTGATGACATGTACGAGGCACATATCGTGAGATCGTCGAGGCGTACATGCCCCAGCGTTGTCTTCGCCAGCTTGGATTTGTCCAAGTTGTCCCTCCTCCCCCGGCATGGCCGATGAAGGCGGTCCGACCTGCATCGTCAAGGGACTACGTCGTGCGATGGCCAGATATCATGACTGGGACGTGGGACCAGTTTCCGATGGTGGCCCGCTTATGGACTGCGGAGTTGCAGCGGGCGCCCTCTGGGCTTCCTCCCATGTGTGACCAGTACTACATGGAATGGTTTAACCGGTATTCGCACCCGAGATTGATCGCAGATCTCGACCACAGCGATGATGATTGTTTGCCACCGCCTACTGCCACGGAAGCTGTATGTCTCATAAAATATTTATCGTTGTTTTTTAATTAAGTTTTATATGTTGTTATTGTATTTCATCTTTTATTTTTTGTTGTATGCAGTGGATGGGAAAGATAATGCAGGACGTACAGAAACTCTCTCTGGAGAAGGACAACATGAGTGCAACAGTGAGAGCTACTGTTGATAGTCTGGAACAGACCCTTGCGCATTGGGAGTCGGCATCGAGGAGGGATTACTGATGGTTTTGATCGTTTTAATTTATTAAATTGAACATTATGTTTTAAGTTTGTAACATTTTAGATTGTTCTTTTAGCTTTCAACTTTGACATATTATCGTTGTTGTTTTTCAACTTTGACATATTATCATTTTAGTTTTTACCGTTCGTGGATCCGCGCAACTTACCCATGCAACATATAGAATGCAGTAAGCAATACAATATAAAAAATTAATGTTCTCATTAAAAGAGCAACGTACAAATAAGGTTACATAGGAATGATGTAAACACGAAAAACTAAAATGCAGCTAGGGTGTTCCATTCGTGGATCCGGTCATGATATAGCGCATCCCAACCCTCTACACTCGCTGTACGAATGGTGTACCACCGAGGTATAATCGGTGGCACTGGAAAGTCGGATGACATGTCTAGTCGGATGAAATGTTTGTATGATGACCCAAGAAACGCAATAGCTACCTCTCTGACCGGTGTGGTGACAGTCTCACGTGAACGCCAAGGGAGAACCGTGGTACAAGGATAATAAGCTTGACTATGCAATCCCAGCCCGAAATGCATGACTGCGCACTTGTAAATGTTTGCAACGACAAACAGATCTAGGGGCGCGTCAAAATAATGATTTTGACCGCAAGGTCCACCTCCCCACCGGATACGCCGCAGAGCGCCATCCAAGTCATCCTGGTACACATGACGATAAACATTTCGGTTAGAGGCAATTTCGTTGTACATCAACTGACGCACCAAACCGTAGTTGTCTTCGCCCATTTGAAAAACATCAGCCACGACCCGGAATCCGCAGTTACCATCTCCGACTACATCATTCCACCCTTCCAAGTACGGCATGATGATCGCAGGTATCCTGTCCTTGTACGGAAACTGATCAACGTCGTTTCTTCCTATTCACCATATAATTAGACATAGTTAAGAAGGCACGAGTAACCTCATAAACAATGTGCAATGTAAAAAACCAAAACGTACAAGTCCTTAGGGGCATATTCACAGACGAGTGTGATTCAGTACGACCAGATGACAATGTCCGACCACGACCAAGACCACGGATATACTCAAACGCACTCCTGTTCCGCCGTTGCCGACCTCGAGGACAGTCAACTCCATCGGGTTCCTCAAAATCTAAGGTAGACGTGTGGAACATGTCATGAAGTACGTGAGTAGCGTCACGAATAATAGAAGGATGGCTGGAGGACACTCGGTCGTACATCGCCCGAAACTGCTCCAACTCCTCCTGTTCACGGTCGGCCACCCGAGTATCTGCATGCTCACCAATAACGAGCGTCCGCCAGAATGAATGAACCTGATCAACATGTAACGACGCCTTTCTTCTATAATAACGCGGTGAATGGTGCATGCGCAAGGTAATCCATGAGTTGCTGAAATAGCACACCCGCACCGAGCATACACTTCGTCAGCCAAGTCCCTCATCCTGTTCAGCTCAGTGAGAATCAACCCCAAGCAGTAGTGCGACACACGACCATGGAGAATCTTAAATATGAAATGGCTATACATCGTTCCATGTCGTCGTCTGGAGTCCTCTAGAGAGTTCCTGATGCCGTTCTTCTGAGTTTCAATTGACTTGTTAAGTCTATCGAACAGTGTATCCAAAGCAGCGGTCGATGAATCAATCCAGTCCTTGGTAGCTCTATGAGCGCTCTCAACTCTACATGTTGTAGTGTTCCCGTAATGAAGTACCTGGTTTGTCCAATATTTGACAAACTTTTCCCTGTGAGGGACCCATTGCTGCATGACATAGTCCACCAGTGTCGGACACCACTGATACGAATCCCTGAAGTTAGCCAATTCTCGCTCGTACGCTTCCTCTGTGGTAGCCTGTAGGATCTTCCGCCACTTACCATTCACCAATCTCTCTGCCATTTCCAAATTCTTGTTGAAAAGGTTGTAGGCTTTCACTTTCACGCAATTGTTGATGTGCCATGTGCACAATAAGTGATTTGATTCTGGAAACAGCTCTGCTATGGGGGCAAAGAGACCTCCCTCACAGTCGCTGACGATGGCTGCTGGATGAACATTAGGCCCGATGTAGTTTCTCAGCTTCTCCAAGACCCAATAATAACTTGGAGCCGTCTCATCCTTGATGATTGCATGACCAATCAGAAAGTTCTGGTTCGTTGGAGTCATCCCCATGATCTCAACCAGTGGGAACTTGTACTTGTTTGTCTTGTACGTTGAGTTGATCAAAATCACAAATGGCCAAGACTTGATCATATCAACACAATCAGGATGCACAAGGAAAAGATGAGTCACCTCCGCTGTATCTTCATCAGAATCAAACCAGAACAGGTAACCACGTGATTGTGCCTGGTGTAGCAGCTGCTGTATAGGGTTCCTTCCCTCTGACCGTTCAAACCTGAGTTGCTGTCTGACGTTGTAGATGTGTCTCCGGTTTGGATGCTCTTCTGGAAATTTCTCTAACACAAATGCTAATATTTTAGCAAGCTTGACTTGAGCATCACTCATTTCTTTCACAACCAGTTTCGCAGCAGGACTTAAGCCGCTCAGCTGTCGATGACCCTCTTCATATACTATCATCTCATGGTTGTGATACCCCCATTTAGAGTAACCAATCACTTCCCAACCGTCACGACTCCGTAGTTGTCGGACCTTTACTCTGAACTCACACCCACAGCCTTTCCGCTTTGTATCAAACTGAGTGGCTGTACGAAAATCTCTTTCTTCTCTTTTGCGATAACGGTCACATCTCAAAATGCGATCCATTCTACCATCCCGTTGAGATTTATGAGTTACTACTACCAAGCAAAATCCAGCTGCAATTGCAACTTGTTTTGCCCAATCAATCGCTTGTTGAGCTTATTCGAATGGACCATCATGTCCAAATATCCCACTGTAATCATTTTCGTCTCCACCATAATTCTGCATCAATTATATATTATAATAAATACATTTAACGCATAATACATTTAATTTCTATATTTACACAGAATTAACACAAAAAAAAACATAATTATGTAAAAATACCATTTCGAATTTTCAAACTTAATTTTACAAAAACCTATTTCGAATTTTCAAAATTAATTTAAAAAAAAAGCCATTTCGAAATTTTTAAAAAACTCATTTTCTAATTTAAAAAAAAAAATTAGGCCCAACAACAAAATCAAAGAAGGAAAAAAAAAAGGAAAAAAAAAAATAGGGGTGGCGTCTGCCAGGGCCGCCACAGCCACTGGACTGGCGCCTGGCAAGGCCGCCTCAGCCAGCAGACTGGAGCCTGGCCAGGACGCCAGTCTGGTGGTTTGGGCGTCTGGGCTGGACGCCGGTCCGGTGGTTCTGGCGTCTGGCTTGGACGTCCTTGCTACGGTTAGGGCGTCCACCCTAGGCGCCGGAGCCACCCCTACGGTAAACCGTGAATTTTACCGGTGACTTACCTCGTTTTCCGTCGACGACGACGTACCTCTGGCGTCCCCCACAACTCCAGCCTACCCTCCGGTCTCCCCCGGCGAGTTAGTACGGCTCCACATTTTTTAAATCGAGATTTGTTCAATTTTAGAAAATGGAATCCCCCGGCGAGTTAGTACGGCTCCACTTTTTTTAAATCGAGATTTGTTCAATTTTAGAAAATGGAATCCCGCGGCAACTTAGCACGGCTCCACAGTTTTTAAATCGAGATTTGTTCAATTTTAGAAAAGGGGCATAATTGTCACACCAAGTCATATTTGTGGGCTTTATATGGTAATTTGCGGGCGATGTTTAGCGATTCACTTTTTAAAACCCATGATTGAGAAGTACAAAGTGCATGTGAGGTTATAGAGAGATAGAGCGAAAGAAAAAGAAGTTAGCAATTATTAAAGAGATGGAGAGAAAATGTGTTGGAAAATGATGTCAAAAGTACAAAATAAATAAAAGAAAATTGATGACAACTTGTCAAAAAGAGGAAATATTGTCAAAAAATATATTATTATTAAATTTAAAATAGCCATATAATTTTACAACTCCAAAAAAAAAATTAGGCATGTAAACAAGGGACGGAGGGAGTATTAATTTTTACGAGTTTCTATCCGATGGCCTAAATGCCACACGGCTATAGAAATCAACAATACACTACACGGCTACACCTGAACTCATTTGCCCTTCCCGAAGTTTATACCTGTGTTTTTCCTCACTAATAATGCCGATTTCTCTTTCTTCCTCTGCTATTACTGGTAATCTCTCTTTCTCTCTCCTCCGTTACTCTCTTCCTAAGCTTCTGCATCATCCTTTGAGTTCTATTTTTTGCTGCAAATAATAATCAATTAACTGCAACTCACTGGCGGAAATTTTGAGGTTTTTCGAAAATCCGAAACAACGAACTAAAAATGGTGAAATGATGACAGATTAATCATTCTTAGTATAATTTCTTGCTTAATAATTGATTTAATCATGTACATAAATGGATTAATTGTGCTCATGGCTTGAATTTTTGATTTTTACTAGAAATGAGTGATTTTTTCATGAATTTTTGTAGTATTCTTGAAATTAGGGTATGTGTAATGTGAATGGAGTTAATTCAGATCTGATTATCTTACAATGGGCAGTGGACTTGCAGTATTGTAATCTATGGAGTACTCCGTATTTATTATTGAAATGTATTTGTGTGTGAAATTTGTTGGTCTTTGTCTTTGTGGATCTGCTTTGTAAGTATGACTTTTCTCTTATTAGCCTCAACTCTGGAGATATTAGTCTCATATACTATTTTAAAATGTCCGGAAAAAAAAAATGTGATTGGTTATCTGTTATACCCTTGCTAAGATTGAGTGATGGGAATTGCGTGTCATTATGTGGTATTCATGATTATGAAGTGTTGGGAAAATGATGTGCAAGGTTGATTTAATTCGTTTGATAGGTGTCTTGGATTTCGATTCATCTGGGAAATACAGTAAATGATGCTAGGTTGATTTAATACTCCGTATGTTTTCTGGATGTCTTGAATTCGATTTGTTCTGGAATTTAATGATACAAGTATGATTTAATATGTTCGCTGGATGGCTCGAATTTCGATTTGTGCCAGAGATAAGTGATGCAAGTTGATATATAAGATGTCTGTCATCTTACTTCCAATTTCCTTAAGATAACTTTCACTCTTGACACTAGTTATTTTATTGATGATGAATATGATATGCCACTGGTTTCATTCCTATCAATTATATCGTCACAACTCACAAAAGCTCGTGTTGTGACATCTACTTTTCTTATTACCAAGGTGGACCTAATCTCAAGTCTTGTGAGCTTCCATTCTCAAAATGCACTTCCTTAGGAAATATGTCAATCGTTGCTATGCCAACAAAGTCGAAGCGATCGGAAATGCAACATAAGCTTGCTGTTCGTGCTCAGTACAGGTTTTACTCTTGACCTTTACACTTTGCCCATAAATTTTGGCTTCTTTATCCCTCACCCAAAGATGAAATCAAAAACTGAGAAGAGAATACATATGGAACTTTGCTTTCACCACGGTTGTAATTATGGTCCCAATTTCTTGTGTTATAATGATTTTAGTCATGGAGAAATTGGTTGTAAAATGGATGCGGATTGCAAACCTCGCCTATATTGAACTTTTTAGTCTATAGTTCCGTCATCTCTGAATAATAGGCTATCACTGCTTGCTAACTTTGACCATTAACTTGTTAAAGTGGCGGTTGGATTATAATGTAAAATTCTTGCTGTTTGATTCCCCCCCCCCTCCTCCTTTTTAAATACTTTCAGAAGAATATTATTTCGTAGTTTGACAGGGTTTCTTCATAGAATAAAAGTTGTGTCACATTTTCATAAAACGGGAGTATAATACTCTGTAGGTGTTTTGATCTGGTGCCTTGCTCAGAGATGTGTTAAATTATTCACCATATATGTTGGTTTAACTGTGGGTGGAATCAAAAAACAAAAAGATAGGGTGGCTTCCCTTTCCCCATTTCATTGAGAATGAAGGAGAGCTTTCTTTTTGTGTGTCTTACGCTGTTCACTTAATTACACACAGTGATTCTGAAAGAGGTGGAGGTGGTGGTGATTTCGTTGCTGGATTTCTTCTTGGTGGTGCAGTTTGTGGAACTCTGGCATATATTTTTGCTCCTCAGGTGATTTGGCTTTCCACTCAAGGTTTAATTGCTTAACTCTTTAACCCCCACATAAGAGTTGCTTTGAGATCTTTGTATGTTATTGAAAATTGCAGCTGATCTAACCTATAAATTTTTAGTACAGAAAGTGATTGATGAACTAAAACATTTAGGAAGTCTAAGAACTTAGGAACTTAGCACGGCTATGCTCTATGTACTTATAGTATGTGAGGAATTAGCTGTTACTTCTTATAATTGTTTTATGTACTTATTTATTTACTTAATATTCCCCTCTTTTCTATACAAAAATCTTTTAATGTTTACTCGGCTATTGTCACCTGTTCAAGAATCCTAATATTCCTTAAACAAGGACGAACGTAAATATTTTTATTTGACCGAGATGTCTTTTACTGCTTCTATAATTTAACAGTGATAGGATGAGGATAATTTGGGAAAAGAACCTTATCTTAGAGTGATCCATATTTTTGATTAAATTAAGAGTCTATGAAACCTGTTTTAGAACAATGTTTGACTTAATTAATACTGTCTGTCATGGACTTGGGTACGTCTGTTGTTAGACCCAGTTAAATAATGAAAAAATGCATGGTCCAAAATGTAGTGTTAGGTGTCCATGTTGTTGGTTCAGATGAAGTGTCACATGTTGAAGAAAGGTTCAAGGGAGCAAAGACATACTTTTGGATAAGAACTTGAAGAGTCAAAGAACTTTTGAGAATTGATAACAGATTATTTATGATTGTTTTATGGTGCTTTTATTCTTTTGGAAGACTGGTTTCAGAGTGCAGATTCTTGGGACCTTCATTGCTACTTAGTGTATGCTGTTTAGTAATTGCTTTTACAAAATGATAGGTTTGTTCTCATATTGTCTTGTTTAAGGGGAAAAAAGTGAAAGGAATCATGTTGTTTGGCTTCTTTGTGCAATCAGATCAGAAGATCTCTGCTGAATGAAGATGAATATGGTTTCCGGAAAGCTAGGCGACCAATGTATTATGATGATGAGGGCCTGGAGGTATGTTTTACTATATAGGCTAGACATACCACTTGAGGTATCTTAATTACATACACAAATACTGAAACTCCTTTTTTGTTTGGACAAAATCAGAAGACTAGACAAACACTCAATACCAAATTGAGCCAACTGAATGCTGCAATTGACAATGTATCTACTCGTCTACGAGGTGGAAACAATACTGCTTTAGTGCCTGCAGAGTCTGATTCAGAAATAGAAGCTACAATGTGAACTGTGGTCATTTTAACATATGATGCTGTTGCTGGTTTAAGCAAGCTTTTTGCGAGACTGCAACCATGATCTACTATTATCGTCTTGCTGAGCCATATTGATACCAACCTTATACTCCTTTTTCTTCGCGTGGTCTTTGTGAATACATTACTCTTGAACGTCGTCAATAGTCTATAATATATGGTCTATTGGTTAAACTTGTAATGCAAAGCCATTGAATGAGATATTTGTGGCATCTTGATTATCTGGTCTCTTACTGCTCATCAGTAAGACTAATGATTTCTTAAAGACTTCCTGTTGCATTACATAATTGGTTTTTCTTGAACCATGTTGACTCGTTGAAACTGTTGATTATCCTCTGGACAAAATGAAAATTAATGTGGGTACTTAATCGAACCTTATCTTTGCCGTAAATTTCAATTTTACTCGTATACTTGTACTAAGTTGCGCAAGGATGGTACAAAGTCGGTTATGGATATGAAACGGGTATGTAATATGCTAATTTAAAAAATAATTGAGATACGAATACGGTTAATTAAGTATTAAAATATCTCTGTTTTATATTATTTGCAACATTTTCCAGAAAACTATGTTTCAACCTCACATCAAGTAAACAAAAGGAAACGGAGATTAGAGCAACATCCACCAAACATGCATAGAGGATAATAATGAATTAAAAGCACAAAAAACTATTAAATACGAAGTAGATTTTATTGATGTGTCGTATTAGACCTTATTACATTAGAATTTATTAGCTGAAATTAAGAGAGGAGAACATTTCTCTGTAACATTTTTTCCTTAATATTTCATATTGGAGCAACATGTCAACCAAAAAAAAACAAAAAAAAAAAATTGGAGCAACATGCGCCGCACGTGTATAGTAGATAATGGAATTTTTTTTTTTTAAAAAAAAATTAAATAGAGAAAGAATTCTTCTCTCTTCAGTACCTCCTACAGGCAAAGCTACAATCCCTGAGAAATCCTGGGTTTTTCCGTTTTTCTTTACAAATCTAATTTAATTGCCTCTTAAATTTTTTTCCGGGAAGAACAATAATTTAATTTAATTGCAGTAAAAATTCTCAAATGAAGTTTGTAAAGATTACAACTTTATTAGATTTAGAATATAACATAATCTCTTCTTCAGATGGAACACAATGATTACACTTCTTCTAACACCACTACTCACAAGGTATTCATTCTATGCATTTTAATTTAATTACATTTTTAAAAATTAAATTAATGTTCTTGGTTTGATGAAATTATATATTTCTAGTAAGATTTTTTTTTTTTTTTTTTTTCGAATTGTATTATAATCCGTTAAATTTATTCTGGGGTTTATCTGATTTTTTTTTTTTTTACTGCAAACTTTGATGTAAATTAGGTCAAGAATGTATAAATGAGTGTAATTAGGGTGAAGAAAGGAAGGAATTTTGAATGATAAGCACATATCGTGAATCTTTCTTGAACTGGGTTTTTTTTTGTTGGGGCATTAATCTTCCTCATACCTGACTTAATTTCAATTTTCTTCTGTATTTTTTGTTTGATTTGATTTAATGTGGAGTTGGGTTTGTGTAAATTTGGCATATTTATTGTTATAAATCTGAAATTTAACTTCCGTTTAAGTTTAGGGTTGTCATTGCTGTGAGATGTTACCTAACTGGGATTAATTATGACAAAGGATTATTACAAGATTTTGGAAGTTGATTATGATGCATCGGACGAGGATATACGATTAAGCTATCGAAAGCTCGCTTTGGTGAGTTTAATCCTATATTGTCACTTTTCTGAAGAACTAAAATGGTTCATTTAGATAGCTTATTGGCATTGCTGAGTTTATGCAATTTTTTCTTTAAAACTTAGTTGTGTTGTTATGCTCACATTATTCAACATTGAACAGCAATGGCATCCGGACAAGCATAAGGACGATAGTTCTGTTACTGCCAAATTTCAAGATATTAACGAAGCTTACAGAGGTATTCTTTATGCTAATTACTTTAAACTAACAAGCTACTGGGAATTGAACATTTGAACCCACCAATCCATTTATGCATTTGACCGTGACATTATCCCAATCGTACTGTTTATGGGGAGATCTATCCCTTATTTATTAATCAGTTGATTCTCTTATAGTGCAACTTTCTTATATTGTTTGAAATAGATAATTCATTTGTGATTAAGTTGTCTGAGAGAAGCTGCATTCTGGTATTATGTGATTAAGTTGGCTGAGAGAAGCTGCATTCTGTTATTATTATTGTCACTGGTAACTTCATTTTATTGATATCATTGACTGTTATTTTTCGTTCCGAGAGGAAAATTTCCTCCCAATCAATGCAGAAGTATGTCCATTGTGATTTTGTGATCATTCACTAATCACTACTCCTTTCAAAACCAATGGCTGCTCTTGTTTGCTGTATTTTGGTCATTCTGTGGTCGTGCTTCTTTGAAACAATGTGTTCTGCTACTTCTTTTCCAAAGTTCTTGGACTAGTGATCATGATTGAATCATCTCTTGAATTCCAGGAAATTTTTGTTGACTAATTTTCAGATTTTTCACCCTGTTTTCTCAATGTATTTGAGTATGTTGGCTTTCTGCTAAATTCTCATTTCTCACTCTTTCTTTTGTTCATCTCTTTTGATTTGTCAGTTTTGAGTGATCCTACAAAACGACTCGAATACGATCTAAGTGGGGATTATGAGATTGATAAGTACTCTCTGCCGGTAAGGTTATCTGTACACTTTAATTTGCTATTTGAGACTAAACAAATTTATATGCTTTCTGTGTTAATGGTTATTATGTTTGTTAATTGGTATGTGACTAATTCATTGATGTTGATCCTGAATCCAGGAATACCTTGCCAGGTTCAAAGGAATGATACTCACCTGCAATGGTCTTGGCATCAATCACTCTTCTCTTTGGTATGACAATGCTAAATTTACTCTGGAATGACTTTCTTTGATTTCAAAAAAAAATTTCAGAGTTCTTTTTTTGCTTCCTCTCCTATAGATTTGGAAATTTTCAAGTATCCTATTTGTAAGCAAGTAGGTAATCAATCACCTAGCTTGGTAGTTCGACGAAAGATGAGTTTAATTTTTGTGATTGGGCATAGTGGTTGAATGAGTATTGACTGTTCAATGATTGTGAAATTTTGAAGTATATGGCTGTTGAACTTCATTTTATTTACTGGAAGAAAATGGAATCAAAGGAAGAAACCAACTCAACTCAATCTATCATTTTGTATGTATCCTAGTTTTTCGAAGAGGAAGAGGTGGATATTTTCTCATGACCAATATCTTATGTAGGGCTTTAGTTCTAGAGTCAAGACCATCTCTGATCCTTCATTGCTGCCAGGTTTATGTACGCTGCTTTTGACAAATTGTAATCTTAAAAAGAACTTGAAACCCAAGTAGAAAATATAACGAAATATGTTCATCGTGAGACACCACAGTGCATGGTAGCAAAGGCGATCATGCATGTGGGTTTACCTGTGGGTGTTTGTTGTAAATTTTCTAGATGATGTTGAAGGAACTGCTTGTGTTTTTTCTGTTTAGAAGTCAACTGGCTAGAAACTTTATCAAACTTATGTTGAAACTCTTTTGATTTCGAGCATTAGCTCTTGTGGTGTGGATTGGGGACAAGTATCTTTGCTACGAAAGTTTGGTGGTTACCCTTTCTAGTGCTATGAAGTATAATCACGTGAGGAAAGCCGCTAAGGTTGTGTCATATATCCACAAACAAGTGATTTTGTAGAGGTGGTCTCAAAATGTAGAATTGATTTCAATAGATTCAGGGATAATCTCATTTGTTGGTGCATATTTATGTTTTCCTTGACTTTGACTCTCTGAAGACTTTTAAAAGGTTATTAATTTAAAGTTCACTCTGTAGCAATACTAGATGATCTTTTGATGAATGATGTGCTCCATGTCTTTGTGCACCTTATTTTTCCGAGGTTAGCTAGTTCCCATTCTTTCCAGTTCTTCTCATCCCATTTTTATTTGTTGTAGGTCTTATAATCAACACCTCAAGGAAGCAAATGAATGTGAAGACGGTAAAGTTTGAGTGTCCTGCCATTATTTTTGTTTACCAAACTACACTTACAAAGAGTTCAGTCCTATGATTAGTCTTCAAACTTAGGAGGGAGGGCGAGATGAAGGACCAAGTTGTTGCTGTACTTGTACAATAGTAAAAGAGAGTTATTAGTATTTTGTATCTGGGTGCGATTATGGTTTGCACAGCATGTTAGGGATTGAAAATGGCTTTAGAGTAGTAATGCTAAGGTGCAGTAAATGCTTTGTGAGAAATTTATTCTTCACTGGTGTCTTAACAATCTATTGCTCTCAGTTGAGCTCATTCTCTTGTACTTGTGAAATAAAGATACCCTGAAAATAGCACACACAATTCTGTTTTATTCTTTGTTGAATGAGAAAAGAACATACTTCAGAACAAATGGTTAAGCTTAGGTGATGCTGTTAACTGTCGTGGCAATGATGCAAGGTCTGTTTTGAAATACAACTTCACTGATTGAAAAAGTCTTGATAGAAAATTAAAGGAATGGCTCCTCAATTTGGCTCGATAAGATCGATAGACGCCTTATGAACCATAGATGACACCAGACTCGAACTCTACTTGGTGAAATATTTATGGAAGGGTATGAGTGACATCTTTTAGAGCTCTGTAGGGGTGAACAAAATCTAAGCGAATATAGAAATTTGTGTCAAAAGTTGTGGTAGTAGGACCATAGGTAACAAATACAAGATTGGTTATCACAAAATATGCCTTGGAAAATATCTACCGCACATAGTTTGAAGTTTTTGTAGCTTACTGAAAATGTGTCAAGCAATCTTCGAACAAGAGTGGTATAAATTAGAGGCTTGTCTCATCAAAAGTCAAATATCTTCCCTATATTTGTGGTGCAGGAATTTGTTTTGAGAGACTAAACTGTTGTTCTAGACTGTAGTTGCATCCCATGTACGAGTACTTGGTTCGTTGCTATCAATACTTTCAATTGTGGATGTTATACGGAATTACCTCTTATTATTCGATCCCAACTAAAAATATCCAATATAACTGTTGTATAGATTGCCGTAGAACTTTCAACTAATTTAAAGAGGAGTCCACCATGGCCGTTGAGCTACGAGTAGGAAGAGTGGAGTCTTTTGCGATCTCCATGGGTCATGCCTCTGAACTAGTTAATACGCTGGAATAAACAACTATGAATGAGGTATAACTTGAGAAAATAGATTACTAGAACAATTAGACCAATTCTACCTTCACCCAATGATACTCTAATAATAAAGAGATATACGTGATTTCTTAGGACCATAATCTATGCATATAATTTTACTTATCTACGTAATTGAAAATGGCTTTCTATTTTTTTTATTGATTTGCGTTACATTTACTCTTATATATACTTATCGCCATCATTCTAGTCCCTGTTTATACCATTTAAGTATTCTTTGGTTTAATTAATATCACATTGTCTCACTTCTTACATAAAGTAGTACAAATCATATTATATTAGTTTATATGCTAATATCATTTTTATACCTATCACGAATAATTAATAGAATAACATAATTGTAATATATAGTGCTAAAGTATGTGACAGATTTTTATTTTACAATTGTACATTAGAAAAGAAATATAATGAAAGTCAGAGGTAGAACTTTGAATGAATCTATTCGTTGATTAATTAATTTGTTAACTTTTTAATGTGGTGAACTAGGGGTTTAATTCTTCATTCTTAGAAAATTTAGCTTTTCAAAGATTCTAGTGGCCAAACTTATTTGACTTGAATTGATCAAAGATTAAACATTATACTCAACACAGTATTAGCACATTATATGGTTAGTAGTATTATGATATGCTGTTGATCTTGTAATAGGTATATGTAATTAATAATACGAGTCTCAATTTGCACCGCAATTGATACAATAAGCATATAGTGATTGAAATTCATTGAAAGTTGGTGATTTAGTAAAAGGGTTTAGAGTAAATTCATTATTTGCGAGGGTAGAAACTAGAAAAGGACTTTTGGTTGGTGGATTTGTATGTTAACCATACATTTGATTGATTTGGGCTCAAATGCTTTAAGCAAGGCAAATTGAGAGGCAAAATTCTAAGATACTCCCTCTATCCCTACTTTTTTGTCCCATTTGATTGTGCACGGTTTTCAAAACGCATTTTAAAATGTGTATATCTTGATCTATATACGTAAAAATTATAAAAACGTGATATTAATAAAAAATAAAATGAGACGAATCTAGCAAGACTACTCATGACGATATTATCTTTTATACATTAACGGTAATCTATAGTCAAAGTTTGACCAAAAATGACAATGGGGCAAAAATAAAAGGACGGAAAGAGTAATATTAGAAGTCTTTTCCACCTTTTGGGGGTGGGAAGTTGACTTCTTCATTGTAAATGTAATTAAATGGAGGAAACAACCTTTGTAGTTTTTTTTTCTTAAGAAAATTATTAGAGCATCGACAATGGCTGTGTATAAGAACCTGCTAGCAATTATTTACATGTTAGCCATTATGAAGCTATAACCTCTTGTAGCTAAGTCAAACTACATAGCTCTATAGAGTTTTGTGGTTTCACTCCACCCAATGCTATTATATTTATTTGTTTAATATATTTTATATATTTGTTTATTTATTATAAAAGAATGTAGAGGCTGTAGCTAAAATCATGTAACTTGGAAATTTATAATGTGGCAACCCAAAACTACATGTACATGTAACTAGACATTGTGGATGCTCTGAGTATTTTAAATTATGCACTTGAATCTATAAAATGAAATGGAGAATTAATAAATTTGGAGCACGTTACAAAGATAATTAAGGAAATTAATAATGCACTATGCATAGATTAAGTACATCAAAGATTAATTTTCACTACTATACATACACACTAATAAAAGCATAACTAGGCCTACAATATTCATCTTACACACTCACATTTACTCAAACATGGGATGTGATGTGAGCTAGAATAATTTTACACTCGAGGGTAAAATAAACTACCTACAAACTCAAAATCAAAACCAATTGAGAACCAACAAGTGGCAAATATTTTTATTAGAATGAAGGAAAAATAACTAGTAGCAAGGAGAAATTAGTAAATTAACAAGAATTAGTATTAGTCGGAGAAGAAAGAAAACGAGAAATGTGGTCAAGAAACGACATATTCTGAGGACGATCTTGACGCTTAACATAACCCTTAGCTTCCTTATGAGAATAACTCACAAACCCAGCCTCACCATTCCTCTTCCACATCTCTTGTGCATACGATTCATCCGCGTAATACGCCTCCGCCTCCGCTTCCGCTGTATCTAAATCCAAATCTTTACCATTTGGTAAATCAGCTATCTGAATCGGCAATCGCTGGTAATGGCCGCGGGTGACACCTTCAAGCTCATCGAGGCGGGCGAGGCCCGTCTCCGATACAGAATAAACCTCACCCCATACCATATCGCCTTTTCCGGGAAGGTTCAAAAGGAATGGCACCCTGTATGGTCCACATACTAAGGGATACTTTTCTGCGGTTCGGAATGATCCGATGAATGTCGAGTCTCCGTTCCCCATTAATTCCTCCATCAATCGGTGGTTTGAGAATCCCTTTTTTAATGTTCCGTAGGTGAATATTAGTCTTCTTTTTCCTGATTTTCCTCCATTCTTGTTATTCTCTGCCCCCATTGATACTAAGGGAGAAAATTTGATGATATGGGCTTATTTTTGGTTGTTGGAGATGATTGTGGAAGGAGTGTTTTTTTTGTGTGGTGGTGAAAAGACTACACTTTGCCGAATTAGGTTATTTATATAGGAGATACCTTAGATATAAACTAAAATATATAATAATAAGATAATAAATACTCTCTGTTTATAAAAATTGGTTTTGCACGATTTTTAAGACTTTATATAAACCACTAATATAACTATAGAATGAAAAATGATTCCGACGTATCAAATATTGAGTTTGGCACATTTATAACTTTTTTTCACGAAATAGATGTGCTAAAAATTAATTTTTAATATGCCAAAATTAATTTCTACATACATTAAGACAGATTGATAATATAAATATTGTGTATATATTAATGAGAATTTTTTTTAAAATGTTGAAAAATTTGAACATAACAAAAATCAAAACAGAAACATAATTTTATTATGAATAGGGTAACCGTTTTTTTAGTTGCATCACTTTCCTAAAAAATAAGTTTTAAATTAATTGTATCACTTTTCTTTTCAAGTAATAAATTCTCTTTATATCACATGGGCCCTATTTATTTCTCTCCACATTTCTTAACTTCAAAAAATTACCTAGAAATCCATGAAAATAAAAGTGATACAACCAAAAAATGAAGTAAAAAAAAAAAAAAAAAAGGTAATGCTATATGTAACCCATAGGTATATGAATAAGTACTTAATATCTTTCCTAATTTAGTATTAATTTAGAAATGTCGGACAAAATCACGCGCAAATCAGTGTAATTAATGTTATATTTTTATTTGTCTTTTTTCATCTTTAGCTCTTTATATTTGGGTGTGTATAACATTTTTCATAAAAATAAAATAAAAAAAAAATTAGAAAAAATAATTAATAAAAGAGAAAAAAATTCCCATGTGATATGTGATATGGGAGATATGATCATATGATATGATAAATAACGGGTTGGTCGGGTCTTGGGTTTCGCAATTTGGACGGTTGACAGGAGTGAACCTATTAGGATTCGACAGGTGGACGGTTGTTATGTTATTGGGATTTTAAAATTATATTTAATTTGATACGTACGGGTTTAGTACCTTTTTTAACTCGTAGCAGTGAAGTTGGAGTACGGGTAGGCATGTAAAGTGCGGCCAATTGGCGAAAGAAACTTTGAAAATGTCATTAGAGTATTAGACAAATGGAGTTATTCTAAAGGTTTTTACTTTTTATAGAGTTGAAGAAAGACGAAATTTTAGCTTTCTTCTTTGTACATTGAATCTGTACTACTGGATGTTGTAATATGAAAATTTTAGTGATCGTTGGTTTGAACATCAGTATTGTACTATTGTGTAATGTGCAATTGTAGTTACTTAAATATTATTAGGTAGTTTACTTTGCTAGGAAGTGTTACATTATGTTTATGAAATGACGATTGACGAGTACGAAGCATATAAATTAGATGTCTATTTAAAAATTAAAAAAATAAAATAAAATTGACAAGGAGTACCCGGATGAGCTGATCAGATCTCAATTCTTACAATTTTTTAAGTCCAATATTGCGATCTAGACACTTGAGAGTAAAGGAAAGGGTAAGGGAACATCTATCCCTCAAGTACCCTCTAGGTTTAAGGAAATTATTTTTACTTGAGAAGTTAGTTGTTTGGTATTAACCATCGAACATCAAATCATATTAAAAGAAAGGTGTATTTAGTTTAGAGATCAAATTGTGAATCAATGATTTGAGGTAATTATTAATGGAAGCATAAAACACTTACCTAAATCTTATAGACATAATTAAAAGCGTATAACACTTGCCTAAACCCTAAAAGAGGGACTATGACATATTAACTACATTTACCAAACAAAATATACATCCAAACATCTACGAGTATTAAAAAAAATACTCCGTATTACCTAATATATCTAGTAATGGATATCCATGTGCACAATGTACAATTTGATGGCCAATTTGGGAAAATTGAAAGTACAAGTAGTACTTTTGTTAGTTGCTTAGATGGTGGATATACATTTTTGGTCCACACTTTAAGGCCCTATTTGGTGGTAGCGTTTGAGGTATCGGTTAGCGTTTTGACTAGTCAAAACACTATAGAAAAAATTTGAGAGTGTTTAGCAAGATAGCTATTCTAGAAGCGGTTAGCGATACAGGTAGCATTTAGGTAGCTTTTTTCAAATGTTAAAAATAGCCGCGTTTAGAAGTAGCGGGTAATATTTGACAAATTTTTATTACTTTTTAAACAATATCTATATGAATTTTGATATATTTTAGTATTGCAACCGCTACTTTTACCAAACACTCATACTATCAACAGTTACTTTGACAGTTAACCTTTACCCACTACTAATTGACAGCTACTCGCTACCTTAACCACTATCGCTACTCGACTGCTAAAAGGTATATGTCCGCTACTTTTGCCAAACAGGACCTAAAACATACTCCGTACTATTAGTAGAATGTACTTCAATTGTGTGATTACCAATTATGTATTTTTTGATCCTTCTTTTACCAACAACCAAAGGCGAATTCCCTTCCACCAATCCTTCTTTAAGTTGTAGAGGTTGGCAAAAGGATAACAAGCATTCCGTAATTAGTACATGCGTTTCATCTCATCCCGCCTTCTAATTGATTTTTACCATTTTGAAAAAATTCCTCATTTAAAAAAAAAGTAAAATACATTTTATTTAAGTGTGTCAAAGACCGATGCCATATAACTATTCACCAACCCCCCTATGCTGTTAGGAACTTTTCACTATAACATTGCGTTTAAAAACTACTCCGTAGTAGACTCGACTCGATTAGTCAACTCAAAACCATACACGACCTAAATCGACTAACTCACCATTCGCTTACAACCACAACCAAATTACCCTGAATTAAAACAGCCTACTTGCAATTCCTATTTGTGCATATCAAATTCACTCTATCTTTGTCATGCATCATGCTGAAAAGACCAATAATAGACCTCTACTATCCACATATTTTAAAGAATTGTTGAAATTTTCATCATTCAATCTTTCACTTCGTAAGTAATCTTATTCAAATTAAGGAATCAATTTGCTTCACTAATTAAAAAATTGAGAATGACTTGAAGCAACAATTATTCTTCCTTACAAACTTAAAATTCCATAAAATACACCCTCCTCATATATTGCCTGCCGTCACTAAGAACAATATATATTTTATGATTTGTACAACTAACTTCAATATCCACCAATCATTGCCTGGCTGTCATCATAGATCATTGTACAATTATTGTTGATTATAAGGTAAGATAATTATGATCCTTTTGAAACAATTTGCAAGCATGACACTCATATTTGAGAATTGAGATTACATAATGTTATTATAAATCTTAACTACGGAGTAGTAAATAAGCAAATAACTGAAAATCTTAAAATTGTAGGATGGTTTGTTTGCTAAACCGGTTCTAAGCTTTTAAGATCCGTATAAAAGAAACAAGAGCACACGTGTAATCTAATATTAACACAACTATCTATACTAGAATTTTATTTGTGGATGTCAGTAACTTTGTTGGGAGAAGATCAAATCTCGTCCACATTATTATTCTTATAGCCCTCTATTTCACCTCAAAAATATAATATGAGACTTTTCACAATGGATGAATTTGCTTATTATGAAAATGGACTATCATTGAGAAAGAGGGTGATACCGTCAATGAAATAAAACCGTCTCATGCTAGAATTCTCCCCAAAAGAAGAAAAAAATTATTCGTAAAGACAAAGTGGGTCCATTTTAGTATCAAATAAAGAAAGTAGTCCAAATTGGATTTCAGCCCAATAACGAAACAATCAGGCCCAACTAGGTCCATCAATTAAAAGCAAGAGTATAAGCCCATGATAAAATGTCATGGCAAAAGCCAGAATTATAGTTGGGTCAACTCTTTAAAAAGTTCATATCAATTGGATTACGTATTACTCCTCCGTTTCTTTTTAATTGACACGTTTTTTTAGTCGTATTTGTCAATGCACAACTTTAATTATTTATATTTTTAATTACCGATAAGCAATAATTATGAAAATTTGATATTTTGAAAATATATATCGTGACAAATCTGACAAAATTTCACATGACAATATTTCTCATTACATATAAAGCACAAAATACAATCAAAGGGGAGTGTGAATAGTGTTAAAGTCAAAACATGTTAACTAAAAAAAACGGAGGTAATATTTATTTTTTTCTTCATTTCATTTTCAAAAGGGGTGACAAAAAATTTGACAAATTAAAAAAGAAAGCATGAATCATGACGTTAAATAAAAGATGGAGTGCTTGAATTGTTTGTCTTCAACTTGCAGAATGAATGCAGCGATGGCTGAGTCTGACCATTATACCAAGTTATTTATTAGTACTGCTACTCTTCACAAGGCATTCCCATTAAATTCAAGAAAATTAAAATTATTTTTTTTTATCTATTTTGGTAGTACACGATATTTAGATATTGAACATTCTTGATTAAATTGATAGTGACATACTAAGGCTTTCTTAGTCTAGTTCTCTAGGATATGCTCGATCTCGGTAGAGGCGTTAAAAATCAACTCCATCAATCTAATTAAATCTTACCTAATTCGAAAGACACTCGGTTAAGATTCCAACTTATATGAACACAATGTTTAAGCATGACTCACACTTAACCCGCCTAGATTTAACTGAATCTGACTCGACTATTTTTAAATGAATCTAATCTAATTACCTGAATTGACACCTAGGTACTATTTGTTCAAGCTATATTAGACAAAATAAGTTCAGATAAAATTAAGGTTATATGTACAAGTTATTTCTAGGAATTAAACTCTATGAAATGAGATTTTCTTTTCAATTCTCTTATTTTCCATTAGGGAATTGTGACTAAGTGAATGATTAGGTGTTTTTTTTTTTTTTTCTTTTAATTATTAGAGCAGAGGTTTAGTTGAGTTATTGATCTTTACTTGTTGATGCGAAATCGATTATGATCGTTTAATGAGTCGACATGTCAAATTGTTCTTGTCTTTATTCCCGACAATACATTTGTGATGCTGTAGACGTTTATTTTCAATTTTTTTTAACAAAATTGGATTCTATTTTTCCCTTAATTTCTCACTATTATTATAGTGAGAAATGTTTGAAATCTAATTATAAACCTTTTATTATATAACAAAATTTGACATGCTTATGATGGTTGCAAAACATTTTCTCATAAGAGTCATAACAGTTATTTCTTTTATTGTTCCTTGGGCTATCTAGCTTATATTAGATAAAGTTACAAGAAAATATTCCTCCAAAAAGAAGTTACAAGAAAATAAGACACTCTCATCTAAATCTTAATCACCATTAATGAAAAATCACTACATTAGAAAATGGTAAAAAAAAAAGAAAAAAAAAAGAAAAAAGAAAAAAGAAGAGTTGAATGGCGAGGCCTTATCAGATGAACTACAAGGGTTCCTATTAGCTTGGAACACCTGTTTTTGCATAGTAGTACAAGCCTTTTACTTTGATATGGCTTCTAGCTACTTGGCCTTTTCAATATCAAACCTAAAATTGTCACTGTAACAAAAATTGTAATTTATAATCTCGACGTTAGAGTTTCAATCCCGGCTTAAAGCACTTTAATCGAGATGAAAATCTCTAATCCTTACCCTTTTCCCACTTCCAAACACACTTAATTTATTAATTGGGTCGGGTTAATACCTACGAGCTGAGATTCCAACTGACAGCTTGGTGGGGGACATTTCTTCTTAAAAAAATGTTTTAAAGGGATTTGCTAAGAAGCGTGTAAAAGTTAGACTCTCTAACTTTGATCACCTGAATCAAACACAAACTTTTCATGAGTTAGTATTTCAACTTTAAGACCAAAAATCACCTCATCAAACTTCTTCAAAGGGTTAAAAGAAATTGGCACTTTCAATTGCATGTCCTCCCTTACTTTTTTACATGTATTATATTGCTTTTGAATTACAAAATGATGTGGAGAAAAAGTAGATAGCAAACTCAGCTATACATCGTAATCATCATGGAATCCAAAAGTGCATATACCCTGTTTCTTAAGGAGCTTAAGGTACTTTAAGGACCTTGACCCTAAGTTCTGCCTCTTGTAAATACTTGTTTGTTTGTCTCTTCTTTATCGCATAAAGGTCTCTTCGTAAAAAGTAGTTGTTATGGTAGCTGATACTAATTAAAGTGTTGAAATACTGAATAATCTAAATATTCAAATAGAAACCAAATGTTGAATGTAACGTAATTAAGTTTCGTGGGAATAATTGTCATGCATCATGCATGCATATGAACAAAATTGCATTAAAATGAGTAGGCATTAGACTTTCAAGTGAAACCATATGTTAGCTACCTAGGCATGAAATAATGTCAAGAATAGAGAGAATAGAGTTGTGTGTTTTGTATTAGAGTATGCACAAGTATATATACAACCTAAAGAGATTAGGGCTCATAACAACGGCCCAAGAGCTATACACTGTAACACTCCAATAATTCTCTCTTTTAAAACCTGTAAACACCTTTAATAATCTGCAAGAGAATTACGGACATGCTACCGCCATGTGTTTAAACGTTAAGGCTAATTCAGAATTTAGCAGCGGAAAACTAACTTAGCTATAAATAAGTTTCCAAAATCAATAATCAAAACCAAATTTAGTCTTACAAGCTGGAACCATTACGGCCCTTATTCAAACCCAATTAAAAGTAGTAAATAAATCAAATCAGAGTTAAAATAAATCCAACTTAAAAGTTGTAATAAACTGTGAAAATACCCAACACTCCACTCAAAGTCCCACCACCTTGATGCAAGTTCTGATTATGTATAAACCTGTAATTAATCTGCTCCCCAATATTACAAGTGTAAAAATTGGATCATTACAGGGTCATTGATAGGCGAAGGCCATGACCAAGAAAGGACACACAAAAGCACGCAATCAGCAACGCTGAGTACATACAAGCTACGAAATATAACAAAGAATTCCTAGCATACTACTAATAAGCAATCAACACACACAATTTAATTACTTACTCAGGCACATGTCTCAACTGTTAACATTACTAAGACTTCACTAATTAATAATAAATAACTCATTTCATTCATTGATTGGATTAAGCAATAGACCAGGTTGTCCCCTTATGCTCCATTTCGGAACATTAATAAAAGAAAACCCTATGCCTCCTTTCGAAAACATTAATAAACATCCAATGGCAGACGGGCGCGACTCCGTGGCCATAGCTAGTATGACATCTCATCTAACTCCTTATAGTTTAGAAAAATATTTGTAAACAAGAGACTCGTAGATCAGACGACCTCTAGAAAGTACACGGCTAATACCCCGTGAACCCTATCCTCTGATTGTCAATACTCTAGATGTGCACAAATCCAGAGTTTTATTGCTCATCCATCTTGCACTTTACGCGATTTACAAGTTTAAACTTGGTGATGACTCAAGTGCAAAACAATACAACCAATCATACATCAATCATTCAAACAATTCAATTTTCCAATTCTATTCTTGATTTATTAGTGACAAACAATATTTAGTATTGAATCCTCTAACTACCTCGGTGTATAAACACCTTAAGTGCATAAGGCACCTCAAATCCTCGACCTCGTCTTATAAGACTTTAATTCTCCCTTTACTCATTCCATTTCATTAATTATGAACGAGTAATAAAATATTCATTTTATATATTCAGGTACCTTTGCCTCTAAGCTCATCTTGCAAGTTAATGCATAAGTAATGCTTACAAGATAAATTAATACGCAATTCTCATACATGAAACAAAACCAATCATCACATTATTCACCAATCAAACTTACTACCATACAATTCCAACCAATCCACAAGTTTCTATGATTATGAGTCTTCTAAGTCCTTAAACATGCTTCTAGAGTCAAGGTTTTCGTATCCTTGCACGTACCTTGAGTAAACGAGTTGGTTGGCCACTCTAGGAACTAAAAATCGCCTTCTATAAAGTCCTCTCCTAAACCAAACAATAATAATTCATTCAAAACCCAAGCAATATAATTTACAACAATACTAACTTACTTTAAAACCCCTTAAACTATTGAAATAATGCTTTTAAATTACTAACAATAGTCAAAGTTAATAATTCAATAGTTCAACTATAAGTCTATATGTTAAAATCATGAAAATATAGCTTATAATATAAAATTCCAGCAACTTTAAAGTAAGGATTATAATCTGGAAATTTAGTTTAAGAATATAAAACAACCTCATAAACATCTCTTCTAAAAATAATCATTATGTAGTAGGTTAGTATGTTAAAAATCCATCATAAATCATAAACCTTCAAAATTTTTAGTTTAAAACCAAGATTAAAAATCTGAAAATTTAATTTAATAGTAGAATGTATGAATACAACAATCTAAACTTGAAATTTATAATTAGAATTCAATTAGTTTCATAAAAACTCAATCAAACCTTCAAAATTCAATTAAACAACACTTTAAAACCTTCCTTTTGGCTAGAATCAAAAGCTTATATATTATACTCAAAATTTCCTACATAAAAACATTAAAATACATACTTATTCATAAAATTACAACAAGTTTAAAGCTTTATAAAAATCTGAAAATTTATTTTAAACATTAAATCTTCGTTAAAAATCAAAAACTGCCCGAAAACCATATTTAGAAGCTGAATTTGGCCACGTGAGGGTGGTACTCACTACCTTTTGATTAAAACATTGTTTACACACGAAAAACACTATTTTTTTTGTAAAAATCGACCGAGTTAGAATCTAAACGTGAATAAAAAAAAATTAAAAACGGAGATCAAAGTTGATTACGGAAAACTGAAAATTTATTTTTATGCTTAATTAATCATTAGAATTCAACAGGAACAAAAGCCCTAAATTAATTGATTATTAGAACCCTAAAATCCCTATTTAACTAAATTAAAACCCTAGGTTTAAAATTACAAAATCTGAAAATTAAAACAACAATTATAATCTGAAATTATTAGTTTAAAACATCAAAAACATGATTTTAATACTAAATAAACTAATTTCAAGCAATAAAAAACCAAAACCCAAAAATCAATTACATAAGCTTTATGAAAATAATAAGAAATAAAGGAGGAAGAAAATAAAACTAACCTTTTTGTGTGGGGGGAAATTTGGGGATTTATGAGATATTTATAGGAGAGAATTGTAGGGTATAATTGGGTCTCATGAAAATAATGGGTCAATTAAATAAACAAATGGGTTAGGTTTTGTTTTTATAATAATGGATTGTAGGATATAGGTTCATAAAGTAATTTAGCCTAAAATAATTTTTGACCCAAATTAATAATTTGAAAATTAAATTCTGGAAAAATGCAAATAAATATCATAAATAAAATAAAATTTCATTTATAAAATATTTAAAAATACGGGGGATTACATACACTAAATAGGCTTAACACCCCCCCCCCCTCCAAGTTGGAGCATGCAAATCACAAATGCCCAACTTGCCAAGTAAATGCAGGAATTGGTGATTACTCAATGCCTTTGTGAAAATATCCGCTAACGGATCCGTTGTCTTCACATATGACGGACTGATAACCCCTTCCTGAATTGCGTCCCGAACATAATGACAATCAACCACAATATGCTTAGTGCGTTCATGGAAGCCCGGATTTTGCGCAATATATAACGCTGATTGACTATCACAAAACAAACTCATCGCACACAGATGCGAAACACCTAAACTATTGAGTAGAGCCTTCAACCATTTCAGCGATACTTTACCTCTACAAAAGACTTAGAAACAGTATGTTGCTTCTTAGTCTTCCAAGAAATAGGGGAACCACCAAGAAACACCAACCAACCAGAAATGGACCGTCTTGTAAAAGGGCAACTAGCCCAATCCGAGTCACCCCAACCTGTCAAATGTGGATCATAAACTACACTTAATAGAATACCTTGACCTAGACAACCTTGATCGTACGTAGGGCGGCCTCCCAATGATCTTGACGAGGTTGTTGCATAAATTGAGACAAAATATGAACTATATACGCCAAATCAGACCTAGTGAAAGACAAATAAATCAGACCTAAAAGACGCCGATACATTTCAGGATCAGAAATAAGAGGTGTCTCTGATTTTGCTAGAGTATGATTTTGCTCAATGGGAGTACCTGCTAGGCGTGCCCCTAGTAGACCAGATTATGCAATAATATCAAGAGTATATTTCCATTGACATAAAAATATACCCTCCAGACTTCGTGCAACCTCAATAGCAAAAAAGTAATTCAACACACCCAAATCTTTCATATGAAAACAGTCACTAAGATATGATTTGAATGTTGAAATTGCAGAAGGGTCATTACCCGCAATTATTAAATCATCAACATACACTAGAACACTAAGTTGAATAGTACCATTTTGCAGAGTAAATAGAGAGTAGTCAGAGTATGATTGCAAAAATCCGTACCTTTTCAGAGAAGTGGCCAACTTTGAAAACCAACATCGCGGTGCCTGTAGTAGCCCATACAAAGACTTCTGAAGACAACACACCAAGCCGGATCGAGAACCATGAAATCCAGGAGGGGGCTTCATATAGACCTCCTCATCAAGATCACCGTGCAAGAAAGCATTATGGACATCCATTTGGTGTAATTCCCAATTTTTCGCAGCTGCAATTGCAAGAAAAGCATGAACAGTGACCATTTTAGCAACTAGAGAAAAAGTCTCGTTATAATCGATACCCTCAACCTGATGATTACCAAATATAACGAGACGAGCCTTCAATATTTCAATTGTGCCATCTGAGTCAAGCTTGACCTTGTACATCCATCGGCAACCAAGAGCTTTCTTACCCGGAGGCAATGCTTCCATTACCCAAGTTTCATTATTTTCAAGGGTAGTAATCTCCTTTTGGATAGCCTCGCGCCACCCCTCATGTTGCATTGCCTCATTGAAATTTCGAGGCTCAGCCACCGTATCCACAGCTGCAATAAAGACACGGTGTCGCACAGAAAATTTATCACAATTCACAAAATGTGCTAAAGGATTGGGAGTACCTGAGGAGCATGGAGTAGACGATGAACATGAAGAGATAGATGGACTGGAGATAATATGTGCTACATAATCTTTGTGCCAACTCGGAGGATGTCGAGGGCGTTGACCACGGCCCAAATCAGAAGCAGGAGGTTCCGGAGTAGCCCCTATGCTACTATCAGAACTGCCTACAGTAGCAGCTGCAGGAGAAACTGCGGGGGGGCTACAGTCAGCCGTGGAAGCTGCGGTCCATGCTGCCTACAGCAGCCGTACCCGAGGCAGCGGCAGTAGCAATGGCTGGAGAGGGATGCGGCTGCTGTCATGGGAAGCATGGTCGGTGGAGACCTCACCAATCTCAACCACATGCTCTAGATCATCCAAAAAATCAACATCGATCCCATTATCAACACTAGCCACCCTTTCGGCACTCGGATGAGAATCATTCGGTTCAACACTATGCATAAATGGGAATTCGTTTTCAAGAAACATAACATCACGTGAGACAAGAATATCATCCGTCTCTAAGTCATATACCTTCCAACCCTTCTTGCCATGAGGATATTCCACAAACACACACTTTCGACTTCTAGGAGCAAATTTTCACCCTTAGCTTTTTTGTTATGGGCAAAACAAAGACAACCAAACACCCGTAATTCACCAAAATTGGGTTCTTTGCTAAAAAGAATTTCATATGGGGTTTTATTGGCTAATAATTGGGATGGAGTATGGTTAATTAAATAAACTGCCCCAAGGACACATTCTCCCCAAAAAGTAATCGGCAAATTGCCTTGAAACATCAAAGCATGACTAACATTTAGGATATGTTGGTGTTTACGCTCTACCCCCCCCCCCCAATTTTGTTGCGGTGTACCAACACAAGAAATTTGAAAAAGAATGCCATTTTTTATCAAAATAAGGGAGCATGGGTTGGAATTCCGTACCATTATCACTCCGCACACATTTCATAGAGACATCAAATTGACATTTAATCATAGCAAAGAAAGAGCAAAAAGAAGAATAAACTTCAGTTTTGTCATTCAATAAATAAACCCAAACACCTCTCGAATAATCATCAACAATAGGTAAAAAAATAGTGAGCACCACAAGTAGAAGGTGTCTTATACGACCCCCACAAATCACAATGTATCATTTCAAAAATACGACTACCTCTACTATCACTATCAGGAAAGCTATCCCGTGATTGTTTAGCTTGCGGACAAACAGTACAAGCTTTATTCAATGATTTACTACTAGAACTACCGCTAATAGCAGGCACTAACTTGATAATTTTTTCCAACGGATGTCCCATACGACGATGCAACAACTCAAATGTAGATACTCCTGCATCTGTCACCGCACATACTTTAGGAATACGCCGGAAGTAGTATAGTCCATCTATCCGTTCACCGGCTCCAATCAGGCTCCCCGAGAGTTGGTCCTGTATAACACATAAGAGTCAGTGAATCGGACAAAACAATGTGAATCATCAATCATTTTAGACATCGATATTAAATTGCAATTTAATTTGGGGACAAATAAAACATTCTCAAGATTAGGGTTTTAAAATGTTGGTTCATTTTGATGCTCCCTCTTTTTTCATATGCCGTATTCTTGATTTTCTTTTAAATTCATTCCTTTTGTGTTAATCGAATGAGGTGCAACATCATTACAAAACCAAAAACTATAATGAGAAGAAAGATCGATCAAACGTAAACATATCTTACACATGCGCTCAATCTTTACAAGAAGCATTAATTTCACTGATGTTTTTATTGTTTAAAGTTCATGGTTGCAAACAAAGTTTATACGGATAGTACGTAGTTGGATTCGAGGATATCTTGACCACTATATCTAAAGATTATCTATTATGTTAGTAGTATTAATTTTGTTTGTATTAACTTTTAATGGAGCATATCTTGTTATTAAATAAGCCATTATAAAAGCTTTGGAGTATTTTATTTTGAAGAGGCATAATTTTTTTATTTTTTTTTAAAAAAGGAAGCAGTAATGGATGAGTACGTGTCAAATTTTGAGATCAAGTGGCAAAACTGAATGGGACACTTGTCAGTTTCTGCAAGTGGATATGTGTTGTGGCCATTAGCCCTCCAACCTAACTTAAATAATGCGGCCTTCAATTAACTAATTTCTTTAATAAATAAATAAATACTGAAAAAAAATAAAAAAGAATCTTAGCCTCCAACAATTTTTTTTAATTATGAATTTGTTTTAAAGATAATAATGTAATAAATAAATAAGAATATAGAAATGTGCGACAAAATAAGGAAAAGTAGAGAGGAGGATGTAGCACGTGAGAAGATGAAGTTCCTTTAAGAGAACGCGACTCTTCCCCCCGTGGCCTATAATTGGTTTACTCACTTTTGGCTCGAGAATCCTTAACTGGTGTCTAGTTCTTAATTCGTGAATTATTTCATGCGTCTGGAAATACTTAAGAATTAAGAGTGCCAGCTTCTTGCCTTCTTGCCCAATCTAGGACTAATATATGAGTACATATTATTTGACCTCACTTAATTGTCTCCAGAATATTATTGTACCCTAACTTTTTTATGGACTTAAATGTAAGTTTGACTTTGTATTAATGAAAAAACAAAATACTCGTATAAAATTCCATTGCCTCTTCTTTGCTTTATTGACAATAATCAAGTTAATTCAAGAAGTGACGCGAGTAGGCTGTAAGGGTATGTTCGACTCGCTTTTAGCAAAAATACGTTCCAAGCCTAATTAGATCTAAACAGGGTTAAATAATTCCAATCAATTTTAAAAATAAAGGTGAAAACTAAAAGTCATGAGTAATGAGTAATTAAGTTTAATAAGTTAAAGATAAATTTAGGGGAAGAAAATGCATGATAAGGAAGACAACTTGGTTGTTCTCCAAACATGGTTGATATAACGTTCTAGTTCCACCATCGATTCACTTGTTAACTTATTGTGCATACATATAATGGACTAGAAACACCATTTTGAATACTTATGTGTGTGCATTGATTAATATACGAAATTCACTAATATCTTTAATATTGTACATATACTTCGTATATATTATTAAAACTTGATATATTGAAAGTATGTATTAATATATCAGAGTAATATTTACCTTCACAATAACGATCGTATTTATACACCACTAAAAAGATACTTCCTCTGTTCCACCAATATTGCAATAAGGATGAAATTACGCATTCTAAAATACATTTTATATGTTAAATATCTATATTTATATAAGAGTAAAAATTATAAGAAGTTGATATTGTGAAAGCATTTTACAAGACGAATCTAACAAGACTCCATATGACTATATTTTACTATACGTATAAATCATAATATTTGGTCAAACAAGCATGATGAATAATATAAAAGTTCAGTTGTTGCAATATTACTAGAACGGAAGAAATATACTAAAACTAAAGTATATAAAGAATGCAATGACGATACCGAACAATAAAAATCTTTGGATTTATTCGATACTCCACGTTTAATTAATTAAATTTAATAATTATGTGTGAAAGAAAGAGAGGGTATTGAAAAACGAAAAAAAAAAAAGGTTGGGAGAAGGAGAAGATAAGCACAAATGCACAAGTAAAAATTCCACCCACCCAAGTCCCATACATACACCAAGACCCACACATATAAACATGAAATAATAAGATAAGAAAGAGAAAGTATAGTCTTTTTAATCTCCCCACTTTCTTCTTTCTCATGCTTGATAATTGATAACTACCTCATCTCATCACTTCACTAGTCTTTTCTTTTCTCACACCGTCTTTTAAGTTTTTATTATTTTTTCTACACACCCCTCATACTTTCTTCCTTTCTTTTTTGATCGTTAGATCATTATCTTCTCTTACTTAACCAATTGTGGGCTATATTAATAACACCTTTTTTTTTTTCACCCCAAAAAAAAAAAAAAAAAAAAAAAATAGAAATACCCACTATATAAATTAGAAACTAAGGTCAGGAATTTTTATCTGATTAGAAGAAAAAAAAAAGGAAATAATGGAACAAATGATGAGAACAGAAGTAGTAGAAGATGAAGAGAAGATAAAATGGCCTATTTGGTTAAAGCCCCTTTTGAAAACTAGCTTCTTTGGCCAATGTAAGACTCATCCTGATGCTCATAAAAGTGAATGTAATATGTATTGCTTGGATTGTATGGACGGCGGGCTCTGCTCTGTTTGTCTATCGTCTCACAAGGATCACCGCGCAATCCAGGTACTTTTTAATTTCTGATTGATTGATTGCTCGTTGAGCAGAGCCGTTGCTGACATTTTGGAGGCGGTGGAATGTTGTTTTTTTTTAACAGATAAGGCGGTCGTCTTACCATGATGTGATAAGGGTAACGGAGATACAAAAGTATGTGGACATAACTGGGATACAGACTTACATTATCAATAGTGCCCGCATCGTGTTCTTGAACCAGCGGCCGCAGCCTCGGCCCGGCAAAGGCGTTACTAATACCTGCCTTGTTTGCCACCGTAGTCTGCTTGATTCCTTCTCCTTTTGCTCCCTTTCCTGCAAGGTTAGATTCTTTTGTTTTTTTTTATTTTTATTTTTTTATAATTTTACTTGGTCAATTTAATGTTGTTTGTTATATTGGTATGAATTTGGTCCAGCACTAATTAAATTAAGAAATTGATTTGTTAATTGTGTTCTAAATCTGGTAAAGTATGATTAGTTCACCGTACAATAATAGGATAACAGGTTAACAACCATTCAATGTAATCTAATCCTTGATAGCGTTTTTAAGAGGTGTATATGTATACTATGTTAGTATGTTTACCCTTAATCAATGTGAGTTCATGTATGTACCCCCAATGAAACGTAGTTGGTTTAAGTATTGGGTGGTACTCGGGTATTGAATTTACTTGCATCATTTGCTCTTTTTGACTGTCTATACCCTTGAAATGTACTAGGATCGAATCTCGTTCACGTTATTGCCTATTGCGCACTCTGTGCTACAATAGAATAAAAAGAAACGGCCTAGTGATTTTAGGTAAAATCAATAAAAATGCTAAAGAAATTGATTTAACTTTATGCTAGGTATATGCTTGATTCCAATTTTTGGGGGAAAACGAATATAGTTCCTGGTTATCGATTCATCATGATCAATTGGTAGATGATTCGAGATAGAATGTGCGTGTACATTTAGATAACCTAATCTAAGTTGGATCGTGCAACAAGTTTATTAGTTTAGTTGATTAGGTGATTAGGGCGGCGGCAGTTGCACAATCTAGGCATTCTAATCTTCCACAACCACAAGCGTCCTATTCAATTAAGGTCACCTTACTTTTTGCTAACTATAGTATGGTTGCTTATACTATTAAGCTTTTGACTTTTCGCTTCAACCATTCTTGTGGCGACAACTCCCATCTTCTTGATCATGACCTTTCCCAACTGCACTACTACTCTTTTAATCAATGTTACCTCGTCATCAATGGATTTTTATTACTTGTATGACGGAATCTCTTACAGTGACTACAATGTTATAGTGGCCATTGCAATAACAAATCAACATTGTTGAATGAAAATAGGATTGACTAATACATTGAGATCAATGGTATAGATTTTTTTTTTTTGTTTGTGAACTGTAGCATTGTAACATTTTCCTTGAGTGAATGACTTGTGTATGTAGATTAAACTCAATTTATGCTGATTTACTAGCTCATTGTGTGTTGCACATACAAACTACAGAGTATGTAATTTCCAATTTTTAACTGATCTAAACTGATATAATGGATCAATATTGATAAAATTTACAGAGCAAAATTGTTACATTAGTAAGATTTTTCTCAAATGTAATCTTTTTTCTTATGTTTCATCTTTTCAGATAAATGGGACATCAAAAAATTTCTGGACTGATAATAAGAGAAGGACTGGAGAGACAGGAAATTCGAATTCAGACTCGGAAGAATCCTTGAATAACTATTACAATGAGAAGGGAACTGCTGCTTATAATAATTATAATCACAGTTACAATTACAGGAAGAAGCTGCAGAGTTTTTCACCATCAACACCGCCAAGAACAACTTCCTCTGGCTCAGGTGGTGCAGGTTACAGGTCTGCAAAGCGCAGGAAGGGTATACCTCATAGAGCCCCTCTCGGGGCACTTCTCATACAGTACTAAAACTGCTGCCACTACAATATTACTACTACACAGCTGCCTCAGCTCGCTGCATCTTTGCTAGTTAACGCGATATATACTACTCCGTGCAGGAGTGCGCTCTGTAAATTACACAAGACTAATAGCTGCAGGTACTCTCACTCGAGTATTGTATATGTACATAAATATAGGTAGTTAGGAAAGACTTATAGATATGAATAGAAGCAATACAAGTAAGTTTAAGAGCCTTTTTTTTTTTTTTTTTTTTTTTTTTTTATACACACAAAGGTATATGTATGTGGGGAGGAGATCGGTCTTTGATGTAAATACCGATATACTACATATATGTAATGTAATGGTGTAGGTATGATGCTTGTTCGGATACAGGGAGGTTCTCTTAATTTCTTAAAGAAAGGAAAATGGAATAAATCGATCATAATACTTTAGGTAATGTGAAAACAATTATGTAATGTATGTTTGTATATAATTGAATGATGAAAGTAACTTAAGTGTTAGCAATAATTTATGAAGTTGGATTTGTGATTGAAAAGCATGTTATTGGTAGATAGTGCGCGAAAACAGAAGCACGCAACTTAGAAAGTAGGAAGTAGAAGCAATCCATAAACTAAAACTGGTGGAATTGTTTCAGTTTATTTGTTGTTTTGGGGTTTTTTGGCAAAGCAAGATTGTGGGAGTAGGTGATGATCGTCTCCCGGGAGAGTTAGGTTGTTTAGTTATGCCTAGCTAAGCTAGGATACATTCAAGTTTGGTAAACATATCTACCTCGATTGTTTCGAAATTTTTATACAGGAAACGAGTTGACATATCGTGTACAAGTGGTGATTTACACACAATGGTACGGAGTTTAATCAGTGATAAGAAAAGAATGATTAAAGTAATTGTATAATCATCTATGTTTGGATTCAATTCGTTCCGAATCTATGTTCTAGGATTGGCTTAATTCTTGCAACTTTTTTTTTTTTTATTTTTACAAGCACTATATGAGCAGAGCATTAAACAAGTTCAACTGCTTTTACACTAGAGAAGTAGAGCATCTACCTCTAGCTGGTTACATATAATTATGTCCAAAAAGTTTATTAACTATACACATAAATTATTGGATTTGTCTTAATCATTTGGGTGACAAGGAAAGTGCAAGATCCGAAAGTTGGGATGATCACCATTTACTCTCGGAAGTTCTTGATACAATCTCGAGATCAGGTATAATATCCGAGACCTGAGATTAAATCCTGTCTATTAATCTATATTAATACCTTCACGGGTTTATAAAAAAAAATTTCTTAAGGAAATTTAGGACGAGGAAAAAGACAAGTGTAGTACATTGTACCTGTACACACTAATAATAAAGCAACAAAGGGTATAAACATTACCGGTAATACCGGTAAAAGTAGCCTTCTATAACTGTAGGAGCTGCTCTTCTAGAGAATGTAGAGTAGAGTGAGAAAGTGGGGCCCAGTTGAGAGGAAGACGTAATGTGGTTAGCTAATCCACCCTACAGCTGACCATGCTCCTATATTCGTTGGCATTAATCGTTGCCACATTTCGAGTCCAACAATAGCCTTCTTGCCTATGCAATTATTTATTCATTCGAAATACCAATATTAATATAATACGAGTATAATATTAATAATTGATTGCAAAAATATTGATAGATTTAAAGACTCAATCATTTAGACATTTATAGATAACATCTACGTATATCAGTCAAATGTGTTACATACATTACATCAAAGTAAATTAAGTTTTACTTCCGTTCAAAAAAAGAAAAAAATGTTAAGTTTTATTAAAAAAAAAATAAAAATAAAAAAAATGAATCAAGTTTTACTTGTAGTGATGCATTTTGAACATATTTATACAATAAATGAGCTCGATGAGCACTGATCTTTCTTGTAGACCAAGATTAGAATTAGTGAGATGTGAAAGTAATATGATTTGCAATTTAGCTACATTTTAAAAGTTTGTATTCGACTTTTTTCTCTTAAAATGAGGTATAATCTAAGGGAGTTGTTAAACATCGCCCGCAAATCTCCACATAAAGCCCACAAATTAGACATGGTTTGACAATTTTGCCCATTTCTAAAATCGTACCTAAAGTGAACAAATCTCGATCTAACAAATGTGGAGTCGTACTGGGTTGCCCAGGGAGACTGGAGGGGAGGCCGGAGAGGCGAGGGACGCCGGAGATACGTAAAACGAGGTGGCGCCTAGTTTGGACGCCGGAACCATGGCAAGGACGTCCAGGCAAGGCGCCACAACCAGTGCACTGGCGTCCAGGCCAGACGCCACAACCAGTGCACTGGCGTCCAACCCAGGCGCCTCAACCAGTGCACAGGCGTCCAGGCCAGGCGCCACCACCAGTGCATTGGCGTTTCTGCCAGACGCCGCCGTTACCGTTTAATTTTTTTTTTTTTTGCCTTTTTTTTATTTTGTTTTTGTTTTTTTTTTTTAAAAAAAAATTGAAAATCCGAAATTCTATTAAAAACAGTTTTTTTTTTTTTTTAAAATTATATTTAATAAATTTATGTTTTGAGTTAGGATGTGGAAATTTATGTTTTTTATTTGATTTTATAAAAAATATATATACTAGACTTATAAAAAATAAAACATAAAATTAATAAATATTAAAAAAAAAAAACAAACACATTAAAAAAAAATAGACATAAAACAAAATTATTTAAAAGTAACACAAATTTTCTAATTTTCCAAAAAAAAAAAAAAAAAAAAAAAAAAATTTAAAAAAATATATATATAAGGCAGGTGGGGCGCCTGGCCAGGACGCCCACCCACTGGCGGTGGCGCCAGATCCGGCAGCCATAGCCAGTGGGCAGGCGCCTGGTTTGGACGCCTCTACCGTTGGCTGGGCTTCCAAGCCACACGCCACGCCACCGGCACTGGCTGCCGGAGCTGGCGCCACCGCCAGTGGGTGGGCGTCCTAGCCAGGCGCCCCACCTTCGCCGCTTATTATTATTACTATTTTTTTAAATAATTTAAATAATTACCTTGCCACCAAGTCGCCGCCTTTCCTCCGCCGCCGCCGCCATCTCTTTCCCTTGCCGCTTTTAGAGAGATGTAGTGAGTGGTTTTTTTAAAAACGAAAAGGGCAATAAGGTCATTTGTGGGTTTTATGTGGAGATTTGCGGGCGATGTTTAGCGATTCACTAATCTAAATGCTCGGCCACCTTATTAGACTTCTGTTTCTTCAATTGCAAATGTGTATGATGTTTCTTTGCCTTCTTGCCAAGTGATACGATGTTCGATCCTAAATCACCTACGTGACTATACTTAATAGGCTTGTTACATCCACATTACCGACAAATACCGAATCATGTATGGAATAATCATTAATATTGACACTATTCCTCTTGTGGATGGTACAAATCAATGACGAACACTAAAACAAGTGGTTATAATAAATCAATATGTAGCCTTAAGTATGCGTCATATCACTCGTTTGTGTGTCTTCCTCCATGCATGCTTTTCCCATGCTGCAGTTACCATAACTACTAACACAAAATTAATTAATACTAGAATAGTAATTAGCAACATCTCGTAATTACTTTATGCTTATAATAATGTCCCATCTTAGAATGAATAGTATAATTCAATTTAATGTTCACCACATATTTATCATATCTTTATACCTAGTAGTTTAAGAAGCCTAGGAAAGAGTAGAAAGTATGCATAATAGATATTTATCATTCTAAGCCTTTCGGAACTTCCTGAGCCAGCTTGCCCGGCCCCATGCCTTTTCAAGGACACAAAACGTTGATAACGCCTAATTCATATACATCTTCTCCCATGCATTTTTTGAGTTTCAAATAAGTTTTACATAAATAAATAATTATCCAGACATACATATAGATAGCAAAGAAAATGAAAATCCCTTCAATCATTGGATCGTCCAGTTATTAGGTAACTTTCATTGTACGAGTACTTTTAATTTGATGGCTCGTATATTGACGGTCCAGGAGATGATTTTTTTTTTTTTTTTTTTTTTTAATTAGATATAGGAGGGCCTATACATCGTTGGAAATAAAGAGTTAGTTGCAACTTATGCTGAAAAGCAACGCCAAAATACCCTTAAACATCAATTGTACTTTCAGGCCCTTTCGTTGGTTAGGCGATCAACCACAAGGGTACAATACCACTTTTGAAAGCCAAAAATATTTCTAATAATATTTATTGTGCTTTATCCTTTTTTCCATTATCAAATAATTGATCCAATATTAGATTCTATCACTAGATATCATTTAATTAATATCTTTTTGTAATATATGTTAAGAAAAATAAAGTCATACAAGTTCTTGTTATATTCTATATTGATTTACATCATTTAAGAATAGTGGAAATAGTAATCAGACAATGCTAATATTTGGATGATAATAAAATGATTTATACAACACTATTTAGAAATTGAGATAAAAATGAATAATAATGGCATGTGACTTGGAATAAATGCTTTCTGATGCTATTCTTTTCAGAAAGTAGAATAATTCCACGCACACCACACTTTTATATATGCCCTCATCTATTTTACACATAATAAAAACAGTGACAAAAAAAATATAGTCAGCTTACAAAAGTTTATTTCACAAGTACTCCTTTTAACCTGAGATAGTGATTTCCTTCTCAATACCAAATATGACTTACTTTAGAGTTACATTTATATCACCTTCAAAAAGTCTAAATTGTTAAATTTCATTTTATTTTTTTTTATTAATATTTTTTTTTTTTGAAGGTGGGTAAGTAGCTAACTAATGACTAATAGGGTAACTAACCATTCGGAAGTTGAAATGGTAACACTAGTAAGAGCTTCCATGCTTCATCTGGTCGATTTTCATGGGAGTATACTTGAGATAGGTGGCTCGGTGCAAAGTTCATGTACTCCGTACTTCTTTTGAAAGAAAGTTGTAATTCAAGGACCCTAGTGTATTAATCAATGCAAATTTCCATAATAACGTACACTAATCGGATAGGTAACTGATGTTCCTTAATGCCCTGCTGCTGCACTGGTGTGGAGGAAAGAGTTTTCAATCTCCCAGCAGCTTCTTTGGTCCCCTGCTGTCCTGCTGATGCCTGGCTAAGCTGGTGGTTCCGAGGTTGGATACAAGAACAGAACGGAGAATTCCTTGGTGTTAGGCCACTCTAACTCTTACGCTTTTATGACTGCTCTGATCAGCACCATCGTTTGTGTCCGAAGCTATCTACTCAGACCCATCAATTCGAAGCAATATATCCTTCTGCAATAGCCATCAACAATCAAATCTAAAAGGCAAAATCAAAGTCTTTAGCCAAAATATATATTTACAGTTGAGCAAAGAGGTTCTGCCCCAAAACTTAATGACAGCTTTATTCCTACTGATCTAGCTGATTAACAACAGTATAAAAGGAGGTAATTCAAGATAAATCTCTCGAATTTCTTAAGCACAGCAGACTGCACTAAGTTAAGCACAGGTAAATACAAGATAAAATTGATTCATCAGAGAAAACGCATGACACAAAAAGTTTCGGCCTTGGCTTTGAACACAAGTCACATATGTATATAAACCTCAACAGCTCATTACACAAAATACAAACTACACGACAGATTCACAATGACCTCCTGGGCCAACCTACAGAATCTACAGCCCCTCCTTTGTAATCATAGACATAGAACAGAAAACCTCGATGAACCAGAAGATATTATCACAAAGTTATTCAATGTCATCAATCCAGTCACCATATATCCTGCTTATCTTGTCAGGTCCTTTCCATTTCTGGGCAGGCCTTTGCCCAACTGCCTGAGGCACACTTGAAGTCCTCTGTGATGGAATTCCTAGTCCGACATGGTGATATTCCTGACGAGGGGTTGATAAACTTGGAGATGCATCTGTTTTTGTGGTCATACCACTTGGCTTTGTTTCTGTCAGCACAGAGGAGTCTCTGCCTTCCCCCTCGGTTCCAGTGAATTTGTGCAATTCTGCAACACAGCAACAAGATGTTAGCCATATGCATCCCCTAGATAAAAGATAAACCATGAAATGCAGCCCTAATTCCTCTTTCTTTCAACTCTTTTTATTCTTTATTTTAAATTGGGGATCAAGAGGAGACAAATCAAGAAGCCACTGTTGATAAAACACTCCCCAATTTCCCCGTACTCCATAGCTGTCTTTTACTCTTTAGAGCTTATAATCTCAAACATGTACAAGATAGGTTCCCCTGAAATTCTAAGTCCAAGGTAATATTAAGGAATGAGAAAGTCCGTAGCTTGACTTAGTAAAATAATTCATGAATTTGGACAGCCCAAGATAGAGATGTGAGTTACTTAGGGAAGGGGGCAGGGGTATACGGTCCAAGAATAGAAATTGCAAATTCCATATCCAGGGAAGTAATCCTCTACAGTGTCAAAGAATTATTTTTTTTGGCACTAATTTGGTAATCCTGTTACATCCTTAAATGTCATTCACACAATTACAAAAGGCACCAGTATATATTCTGTCTCAAGTAGGGTATTGAGGTCCAAGACATGCGAAGATTTTATTTCTAAATAGTCCAATAGAGCTAGAAGAAAGCATCCAAAATAAAAATTCTTTTACACTAATTAGGAAAGTGCAGATAGAAGCATAGAGATCTCTAGCACTCAGCTTCAGAAAAGACAGATCGCACAGTACATGTCAGTGTACAAAACCAAAACAGTGTTACTGGTTACACAATATGGCAAACAAATTTTCATGGTCATTTGATTCCAAAGCTCCCAGCCATATGTCATAAAGATATTTTGATGATTTGGTCAACAAATGCAAATCTAGTTGTTCTACAGATACTTAGAAAATGTTTGGACCCTTGTAAAACAAGTTAGCTAAAATCTAACTAGAAATACAAGCTTTGAGTCAGCTGTAAACCTACAAAACATACGTGCTGATTGATTCTTCGTAACCTTTTTTTCAATGCCCCCTCTCTCAGCACAACCACAACCAAGCTAGAAAATCTTTGGGAAATAACAAGAGGAATCAGGAAAATCTTAGCTCAAGTCTTCATAGCATAGAGCACAGAACTCCCTCAGTATGTATGCACAGAACTCCCTCAGTATGTATGCACAGAACCATCCAATTATTATTAATTTATTATGTGCTACTATCAAATTGGGTGGTGGGGGGGGGGGGGTGGTGGGGGCTTCAATGGATCTCTAGGAGTGAAAAGTTTTTAAGGAAGGAATTTTAAAAGCACATGCCTCTGATTCTATAAGCTTGAAAAAAAATCCCAAGCAATTGATCAAAGAAGTACAAAAAGGAAAAAGATTTCATGAGAAACAACTAATTACTAGTTTCAGCTTCAAACAATTAGAAGAGATGCAACCGAACATGAACAAACATGTCACAGACTCAAATAAACATGACTTCAAAGGAGGAATTAAAATCTTTCATAAGAGATAAGAGAAAACTCTCAAATGATTTACAAATAACAGGAAAGGTGCTAACAGGTAGATGAACCTTCGATGTCAAATAAGATCAAACAGTATATGTTGAGAGTAATCACATGCTATGCAGAAGAGTACTATCTGTTCTATAAAAATCTTAAGAAGTGACTCCATTAGGAATTTAGTATACTACATACTATTCATAAAGAGCATCGATCAGGTTTTACAACGTTTAACTGTCAGATACACAGAACCACTATCTATAGAAGGAACTCAAGTCCACCAACTGCTGCTAATTTATGGACAATTGAAGTCACGGAAGCCAAATTATGGACAACAGTCTTTTCATCAAGACTTGAGATCACCTTCCCAATCTTTCGCAAACTTTTTCACACAAAAAAAATAAAAAATAAAAAATAAAAAAAAATACAAAATCATTAAAGGGAAATTATCAAATAATCATCAATTCAATTAATATGCAAAGTGATCAAGTAAAAACCATTTTATTAAAAATGATGGTATATGACTGGACTCTTAAATGGGACAGCGTTGCTGTGGTAGAAGAGACTAAGAATCTAGAGGAAGATAGTTATCAAGTGAAGCATGGCGATTTAGCCATGGCTAAAATGGGATTGCTTTCAAATTACAATGAAGTGAGTGCCAGAATAGCAACAGTTTAGTGTAAATGGTAGGGACTGCCAGAACAGCAACATGTAAGAGTAAAGTATGTTACTTGTATCTTTAAGCCCCCATTGGAACCCAAAAGAAAGCTATTTCACCCTGATTTGGGAACATGGATTGCATTTCCTACTTTTTGTCTGTTAAAGTCGAGCAATCTCAGATACGATGATAGCATCCAATTAGACGTTTAACAAAATCTGACCAGCTTTTTAAATATACTCATTGCAAGTTCTATCCACATGAAAGTATCATTATATGAAATCAAAGCAAAGTACACTAAACAGATATATATAAATGCGGACAAATGATACCTGCTAATCCATGGGCAAAATGGCACTTGCTCCCAAATGGGCAACTCCCGGTAGTCTCCCACTTGTTACAAATCCTGGTCTTCCAATTCGAAGGCTTCTGAGTTGGGCCATTAGCACCAAAAGCGCCGCCAACAGTGGGACTCACACTTATTGCCACACTCTCTCTAGCTCTTGATTGCTCATCATGAAGAAAGGTGCAATTCTCTCCATAGGGGCAACCTTCTTCAGTATAAAACTTCTTACAATGCCTTCCTTTATAGGTCTTCGGCGATTCATTCCGCAATTCAGTGGTGCTTATAGTAGGTATCTGGTGCTCCTCCCTCTGCTCAACAGTAACACCCCTCTCCTCCTCATGAGCAGCCACAATCTCTTGCCAATTCGGAGGCGGCTTCCGGAGCTCTTCCAAGCCATGAGCAAAATTACAGTTAGTGACATAAGGGCAAACCCCGGCACGAAACTTACAGCATAGCTTAGTCTTATAAAACATCTTTCCAATGGCTTTCGAGCGGCTGCTCGCCGCAGAGTCACCACTCTGGGAGCTCCTAGTCTTTTTATTGGGTGGCTCAGCTCCGGCACCCGATCCCGACCGGAGGGGCAGAGCTAGGTGATAATTAGAACTTGGTGTTTCACTGCCATTCCAACTTCTATACTCATCTTCAGTAGCCCAAATTGCCTGATCATTTGGATTAATCCCACCCCAATTGTCAAATGATCCACCCATTTCCGAAAACCCAGGTTCAGTTCCAAAATCCATCCAAAAAATCACAATAAAAAATCCCCCAAAACAAAACCTAATTCTCTACACCCCAATTTAGGAGAAGTAACCTAAAAGCCCTAATTTTCCATGAACATAAAGATTAAGCAATAGGGCAAAATTATAGCTAAGATTTTGGGGGAATTTTGTACAACACTATAAACTAAACTAAAATCAAATCAAAGCAATAAACATTCAAATGCAGAAGAACCCACACATCAGTCACCAGCAGCAGAATGTGAAGAACCCAGAAATTACAGTTGAAAAATTCTCAACTAAACTGCAAAATGTACATGAAATTCAAGAAAATTTCACATTTACAAGTACCCAGATAGTAAAAGATGAAAACTTTACCATAATTTAAAGATAAGATGAGCAGATTCCACCCAAAATTGGGAGTTTGCGAAAATCGAGGATATAGTAGAGAAATCTTAGAGTTGCAGAAAAATGGTAGTGGGATGTACGAGAAGGCTGAAAACTTGAAGAGAGAAGAGATAGAAAATGAAGATAAAGAGAGAGATTGACATTAAGATTGTACCATTTTCAAGGATGTGTTGTTTGGTGCAGTGATGATGAAGAGAGCGCGAGGAAGTAGAAAATATGGCAGATAATATAGCAGTAGATATTCTTTTAATTCTGTACGAATTATGAGTAAACCATAACTTTATTATTACTACACTGACATAATTATATTATTACATGGAAATTTTTGTTTTGTTTTTGCTATTTAGGGATTGTGGTTGGATAAGGCAAATCTCTTGAAAATATCTTTTGTCTTAGCAAATGTTAGACTTGACGAAATTTACTCGACCTAAATTGTTCCAAATGTAATAAGAAGAGGATGACTTGAATTTGACTAGCATTGCGAAATTTGAACCAAACATATCTATGAACATTAAATAAAGTGAAAAATTACGTGATGGGTTATGTTCAACCTTATCTGTCAAACTTATGCCATATTGCCATTGTTTAACATGTGTGTAAAAATACAATTACAAAGTTGAAGGCTTATAAAATACATTGATGAGCTTTATCCTATAAAATCATTTAGTTTCAAGGACTATATCTAATTAATCTAAGTCACGAAAAAATTACATTTGTTTTTCAAATTTATGACACTATATAAGAGATTTGAGATCTCAATGTTAGATATAAAGGCATGTAAATTCTCATGATAGACTAGGTCACAAGAAAGTGTCTTGAATCCTTTAATATTTTGACATTTCGTAACAAATTTAAGAATTCAATGTTAGAGTTTGTAAAAAAAAAAAACAAAAAAAAATACAAAATTAAAAATTAAATAAATAAAAAATCAATGTTAGAGATGAAGATGTGTAAGATATCGTGATGAATCATGTCACACTAATCACCCGGTCCCAAAAAGGTGAGTAAATTCTCATAATAGACTAAGTACCTCTAATTACAGTCACAAGAAAGTGTCTTGTATCCTTTAAAATTTTGACATTGTACAGCACATTTAAGAATTCAATGTTAGAGATGAAGTGTGTAAAATCTTGTGATGAATCATGTCATATGGAGATAACTAATTACCCGGTCGAAAAAAAAAACCTTGTATTATGCATAGTTATGAGTCTTATGACATTGTATACAAGATTTGATAGAAACTTGTCGACACCCTCGAGCTTACTTTCAAAAGTTTCTCATACATGAAAATTGTGTTACTAGTCTTACCCAAGGTATCAATCCCTGATGTATAATCTTGAATAAATGTGCTATTATTACTGCTCTTGCTCATTTTCCTACAATTACAGGTAAGTTTTACTGATATTTTTATTCATGTATTTTGGAGTTTTGCTTATTACAATTATCAGATCATCAAGTAGAAAAAGAAGATATTTAAGGAAATAGAGATAAAGACAGAGCTAATCTTCATACAAATAAGTGCCATGAACAGATGTACAAGAAGGCACCAAGCAAGAACCCAATAGTTCATCTACTCGTACCATCCACGTTACCTTCATTTTATCATACATTATGTCCAGATGATACAACTGATTTTGTTACCTAAGGCAGTGCTAAATCCTAAGGGCATCAACATAGTTAGCCAAGAGGAGTAGAGGACATTACAATGGAGGACAAAGGGAAGAAAGTAAAGTGATTTCCTATTTTGGAATATAATCGGAGATGTACAATGAAGAATAAACATTATTATGAACAAGTGAACTAATATGGAATGATGGTGTATTCAACATACAAGAAGGCACAGAGGAACAGATATATTCCAGTCAAATTGAGGAATCTTCAAGATGGAAAGCAAATGACTCCGCCAATTCAACAGCGTCTTGAACCCTAAGCCGAGTCCCCTGTTGGCCAACAACTACAGCTGCAATCCTAGCTGCTAATGTACCCATGTCTTTTACATCTGATACTCCTCGCAATATACCGTACAAAATCCCTGATGCATAGGCATCTCCTGCTCCACATGTGTCTACTGGTACACAAGGTGATGGAGGGATGTATACAGATTCTCCTCGCACCCCAATATAGGATCCTTGGGGTCCATCGGTCACAGACACAAGTGGGACAAAATGGCTTAGATACCTTGTTGCAGAAGCTGTGCTTTCCTTCAATGAAAAATTACACAGAGCTCTAGCTTCATCACTATTTGCAAAAATAACATCAGCATAGTTCCCTATTATTTCCCTGGAAACATGAAGAGGTGCCATATATCAGTCATGGAAATTATTTAATGTAAACAGAGGCATGATAAATAATTAAATGAAATAAAAAAAATAAAAAAAATCAGAGGAGGTAATTTTGGTTGAAATACAAGTATACAACATTAAATAATAGCCGCATGACCTGCTTAATATAAATGTTGGTGCAAAATCAAAAGTTCCGAAAAAGCCACTTTTATAAAGCAAATGCATATACTTTGTACACTGTATACTACTTAACTACTCTGATAAATCCAGTATTCTAGACTTCAAACCTTATGAACCAAATTACAGCAAAATGTAGTCAGCTGCATGGAAGGCAACCCTTTCTCTTCCCATGTGGAACTAAAATTATAGCTTAATCACTAATATATCAGGCAATTATAAGCAAATACATCAAGCTGCTTTTATGGTAAATTTCATATGACTTCGAAAGGTTGAGAAAGATGAGATAACGAAGATATCTTAATCATGTTTGAATGTAACTTAACATGGAATATTCTATTTGATATCCAAGATATTGCATATCCACTAGCAACCATGCGTTTTCATCAATTTTCATCACCATTGAACCATCCCATTACCACCAAGAGACAAGGGGATGAATCATAGCAAATGCCTAAATACACATAACTGATCATGAATCCTGCACATTAGTACCATAAACTATGTACTAAAGGAACCATGCAATTAGTGAATGAGGCATAGCAAATGTCTAACCAGTAATCATCATAGTGCCGCTCAATGCAGGACACATCTGATGCTGTAACTGCAACAAGGGCTCCATTGCTGTGTGCATCTTTGCATGCTTTTGTTATTGATTTAATAGTATCAGGGAGTTCAAATAAATAGCCTTCAACAACAAGAATGCTTGTCTTGGAAACTATGTCGGACAGTCCAGAATCATAGTTGATTTTGGACGACGTTCCCTGCAGTCAGATTGATATAGATGTATAAGTCTTTCAAACTGGAAATTTGAATAGATTAGATGTGCTTCAAACAAATCTTAAGAAAGTGCAAAAATCCGGTATGACAAAACTAAGCAATAAAAAATTGGATCGAGGAACACTTTGGAGAGGCAAAATAACTCAAGACAAGCATGTGCGCACGTCGGTAAGTTAGTGCATTGGTTTAAAATACTCTTTTATAAATATAAAGCTAATGACAGAAGATCATAGAAGGTATCAATAATTTATTGAGATATAAGCAAGAAATCACAAAGATACCAATCAAATCCTAAAAGGTCTCCTGCAATCATACCCTATCAATTGAGCTGTCAGGGATATAAAAAAATTATTAATTCATTGACAGTCACCTAAAGGGAAGAGTACCCTTCCCTCCAACTCCCTTTGAGCTTCCAGCTCAAATTTGATATTTGGTGTATTCCTAATCCTTTTTAGGGTCAAAACATAACTCAGCTTTCTTCAGAAAATAGTACATAATCAAAGAACAACACTATCCTTTTCTTTGTCGTTGTTGCTGTTTTTACTCTATGGCAAAGCCTGATAATGATTTTGGTGATGAGAGGGTTTGGAATGAGAAAGGGCTACACTGCTACTTGATGTAAAATGTCATTGTTGATGCTTAGTGTATCAACAGCATTATTTTCTTGGGAACTTTTATTCTAAAATTAGTATAAGTTATAGCCGCAGATCTATTAGCTACTTTTAAAAATTGATTTCGAGGAAGTTTCATACGCAGCAAATGGTAACTAAAGAAACATACAATGTCTGCGATGTCTGACAAATTGCATAAGGCACAAGCTAGAAGGCAAGAATTACACATTAAAGAAGCATAAAATATCTGTAATTCAGTATAACACCCTCTACAGCAGATGATAAAATAAAATCCAAACCATTTGCAACTCTGTAAATCTTACACGGGTAAACCCAAGACAAAGACCTGCCTCATAATCATGAAAGTAGTGGCTGTGCTAGAAACCCTCGGAGTTATATTGATTTAGGCTTTTGACAAACATTGACCGATTACTGTAAGATATAGAGAAACGATTGAATACCTGATATGCAAGCATTGTGCGCTGGGCATCAGGAGTAGTAAGAACTATAACTGTCCCAGTTATCCCATCCTTGAGTGGTGTAGACAGAAAATCAACACCTGCTCTACGCAATTTGGCCCTACAAAAATGCCAGGAAACGTCAATATTACTAGTATAAAGTTGTACTAAGCAAAGTCCTAAGCTTCAGCAAGAGCAGTCTTCCGCATTGTATACACCCACAAACTATTCATCGTAGGAATACAAATTTTACTAAGAATACATAGGCTGCAACATGAAGCAGATCTGAATAAAGGACTAGACTAAGTCAACAGCAACAAGTAATAACTGACAAAAACCTACGAATGACTTAAACTTGCAATAGATGAATAGACAACTTGTATATTCTAACTTGCTTTTGATATATATAGTTGGATAATGTAACTGTATTTTCAGTAAAATTTTCAACAGAAGCAAAAAATTTGAGGATCATCCAGATAAATAAGTATCCAAAATTTAATAAAGTGCTTATACCTCATCCATGAAGGACTCACTAAGCATCTCATATTTCTTTATACTTAATCAAATCAATTGAAGGGAAATACAAAAGAGAATAACCCTCACCTGTAGAATCCACCCAATGGATCACTACCAACACTGCCCGCCATGGCAACATTCAGAACAGGCCCTCCAACAGGAAGACTACCAAGCCTCGAAAGAGCAACCAAACTATTGGACAATGATCCACCAGCAGCAGCCTTGTAGCTACAACCATCCATTGCGCGCAAAACTTTACCTCTTTCCTCATGATGCACAAGCCTCCTTGTCCCCTTTTCTAAATCCAACCTCTCAAGAAATTCCTCATCGACAACTCCCGAAAAGTCAACCTATATATAAGACACATAGAGAGTGAATGAACTTATAATGTACCCATGATAAAATAATGGCAGAATAAGGGAGTTCAAAGGTAAAAACAACTTGTAATTCTCTTTTTGCTAAGGATAATACAACATCTTTTGCATCAGAACAGCATATACACAAACACAATCAAAACTCCACTTTTCTTATTTGAAAGCAATTCAATAGCCAAATTTTACTTAAGCAGAACCTCCTTTACATGATCATGTCATACAAATGCTGAAATATGAAGTTACCAACTTAGCATTATCGACGGTCCCGGCCGGGAAGGGGAGTGAATAATGTATAAACAAAAACAACCACTAAATCATACAATGGGTTTTGAATACATAGACAACAACATTCACTTAAATACTCCATCGTCTCAGTTTAGTAGTCACATTACTAGTTCATATTAACACTATCAACGCGACAACTAATTCCGAACCAAAAATAACTCGATAAAAAACTTATAAAATCAGGGGAAAAAATGAGGATAAAGATAATACCATAGCTTGGCCAAGACCCAAAACATCCCAACGGTCAACATCAGGAAGATTAAACCCAAACTCTTCTTCTTCAGCATCACTCACAATTTCAGCAGCATCTTTAAAAGGCTCATCGTCAGCGGCGGCGCTGCTACTACTCTCGGTAGAAGCAGAACCGTCAGAAGCGGCGGAGTAGGCGGCGATACTACGTCGAGAATCTTCAAAACCCTTTATAAATTGATTAGAAGAAGTAAATAAAACGGGGTTGGGTCTAATTAAATTTAGTTTACTTCCGCATAATAAGGGTCCAACTCCATGAGAGTAATTAACTATCTGTTTATGATGATTCCGGAGAAACCGGAAGAGTGCTCCTGACTGCGGAATTAGAGAAGATGAGGCGGCGACAACGGCGGCGGTTGTTGGGGAAGTAGTGGTTAAGAATTGGAGAGAGATTGACATTGCGAAAAATGCAATGAAACTTTTTAATCTATCTAGAATGTGGTAAGGTTGAATTCAGGTCTGAGTCGAGATTAGTCGGAATTTAGTAGGCTCGGAATTATATAATAGTTGTAACTTACTTAAAGTTAGAAGGATAGAACAGAATTAGAAGGTTTATCAGCTACATTCAGTGGAGGAGAGAGAGGGATTTCCTCGCTCAACTCCCTCTGTAATGGTGTAATCTGTGAGGTTTGCTTATCCTTTCAAAGTTTCCCTTCTTTTTTTTTGGATTTGTGGATGAAAGTATGAAACGTTGTTATATTTATACGGAGTATCCAAATCTACCTGCCCAAGTAATCCAACTACGAAGTAATTCTGTGGAAATTTCTGATTTACCCTTTATAGTTGGCCTCATTGAACCCAGTAAAAGGAAATGGGCCTTTTTCTTGCCTGCTGACGTCGGATCATGACCCATGACCCATGAAAGTGGGTAATATAGCAAAGCTAAACAGCATGCTTCATAAGTTGTTCAAGTAATTCATCCACGATTTTATTTTGCTTTGGTTGCATTATTGCAATTTTTGTTAAAAGAAAACATAATAATATGGAGTAAACTGCATAAAACAAGGCTAATTAGTTGATATAGTATCATATAAGAGTTGTTCAAGTATTGCTTTCTCACATGTTAATTGTAAGGTCTTAATTTGTCTAGTCTCTATTTAATAAATTTCAACAAAAGATATTGGTGATAGAGTATAAAACATATTTCTGTTGGTCCTTTAACATGGTATCGAAACCAGTGTGACACAAAGGTCACGGGTTAAAATTTCAAGGGCTCTATGTGAAAGAGAATATTTCGCGTAGGCCGCAGGATATGCAAAGGACCCGTACTGCATTCACATTTCTAGGGCTCTCATATAAGAGGAAGCGATAAAGTATAAAACACATTATTCAGTCACCCCCTATGCCATTATACCACCCAAAATTATCTGTGAATCAAAGAAAAGATTTTTTCACTTATGGATTAAACATTGAAATCAAGTAGTAATTCTAGCCTATTTTCTAAACCTAAAACCGAACCCGACTAAATCGATGTCGGGTCCGAAACTAAATGCCCGGTTATATAACTCACCCCTTGCGTTTAAACCAGTCCATTTTTCCAGTTCTGGAAGCTGCCAACATCAAAAAGGAGAGAGAGACGAACACACAGAGAGAAGAAATTAGGTCGAGTGGAAAGCAAAATGAAGGAGACTACAAGAAACAAGGAAGAAGAAGAGAGAGAAAAGGTTTGCAAGAGATGCAAATCAAGCTTCAACCCTTGTTCAAACACCCCTTCTTCCTGCCGTTTTCACCCTTCTTTCTTCGTTTGTCGTCGTCACGATGATCAGAAGAGGTATTCTCCAATCTTCCCTTTTTCTAATCTACTACTGTATTTTGTCATTTTATGAATGTGTTATTGTGAAATGGGTATTATTGTATTGCATGTTAACAAATTTTCTGGGTTTTGTTTATGTGGAAATGATATAAATTGGGTGATTGTGATAGTGTTTTGTGAAAATTTGAAGAAGGGGCTTTTAATTTATAGGATTAATCAATGTTGTCTTCATTGTAGTTTGATTAGAACCATCTTTTTGTGATGAATTGATGATTGGTTTAAGTAGTTGTGGGTGAATAATGTCATGTAATTGTAAAGAAATGAAATAAGGAAGATCGATAATAGCGCAATAAACCTCTAGCACTCTTCATTATGGACATCATATTTAACATATTTGTATATCATGAAGCATTGGTTGAGCTTGACTTGATATGGTGCCCACAACCTTTAGCAATGTTCATTGATCATTGAATGTATATTATTTGTATATTATGAAGCATTAGTTAAGCTTGATTTGTTAGATTTTGGTGGTACAGTTATATCACCAAAATAGATAAACAATGCAAAAGCAAGCTAGCATGTAGTATTAAACCTAAGTCATCAGTAATGCTTGGGTCTATGTATCATGCTATATCCACTAGTTACAAATTTCTACCGTGTTATATACGTTTATTTTAAGTTGTTGAAGAAAAGCTCACATAGTTGCTTTCACATTTTCACCTCATCTTTGTCCTCTTCTTTGTGCTCTCACTTTCTTTCAATTAACATGCTGTTTCAAAGTTTGGTCGGAAGTATCCTTGTAAGTCATGACATTTTGGAGGTTTTTGCTTTCAAATTTACTTTATTACTGAGATGAGACCCTTCCAAGATAAGAACTAAATTGAGATTGGAGTTATTATTAGGGAACATGATGCTATTGAGTGGGTGTTTTCTTCTTTTTATGAGTCTCTTTTTAAGGATAAAGAAGTTGATTATTCTTGTATTATTCTTCTAGATTTGGGTCCCTTGTTAAGTTATGAGTCAGATTGGGGTGGTGTGTAAATCTATGAACTCTATCTTAATCAAATTAGTTCTGAGAAGGAAGAATCTATTTGTTTTAAAGAATTAAGTCAATAGAGTATTCAGATTTAGTTGATGTGTTGCACGATAGTCTCGTCTCTTGTGGCTGTTTTCGGTTATCAATCTTGGAGCCCTTGTATCTCAATATCTAAATAAAACTTCACTGGAACACTCACCCTGCTTTGTGATTTGTTGTGCTGGTAGATATATTGCTACATGTATTATCAACTGTTTGCCTTCCTAGAAGCAAACCTTTCAGCACTGCAATCAGAAGCTTCTCTCTCTCTTTTTTTTTAATTTTTAATTTTTAATTTAAATTCATTGTATGTATATGAATTACAAGCCTACACCAAATTTAACATAATTGTAAATCTTGAAGCATTGGTATGTTTGATTTTAGGTTTTGGTGGTACCAGTTATTTCACCAAAACTGTATAAACGATGCAAAAGCAAGCTAGCATGATGTATCAAACCTAAGCTATTAGCAATGCTTTGGTCTATTAGTCATGTTATATTACCTAATTACAATCTATCATGTTATCTTGGTTGATTTTGAATTCAGAATGAAAGTTTGCATAATTCCCTTCACCAAATTCTTCATCTTTGTCTCCTTTTCTGTGCTTCTCACTTTTATCAACTGAATTATGCACGTAGATAAAGTTGGCTGAGCAGTACTGCACCAATGATTGCTTTTATAATGCCTGGTGAGAATGCAATGTTAAATCAGCTATACTGAATTACCGATGATGAATGATGATGAATGATGATGAATGATGTACATTGTATGCCAGACAGCTCTAAGTGCATATGGTTTGATGTATACCTCACATGAATGTATATGCGATAAGTAATAGATTTTCACTAATTTGTAATCTAAATTTCTCTGTAATTTACAGTCCTTCAATGTATATAGCAGTTGCAAGAATGGATTTTGTTACCGTTTTTGTTAGTTCAAAGTATATAATAGGGAAATTTGTCCATCACTCCAACCATTTATTTTGTTTTTGTGAAATACCTGAGTGTATTTTATGATGAATTTTACCTATAAATGATGTCATAATAGATGCATTTAGAGCTAACTTATTACAGTATTTTTTATTTTTGAATTTGATTTCATTCCATTATTGCATTCCTCAAATTTGAACCATTGCTCTACATAATCTATGTCAAACAACTGAACAACCTCATGTTCCACCGTTACTTTTTATTTATTTTTTCCTACTAAACAAACAGCCCCGACTATCAACAAAATGTTTTTAAAGACCATTAATAATCCCTCCTGTCTCTTAAAAATTTCCTCATTCCCCTTTCTCACTTTATTGAGAGTTTTAAATGGTGTATCCGTGTATGGGGTGATATCGGTGCCGATATCATATTACCCAAATACGGGTCGGGTTATTGTCAAGATACCAATTAGGCATACCGGTCAGCACTTCATAACGGCACATCATATGGTCACTCTTCACCTGCCACGTGGCGGGTGACTACCAACACTTGGCATCTACTCCTTTCGTTTCCATTTGTTTTTGACGTTTGGAATTATGCGCGGTTATTAAGAATTGTGTAAAGTATAGGCACTTTGGAATAATTCAATCATTGAAAGTACAATTCTATCTTAAAAAATAATATTGTACATGTGGGTTAAAGAAATTAGAAGAAAGAGGAAAGAGAAAGTAATAATAAGTATTGGAAAACCAGCTTAATAGTACAAAAAGTACAATTGCACATGAAAAATTAAAAGACATTTGAGTATTTAAATTGTAAAGCAAGGGTAATTTTGTCTAAAATTTATGACTAAAAAAGGAAAGATGAATGTAAAGAATAAAAAGGAACTCCTAAAATGAAAACGTAAATAACGAAAGGGAATGGAAGGAGTATGTTAGTTACATGTCATGCAGCCACCTGGCAGTTGGATTTCCTATAAATAGCCACTTAAGTCTTTCATTTGTAGGTAATTGCAATCTCTCTATCTCATTCTTCTGCCTCTTTCTAAATCATCTCTAACTTTATCATCGGAATGGTTATTCTCGGATTCACTCCGGGGTTAGCCAATCTACTTTGACTGTGTAGGTGCTTAGCTAGACGATAGGGTATTCGCAGATCTTGGATATAGGTTGTCGAGTTACATCCAGAACAAATGGGAGGTATATATTTAATACGAAGTATTTCCTACCACTTGGTAGGGAGGACCGCAGGTTCGATCCTCTGCAATAACAATTAGAATGGGATTGAAACCTAACCACCCAAAACTAATCTTAAATCTGAATTAGTCCAAAGAGTGAACCGGGTAGAGCAAGTTTTAAGGAACGAAATGAGTTCATACTCCATATTAGGCATCTCTCCTGCTCTCCAACTACAAACACCGCGTCGGCGCGTAGCCTAAAATTGGGCAATCCAACTACAAAAGTACAAAATCCAAAGTCTCCGCAATTCCCTGAAAAGTCCGTCGACGTTTCAGCTGTTTTACTTGGACCTTAAGATTCACACAAATTCTCCTTCTCACTTCCCTCTTTCTCTCTCCTCTCTCGTCTTCCTCAATCTTCAACCATTTCATCTCACAATCTCAATTTCAATTTTCAAAAATGTGGATTGAGGTAATTTGTGGTGTAATACTCTACAAAGTACTCCGTATGTTCTTCGGAAACGACGACGTTTTGGACATCGAAACCTCCGATTTCAACGCCATTTTCTCCGTCGCAACTAGGTTTGTTTACTCTTTTCATTATTATTATCGTATTTAAGTTTGATTATTGTGTGATGATTATTATGGTCGATCAATTTGATTGTTCTAATTTTGAATTGAAGAATTTAACAAATTTTATTTCATTTGAAAAATTTGATTAACGAATTTTGTTTTTCAGACTAGAGAAATTGTATGGTGGAAAGGCGTATGTTGGTCTTCGGATTCCTGACGCCGATTCCGGTTCTCGTCAAAGTATTGATCTGGTTCTTGTCACTAAACGGTAATTTTCAATTTTTATTTTTATTTTTATTTTATTTTATTACTGTGTTAAATTTGTGTACTACCTCGGTCCGAATTTAGTTGTCCCGCTATTAGTTCAAATTACGCTATCGTTGTCACTATTGATTGATTTCGGATGGAGGGAGTATTAATTTTCGTGATCATCAAATCATGTACTGTCTATTAGGAGTGGTGTGGTTTAAGGGAGAATTTATGCATGCAACTTTGTTGGTTGTAGTAATTTTGTTTATACACCGCTTAGTTGTTTAGGGTTTATATAAAGCCTTATTTTGGGGTTGTTTTGTAGGGAGGCAGTGGTGATTTGTGTCAAGAATTTGGCAGGGTTTGTTTCTGTTAACGCCGATGGAAGTTGGCTTTGTATAAGTGAGCACAAACATAAGGAAGAGCATCATCCCAATCCTGTAAGTCATGTGATTCAGTTTGCACAATTTACTTGCTAAAAGGGTTTTGTTTTGTTGATAGTTTGTGTTACAAACGCCAAGAGTTATTATTGCGTGTTTGTTGAGCACAAATTACCCCCCCTCCCCTCATCTCTCGGTAGTAGGCCATAATTCTGTTTCGGGATGTCCCAAAACTGATGGCCTACTTTTCATATCTACTAAGTCTGATTGTGTGTGCGTGTGTGTGTTTATTCTTTAAAATGTTATTTACAGTTGAAGACAACCAAATTTAAAATTTGGTGAAGTTATATATGAAGTAATAAATTTTTGTTAGCTGATATCGAAACATTTTTTCATTTGACTGAAAGAATAAGCTGACGCTTTACTTTGTGCATTCATTGACTTCTTGTCGACTATTTTTATTTCAAAAGGAATGTGATACTTTGCTTTGGAGTGCAGTTGTTTAATCATTGCATTTGTTGTCTTGTGAGGTTGGCTTCCAATTCGATATCGAAATGTTTTTCTTTTTCCGGATGTTATAATTCATGAAGACAATTGATCTCTATGCTGTATAATTGGTGCAACTTCACGTTGATGTGATTGTGACTTTGTTGCAAGTGTTTTAATAATATTGTTTGAGGAGGTAGCTGCTTAAAAATAAATATATAATGTATTTCATGAACTTCAATGAAGTGTAACATATGTTACTTTGGGCAGTACAGTGGCTTGTTAATGTTATGCATTGGATTTTCTTTCTGATATGTAATTTATAGGATGTCTGATCATTTGTGATGGGGTACTGTGTAAACATTTCACCCATGTGAATTTATGGCGTTGTTTTTTCATTGCGGAATTTAAATCTTTTTTGCTTGTTGGTTGGCTGCTTTGGTTCAGAATTTATGATTTGTGTTTCTGGATATGATTTTATGCTTTTTTCTTTCCCCCCTGCTAGGTAGCAGAAGCTAAACAGCAGGCCTCTATTCTAGAAGCATATCTTGAACAAAGAGGAGTTTCTCTTCCTGAAGGATATCTTTCCTCCAAAGTCATCATTTCCAACCCAAAGTTCCGGTAATCTATATTTCATTGTTGTATTATATTGTTTTTGTTTGTTACACTGTACCATACTTAAAAGCAAATCCAGTCATTTGTTGTTATAAATTTTATCCCTTTTGAAGCCTATATACTGTAAACTACCTCCTTTCCCTTGGAACTTATCTTCGATTTTTGTAATTGTTTTTAGAGAAATATTCTAGATTGTGGTTACACAACTTTAGATGGTTGCATCATGGTCCAACATTGTGTTTATTTTTTTAGTTTAATTTTTTACTTCAATAAATCTGAAAATGAAGGAAAGAAGAATTTTGCGTATATATCGCATGCTTTCTTGGTTTTGAAGATAATTATTGGTTTGTGAATTTCGCACTACGTAATCTTTTCTGATAGACATGCGGTCCTTTTCTCATTGTAGCATTTAAGACATCTAATTTTTCCTTTTATGGTATAAAAAAAAATAAAATAAAAATACAGAACATTAAATCCAGACCACTTCCCACCAGAAGTCATACAGTATGAAAATTGGGTAAACTTGAAACCAGAATCAAAAGGCGTGCTTTCTGGATGGTTTAAAGGGGCATTTCGTGCTGGAAAGAAAGATATACAGGAATCTACACATCAGCAACTTCAATCTATTCTTAGCACTGCTCCAATGTGGGATAGGTATGTTTCCGAATCACTATTTTTGCCTGTTATATATTTATGGACCTTTTTCTGCAGCATCTTTCTTCCATTTTACTTGAGAAGCTTATGACTCATTACAAGTGATGGCCTAAAACATGTGAAATGTGAAGCTCAAGTATGGTGTATGCTATATGTTTTCCTGATTTTACCGTCACAGGAGGTAGAAGTATACAAGTATTTGTTTGTGATTAAAATTTACTGCAATTATATTTTGGCTCTCATGATGAGTGGGATGTGTGTGAGTGAAATTCTAGGGCTTTGGAGTTCGAGTGAGGTGTTCGTATCTCACCTGTTTGAGGTTTTGACTTCTCTAGTTCTCATTGAGTCCTTGAGCCCATTGTTACACACAAAGAATGCCAATGGTACTCTGAAAAAGTTTATGTTGTCTGTCTGTTTGTTTTAAAATCAAAATGTTTTGGTGTACTGGTGTCTGAATTGGTTTTCTGAATTTCTTCCAACCATTGTTTTTGTAACTTGGTGAAAATGTGCATCAGCTCTCAATGAGTTCACTTGTGTAGGTTTTGCTTTGACGTTGTGGACTTGTGGTTGGTGTGTGTGTGTGTGTGTGTGTATTGGGGTATGCATTTTTCCTGTAGTGCAGTATTTTACTATTTAGGTATAGAGCTGTGTACATTTGGATCTCTCTAGACCCTGTTTTGGCAGTGTTTATACTAAGTTATTGCTGCAGAAATGTATCCAAACACATAGTTTGATTCTTTGCATATTATTACTGCTTTTTTTTAAAGAAAAAAAAAACTGACAATCGAGAATGGAGTCACAGGGGCTTCCATTGGCCTGCAATTGGCCAAGTACTTGAACATATAATGTTCCAGTTGCACAAATCATGTAAAATTAACTTTTTTGTTTATATTTATTTTTGCTGCATAGGCTGGAGCTCAAAGCCAGCAAATATGTGTTAGGAGAATTTCTGGAGTTCAAAGGCAAGAATGAAGATATTCAAGAGTTACAATACATCAAGAGGTCAAAAGTTGGCCAGATGATTGTACAGAAAACATCAATGTTTGGCTTTGGTAAGCTTTCTGCTTTTGCGGCTCATTAATTCATCCAAAAATGTTTCTTCACTTGTATATCATTTTTTGTATAAAACACAAGGCGCCAAGGATTGCATGCAAGAGAGTTATTCATTTGAAGTTGCCTACTTGAAAAAAAGATAATAAGATAAAATTAAGAATAAAATGTTTTAAAAGAGGGATTTGACAGTGAATTTATGATCTGAAAGTTGGTGTATTACAACTATTTTGGCCTTATGCTAGAGGCATAAGGCTAATTTGACTAGCTGAGTGCCTGAGTGTGAGCTTCCAGGCTGCAAAGCGCAGTATGGGCTTGGATTATTTCAGTTCTGCCAGTATAGAATTGGGTTTGGTTGGGCCTGATTGCTTAAGCATTACTTATAGGGGCAACTATGGCACATTCAATATAAACCTGGATAACTTCAAGGATGACACATTCAAGATGAAAAATGTAACAACATTGTTAAAAAAAAAACAAATGAAATCAGGAAAAGAAACAAAGTTAAAGATTTGTCATGGTGCCTGTCTGCCTGAAGCTTGCCTACCCAGGCTCACTTTGTGGGTAGGGGTGTGCTAAAATGCAAATGTATACTGGTTAGCTGCAGTGTAAAGGAGGTCCTTGTGCAGGAAAAAAAATGAATGGCTTGAATACGAAAGACAAAATTAGTTGGCTCTTTTCCATGTTATGTATTGCTAGTTGTTCATGTATATAGTGTGCAAACTTTAAACCACTGGACTTACTGACTGAGGTTCCCCTCCACACTGTGATTATACACGTTATGCCCTACCAACTAAAAAGCTAGGAGAAAAATGATGACAGTAAAGTTAAGTTGGTATGTGTGAAATTTATGAATGATATTCTTGTGTGTGAATTATTGAGCTGTCCTGTTGCGATGATTGTTGATTGCTTTTCTGAGTTATACCATTAGAATTTTCTTTGGGTTCATCTTGGCTGCTTCCATTTCATAGGTTTAATATTTTGTATTGCAGCTCCAACAAGGCTTCAAGTTTTGTACTGCTTTCGCGATTATCGAACTGAAGCCTCTTCATCTTCTGAGTGGAAGGAGGTGACTGTCAGGTCAAGTACTGAAGTTGTATTTCAGCCCCAGAATGCCAAGAAAGTCAGGAAGTTCAAGTTATCCGCTATTACTTCTCTGACACTTAGTGCCTAAGGACAGTACATTGCTCTCAATTAGAGGTAACTTGACTACTTGAGAGGAATCTAGGTTTGTCTTAACTGTAATATCCTATGCCAATGACTCTTATCATTGTATGATATGAATATTGAATGTTGAATTTCAATTGGTATACTTTAGATCTTTCGAGCAATAATATAACCAGATGAATTGCCCGATGTACTTAATCACGGAAAAAGGCCGCGACAATCAACGTAATAATATACTCCGTACTTCCTTTATTGCTCCTCTGTACTTATTTTAGTCGATTTTCTGCTTAAGTCTCTGAAGCTAGTCTCTTTGCTTGCAATTATTTTTAAAATGTGTGTTATCTGAATATCCTCTGGCTGTTGGTGGCAGAGCAGACGAGCAGTAGCCAACCGATTTTGATTTGGTATGGGTTTGGGATGTTAGCCATATATTTATTGTGGGAAAGACTGCATGTGAATTTGTAGTGACTATCACCCATAACGGCTCAAAGAAAGAACAATCTTTAGCACTTACCTTCTTATCAATCTTCTGTATAGACTTTCTACTAGAAAAGGCGTTCGTTGTTTCCTAGAGGTCTCTCTGTTCTCCTTTAACCATTAAGCATTTGAGCCTTAGGTGCTTCCTAATTAGGTTAGAACTAGTGATAGTTTGCCAAAAATCACTGTATGGGTGCAGTACAAATCTTGATTTGCACTTGAGCTGCAAATAGATAAATAAATCGTCATATAGTGTATGGCTCTCCTTAAGATTAGATAAATGTGAGTTGAGGTTCATGTTGTGGCTAGTTGCTTCTGCTTTGCTGATCGATGGGTTCTTCCCTCCAAAAACGATCTGCTCTATTGTAATTACAAGATATATATATATATATATATATAACAAACCAACCATAGAAGAGAATGGTTGGGAGGGGATTTTGATATTGATTTTCATTGCTGAAGTTATTTTTGCACTTAATCTTCAAAATTACATCAAGAAGATGAAAAATAATGAATTTTCATTTAGTTACAAGCTTTCAATCATATTCTGGTGCTGAATAAAGAATGAGGCCATATGTACATGAACTCCATTCAGTTTGGACGGTGGCATCTTACTAGTGCAGCTGGAATTGACCATTAAAATTCACCATCAACTCATTGAGTTTCTTGTTGCTTATCCGTTGTGGATATACTCTTGTATCCTCTGAGCTGCACATAATTAAGCTTAAGATTAAGATATGAGCTAATCTAATCGGTTTACCATTTAACTCTTTGACTCTTCTCTGTCATCAGAAAATAGGAATACTAAAGAAAGGCAATTATAGTATGGCAGAGAGGAAAGTTGTATTATTATGGTATAGTTAGAGCACTCTTGTTTCCAATGCTAGTGTAATTACCTTTGAGGGGGAGAGGACATAAACATGGAGGCAAGCTTAACAGCGTCTTTGTGGCAGTTGATGACATGATTGAAGCACAAATAACGTCCGTATGATGAGACTTCTTCAAAGATGCAAATATGGGCATCCACCAAAAACCAGAGATCTACAGCCACAAGAACTCCATTTTCGTACATCTCAGCTGCACCTTTTAGGTATGACGGAAAACTCTGTATGCTGTTATTTGCAGCAGGATGAGCAGCAGAAGTTTTACGCAAGTTATTATCTAACAACAGCCCTCCATTAACTGACACCATGCTCACTCCTCTGTCCATTGCAAGTGCCCACGCTGTCTTCTCTGCTAGTGTTTTTGACAATGCATGCCATAACTGTTACAGTTCATTCATATTAAATTGAAATCAGTTGATCATGTTTCTTGTTGCAACGTTCTTGAACTTTAAGAACATATTAGAAATTAGCCTTGATGAAAAGCAGAAACGCTGCTAGCCTGTGTGAGTACCTTGAATTTCTTACAGAAGTTGATATCGCTCCAACTCTTTTCATCGACATCACAATACGATGATGCACCATCACGGGTATCTGTCCAGACAACAGCTGTGGCGGAAGAAGTAAAGATGACCTTCTCTATGGTGGGTGTCTGGGCACATGCTTCCAGAACATTATGTGCTGCTCTCACTTCTATGTCTGCCATATGTTCCTGTAATGTGCCAATCCAAATGCTGTCAAGTATAATCTAACTTCCAGAAAGCAAGTAATAAGACTGTCTAGTAGGCATCAGCAAGCAGCGTACATCATAAATAGGATGCTCAAACGGAGGCTCGAATATGTAGAACAAGGCAGAGCAGCCACTAAGAGTGTCAAGGATACTGTGATAATCCAATAGATCAGCATGAAAGATCTTCAGGTTTTGTTTTTCGTCCCCAGTACATTGCACTTTCATGCTTTGCAACTTCCCTGTAAAAGATAACTTTTATAAATAACAAAATATTTAAGAGGCTTAAAAACAGTATTTAGAGCCAAAATCCTGAACTCTAAAAAACTCTAAACTCGCGTACTTAATTAGTCTTGGTCTAGTGGTGAGGACTGAAAAGCTGAATTTGTTGCCAAGAATTTGTCGCTTGGCAACAAATTCAACTCCCCTTCGTATTCATTGAGGGGACCAAATCTAAAATGGCCCCACAAGAACTCTAAAAAACTCTAAACTCGCGTACGACGAATGTGAGATAATGTAAAGTGTAGGACAAAAACCTGTACTCTAGTTTTAATTCCAGATATTTCTCATTATTATTTGATTAGATGTAATTGTATAAATAAACAAAAATATGCCCATAAATTATTGTAATTTACTTTCTTTGGTGGGGGATGAGAAATTGGAAATAGTGAATAAGACACTAAGCAATTGAAACAATATCAATCAACAATTAATTGAAAATTAGAGAGAGGAAAGAATCAAATTCCCACATGAAAAGACATAATATGACTGTTGATCACGTTTCACATAAATTTGGCATATTATATCATATATTTATATTCCCTCGAATTTCACTCATGAAAAACAGCATCTTGATTATCAAGCTAAAACTAAATCATTAAATACACTATTATAAAGAACTTAGTTACAAATCTTGTGTTGGTGTATAGAGAGCCACAAATATAGTCACGTAGACAACATTAATTCTTTTAATAGGTCTCGGACTTTTGAGTACCACCTCCAAAGATATCAAACGAAGTAAGAAAGTATAGACAAAATTAAAATCATGAGAAAGAATCAAACCTTTGGAATGAGATTGAAGAGCAGCATGAACAAAGTAACCTCTTTGCAAGAGTTTTTTAACAAGTTCAGACCCAAGTGACCCTGAAGCATCCATTACACCAACTGTCTTTTGTTCCCTTGACATTACTGATGAATTAGGGAGCTGATTCTTCATTCCGTTATCGCTGCCACCGCCGCCTCCGCCCGATTCTTGTGGGGCCATTTTAGGAATTTTACTGATAGGAAGGAAGAGAAAAGAGTAGAAGAATTTGGTTGATAGATTAGCTGACAGCCTTAACACCAGCATTTCAAACAGGCTGATGTCTGCCTAAATACATATACTTCAGGGGTAGTTTTGGAATTTCACTAAGTTGAGATTGGTTAGTTTGAAATTTTGGTTAGTTGGGGGACTGGTAGTTAGTAGGAAGCGGGAAATGAAGAGAAACACATACTAGTCTTGACCCATTTAATTAATTACTCTTTATTTATTTAATAAATCTATCATTTCCATTTATTATGAAAAAATTAAACCAACAATTTTATGACTCGTGGAATCAAATAGTTCTTTGCTTATTTTCTGCCACGAATTAGAGCATTAATACAGAAGTTTTGTGGCCAAGAAAATACTTTTAGCATTTGGGGCAACTATTTGTTGGTACTATCTCCGTTTCGTAGTTGGTCAGTCGGTCACATTTGATTTTTTCTGATATAAAAGTTATTGAACTTGCATACTTAAAACTACTCCGTATCTTAGAAATTTAGTGTATGTTATTTCATTTTTTTTTATAATCGCAATATATTTTCTTAACACGTACAAATATATTTCAACGATGAGGTGAAGAGTAAAGGGTTGAGGGAAAAGGTGTTCAAGTTATTTCAATACATGTATCTACGAATATTTTACCTTCTCTTATTTATTCTGTAAAATGCATGTTATAAAAATACGTAACGATTGTAAAAACACAAAAAAGAGGAGTATTCGATGACTTGAAATAGTCAATATACATGAATACCAATGTGATATAGTCTTGTATATTTATCTACCCAAGTTATCAATATGAAACTCCATAATTAGGGAACAGGTAAACAACAAAAATAGATTATAAAAAGGGAGAAAAAGAAAAGGATGTCAAAATTACGTGTGAATATGGAACTAAAACTAGAGGAAATGAAGAACTCTCAACAATTGAACAAAGTACAAGTGCTTAAATTGTATACGAAAATAAAAGAGATGAGTCATAACTCATAAGTAATCATAAAATAGTAGTCCATAGAATTTATTATTGCGACAAAATAGACCTAATTTTATGTCCAAATTTATACCATTTCTAGTAAAATAGACAACTAAACTACAGTACATTGAATTAATTGAAATAGCGTGAACAGGAATACAGCAAAAGTTCTCATGTTTTTGAGGCAAAGTGTACAGGATTATTTATGACCTGAAATCAATAATTAACCTGAATTTCTACATAAATTGATCAGGTTCTACCTAAATTGAATAATACGGAGTATTAAAAAATAAACTAGTAATTGTTATATTTGAGTAGTACATACTTCATATAACTATAAGGTTATGTTTAGTTCACCTTATTTTACAAGCATCAATAGGGTGTCGGTCGTTGCAAAATCCAAACCTGTCTCTGTGATAGGATCATACCAACTTAAGCAAGCTCAGAAGCTAACTTTGATCTCAAGAGAACCAGAAGAATAAATCCAGCACGGTGTGTGGTCTCGAGATGCTCCTATTTGGTCAGTTAAAACTTTTACTGCTATATATGCCACAAACTTCAAAACAATGCCATTGTATGTGGACTGTGATTAAGTGATTCATCATAATGTGCTGGCCTCACTAATCCGAGAAACAAGTGACGCCTTGGAAAGCATCCAGTAGCTCAAATTATAAGCCTGGTTTCTTATTTTTGGCTACCTCAGGATTGATCCTTGCTCTGAATGAGATTGTGATCGTGTCACTACTCTCTTTTGTACATATAGGAGATTGCGGAATTCACGTCTTCAGGAGGATGTCAAAATGAGAATTCCTCGGGTAGTTCTTGATATTTGACCAACAGATACCTCTTGAAGCTTTGTTTCAGGTTTTTACCTGCTCACCAAGGTAATACGGTCAAAAAAATTGAGAAAATCACGAGTCTTTATTCCAATATCTTCACACATAAGACAGAAGCTTGTTCATGTTACCTTTAGGTTGGAAGAATGATATGTCATTTGAAAGATTTGACCGAACTACTTCCACAAGATCTTTCCCTGACAACATTTTGGAACAAGCTCAGGGAACATTTAGAAACTGTAAACACATCTGCTTAAAGTTGCCTGCTTTCCTTACCAGTTATACGCTTTTCTCCAACATTGGTATTTATCAATAAAGGATTTATCGTAATTTCCTTCATCTGCGAAGGCATAACCCCGGATATCAGAAGATAGTATATGGCAACAACAGCAATAAGAGTTGCATCAAGCTTCTAAAAATATTGAATTTATACGAAGGAAATTCTTAAACCTTGGCAAAAAGAGCCTTTGATAGCTCCAAGGGATCAATACATGACGGGCCTGAATTAAATGCAGGAATGTACTTGCCATTCTGATATCCAGCTAGGAAGTGAAAAGCAGCTTGACCTGGAGAAAGCTTTGAAATAGCAGGAAGGACTCTGGAGCTGATTACAAAAGGAAAAGGCATCCAAAAAAAAGATCTATTCATCAGAAAATTTTGGAAGTTGTTTTCAACGACAATATGGAAAAAATATCTTTGATAAGTAAACACAGAAGAAGTCTATGGATTTATTTCCTCTACTACAACAAAGCCTGTAGGCTGTAGCCTACGAATTAACAAAGCAAACTCAGCTGTTGTACAGAGACTGACTTTGACGTTCACACAAGGCCAGAAGCAATATCAGGGACATGAACTCAACACTCTTCCCCAATGAGAATAGCGCACTTGGGACATTGGAGAAATCTAAACGGTCAAAATGTCAAATACACACTGTTGGGGCAAAGGCACATTTCATCATAGGTTGTATGTGTAATTGTGAATCAAATGGCACTCGACTAATTTCTATGAAATATTTTGTTGTATCAGTTAGAATTTTTAGTTTGAGGATAAGAATATGGAAGGAACATGTAGCCATGAAACGTAACAGAAACACAGCAGCAATAAAATGATTTCTTTACCTATCAGAACATGCAAGGATAATAGCAGCAGGCAATTTGTACAAGCTTGGTGTGTCAGGGTTGGAAATTTTGGCTCGGAAAAAGGGTGCAACACCTTGAGGAGCAAGGATAACACCTGGATCTGCAGACACCAACAGATCTGAAGAGCTCTGAATAATGTCTTCTGGTGCGAACAAGAGTACTACTGATTCTCCCAGCTCCACAATCCTGTATTTGTATAAAATTGAGCAATCACAAAACTTACATTTCAAACACTTTGAAAGCCAATGGAAGCAGAACAGTTTACCGAGCTGCCAGTGGGATGCCTCCTCGAGCTGCTAATATAGGTTCTGATAAAGCTGCCAAACTTCGTTTGACTCCATTTGCATCAGCAAATGCTTTACCACATAAAATAAGAGAAGAACGCTCAGTGTCAGCAGCTAGAAACCCCATACTTCCTTTAGAACCAAGACCAATTGCACTCTCTATTGCTTCAGTACTGCAGAGACAAGAGTAAGAATTGAACAGTTTTGGAAACTCATTACATCAAAACTAATGGAGGGAAACTAGCTAGAACTGCCCTTATTTTCAAATTTAGTTTTTTTTATTAACAGAAAATAATCCCTCAAACTACAGGCAGTCATTCACATATATTCCACTATTATACATCACAACATCAGTAGACCAATTCATAAATTCCACGTGGAATGCTCTAACTAATTAAGTCTATATCAACACACCTTATAGAGGAAGCAACATAAGTTGTTACAGGACAGGTATCATGTGAAACTGCACGAATTGAGGCACTCCAAAGAACATTTGATAGTGAGAGTATAGCTGATGGACTATCACTTATCACACGGACTTTTGCAGAACACCTCGATGATGATCCAACAGCTCCATCGTGAATAAAAATGTTTGAGATTGATGACAAATGACTAGCGACCTAAATCTCATTTCAACAAACAAAAGACTAAAATCAAAACCTGACCATTAATATGCCATCCACTTAACATTCTAAGTTGGATATTTCATTTAAACAATGTGATGATAATATAATTCATAATCGCAATAAAAGAGAGAGAAAATCCAGTTAGCTGTAAAAGATTCACACATGCCTGTTTCAGCAATTTACTGAACTGTGCCTTCGAAATTTCTGAACATTCTCCAGTCACAGTTCCCCTGACATGAATCGGGAGCCCTGATAGAGACTCTGCAAAGATGAAATGAAAGCAGAAGCTTCTGAGCTATTATGCTAAAAACATGGGGAAGGAAAATAAGGGGCAACAATTTGATACCTGTAATGGTTGCACCTTTCTGCTTTAGTTCAAATGTATTCAAGTTCAGAAAAAACTTGTCTTCCACAATTACACCTCTTGCAGCCAAAGCTGACTGCAGGCCATACGCTCCGGGGTCTCTCTTCAGGGAATATAAGAAGAAAAAAAATGGGGTAAAGGAAACATTTCAGGGGGTACAAGAACAAACAACATGGTCTAAAATGAAGGAGATGTATCAAAAGTTACATAACCCAAACGCTTCTTACAATTATAACAAACATGCCAATACGTGCAAATTAAAGTTGTGTGATTGCCTCCTCTTAAGATAAAAATAACTTCAATAAGTAAAACCATGTATCCTACTGGCAATTGTAATCCTTTATATTAATCAATCCTCATCACTCACTACCTGAACAAATACACATTCTTGCCCATGATTCATTTGTGGGAGCTCCACCCATCTTTGATAGCAGTTTCAACACAAGTCACAGACTTTGATTGCAATTCAACTAATTCCTCCAAATACAGTGGCATAAAGAGCCAAGGGAATAAAGCTGACCTACAAACTTACCAAAACTTTTTTACAACCTTGAAAAATTTGTGATCATTTGGTTGATTATGAGGTATTCTGAGTAAAAATCTAGATATTTGCAACAGAAGAAAGACCAGTTCCCAAGTGCCTAACATAATCCACCCATGAGCTAAGAGGGTGGTGCCAACTTCCACCCATTATCCCAAAATCCATACTCCGTATATATAATAATCTGCGTACATTATGGTTCTATACTTCTACATTACTCAACACTTCATTTCGCCTCAAGTACTCATGTCAAATCCTCGACACTCCAACATGGGTATAGACACTACAACCCTTCATATTGGGCCAAAAACATACAAAATTTTCACAAATTAATCTCGGAGTAACATACATATCAAAATTTTCAGGTATAGTTTCCCTTTTCAGTCCAATTTGTAAAAATAAATTGGCAAATCAAAACTTCAACAATAGTAATATTGAGAAAGGAAAATTTACACGGTAAGGTCTGTGATGCAAGCTAATTGGTGACGGAGCTTCCGGAGAAAACAAGTACCTGCTCAAATGTTAGCAGAAACAGAGAAAACCCCAGAAAAAAATTTGAAGAGACGAAAGAAAAACAGGAAAAGATAGATAGAGTAAGAGAAAAACTCGCCGGAAGTTGCGGTACAGTGACATTATCGTCTTCTTCCTCTATATTTTTCCGGTATATCTTACGTTTTCCGGCGACGCCAATGGTTAATTACCAGTCACTACCGCTTCCCTGTCCAAACCACCCGCAAGCAAGAAATGTTGGTTCTTTTTTTTTTTTTTTTTTTTTTTTTTTTTTTTTATCGCACGTCATTTTCGTAAATAAATCAATACTTCATAACTTGTTTCTTAAAGTGGGTGCGCAGTGATAACGACCGGATAAAGCTGTTGAGTTATTTATCTAAATACTCCCTCCATTCTTTTATAAGACATCTGAAGAAATGATTAATAAAAGGCGAACTAACACATGAATGAGACGGTTTTGGATATTATATAGGCCTAAGGGCTCTTTGACAACTCCAGAAAGCACCTCGATGCCTAATCTTAACGAGTCCAAAAATGTTATCAGAAAGCTGAATTTAAGGGCTATAATACATGAAATTGGACCCCTCTTTGGAGATTCAGAGAGTCTTGCATCAAAAACTTAAGTGATGCCAGGAGTGTGCATCCTAGATTCATATAATGTAGTGTGGATGTGGACCCATATATGGCCATTAGTCAATCACATAAAGCCCCATGATTTCCCTTAAGTTGATGAAACGAGAAATGTACATAATCGGCTAAATTGTTCCAAACTTTCAACTACCTGAATGGCCTCCTAGGGCCTTATGGGGCTTGTGGAAAATATCTTGTCATTTTTTCTTTCCGTGTTCGAACAAGTAGAAAATTGTCTAAAATTAAGGTTATAAGCCACGCTTTTAGGCCAATTTCGAGAAAATTTTTCCTATGGAGGTGCCCCTAGGGTATAAAATTTTTCCTATGTTGGATTTCCAAGAAAAAAGAAAAAAAAACAAAGTTTTGTTTGCAATTGTCACTAGTTTCGACGATATTATCAATTTGATATCAATGTGTTTGCTGATGATTAAGGCGCAGGAATATGTTTTATACTCTATTAATTTCTGTAAAAACAAAGTAACCGCAATAACAATGACAAAGTAACCCCTACTCTCGTGGTTTAAATAAATGAAACGTTTTTCTTGTACACATATGCCAATGCAATACTTTGACTGATAATATCTTTGATTATCAATAAGTAAAAATTATAACAATGAAATATTAATAAACTATTCGATGAGACGATTCCAATTAATAACCACAAGACTATATTTATTCTTATGTATAAATCACAAACATTAGTCAAAGTGAATTAGATAAATAGTGCAAAAAGTCAAAATGTTTTATTTATTTAAACACGAATGAGTATTATATTGACAAAATAACCCTTATTATTATTTTTATTTTATTTTGAATAGACAAAATAACCCTTATTATACTCATTGAGTAACCCTCAAATAATAAACAAAGTAACTCATACAACACTGACATAACAACCTCTAATTCTCTTTTTCATAAAATTTATATAAATTCTTTCGAATGGCTTCCTTCCAGCCAACCTCCGAACCCCTTTGAAACGACTGATCAGCAAGCAAGATCCAATAAAAAACCTAATCGGAAAATCACTCATTTGTTTTTGGGAAAGAATCTGATAACATGGAGAAATATATGGAGATAGAGAATGCTGAAATACAGAACTTGTTTCAACCCAGCAATAGCGAAGCTAATAGGGGAAATCTCAACCCTCCTGTTCTACAAAATGGTTCACAACAAAAATCCTTTAGGGATTTGATAAGAGACACTCAATTGGAGGATCAAGCTGTTACTGTTGACCATTTTGATTTGGATGATGACATGGATGTCTCTGATGATGATGAAGCGCCAGCAGATGTAATTGATAGTGAAAGATGCCCTGTTATCTTGCTATCCAAGGAGGAGAAGAAAGCCATGCGCAAGCCTTTGAGGCATACCTTAATTATCAGAATGTTTGATGCTACATGGGTCTAATCAAATGTCTGAAGGGAAAATGGCAACACAAGGGAGACTTGAACCTTACTGACATAGGGTGTAAGTACTTCATAGCAAGATTTAACAATGTTGATGATTACAACTATGTTCTCACTCGGGGTCCATGGTTGATTGATGATAAGTATCTCACGATTAGAAAATGGACACCAAACTTTATCCGAGGAAGCTTCCATTAGTGTCCTTACAGCTTGGGTGAGAATTCCCAATCTTGCTGTCGAATATTTTGACAAAGATTTCTTAAGAAAAATAGGAGCAAAGATTGGTAAGGTAATTAGAGTTGATAGCTCAACAACCTATGCGGAGATGGGTCAATTTACACTGTTGAGTGTTGAGATTGATTTATCTAAACCTTTGTTGGCCAAATTTTGGCTTAAAGATAAATTCTGGAGGATAGAATATGAAGGCATTAAGATGATATGCTACAAATGTGGAAAGCTTGGGCACTTGGAGGAACATTGTGAATCAAATCATCCGAATGAAGAGATGGCAGTTGATAAGACTAACGAGCAATCCATTGTCAAAAATCAGGTGAAAAAGCCTCCAGAGCAGAGACCTGAAGAGGTGGATGACTTTGGCTCGTGGATGCTTGTGAAAAAACCAGTGCGCAAGAAAAATGCCAGGCCGGAAAAGACAGCTCAGGTGGCCGGAAAAAATGGTGGTACTAATTCGAAGGAAGATCCCCAACCTAAGGTCAAAAGTAATCCCGTGAATCAAGTAGCAGCTAGCGGGTCGGGCTCAAGATTTGGGGAGCTAATTCAGGAAGGGAATTATGATGATATCAACCAAGAAAGGAATATCTTGAATCAAGCTAATCAAGGTGCTATTCTTAAGGAAACAGGGGAGAAAGATAAGGAAACAAATTTGTCTCCTATAAATTTTCATACTTCCCATATATAAATTTGTTACAGTAAATCTAGGAGATAATTCCCAAAATCCTTTTGATAAGATTTCAAAAAATATTCCCTTTTCTTTTGGTAAAGATAATCAAGGAAAAAAGATTTGGACTCCATCCAAAAATAACAATAAGGATTCTCAAAAAAGTCAGCAGTCTTTGACCAGGTAATCGACTTTGCCTCTAAACCCTACGAGAGAAGTGATTAAAGAATCCCCTAACACTGGAAAAGTAAACGTTACTAGCGGCCTTTTTGAGAGTTCGAAATAAGGAGCATCAGAAGCTATCACAGATTGTCAAGAAGTTGTTCAACTAACTGATATTACCAATGAACAATCACATATTTCCCCCACCTTCGAATGTGACTCTTCTAGAGATTCCCCCGATGAAAACACTATGTGTTGGACAGCTAATGGAGGTCCTATACATGGACTCTTGGGTGGAACCGATTCCGAAGTCAATGGAGTTAGTGGTCACCCTACAAATTCCCAATGAAATTAATCGTTTAATCCGATTAAGATCAGATGCTTATTTAAGTTCTCTCACTTCCATTCCTGTTTCTATGGGAGATACATTTCCAAATTTAGCCCCAAACTCTACTCCGATATCATGCATGGTTTGGAACGTGCAAGGAGCTGGAAATCGAGCCTCTGTTACGGCTCTAAAGGAAGTGGTTCGTGCAAACAAGCCTTGTGTTTTAGCTTTAGTTGAAACCCATATGGGTGGCTAACAAGCTGAAAATATTGCTAACATCATTAATTATCAAGGGCATACTAGGGTGGATGCTCAAGGCTTTAGTGGTGGTATTTGGATTTTTTGGAGGATGAATTTAGTAACAGTTGAGCCAATTATTAAGCATGGTCAGCATATATCCATGTAGATTAAGAGGGTTGGTGAGGAGCCATGGTACTTCTCGGCTGTTTATGTTAGCCCAGATCTAGTCAAACGCATTGATTTATGGAGAGAGCTCAAGGATTTTGCTGCTTCACATAATAAACCTTGGATTCTTGTCGGTGATTTTAATGACACTCGTTTCTCTTGGGAAAGGAGTTCAAGTTGTGCTGAAAATTCGAGGAGATCTGCGAGATTTAATGAATGGGTTGAAGATATGGGTCTCTTAGAAGTGGAATTTAGTGGCCCTTCTCATACTTGGGCTCGGGGTAATAACATCAATACAAGAGTTAGTGCTAGATTGGATCGTGCGCTATGTAATGGTGATTGGAGCTTGGGATTTGCTGATGTGACTTCTAAAGTTCTTCCAGCAGTTCAATCAGACCACTGCCCCATCCTAATATCACCAAACGGCTTTGCCCCGGTTTCATCAATTAACAAGCCCTTTAGATTTCAAGCGGCATTGGATGACACATGAAAATTTCAGATCGTATATTGAAGAAAAATGGGATAAACAAGCTCCTTTAGTCCCTCACTTGGGAAAAATTACGAATGATCTCCAAGAGTGGAACCAACTGGTTTTCCTCAATACTTTCAAGAAAAAAAGAAACCTGTTGGCAAGAATAGCAGGGGTTCAAAAATGCCTAGCACAACAAAAATCGAGAGATTTAATAAATTAGAAGCAAAGATGCGGCTTGAGCTTGATGAGGTTCTTGGACAAGAAGAACTATTGTGGTATCAAAAATCGAGAGTCGAATGGATACGTGATGGTGATAGAAACACTACCTTATTTCACTTAAGCACTATTGCATGTAGATGGAGAAATAAAATTTCAGCAATCAAAGAGAGTGTCGATGGTGATTGGTTGCATGACAGAGAGGCAGTACAAGAAAATATTGTGATGTACTTACAGAATTTGCTTACACAAGACGAGGATGTTACCCCAACTGAGCTCCCATCCGATTTTTTCCCTGAATTCACCACTAGGGATTGGGAATTTTTGTCTCGCCTTTTCTCTAAGTGTGAAATCGAGAGGGTCATTAAGAATATGGGTGCTTTGAAAGCACCCGGTCTAAACGGTTATCAGGCGCTCTTCTTTCAAAAGCATTGGGATATCATGGCTAAAAATGTTTATAAGGTTGCTTTGGATGTTCTAGCAGGGAAGGGAATTCCAGAAAATTTAAATGACACCTTTCTAGTGCTTATACCAAAAGTCGACTCTCCGGAACTTGCTTCGCAATTTAGGCTGATTAGCCTTTGCAACGTAATTTATAAAGTCATCACTAAAGCAATTGTTAATCGTATCAAACCAATGATGCCTCATCTCACCTCTTGTAAGCAGACAAGTTTTGTGCCAGGTAGACAAATCACCGACAACACAATTATCGTCCAAGAAGTCCTACACACCATGAAGAACAAAACTGGAAAAGTTGGTTTTTTGGCTATCAAAATTGACTTCAAAAAAGCATATGACCGGCTTCGTTGGGACTTCATTCATGACACCTTGCTTGAAATCCGATTCCCCCCCCTTGTTATCATTGAAGTCATCATGGAGTGCATTACTACATCTTCCATGCGTGAGCTATGGGATGGTGAAACAACAAGAGTTTTTAAGCTGGGAAGAGGTATCCGTCAAGGTGATCCCTTATCACCTTATTTATTTGTTCTTTGTATGGAAAGGTGACAGGCTAAAGTCGTATCACCTAATCAAAAGAATTACCTAAGTCCTCTAGCTAAAGCAGATAGGGAAGTAGGGTCGAATTCACAGGGAAACAAGTCTTTCTATTCCTAAATAATTAAAATAATCTAGATTATCAAGTAACCAAATTATTTTTATGGGAATTAAACTAAGGAGAATAATTAAAATAAAGCAAATTAAATAAGGGAGAAATCAATAAATCAAAGCCTAGGGTACAGGTTCACCAATTAATAATATTCCAGGGTAAAACACAACAATTAATTATCAATACATCAATTAATCAAATTATAAAGGGCTTTCACTACGTATTACAATCACAGAATTAATCTACCCGGTATTAAATCGCATCTCTCGAATCTTGACTTAACCATTTATAAATTAACATGCTTATTGAAACTAAGCCTAAACATCCATTCTCATCTCTCGAATCTCGAATCAATATTGCATAACTCATACCAGGCCTAATCTAATTGCATAGCATTAAATCAATCAATGGGAAATCAACCAAAGCATTAACAGTCAACAATAGTAAATTACCACTTCATATTATTTATGGATCCCCACAACTCTATAAATAAAACTACTCATACATATTTAAATCTAAATTAAGCAAAGCCAATAAACAAAACATAATTAATCAAAGAAATTAAATTAGTAAAAATAAAAGGGGAAGAAATTGTTACCAAAATAAACGGAAATAATGAATTGCATAAAACACAAAGTGTAGAGAGAGAAAACAAGAGTATTAACCAAAAGCTTAAACTAAAATCTGGAAATTAACCAATGGAAGACGTCCTCGTCCCTTGCTTAGAAAAGCGTATTTATACTTAAGCTAGAAATCCTAAACTTAAACGAAAATTAAAAGTCGCAAAACATTCTTCAAAAAAACGCGCCTTTTTGATAAGGGAACCTCTGCTCGTGCCCAGTCGGGCGCCTCCGAGCAGAGAGCTGCTCTCTTCCTTCTTCCTCGCCCGACCGGGCGTGCCACAGGGCGAGGGCCTTCCCGGTCGGGCAAGCACTCGGGCAAACATGGACTTCGGTTGGGCCACTTTCTTGGCCCAATTCTGGGTTTCCACCTTGGGTCTTGAATACTTGGTCCACTGCCTCGGTCTCTTCTTTGCCGAGCCCTTAATCACCGATTTGATGACTCTAACCGGTCTTGGGCTACGAAATATGGTCATATTTCTCCAATGCTCGTAGTGGCTTATCATAAATCTGGGAAAATGCTCGAAATATGCAATATCCTATAAAATAATACCAAAACTACGAAAACACTAGAAAACACATATTAGTAATAAAAGTGGAAACCTATATAAAAAGAGCAAAACATACTCCTAAATATGACCAAGGGACGGGGGTAAAACAATATATAAAATGAACATATCAAAAGGCTCAACCAAATTATTGAGGAATCCATTATTAATAATAAACGGAAACCTATTTATGCAAGTCGCAAGGGGCTAAAATTATCAAATTTGTGTTTTGCGGATGACATTGTTCTCTTCACGGAAGCCTTGGTAGAGCAGGTTGGAATTATTCATGATTGCTTGGCTCGCTTCTGTGGTGTCTTTGGCCAGAAGATTAGTTATGCCAAGTCCTGCACTTTTTTCTCCAATAATATGCTTCCTGATAATAAAAATATGGTCTTTACATCCTTGGGAATTGCTGAAACGGATGACTTTGGTACCTACCTTTGTATGCCAACGATTACTAGCAGAGTAACGAGAGATACATTTGCTTATTTATGTGAAAAAATTGACAGGCGACTTTCGGGGTGGAAGTCAAAATTTTTATCTCTTGCTGGAAGGATAACGTTAGCTAAGTTGACCTTAAACACCATGAGTACTTATGCAATGCAGACTGCTAAAATTCCTAGGGGAATTTGTGATGAAATTGATAAAAGAACTTGTCGCTTTATTTGGGGTGGAAGTGAAGAACAACGAAGGATCCATCTCTTATCTTGGGACAAGCTTCAACTACCCAAGGATCAGGGAGGCCTCGGGATGCGATCTTTGAGGAATGTTAACTCTGCCTTCTTGACCAAATTAGGGTGAATAGTCCTTACGGAGCCTCACTCTTTATGGTCGACTGTTTTGCGTGCCAAATATTGTAAAGGGAGGTGTGACTTAGATATGTTTGAACCAAGGTCAAATATGTCTAACGTATGGAGGGGGATAATAGAAAATGCAACATATATGTATGAAGGTGCGAGGGTAGCTGTCAATAATGGAGCAAGCACTCTATTTTGGGATCATAGGTGGGTGGGAAATCACACTCTAAGAAGCCTTGCTATTGATATCATACCCCAAGAAATTGAAGGTGCTACAGTCGGTGAAATGTGGGATAATAACCTGGGTTGGAGGTGGGAAGCTTTCGCAGACTTGTTACCTGGCGAGATCATTTAGCAAATAGATGCTTATATTATCCAAGCTGACTCGAGTGTTGGTGACCTGCTTTATTGGGATGGTTCAACAAAGGGGCGTTTCACAATCAAATCAGCTATGAGGATCATTCGAAAGGAGGAAGAAGTTCCAGTTGATGGTAGTTGGGAGCTTGCCTGGAAATTACGGGTGCCTCAAAGAATACGAGTGTTTATTTGGTTGGTATTACACGACCGTATAATGACAAATGCAAATAGATTCAAAAGAAATCTCATGGATGATCCTCGATGTAAGCTTTGCAATATTCATGATGAATACCACCCTTCACCATCTCAGGGATTGCAAGATGGCTAGGGATATCTGGAAGCAAATTGGTGGTCCTGCTAGCATTAGAAGCAGGGCACTTTACAACAATGGGTTATTAGAACATCAAAATTCAGGTAAGAAATGATTATTCTCCTGAATTTTAGCCCACTTATTTTGCTATTGTTTGTTGGTGGATTGAAAGTGGAGAAACAACATTATTTTTGATAGAACTCAAGAAAATCCAACTGATGTTAGCCAATTCTTACTCGCTAGATTTGAAGAGGCATGGCGTGTACTAGGGGATGGGGAGAGTAATGCTAGCTCAATACCAGGGAGAAGGAGTGAAGCTTTCATCAAGTGGCTTGCCCCTCCACAAGGTTGGCTAGCTCTGAACTCAGATGGTGCTACGAAGGGTGCCCCTGGCCTAGCCGGAGGGGGTGGGGTTATAAGAGATTGCACGGGAAAGTTGTTGTATGCCTTCTCAATTAAACTTGGGGCAAGTAATGCCTATATGGCTGAAGCCCTTGCTATTCATTATGGGTTGGAATTGGCTGTTAGACTGAAGCCTCTAAACCTACAGGTGGAAATAGATAGCCAGGCCTTAGTAAGGGCCTTGAATGGTACAAGCAACTATGGAGGCGAAAGTGTGCACATTGTCAACAGATGTAAAGAGATGCTAGAAGATACAAAGTGGGAAGTGCAAGTCCATCACATTTATAGAGAAGCAAATAGAGCCGTGGATTGACTAGAAAATCAAGGCGTAAATTAGAACAATAAGATCGAGTTGATTCAAGTCCCCCCACTACCGGGTCGAATTTTGTATGATGATGTTGTTAGCGTGGCTATGCCACATTTAGTTCCGCCTTAATATTTTTTTTCTTGTTTTCTTTGGAGCCTAGCTCCTCGTTCGCAAAAAAAAAAAAAAAAAAAAAAAAAAAAAAAAAAACTCTGATATAACAACCTCTATAACCGTAACAAAATAATTCCTATAACACTAACCAATAGTCCTTAATTTTAAAATTCGATCCCGAAAAAGAAAAGGCAATCTAATAGCGGGAAAAGTTTGACCGACATGTAAACCATTCGCCGTAGAAGGAATGGACCGCTGACGCAAAAGTCAGTAGCACGCCCACATCACTTGTCACTATTCTCCTCAAACCCCGAATCACACCTACCCTTTTTACTCACCTCCTCCTTCAATAAATTCATTCACAAACTACAATTTCCAAACAAACCCATTCTTTACATATTCCACCTCAAAGACAGTATCACAGAACTCTCTAATGGCGGAGGATAGAGAAAATCAGAATAAAAATGGAGATACAACAACAACAAGAATATTAGTAGGATACGCATTACCTCCAAAGAAAGTTGACAGCATCTTGAACCCATCTTTACTCACTTACGCCAAGAACCATGGTGTTGATTTCATCCCAATTGATGTCAATCAACCTTTGATTCATCAAGGTCCATTTGATTGCGTTCTTCACAAGATTTACGACGATGATTGGAGTCGTCAATTACTCGATTTCGCTTCGAAAAACCCTAGTATTCCAGTTATTGATTCTCCCACCGCAATTCAGCGTCTTCATGATCGGATTTCGATGCTTGAAGCCGTCAAAAATCTTGTAATTCCGTCGTCTACGGCGGAGATGGCGCCGAGTGTGGGGATTCCGAAGCAGGTTTTGTTGATGGATGAAGATGAGATTGAGAATCTGGGTTTGAAATTTCCGGTGATTGCGAAACCAGTGGTTGCGAATGGAAGCATTAAATCTCATCAAATGTCACTGGTTTTTAATTCAAATGGATTGAAGAAGTTGAAGAATCAAACCCCAATTGTTCTTCAGGAGTTTGTTAATCATGGCGGAATTTTGTTTAAGGTTTATGTTGCTGGGAAGAATGTTAGGTGTGTTCAAAGGAAATCGCTTCCAGATTTTGATGTAACAGCTGATCATTTTGAGGATGAAGGTGTAATGCCGTTTTCGCAGATTTCGAATTTGCCAACGACTGAAAAACAACTGCAGGTTGATAATGTTGCTATGCCTCCTATGGAGTTTGTCAATGGATTGGCTAGTGCGATGAGAGAGGGTGCACAGCTTAATTTGTTTAATTTTGATCTGATTCGAGACGGGTCCGAATCGAGTGGTGTCAAGTACTTGATCATTGATATTAATTACTTCCCGGGTTATGCTAAGTTGCCGGAGTTTGAAGCTATGTTGACTCATTTCTTTTTGGATGTTGTTAACAGCAGTCGTTCCGGTGTCTGAAAAGGCTTGAGATGGTGCTGCTGTATGATAAAATGATGCTGTAACATTGTTCTGCATTCCAATGTTTAGCATGTAACTTGTTCAATTTTGCTTACTGTCCTGTGTAGTTTTGTTGAAATCACATAAATGAAATGCATTTTGTTTTTGTCCCTTTTTCTAACAAGTCTTTGTTTAATGTTATTGCGAGTATCCCATACATAACACAGTTTTACTATTTATGTGTGTGAGACTAATATCGTGTATTTACATTTACTTTTCACCTGTCTCTTCTTGTGTGTGAGACTGATCAATATTGGACATTAGCTCAGACTTTCTTGTTTCTCCTCGGGTATATTGCCAGTTTAGCCAGAATGTTTTGGTGCAATGTTAATGTTCTACCCTACTAATCATGGAAGAAACCCTTCATTGCATTTTCGTTTCAGTCTTAGGTTGTTTCGAGTACTTAGGCAGGATTGACCCATAATGTATCACAAATTTGCAATCTTCTCTTCTGAATTCTGACAATACTGATACATACTTAATTCTAGTCCATCATGGTTATGTTTGGGGATGTCACCCACCATAAAGGAGGCCAAGTAGAATGTAGCTTAAGCTGCTAACCTAGACAATGCAGCAGCATTGAAGATAAGTGTCCTGTTTGAGATTTTTGATTGTGAATTGTCACACACTATCTATGATCATTAGTGACTTCCATGGTGATTAGACCAATTGGTGGCCTTTGATGTTTCCTGATTCCTGTCACTTCCTGTTATTCTGTTTTATCATTAAATTGTAAAGATGTATTGATAACATATGTATCCCATTTTTTCCAGTGTCATCTTATTAAAGTATATAGTCAGATTAACCTCAGGTAGCAAGCTTGATGTCCTGATATTTCTTATAGTTTATTGTTGAAAATAGTTCAAGGGGTCATCGTTCAAGGATGGAACCTTAGAATTTTACTTCTTCATGGAACACATGTGAAAGATTATGATATCCTGTGGTTAGTTATGCGAGAAAAGCAAACATCTAACCGATGCCCTGTAACTAATAACAGGCCAGGGTCTTAAGTGGGTGTCGGCTTTGTCCGCTGATAACTTCCCTTACTTATTATCAGTAACTGAGCAATGTCTTTGCTTATATAAGCATTTTGGGTAAATGCTATCTTGCTATCAGCAGCAATAAATTTGTAAGCCATTCTTCTTAATCCTTTCTTCTTGTGACACTGCCTTTCTCAATTCTGGCTGTGACTACTGTGAACCATATCATCTGCAGATAGGAGAATAATATTTTTTATGAAATGTTTCACTCTTTTTTAGTGAATGGTGGAGTCCATACAATAAATATATATAATCCGTGTGCTTTGATTGTAAGTTGAATTTGTTAGCCCCTCTCTTCTTTTTGACATCATTTTCAGGACTCGGATTGTGCTAGGCATCTACGGTATTTGATGTGTACCAACTTCATGCGACCTTGGTAACGTACATTGGTAAAGTCCTTAACATTTGGAGCATCATCATGCAGACTGATTACTTGGAAATAGTAGGTAAGAAGTTGGTTGCTTAAGCAGGGTCAACGCTGAAATAGTGTACCTACTGCTATAATATGATCAAATAGCTTGTATATGAGTAATTACTTGCCTCTTTGTCAAGATATTGGACCTTGAAAGTTAGCTTGTAGTATCTTTTTCATTAATGATAAAAATGTAGCTTTATTACTATTTTTCATATTCTAGAAATAAATTGGAAGTCGACAAAGAGGGATGCCTAGGAAAGTCATTTTCTTGCTGGCTGCTGTAACACCATAAGAAAAATAGTCTTACCTAATGGTTAACAAATTGTTTTGACTTTTCTCTTTTATAAGAACTCAGAAGGTATATGGAGTTATCAGTCAGTTAAGCCAGAATATAACTAGTATTTTTTGAGGCTCGCTTTATGCTCATTTGGTAATGTAACTTTCATGTGGAATATTGCTCTCTGTTTAAATTTTAATTGGGGTGGAAAAAGAGAAAATTCAATTTTGGCGCAATTGGAGATTGGTTAATATAACAAAATATGTTCTGTTTTAACGAGTCTTATTTGTTGATTGAAATGGACCTATGGCAAATTATTTCATGTACTTGGCTGGTAGTGCCTAGAATGATGCACCCAATCTAGCATATACCAATATGTGCCCATCCATGCCCTTGTGTGTGCACGAGCCGGCCACAGTATAGTCAGTATATGTTTTTGACCTGTTTCCATGTTATCTGGACACTGCTGCATTAGTAATGATGCACTGTGAATGCTTGATATTCTATATAACAGAAAAATGCTAATCTCAACAATATTGAAATCTGCAACCAGATAGATAGTACAACACAGAGGCCGGAATGAAGTGGCATAGCTTTTATACAAGAGTCTTCTTCCATCTGTATGATAGCAACTATATTTGTCCGGATGTAAAACTCAGATTACACTAATTTAAAAATCTTCTTTTGTAAAAATTATTCATCTCTGGATATATTTGACCAAAATTTACATTCTCTATGATGAGATAGGCCAGGAAGGGGAGGATGCTTGGCTGCCAATAATGAAACAGAAAACAGATATGAGCATGATCACATAATATATTAACAACCAATGGAGGTAATCATGCCGCAATCAAGGGGGAAAAGAAGAAAAAATTATCTGCAAAAGCTATAGTAAAGATAGAGCCTTACTCAATAATGTCTCTCCAGTAAGAGTGTGCAGCATCATCAATAAGGTCATTGGTCCAATCTGCAGCAGCTGCTTCAAAGGGAGTTGCAGTAGTTGTGGCTGAGGAAGGGTTTGATGCCATTATTGCATCACCCTTTTGGCTAATTAGCTTGCTGCAGTGGTCTGGTGAGGCCGGCACTAGACCAGGCATTAAACTGTCGGGTGTAAGAATTTCAACACCAGTTTGTTTACTGTCATGATATTCATTACTAGTATAACTCCTGTGGCGGCCATGCTTGAAATTTGGTTGAAATTGAGGAGTTGCTGGACTTTCAAGGCTGCTGGAAGCTAAAGGATTTGAAGGTGGGAACTGACTGCTGATAGCACCAGTAAGTCCGTTTACCATCTGGGAATTAGCCATTCTAAGTAGGTTATCGTTCAATTGGTTTTGGAAGGGCATGGTTGAATTACAAAGAAGACTTGTAATCTGAGAAGATACAGCAGGTGGATTGCTGCTGCTTGGGCTTAACACCTGCAGCATATTGTTTAGTATGTGGAATTTGGCGAGTTGGGTGGCATCAGAGTCTATCAACCTAAGAGTATCTTCCAAATTAGGAACTCCATTGCCTGTACTGTTGTTCATCATGAGACTGTTGCTGAGGTTGGCAGCCATGAGCAACTGAGGGAGGTTAGCTAGCAGATTCAGGTCTGTCCTCGGCCTGTGAGTCACAGGATCGATACCCATCTGCAGAAGCTTCTTTTTCAGGTGGGTGTTCCAGAAGTTTTTTATTTCGTTGTCTGTCCTCCCAGGAAGGTGGCTTGCTATTGCTGACCATCTGCAATCATCAGATAACAATACATATACATGCATTAGAACTTTAGAAGGTAACAGACACAATGCAGTAAATTTGCTGTTAACAGTAAAGAAAACATGTATGATGGTCATACTTGTTGCCAAGCACAGAGTGAAGGTTGATGATTGTTTGCTCCTCCTCATCAGTGAATTTTCCGCGTTTGATATCAGGGCGAAGGTAATTAGTCCAGCGAAGCCTGCAGCTCTTACCACAGCGGTTCAAGCCTGCCAGTTTAGGGAGAGCTCGCCAACTTCCATGGCCGTGTCTGTCAATGTAATCCACTAGCTTCTTATCTTCCTCTGGTGTCCATGGACCCTTCTTTAGACCACTTTCATCGCAGCACGGTGATCTCACCATCATTTATCCTTGTATATCAGTTCCTATTCCTGTGTCATCACATATAGAACTATTATCTAGAGCAAAATTTAAGCAATTAAAATCATTATCATATGTTATATACATGCACAAGTTTGTATAGTCTGATTATATGTTTGTACCAGCAGTTTCGATCCAGTAATTCGAGCTCAAATGTGTCTGAAGGCGGTGTTGAGGAGGGAAGATTTGAATGTGGAAATGGAGGACATAGAAGTAGATGGAGTTAAATTATAGCAATTGAATTTAGGAATCTTAATCTCTTTGCTATAGTGTAAGGAGGGTTTTTATAGGATGTATGTGTTGGCATATTTTATGGAAAATTGACTTTAATTTAATTGCCTTTACTTTAGTGTAATTAAGAAGCTTTCCTAGATATACTTTAAGCTTAGATGTATTCATCACAATTAAATTCCAATTTTGTCCTTGTTAGAAATTATTTTTTGGTAGTATATGAAGTAGACTATAGTTACTTAGGATAAAATCAAATTAGTTACCTAATCACCCAATTGTAGAGTTTAATTTCTATAAAATTAACTACTACTATGTGGTAGGGTAATGCTACTAATTATAATTTTGTGCATAAATTTAGTGTGTTATGTTACCTAATCACATGTTTTCTCCCTTTGAACATTATATCATGTTTTCTCCCCAATTCGGATTTGATAGCAGTCATTCTTACAAATTAATTAGATAATGATATTGACCCTAGGACTAATTATTATTTACTCCCACGACTAATTAAGTGATAATTGTTAATGAATTTCTAACAAATTAAATATTTGTGTCACAAAATAATCTTCTTTTCAACTCTTTTTAAGTGGTCAAGCCAGGAAACACTAAAAACTTAGTTAATGTTAAAGATATGTTGCATTGGCCTTCAAAAATTAATTATAGTACATTCACATAAATATTTGCGTAATGACTAATAAAACACGATTAAAGAAAATTATAACCAAATTTCTCTACGGAAAATTTGATACAAGGGAAGTATAGTGTTACTAATAAAATACACTTAAAGTAACAAATTAAATTTTGTTCTTAGAAAAATTACAATGACTTCATCCATGTATGAGGTGAGAATTTAATTTCTAAGGGGATAATAAAGAAGAAAGCCGGAAGGGGCAAGGGATAGATTGAAAGTCATAAGTTTGTTAGGAGGTGAAAACTAAAGAAGCGATAAGTCGATAAAAATAAGGATAAGGATAAAACCTATCTCTCGAAGAAAATGAATAAGTTAGTAAGGATATATAAGAGTAATTTAGATACAACTACTCATTTTTTTTTTATTCCCAGCGAATAAGCATGCGTCTTATCCTTGTTAACAATCACTAATTCTCTATGATTTTCACAATCTTTTATCCCTATTTTTTTTTTTGTTATGTCCAACGAGATATTAATATTAGGTATAAAACATGCTTTAGGCCGGATATACGATTCAATTTTTGACTTGGATAGGATAAGATACGTAAGATTAGTGTTAAGCAAATGCATGACTAAATGCGTAGTAAGTACTAGAACCACACGAAGATTTTGAAGCAGCGAAAATAGTAGAATGTGGAAATATGCATGCATGAAAACATGATTAAGGTGAAGCTTTACGCTGTCACCGTAGACTTTTGTCCTTGTTTATTTTTGGAGGGAGGTGTTTACTTAGATACGTGGCTGACGATTGATAGAGTCAAATACAGGACTGATTACTTTCTTCGTTTTTGGGCTACTTACGTACTCCATAATCCATGCGACTATACGAGTAAATATTTATTACGGAATGTCAAATAATATTTGATCTAATGGTAAGATTGTATCTTATTAAAAAAAAAAGAGATTATGTACATTGATTTAGTGTGAGATTATTTTATCTAAGAGTTTTTTTTTTTTTTTTTTTTTTAAATCTAAAAACATAAATTATAATGTTTTAATATGGAAAATAGTTTAATAATAATGCTTTTTTTTTCGTGTTACATATATTTGAATTTTCGCTTTAATTTTATCCCCTAAACCCTAATGTATTGATTTTGTATATTATCAATATATACACCACGGTAATTCGATCAACAGTAATAAAATTTCACTAGTATAATTGAAAAAAAAAAGAAAAAAGAAAAGGGAAGAAAATATATTGATGATAATAACTCATGCACAAGAGCTTGCTTGAGCCTAAAAGCAGCATTTAAAATCCAACAGAAAACAATAAAGCAGTAGGTAATCCTACAAATCACATCAAAAGATATACTTAATTACATTCTATTAATAATATAAATAATTTATACAAATTTTAGCTTGTAATTTGGTGTTCTTTTTGATCTCCAGTTGAACTACTATAAAATTTCAATTTACGACACAAATAAGATAAAATAAATAGTCTCTAACTGCTCCTTTAGTGTCGTTATTACACAGTTGATCTTCTTCTTACCAAACATTCACTTATCATTTTTGTTTGTTTATTACTATTATGTGCACCAATTGTTTAACCTTACTTCCATCTTTTCTGTATAATTTTTCAATCTATGACGCACATGTTACTCCATTTATTTTATTCTTTCTATATTGTGCCTTGCTTGTACAACTACTTAAGAGTCTTATAACAATGTTCATTGTTCACTTTATGGTACGGTGTGGCTGTCCACTAGACAAGTTAGATGTGCACCCGGCCGGTAGCACCGGTATGCACCCATGCACATTATGTGTCGAGCCGCTTGTGCGTATGTGTGTGTGAGCGGGTGAACCTACGTACTTACTATCACCCTAGAGATGATAATGGGTTGAATCTCGGTCGAATCTAGCGGAATAGACCCGGATTCGCGGTGTTTGATAGAACTTATACTTAGACAACTTAGTCACTTATATATGTTGTAGAGTTCAATATGTTAATTTTTAAAATTAGCCATTGAAAAGAGGCATATACAGAGATATTTATATTGACCGTTTAAATGCAAAGTGGATGCATGATTCCAATCACTCAAATGACCTCTCGGGTGTTGTGGGACCCGTGGAAAACACCTTGGCCTCTTCCATTTCTGGGTCCAGAAAATTCAAAATTTGTCTAAAATTAAAGGTTATAATTCACGCTTTTGGACTAATTTTGGAGGTTTTGGGATCCAGTGTCAAAAAATCCCGAGAATGTAGGGGATGCATTCTAGGATCATATAATTTTGTATGAAACCATATATGACCACAAGTCGGTCATAGAAAGGCCTGTGGTGGCCCTAAGTTAATTACGGGAGGCATGTACAAAAACAGCTAAATTGACGGTTTAAAGGAAAAATGGATGGTTCCAACCACCCAAATGCCTCCTAATGGTGTCGTGGAATCCGTGGGAAGAACCCCGACCACTTTTTAGGTTTTTGGATCCGATGTCAAAAAATCGTAGGATTGTAGGGGATGTGTATCGGGGTCATATAATGTTGTGAAATCATATATGTATGTAATCACTAGTCGGTCATATAAAATCGTCTGGTGGCCTTGAGTTATTGAAGTACAATGGGGCGTATGTTACAATAATGGGTAAATTGACAATTTAAAGACAATATGGACGTATACAGTATAACCACTATAGTGAATGTGTGGGTTCCCGCAAAGTCAAATTGGTTCTATATTTCGTTTTAGAGTTGTTGTGTATAAATGTGTGTGTTATATAATCGCCGTACATTATTAATAAATAATTGTAAATATTAATGGATAAAATTTTGCGTTGACAAATATAATAATGATGCTACGAGTAAGGAAGTATAGTTATTGGTTTTCACTAAAATATGAACGTAATTTTCTCAAACATTATCTTCACTCACCAAAAAAGGAGGAAAAAAAACACTAAGAAATTTGTGATGAAAAAGATCATTATTACTCAAATATAATGCATATTAGTATATATCTCATTATTGTTTGGGGTCAGCTTACAAACAATATAGGAGTACATCAGTACATGAGTATAAATTTATTATAAAATTTGTTGACGTATGCACCAAGAAAATCTTTGACTTAATGCGATATATAGTTGGACAACTCTAATAATTTAGCATAATAAAAATATGTAACTAGGTATAGTATATACATTGTATATTCTTATCATCATACGAGAATACTGATGAAATGAAAATTATAACAGGAATACTTATGCGAGATTAAACAAACCATAATAATTTTTTTTTAAGGGTAATGATATAAATGAAATTAATGTTGATATTGACTTTCAAGACTTTAATCAACTAAAGATACTAGTAGTTGATATCCTTAAAGAATGTTTATAAAGTGGAAGAGCTTCATCTTTTTTTTTTTTTTTTTTTTTTGACACAAAGCTCCATCTTTAGTAGTACCATTATTTATGTGAAATATTAAGGAAAATCTATTGACATAAGTTTTTCTTTTTCGGCTTTAGATAGGATGCCATATAAATTGGTTATAATACTAGATATATGGTACGTACACATGAAATAAGATTATATCTCGTCTGACTGTTTCATTAGAACACGGGGTGTTATTATACATAAACGGATTGTATGACATGATTGACATCATCGATCTTTGATAAGTCAATATAGGAGTTAAAAAGAACGGAGAGTTTGCCTAAGAAGGTGGTAATGTGTCTCAAATCTCCCCATTTTACCTAGCCTCATTCTTAAACTTCATCCTCAAGTTTTTTCTACATATAACAAATCAACCTTAACGTAATTACTATGTTTAGTAAATAATTGCATGCTAATAATATGAGAGTGTCAAATAACAAGGATTTTACTAGTAATAGATTTCTTGCTAAACTAGATTTCCTTGTTTGGAATTTTGAGGACTAATCGAATTCAAAACAATGGCGTAAATTACAATTTTTTTAGTTAATAACTTGAACATTTAAATAAACTAAGGACAGCAAACACGCGGATACTTAGCTTGGCACTTCTTTGATACTTTTGCTTATTTTAATTTTGGAATATAGTTAACAATATTAACAATTTTTGGTAGAATTAGTTTGGAATTCTTGCTTCCTAGCTCCTATTTTTTCAACGAGAGATTAAATTATGCTTTATTTGATTTATCATATCCTAGCTCTCACAAAAGTTTCTAACATTATGTACAAATGTATTGGTGTGTATCAGTTAATTAATATGTACGAGTTATAAAATCTTTAATTTTTTGGAGTAGAGTACTAAAAATCTAAGACTTAAAAATATTAATTATGAAACAAGAAAGAAATGAGTTTTACACTCCATCTGATTAAAAATATAGTCATATGCACGCATTTTCTCAAACATCTCATAATTAAGTATATGACCCAATTTTACTTAAAAAATCTTTAGTAGAATAATCGTCGGATCACCATATATATAGTACTCATGTATAGTAATTGTATATTCTCCCCATCACTCAATTATAATATGAAGGACTATCTTATGAAATATTACAAATTTTTCGGATTTGACTAATATTTTTGGACAAGAGAAGTATAACGAGATAAATTAAAATATAGGGAGATCTGGTTGATACAATTCCTTTATCATTGATTGATACAGAGTAAAGTGATTTCTTTTAACTAGGATAAGAAACATGAAACTTTTCCAAGAATTGCACCATAAGGTAACTGTACCAAGCTAGTATCTTGACTTTGATTTCAATTTATTTTTTTTTCTCATGCCTAAAGATCAGATTTACAGCTACCAACCTTTTGAACTTACTCTTCCATAATTTATATGATTATATCCCTAATAATGATGTGAGCTTGTTTTGTTGTACTCTTTTTATTTCTAATATGGGGATAATTGTAATTTGTAAAGTAGTTTTTACTCTGAAAGCCCAAAGTGACCATTCAGAAAATTTCAATTACAATAAGCTTATAGTTAAACATTGGTGATCATGTTATTGTAATCGATTCTAATAAATAAATACTAAGCGAGAACTCATTTTTTCAAGTATATGTAGTACCACATACTACTATGTACTTCGTATATAGTATTAGTTATACTGAAAACACAATAAAAACTACACTAAAAACATAACAAAAATTACCAATGCGTGTAAGCATAACCATTTATAGATCGCGTCTCAAATATGGTTCGTTGTTATTCGATAAGCATGATGATGTAGCAAACCAAGTACTAATTAAAGAGACAAAAGAAGATGCTATTGCCATATTGATCACCCTTGTAAATTTGTTCATCATCTGTAAAATGCTGCAAAAATGAGTAGGACTTTTCAATTACCTTTCAACCAAAAAAGGAAATAGTCAATAAAGTTGTATTCCAATTACTAGAAATAATGAGGCAAATCTTGTAAGAAATAAAAGCACGTTTTATAACAAAAATTGATGAAAAAAAAGGCTATACAATGGGCAAATGAACCATTTTTAGAATGGCCAAATTCATTCTTTTTCAAATCCTTATTGGTCTAGGTCTCAATTTTGTCCTCGAAATTTTATAAAAGTAGGTTGAAAAAAGTGAATTTTAAAAGAATATGCTCAGAATAATATTGATATGGGTGTTAATCTTATCCTTAGATCTCATCTCTTCCTCCCTTTTCATTTAGTCATAATAACATTTGCTTAATTTGTAAAGCTATGGTTAATATAGGATATTTGCTGATGATTATGGCTAAATTTACCAAGTTTTAGTCTCTTAAGTATCTTACTTAGACTTGGACGTGCACCTAGGTGGCACTTGTAATGCATGCACCGTCCAAAAAGTCTTGTGTATATTCGTCTTAGGTACATCAATACATCATATATATCATATTATGTAAACATATGTACTTCGTATTAATTTATGATGAAATTACTATCTTGTATCTATTACTTGTCAACTAGTAACATGATAGCTAAATTCAAGCGTGGTTGTGGACTAATAAGAGTAGATAGTCAATACTATAAACCTGATTTTGTAGCCTATCGAACATACAAGTTTCAAGGTTTTTTTTTTTTTTTTTTTTTTTTTTTTTGTCAACTGAAAATCTATTAAGATGAAATAGGAAGAAAGTTTCAATGCTTTACATTCACCATGATGCACCAGATGAACATAGCTACACAATAATCTCCTGTTTGTATGTGGAAAAAGAAATTTTTAATAAGATTTACATATGTATTGAGCACCTGCCTGCAATGAAAAGGCGGTAAGCTCTTTGGCACGTTGAAATGTACAGCAAACAAGAGATTATATGACTGCTCTCATATAAAACAGATGATCTGCGATGATTACATATTGGCAGCTCCACACCTCTCTATCGAACTTGAGTTGTATGGTGATGTATAACGTCTATTAATACAACTCACACACTGAAACTCGCTTGAGCCTTCGTTAACGAGATTCCTCTTGCTCTGAGAAGGTGTCATAAAACCACAGCTTTCTCTATACTTTGTCCATCTCCAGGGCTTTTTTTCATCGTATCTCCACAGCCTGCTAGCTACTGAATTCAAGCTAGTCCTTACATATTTGACTGCCCCGATGACAAGCTCCCTGCACAATTAGGTAACAAGACTCAACATTAAAATCTAAACAACAAAAAAACGCCTTGTTTCCATTTATGACTATAAAGTACGTGGTATCCTTGATCTGTCAAAATTAAAAGAGGAGTAATTTTCAAACAAAGTCTCTATTATTAGGAAGATTTTAAAACAAAAATAACATAATTAGGCTAGATCACCTAAACCATCCAAGCAAAGGGGTGGAAGAAGGTAACCCCATATGTGCAACATCAAAAATATCCACGAACGCCAATCAGCTTATTTGGTAAGGTCTTGGGGCTGGGGTTGGGTCGTGGTAACCAAGACCTGGGATTGAACCACCTTCGTATCACTGCTTTTTGTGGATCCCTATAGACCAAAAAAATAATAATATGGAGAAGTCCTAGAATGTCTGATAAGCTTCAACAGTAAATTGTTATCATGCATGCTAACGTTAAAAGGTCAACATGTGTATTCTTAAAATTCTTAACCAGCAGTGATTTCTATGTGTACGTTTTGTTGCTGTTCTGTTTTCTCACTAGAAATGGCTTGGATTTTGTTGCGGTTCTGAATCCTCACTAGAAACGCCTTCAGGAGATAAACACCTTTTACCCTTCAAAACATCCAATAGACCTCTCTGGATGTCTAAACTATTTAATCCTAGCATACGAGCCAAAAGGAATGAATAATATAGAAAATAAAGACCTCAAAAAGTCATCTTCACATTTTTTTTTTCCATCTTCAGTAAAACATTGAAGCAACAAAGAAACGTCAACCTAGACACAAAGGAAAAAAAAAAAAAGGCAAACATCTGAGAATCCTAGAAAGCACTGCCTCTCCCTCCTCCATAGCAAAGCCCTAGGTTCAATTTTCATTTTAGGAGGGATGATAAAATTAGTCCCCAGCAGAGGTGCCCAAAATTTGGAGGTTGGGTAGAATTTACCTTGCACACGTTTTTTTATTTTTTTCTTTTTTTTTTAAAGGGAAGAAATACTTAATCCCAATCAGGATCTCTCTTTTAACTGTATATAATCCATTCTGGTGGGCCTTAACATACATTAACTTATTCTCCCTATTGCACTCCTTACTGCACCTCGACTGTCCTAGTGCACTTTTTAATGGTCTACAAAGATCAACTTTGAAAAGAAAATCAATTGAAACTAACAGTAATACGAAGTATATAAATTTCTCAATCAGCCATCATACAAGACAGCAACTTGAGTAAATATAGTCATAATTTGATAGCTTCAGGTCATAGATTTCAAAAGCTATAAATCAAATGGGGCAGAAGTTCAAATAAAGCTATATGGTATGAGAAACTTCTATTAGTTAAAAAAAAATAAAAAATGTAATTGTACACGCAACAAATGGCTTTTTTTTTTTAGAGTGGGGGTGGGGGGGTTGGCGGCTCAAATCTCCAAGTCAAAGGAAAAAATGTTGTCAACTAACAGGGAAGAAATACTTGGGTAGATTTTTACTTACAGCGGTGAGCAAGGAGATCGGCCACCATTTACATAGTACACAAACAAATAGGCATCATAGTGCTGACCCTCAATGAGGTAGAACCCATAAAGCCTTCTTACACATGTGAATGACATTTTCTTGTACAGATAGATAGCTGGAGTATTGTAAGATATAACATGTAAATATGCAGCTCGGCATGTTGGGATAGTTTTAGCATATCTTGTGACCTCTCTGATCAGTGCTGAAGCTGAAGAAAAAGGCAAAATGTGGTTACATCTGCCAATAAATCAGTAAGCAAATGCAGTGAGGACTTGAGGAGCAGGCACATACCAATGCCGAATTTCCTGTATGCTTCAACTACTCCCAGGGTGAGAATATACACTAGAGTTTGATCAGACTGGGTGGAGTCACATTTAACCAAATCAGTGATCTGCAAATCATAGGAACACAATTTAAGAATACTACATGAATATACCACTGCATGACATGTATATCACAGCTCATGAAATTTTGGGAGCCAAAATTTGCAGCAAACTTGTATAAAGCCCCTATTCTCACAAAACTCATGAAAGAGAGCTACACTATCAGCCTGTAAGAATCCTCCACCAGGGGTGTGGGTGGGGATTCTCCTTTTTATCAATGAGTTACACGAAAGCCTAGAATCATGTCCAAATTTGACTAAGGCATAGCAGTCAAGGTTTAGGCCATGGCTACCATATATCCCTCTTTCTCTTCAATTTACCAACCTGATATAACAGGCTGCATTAGGTAGCACAAGTTTAGAGGCGCACGCAATGTGTGCACAATTATCCTCCCTGCTCTTAATACTTCGTACATAAAGTTATCTGTATACTTTACTTATTTGCATAAATGGCATATTGATATAATTTATTACTCCGTATTTTTTATGATTAGTAGATGTAAAAATCCATTTAAGGGATGAACTAAAAAAGAATACCATGCAAAAAAAATCCTACTCCATCCGTCCCTAAAAGTTCGACTCTTATGGCCAAAATTTAGTCCCAAAATGATCATCCCATTTGCATTATAATAACCTCCAATTTGCAACAATATCTGAGCAAAATTAGCTTCCCCATGTAAAATTTTGTATTTCCATGTACTTTATTACTTTCTCTCTCTACTTTTTTGCAAATCCCATGTAAACTCACATTTTCAATGCACTTTTACTACTTATTTAACTTTCATAATACCCGTGAAAATTGCCCATAAGGGTCGATCTTTTAGGGACGGAGGGACTAGATTTTACTTTTACACGGGCTTAAATATTTTTTTTAAGCATTACACGGTCTTAAATAAATTTCATTGTATTTACTTATCATTTAAATCATACATATTTATAAAATAAGTTTCAATATATTTCTATCATTTAAATTAAACATTCTTGTAAAATATGTGCACAATATAAATATTCGTACTACTAATTAAATTATACTACTAACTTTTAAAACACTAAGTGTGAAATTTATATCACTAAATAACTACCCTGAAAGGAGTTATCATTGTAAATTTATGGACCAGTTAAAAATGGAAGTTATTTTTTAAGATTAAACTTTAAATAAATTTTAACTATTTATTAATTATAATAAATTTTTTGAAGAGGGGTAAAACGGTCCACTCAAAAATTCCCAGCCAAAAACACCTCTTCTCTTTATATATTACATAGATATACCCCATACAATTACAAACAGTATTGCATTGGATAAATTAATTGATTACATAACAAACTACAAGTGATAGCTAGTGTAGCTCAAATGTCAAAACATAACAGAAGGTTTTCCTGAATCCATGTAGCTGATTATTGAGCTTGCCCATTACTGTTGATATATCTATCAGAAACAAAATCTCATCCGATATTCCTTGTGGACTATACCCCTATAGGGTAGCCTGATCACCCAATCAGCCATATATCATCTACCTATCACACTATCAGTAGGAATTAACAAATCAAACTGAACTAAAAATAGTTGTTCAATAAACACTTATCAACTATACGATTTCAATTTCCAACTATATCAGGCAATCAACAACATTAAGCAATCCTATTAAATCAAGAATATAGTTCCAAAATAGAGAGCAGCATGTCACGACCCACACATCCCCACCCCTTACTAGGGTCATTGGGCAGCAAGCAACAATCGTGGCCTAGGGGCTTGCCCTTGGTGCCCAGTTGAGCACCTTCCCCTGTAGAGCTTTATTTAGCCCAGGTGGTGTAATCCTAGTGAACACCCAAGTGACAGTAACACAATAATTGGCCATTTGGGGCCCAAACAAAGTCCGATGGAGCCCAAACTTGGGGGATCACCATTTTTGGGTCTAATGAACCTCATGGTAGTGTTGGATTTTGAAGATGGGGCCCGGAAGATTCCAGAAGGTTCAAGGAGGCTCGGGATACACTCGGAAGCTTCTAGAACCTCCTAGGTTATCCTTGCATAATCTGTAAATACTAGAATTGTATAGAGCATTCTGGAACTTTGTACATAGGAGGAATGTACTCAAGAAATGTATAGAAAACTCTAGAAAGGCTAAGATCTAGAACCCTCCATTGGAGGAGGTTAGTGAATGTTCTAGACCATTCTTAGAGCCCCATAAATAGGGGACTTGGCCTTCATTTGGAGGCATCTCAGAAAAAGCACTTGTACACACTCTTTCTCAAGCAATCAAAAAGCCTTCAAAGTTAATATTCTCTTGTATTCTCACATTCTCTTAGCTTTCGCTGCACACTCTTGCTTAAAAGCATTTCGGGGTAAAGCCTTGACTAGCATCCAAGGGAGGGAAGTTAGTGGGCTAGCGTGCTTAAGACTAGGGGGATTAGTCAGCACGTGACAAGCAGCTGCATAAATCATACACTCATTTACAACTTTACAGAAGCATCAACATTCAAATATCTGGCATGCTAGTTGTCACACATTCACACCAACGCAAACCAAGAGGCATACCTCACTTTCTCTTGCTAGAACGATCTTTATGGTGACAAATCCAATAAGATCATCACTTTGAGCACCGGGTCTACTACGATCAACAGCTCCCCATGAAATTATTTCACGGCGATTTACAACATTGTGAAAGAACTCAGGCTCATACCTTAAAGAATCAAAATCAGGTTATTGCACAAAGCTTACATAAGTTAGATAAGCATAAAAAGGGGAAAAAAAAAACAGATAATTGCATAAAAACTAACTAAGTAAAGAAAGGATAATCCACCTGATGGGAAAGAGATCTGCATGAAGTTGTTGGAGAATTCCTAAATCAGAGGGTCCAATTGGTCTGTATGCAATAAATGGACGGTGGGATATCTTTCGGCCTATCATGGAACTCTAAAGCATTAATCTCCTGTAATATATTGATATATGTTGAGACAACGGATAACAGTTTCTTCTTCCATCTATGAGACTTCAGCTAAAAAATCTGACATAATAATTTCCACAACCTGACAATATCACTCGGCTTTCAAATATCTCCATAGTTCAAAATATCTGGAATTGGCAAGAAGAAATATGCAAGCTAATTTAGTTCAGAATCTATGGAAATAACTTTACGTAGCCATATACTATTGCACATTTTGCACATCAAACCAAGACAATTCTCACAAATTATAGACACAATCCATCTGTCAAACGGAAACACATAAATGACGCTATCTATGAATCTCCCTATGTTCATACAATTCACAAACTTTGATGGTATCATAGATGGTTTCTTGTGATTTACCTATTAAAGACTTTTCCTCATTCATATTAATGCTACCTTTAAAAACTTACAAAAGGAAGGTTGTAATAAGTAATAACCAGACTCAAGCCAATGACCGCATCAAGCCCAAGTTTTGCAATCTTTATATATTAACTCTCTTCAAAGCAACTGAAGTGATTAAATAAAAGTAATCTAGAACTAAAAGTTTTCAACTTCAATTTCCAAATCAATACTCGAAAATCTAGCAATTTGGCCATTTGACATTTCAAATTACAGCCATTTTTCACATTTTGAAACCCAATTTACAGCAGACAATCAAACAAACGACTACAAATGTTTTGGGCGGCCTGTAATAGCCTAGGATCAAATCTCGTCTACTTCGTTATCTTCACACTATCTACCACCAATAATAAATAGATTTTTTTAAAAAAAATAAAAAATCAGCATCCCTTCTCTTATATAAAACTAATCGTTTTGATTATACGAATCAAATCACAAGGCAGCAACATCAATTTTATCCCAAATTAAAAAAAAATAAAAAAAAAAAAAAAAAAACAGTAATAATTAACTAATTAAAATACAAAAAAACAAGCAATTAAACATTTTATTAAGTATCGAATACTTTATAATCAATGGAAAAGAATAAATTCTAATTACAAACAGTAAAATCTTCTTCAAGAATTGAATTTTCGACAGAAAAATACCTGCGACAGGAAATGGGATTGAGTGTGACAGGAATTTAAGGTTATTAGATTCGTTTAACTGTAGAAGAAGTATTTGTAAATTTCGATTTTTTTAAAGAAAAACTTTTGAAGAGAGAGAGAAATGATGAAGATTGGAGAGGGTTTAACCTTGGAGAATTCCCAGATTTGTGTTTTGAGTTTGATACTTTTCTTTTGATCTTCAGTAGTTTTTGTCTCCTGTTTTGTTTTTGTTGACTTTTCAATTTTTGTACGTCTATCCCTTGTAATTAACATCTTTGAGTTTGGCTCATTTACGGTTTATCGGTTTATCCTTCAATTGAAGTTTAAGTAACTTAAAGGCGCTATTTGACGTAGCGTTTTAGATAGCGGTTAGCGTTTGGACTAAATCAAAACATTAGTAGAAAAAAATAAGTGTGTATGATTAGCTAGCGATTTATGTAGCGGTTAGCGCCTTAGCGGTAGAGGTAGCGTTTAGGTAGCTTTTATCAAACGTTAATAATATTAGCGTTTGAAAAGTAACAAGTAGCTTTTGACAAATTTTGTTTACTTTATAAATATTATGCATGTAATTTTACTGTATTTTAACATTTCAACCGCTAGTTTTACAAAACACTCATACTATTAATCGTTACATTGCCAGCTAACCTCTACCCGCTACTATTTGACCACTATTTGCTACTTTAACAGCTACCCGCTACTCGATCGCCAAAAGCTACCCGCTACCGCTAGTTTTGCCAAACAGAACCTAAGTTGCTTGAAAAGAATTTTGTTAATTTTTTTTTTTTTTTTGAACTACAGGAGATGAAAAAAAAAGAAAAAGAAAAAAAAAGGAAGAACTAGTGATTTCAAGAATTAGTGACTATTTTGTTAAAAAAAGGAAAAAAAAAAAGAAAATAAGAGGTGACTTCTTAATTATGTAATTTGTATGTGGTATTGTTTATGATCTTAAATATCATAAAGGATTTCCTACATCTTAATAATACCTCGAAATACCAAGTTAATGATCCACATCATTTAACCAAACTCACTCTTTTGGGGCTTTAGAGACTTATTGATAGGCTTATTATGGTTGTAAACCAACTTGTATGATCTTAAGAGACATTCACAACATTCACTTTAATTTTAGAAAAATTTCCCAAAGTTGGTTCAAAATTGTGGATTATAACCTTCAATTTTAGACAATTTTAGAATATTTTGGGTCTAGAAAGGAAAAAAAAAAAGGTAATGATACTTTCCACCCCACGGGATCATTTGAGTGGTTAACATTGTCCAGTTTGTTTTTGAAGTGTCAATATAGCCAGTTTTGTACGAACCTCCCTTTATTAACTCAAGGCCACCCGCTTTCAAAAAAAAAAAAAAAAAAAAAAAAGCACTCAAGGCCACCACGAGCCTTTATGTGACCAACTGTTAGCTTTATGTGATTTCAAACAACATTATATGACCCCGATTCCCTACCATCACTTCAGTTTTTGACACTAGGTCCCGAAATGTCCAAAAAGGCAAAAGTGATCCAATTTAATGTATTACTAGTTTAGCTTCCTTACGATGTACGGTTTAACAAAAAGAACACAAATTGATTAATAATTACAAATTTAAAAGCATCATAATTTCTTTCAATTAATTAAAATACTTTTAAAAATAAAACAATTGTATTACATGAATATATATTAATCAAAATTATAAAACAGAAGAATCAATAACTACACACATTCAAAAAAAAAAAAAAAAAAAGAGAAATTTAAATATTGAAATAAGAAATAGGCAACAAAACAACGTAATTGAGGAAGAAGAAAAGCAATAAGGGTTTTCAATAGTTGGGGGGAATGAGAATAGTACTATTTTCTAGGCATAAGGATTTAGCACATAAGAAAAAAAATTATCAAAATGATATCATCAATACATTTAGCGCGGGAAATTTTTTTATAAGAGCATAAAATGTGTACAATTTAAGAAGGAAATAATGTCAGCGTTTTCTATTTTAGTATTAGTTATAGATTATAGTCTTCAAATTTGGCTACTAAAGAACATTTATAGACCTGGCAAGATTATGCATATGAGGTTTTTCACGAGGGCATGGTTAATTGGGGTTTGTGAGTTGTGAGGCATTAGGTCTAAAATTCCCCTTCAACCTTCCAATGTTGTATTGTATAATGTATAATTATGTACTAAGACTGCTTACAAAGTTACAATCTTATGCAGCTCCTAATTCTTATGAAACAATAAAAAGTACTGAAGCCACAATGTTGTATTAAGAAGATGTCAAATTTGGGGTGTTGTTAAAATTGGAAATCCAACCACATGTTCCACCCTAAAATTTTGCAACACGGACAATATAGTATTCAAGCTTTGTTGGGGTCCAAAGCAAAGAAAATGCAAAGTCTAAATCTACACATTTCTTTGCGAATGTTAAGACACCTATAAAGTTAATGATTACAAACTTGCATAAGATATTAAGAGCATAGCCGGTGAGGCAGAGTCGAAGTCCAATTGGTCTGTCCCTGTTTCAAAACAGTTGCAGTTCAATTTCATTATGAGGAAGGTGCATGGAAGAAGAGGAAGCACTCGTGAAATACTGTAATGGGGTTGTATCTAGTAGTTTACAAGGCTTTGTAGCTTGATCACAGATCAATAATATACCAAACTCCACCAACCTTCTACAAAAGAGCTCCAGTGACAAAACGATGGTTCTGCACAGCTGCAGCAACTGGGCGCTTCCTGTAATCAGGATTTAGCATCGCCTATAATTGGGAAGATTAAAAGTGATTAACTTGACATATTTGTTGTAATAAAAACATAAAGTATTGCTCAAAATTTGTGGCAAGCAAACAATGTGTTATTCTCTCAACTACTAATGATATAAAGGTGAACATTACCAAATTTGATCAACGCAACAGCACATCACCCACATTTACACGATGATATGAACATAAAATAACAGCACGGTTATGGTGAATTTAGAGTTTTAGACATTAGACCCAGCATGCATTCAGAAGATAGCAAATAAAAAATAAGTGATGCATAAATCACTTTTATAACATGCTAACTGCGACGTAAATATATAGATTAAATACTTGGAAATGGATAGTTGTCATTAGTCAACTATAACTTGCCACAATAGCAAATTGAAGTTATTTCATCTAGCATGATCATATTATTTGTCAGAGATTCTATAACACATAACAGTATAGATAAGTGTTTAATCCATATAAAAGAAACTGAGTTCAGAACAGATAAATTGTGAGTTGAGTGATTAGCAATCAGACCAGCACCAGACAGACTTTTAACAGAACAAAATATATGACAATTACAATTACAGGTAAAAGAGAGTAATCCGCTAACCTGAAGTAGCTCCCATCCAGCACCATCACCAAGATCTAAGAATTGGACAGCCTCTAGCAAGCGATCATCAGCTGAACAGTATCTGAAAGCATGTTTAATGCATAGAAGTTAATATGTAACACTGAAGAAGGGTCCTTACTATGGTTGCACTAGGCTGAAGGCAACTGCTACTAATTAGATGCCCAAGTAAGATTTTATATCCCCACATTTAATTTTGCAAAACAACGAGTGTAGTGCAGTCATTAATCGCAAGAAGCTTAGTCATCTGCGTAATAGGAGATCGCAGACAACCGCCTACCATGAACTCACCCAAAGGCCAAAGCCACATTTGGATCAGTACCAAACTGCAATGTTACAGCATATAAGTCCATGAAAACCCATGGAAATTCAAAAGACAGACAAAACATTTACTAATCACATACATTCTGTCTAGAATGTGAAATCTTTATGTCCTCTTCGAGAATCAACATGTGACTAGGCTACATGTACTTACTATAGGAATGCCCTAAAAGTTACAAATCTACGTCCTTAAAGGATACCAGTTGGTGATCAGACAGTTGCAGATTATCTCTAATCATGATTTGTCGTAGAACAACCATCATATACAGAATATAATGCAAATAATAATAATTACAAAAAATAAAACCTAATAATGTGCAGTGTGCTTATGGTATTAAGCTTAGATAGTAAGTTTGCAGACATACTCTCTGAATGCTTGGAGATCAAGCTGAAAAGTGTTCTCCACTAGCCTCTGCAATTTGGGTTAATTTATTTCATTCAGTACTCATTCAATTTAAAAAGGTGGATGCCGCAGGCTAGCAGCATATGTAAATTGCAATGCTACAAGCCTACAACTAAAGTAGCACAACTCACTTGTAAAGAAAGACTATCCATGATGTCAGTTTCACAAAATGGAGCGAAAGCCAAGTATGCAAAAAGAAGGCCTGCTTCATAACTGCATATCGAATTTAAAGACAACTTCCAAGTAATTATGCAGGTAATCTTTCATAATGCCAGTCAGAAAATCATTTTTAAGCTACATTCAAACAAATCATGCATGACTATCCTCACGTACTTACATGTCATCTGCAATCCCAAAGTTTCTTTTCTCCATAGTATTATATGCACCAGCTGCAATAGCTCGTCTCCAAAGTCCTTCAGACAAAGATCCAGGACCTTTCTCTAATGACGAATAGCTGGAAAAAGGCATTAAGCTTGCACCCATTACAATCAATATCTAAATTTATACTAATGATTCAAAACATACTTTTTATGCCACGTGTCACACCCTTGATCCCATCCCTTATTTCCATTTAAATAAGGAACATTCCCTTCCTCTTCCCCATTATTATTCACTTTAGATATATTTATAATTCAATCAGATTTTATCGCATAAATTTAAAAATAGTTACATTAAATAGAAAATTAAAGATGTAACCTTATCATGGGTTTACATTAATGTGTATAAAACAGAAGTTTCACACACTCAACCTATGTGATGCATACCCCTCCGCTAACTCTATTTTTTCACTCTCTCTTTAAATTCCATGTCATGCGGGCCCTCTTCCCCGTAAAATATCTTTGAATTATTATTTATTCTTATTTCCATACTATCTACCTAAGCATCTACTAGCCCCTACTAGGTTCCTAATATGCGTGTTTAAATCTTATAGGAAATTGATTTGAGAACGGAAGGAATATTTTCTTACATTAAGCATGAAAGAATTTCTTTAATTTTCTGGACGGTTCCTTATGACGATTCATGTTGGCCATTTCCAAACCATTTTCGGACTAAGGATTTGTTTGTTTGTTTGTTGTTGTTGTTAAGAGTGAAAGAATACAAACTTCAATCTTGAGAAAAAGAAACCATTAATTACATCAAAAAGAGTAACTCAAGCATCACACATATTTTAAATAAGTTACATTTAAAGAGAAAACGATGGATCCAACTAAATCATGGGTTTACATAACACATATTAACAAAATAATTAACCTCTTAACACTCTTTTCATCTTGTGCCCTAATTAAATATATCAAAGGTATGTGCTCAAGTTTAAGAATATGAGCTTAAGTTATGATGATAAAGTTGGAGGTTCTATGTGCTCAAGTTTATGATAATAAAGAATGTTCAACCTAGATATACGCTCTTCTGAATTCCTACCAGGCAAACATCAGATAAAAAAACAAGAATGGATGCTGTAAATCTGTAATGTTGTTGACACACATGTTATAACTTTCGGATCTATCTAGAGAATGAGTGAGTAATCATTGGAACTAATTTAAGAAAAGAAGAAACAGGTAACAAACCTTATATCAACTGAAAACGCGAAATCTCGAAGTTTTGCAACCAGGTAAGGTGCTTCCCTTTCAGATATTGTACTGCCATTACAGGACAAGTTTCTCAGAAATTATGCACAGGAAAAATTACCAAAGTGACATAATCACATAATATGAGCTAGTACTCGTCAGTGTTAGATAATGTCAGACGGCATACTTGAGAACAACAGAAGCTGGTCCAAGACTCTGGTGTAATCTGTCATGGGCATGCATATAGACCAGGCCATTGAAAATTCCCTGGAGCATCTTAATGACAAAATATCTTCTGCGTTTAAATGTTTGCCCTTGTTCAAAAGGATTCCAATATGATTGCGGATCAAGAGACTTATTCTTTGTCAATTTTTCACTGGAAATCTTTGCATAGTCTGCTGCAGAGTATTTTCCATTATAGCGGAAAGCAAGCCACTACAAAAGGCAGATATATATATTTAGTTCGTGACAAGCAAAAGCGAAGTAGAAACAGGGAAGCTCAACACAACATACCTGCTCACCAGTAGTTGTCTCAAATCCACCTAATAACATTAAGAGATTCTGGCATGTTTCATTTGAGCAGCTCTGCAAGAAATATAGATATCTCAAATTCTCAATTCATAGAATTTGTAAACAAAGTGCTCTGAAGTGAACTCAAAAGACTTAAAGTCCATATAACTACTTCATCTTACCTGAAGGAAAACATGAGTACTTAGCTCATTGGCAGCCATCATGTCGGCCTCAGCACCACCAGTCCTTTGTCCAGGATATACCTTAAACAATTTTCAAACAGACAATCAATACGGATACTTGGGAACTTCACCTATGATAACAATATTAATAACACACAGAACCAGGTCCATGAATGAGTTACTCTAGTTATATTGGTATGAGTCATATGACAATGCATACTTTGAAGTAGATGGTCCTGTGATTTAAACCCAAAGGCTTTGACACAGACCAAATCCTTGGTGAGTATAACACATTTACATAATTCCACAGTGATAAAAGAAATTGAAAGAAAGAACGATAAATGGTGAACATATGCTCACAAAATTGACAAGAAAATCCTTGAAAATAAGGTGAGGTGGAGTTGAATTGTGCTCTAAAAACAGAGAAAATCTACCTTTTTACCCTCATAATTTATTTAATAAGAGTAAAGATTTCAGGTTATACACCTATAAGGAAACTAAATAGAGTATTTTAAACGAGAAGATTACTGCCCCACTTGGTATACCTTTGTGTTTTTTTTTTTTTTTTTTTTTTTTTTTTTTTGGAAAAATGATAATAGAAATACATATGTGTGTAATATTATTGAAAGGAAATCCTCAAACCAATTACCCATTGTCCACGGTAATACCAGGGAGTCAGGGACATTGACATGAGATGATTGTCTAAAATAGATCTAGCAGTTTGAGTTTTTATATTTCGAATTTTCAATACTCGCAATCATAGTAATAAATGAAAAATGAGAAATTCTAAAAGAGACCACAAAGTCCACAATAGAAATAAGAGTTGCAATACCATTGACATTGACAAGAGATAGTATTTATAAAATGACACAAATGCACTACCATTAACGCAATTAGTAGCTCTCTTCCTTTTTGTTACAGTACCTTAAAAAGAACAGAAGTGCCTCTCAAAGAACCTTGAGTAATTCTTCCTTCATAGAGCCTGCAAAGAACTGCCAAGGACAACATTACTCCCTCAAACTTCAGAGTAATCAAGTAATAAGTAGCACAAAGGAAGCAACATGTAATGCAGTGATCAAGTATAAATAATACCATAATGATTGTAATACAGATGATAACAGAACACACCTGATATTGACGCCACCTTCGCCAACATCTTGAGTTCTCAATTTCCCCACATCCTCTGACAGATAATCATAATCTACACCACTTTTAAACCCTGAATAGCTGAAATGCCACAAAGTTGATTTTTAATATTTTGGTGGTTTTTAAACTGACCAAAAAAAAAAAAAAAAAAAAAAAAACTTCATCTATTGGATCTTGCTAAATCAATTTTATTATATTAATCCCAGACTTTGTTCAATCAACCTTAAAATCAATATACTCACTTTCCAATACATATTAAGGAGTAAATTTAATCAAAGGCCTTGCTCGTTTAGTGTTAAAAAAATATTATAATTTATATTAATAAGTAACTAGAAATATTAGTAATAGTTAAGACAGAAATCGTAAACCAAGTAAAATCAAGTGTCCCAGTTAATTTGAGACGGAAGGAGTACTAGTAAACACATACTCCGTAACAAAAACAATTAGAGTAATATTTTTATTACTCGGCCACGACTCGGCCAGCAACCATAGCACCACACCACACCACCACCATAACAGAATAGAAAAGGCAAGACAATTCCAACTGTTATAAACTCAAAGCTTTGCTAAGTATCATGCAGCATAAAAATGGCGGAAAATTAGAGGAGAGAGAAAAAGCTAATAAAACCTGGTAACATTGAAGAAGCCATAGCTACCAAGAAAAGGACCAACTTGAAAAGCATCAGGATTTGTAATCAAATTCATACTCGCTTTCCATTTGCATTCTCCTCTCCCCAATTTAATCGATACTCCATTTCTACCTCTCAAATTCAATTTCCCCAACCCTAACCCTAACCCTAACCCCTTTGAAATCGAATTCAGTGGTTCCGCCGCCATTAACATTCTTCTTCAACCTAGAAACAAGAAATTATTAGCTTTTTGATTGAAAATTTTCCACCATTCATTTAATTTTCTCTCTCTAAAACTGGATAAGGTTTGTTTGGACGGCTTTATTTATAGTGTGAAAGAAAGTTGCGGAAAATAAAAAGAAGAAAATGACAAAGCAGGAAAGCTTACTGTTGATGGCGAAACGAGTAGGTGATACAGTTAGAAAAATGGCGGGAGATGGTAAAAGCTTGTATACTCCTTTCATGGCGGCAGCTTCTAATGCTGTTTCTCAGCGTATTGCTAGTGTTGATTTTGTCCTTGATCTTCGAGATGCTCGGGTAATGCCACTACACTTTTGCTTCATTGTTTTCTTCTCTTTAGTTCATGAGTATAACTTTGTTTGATGAAATGACAGTTTGTTATTCTCGTAATCTATGTTACTCGAACTCGATTAATTATTCAAATCTTGTCGAGTAATTTGTTTGGTGAAATGCCAACTTATTAGAAGTGTTAATAAGAACTCGATTAAAATTCCTATTTTTGGTCCAAAATGAAGTGTTAATAAGGCGTTTGGCAACAAGAATAGTAATAACGAGGATAAGAAGGTAGGATAAGGATAGGAAATTAATAGGTGGGATAAGTAGGGGTGTTCGCGGTGCGGTTTGGATCCAAATCCAAACCGCACCAAACCACAATTTTGCGGTTTGCATTTTTTTCAAATCGCACAAAACCGCACTTATAACCAACCGCACCGCAAAATGCAGTTTGGTGCAGTGCGGTTTGCCGTTTGGCCACAATTTATTTAAAATTATAAATATTTTTTTAAAAAAGGACTTTTTATATTTATTTTATGATTATTAATTTATAATTTAAATATTAAAATCTTTTTTTAACTTTTTAATTAGCTAATAGTAAAAAATTACTTCATATTTTTAAGCTATTTTATATATTTTTTAATAGAAATAGTATAAAATTGGTGTAACAGTTTGACGATCTAAACCGCAAACCACATCAAAGTGTAGTTTGCTGTGCGGTTTGGTCTAAAATGTTTTGAAAACCGCACCAAACCACAAAAGTACGGTTTGGTCATTTTCGGAAACCGCACCGCAATTTTTTAACCGCAAACCGCACCCAACTCCAAAATAGCGGTTTGGTGCGGTCTAGACCGCACTCTGAACAACCCTAGGAATAAGGATAAAAATTATGTTATCCATTGTTTGGTATGATTTGGGAATTAAATTAGGATAAGTAGTAAAATTACTTAACTATCCTTACTAACATTTCTCCTCACTCCTCTTCCTTCCCTTTTATTAAGGGTAAAATTGTCTTTTACTTTTCAATTTTAATCCCTACACCTTATACCAGCCCTCTTGTTATAAAAATAGAGAAATAACTCTATTTTTTTTATCCCTATCCCTTTCATATGGGATAGAACAATTCCCATTAAATAAACAAGAGATTAATAATCCCTTTCTATCATTTATCCCTACAAACAAACAACCTCTAAGTGTCCATATTCTATATATAATGTGACCAATCTAGCTAAGTGATATAAAGAGTCCTCATAAGATTATTCTCCGTTTCGACCATTTATAATTACTAATATCACGTTCATGTAGATACCATTGTCATCAGAATGTGAGCTACTTAGGAGACTATCTTCTTCTTCGTCTTCACGTCGCATTGTAGTTTTAAACAAGGTGGATCTTGCTAGTCGCTCAAATGTCAAGGTGATTTGATCTTCCTCGTCCGGACATATTATTGTAGTAGAATGTGATATGTGTTTGCTTATATACTCATGTTGTTTCTTCCAACTTCAGGAATGGACAAGGTATTTCGAACGAGAAAGCTTTCCGACATTCGGTGTGAATTCACATAATAAAGATAACATTCAAGAGGTAAAATTAATCATACAAAGTGCATAAATCATTGAATCAAAAGAAGCATGTTGCATGTACTTTCAAAGGGAAGGTTTGCAAAGATGACGCAAGAAACTAGTATCACTTATACTAGTATATTGATTTGTGTTAACCAGTTCCTAGGTTTTTTACAAAGCCAAGTGAGAGCTTTGAAGAAAGCGGAGCCTGAAAGGCATACCATAACAATGATGTTGGTTGGTATCCCCAATGTTGGGAAGTCGGCTCTTGCAAATTCCTTGCATCACATCGGGCGGATTAGTGCTGCAGGTTTAAATCTATCTACTTTAGTTGTGCAGCGTTATCTTCTTGTCTCCTTTGTCAATTGTTCTGATTTTTCACATCTTTCTCCTTGCAACAGAGAAAGGGAATCTGAAGCATGCAGTTGTCAGCCCTATTCCCGGTGAGACGAAGGGTATTTGCAGCTTGAAGGTTGTCGAACACTCCGATGACTTCAACATTATAATTCTTCTGTAATCAGTTTGTGTCATGATGAACTGATCTATTGTGTTTCCAGGTTGCTAGCCATCCTAGCATTTATATCTTGGATACCCCCGGTATTCTACCACCACAGCTGATAGATGTGGAAGTCTGCGCCAAGTTAGCTTTAACAGGTAAGGTTGACATGAAGCTTAAGGGGAACAAGTAAAGGAATTTGAATACATGGTATGGTCTTGATTAGACAGAATCTAGTCTAACTAGTAACTACCCGAACAAAGAAATGGTGGACGGAACATTGTTTCACATTGTATGCATTAGACGCTTTCAGTTAATTATTGATGAACCAATCCTCTTAACTTGAGACTTGTACTGTAAGGAGGTAATTTTTACATCCTTGTCCCTTTGATGTGTTGCAGGAGCTCTCAGAGACAATTTAGCAGGCGAAAAAGCACTTGCACAATATTTTCTCTCTGTCCTAAACTTTAACCATGAGTACCAGAAATGGGAGAAGCTATCTACCTTTGAGCTTCCCAATTCAGGAAACAATGACAATGTTTTGCCACGCATTGGTAGCTTTGAAAACAAAACCTCAACACCAGAAATCATCACGGACCATACTCAGGTAACTCAACTTCATCACTGACCATACTCAGGCTGTCAGGCAACTCAACTTCATCACTGACCAATAAAGTTGGGCATGTATTAGGTCTTTGGTCTCATAGCATGATTCTGTTAGACTGTTATTGTCTAAGCTTTAAAAGAGCCAGCTTCTTGTGTTACTCTGACTCATTATGTGTTTTAGATCCTTGATACTGTAACATGAGAATGGGCACTTAGCACTTTATTTTGGAAAACAAAATATTTTCGTTAAGTAGCCGAATCTTACCTGAACATGTACCCAAGATTAGCAACTTAGGTTTGACCCCAATTAGAGCATTAAGCATTATATGACATATGTTTTGATGTGTACAGGATTCAGTAGTACTCTCAGTTCGTAGAAGTCTGTTTGAAGCTGTTACATCCTTCAGAGGTAATTTACGAGAAGAGGAGGAACTGTTAAGGCTTATAAAAGCAGAGTTTGACGTTTTGAAAAAGGCTTTTAAATTGCCAACAGGGCCAGAGGAGGATATTGAGCACAAAGTTGCAGTTAAATTACTAAATCTTTTTCGAACCGGGAGACTTGGTCATTATATATTAGACTCCATACCTGTAAACATCAAAGATGTCTAACCCTAGTTTGGTTAACCATTGTTTTATGCTGAAGGTCTACTTAATCCAGTATGAGCAGTCATGGCAGGGGTTTGGATTACAGAGTACCTTGGGTGTTCGACTGTTTGTAGACTTTGTACGGAGTATATTGTATACACATTGGGTAATATGATAAAAGCCTAACTGGCAATCGTATTTCATGTATCTCTCTTCTACTCAAACGAAACGTGCTCATAACGAAAGCATTACCAATTACCTCCTGTCTGCACTTTTACAATGCATTCCTGTATAAACTGCTAAAAAAACCCAACCACATTGAATCATTGTACAGAATAGAACAAGCAGTAACAAAACTACTCAAATATCTTTTATGTTAACTCACAACAATAATCCATCAAGAAGCCAACTCCAACTGGGTCACATTTTCAGAAATGCCTTGCTAGGCCTTAAAACTGACACTAAGGAGTGTACTTCGTATTTTGAGTGAGTGCAGACTGCAGAACGTGAATAAACCCATTTGCAACATTATTTCTGCCATCTTAGGAAAGTGATCCAAGGCACTCAAAAGTCATAAACCACAAAACTTCCTACTATCATAACACAGCTTCAGATTGGCACCAATTCCAAGTGCTTGACATGACGCAGCAAACCCCACCTGCTCTAACAACCTATGCTACCCATCCCTCTACAAACCTCTAGTGAGGTTAGGACAACACCACAGCCTGAACTGCCAGGGTTAATTCAACAGGCTAGGCCAATCTTCTATTTTTGGCAGACTAAGAAAGCTGAGCCATACCTCAAAAATAGCATCAAATCAACAGCTCTTCAAAGGCGACCATAGAAGTATAGATCCTTTGCCAAATTTAGGAAGTGAAATGGATAGAACACCTAATAATTTTATAAAGGTATGAGAATGACTAATGGACAACCTTGCTGCATCATATTTTACAACCAAATATCCTCACTCTCAACATACATCAGGATATATTCATTGCATTATCTCATAAAAAGATGAAAGGATGCATGTGGATTTGAAAGGGTAATTTGACAAGAACAAAAAAAAGAAACTTATTAATACAACTTCAAAAATAACTAAATCCCTTTCACGCTTCCCATCACCAGAGCTTTGGGTATATGATATCTTTCTCAGCCAACAGCATGAACCACAAACCTGAAAAGGACTTGTTGTAAGCAAATAGATTCTTCGAGGTTCAGTAACAAAAAATTGTCCTAGCCTCCTATCAGGCAATAGACTCCATACTGCAGAAGTCACATCATACAGCTAAGGATTTACAAAGCTAAAATATGATTCACATCTTTGTAATATTCATAACTATTGACACTGGGACAGGAGCTTTAGAACATTGCCTGACTAAATCAACAAGTCTAGAAGAAACAAAATGACAAGCAAAATTTGTGAGCTGTACAATTACCTCAAAATGACTTGAGATATACAAGGTTGGCTGCTGAGGTCAAATCCTTCCCATCTCTGCTGTAAGAAGACCCATTTGATCAGTTAGATGATTCATATGGTGCAGTTTCTCCCATCCCTTATCTTCGCCTATTTCAAGCTCTCTAGTAATGCCGGCCTCTGGTGTACTAGAATCAACCTCTTCTATATTTTCACCCAATGGGCTCATGGGGAAAAATTGCTCCCAGAATACATCATTACTTCCAGGAAGACAAACATCCAGATCAGGACTGGGAGAATATTCCTCTGAATCTTTTGGTAATGTCCCATTTTGAACCGTTGACAATGAATCTGTAAAACCAACATCAGGATTCTGGGTCACGGAGAAAGTTAGATCAGGAAGTTTAAGACTGCTCTCAGGATGAAGCACTTGGTTTAACTCTGACATCAATGCATCTTCTTGAGAACTTGACAAATCAATTTCTGGGATTCGAACTTCTTTAGCTGGGTCACTTCCCACAGGGCAAGAAGAATGCATCTCTGAATTTAAAGTAGTATTGCTGGAGAACCCTGTTTCTTCAGGAATGAGGGACTGCTTAGAACACTGTGCTACTTCAGAAAGAATCACTCCTGAGGTTCGAGTAGAGGAGCTGCCACAGTCTACTACACTGGACGCAGAAGGCACATGATCAAGCAAAAAATTATTAGGGTCCTTGGGCGACTGGTCAAGCAGGGGTCCATTTAATTTCAAGATTTCTCTAACCATTGACTTAGCAGCTTCGTTTATCAAAGGCTGATATTTAACAACCTGACCATCAGAGTAGTCAGTGCGCATACTTTCTGTTCCACCACCTTCTTCATCATGATTAGGAAGTCTCCTCTTTTTATTGCCTCCTGTGACATGTCTGTTGCTTTCATTTTGCTGCTGCACTATTTGGGCCAAGAAGCCTGGCCTCTGCATAGCTTTGGCGAGAAACGACATCATCTGCTGCTGCCTCTCCTCCATGCCTTGAACGCGCTGCCCAACACTCTGTAACTGGTTATCTGTTGTTTGCTGTTGTTGCCTCAGCCTAACAAGTTCTTGCATAAGAACATTCTTGTCCCTTTTAAGCCTTTCAACTTCTTCTTCAAGGCCAAACTTACCTACCTCAACACATGATTTAACAGAAGTGTTTTGAATTGAAGACTGCTGTGGATGAGCATTAACTGGTTTGCGCCTGGTGATACTCTTCAACAAGTGTTTCTGACCTCTTAAAAATCCCTCATTAGCAAATTCCCAGCGGTCTGGATCAACTTTCCTAAAACCCTGGTTAGAGCAGGAAAAAAAAATGAAAGGTTGCAATCTTACGGCCAGATGATAATTTGACGCACTATGCATACAATATTTAAGTAAAATATATAAGGTTAATTGCACATATACTCGTATAAGACCTTTGCAAATTCAGTGCTTGTCTACGTCATTCAGTGCTTCCAAAAAAGCATATACTCGTATAAGACCTTTGCAAATTCTTATGAATTACACTCCAAAAAATACACACACAAGGCACGCATACATACTCCATATGGTTACAGCAGTTTCTCCAATTATTTACTATATGGTCTGTAAGACTTCAGCAAAAAAAGCCCTCTGACATAACAGGCAAAATAGAAAGACTTGAAAGAAATTCTAAGCTCCTAATATCAAATGCAACAATAAGCTTTCACTCCAGTAGTCCAGTAACCTCTTTCTTATCCTGCCAGGAGTACTGGAATTGGCATGTATGTATCCTGAGCACATACACAGTTCTGTATGCAAATAAACAACTCTATTATGTCTCAAGTCTAATGTATAATAGTCCCCTGTTCCAACTGCATTATTCTTTTTGTAAAAAAAGAAGTCCCCATATTACTCATAGTTTTTTTATACAGCTAAATTAATCCCAGACCAACTCACTTATCTTTTATCCATGAGAAAAGACCTAGAATTCATAAATTCTACTAGATTCTACAAGGAGTTATCATAAATCACAGTATAGAGTGTTTGAAAAGACGAGCACCTGCCCCTCATTACCCATGGAAGCATGCAGCCACTATTACTTAAAGCATAAAGATATCCAAATTCTATGAACTGTTGCAACACTTAAAACACACAATATTGAGACATTAATAAGCAACAAATGAATTATCCAATACATCCAAAAAGCGGTTCCCTCTTTTTCTCACTTTATTTCTACACTAGTATGGCTGAATTATAGGTCATATGCTCGTATGTAATGTTTAAAATATTGAACTCGTGATAACAGTTAGATAGTAGTGTTTATTAGACAATATAATCATACAAGGTACTTGTTTCAAAAAATGTTAATCAGGTAGTTGCTTGTGAAACTATATTGTGCTTAAAGAGGACAATGGATTCGAATTAAGACGAGATATATAATGAACAGAAAGTATGCTAACGAATCAAGACACCATCCACGCAGTAAGTATGCATCATCGAAGACACTCGATTAAGACTAGTAAGCAATGCCACAGACCCACAGTACCCACCCAAAAGCCACAGCGGTCCTCAACCCTACCTCAGGGGCTTATTACACACGATAAAGCTGGTAGTAACCCACCATTGAAGAGACCGTCCTTAACCCAGAAATCCCAAAAGATCCTTGATCATAACTTTATTCCTTAACCCTAAACCCAGAAACCTCCTAATTCACAAAAAGTTATTCCAAATATGTTCTTTTCACCTGTAATTCACTTACCTAAACTTATCCAAACGAACTTAATCGTACTGCACATGGCAGATTAAACTCCGGTAACCCTTATTCGAACTTATTAAACCTTATCCAAACTTACTTCACCTCCAAAAAATCACTTTAAAACAGCGCCAAACATGATCTAAAAACACCAAACAAATTCAATAACCTAGTCACAGATTCAAAAACCATTCAAATCTTCTCCCATTCAAAATTCAATCCCAAAAACATAATCAAATTCAACAATTTCAATCATAATCAATACCAACAATAATTAAAAACTAAGAATTAAATAAGAGAAAAGAGAACTAACATAAGTATTAAGCTGACGAACGAAGCTGGAGAAATTGTTATGCTTGAAAAACTTAGGCAAAAGATCTTTAGCAAACTCAGGAACATTCCAAACAACAAAACTGTTACCATTACAACTCCATGAAACCACAGAATCAGTTGAAGGATCATCCACCATATCATACGTCTTGCTCAGAAACGGCGCCGGCGAATTTACACTACTACTGCCGTTACTATTACCGTTACTCGCCGCCATAGCCGCCGTCAACGACGATTCTCCCATTAGATGAACAATTCACTGATTTCTATATACAATTCGCCAAATTTAAAAAAAAATCGAAATAGATGAGATTTTTGTGGGGATAATTAGGGTTTAAGGTTCTAAAAAGTAATAGTAATTGGAATTGGGAATTTGAAGGGGTTGAAGATTGAATTGTAATTGTTGTGATAAAGAGGAGAGAGAAAGTGAGAATTTGAAGAGACTGGCAGCAGGCGGTATCGAAAGAGTCACCAATGGGGGGGAATGGGGATGCAATTACACTGCTTTTTGGGTTGTTTTTTCCCTTCTTTTTTCTTCTTTTTTTCCCTTTATTTAAAAAAAAAATTATTGGATATTTTTGTTTCTTTTTTCAATGCTTTTTTAATTTCATAATCATTACCTCCCTAATGTAATGTCTATCTTTTCTTACACTGTTTGCCTTTTGATTTCTTATCCTTATGTTAATGTCTATGCTAAGTACGATATTTAATGCCAATTATAGTCTTATATGTGATCTGTCACATCATACGACAAGTTCAATTTTAGTTCAATTTTTTTTAAATTTAAGCACAATATTTTAATTGATTTAAACTCAATTTTTTTTAGTGATCTAAGGGTCTAATATGATCAAATTTTGATTGATCTTATATACATACGAAGTAAATAAGAATGAAGTCGTGAGATGAGAGGTGTACTGAACAAGTTCAAAGTGACCAACGAAGACAACATGCCTTTGATTTTATTGATAATTGAGTAAATTAGACAAATATCTGGTTTAGGGGGCTACAAGATTTGATACGTAATATACCACATGTGTATTTTTAGCAGGAGTCCGACCAATATTCCTATTGGACAAGAGGACTGATGTGGAAACATGATAGCCCCTCACAACACCCAATTAACGAAAAAACTATTTTATGGAAAATGTAGAATTAGCAAAATATCTGGCGAAACCTGTTTTGTAACTACAACTCCCCTCATGCCAAAGTGCCAATATCCTTCAGGCAAGTATTATGAGCTTAAAATTACGCGGAAATGGATATAAAAGAAACAATATACATAGCTCTAATCTCTTCGATTTCCTCTGTAGTCATCTTTAAAAACCGAAACAAGCTGTTTGATGCCTAGAGGCAAAGAGCCATGATTCCAAAAATTCTAAACCCATTTTCAGCATATTTTTCAAACCAAGAAAAAAAAGACACATACATATATGGATATACTATTCATTTGTACATATTATTAAGTAATAGCATCCATTGACACAGGTCAGAAACGGACAAGATAATATTTTAGGAGACTGTACAAGTATTAGGTCAATCTTTTATTTACCAGCACAGAGCAACCTTAACACTCCTGAACATTCTTGCAGCACCGTTGGTTCAAAGACATGGTGCGGGCATAAATTTGGTTGCTTGAAATTCAACACTAGATTTGAAGGTGTTTTCCTCTTCAAAACACAACAATTATGACCACAATGAGAAGGATGATTCCAAATATCACCAAGAGCAAACAAACCTGCAGATTCAGAAGAACTTCGTCGTCAAATTAGCTAGAAAGATAACAACAGTCAAGAATTAAGAAAAATATAGTGCTAATCATCCAAAAATTTATCAAGAATGATGTTCATTCCACAAAAGACAGCAATCAAGGACTCGGCAACAAAAGTCTATTTAGAGCTAAGTATATTACAAAGTTGTGAGTAAATATAAAGTGAATGCATGTTACACATCAAGAAGGTTAATTTTTAAAACCCAATTTACCAATAACACAATCAAGGGACAATTATTTCAATTGCAGACCCCTATGGAATCCATGTAGCAATATTGACGTCATCTAGAGAGTTGAGAGATCAACATTCCTAATTTCCTACATTTTTATTTAGTGAATAACATAATACAAACACAAGAGCATCAATCTACCAATCGACTTGTTCCAATCTCCCTATTGATCATAACGCTAATCCTTGCCACTCACATAATGAAAAACAAATGATAGCCTAAGTATTGATTACATTTTAAATAAAATTAGTTAGCTCAAGTTGCAGCTTACCAAAGAAGAACTAGATTTTTGGTACTTTGAAGCTTTTAGAAGTTGGGTAGTTCCTTGCGTAGTTGCAGCATGGGAACCTTCAATGTTTGAACTGATATCATCTGAAAGATTTAGAAATTGTTACCATGGTTCACAAGTGATGCAGGAGATACTTCACTTGAACAAGTAATAATATTATAAAGGAAATGTAACTACTTTTTTTTTAATTTAAATTCTCACCGATCATAACACCCTGATCATGAACAAGCACTGCCAAATCTTTAAAAATTTCATTCACTTCACCGATCTGCTGTTGGATTTCCTGAATCCCGTGCTCTCTCTCTTCTATAATAGCCTCATTAAAAACCAGCTCATTATCCAGATGCACTACCTCCTGTCTGTAAAATATCAAGGAAGCCAAACGAATTGGTGATGGATAGATACAAGAACACATTTCTGACACAGACATTTAATGAACTTTCTGACCACACAGCATTCAAAGCAGCTATAACTTAAAGCATCTGTCTTATGAAACTTAAAACATAATGGGTAAAGAATATCTATGCAAACTTAAAAAAACAGCAATAATATAACAATTGGCTAAAGCATCATACTTCAAAATATAAATTGTTGACGGCTCCAGTCATGACAACAATATTCCTCTACAGATTAAACACTATTTTCTGAAGATCCGCGACATTTCAAGTAAAAACCATTTAAGTACAGTTTCAAAAGGAAAAATTTGTTTCAAAAAAAAAAAGGAAAAATCAAAGAAAATAGTTACAATTTAAATGAGATGTCTTTATTTTCCGGTCACATCTAGGGAAGACTGGGAGTGAACCATGCACAAGGATCAACTATGTTAACTAAGCTGCCATTGACAATAATCTCCTCCACCTCACTCCTCACGCTGTATGTGTTCTCTATAAGTGTTTGGATATTGGAGCACTAGTCCTGGGCCTCCAGGCAGGACAAAGATAAGGTGTACAGTCTCTTTTCCCCATTATACTTCATGGACGAGGGAGGAATGTGTTATGTTAAAATCTTAAGACCCTAAATCTGACACCAACTTCCATCAGGTCATAATTAGGTAGTAACTTTTCTTTGATAATCTTCAAATATAGAAACAGAAAACATAATAGAGGTTAAACCAACAGTCATTCTAGAGAACCATCACTCACCTTCTAGACTCCAATAAAAGGGACTGCTGCTCCTGCCTTTGAAATGAGCTAATCTCTTCATCATTTCCACTAGACCTGCACCTAATACAAGATAATCAAATACACATTCAAAAGACATAGCACTGCACCAACTTACACAGCAGACATATCATTTTAACTACAAAACATTAGCTCAGAGAATTTATTACGATGATATCAACCTAATTTGAAAGAGTAAAAATTACTATAATATGAAGGAAATTTTGACTTTTACCACCTCAACTTATTGGCTTTTACCACCTACATAATTTAAAGTTTTATTTTACCACCACATAAAAAATAAAAAAAAAATAAAAAAAAAAAACAAAGTTGGCTTTTCCCACCAAAACCCAACTCCGGTGACAGAAAAGTGATATGGGGCCCACAGTAATGGCTACTTTTTAAATTTTCCCCCAATCTATCACGATTCCCGGCCTCTTTATATAAACCTAACTTCTTCATTTCTCAAAAAATTAACGTTGAATGAACATCGAATTTGCCGAATTTCTCCCCAAATTCTCAAATTTGCTCAAGCCTAATAATCCCATCAATTCGTCCAGATTTGTGTTGAAAAAGGGTCAGCTGAAGAGAAATTGGATATAGGTATGCATCTCACTTAATTCGCAACACACATCATGAATTCTTAGGTTTATTTGTAGCAATTGATGTCGTAATTTCTTCCAAATGTTATGTTCGAATGAAATTCTGATTATCACTTAATGAATTGACCCCAAAAATTAGAGTTTAAAAATTAGGGTTCATCTTACTAAAAATTAATTTGGGGGTTTTCGAAATAGTAATTGGTTATAAAAATTAGGGCTAGGGAATGATAATTGTGTTGAATTGGAACAAGCTTTTGGTCCCTTCCCTATTGAAGATGACGAACTCGTGCTGAGTTGTTGCGCTATTGTGGTGCCACCTCTTCTTCAACTACCAGATGACAAATTAAAGGAGAGAGGTGAGAAATTTAGGGTTTCAATTTTACAGAGAGATGAAAAATCTAAGGAGAGAGGTGAGAAATTCAGAAAAAATAATGGGAGGAAGGTGAGAAAGTGAAAGGAATTGAATAGGGAAGGTGAGGGTAATGAAGAGAGAGAGGGAAATCGTGTTTAGAGCATTTAATTTGGAGGGAAATAGAAAAAAGTGGGCCCCACATCACTTTTCCGTCATGGGAAAAGCCAACTTTATTTTTTTTATGTGGTGGTAAAATAAAACTTTAAATTATGTAGGTGGTAAAAGCCAATAAGTCGTTTTTTTGAGGTGGTAAAAGTCAAAATTTCCTAATATAAATACACCACTTAACTCTTGAAATTGTAATAAAAAAATTAAAAAGTGAGTAATATTGCACTGTTAAAGTAATCTTTTGTTTCAAGAAAGGCAAAGGAAAGGAAATTATTAACTTAACATCCTCCATTCCCATTTTGTTTCGTTAGACTTTAAAGAGGAGAAAGGCTATTTTATTCCATTCCTTGTGTCTAATACAAGTAATCCATTATCTCTCTACCTCTTCACTGGCTCACACCCCAACCACAAAACACCCTGACACTTTCAAGCCAGCCCTGGTCGCAGATAAATGCCTTACTCATTATCCCGGATCAGAAACACAATACTAATATTGGCCCAAAACTAAAAATGTAAACACAATACTAAGTTTTGAAGTCCTAGGATAGATTGTCTCATAACTTTGAATGTTACATCAAGTGACTACTGAGAACTTTGTACAAGGACCAAGACTTCCATACTCAATTACTCATTCCTAGAGCCAGCATAATGGGTAAGAACTTATACATAACTACATAGCTTTTCAACAAGATGGCCAAACTAGTTATCCATAATTAAGAAGAAATCATGAGAATTTATCATGGGATATCAAGTTAGTTGAGTAGAACTCCAAAGCTAGTTCAAGATACGCAAAAACATTTAGTTTCAATTCGTTCCCATCATACATAAGAAAAATATTTCACTCCATCTCAAATCAAGTTCCCAAGCTACACTTTTCACATAACACAAGTAGAATTTAAAGGAAAGAATCAAGATTGGATCTCAAGAACCCTTATTCAGCCAAAAAGTTGAAAGAGAATTCGGAGGAACCATATACCGGGGACCAACCTTGACACGCTTTATTGATTTGATTAATTAAGTGTTTAAGAAACATGTGAACACCTCCTCCTGAGATCGAATGACAAATATGACTTGACATTCCTTTATTCCTCATATAAGACCTGCATTCACCTCACTCCATTCTTAGGAGATCTCTGTGACACCAACCAGAACCAATAGACATAAAAGTCCTATTGCTCAAATTCAAAGACCCAAACTCTATTCCCAATCCAGCTACCCCTGCACGATTTTTCCAACTCACTTGCACCATCCCAAATATGGAATATGTGGACTAATTCAACTTGAAAAGTTTTGTTTCATTACCCTGCAAACTTTAATTTTACAAGGAGAGTGAAAAACCAAAGTAAAAAAGTTGAGGAATTGGGGAGATTGATAGAGCTTGAGGAGGGATTTAAAATCTTCTAAGGTCATAAGAGAGAGACAGAATGGGAGAGGTAGTCAGTGTTTAATCTGTGTTAGTTATTCCTAAAAGGCCCATAAAACCTTTTCTTGTACAATTAAACTATCTGACATGTCAAGGGAACACACAGGCTACTTTCCAGTAATAAAGTTACCCACTAATTCTCCCACCCCAATTTCGAAAATAGTGGATCAACACATTAAGTACACATTTCATGACTATTTCCTTCAACATACATTATCATATCACTAGGAACTTGAAACAAAATTAAACACAAAAAAAAAATAGACTCAAATCACTCAATGTCCAATCATCCATATCGGCAATCAAAGACATATTAAGGGAATAATGGCTTCCTCTCAATAAAATTCCATGATTAGCTTCCACAACTCACACTTGAATCTTAAGCAGATAAAACAACAAAAGAGATATAAGTGAGCAGATATGAATTACCCAGAAGCTGAAACTTCTTTTGGAACAAAGGGAGAATATGCAGTTTCCCTCTGTGCTGCAAGTCGTTGTGCCTTCTGGAATTCTTTAAGAACTGTTTGGAAATCTCTAGCAAGTTTAGCATCAGCAATTTTTTTGCTAGCCTGCAGTTAAGTAAAGAAAATTCCAAGTATAAGAGAAGCAGCAGCTAGCATACAAAGGACTAAATTCATTGAAAGCTAAAGATGTTGAAAACAACAGTAGAGAAAAGAGGGGGAAAAAAAAAACATATATACAGGATGGTGCAAATAGGCAACGGATTTCAGGGAAGTAAATATCGCTATATGAAAACATAAATGTGCACTTACACCGACTTCAAAGCGCTGATCAGTTTCACTGGCTTCCTTAAGCTTTGCTGAGGTTTCTTTTACCAACTGCCCAATATGTAACCTCGTCTTATGTCTGCATATAATGTAATTCTTAATGAGAGGTCACAGGAGATATATAAACTACTGTGTATAGGAATATTGTATTGCCATGTCAAAACTAATGAAAATGGAATTATATTGGGATCAATGGAGAAAAAATAAGGTAAAAAAAGCCTAGACAAATAAATACAATAACAGAATAAATAAAATGAATACAGGAATATACAAAGAATATATGCAATTCACTTTACTCATTAGCAACACTTTCTTACCATCTCAAATTGGTTGCAACTTTCTTGTGAGTAAACGAATTTCAACTGATTTAGGATAGAGTGGCATGAAAAGCATCAAGTAAACAATTTATCCTAGCAACTAACATTTTAGTTATGTGCTATCCGGAGACTAATCAACTGTATGAAACCACTACAATTTAGCACTATGATAGTAAACTGAAACATTATCCTTCGTAGCACTTGGTGATTCCCTTTATCAACAACACAATCCACCAGATAATGAAAATCCTCTGACTCCGAGAGTCCCTAAACTCCCAAATGTATACAATTCATTAATCTTTGGTTTGTGAAAATAATTATTATAATACCCGAATTGCAAGAAGCTGATCCATAAAATAGTACTCTAATAGAGTACAAATCAGCTAGTAAACGCCATTTACAACAAGCTGGCCAGATTTAGGGATTAGGATCCAATATCATGTCCTATGAATGAATCAAGTTCAGGGAATGACCCGTTTGCTCTAGCTCGACAAACTAGAAATGTGTCAAACCCAATAGACTACAATACCTAGCAATTCCTATTCTCTTTTTTGGTAGGAAATGGGGATGGGGGAGCAGTGTTACTGCCAAATCCTCCTATCCTCCACAATTTGTTATTGTTATTATTTTTATAAACCATCAAAAATAGTTCTCTTCCTAGAAAATCAAATTCATAATTCAAAGCCACAATGCATCCCAATTATAACCCATTTCAACAATTTCAATTTTATTCAATCAACAACTACAAATTGTGATAATTCAGCTAAATTCATCCCATCAAACAACCCAAATAGATGAATCAAAATAATCCCAACCCTAAACAAACATAAGCAATTCAATTAACACCCCCAATCACCCAAAAACCCTAACCCCACAAAGTCAAATTAAAAAAAAAAAAACCTAAATAGGGCAAACTCACAATCGATCGCGAAGATCAAGGGTATCTTTTGGAGTACCAAGGGTATTAACAAGACGTTGAAAAGAAGACACGGCCGTGTTAATCTTAAAAATACCCGCTGCAACAGCCTGAGAAGGATCTTGTTGCTGCTGCTGCCTTCGTATAGAAGGCAACGGTCTACCTGCCTCTAAATCGGCAAAACTCATCTTCTTGTCGATTTCTGCAAAATTGATTGAAGAAATGGAAGGGTTGGAATAATTTGGGGTTGACGATGAAGTGCTGAAAAGTGTGTTTGTGTGCGGATAGGGTGGAGACAAATTAGGAAGTTGCCGCAACTTCGCTGTCTTCGTACCAAGAAATGAAATAAAATTTGTGGTTTGATCTTGTTGATTTTCTCTTTCTTCTTGAGTTTTGGTCTGTTTGGTTGTGCTTTCTTTCTGTCAAATGCGTGGGCGTGGCTGGTTCGCATCAAGAGTTGTGTTGTTTGTCAACGAAACCCCCATCCACCCGCCAAATTAAACTTCTAAATTACTTATCGGATCGCTTTAATTTGATTATATAGTTCGTGATTTTTTACGTAGAATGACTTGAGACGTTTGGGACTAGGTTGGGTAATTGGGTAAGGTTAATGACCCACTAGGCATGACATGAGCCTAACTTGGGATGTCCCTCTTCTTCTTACGGTTCTTCCTCAAACTATAGTTCAAATTATTCGAGGAATCCCCCTTCCCTCCTCCCCTGTTTCAGATGAACCCTATTGGGATCTTTCTAGAGATGGTCAATTCACTGTAAAATCTGTGACTTGGCTTGCTCACTCCCATGTTCATCCTTCGTCAAAATGGGAATTTAGCTAGATTTAAAAATTGGATATTCCCCCAAAAATTCAGATTTTCCTTTGGCAAATCCTCCTTAATAGTCTCCCTACCTGTCATACTTTATCTTCCCGTCATATTGATGTCCCTAGTTTTTGTGCTATTTGTAATAATCACCTTGAATACCAGGATCACTTATTCTTTTCTTGTTCCTTTTCTGTGGAACTTTGGTCTTCTTCCTCCGTCCGTCAGTGGCTTGGTATCCTCCCCCAGATTACTCAGATACACGATTTTATTTCGCTTTCTTAAAGTCACTTCATCTAGATTCCTTCCTAAGATAGCTATCTTGTTTTGGAGTATTTGGAAACATCCTAATGCAATTATTTTTAAGAATTCTTCTACTAATATTCATAGTGTTTTTATACGAGCTTTCTCTTTGTTTAAAGAATGGAAATCTCGCTCACTTCTTGATGTCATACATAGTCCTACTATTTCATCATCTCCGCCACCTCCTCCTACCCCCCTCCCGTCATCTCTTGGGCTCCTCCTTCATTAGGTTTTTGTAAACTTAATTTTGATGACTCGGCTAATTAGAATTCTGCTACCGCAAGTGTGGTCAATTGAGACAACTTAGGTAATCATGTAGCCAATCGTACTTATAATTTAGGCTCTTGTCTGGCCTTCCTTGCAGAAGCTATTGCCCTTCACAATGGACACTTTCTTACTAGGGAATATAATATTTCCGATATTTTTATTGAAGATAATTTAACAGTTATTAATATTTTGGAGGGTCATTTCAGCTGTCTATGGAAACTTCATCTTCTTATGGCAGATGTCAAGGCTATTTTGGATTCTTTCTCGAGCTTTTAGGCAAGACATATCTATCGGGAAGGGAATCGGGCAGTAGATTATGTTGCCTCTCTCGGCTATTCTACTCCGATTCATCAAGATTTAGATCCGGATTTTAGATAGTAAATTTTCTTATTTTTTACTCCTTGATAGATTAGATCACGGTCTTGCGAGAAGACGTACCTAATCTCCTTCATGTATCTTACTTTTCAAAAAAAAAATGTCATGAGCCTGACTAAATAGGTGTTTAGTTAAGAGTTTTTAGGACAAAAAGAGTTGTTTGGTCATTTCAAAAGCTATATAAAGAGATTTTGAAAGAGCTTTTTAGTTTTTTGGTTTTACTAAAACAACTAATAGCTTATAGCTATTTATCAAACACTTTTACATAGACAAATAATGTAAACAATTTACAACTAGTCAAGAGAGTTAACAGCTAACAACTAATTGCCAAACAGGGTCCAGAGTAAATTCATGATTAAAAAAACACAAGACCGCAACTCCTCTTTTTATATGCTTTATGTTTTTTTCTCATGTAAAACGGGTGGGAAACACTCTAACTCATTTAGTCGCAAGATGGAGTTCTAGAGGTTGTTATGAGTTTGTTTGTTTGGGAGTTGGGACTGTTCCCTCAAAGTCTTATGACTTTGGTAGATCTTGATTTGATATAAAGTACTACCTAATGTTTTCATTTTGCAAAAAAAAAAAAAAAAAAAAAAAAAAAAAACCTATATCTCTACCTATATTTGCTTGATGTTTCCCTCCTTACTATAAGAGATTTTTTTTTTTAGGACTATTATAGGAGATCTTATTTATTTATTTTTATTTTTAAAATATTTTTTGAATGTGTGCAACAAAATAAATGAATTATAAGAATACCTTCTTTTTTTTTTTACGAGTATTTTTTTTGGGAAGGAACACCAAATTTGGGTTTGTAAAACAGTCGTAAAGGACAATAATATAGCCGACCCTCAATTAGTAACTCCCATAATACAAATGCTTAACTTAAGCCGTTTTAATTAAAAAGGGGCGAAAAGCGTGAAAGTGATAAATATACGTGACGGCAACGTTAACTTAACCTCCTCACCACCATCGCCCAAAAAAACTCTCCCTCCAAATAATCCTGTCTCACATTTCTCATTCCTTCTTATTCCAGCAAAAACCTAATTCAATCAAAGTCAATCAATTTCTTCTTCATTTTCTCTCTCCTCTCTTCGATCGATCTCTCCATGTCGGTGCGTTTTCTCTCTCTATTTCTTTTTAATTGATCGCATTTCTATGTAATTTATGCGTTTCAATTTAATTTCAGTTTAACAAATTAATTTGTAATATTAGTTGATTTGATCATTTCGTGATTGTTTTTTTCTTGTTTGATTGCTAATTAATCATATTTTTTGTCTTAATTTATGCGTTTGAATTAATTTTTATATGTTCTTCCCTATTGATATGTGTGTTCAAGTTATTTATTTTATTTTGCTTGGATTTGATTCTGGTGTTTAGGGTTTGAAATGGTAATTAGAGAAATTAGTTTTAGTATTGATTTGTTGGATTTTTTGGCTATTTCATTTCTTAATTAATCGAGCAAATCTGTAAATATGTAGTATTATGTAGTGATGTAAAAATATATGTATGGAATTTAAGTGATGATTTACTTTGTATTTGTTAGCAATATAGCCAAAAAAAAGGTTGTTAACTTGTTGTGACCTGTGGGAATAGATGACCTAGCTTGCAAAGTGCAGATCACATCAAGGGAATGGAAATGAGGCAACTTGATTCTATTTTTCAGTTTTTTTATTTACTATGTTGAGAATCTGAACGTCATTACAGCGTAGTAGTTGTTTTCCTGTGAGTCCAAGAGGTAATGAATTGGTCGCTTGAGTGTTAAGCCGTTACTCGATTATAAATTTACGAAGAAGGAAATTGACATCTTCAGATTAACCTTAGCGAGCATGTCATCAATAGCCAGTGTGGCAGTGTTTGTCATTTGAACTCAAATCATGCATCTTGTCATTTCATCGATGTTAAGGATCAAAAGTGTCATTTTGACGATCTAATTAGGATGTAAATGATGTTGATTTAATTTGGTGCCATTTCTCTTTGCTGTATCATTTTAACTAATTAAGTAGCCAATTGTCGTTGGGGTCTATTATTTTTTGCCTTTTGTCATTTAATTTTCAGACCACTTCCATGCGTTCTTTTGTAGGTATCTGTGTATTTCCTCTAAGCGGTCTCTTCTCACATGCATGAGCCAGGTGGACTAGTTTGTTAGTTTTTAAAAAAAACCATATAAAAGAAGACAGTGTTCTTATGTAGATATCTGTGTATTTCGTTATATTTTTCGTCACACATTTGATAAGTTAATTCTCAGTGTACATTCTTAATAACTATTATGTTATATTCTGAGGTCTTTTGCACCTTGTCTCTACACAAGGGCTTAGGAGACACTGACCATGTGACCCATTCGACATTGCATTTTGCTGAATAAACTATATCTTTGCAGATAAAAAGTGTGAAAGTGTGCAATGTCTCCCTTGGAGCATCAGAACAAGACATAAAAGAGTTCTTCTCATTTTCTGGTGAAATTGAACATATTGAGTTGCAAAGGTTGGTTATTATGTGTGGCTTATCTTGTTGATTCTGTTTCTTCTCGATATGGTTCCCTAGAAAGAGGATTTTAGAAGTTTCCTATAATAATCAATTAAGTAAACCTTATACTCGGTATGATAATGTAGTACTGTATCTTTACTTTCTAAGTTATGTGATTTCAATTTTTCCAAATTTGCTGTTGTCTTACCTCCAGTGAGAATGAGCGATCTCAAACTGCATATGTCACTTTTAAGGATGCTCAAGGTGCAGAAACCGCTGTTCTTCTTTCTGTAAGTACACTTTTTTGAGTAAAGACCTTTTGCTATATTGTGATGTTTTATTTGTCGTGTACTTTCTTCTCCCATGGAATCTGTAAGGTATTATTGTTTTTATTTATAGCTAATTATGATCTGAAAGTTGGGAATAAAATAATGTTTTATGTAGGTATAGTTGAAATCCTGGTTTTGGCTTGAATTTGTGGGGGCCAAATTTAATGTTTACAATGGGATTATCCTTGTTACTGAATTTTCATTTCATAATTAACGGAAAAATTTACTGAGATACAATAGCACTGCACTGGGATCCCACTGATACAGAAACTGACTTTGAGATCTCTTTATTGAGCTGTTTTGTATTGTGCAAGGGATTTTTTAAACCTGTCTTGACCTTGGTACAAGATGTAGGGTCTTGAACCTCACTGATTGCTCTTTATAACCCTACATGCTACCCTGACTCCCTCACAACTTCTGTGGGGGGGGGGGGGGGAGGAGTGTGGGCCATTGGGATGGAGGGGGAGAATATAGATCTATTATGGTAGAAATCTCACAAATTGAAGTGGTTATACGAATATACGTGCTACAATGCCATCCTTCTTGCTGCCTCTTCTTTTCTTCTGCTGTTATGGTTGACAGGAGAGGGGTGGGGAGGTGTATTGTCTTATAGTTGGGTCTGTACAGTCCTAATTTGAAATTCTACTTCACTTTCCAGGGTGCAACCATAGTTGACCAATCAGTAACAATAGCTCTTGCACCGGATTACAAGCCGCCAGCTACTGCATCAGCACCACCAACGGTATGATTTATCCATTGTGTTTTAAACCAGGTGCTATACGTATGTTGTTGAATAGGAGGATATGACAATATTTTAATCTATTAGGCCACTGAGAACACTGGCGCTGTTGGGTCCCCAGTGCAGAAGGCTGAGGATGTTGTCACTACTATGCTTGCCAAGGGCTTTGTCCTGGGGAAAGATGCACTGAACCAGGCAAGGGGGTTCGATGAAAAGCATCGCTTTACATCTACTGCTTCCGCTACAGTTGCATCTCTGGACCAAAAAATTGGCTTGAGTGAGAAGTTTAACATGGGCACAAGCTTGGTAAATGACAAGATGAAGGAAGTTGACCAGAAATTCCAAGTCTCAGAAAAAACGAAATCTGCATTCACAGCTGCAGAGCAGACTGTTAGTAATGCTGGATCTGCCATTATGAAGAATCGCTACATTTTGACAGGGACTTCTTGGGTTACTGGTGCTTTTAGCAGGGTTGCCAAGGCCGCCGAGGATGTTGGTCAGAAAACAAGGGAGAAGATGGCCGAGGAGGAGAAAGGAAGAAACACAGCAGCTGGCTATTCTCAGGTATCTGAGTCTGGTTCCCCAAGAGCCAGTGGTCACCAGTGAGTGACAAGGGTTTGATCTTGTAATGCGACTTTTCATCTGAAATTTGTAGCTGGTGAAGTTTCATCATGCCCCACTGTAATTTGATGTTTTTGGTTGGTTTAGTAGCAGTTTTAGATGTATAGATTGTCAAGTGAAGTTTGTGGTGTTTATTCTACTCCAGTTTTACAGCGAGGTTTTGTATCGTTTGTATGGTCATATGTTAATTTAACTAAGCTCTGCATATATTTACCAGTTATTTGCATCCTCTTCATTTTTTTCCTTTCCAGAAATGCTGCATTTTCTTACAAAGAGAAATGGAAAAAATTACAGTATGAAGTTCGTAATTATGGAATCAGATTAATATTTATTAATTTTTCAGCTATAATTCTGAAGCTATCCGTATCCAAATAATTTACAATTGGATTTTACAAAATTAACTGTACTAATAATATTTTTTTTCACAAACTAATAATTCTGCCTAAGTTAAACATCCAAAACACATTCTAAACTAATCTGGTGATTGCTCCATCTTTTCTAATACCCTAATCCTGCCTCAAATGGCACTTTTGTATGCCCAATCCATGACGATCCATCCACAAATCGATCGACAGTGAATCGCGCTGCCTCGACAACTGACATGTTAGCATGTACTCCAGGTGATATCACCCTCTGACTAATATTAGCTCCTGGACCATAGTTCTGAAACTCACCATAAAATACATCATCTAGTGTAGTTGTTGAATTCCAAGGTATCCACCCTTGTGGATCAATATGATCACCTATGTACGATAACATATAGACCGTAGTTGCCCCTTCGTTCCAAGGACGTCCCAAGTACGTGGTGTAGTTTGATTTCACAGGCTCCAAGTCCGGGGCAGCACGAATTTGACATTCGTGGATGGATATCCCAGCACATATGTTAGAGCACGGTCGTTTATGGGCAATTATCGTATTCGTTTGTTGTTCCATAGGCTTACGAGTGTATATGGTGCAATTTTGAAACACTGCTTGTGCCTTTCCAAATATGAAGTCTATTGTGCCGTATATGTCACAGTTTCGGTAAAATTGGCGATTTGAATGTATGTACAAGGTGTCTTGATACCCTTTCATCTCACACTCGTAAAACACCGAGTGCTCGGATTTTACCAAGAGTGCTACAGCTTGGTGATTTTGTGGTCCTGCTGTGCTCTCAAAGGTTATACCACGAGCCACAAAACCCGCACCCGTGACTCCTACACAGGGTAAGTTCAAGTTTATAATCGAGATAAACAATAGAACATGTCATAATTTTACGTAAGAATGATGGTGTCATGGTGAGTTCTATAATTCAACAATCAATTGAAGTTGTTCTGTACATTAAGAAAACAAGGGATATAAAGTATATTTACCAAAAGTGGCAGTCTTTATAGTTGTTATATTATTTGTTCTAACGCTTTTATTACCCGTGATAATCGTCTTGCCTTTACCAGCCCCTATAAACCATAGATTGGTTTTAGATTTTCCCACCGTTAAGTTCGCCTCTTGATACCTGTGCCGAAAAAAAAACAATATAAAAAAAATTACATCAACCAATGGACAAAATCGACAAAATTTGATCTTATAATAAATCAAACATAGCCTATTACCTTCCTGCCTTAACATGAATAATGAATGGAATACTACTGTTCTTGGGAGCCATTTCAATGGCCTCCTTAATGGACCTAACAGTAACATTAGGCCCAATACCATGATGAGAAACTGTTACATTGGGCTGAATGTTTGCTAGATGTGAGCCCAACAACTTCTTGTCCTTTTTTGATATCCATTTTGGGTCACCCAGATTTTTGTGATCCATATTAGTGGGCTCAAGGCCCATTAACCTTCTACCTGAAACGACGTCGCAGTTTATTATCATGCTTGAAAGATCCAAGTGGTTGCTTACTATTTGCCACAACTCTTGAATGATCTGAGCCGTCTGATGTTTTACTGCTCCACCTGCTTCCTCAAATCCCTCCGTACACGTGTCTTGGTTTGAGCATACAGTTGCCATCCACGTCATCAAGTCAACCATATAGCTTTGACTCTATTTTTTATTTCCAAAGAAAATATCACAAGCTAATTATTACTCAAATAATTCAATATACCATTTTTTTTAAAGAGTAATTATTGGCAAACCTAATTTTTAAAACTTCATATTTATGGAAAGAAAGTGAAGAAAAAATTAGCATTGGGATTCGATTATTTCCTTAGTTATATGTGCATTGTTCCAAAAATTAAGAGTTGTCAAATGGTTTTTTTTCATCATCAATAATGGATGAACATGTTAGTTATTCTTTAACTTTGTTGATCAGCTTTTTTTCAACATTAATAATAAATTAGCCATGTATGATTATATTCTCTCCGAATCTTAAAAAAAGAGTCACGAAAGAAACCATTAGAAATACAAATGTAAAAATAAAAGCAGGCCACCCATTTAAAAATGTTACGAGTACAATATTTGCTTTTCAGAGAAAACTTTACAATTATTGTAATGTTTCATTTTGGAAAAGCTTTTATAAGGAATTTCAAATTACTTCACAGTGATCCGTATGGATGCACTATAATATACCCTTATTTTTTAAGCCTTACCATGAACATGCATGAGGAGTCTTTTTTACCGGCTTTCTTAAATTTTTCACTAGTACATGTTGTAATATTATTGGAATGAATGAAGATTTTATGTTAATAGTTTATTCTTGTAAAGTAGCAATATATTCAGTATGACGAGTATTAATAGAGGCCGGATTATATATCTATCGCCAAGATTTTCTTTTTTTTTTAACAATAAAACTTTGTTATTCCCTCACAAAGAAATAATACTCCATACTTTAGTTGAAATTATAAGGAAAATCTTAAAATATTCATTATGACGAGTATTAATAGAGGCTGGACTATATATCTATCGCCAAGATTTAAAAACTCTAGAATTTAAGACGATGTAACACTTAACTCCGGCATTCCACACAAGTACACAAAAGACTTTAACTATCAATCTCAGTAGCATGCTAGCTAGCACCCTTACCAAGCTACACCATTGCCCTAATATCATACAAGACAAACTACTAACCATCAAAATTGTAATACTAGAAGTCTAAAACTATATAATCAAACAACACATAATGAGAATTCAGTTTCACCAAAATTATACAAACATTAATACGTAATTACTTACTCAATTAATTATAACAATTATTAAATTTAATTACCTTATTGTTATCTTTATAATTAGATGTTGATGATAACGTCTTCATTAGGAGGGGGCGAGTACGTGTGAGCAAGTCCACCGAATCTTGTATGAACCCTACACAATCATCATGAGCTGACCATTGAAATGACTCCTTAATTTCATCTAAACCCTTCATTTCCATCATTAAGTAATCTAAACCTTTTCTTAATCTCTCCATTGTAACATTTAATGACACTTGCACCACCACATTCTCCTTCACCTTACCATGCCTAATCGTCGCCTCAACACCGTCGTGGTTGTTACTTTCCTCCACCAATTGTGTGTTTATCATGTACTCTCCTAGAGAGTTAACACATAGGTCCGGATACCGTGTCATGGCACATATCCGTATGAGCGACATTGAAGATGAGGACGACATTGATGTTAGACTTAATCCGGGGGAGAAACTAGAATTATTATTTGATAATGATGATGGAATGATAAGGGTGGTTTTGTAGTAGTGTTTGTGTTTCATCACAGCAATTATGATAATTGTTAATGATGCTAATAACATTACTAGGAAAAATAAAACAAGGAGTGTAACAAGGGCATACTTTACCAGGATGTCTTTTCGGGTTTGAGTTTGGATTCGCGGTATGTTTTCTGAAAATCTAGCCGAATCTGTGGGTTGGAGCTTACCATACTCCATTGATTAAAAACTTTTCTTGGCTAATATAGCATAAGGTTAGAGATGAATGTATTTTTTTTTTTTTTTTAATGAACTTCAAAAGATTAAGTTCATGAACATATATTTATATATGTGTATAATATGCATAATTTTAGACTCAAATCACCTATATATCTTAGATAATTAGGCTATAATTACGTAGTCACATTAGCTGGGTATATACAATAATATAGCTGGACGTGAATAATGCGTAAAATTTAATTATTATTATTACCTTAAATGTATGGTAGGATAGTAGGATATGAATATATGATATATGTTATGGACTTATGGTGTATGATGGTGAAATTTTATTGCTTTTTTTTTTCTTTTTTTTTTTTGAATCAAAATTTTATTGCTTAATTGCACAAACTTTATTTTCAGTCATTTTTTTGAGTTACACAACCACACAAACCAGAAATAAAAACAAATAAATTATTTCATAATTCCCAAAATTTTCAACTTTTTCATTCCGAACATTCCTTCTTTTTTACGTAATTTTCAAAAAATTACTTCGTAGCTAAAGTTTCCAATTTCTAAATAAAAATTAAATGGAGAGGATCATGTCTGGATTGATGAATGGTTTATGACTAGGATGGTAGGATATGACTTGATATGTATAGCTTTTTTGGTGTTATTGTAAATTTGACATAATTTTGAAATTTGACACATAATGATAATATTTTTTTCCTAAATTATATGAAATGGATTGAGTTTTGATTCATACTAAGGGTCTGTTCTGTTCATTTTATTTTCACTTATTTCAAGAATAATAAATTTTTCAGATCAGGAAAAATAAGTTTTAATAAGGATTAGCCAAGTACAAATTACAACTAAAATAAATTTTAATAAGTTCGGATAAGATAAGGTAAGTTCCGATAAGTAAAAATCAGGTGAATAGAACACATTTTCAATGAATTAAAAAAAAACTAATGGATTTATTAAATAAATGGGTATGAATAGAGTATAGGTAGTCCGTAGTCTCACTAAATTTTGATTTTGGCTTTAAAAAGATTTAAGGCATTTAATGTGTGTACATTGTTGGTAGGATAAACAATGACTTTGGTTCTAAAAAAGTTTGAAGAACGTGTTTGGGAACAACCATTTTGAGAAAGAGGGACGTATCAATTGATTAATTGAATAGTTCATACTAGACATAAAAAGTTTAAATCTCAATTTTTGGAACATTCATTTTGAGAAAAAGTGATTGATTAAGTGATTTTTACAGAGTATTTATTGTTCATGAAACATCATATAATCATGTGAATATATGTTGTTGTCATCTCCCTTCAAAAAAAAAAATATACGTGGTTGTCATCTTACTTAGTTGGTTAAAGTATTTAGGGTGGTATATATATTAAATATAATTATGAGACAGATTAAGTTTAGTCTCAGTATCATTTATTGCTTGTGACTCTCTCTTGAAAAGAAGTGAGAATATACGTATTTAAATGTCAATAGGAATTCATGTCATGAAACTCATTGTTAAAAAGGAATTTGATCCAAAGTTTAGGATTATGTTCTATGAACTATGATAAGTCGTGTCTTGTGCATATTTTTAGGGTCTTTTTAGGAAGTTTTTAAGTCTAGATTAGTCGTTCATAGCTTATTTTGGGGACTTTTTTCCAAACTAAGCTTTATTAACAAAATATTTTGCAAAGTGGACTCGTGGCAAAACTATTTACCAAACTAAGCTTCCAAGGTAAAACGCTGTCTCGGACAACGTTTTATACCCTGGTTTTTTTTTAAAAAAAAATATTCAACGAGTAAAACGACGTCTGAGACAACGTTTTACATGTTGACTTTTTTTTAAAAAAAAATTCATAATTTTTTTATATTTTAATTATAAAATCTGAAATTAAGAATTTTTTTTTAAAAAAAATTAACTAAAAACACTGACTCAGTCAAATTAAGAATTTAAAAAAGAAAAATAAAAGGTTAACATGTAAAATGCTGACTCGGTCAGCGTTTTTAGTTATATTTTTTTTATTTTAAAATTAAAAAGACGAATTTTTTTTTAAAAAAAAAAAAAAGTCAACATGTAAAACGCAGTCTCAGACAGCGTTTTACTCGTTGAATAGGGTATAAAACGCTGTACGAGACAACGTTTTACCCTGGAAGCTTAGTTTGGTAAATAGTTTTGCCACGAGTCCACTTTGCAAAATACTTTGCTAATAAAGCTTAGTTTGGAAAAAAATCCTTATTTTGACTTGATTTGGTTTGGTTGTGGTCATTAGATGCTTTTATGGGTAGTTTTGTTGTTTTTGATGTATTTCAGGATTAACGAGGCTATTCAAAGGATTTACAAAGTTACGGATCTTGATCATTGCTTGCAATTCATTTTAAAGGCTAATGTTTGATGTTGAAGCGAAAAGAAGCCAAATCCCAGCCAAACACGCCCATGTCACACAGGGCATGGGCATGTCATTGTGTTTTGAAGAAGCAGAAAGTTGAATTTGAAGTTTTATTTGAGGCATGCCCATGCCTCGTCGAGTGGAGTTGGCCCAGCGAGACACGCCCATGCCAAGATGTGATACGCCTGTGCCTTTACGAGTGATGTTGCTACTGTGGGTGCCATTCCAGCGAGACACGCCCATGTCAGAATTAGACACGTCCAGGGAAGTTGAAAAAAAATTGTTTCCGACATTAGGCACGGACATGTCCTGGGTGGCACGCCCATGCCTAGACGAATTTGATCGATTTTGATCCGATTTCTTTCCTTATTTTATCCTATCTTTTAGCTTTATTATAAATACTCTTTAGCATTATAATTTCATTGTCTATCATCTTAGAGCCCTATTTTTCTCTGTAGACTTTATTTTCATTGTAATTCAAGATTATGCACTCAAGATTCTTCGTTTATCACTAATAATTCAAGATTCGGTATTTTCTTATTCTCTTTAATTCCTTTGATTGATAATTATGTTTTTCTTAATTCTTGTTATTGTTTTCATTACTATGTTTAAGTAGTTTATTTATTCCAAGATCTAGTGGAACCCGAATATGAATAATGCATGATTTAATTCTTTAAATTCTCTAATGATAATTGCAATTGATATGTTTAATTGATTGTGCTCCTGCCAATACTAGATTAGGGATAATTAGTATTGTTATTAATCCATTGTTTTTATCACAACGGGAGTTGAGTTTTAACGGGTTTGAATGAATCAATTAAGGGTTCGAAGTTCATCACAAGAGTAGTTGAATGGATGATTAGGAAGTTAGAGTAATGTGCTCAAAGTCTTTAATTTACATGATTGCACGGAAGTAGGCTTGATTGTGATTAGAGAAGCCATTGATAACTCAGGAGAGACCATTGATACTATTTAGGGATTACTTTTCCTCATTAATCAATTGAATTATATGATTAGGGGTAGAACGACTATTGCGTTAATTGTATTTGTGGTGATGCTTGATCTTGGATGTTTTTAGCAATTGATTTGTCATATTACTTAGATTTAACCGTTTTAATTATTTTTAGTTATTAATTCTCACTTTTACTTTGGTTACTTGCTTAGTATTTATTTGAGTCTGTCTAATTAGTCAAACCATAGTCCATTGGGATTCGATCTTTACTTGTCTATCTACATAGTAGTGGTCTTGTTAACTTATTTTTGTTAGGTACACGACACGCCTATCAAATAGGTTATCCCGTGCGATGCACGGTTAGAATTAAGCTTTCTTGTAATTTATGTTCTGTTGCATTATATTGTATATAAATACTATAATTAGATATAAAAATAATTTACATTTAAGGATATATATGAACCACATCATTTACAATTAATAATTGAAATAGTCAAAAGAAAATTATTTAAGGAATGCATATTAATGAAATTTGAAGAAAAAAATACATAGTATATAATTAGCACCAATGCTTCAAAAAATATAACTAGCACCAATGTCATCTTACTTAGTTGGTTAAATACATATATACTCATGTGAATATATGTTGTTGTCATCTTACTTAGTTGGTTAAAGTATTTAGGGTGGTATGTACACTAAATACAATTATGAGAGAGATTAAATTTAGACTCAGGATCATTTATTGCTTGTGACTCTCTATTAAAAAGTAGTGAGAATATACATATCTAAATGTCAATAGGAATTCGTGTCATGAAACTCATTGTTAAAAAAGAATTTGATTCAAAGTTTAGGATTATGTTCTATGAATATGTTTAAACTAGTACTCTCTACTTCTTATTTTGGTCTACCCCTGCTTTATGTTTTGATGTGTATCTTTTTTTTGCATTAGACTATTAGTGCGCTTAACTTTAATCTATTTTTTGTAAACATGTTTTGTCGAATATCGATAATTCTCGATTGAAATTGTACAAAATCTCCAACTTCTAATTCTCATGGAGCAATATGTTTACTTTCATGGTTACTTTTTTTACCTTTTCACCTTATGGGACATGAACCTTTTTTTTTTTTCACCTTTTTTACTTTTCACCTTATAAAACCTGAAATATTTTTTTTTTTCATCCTTTTGGAACTTGTGGTTGATTATGAGGCAATTTAATTTGAAAAAGCTTACTAACCAATCTAAGCATTATTTAGAGTTAAAAAAAAAGTTTAGTAATTCCAAATCAAAATAAGATCGTTAACATCAAACTTAAAAAAAAAAAAAAAAAACACATAAATTTTAAAAAATAGCCTTCTATTTTCCAATTTTCTTCCTAAAACTAAAATAGCAAACCACAATCCAAAACTCCAAAACAAAAAATTTCTATCAATTGAAGGAAGCTGACTCTATGGGGATTGCTGAAAGTAGGGCTGTACAGAGTGCAGTTTGCGGTTTGAATATTGCGGTGCGATTTTTAAAAATGACCAAACTGCGGCTTGCGGTTTGGTGCGGTTTTTCAAAAAATATTTAGACCAAATCGCACCGCTACCCGCACTTTAATGCGATTTGCGATTTTTATACTATATTTTCTTTAAAAAAAATATAAAAGAACTGAAATATATGAGCTAATCTTTGACTATTAGTTAATTAAAAAAAAAATTAATATTTGAATTATAAATTAATAATTATAAAATAAAATAAAAGTTTTGTTTTAAAAAGAATAATTATAATTTTAAAAAAGTATGGTTAAACCGCAAACCGCACCGCACCAAACCACATTTTGCGATGCGGTTTGGTGCGGTTTTTTTAGAAGTGCGGTTTGAAAAAATTACAAACCACAATTTTGCGGTTTGATGCAGTTTAGGATCCAAACTGCACCGCGAACACCCCTAGCTGAAAGTAAGGGTGAAACAAATGCGGTTTAAAACCGAACCAAACCGCAAATCAAACAGAATTAGAAATGTGGTGCGTTTTTTTTTTTTTTTTTTCTTTTTCTAATGTGGTTAAGTGCGGTTTGAGGAATCCCAAACCGAATTAATATGGTTTTTGTTTCGGGGTTTTTTATGCGTCCTGCGGGAGAGTTACAACACCAAGACTGGATCACGCGCCTATACCTGCAAAACAACGGAGACTCCCGGGGGTGGGAGTTCCGCCTCCGACGATCAAGTTAGAACGTGTTCGGATGTAAAAAGTGCGGAATGTAAAGGGGAATTAGGCTCCTCTTAGGAGAGGAGTGATCATCCGACTGTCTGAGACAACCTCAAAATCTGAGTGTTTTCACTCTCTGATTTGTGTAGATTGAATGTGTATTCAATTGAGTTCCCCTTTTAATTGATGTAAATGATCAGTATTTATAGTCCTTTGGGACAGGTGCCCTTTTAGGTTATTTAAACTAAGTAGATGGGATACCCACCGTTTTACGGTTTTTAGAATTATGGGCTTAAAGCCTGTTTTCCCCTTAGAATGACACGTGTCATGCTCTAATTGGCTCATTGAGCGCTGAGCTTAGGGACACGTGTCGCAGTGCATTGGTCCACATGTCAAGGGTATTTTTACCCTAAACAGTTTTAAGATTTGAAAAACCAAAACCGACCGAAATTCAAACCGAATTATGGCCCATATCCAAATTATAGCCTAGCCTATATATATAATTTCTACCCTACATATATAAAGCCAAAGAATAATAAAACTTGTGTTTTTTTATGTCCTAGAATGTCAACCAATGTGCGCGATGTTGGAGCGAATGACCAGTTAGATGGAGCAAAAAGGAAGAGGATGAAAAATTTCGATGTGGTTCGCTTTTCTTTTGAAAAACCGAATTAAAACGGTGTGGTTTGGTTCGGTTTCAATAGTAATATGGTGCGGTATGGTTTGAAAAATCCCAAAACCGAATTAATGTAATTTGGTTTTGGTTTGAACTATAAACCACACCGCAAACCGAACTTTCACCCCTACTTGCAAGATTCGAAATTTAAATAATTAGGAAAAAAAATTCTCAATTTACCCCAATTCAACGCTTAGCCTTAAGTTTATATACTTGGAAAAATAATTCTATATTCACCATTCAACACAAAAAAATTCGAAATTCTAAAAAACAAGAACAAACAAATAAAATAAACACACTAACAACACTAAGCATCAATTTTAGCATTATAATTCATGAATACCCATAATTGCTAAGATGCTTTAAATCCGCTAATAATCTGCACCAAAATCACCTTCGGAGCTTTAATTTTTTTTAAAAGGGAGAACAAATAGATGGATGTTGATGATGAGGAGTGGGAGTTGAAATGACGCCTTATTTTTATTTATTTTATTTTATTTTTAGAGTTAACACGCATTATTTTTTTGGGGGGAAACTAACAAAAAATTTTCACTGCAAATAAATTAGAACCTAAAACAATTGGTGGGCCCCACCGTTTAACCATAGTTATCTCACTAAAATTCTTTCCTAGGTCCTAAAAGGTGATGAAAAAAAAAGGTTTAGGCCCCAAAAGGTGAAAAATAAAAAAGTTTAGTTCCTACTTGTCACCTTAACTCATGGAAAAGTGTTACATTTAAAGTCGAGACATGTTTGTGATTTCGATGAACACACAACGCCCATTAATTTTTGTGCCGTACTCCGACTACAGTAGGAACGAGCACAATCCGACCCAATCGAGTGCTTGAGCCTACCCTTATTAAAACTAATTTTTTAGGGGACCCTTAATGAGCCTTACTTATTAATGGTTGAAGCTCTTGAACTGTCAATAATGGTTGGCATTCACATATTTTTATTTTTCAATTAATGTTTGGAAAAATAAACCCCATTTAAATAATCTTTTCAAACGTAATTAACGGGATACATACACACTCCATTAACCAATCACCAACCTCTTATTTTATTTGAAAATTCATACCTCTTTTGACTCTGTCATACTTTCACATAAACCAAATATTCAAATAGATAATATAATTTGTTCACTATAATAATCAAAATTCTTCGATTAAATTTGTCAATTAACATTATCTACTACACTTCTTAATGATTGAGAAGAAATATCAACATTATTAATCGGAATTGTTTTTTAGTTTTTTTTTTCTAAGTTAGTTGAAAAATTAGGGTTCATCAGAATCAGTTTCAATTAATAGTGTAGCAATTGTCGTTGACTTACCACCGAATTGCATTCAATTCCAATTTTTGATTTCTGAAAAACATCCGTCACCTTCTTTTTTTTTTCCCCCAATTTTTGCCTCTAGATCCGTAATTCCCTAATTTTCTCTCTCTAACTCTGTTTTTGTGATCCGAAATTTCCCCAAATCACCGACTTTTTTGGAATTTACTCAATTCTAGGTCAAAGTATTGAATTTTGTTATCTGGGTTTCATCAATCGCATTGGAAATTTCAAGAATTCTGGGAAAATTTGATCAATTTTGAGTAGAAATTTTAAGGGGAAGGAGGGAGAAAATGAGTAGTGATAAGGAAGGAGTGAAGCTAGACGACGAACAAATTGCAGAATTGAGGGAAATTTTTCGAACATTTGATCGAAACAACGATGGAAAATTGACTCAATTAGAGTTAGGGTCATTGTTGCGATCATTAGGGTTGAAACCTAGCGAAGATCAGCTAGAAACCCTAATTCAAGCAGCTGATAAGAATAACAATGGGATGATTGAATTTTCAGAATTTATTTCTCTGGTATCCCCTGATCTTATTCCAACAAAATGCCCTTACAGTGAAGAACAGCTTAAGCAGTTATTTAAGATGTTTGATAGAGATGGCAATGGATTGATCACTGCGGCCGAGCTCGCCCATTCGATGGCGAAGCTCGGGCATGCTTTGACTGCTGAGGAGCTCACTGGTATGATCAAGGAGGCTGATACTGATGGTGATGGTTGTATCAATTATCAGGAGTTCTCTCAGGCGATCACCTCCGCCGCCTTTGATAATTCGTGGACTTGAATTGAAGTGGTTTTGCTGGTTTGTGAGTATTTAGTCCCTTCTTTTACATTCAAAGGATACATGGTTTTGTTCTGCAATTTGTTGTTGACCTTTAATAACCATATATACTATCAGTTCAAGTCTTTGATTAAGGTTTCTGTGGATTGCTTTTCATGTTTTTTGGATGACATTGATTGTTTACTTTGGAGTTCTTGCTCTTTTTGTTTGTATATATACCGATGTTTTATATAAAGTTTCAGCGTCCTTGGTTCATTTCATGTATTGGAGGCTAAGCTGGTTGTTTTCCACGATATTGAGCAATAAACAAGTTCAAATTTACCTGATAGTATGCCTTCAGTAGTGATATTTGTGTTTTAATGATTAATTGTCAGACTTCTAAAATCAGAACAGTATTGGAATCTAGTACTCTGTTACTTATACTAATGATCTGTTTGGAAGATCATACTCTTACAGTATGGAATTTGAAAGGTCACACGGTATTAAGAACTTTTCTTCCTCTTCCCATGCTTACTATTGTGATGTTGGTTGCGAGCTAGCTGATTACTCTAAGAATTGCTAATAAAATAGCTTGTTAGAAGCCAGAACAAAAAAAATTCCTTGTTTTTCTGCAATGTCTTTCCTGTAAAATTTGAAGCTGCTGCTTTATAGAGTACCAAATCATCAAAACCATACTCATGAACGAAGAATATTGTGCGTGGAGCTTACAAAGTTACAATGAATTTCTTTATTGATCTTTTAAAACTATCAACAATATCCACACTTGCTTCGAACTGCCCTGTTGTTACTTGTTAGGGATGAAAACAAGCTAAGGTTGCTGTCTTGTCATCAGTACATGTAAGGATATATAAAGGAGAAGAGTGAAACATAGGGTATTTTGTTGTAGTCAAAATGGAGCAAACCTTTCTTTGTGTCCCCCATAACAGTGCTTCGTTTTAAGGTTGAGGGTGGCAGTAGGGTACACCTGCTGCACTTGTTATAAAAGTCACTAGTGAAGATGGAGTTCCTAAGCTTGTGGCATTGCCATAATGCGGCAAGGTTTTATCTCCAGAGGTCAAAAAATGGGCTCCATTTAGAAACAAATCCCCTCGTGATGTCCAATTCTGTTTCATCCATTCGCTTTGTGTTGTATCAAAATGACTAGTGACCTCTGAGAGTCATCAAAGCATTTCATTGCTGCTTAGAAACATACACCTTTTTTAGTTCTTGCTAGGTTACCTATGCTATGCCCAAGTAACGTCTGAATTCGAAATTTTAAAAATTTTTAACTACTCTAATATGCTAGGGCTCCCTTTTTCTTCTTTTTACTCCATTTTTAAGGGAGTGAAATGAGACTATTTACATAGTTGAAAGTTTTAGAAAAAGATGGGGCGAAGAATGCCACCAATGGTCGTGAATGAGTTAAGCATCAACTCATTCTCGAGCTTGATTACCATATTCTGAGCAAAGTTTGTCCATAATGGTTCATCCTGGATGACCTCATACCTTAATGTCCCAGGTCTAGGGTTCTTAGGGTCATCATCAGGAGTTGTGTCCGCATAAATGCTTCCATAGTTACCGCCTCTGGCATTCTTACCAAAGCCGATGGCACAGGCAGCTAATTCTGGCAGTTATTGACCCAGTTTGGATCACACCTGCAACAGTCATCGATGGGATTGCCGTTCTGCAAGCGGAGTTGGCAACAGCCCTGTGAAAAGGAAGTGAAACGTGTTTAATAATAATTTTAAAGGTTGAAGGTTCTTAAAGTAGTTATTGTTGCAAACTCACAATGGATGTTAATGTCTTCGAATCATACTCTTGTACTTCTTGAACTACTAGCTCAGATTTTGAACAGGAAATGAACTAGTAAACATGAAAAGATGATTACAATCAACAAGGGGAAAAACTGATGCGTTGCCTTATGTTTTTTTTTTCCTTTTTTTTTATTTTTTTATTTATTATTTTTTCCCCTTGAATTTGATGATAAAAAATGGACCAGTACGACTAATGAAATTAAATAACTGAAAATTGACTTCAAATTGTAATTATCTTGGTGTAATTTTTCAAAGATGTCACACAATTAAAGACTAATGTAATTATTCCTTAAAAGTTACTACGTAGACAATTTTACTAGGACCAGCATAGAAATAGAATTAATAGGTTGAATATCAGTTGAATTTTAAGTAATTTCCACCTAATCTTCAGCTATTTGATCTTTTTGGATCTGTATACTATTTCCATCATATAATAATTGTCAGTTTGTCACATACACAATTTCAGAACATTCTTGATAGGACTTTTATCCAAAAAAAAAAACTCATAACCCCAAATTTACTGGAGTATTTGGCTTGGGGAGAGGATAGATTACAGGAAGAAGAAAACCATAACTCCATATTATAAAGGGTTTTTTTGTGTAATCATAGTAGATCTTGAATTACAGAAGGTTTAGACAATGTGATTGTTACTCTTTATTTTCCGAACAGAGTATTCTAAGACTCTCTTCTGCAGACTTACAGACTTTGATCATAATTTAAACAAGTACGAGTATTACAGAACTAAAAGGCTGATTTTATGTATTCAAGTTTGTGTTTGAGCAGGGGTGATCTATTACTGATGTGATTGTAGTGCATATCCTAATTTTTATGAGTGCAGATTCTAAACAATAACATTAATTACACAAATGAGAAATGGCTTTGAATATACTGGAAGAATTTGTTGAGATAATACGTAACTGGTTTGGATTTTTAGAGCTTCTATTTCTTTGATTTTTGGGTGCAAGGAAATAACAAACACCCTTGCTAGTTATTCGCCAGGCGATACTTCTGAGAAAATAATTTTAATATACAAACATCTAATGTATTTCATCTAAAATGGATCCCCTAATGAACTAGTTACTGGTGAGGCGATCATGTCATGGACTTGATCGGTCTAACTTTCTGATCTTTAAACCGTCTTGGAAGCAATGAATATTACCGTATGATATCGTTGAACATTCTTTATGGAGTTTTGGGAAGGATATAAAGTGCCTGTCTTCTTTTTTTTTGGGTTTAAATTTACCAACAGCTTGAATTTACCACAAGCATTCTCATACAAAAACCAACAATTTGGGTCAAAGTTATATGGATGAAACATGTTTCTTGAATTCATGGTTTAATAACACTGTAGAATAATCATTTGAACATATGTAATGAAGCAACAACACATCTGTGATTCTGTGAATCTGTGATTACTTTTATCCCTGTATGAAAGATTTCATTGAAGAAAGCTGATTCTATTTTCTTGTATTTGTAATTTATATATCGAAAAATAAAGAACAAAAAACAAATGAAACAATTAAATTATGGTTGATTGGCCTATATGAGTTCAGAAATAGATCAGCAGCTTCTGTATTTCTGGCATTTGAGTACACCTGCTTCCTTTGTCATTGAAGCCACAAGTGAAGCTGGCTGAGCGCTTAAGCTCATGGCCTTGGCGTAAGGTGAGGATGCTCCACTCCCAGATTTTACAAAGCGTGCTCCGTTTAGAAACAAATCCCCTTCTGATGTCCAATTCCATTTCTTCCATTCCTTTTCTGCTGCATTCTCCCGTTTAGTGACCTGTTACAAGCCATTCGGATCGAGTCATATTAAGGTAATCAGTCATTTGCTTCGGTTCAAGTCATCTTAGGTCAAGGCTACTGTCTATTGGCTATTGCTGATTAGCATTTATTTTTTTGGTTCAGGCCGATTTTGGATTTTGTTTCACTAATTGGTCTTGTCATTCCAGGTACTTCCGATTTAAGTCAGGTATAAGCTAATTTAGGTAATGGGGGACGGTACAACCTTGGGTTAGTTTTGTAAGGGTTTAGATATGGCCGGAAAAGTTAGCAGTAAATAGTTAGCGATTCTGTGAAAATCACCTCTTTATTAGACCGATTATCAGGAGCTAGGAATCTGTTGCCTTGGCTGTTGATAGTTGGTCCTGCACTGCCTCCAATGGCATACATTTGCCATTGAGTGTAGTCATTATTTACAACGTGAAAATAGCCGTGTCTACACCTGAAAAATGGATCAAAAAAACAAATTTAGTGCATAAAAATGACATATATAGATTATTTCAACTTTATATTAAATCATATATACCTTGGCATTCTTTGAACTAAGCCCTCTCCAAAATGGTTAAAGGCTATTGTAACTTGCATGTTCTTGTCCTGTTTATGATTATCATTATGCCCCAAGAGCATCACCTTGTTATGATCTGTCATGTAGTTGTTAGATATGGTTATCGCGGTGGAGCCACGAATGGCGTCAATCAAACCATCAGTGCATCTAGACAGAGAGCAATGATCCACCCATATATGCTTTGATGAGATGATAGAAATCCCATCACCATCTGACTTGCTTCTCCAACCATATTGAGTTGGAGTTCTCCTTACATATGCATTCCCTCCTCGTTTGCAATCGTGTATGTGAATGCCGTGTATGATGATGTTGTTAACCTTTTGTAAGACGATGCAAGGTCCCCCGGCTATGTGCACATTAGCACCTCTTCCATCTATGGTCTTGAAGGAATTGATCATCAACTCCTGTTTGAGCTTGATCACCACATCCATAGCGAAAATTATCCATAATGGTTCATCTTGTATAACGCCGTATCTTAATGTGCCTTTCTTTGGGTTGACAGCATCATCACTTGGATCTTTCACCACATAGACTTTGCCCTTTTTACCTCCTTCAGCATTCTTACCAAAGCCAATGGCACAATCAGCCAATATCTGCCGGTTCTTATCCCAGTTTTTGTTACACCGCCAGCAATCATCAATTGGATTCCCAGACCGACGACATGAGGAGGCCGCTAAACTACTCCTAGAAGCATTAATCGTCCTGCAATAAGGAAAACAAACTAGGTTGTAAGCTACATATACATGTTGTTACTACAAAAAACGCGTCTAGCTAGAACCGTAATATGACTTCTAGTCGAACAATTTGTGATTTTTGATCACTTAAAACTACTAGTACTAATTTGTATAATTGATTAGGGAGACGAAACGTAATTAATGTAACATACCCTTGTCCTTGTTGAACTATTAGTTCAGGATCTGAAACAGGGGAAGAGTGAATAAACATGGGAAAAGAAAGGACAGTCAACAAGAAAAGAAACAAAAAATACATTGCCCTTTTTGCTAGGATTATGAGTAGCATATTCATATATTGAATTAATTAGGAGAGGCAAAGTTGTTATGAGGGAAATTAAACGAATTTGGAGGAGTTTATAAAGGTGTTAAAAAGATAGTTGAAATTATTTAGGTTGGGAAATAAATCATCCTCATGATCTAATTACAAATTATGTGACATATTAGCAACTTGAGAAAATTTCTGTTCATTTGATCATTAACTTTAGACGTATCTTAATAAATTGCTTGTTTCATTTGTTTGTGCACATCACCTAAATTTTTTGGCTAAGCACTCGGCTTATGGGACATTCTATCAAGTTATAGTTATGTATTCACTCTATATGGCTTAATAATAACAATAATACACGGAGTATTGTCTAGAATAATTTGTCGCAATTTTAGAATAACAACAGATATCATGTATCCATATCTATTTATTTTTAAAACATCTCACACTTAAATGGAGTGGTTGAGAGAAGATGGGACAAAAACAGAGAAAATTTAACACGATAGGATAAAGAGATCGCCCTCAAATTGCCCTAATTAAGAAGTGAAAATCAAACCCTTCAATTTTAAGGTTAGAAAGATCTCTCCTTTTCACTATATCATATTAGCTTGGTATCTTTATTATTCAGTATAGGTATTGGGTAGTCATCACTCATGTGTCTAATTCAATTGCAAGTAGTATGTTTGTAACATTAGTTGGTTTTCTTTTGAGTGGTGTCACACTTTTCATTGATATTACAACATAATTTACATAATCAATAATCACCAAACAATTATTGTTCGGTAATACATCTATTACTTTTGCACTTGTTAAATGTTAAGTTCGAGTTTTCAGACGGTGAGCCCCCTCCCTCTCGGAGTAGCACGGTTGCGTTCCACAAACAATGATGATGTAGTTGTAATGGAAGATTAGTGGTGGTGTTGTTGCATAATGAATTAATATGAGGTTGATTTTCAAATAATGAAAAATAAATGTGCATTTTTGTTTTAATTAAATGTGCATATATAATTTTTGAATTATATGGGCATAATATTTATACTAAATGTGCATTTCGCAAAGGTGAAATATGGATCGTTGGATTCGTTTGATTGAACGTTCAAGATTCCTTCTCATTCTTCTCATTATAAGATCCTTCTCATTGGATCACATCCCTATATATAATTTTGCTGATCTAATTTATTTTATCCAAAAAAAAAAAAAATTATGACAAGATTATCCACGCATTTGCATGCATATTGTTTTATATACACTCGTTGTTTGACCAAATTTTTGTGAATTACCTAATCTTTAAATCTTTCTCACTATAAAAAAAAAAATATCAACTTAAACAAATCCCTTTTCACTATGGGTATGAACAAAGATGTACTTATTAATTATTCTATGTTACAGTTTTTTAAAGCATATAATAATATTTTTAAATGTAGATGAGTGATTATGAAATTTTAATCAAATTGCAAATGTGTATGTTATTGGATATAGTAGTGAAAAAATTATTAGATGTTTTTGCAATGCAAAAATTCTTTTCTTTGATATTGGATCAAATTATTTGTAGTGTGTATTTAAAAAGTTAGTTTATGTTATACGAAATATTGTTCATGGTTGGAAAATTGGTATATTCAGTTTTTGTGTAATCAAGATGGGAATTAAAATAAGAATTATAAAATAAAGTGCTACAGAAATTTTTTTATGATACAGAAAGCCCAAAATAGAAAAAAATTGCGAAACTAGAAGTCCAAATCTTCCAATAATATGATAGCATAAGTACAAGAATCTTCACCAATATATGGATGGATAACTCTCACATTTATTTGTGGAACATTCACTTAGAATTTTCCCTCACTTCAATTAATAAATTATTATTGGCTCTCTTTATTTCTCTCTTAGAGGTATCACATAGCTTGTTGTGGATTAAAATGTCAAACACCTTCTCCTATTTATAGATGTCGAAGGGGCACCTAGAATTTTCTACACAAAGATAGAGAAATGTACCATCAAATTCACTTAATCAAGAAAATGTGACAAGTTGTTAATGGTACACATTGTGATCCTAGCTAGTCATACATGAACTTTTCCTTTTACAAAGTGGTATCTTTTAGGTCATATCCTCTTCATCTTAAATTAATAATATTCACTAAAAATTACTTTAATTTATTAAAAAATTAGTAAATGGTATAATGAACAAGTTTAATTAAAGAAAGAGTAAAATAAATTTTATTTAGTAAAAAGAATTACATTTCAATAAAATTAAATGTCATGTTTTCTTCTTAAGAAAATGCCCTATTTTATCTTCACCTAATTTTTGCTGAACTAAAATTATTTTACTAATTATAACTTATTATTATTGATATTCTATTTGTTCTTAAAATTTATTGATTTTTAATGAACTATAATTATTTTTGCTGAACTAGAATTGTTTTTACTGCACTTATATTATTATTTATACTAAAATACTTCCTTTGTTTTTTATAGGCCCTTCTTTTTTTAATTATCTTCACATCCACTGTTCATATAAAATGATCATTAAAAGAAGTAGTAATTGAAAAATGAGTTTTTTTTTTCACTTTTTAGGTAGGGGAGATAAATTTGTTTAGTAACATTTATAGGAGTATATTATATATAGTTTTATGTGGACCATGTGGTGGGTTTAAAAATGATAAAAGTGGAATCTTTCTTTCTAAAAAGAATATAAGGTAAAAGTAGAAAGATTAAAAAATAAAAAAATAATATTAAAAGAGAAAGTAAGAAGTTAAAAAAAACGAAGCTAGTACTTGCGACATGCCTTTTTGGCACACTAGAAGTGATTAGACTAGGTAAATGGACAACTTAAGCTATAAAATTTAAAATGTAACAATCACACTTTCTTCTTATTAGTAGTAAAATTATACCAATTAATTTGTCCGTTTACCTATCCTAATATTTCTCTTAAATTGCGCGCTAAAATAGTGTGTTGCAAATTAATAAAAACAAAGGAAGTATTATTTTAAGGGGTAGAGAATGAGGCCAATCTTTGTAATTTCTTTGTACAGAATACCTTCAAAAATATAGATGTCTTTCAGGTAAATTTTAACTGCAAAAGTGACTCTAATAAATACTCCCTTCGTCCCATAATTTCATGTCTATTACTCAAAAAACACGGTAATTAAGGAGATTGGTGGAAGTAGGAGAATATTCTATTGGTAAAATAAGAAGTAGAAAATATTATATGAGAATAAAAAAATTAAAAAAAAATTAAAAAAAGTAGATAATATTGTATGAAAAAAAAAGTAAGTAATTATCGATTTTTTTGGTATATGTGTACTTTGTATGGAAAAAATAAAAAGTAAGTAAAGATGTGCTATTTTTAGAATTACTAGGGATTCTAGCGCGTGCAACCTAGTCTTTGAAAAGAGTTTTTACAATTGTCCCTAGTGAATTTGCATGGTATACTATGATTGTTTGCATATTGACGATAAATGTGCTAGATGTTGTAACCGTACAATATTCTTCGAACCTTTAGTAGAGTTTATTTAGATTTAGTGAGAAAGTGACAAAAATTATCAAGTTCTAGATGGTAAATGTAAATGTTTGATATACTCTTTTTTTTTTTTTTTTTTTTTTTTTGAAGGCTGATATACTACTATGTAGGAGTACTTATTAGGAAAATGTACTAAGAAGGAAAAAAAAAGCTTCTTAAACTTATAAATGGGGGCAAATGTGTAAACAAACATTTTTATGTAAGAAAAAAGAGCTTCTTAAACTATAAACAGGGTTATGTATGTAAACAAACATTTTAAGGGGCATAAATGTCCTTACACCATTCATAAGAGCTCTCTCATACTTTTTAGGGGTCGTTTGGTTTGATCATTTGGAATGAGTCGAAATGGAGTTAGAATCCATTTCATCTAGTTTTTTGTTTGGTTGAGGTTTTTAGTAATACCCAAGGGGTTCTAACTCCCCCTCATACCCATGAATCTCATACCCACCTCTCCCCCTAAGATTCACAATCCATACTATTAATGAAGGATAGAATTCATTCCAACAATAAAACCAAACAACTTTGGTTTAGCATGAGTTTTAGAGTCCATACCTCTCTAGTATGAGATTCCATACCAATCCATTCCAACTTGATGAACCAAACACCCCCTTAAAAGGTATGGAAGCACAACATATTGGGACACCTAAAAGGGAATACGGGCACAAAATTATAGGACGGAGGGAGTAATTAAAGTGATAGTAGATAATAATAAAAGTAATCCTAATTAAGGATTAAAAATAAACCCTAACAATGGATTAAGTGACTAATCATGGGAAAATGCAACCCAACTCAATGAAAATATGCTGACCAAAAACAATAAAGATCTTCTTTAAAGAAAAATCTACTTGTATTACAAAATTGACCGATTGAAGTTGCCATTTAAAATTAACTTTATCTCATATATAAACAACTAGTCATAGGTTAGCGAAATTATTCGTAGCATTTCGAAAACAAATGGTGAGTTTTATAACTTTAAGATACGTGCGAGTGATTTGTGACTTTTCTTAATCTCATCTCTTTGTTTTCTTAAGCTCTTTGATTTTCAAAGTTTTTATTGTGCAAGATTGAATAGTACGTAGGTATTATTATTACTCTCCGGCTCTCCGCATTATTACTCTTGATTAGATTACAATATTTAATTTTATTTCTTTAACTTCTTGTTTAAGAGGATTGAAAATGGAGAAAGATATGCATATGATTAATAAAAGTCTTTGAACGGACCAATCTTTGTAATTTCTTTGTTTTCTTGTTTAATTTTCAAGAAAAAGGTTTTGGTTTTGCATCCTCGTCGTCACATAAAAGGGAATGAGGTGAAGGTTCTTCATATACAACTCCTCTCATCTTCAAATAAATCTTCACTGTATCTTCTTGCAATGACTCCGCCAAAAAATCTCAAAAGGTACGTTGAATAATAATGTCGAAGAATATAATGAATTGAAATCAAAATTGGAAAATTTCAAGAGAAAATCAAAGGAAGGTTATCAAAAATACAATGGAAGAAGACATATTTAATAGACGAACGTGCCCTCCTTTTACAACCTATTTGTCATGCTCGATTTGATACCCATAAAAAGCTTAGGCGGCAACATAGTGGCTTCGTACTGGCATGTGAAAGAATAATACATTGAAGAGCGAGCAAGATTTACGCCGATGATTGTAGAATGGCGTTGCGGGGATGATAAGTTTAATTAATCTTGAATGGGTTATAGACTTATAGTAGTATGGTGCAAAGTAGTACTGTAGTATATGGCGGTTGTTTTATTAAAATAAGGGCTATATTTTTTATTTTATTTTTAAGAAGTTAAAAGATGAAAGTATTACTGAAAAATATTTATAAATTACATTAATTTACGCGTAATTTTATCAAAATAATTTATTATAACGTAGAAATCCTAAAATGGGTAAAAATAGTGAGACTAGTACTTAATCCAAAACTTTTGTTAAAATGGTAGTATTAATTACAAGAATACTTCACCCAAAAAAAATGGATGGATAACTTTCATAATTATATGTAGAACACTAACTTACAAATTTCTCTGACTTTAATTATTATTGGCTCTCTTTCTCTCTTAGAGGTATTATTATCACAAAGCTTGATTAAATTGTCAAACACTTTCTCCTATTTATAGATATCCAAAAAGGCACCTAGAATCTTCCACACAAAGATGGAAATATATACTTAGCCAAATTCACTCAATCAAGAAAATGTGATAAGTTCATGGTTGTCATACATAAACTTTCCCTTTTATGAAGTGGTGCCATAGTGCCATTTAGGCCCTACTTTTTCATTTTAAAATAATTTAATTTAATAAAATTAATTTTAGTTAAGTAAAAATCAATAACTTAGTAAAAAAAAGTTTTAATCAGTAAAAATAATTTCAGTTTAATTATAAAAATTTTATTTCAGTAAAACTTAATTGCTCTATATTATCACCTTATTTTTGTTGAATTAAAATTATTTATATACAACTGAAATTATTTTTGCTTAACTTAAATTGATTTTATTAAAATGAAATTATTTTTACAAATTAAAACTTATTTTTACTGATTCTCTATATATTTTTCCTTTAAAGTTACAGATTAAAAATTATTTTTACTGAACTGAAATTATTTTTGCTGAACTAAACTTACTTTTAATAAATATATTATTTCTTATGGTTTTAAGGTGGAGACGGGAGAGAATATGGTCAATCTTCTTACTTTTCTTATACCAACTTTCGACAATATAGATGTCTTTAAGATGAATTTTAACCATTTTGGACAAAAACGACTCTAATTAAGTATAAAAGTGACATTAAATGATACTCATAATATAATTAACCCAGATTAAAAATAAAAGTAACCCTAATTAAGGATAAAATGACCGATCATGGAAAAATAAAAATGGAAAAATCCTATACAAAGACAATAAAGTCCTTACTTACATACAGAAATTAAAAAGCTATTGTAACCAAATACAAAATTAACCTATTTAAGTTTGTTATTTATAATTAAATTTTGCAACTTTTTATAAGCCTTTTATTTTCAAAGTTGGGGAGTTTACACAATCTAACACAAGACCTATGTTTGATTTTTAAGAAGAGCAGTCATAATTACTCTCGGTTTCGATTTTGCATTCTTGTCATCACGGAAAAGGGAAGAAGTTGACGGTTCTTTGTAGACAACTCCTCAATCTTCACCTCCATCTTCTTGCAATGATTCCACTTGAATAATGTCAATCGACTGACATTAAAATTGGAAAACTCCAAGAGAAAATTGAAGGAAGGTTATCAAAAGTACAATGAAGCAAGAAAAAAGACATGTTTAATAGACGTTTGTGCCCTCCCTTCACAGCCGATTTGTGATGCTAATTTCGATCATTTGTTTCTTTTTAGTGGACACATTTTGCATGTTTCCGAAAAGTGATTAATTATTGATCAAACAGTAGCGTAGATTACATGGAAACCAATTATTGAAAGAACTAGCAAATTTATTCAACGATAGCCTCTACACACTTAAATTCCGACTTGCCTAACTCCCTAAGAGTGGAGAAACAAAGCCAGACTAAGGTAGAACTACTAGCTATGCTTAAAATGTAGCTTTCTTCTTGCCAATAAGTTCTACAAATTTAGCTGCTACTTTAAAGGAGTTGATAGCAGCCAGAGAACTGAGACCAGCCAATGCTAGTTTCTCTCCACCAGCCACATCCGATACACCACGAAACACAACACATGGTACACCATTCGAAAGTGATGCCTGCACCAAACACAAAATTATTCAACATCTCATCTTGATCATTAACCAATTTAAGTGTTGTCCATTTAAAAAATAGGACCAAGTCATAATAAGCGAGAACTTAGATTTGATTTGTAAAATACTAACATGTACAATTGCAGCACTCTCTTCATCTGCTGTAGATATGCTGAATTCTTGGTAAAGGAACTTTGCAAATGCCAAATTAGACATGAACACATTCGCGGTTGAACCTCTAAGTCCAAATATCACTTTGGGCTCTTTAGGCAAGCAAGCAGTCTCATTTAAACACTGCTGCAACTTCAATCCCTGTCATCATTCAAAACCCGTGTTATATATCATTAGTCACTACGCGGTTTTGTTCTTTTCACCTTACAAATATATGTTTCGACAAAAATTAAGTTCAAAGAATGCCTGACACGTTCAATTCACAACTAAAATAAGTTCTCGACACAATAACACATTAAAGCAAGGCTTCGTGCAGAAGGTCTAACATTTATACCTGAAGTTGGGTAGCAAGATTATACCAATGAGCATCAACTGGAAACCAAAAGAGCTCTTGCATTGCCTTCTTATTAGAGAAAAGTTGTACAGGGGTGAATTGAATTCTTTCTAGTAAATTCTCTCCTGATTGTGGAAGATTGTAAGCCCCAAATTTCAGCTCATTTTCACTCGTTTCTTCAGACCCAAAATCCTTCATACCAACGACGACACGAAAACAGCATAAATTACACAGGACATACATACGATTTGCATAATGTGCAGGAGATACTTTCATCTTACCAGCCATTTCCAGGAGCTGGTGAATGCAAAAGAATGTGGCACGCCGACATCTCCGACAGACATTGAAGTATTAGTACATCCAGCAATGCCATAATGAACAATTCCCCTGATATTAAAAGTCTGAAGTAGAGCCTGTACTGTAAGAGCTGCATTTACCTGAGTAAAATACAGACTAAATTAGATTTTAAACTTGTAATTAGTATGAAATTGTGGATGTATTATAGAAGGAACTTTAACTGTTTGCTCTCCTGTTAAGACATAGATTACATCTACACCTTTGATTTTCCCAATGTTGAATTTTCTGCCTGATCACCCGTAAAAATAAACAAGATTAAGACAAATATTTTAAGATACTTTGTATATTATATTAACCAACTTGTAATAAATTAATGACAATATGAACTCAGCTAACTACCAAACTATTTGAATTTGCTCTAATAAGTAATTACATGGCGGAAATGACATGTAATATTTTTATTTTTTTGAAGACAAAAATGACAAGTAATATAGACAAGAAATATAATGACAATAACTGACAGGTTCATTTAATTTGTTAAATTTAGATACTTATTTATGATCATATTTGGTTATTAAATAAATTGTAAAATGTTAGCTGATTTTTATGTAAATTTTGCCTGACTTTAGCATTTTTGGTTGAAAATACTTTTTCATATTTAGTTAGTAAAAGCCAAAATAAAGTTATCCAAGTCATTAATTTTCCTTATGTTTTCATTGGTCCGTTAGTACGTATTCAAATGTCACTTCAAATTTTTTGTAAAAAAAATGAAATGTCACTTCAAATTATAAGTTCATAATTTCAATGCCCAAGGTTTACTCAGATCTATATTCTTTAACTCTTTTAAGTACCCATTAGAAGGTAGACTAACAACTTTAATAATACTTCAATATTCTAAAAGTTGTGAACCAGTAATACGACATCAATAAACACTTTGCTTTGATTGTACAAACCTATAGGGTATTCAATCATGCAGGTACATCCGAGTGTAATATAAACATGCTCCCATTTAATTTTAAACAGACATCGACTTTATCAAGATAAGCATATAGAGAAGACGGGAATTAGAAAAATACCAGCGATATGGATGTAGGGATTCCTAGAGTTGAGCACAAAAAGACCAGAGTTTAGAAGGGGGATTTCTTCAGCAGGAAAGGCTAAAACTAAGCCAATGTAAGAAGAATGGTGGTTTATCCTATCTACAACCTCATGTAATGGATGAGTGGACCTCAGTTGTACACTCTGCTTAACTAACAACATCAAGGTCAAGATCATCACCGTTAATGTTTCATATCCAACGGCCATGATTTGCTGCTCTCTGATCTTACAGTTGTTATAGCTCCTACAAAGTTGGTTTGTCTTTGTATTGGACAAGATTTAACCATGAAAATTGGTGATGTATATTTAGCTAAAGTCAACTGTACAGTTTGTGATTGGTTAATTCGATTTTTGTGGGTCCTCCTCATGAATGACGTGGTTTCTAGTACAGTATATAAGTAAGCAATTTGCATGTTTAATTGATTTCATAAACTATCTTTTCAATCATTTTATAAATTATCCTTTCAATCATTTGTTTACAACCATTTGCTTGAAAATACAAAGACATTATTGATTGACAGAGATACAGAGATTTTGGCTAAAAGCCTAGAAGAGGGGTTCGTGGCATGAACAGAAGTTTAGCCGGTCAATATTTTAATGGGAGTATTTGGTTGAAAGAGGATTTAAAGAGAGGTTTGAGCTTAAAAAGTAATTTTGAAAATCGAGTAGTATGGAAAAATGGTAACAGTACTCTTTTGGGACACAATTTGAGTCACGAGGGAGTATTAGATTTAGATAAGAGTGGTGAAGAGAAGATGGGTTAACCTTAATAAGAAAAAGTTCAAATGAAAACTCTCAAATATGGGCATATGGCCATTCTTCCTCTAACTATTGATATTCAAAATCCTCACTATAAAGGATCACCTTCCCAAGTAAAACCGATACAGCGACAATAATCAAAGCAATACATGAAATGATAAAATACATTGTCCGCAACATGATGATTCTCCGCAACATCAGCAATCTATTAGTAGAAGAAAAAAAATGCGAAGGTAGAAGAAACATCTTATCCAGATAAAATCACTATTGCCATATTAAGAAGCCAACAAAAGGATCAACCTAGTATTCATCCATTAAAATGATTGAAATGAAAAGAAATCGGCCCCCATTCAGTAATAACTCAGTGGCAGTACTTTCAGCGTGGTTCAATTGCCGCTCCTGCTATTTGAGATTTTGAGGTCTCTGTTTTCAGATATCAGAATATAAGGCATGTCCTTGTCGCTAGGCCTAAATGGCAACCAACTTCAGTAAAGCAACCAATTACAGAAGCTTCAATCCTCCAGTCACATCATCAACCATGTCGGCCGGTCCTGCAATAGCAATATTATTTAGACAAGTGGTCTTGGAGGTCATACTAAAATATTAAAACAGGGAGTAGGTGAAAATCAAAGGACTGCACAAAAGCGGGTACATACCAAGAACAGCCATGACTGTTCGCGAATCTGCAGGATAAGAAAGACAGCATTGAAAAACATTAGAGAAGTAGCCAGGAATTTTATTTTATTTTTTTTAAAAAAAAAACATCTGCAGTTTTATTTGATAAGATATGAAGATAGTATGCCTGGGCTGAATCCAAGATGGAGAGTAAAGCCACTTAAGTATTCATTACTATTCTTCCGGAGATTCATTTATATTCCCCTAAGTGGTAATTGTTAAAACACAAACTCAACACACACACAGCCTACATGCACACTAATTAGGAATAATGAGGTTTCCAAAAATTCTTGTAGTTTCAGGTTTAAGTTCATCTTAGCAGCTTCTCTAATGCAAATACAGCTAAGCTGCACTAGGTGGGTACTGTAGGTAAATCATTGTTTGACCACGGTTAAAATCCAAGAGGCTTGGAAGAAAATAAGCTCATTAAACAAAACATGCCCATAAGAAAAGTGGGACATTTCATCAAAAAAAGGAACTTATGTACAGTGTATACAACTATAAATGCTAGAAATTTTGACAGAATTTGATTCAGCATCATACTTGGAGCTATTTGAGTTCTTCCAGCATCTATTACAATATGTGTAGGTATATGAATTGACTTCGCCCTTCCCTGCAAATAGAAGAAAGATACCATGATCAGAAAAACAACAAGGTAAGGAATAGTTCAGAAGAACACTTTTCATTTAGCATGCAAAAAAAAAGGATAAGAGAAAAGAAAAGAGGAAAAAGAAAAAATTCATATAAAATGAAAAGATAGGTAGGTTTCCATAACAAAAAGCTTAAGAGCATAGCACTGATGAAATCAAAATTTATTACTGAAGTATGCACCACTCAAAATCAAATAATGGCTTAAGTCAGTAGTCAACCAGCAATAAGTACTTGAATTAAGTAGCAATAGATATATATTCCTTCTTACAAAAAAATATTGCACAACTGTGGCAGAAATCAGAATATCAACGCCACAAATATCTGAAGATTAAATAAAAAGCTAAAGACATTAGAAAGAAAAGGCTTAGCACAGCAGGACCAGAGACTATAGGTCCCAAAAAAGTCAAAATTTTGTATTGAGGAAGAGAATGAGATAATGAAAGAAGCGAATTTGGATAATTAGGCCTTTAATTTTCTGCTTTCCATTTTTCCATTGTAGTTAACATGGCGTTAGGAATCTTAGGATAACTAAATGTGACTATGATAACGCAAATAATCAGCAGAACAAGTGCAACAAGAAGTTCATAGCTACCACAGAAAACATCATGTCAACACATGGGCATTTATATAGGGACACTATAACTGTCAATGGTAGTGACTCCAGTACAAAATTCAGTGTTATAACCATACAAGATAAGATGACTTCTAATCAGCAGGGAATTACAGTGAGGAAAGCAACATGGATTGAACAGAGTCTTAAGACAAAAGAAACTGACGAGTACTAAAAAATGCAGGAAAAAGAACAGTAGCTCTCAGAAATCAAGCAAGGCCCAGCTTTACTAATATAACTGGGGGGACGAAATAGGATCGATAAAACAAAGGGGAAACTAAAAAACTACCAAAGAAGGGTAATACAAATTCCATCTGGAAAAAGGAATTATGCAAGATATAGCCTTTAGGATGTGTATAAGATAAGGCTGTGATTGAGATTTTCTCTTTCCTAGTAAAAGAAGTGCTTGATGCTTCTATGTATATAGGATATAGAAAGGGGGAGGAAGGAAAGGTTCCTGAGACATCTAGCAGATACCAAGATAAATGGCAATAACAGAATAACAGATACCAAAATATTAGAACTTCTTAACCTACGAAAGCTATTGAACCATTCTCACCTGTAAGTTAAGCAAGTCTTCCTCGCTTTCAATCTTGACAACTACTTTAACCTGCCCACACATCTCCCACCTGCACAAAGGTATGATAACGCTAAGTATAGTACATGAATATAAAATAGGAAATAATATCAACAAAGAAACTTCACAGTTGAACTCACCTGTTTAATGCTTTTGGGGCTCGATTAAGAAGCTTTTTGTAGAGACCCAATGTTGCATGACTGCTCAGAAGATTAAAACACAATATTAAACCACTGAAAAACTAAGTTAATAAAGGAGCAATCCTGTAACTCCAATGCATGAACTTAACACATAGAAGGCAAAAAAAAAAAAAAAAAAAAAAACACATACACAAGAAAATGACACAATGTGACGGTTCTAAGGACTGGACTGGACTGGATAATATGCCACAGAGAGGCATGAACAGACAGCAGCTTTAATAAAAAGAACCAGATAGTCGTGTGATTGCAGAGTATTCAAACAAACATATGAATGGCATAATACAAAAGGATTGAATAAAAATAAATCTAAGGGGATGCAACAATTAACAAAGTAAGTTTGTGGCACAAAACAGAACCTGACAGGAGTGAACTAAATCAACAATCTATCACACCTTTACAATTCTTAATGAAGAAATGTTCCAATAAACATATAAAGAATAATAGCAATAAAATTACAGATCACAAGATTAGAGATGTGGAGCCAGTGAGCCACTACCTGCACTGGGCAGCAATCTTTCCTTTACCCATCTTCAAGTCATTCCTCACAACCAATACCTTTTGGAAAATACAAACAAAAAGACTATCAGTTCTTCATGGACTTCATATTGACTTTATACTCAAATTGCTTATGCTGCAACTATCTCTCACGAAAGGAAAGAGTAGAAAGGGCAATGCACCATTTTAAAATCTTCAAGAACGTCAGCAAGCTTCTCAATCTCAAGGGACTCTTGAGCACGATTTTTCTTGCCTCCACTTTTGGTAACGCTAGCTTTAGGTGCAGTAGAAGAATCAAATAAACGAGCAGGATGACGCGCACCAAAGTAGTATCCCAATGCAAGACACCCTGCTCCGACTAGAATTGCACTTAGCCATGTCAGAGCCATCATCATGAGGCCGAAACAATACTCCCAGCAGCACCTTAAATCTTATAACCAGTCAATAATAACCTATAAAATCAGATAAGTTAATTATATACAGCAATAATTCCAACATTCATAATCAGCATATGCGCTTGGATTAAGAAACCAAATACATCAAAAGGAAGGAAATGCAATGAAAAGCATTTCATCGCCTGAGGATGAGGTCCATTTTTAAATTTTAATAACAAAAAACAACTACTTGTCAGTTGTCACTAGCTCCCTACGACCTTGACAATCAATACAATTAAACAAACGAGACAAGATACAGCCGTGTGACAAGAATTTAATATCCAATATATAACTATGGAGATATCTACAATAATTCCCTTATGACATGGTTTAGCCTACCTAGAGATATAGTTATATACACGCGGGTGCACGATCAAATGAAGAGCAAAAACTAAATTTGGGTTATTTGGGTTCACGGTACACCGAGTTTGTATAAAATATTTCACCTAGGTACCCAAACACTTCACTACTAACAATACATCAACTACATTTGGGTATTCAATCACTCCTTCAAACGCCCACGAATCACCGACATCGAAAAGGGCCACCCATCTTTAATTTGATAAGTTTGTATACTGCTGCAGTCTCTAATTTGACACATTTGTATACTGCTGAATAAGCAACTCAATATGCTAAAAACCACATATATAGCTAAAGCAAGCATATTTGACCATCATTCACCCAAAAATATTAGCAAAAAATATATCTAACCATTCAATTTACCCAATAGCTAATTATTGAATTTATTAAAACTAACGCAATCCAAATATATAATAAATTATTAGAAAAGGGCAAAAATCAATACTAGTAAAATATGATTAATAACAAAGCAAAAATCGAAAAAACAATTGAAAAATTACGAATGAGTACGAATAACTAAAATTTTGCAACAGTAAAATATGATTCGAAAAAGAATTAGTACCTAAAAAAATATCGTCATCATCAAATTCAATCGAAAGAATGAAGAAGAATTGCAAGATCAAATGATCATCAGCATGCTGCCCTGAATGTTTGTGGGCAGCTGAAGATGAGGAGAGAGAGAAAATGGTGGTTTTAGGAGAGATAAAGGGGTTTTTACTGCTGCAGAGAATAATGGTGGTTTTAGAGAGACTGCAAACCCAAAAACCATTTCAAGATTTTTGACTTGCCCGCTTACCCGTATCGGCTTGGATCCGAATTTTTTTTTTTATTTTTTTTTTATTTATATTCAATATTTTAGTCGCATGTTAAGAGAAAGGGGGGCAAGTGTGTTGTACATTAGCAGTGTTTGGAGTTGAACAAGTTTGAAAAAATTATTGTTCAAGTGATATTATCAGTTATGTACTCATGTACAATGTATCCTCTTATTAATATAAGTAATAATCATTGTGAGATTAACTATGTGTTCATAGAGAAAATACAAGTTGTCAATAACTTGGGTTAATGTTGTAATTTTTTTCTACAAATGTTTATATTTACAAACAATAACATAAAGTTTTAATAGAGCACCGAAGAACTTCAACCGAAAATGGAATAACTTCAATAGATGGAGAAATCAAAGAACTTCAAGGGGCTTCAATGGAAGAATGCAACCCTTCCTCGTAAGGGCTAATGATCCCCTTCTTTTCTCCCTTTTTGGTTAGGGATTTCATTTAATCACCGGCTGAATATATGGTGGTGAAAGTGATTTTTCACGATCCACTTCTATAGAGGAGGAGGAAAGCACAAAGAAGATGAGGATGAAGAATTAGATGGGGGCGAGAAGCATAAGGAAACATCAAAAAATTAATATGAAACAAAATAATAAAAAAAAACCATATAATTCCTCTAATTTATAACGAACTATGCCATTTTGAGGAACACCCATGTTTCTTATGTTGAGGAAGTAGGGCTCCCTCGAGTTCATGTGGCTTAGCTTAAAGAGTTAATATGTCTAAGAATTTCCACTGCGTTTATGTTACTCCCTTCATTCCCTTTAGTTTTTTACGTTTTCATTTAAGTTCCTTTTTACGAGTATTTTTAACATTTAGGACTTTTTTTAAGACAAATTTTGTACAAAATTACTCTTGTTTTACAATTTAAAAACTCAATTGTCTTCAAATTTCCATGTGCATTTGTACTATTTGTAGTATTTTAATGGGTTTTCAATACTCATTATTACTTTTTCCATCCCCTCTCTCTGATCTTCTATTTTCGTCACCCCACTTGTACAATTTTTTTATTTTTTTTTATCTAGATAGAATTGTACTTTCAATCATTGAATTAATGTCAATATACCTCAACTTTACACATTTCCTTATTAAAAACGCATAATTTTAAACGTCAAAAACAAAAGGGAATGGAGGAAGTAGTATGTTACTAGTTTGTTAGTGCAAAATTTTCCTTTAATTTTTTTTAATGCATGAGTATCACTTATTTGTAGTGTTATTTTCACTAATTAACTTGTTGTTATTAGTTTATTACATCTAATTATATACTCAGTATCTTATAATTTGACATCCTACAATACAGATTAAAGAAAAATATAATTGTGTAAAACTTTCAAAAAGCATACTTTAAATTTGACATCCTACAATATAATCATACTTCCTTCGTTTTTTTATACTTGCAACACTTCCCTAAAATGGAAATGTGACAATACTTGCAACACTCTGTAATTAGAAAGTTTTTTTTGTTAAAAGTTGTACTATTTCCCTTATTTTAATCTCATGACCAACTAAATTATACTCCTAACCATCTCTCACCCTCATTTTAAGTATATCAAATCATATAATCCCCACTTTTTTCTTCGATAATGTAAAAAGTGTGTTTGCAAGTATAAAGAAACGAAGGAAGTATTAAAAAGCATAATATGGGTTTTTTTTTTTTTTTTTTTTTTAAAGTAAGTAAGATGAAGGTTCTTACCAGATCGGAACCCTTCACTGGTCAACCCAATCTGGGTTTGTGGGCTAGATAATTTGGGAGAGTGGAGGGTAGGTAAGGGAATCCTAACCCCCAAATAATTGTCACTAGTGGGGATTGTACCTCCAACCTCATAGTTGGAAGGTGCTCTCCTTTCCACTATATCAAACTTAGGCCCTGTTTAGTTCACCTTATTTTTGCTTATCTAAACTGATTTGATCCGGTCTGATCTTATTGTCTGATTTGACCAAACTTTGACATTAAGTGTACGATAATCTGTAAGGAAAAAATATATCAAGTGAGATCTTGTTAGATTCGTAATAATGTGTATTTTATTAATATGTAATTTTCATAATTTTTTTTATTACGAAATTAAAGATGTTTAGAGATAAAAAATTGCACATAAAACGATAATTTGATCTGAACATATTTTTTCTAATCTGATCTAATCTGAACTTATTTTCAAGTAAAAATAAGTTGAACTAAACAAGGCCTTAGCTTGGTGAAAAACATAATATTGTATGATATATCCAAAGAGCAATATCATGTGATGGATATAGTATTATAGTATTATATATATACACATGAGTAATTAACTTTCACTACATATATAATATGTTCAACAATAAAGTTAAGTACCAAAAAAAAAAAAAAAATTAGATCTCATTTTACATGAGTGTTTTTTCATTTGCAAATTTCACAAGCAATTTATATTTACTTACTATTATTTTTATTCATTTCATTTCATCAATATATTAGTCCATAATAAATGATAATAACTTTATAAAATGAAGGAAATACTACTTATTCCTCAAAAGAAAAACATAAATCAACAACATAAAAAAAAAATCAAAAACTCTATAGCCTACATACACAATACGGAATACAACCAATTGTACAATAAAAATTGCCAAAAAAATCCAAGAATGTACTAGTATGTGAAATTTAGTTGTTAGAGAAAGGGTAAAGTAGGTAACGCATAAAAAGGAACGAATGACGACACACTAGACTAGAAAAGAAGCAAGTACTTTACCAAGTACTGAAAATTAAAAATATCATCGGAAGAACCTTCGATCTCATCATCGTCGTATTCTTCTAATTATCGCAACATTTTCTCCCCTTTTTCTCTCTCCTCCGAGTTTCTTGTTCTTCATCATCCACCTTCATTTCCAAGGTAAGATTATCCAATTTTCTTTATTTTTTTTGCTATATTTCTGCAAATTAAAGATGCATTTTCCCTGTATGCTGTTCGATCTGCTTAGTCAACTTTAATTTGACCGTATTATTACTTCAATTTCGTTGGATTTTACTAATTTTAGACTGTGTTTTAGCTAATTATTTGTTCGAATTAGTGCTGTATTTTAGTTGAGTTTTGTGTTGGATTTTTGTACCTAATTTGATGATTTCGTTGTCTTTTTAATAAATTCTTGATCAATTCTTGTTTTTTTGTGTTTGGACTTTTTCTAGGTCTTTCAACTTTGAATCTTCTTTGTTCCTTTGTTTCCGTGTTGAAATTTTGATAAAATTTGGTGGAATTTTATAATTTGGGTTCATTTGTGACTTTGAAAAACCCTATTTTTGTAGCATTTTTTTTCCAGATTATAATGTGCTTGACGAGTTTTAAATTGACTTGGAATTTTCTATTGATTGCCGTTTTTGCTGATTTTGCATATTTAGGGGTAATTTGTCGTTGTTGTCGACGCCAGTGCTGTGTTCTGATAACCAGTGGTGTTGTTAGGTTAAACCTTGAAGTTGGTTGTCGTATTTGGGGTTGTAAAGATGAGTGATAACTTGATGGAGAAAGTTACTTCATTGGGTGAGCGTCTAAGGATCGGCGGTACTGAGGTTGGTAAGAAGATGAGCGAGGGTGTGAGCTCGATGAGCTTCAAGATGAAGGAACTATTCCAAGGGGGAACAAATCAGGCTGATAAAATTGTCGAGGAAGCAACTGCTGAGACTCTTGAGGAGCCAGATTGGGCTACGAATCTTGAGATATGTGACATGGTTAATCAAGAGAGAGTTAATAGTGTTGATTTGATTCGAGGAATAAAGAAGCGGATTATGTTAAAGACCCCTAGGATTCAGTATTTGGCTATGGTGTTGCTCGAAACTATTGTTAAGAACTGTGAAAAGGCATTCTCTGAGGTGGCATCAGAAAGGGTTCTTGATGAGATGGTGAAGTTGATTGATGACCCTCAAACTGTTGTTATGAACAGGAACAAGGCACTTATGCTAATCGAATCCTGGGGGGAGTCCACAAATGAGCTTAGATACTTGCCTGTATTTGAAGAAACATACAAGGTATGTCCATATTTTAATTTGCATATCCATCTTCCTTTTCTTTTTTTTTCCCCCCGCTTTTTACCAGAATGAAAATACATTTTATCATGTTTCAGTCTTCTGCTTGTCAAAAAATAAAGAAGTTCTCAAATTATTACGGAGTAATTGGAGTGAATGTGGATTTTATTATTTGATTTTTTTTTTTTCTTTTTTGAGAATATAACTCAATAACTCAAGATGTAGAATGATGGGGGAAAAGATTGGACACTCCCCCGGTCCCTCTTTGTGACCTTATCCAAGTATGGAGTATTTATTTGTTTAGACTGAGATTAACGGTGTGTTTGGATGAAGGAAATGGAGGGAAGGGAAGGGAAATGGAGAGATGGGGTATTCTTCATTTGGATAACAAATGAGGAAGGAAGGGAATTGGAAAGGAGGGAAATAAAGGGATTAAATTGTAGGAAATTGATCCCTCCAACAATGGAGAGATTTGGAAGGAAAACTCGCCATTCTTCTCTCCCCTCCTCTTCTCCTCCCTCCCCTTCTTTTCCTTCCCCTTTCTTTTTCCGAACATACTGTCACTATGTTTGGATAACACTAATGAAGGGAAAGAGAGGGGAAGGAAAAAGAGGGAGGGGAAAGGGAGGTGAGGGGAGGGAGGAGGTTACCTTCCATTTTCCCTCCAAATCTCTCCAACAATGGAAGGATTTGGTTTATTTAAAGGGGAAGGAAAATGGATCCTTCCAATTTACTTCCCTTCTCTCCTTACATTAGGTATCCAAACAAAGGATGATGCATCTTTTCTTTTCTCTTCTCCTCCTTTCCCTCCATTTCTCTCTATCTAAACATAGTGTAAAATTCAGGTGTTACACATGCTATGGTCATCTCTTATTAGACACTCACCCTATATAAGTTGATAAGCCTTATAATCAGGCGTTTCCTCCATCCGTGTTTTAGCTTCACAGGGAAGGGGGAAGCATATGTTGAAGTCTTAAGACTGCATCAAAACATGTAGTTTAATAATGTGTTTCACTTATGTTAAGTAGACAGTATATTATTTAGGTTGGAAGTTCATGTGTAACTATTTTTTATAATTGAAAGTCATACGCAATTTTCAGTATTTATAAAGGGCTATATACCACAGTTTTTTATTAAACTTCCTGAAATGCAAAAACTTTTATAACCTCTTTACTTTGTACTTTCCTGTATGCACATCAAAAGTATATCATTCAAATGATCCAATCTTTCTTAGGAATGCTCCTGAATTAGAATGATTTAAGGTTTTCTCCTTTTTCTTATACTAATTTTTGCTTGACTCTCTTTTTCTAACTTGTTATGGAAGTTCATGGCAGTTCTGTTGATTAGATAAACATAAGTTTTTGGCATATTTCCTTTGGAATGCAGACTTAACATAGTTGTATTGCTTAAGATTGGAATATATAAATGAACCTATAGTAATATATTACCCTACTCTTTCATTCTAACGTTTTATTCTTTGCTTAAAAGAGCTTGAAGTCGAGAGGAATCCGGTTCCCAGGGCGTGATGATGAGAGTTTGGCACCTTTATTTACCCCTCCACGCTCCGTCTCTGAAGCAGAATTGAATGCAACTCTTGCACAACGTGATGTTCCTGTACAAACCTTCTCAGCTGAAGACACAAAAGAAGCATTTGATGTAGCACGGAACTGTATTGAACTTCTTTCTACTGTTTTATCATCTTCTCCTCAACAAGATGTGCTGCAGGTAATTTCTGTTACTCTTGCTCCCTCTAAAATCATAGAATATTGACTTTTTTTAGGATCATTCGATGTACCTTTAGAGACGAAGCTTGTGTTAGATTTCATTAGAAGCATAATATGCTTGGGGATCCTATGCATACTCAGTATATACTGCCTCACCTACTTTGCATGATTGTTATATTTAAATTTTTTTTATTTATTCCAGTCAATTGATTTGATGGATTTATAATCCCTGACATTTGGTTGTACCCTTGTTGGACATCCTGCCATGCTTATACTGTAGTCAGCAGTAAAGGTGAGATAGCTCTAACAGGCTATCAGCTGAGCTACCCAAGATTCCTTACTAGTCTATGATTCATCTACACTGCTCTGTTGCTAGAGATTTGAGTATACGCTATTTTAGTACTCTATATACCTTGTGCCTGTTTCTTATTCTTTCCCCTTCTTGAAGATGATTACATTTTGGTGAGCAATATTATATAGCTTGGGCAGTTAATTGCTGTGATGACTATATGTTAGCATTGAAGAATCTTCTTTGAAATTCATTTTGCATTTTGGCCACTTCAGATTTTTATGGCAGAAGAGTATAGATGTTTGATTGTAAGACCTAAAATTGTGAAATTTTTAGTGAAGTTGCGATCCAGTTGTGTTTCCAAACCAGTGTTTTTAGGTTTCCAGTCTATTGTGCATCCCCACCACTCTTGTACCTTTGGGTTGCTGTAGTTAGGCTGGATCATTCTAGCGTTGTGGGCCTTGTGGTTGATCTGAGAGAAGGTAGTGTTGGTCACAGAGGCATTGTGGAGGTTCATAGAGGAAGAATTTAGGCAAGAGTAAAGAGAACAAAGTGGTTAAGGCGGTTCAGGACTGGCTTATTACACAACTGAACAGGGTTTGTATAACTTTTGAATCAAGCCATTTGCATGTGATGTGATCTTGCTTAGACCATATAGTTAAGAATACGGAATTGTTGCAAGACTTTGCCAATTGATTGAAAAACTAGAATTTGTTGAGGAATCCAGCAATCAGGCTAGCTGACCTATGTTTGAACCAGCCACCCACTTCCTTTTTTTGCTGTCCCAGTATCTGAGATTATGCTCCGTGCAGATCAGGAGGTGTCAAAGGTCAATATGTTCATAGTGATGCTTTTGAAAAATGTTAGTTTGTAAGGTTTCCCTGTACCATTTGTTCAGATTGTTTTAGAGTTTAGACTCCTTTTCTGTGAGTATGAAGAATTGAAGATTGCTTTTGTTGGCTCTATAATGGTAGAATCGCAAGCTGTGACATGTTTTCGGTAGAACTAGATCCAGCTTTCGGTTTAACTAGAGCCAACTAGCTCTTCTTCCAAATTTCAATCGCTCTACGTCGGGCACCTGGTTACAGCTCTCAGCATTATTATCAGTATTGATTACTTGGTACAATATTTAGCTGTCAATATCCATAGCAGATTTGAAGTTTCCCAACTGACTACTATTTGGGTCTCTCTAGGAACCGCATTCTCCGAGACTCTGACTAGTTGCAAAGTCTTTGATACACTTTGTTGTGATGCATCCCAATGAGCATGACCATCTAGGATTTAATTCTAGGCTTCCCACGGTCCCATCTCATATCATAGTATGTGAATTTGATTGTCCAGAATCCACATTCATTGTCATTGCCTTGACAGCTGACAAATTTCCTCAGGCCTTTTGTTTTAAATAAAAAATCCTATTGAGATATGCCACAGATATTATGTTCCTCCATTGTTCATCCCTCAGCAACACTAATATTTGACTAATTATTACCTTTCCGGACTCCAGAATCATGACAATTGACAACGCCATTTGCATTCTATAATTAGATTGTGTTGCTCTAAAGGTTTTTTGTCTCTTCCCTGCACTCAATATGTAGCAATTTTTCATGCCCTTCTGAACCAGAATGCCTGGTCTGCTGCATGGCTGATTAGGTAAAATTCATGGGAGTCTGCATACGACTATTAAAATTCATGGCTGATTAGGTAAAATTCATGGGAGTCTGTACAAGGACCTCAAGGCCTTCTGAATTCAGATTGAATTTCTTTTTAGTTTTGCATATTGGTATAAAGATTAATTTTATCACTTCTCAGTATTGCTTATGATATGTGTTAGCAAGTAATTTTCAGCTTAACCATTTTGTACCATCTTCATGTCGGGCAATTGGATTTTATACTCACTGCTTCTGTTACTTGGTATTCCTTGGTGGATTTTTTTTTTACATTTTAAACTGATGCACTTGCTCTGATGTGCTTGACTTAAGTTGTTTCTTCCCTTTGGCAGGATGACTTGACTACAACGCTGGTACAACAGTGTCGCCAGTCCCAATTCACTATTCAGAGAATCATTGAGACTGCTGGTGATGATGAGGCTCTTCTTTTTGAGGCCCTAAATGTAAACGATGAGATCCAGAAAGTCATCTCCAAATATGATGATATGGAAAAGCCCTCTACTGTCCCATCAGCACCAGAACCAGCCATGATTCCTGTTGCTGTTGAGCCTGAGGAGTCTCCACGGGCTGGGAAAGAAGATTCGCTTGTAAGGAAACCATCAGGATCCCGAGGAAATTCTCATGGAGGGCTGCATGATGACATGATGGATGATCTTGACGAGATGATCTTTGGGTCGAAATCTGGCACCCCGACAAATTCTGGTATTGAGCCAAAGAAACCGGATTCAGCAAAAGATGATCTCATTTCCTTCTGACTTTACATATACATATATGAGTGGCTGTCTGGTGTGATATATATGTGTTTGATGCCTGGATATGTGTTTGAGGCTAAAGGAAATGAATGTGAATTTTATAAGGATTGATAACATTTTCATTGTGTCTGGCCGCTCCTTTGTAAGTAGATTCTTCTCAGATTCTTGGATTTTTAGTTCCAGTAATCTTGAATTATCTAGGAGCTGTGCTTGTGTTTACTTGATTATTGTTCCATTGGTCGGCTTGTTGTTTAAGCATGGAAAATAGTTAAAGCATGTTGTCATTCTGGCCTCCGGGCCTAAAGGGTAAACATATTATTTTGCTTTAGCCTACCATTATATTCCATTGATCTACGTTGAATTAAGGAATACCCATCATCTTCTATCATAGTGACTTCTGTACGAGTATATGAACCTGACAGGATCTAGTCGTATCACCTAATTAAAAATAATTCCTAAATCCTCTAACTAAAGTAGATAGGGAAGTAGGGTCGAATCTATAGGGAAGCAATGTTCTTCTATTCCTATCCAACAATTATAATCTAAATTATCAGGTAACCAATTTGTATTTGTATGAATTGAACTAATAATAAAACTAAGCAAATAAACTAGAAGAATAATCAATAATAAAAAGCTCTAGAGTATAGGTTCACCAATAAATAATACTCCAGAGTAAAACATACGATCAATTATCAATGCATAAATTAATCAAATTATAAAGGGCTGTCGCTACGTATTATAATCACATAATTAATCTACTGGTATTAAATCTCATCTCTCGAATCTCGACCTAACCATTAATAGATTAACATGCCTATTGAAACTAAGCTTAAACATCAATTCTCATCTCTCGAATCAATATTGCTAGACTCATACAATTAAACCAGGCCTAATCTAATTGCATAGCATTAAATTAATCAATAGGAAATTAATCAATCATCAATAATAAACAATATTAAATTACCCCTTCGTATTATTCATGGATCCCCACAAACCCTAGAATTAAACTACTCGTGCATAATTAAATCTAAACTAAGCAAGGCAATTAAAGAAAGCATAATTAAATCAAAGCAATTAAATTACTGAAAATAAAAAGGGAAGAAATCGTTACCAAAGTAGACGGAAGTAAAGAATTGCATAAACTAAAAGTGTCAAGGGGGATCAAGAGTATTAACTAAAAATTTAAAACTAAAAACTAAGAAATAAAACTAATGAGAAATGTAGAGAGAGATAAAGAGAGAGAGAGAGAAAAAAAAAGTGTCCCAAACTCGCTTCACAAAAGCGTATTTATATTAAACTAAAAAGATAAAACAAAATAAATCATTAAACCCTTTAGAAACACGCGCCCCGTCGGGCGCGCCTTTTTTTATTCTTTTAAAGCTTCCTCGCGCCCGGTCGGGCGCGCATCCGGGCGAAGCGTGCCCGGACCTTCTCCTCTCGCCTGGCCGGGCGCGCCTCAGGGCGAGCACTGCCCGGTCGGGCGGATACTTGGGCTTACACTTCTTCGTCCTTTGGGCCTCGTTACCTTAACCCAATTCGTCATCCTTCTTGGATCGAATTGCCCAAGCTCCAAATTTCCTCATTGAGCCCTTAATCACCGGATTGAATCATCAATTACGGTCTTGGGCTTCTAAACACGATCATATAAATACGTTTCAACTCCAATGCTCGCGGTGGCTCCATTAAATGCCGGAAAATGTTCCAAATCTGCAGTTTCCTGTAGAATAATACCACAACTACGAAAACACTAGAAAACGCATATTAGTAATAAAATTGGCTCTAAAGAGCCAAAAATACTCCTAACTATGATCACGGGACGGGGATAAATCACTATATAAAATGAACATATCAGAACCATTAATAACTTAGTTATTAATACTAAGTTACCATGAATCCGCCATAAATGTTAAAGCAGAAATGTAGGGCAAAAAAGTAGTTTTTTCTAGAGGTATTCACAAGTATGGTTAGTCGGACAAATGATTAGGGCCATAAGCATCATGTCTAAAAGCCGCTTAAAATAGGCTTGCAAGTAGGTTTTGAACTAACTGACTAAGATTGAAGTTTGAATCCCCAAAGCCTAGCCAACCCCCTACCCCATTCCGAATTGTCATCAAACACTAAGAAGTTTCGTAAGTCGTAACCAATTTGTATAAGACTGTGTTACCATTGTAAGACAACTTTTGTTACAATCGTAAGACCACGTTTATGAGTTAATATGAACTTATTATGATGGTAAGACGATCTTATTTAAAAATTTGTTTAAGCATGATAACTAATTTTCTCTTTCAGCTTCATTTACTCAATTGTTGTCCCGACTTAAGTTTATCAAAAACCCAACACGATATGATTTTTTATTAATGGGTCCAAAACGTGAGCTAGCACGGCTCAACCGACGGGTCTAGTGTCGTTCTTTCCTCTACCGTCACTCCATCAATTTACCATTGATCACCATGTGAAAACAAACACTCAAACAGAGATCTCAAAACTTTCCCACTTCACTCTATTCACTATTCCCCCTTCTCCTGCTCACTTTTTCTCTCCTACCTTCCAACAATGGCAGGAAAACACCTCCACTCTTCTTCTTCATCTTCCTCAAGAGAAAGACCAATCTACACTTCTCCAATCATCATCATCATTCTCTCTCTCCTCACTTTCTTCTTCATCGTCTTCTTCTTCTCCTCTGCAACTCCTTCTCTCTCCTCCAAATCCTCTTTCTCTATCCCAAACCCTAACCCTAATTTCGAGTACTCTTTCGTCACATCGCTCGAGAATTTCCTCACGAACAAGCTCCCCAAGCATTTGAATGATGATACAGCGAGTTCCGCTGACGATGAGAGTGTGAAGAAGCTCGATGATTTGATTTGGAAGAGAGAAAATGAGAGAATTGGTGATGAATCGTATTATTCTGTTGGTTCGATGCCGATTAGGGTTTATGTGTATGAAATGCCATCGAAATTTACTTATGATTTGTTGTGGTTGTTTCGGAATACTTATAAAGAGACCTCCAATTTGACCTCTAATGGTAGCCCTGTTCATCGTCTTATCGAACAGGTGAATTTCTGCACTATTCTATTGAGATTCAGGCATATTTTGTTGTCTTTGATTCTGCTTATGAAATTACTTTGTTGATTTGATTAGTTATTGCTGTGTGTTGAAGCATCAATTTGTTTATCATCTGAGAATTATTGAAACTGGAATTTTAGCGTGTGAGCTTTCCGACAATTAAACTCGAAAATCAATTCGAACACGAAAAAGGCAGAAAGAAAGTTGAAGCAACTCGCTACTTAGAGCTTCACAAAACTTAAATTACTTGCCTTTTTAGTTGAACTCCCTCGGTCCCCAATTTTGTGGGCAGCATTGCTGCATTGGTTAGAAATTATTGTTAAGGATTTGTCTTGAAATACCATACTAATTACGCTTGTTAATTCATATGGTTGTTGATAACAAGCATCTTATTATGAAACTGCGAATCAAATCCTACATTAGTAAGTGTGATTTGAAAGTACATTGGTGTCGATTGCTTATTGGCTCAGTTTTCTTTATAGTGCTGTTGCCTATGATAATCTGTTTAAGGATGAGAATGATCTACTTTTGTTTACTCTTTCGCAGCATTCTGTTGACTACTGGCTTTGGGCTGATCTGATTGCTCCAGAGCCAAAAAGGCTGTTAAAAAACGTCATACGCGTTCACAAGCAAGAGGAAGCTGATCTATTCTATATCCCATTCTTCACCACTATAAGCTTCTTCTTGATGGAAAAACAGCAGTGCAAAGCACTTTACAGGGTGTGAGTGCTTCTCTGATATTCATTTTCTTTGTTTTTTGCTTTGTTTTTCCTGCTCTAGTTAAACCTCGTATTGATGTTTGGTTTATGGTGTGTGCAATTTTGCATTGGATTGTTATCTGTATGTGGTATGTCATTGAAGTTTTTGCTGATGAAATTTTGATTCTTCAGAATTGTATCCAAAATTCTAAACTACCTCAGAGTCCTTTTATGATTATAGGTGTGAGAATATTGTTATGTGTATGTCAAATTGTCAATGAAGTTTTTGCTGATGAAATTTTTTATTCTTCAGAATTGTATCCAAAATTCTAAATCACCTCCAAGTCTTTTTATGATATGAGCTCATCAGACAATCCAGTTTTGAATTTGAGATTGAAACGTGTCATTTATTGTTTCTGTAAACATGCAGCTTTAGTTCAGGACTTCAGGTCCGATGTTCAAATTCTGTATGATTATTTATCTAGTCTTTTCCATGCTTAATTTTATTCACAATTGCATGGAGCTCACTTGGATGAGGTTTTTCGTGCACATAATTTCAACATTTTTGTTTCTTCCCCTCTCAAGGTTTTTTTTTGCTATTTAACAAATTGTTTGACAGCTTTGCTTCCTGAAGTAGCAGTAGTTTGTCTAATATAACTATTTAATCGACATTTTATCGTTGTGGGGCCTTAGTCAATACCCTGAAGCTGGCCAAGTTCCTCCTTCAATCTTTTTCTCTGAGATGATGGTTTCTTCTGTATCTTAATGTTCTTGTCAAGTAACTGTAAGTTATGCTTTGATGTAGGAAGTTTTGAAATGGGTGACTGATCAGCCGGCATGGAAGCGTTCTGGGGGTAGAGACCACATACTTCCAGTTCATCATCCCTGGTCATTTAAATCAGTTCGTAGACTTATGAAAACCGCAATTTGGCTATTACCTGACATGGACTCAACAGGAAACTGGTTTGTGATTGTTTTTGTGATTTAATTTCCACCGAAGAAGTTAATGTGGCTGATTTGGATACTATGTGTTGGATTTAGGTACAAGCCTGGCCAGGTCTACCTCGAGAAAGACCTGATTCTGCCATATGTTTCTAATGTGGACTTTTGCGACACATATTGTCTACGTGAATATGAATCCAAGAGAAGTACACTGCTATTTTTTCGTGGGAGACTTAAAAGAAATGCTGTAAGGAACCTTCTCTTGATAGCTAGCATTCAGTATTTTATTTGGAATTGTTATAGATAATTTGTGTTGTTTTGGGACTATTAGGAGTAACTTGAACTGAAATACTTCCTACTCTTTTTATGCATGGTAAGTCGTGCATACTGCAGTTTAAGATTTCCAAAATGGGTTTGTATCAAAGACAAAGTCTATCGACATGTTTTCATTTTTTCTAATTCTTTTGCTGCTATACCTTTATGATATTGTATAGCATTCCCTATAAAGTTGAATGTTCTTTAAAATATTTGGGCAAGATACCTTTTGCAATGCCGTCTAATGAACTTTCTAAGTGTCTGTGGAATGTGAGTGGAAATATGTTATGAGTTGGAGGTAGTGGATAGACATTAGACTTGGATATTGTAACTATTCATTATCATTCTTTCTTCCTTGTTAAATTTGAGCTTAAGGCAAATGTTTTGTGTACATGTCTAATGATTTTCTTTTTAGTTATTTAAAAGCAATGGTGCTTTTGATTGCTGAAAATAAAGTTTTTGTCTGATAATGCTTGTGAAAGAAGAAAGACATTTGTTGGAAATACCATACACAAGGTGTTAAATGTCTTTACTTATATTGCTGTTCTGCTTTTCAGGGAGGAAAGATCCGATCAAAACTTGTGGTAGAGTTGTCTGGTGCTGATGGTGTAGTCATTGAGGAAGGGACATCTGGAGAGGCTGGCAAAGCTGCAGCCCAAAATGGAATGCGCAAGTGAGATATATGAACTTCACTTAGACAATCTACCTTAATTTTTTTTTTCTTTCGTTTTTAATTCTCAGTACATTCAATTGTGTTGAGATTTTTAGCTGAATAGTATCTTACATCTACAAATTGTGGTTGCTGAGTAGTTTTTCATGCTTGGCAGGTCCATCTTTTGCCTGAGCCCAGCTGGTGACACTCCATCATCTGCAAGATTGTTTGATGCTATATTTAGTGGCTGCATCCCTGTTATTGTCAGTGACGAGCTGGAGCTTCCATTTGAAGGAATCATTGACTATCGGAAGGTATGGCTATTGGCTATGGCAATGCCAATGCCATTTGGACTGTTTTAGCGTTTGACATGTCAATTTTTAAGTTAGGAATTTTTCAAATTAAAATGTCATTTTTGGGTTTCACATAGTATATTCACTATATTAGACCCTAAAAAGATTTACGTACACCTCTCAAGTGAATAGAATTTAACATAGCTTGTGTCATCATGATTTTTTTGACATGTTAAACTGCTAAGGACTAACAGTAGATTATCAACCATAATATCGTTTTTTTATAACTTACCCCCCCCCCCTTTTTTTTTCCTTTCATCCACAATGTTCGGTGTTAATGTTTTCTATCCATTACTGCTATTGTGCTATATATTGACTGTAATTTAGCATATTGCTGACTGCTAGCCACTAATTGCACACTGATAGACCAATCAGTAGTCAACTGAACTGATTGTATAGATATTGCATATTCATTTTTGCAAAGCTCTTCAATTATTATTCTTCTTCGTCTCTCTGATGGTAATATAATTATTAGACTTATGTTTCCTTTTTTTTTTTTTTTTTTTTTTTTTTTTTTTTTTTTCCCGTTGGAAGACGAAATTGAGGTGGATTTGAATTTCAAGCTTGATTGTTGTCGTACATTCTTGACTTTTTAATCTTTAAACTGATAGCTCAAGTTTGCTCAAGAGCTGCTATTACTGTATGCTGTCTGGCTGCATGACCTCCTTGGCTCCTTGGAATTTTGTAAAGCTTGGTTTGGATGCAATTAGTATCCCAAGGATCCCCAATTAGCTTTCTGCCCAGCTTGCACCTCTTATCCGAGTCAAGGGGTTAGTCCAGCTGGGCCCTATGTGTGTGCATCCCCAGTATCCTTTGACAAGCCGAATCTGAGTCTGCCCACATGCATAATAGTATCATCTATTATCTTGCTACTAGTATATAGTGCCCACATATTTTGTGACGTGCATTAGCATCTAGCGCTTTGTCAGCCTATGCTGCTGCTTGTCATTTGCATAAATTTTCTAAGTGTGTAACTGTTTTTTTTTTTTTTTTTTTTTTTTTTTTTTGAATTCTAAATGTTTAACTAAGTTCTGTGTGTCTTTCATTATTCCAAAAGGGTGACATTTGTATAGCTTAATTTGGATGCAATTGGCTCTAATAGTGTTTTGTTACTATTATTAGAAACCCACAAGTATTAATGTGAATCAGCATCTTATTAAGCTATGCTGCTCGCTATTTGCTTCAAATTTCTGGCTGTTTTCACTAAGTTGTCATAGTTGTCAAATAATCCGTTGATGTTATAAGTACTTTGAACTGAATTTTATACTCAAGATTCTTTTTGTCATTATGTATGCAGATGGCTGTATTTGTCTCATCAAATGATGCCTTAAGACCGGGTTGGCTATTAACACACCTTAAAGGATTTAGTCCTTCACAGATCAAAGAGAAACAAAAATTCTTGGCCATGGTAATTTTAAGTTTGTAATTTTTTGGCTGCCTAATAAGCCAGAAATGTTAGAAGCATCTTTTAATATGATTGAACTTGAACCATCTCTTCTCGTCTGCTCGTTACTTATCATCTTGCCTTTAACGTTATGTAAAAGAAACAGGAGAGATTTTCACCCTGGTTTCTAAACTGTTTTTGGGTTTGTTGTGGATTTCCATTTTGAACTAGCATAATTATCTTAATTGTCTTTTGCTTATGATAATTTATGACTGAAATTGTTTTTATTTTCAGTACTCGAGGCATTTCATATATTCAAATCCAGCACAACCTTTGGGTCCTGAAGACTTGACATGGAGAATGGTTCGTTTTTATGACTCATAACCTTGTCTATTTCTCGCCAACCCTTCACTTTGCCATGCAAACTTTGGCTTGCTTGTTAAATGTGTACTAGACAGCTCCCCCACCCAGTCCTTTGCCCTATTGATTTTCTGCTAACTTAAGAAAGATGCTGCAGATCGCTGGTAAGCTGGTGAACATCAAACTTCATATCAGGAGATCACAACGTGTGGTTCAGGGATCCAGAAGCACATGCACATGTGAATGCAGGCAGTCGAATTCCAGTATCTCAGGTCCCTTGCTATGACTGAAATTTAATCATAGATAACCCCTTCCACAGTTTTTTTTTGTAATTCCTTGTTGCTGGTGTAGAATTGCCTTTTTGGATTCACATGTTCATAATAGTTCAGTTATACGTCTCACTGTGTTTACTATTTGGATCAAGGAATAGAATGCTCACATCTCCAATTTGTAATATGTTATTCTTATCTTTGTTTTGGCAAAGAATACATTTTTTTTTCCTTGTGGGTAAGTTAAACCTTATTATTTAATGTCTCGATCCATATTTTCTCTTCTGCGGTTACTTTTGGTTTGTGATGAGTACCGGAACTTGTGAGTTTTTCCAAGTCCACAGGTCTTGCAGTTCATCAAGGCTAGATCCAAGGATGATTGATCATAAACCACCGCAGGTCTTGCAGTGCATCAAGGATGTTGAATTGGTCAAGTATGGATAGTCTAGCATTCATTTGCATTGAAATTAATCAGGATAAAGAAAAACTCTTACATTATGTCAACTTTCATGTTACTTGAAAAATTCCAACTTTGAGTTAACTCAGAATATTTACGAAAACAGTCTCAAATACAGAGTATTCTAAGTTTGATGTTAATTTAGGAATGCACGATAAAATCATAATCACATTTAACGGCGCAGCTTATATCATTACTGGGGACAGTCCTATAAAAATAACAAAAAGGACAATGAGGATAATAATGGTCCTCGCATGAAAAAGACAGCATCCATTATTCCCATACTTCTCGGCTTAGATCTTGCAAGCATATTATATTCTTTTTTCATCGTATATCATTATTGATTTGTTTTTTTTTTTTTTCGTGACATGATCATTATTGAATTTTGACTATATGTATCTTGACAATGACCTTATTAGGCCCTTGATAAATTGTAAATTAGTGAAGTATATGAAATGATATAGGTAGCAAAGACTATAATGACTTAATTAGGCCCTTAATAAATTATAAATTAGTGAAGTATATGAAATGATTAGGGTAGCATAGACTATAAAGGCGGTGCACATGAATTTTGTACCTTCGACTTTAATTTTCTTTTGATTTGCAAATTCTTGGAACGCCAGCATGTATATTCCTCTTGATCTCGATCGAGATCAGACCATTATTAGTGCTTCATTTATACCAACTAATTTAGTACTTTGTATCTATTTAAAGGCGAGAAATGAGATACATGACTTCTGGAAAATATCAAGTGTATATAATACGATGTAATGTTCTTAGATAGATATGGTTTGATTTCTTATAAAACTACAATTGACTTTTAGTACATCTTATAAAATATAACTATCCTACCTTATGAATTACCAAGGAAATATTAAGAAAGTACGGAGTAACATTTACGGTGTAAGGAATAGCCAAATAACCATATTAGAACCCATGATTACTATTGTCAAACAAGTTAGTGTCAAACTTTTAAGAATTGAAAAGTGTATGTACTATAAAAAAAAAACTAGGAAGGATTCAATTTAGGTGGCAAAGTAGTTGCACCTGTGCCTCCTAAAATGTCTTCTTTCCATACAAGTTGACATATTTAGATAATTTATTTTCATATACGAAGTATATGGTTATTATTAACATACAATAAAGAATTGCTGACAAATATGTTACGGAATAGTTGATTAAATACTTGTTGCAACAAAAAGATGTTAAGAGCAAATTTCTTTTATGAGGTCAGCTCAAAACCAAAAGTGCATGTTACAATGACTGTCCTTAATAAGGGGTGGGACTTCGGTCTGGCAGTTCGGTTTGACCTCGGTTTGAGTCGGTTTCGGTTTGGAGCGGTTCGGATTGAAACGGTTTAGTTTAGCTGGCGGGTCGATTTGGTTCGGTTTGGGTTAGTCACGGCTCGGTTTGGTTTCGGTTTATTTCTTTGCGGTTTAAATTCGATTTGGGTCATAAGCGGGTCGGTTTATAAACGATTCGGATTATGTCGGTTCGGTTTGATACGGGTCGGTTTAAGGGGCGGGTTTACCCGGGTTAATGTCAGTTCGGTTTACAAACGGTTTGGATCAAGCCGGTTTGGTTTGAAATGGGTCGGTTTAGGGGCGGATTTACCCGGGTCAATATCGGTTCGGTTTATAAACGGTGCGAATCATGTCGGTTCAGTTTGAAATGGGCCGGTTTAGTAGAGGGTTTACACAGTTCAATTGGTTCGGTTTATGAACGGTTTGGATCATGTCGGTTCGGTTTATAAGCGGTTTGGGTCATGAATTGAATTCATGATTGTTTTAAAGATCGCGTCATGACCATGATTTAATGAGTTGATACTTATAATACGATAAATCGATAATTAAGAATGTACAAATATTCAATTAGATTGATCAACAAGTGTTTTAAACTTTTAAGTTTTAATAATCAGATATGTAAATATGTTTATCGATTGTAGATTTGTAGTACATACCAATAATTCAATGAGGCAATGATACTTATGATAGTATGATAATGATACCAACCATACATTCGTACGATATGATATACATAATAATTAATCTATAATTACATATACATTAACAATATCGTATTGAATCAATTTCCATTTCCAAACATTGCATTTCTTATAAATTATAACTTACATGAGATTAAATGGATTCATTATTTAGTTTGTTACTTTATTTAGATTACTAACTCAAACAACTTAATAAGTTAAATGGACGAAATCACGAAATCATGACCATGATTTAATGAGTTGATACTTATAATACGATAAATCGATAATTAAGAATGTACAAGTATTCAATTAGATTGATCAACAAGTGTTTTAAACTTTTAAGTTTTAATAATCAGATATGTAAATAACTAAATATGTTTATCGATTATAGTACATACCAATAATTCAATGAGGCAATGATACTTATGATAGTATGATAATGATACCAACCGTACATTCGTACGATATGATATACATCATATACATAATAATATAATTACATATACATTAACAATATCGTATTGAATCAATTTCCATTTCCAAACATTGCATTTCTTATAAATTATAACTTACACGAGATTAAATGGATTCGTTATTTAGTTTGTTACTTTATTTAGATTACTAACTCAAACAACTTAATAAGTTAAATGGACGAAATCACGAAATCACTAATTAAAGTGCTGATGAAAGCATTATGCAATACTAATGTACGAATAGTCAAATATACAACGGTTAGATTGAATGAATGCCCATGAAAAACAATGGTTAGATTTTCATTACTTTATTAGTTATTAGTATTATTACTTATTAAGTTATTATTAGTTTTATAGTTTATTATATATACTGATATACAATCACAGACTCACAGATGTCAGATATTGTCATATTGATGAGCATTAAGCCATTAACTCATTAAGTAATTAACTATGTCGTACTGAATCAATTTCAATTTTGAAACATTTGCGTTTCTTACAATTTATAACTTATAAGTAATAAACTAATAATAATAATAATAGTAATAATAATAATAATTATAATAATATTATAATAATAGTAGTAGTAAACTAGTAATAATAATAATATTAACAAATAATTATACTAACAATAATAATAATAATAATAATAATAATAATAATAATAATAAATAATTAAAAAAAAACGGTCAAAAAGACCTAGAAAAGCACAAAGAAAATCTAGACCGTTAGATCTAGATGAATATTCTAGAATCTACAAAAAAAAAAAAAAAAAATGAACGGTTAGATCTAACTTAGATGTTGAGATTGAATATGGACGGTTAGATCAACTGAAGTAAAACCTAAACCTAGAAAAAAAACCCACTCTCACTCTCTCAGCCATTCTCATTCACTCATTCAGCCGTTTCTCTCTCAATCTCACAATCTGTCATAGTTTCTCTCTCTAACTTCTCAGTTTCTCACTCTTTCGTTCTGAAATTCTCAAGAATCTCAAGCTCAATTTCGTTTCATTTGTGTTTTGGATCTACATTTCTGATTTCTAGCTTTACATTCTCGTTTTTTTGTTAATTTTTGTTGTTTTCGTTTTGATTTTTTTCGTTTTTGTTCCGGTTTGTTTATTTAGGGTTTTTATTTTCGTTTCATTTGTGTTTTGGATCTACATTTCTGATTTCTCGCTTTACATTCTCGTTTTTTTGTTAATTTTTGTTGTTTTCGTTTTGATTTTTTTCGTTTTTGTTTCGGTTTGTTTATTTAGGGTTTTTGTTTTCGTTTCATTTTTGTTTTGGATCTAAGTTCTGATTTCTGATTTCTGATTTCAAATCTTCCTCTCCTTCAAGCCGTCAAACCCTAAGGTAATTTTTTTGTTAATTTATTCGATTTTTTTCGTTTTCGTTTCGGTATTTTTTTTTTTATTTCAAGTTCTGATAATCTACATTCTTGATTTTTTCTTTTGATCTCCAGTTCAGGTAGTTCTCCATCTTCAAATCTCCTTCAAGCCGTCAAAGGTAATTACTTTTTCCTTTTTGTTTTTTTTTTTAATACAGTTTTTCTGTTTTTGTATTTGATTATTGTTTTTGTTCTTGCTTGAATATAGTCGAATTATGCCTAAAATGAGTAAAATCTGTTGTTGATTGTATTTTTGTTTTTTACGGGAAAATGGTAGATTTGTGCTGTTTTGTTGTTTATTATGCTCGATTTAAAAGTAATGATGATGGGTTGTTCAAATTATGTGATTATTATTGTTGGAATACATGCATTGTTTATTTATTGGGATTTTAGCTTTATATTTTTAACCCATATTGTTGGAATACAAGCATTGTATATGATTGGCTTAAAGTTAGTACTTAAAATGTACACATATGTGACTGTATCGTATATAACTTTCTATATTCTGTTAGGATATATGTTGTAATCACGTTTGTTGTATAATTCTGAATTTCAAGCTTCTTCTCTTCCTATTTTAGCTAATATGGCAAGGGATGTTTTGGCCATTCCTATTACATCGGTGGCCTCTGAATCTTCTTTTAGTTTGGGTGGTCGTATTTTGAACAAATATAGGGATAAACTTTTGCCAAAGAATGTTGAGGCATTGGTTACCACCCAAAATTGGTGCCGTGGTTATCAAGCGGATGTTGAGGAAGACGTCCTCCTTATTGGTAAAGAGATTGAAGCCGAAAGTGCTTCATCTGCATAACTGGTATTTGTGTCTTATTGTGGTTTATTTTATCTTGAAAAATCGTTGCCCTTGTCATTTATTTTCAGACTTGCTGGCAGCATTTCTTAAGTTTTTGTTAAAATAACCATTGCTCGGTGATGTAAATCTGAGAGCAATTTTAAAAAACAAAAGCTATAATTTTGAAGTTGCTTGAACTTGTTATGAGCTGCTGCCTGCTGGTAGTGCTTTTGCCTTTTGGTTGTTGTCTCTGCTGAGTTGTTATTGCCTATATTGTTGCCTGCATGAGCTGGTTCCTGCCTCCTGCCAGCTTGAGGTGCTGTGTTGCTGCCTTTTGTGTTATGAATTTATGATAAGTTTTGTTGCTGCTGTTTCTTATGCTTGCTGTTTTAATTTTTCTTGAATCATCGTTGCCCTTGTTGTTTCGGGGTTTTCTGATGTCCTGCGGGAGAGTTACAATTCCGAGACTGGAACCGGACGCCTGTACCTGCAAAATAACGGAGACTCCTGAGAGCTCCGCCTCCAACGGTCAAGTTAGTACCTGATTAAGGAGTAATTAATACGGAATTTAAAGTAATAAGATCTCTCTAGGTGAGAGTGCTTAGTGTTGGTAATCTGCGTCGTTAGCGAGATTAGCCGGTTGTTGGTGTTCCGTAATATTTATGTTCTTCTCTGCTTGATTTCTATTCTTCTCAATTAATGAGGATTAATTAAGTATTTATAGCCTTGAGAAGCGTGCCACTCTCTAGGTTTAAGGTAAACCTAGGGCTGACCGGGCCTCTAGACTGGATTGGGCCTTGATGGCCGGTTTTCCCATTTGGCATGGGTGGACACGTGGCGTGCCTCGATTGGTCCGTAGAGGACGTATCTGTGACTGACACGTGGCAGGCTCCTATTGGCCTTCGTGAAGGACACGTGGCGGAACCTGGTGGGTCCACTTGTCAGACGGTGATTGGTGGATAAAAATCCCCTAATCATTTGCCCCTCACAGGTGGCACGTGACTGGTCACGTGTCGCCTGTGACAGGTGTCGCACGGTGACAGGCGACGGCCTGCTACAGGTGTCACCTTGCAAACGGCCGAGAGATTTTCCCGCCCAAATTTTGAATTTGGAAGCGACCCTTCGCCTTCTCACTTTGCCTATAAAAGGAAGTGCTAACTTCGGTCATTTTCACATTTGAGAACTTTGCGAGAACATTCGGACCCCTGAACTTGCTCTGACATTTCGGACCTTTTCTGCCTACCGCCTGTTCTGACAAGCCGATTGCACCGGACTTCCAGAACTTCATCAACCGTCACCCGTTCAGGTAACTCAGTTCTCTTACTCTTAATTTTCTTTTTATTTTTTGAAATGGCACCACGGAAGCACACGACACGACCTAAGTTAGTGATCAGCCGGTCACCGGGGACGGCTGAATCTAGGACTAGGAGTGCCGCCTGCCCTTTTCTGGACCCATCTTTGCCCTTTATACAAAGTCCGACTGTATCTGTGTCTATGCAGAACGTGATGGCCAGAACGAAACAGACTGCTATGATATCCAACTCAGACGGCTCCTCCCAAAGGGTGCTCCTTAGTGAAACATCTGACCAGGCGCCAGATGTAGAATTGAAACGAGACGGCTGCCAAGCCGACAGTTCTGAGAGAGGGGCCAAGGTGGTCCCTTCCCATCTTACCGTTGACATGTCTAATTTTCCTCCTGCTCCTTCTAAGGGAGAGGAGGCGGGCCCCTCTGGGAGAGGGGAGGAGTCGTCCTCTTCGGACTCATCAGAGGACGAGTCCGAGTCCAGCTCTTCTGGCCACAGTTCTCCAGGCTCAGAAGAAAGACATAGCCGCCTACAAGAGGCGAGACTTTCTCATGCAGTTGAGAAGGGGGACAATTGGGCGGAGCCGTCCGCCTCTTACAGAGAGGAGAACGCCCCCTACTACTGCATGGTACCCCGGGGCCGGATCGCAACCATGCAAGACAAAGTGGCGAGCTTTATTGCTAACCACAGAATGGGCCCGGAATTTTTACTGTTCGTGCCGGATCTAGAAGACACTGTCGTCTGGACGGCTGGTACCAGCTATGATGACGGCTGCTTTGGCTGCTATGTGGCGGCCATCAAAGCTGGACTACGCTTCCCATTACATCCGGCTGTTCAGCGGATTTTAGATGGGTATGATTTGGGATTATGGCAGTTAGCCCCCAACTCTTGGGTAAACGTACTCGGCTATGTGGCCGGGTGCGAAATGTACGGGGTGGAGCCAAGCTTTGAGGCTTTCGCCCACATGAACTATCTCAGCCGGACCCCTAAGTCGGGAGGTACCGGCTGGTATCAATTAACAAGCCATAGGGGTTACCTCATGACGAGAGGTAAGGCGAACAAATGGAAGGATTGGCGGAACACCTTCCTTATCATTGAGGGTTCAGACACGGAGCTGAACCAACGTTTTAACAAGTGGAATAGGGATCCGCCTCTTCTCGCAGGCGGCCGAAGCATGCCGCCTGTTCCCCCAAAGGCTAAAAGAGAGATCCTAGACAAAGGACTCTTCAAAGTAGAGACTAGGGTGAACCCTATGTCAGGGGTACGAGAGCAAGTACCCCTAAACTGCGTCCCGAGCTTCAAGTGGCTCTATGACGAGTACTTTTTGGCCGCCTGTGGCCTCAGCAGTCGGTGCTCTAGAGGTAGCCGGCCTGACAAATACTCTGTTTTTTCACGCCTTGTTTACTTAGGATTTTTACTAACTTTGCTGTTTATTTCTTGCAGCTGACGCCATGAGTAAAATAACAGCATCCAAGACTGCGGCGGCCATGTTGCGGGCCTCGCTCATGAAACAGTCTTATGCCGACTCCCCCAACAAAGGGGCACCCTTGGTAGGCTTCGAAAACTCTTCCTCTTTTAGTTGTCTTATGCATATACTAACTCCTTTTGTTTTCAGTCTGGCACTCCAAGGGCTTCTTCCTCGCAACAGCCGGACCCCAAGGCCCGGAGGACGACTGTTGCAAGCTCTCCTGGGTCTTCCAGGAAAACAGTGGCGGCTGAGAAGCAGCCGGCCACGTCTTCTAAAACCCCGGCGGGGCCGCCTAGAAGTATGGACAATCACTTGTAAAAACTTTCACACTTGCTTCCTTCTTGACTAGGTCTAACTTGTTTTTTCCTTTCGCTTAATGCAGCCGGCCCTCAGGGGCTTGACTTGGTTGAGATAGCCAAGTCCATGGTTAAAGTAGTTCCTCCATCTGAAAGGGAGGCGGTCAGGGGTGCCGGCACCCTTGACCTTGATGGGATTTCAGGGGTCCTTGCTGAGGTATACTTAGCATATTTTTGAGTTTTTGAGTTCCAGGACGCCTGTTATCTTTTTTGTTTGGAAGCTGACGCCTGTTTTTCTTTGTACTTAGGCTCTGCTCCGAGTCAACAGCCTTCGCAAGCCGATTGATCGGAAAAACAAAGAGGTAAAGGCCGCAAAAGCTATGGCCGCCTCCAGCTGTGATAAGGCAATGTTTCAAATTGCCCAAAATGAAGTACTGACCATTGATCTTCTTTATTATCAGGCGCAGGCTACCGCCGCTGTTCGGGCTCAGTTAGAGGCGGCCCAAAAGAAGGTTGACGAGCTGGAGGCGACCGTCACAAACCTTAAGGCCGAGATGAAACCTCTTCGCCAAAAAATGCACTCTTATGAAGCCATGGAGAAGTCTTTGGCCAACGTAAAAGAACGCCTGGTAAGCCAAGAGAAGAGTCTTACCCAAGAGCTCTCGGAAAAGGCCGAGCAAGAGAAGAAAGAGCTCGTCCGGGAGATGGTGGAAGACTCCGCTCAAATCCAGCGCATGACCTGGGAACGACTGTTCCCCAGTGCCGACTTTGCCTCATGGGAAAGAACGTACCGCCAGTGTTCGGAAACATATAATCAACAGATCCTGGCGGCTGCTGAAGAAGAGGCGTTGGAAGGTGCGTTGGAGGAGGAAGAGCCGGTTGTGGCGCTTGTGCCACTTGGGGGTAAGGCATCAAAAGAGGGTGCAGCTAAAGCCGAGTCCAGCAAGAAGAGTGCTGACCAGGCGGCAGCTGCTGATACTGAACTGCCCCCTTCACTGCTGAGAGTCAGGAGGACGAGTCATCTCTACAATAAAGTCAGCAAAGGCTTGCCCCTTCACTGCTTTTCTAGGCTCGAAAGTAACTTCGAGGCTCTGTATTTCTATGGCCCATTTGATCATTCGTCCTGACGACTCCATGATGGTAAGGGGCCGCTTGATTGGTTGGTCGGTATACACGACGACTGCATGTGCCAAAAAGTAGGGCTTCAATTTTTTAACAGCCATGAAGAGTGCAAGACCAAATTTCTCCACTAGGGGATACCTCAACTCGGCATTTTTCAGTACGTGACTGACAAAGTAGACCGGTAGCTGACAGCCGTCCCTTTCAGCAAGGAGCACAGCGCTTAACACATGATCAGAAACAGCCAGGTACATGTAGAGATCTTCTTTGGGCAAAGGGCTGACCAGCCTCGGCAAGGAATGCAAGTGAACCTTTAATTTCTGGAAGGCGGCCTCAGCATCCGGCCCCCATTCGAACCTTGCCTTTTTCTTAATTGCCTGGAAAAAGTATAGGCATTTGTCGCCTGATCGGCTTAGGAATCTCCCCAAGGCCGCCAGACAACCTATTAACTTCTGAACCTCTCGGACGGTACGAGGCGACTGCATGTCAATGACCGCCTGTACCTTCTCAGGGTTCGCCTCTATTCCTCTCTGATTGATAAGGAATCCGAGAAATTTCCCAGACTCAACACCAAATACACATTTCTTGGGATTGAGCATGACATGGTGCCGCCTGAGTGTGGCGAAAGTTTCTCGGAGGTCCGTCAGATGATCTTTCTGAAGTTTAGTCTTGACAATCATATCATCAATATATGCCTCGACGTTTCTCCCAATCTGATCAAGGAACACTGTGTTTATCATTCGTTGGAAGGTAGCCGGGGCATTCTTTAGACCAAACGGCATGACTGTGTAACAGTATAACCCCTGATCAGTGACGAAGGCCGTCTTCTCCTGATCTTTCTTCCATAAAGGAATTTGATGGAAACCAGAATAGGCGTCCATAAAACTCATCAAGGCATGGCCGGCTGTTGAGTCGACCAGGTTATCAATTTTAGGCAGAGGGTAACTGTCTTTGGGGCACGCCTTGTTCAAGTCTGTGTAGTCTACACACATTCGCCAGGTGCCATTCGGCTTTTTAACAAGCACCACATTTGCAACCCAGTCTGGGAAGTAACATTGCCGAATGAACCCTGCATCAAGTAATTTTTTGACTTCGACGGCTGCCGCCTGACCTCTTTCTTCACCATGGTTCCGCTTCTTTTGCCGTACCGGCTTCTTTTTCGGATCCACAGCGAGTTTATGTACTGCCAGATCAGGACTAATGCCTGGCATTTCATGGACTTCAAATGCAAAGATTGCTATTCTTTCAACAGGTTGTGAAAGTCGTCACCAAGGTTTCTCAGAGCAGTCGTCCCAACTTTGACTGTTCGGTCAGGACGTGAGTCGTCTAATATCAGGTCCGCATGCTCACCAGCCGGCTGAGGGCGGAACTCATCCGGTCGCTCCTCTGCCAATGATTGCTATTTTCTTGCTTTTCTTGCGGACTCTGTCTGGGACGCCTTTCTCTTTTTGTCGCCTGTTTCTTGAACAGGCGCACTCTCCTTGACATTGTCAAGGTCTGTTTTTTCTCCACTTGACCCAGTGGCCATAACAGTGGGCTTGACATCCGAGAGATAGCACTCTCGGGCCATCCTCTGATCTCCCCTTAGGGAGCCGACTGTTCCATTATCCCTCTCAAACTTAAGCAGCATAAGAGACGGGATTATAACAGCCTTGGAATTATTCAGGGTTGGTCGACCCAGAATCATGTTGTAGGCCAAGAGTTCCTCTACTACTAGGAACCGGACTACCATGTGTCGTCCTTCCCCTTTTTCGCCCAGGCGAATGGGTAAATCTACTCGTCCCAGTGGGTGGACGACTCCTCCTCCAAACCCTATTAAAGGGTGGGAGGCCGGATGTATGCAGTCCGTCTGATATTTCAGTTTTGACAGACATTTGCTGCTGATGAGATCTGAGGAGCTCCCGGTATCTATGAGAATTCGGCCAACTCTCTGGTTGGCCACTTTACATTCAATAACGAGAGGGTCGTCATGCGGCCCCCTTACCCCTCCTAGATCCTCTTCAGTGATGACAATCTCAGGAAATGTATATTTGGACGGCCGTTCTTGGTGAACGGAATTTACATCTAACCGCCTCATATTATATTTGTTGCCCCTAATAGTGGGGCCGCCTCCTGAGAAGCCGCCTGCAATGGTGTAGACGACTGCATCATCTGTATCAGAACTGTCAGCCTGTTGATTCTTTTTGGACGACTGCTTTTTTGAGGAAGTGTTCCCCGTAGGTTTCTTGACATAAGTGTCAAGATCACCTTGCTCAGCCAAGCGGTCTAGGTACCGCATGAGACTGATGCAGCCATTGGTGTGATGACCAACGTCATCATGATAAGCACAGATTTTATCTTGGTTCCGGTTGTTTGCAGAACCCTTCATGGGGAGCGGCTTCTCAATTGAGAACCGTCCCTTTATTTCTTTTAGGATAAACTGGTTATCCTTGTTAAACACATACTTTGGGGAGTATGGTTTGAATTCTTTTTTCTTTTTCTGGGCCGGCTGTTTAGAGGAATCAGCCGCCCAGACCTCTTTTCTTTTCTCATCTTTATTGGACGACTGTTTCTGTCGTCCCTCTCTTTTGTCGAACCTTTTCCCGTCCGACTGTTTTATTGTACACAGATCAGTAGCCTGTATATAGGCTTCTGCTTCAATCAAGGCCTCTTGAAGAGTCGCCACCCTTTTTCGAACTGAATCAAATTTGAAGGTAGACCCGTCTTTGAGACCTCTAAAAAAGTCAGTATAAGCTACCTCATCCGGTAACCCTTGAATCTGTATTCTCATCAGATTGAACCGCCTGATGTAAGAACGAAGCCCCTCCTTCTCGCCCTGCTGAATTGTTCCCAAATCAAGGGTCGTTTTCTTCGCAGGGATGTTCATAGCGAAGTTGGAGGCAAATAAGTAAGCAAGCGTCCTGAAGCTGTTTACACAACCAGTCGGCAGGTTGCCGAACCATTGCTGTGCGATTCCCTTGAGAGTCGCTGGGAAACACTTGCACCAAGTGGGATCATCCAACCCTTGAAGGTACATCAGGTTGGTGAATGCCATCAGATGGTCTTCTGGATTAGTAGTGCCGTCATAGGCGCCTACTAGAACATTTTTTACTTTGGCCGGCTGAGCGGCTTCAGTAATTTCCTTGGAGAAGGCCGACGGCTGTTCACCAAGTCTAAGCAGCCGTAGCTGCCAGTCCATAGGTTGGACGTTTTTTGCTGCAGGTCCACCAAATGGAGGTGGCTGCATAAAATACTGTTGCGGCACAAATGGTAAGTTTGGTACCGCCTGAGCACTATGAAAGCCGGACTGACGGGAGGTGCCGCCTGACTGACTCTCATGGTACGACTGAGTATGCCTCATCGAGGCATTTCGCAAACTGTCTTGAAAATTTGAAGTAGAAGCCGACTCTGATAATCGGTCACTCTTCTTCTGCTCTAGCAGGAGCCGAGCATCTGTGAACGTTTGCTTTGACCCATCCGCCTGAATATGACGAACCGGTTTCCTATTTCCCGTAGGATAACGGAGTTTTGTGAAATCAAGAGCAGGTGGCTCTCGCTTCTTAGATTTAGGATGAGGAGTCGCCTCTCGCCCTTGAACTGGCTTCCTCTTCAGTGAAGTGGAAGGTTTCTTGGCCGACTGCTCTTTGACTGAAGCAGGCGGTTTTTTGTTGATCAACTCTTGAATCTCTCCCTTGAAGTCCCTCATGAAGGTCATGAGTTCGTTCCTTGTGATGGGAGCAGACCCATCAGTCGGCTGTTGCCGAGCAGGCGGTGCGCCTGCTGGCTCGCTTCCTGTTTGAAGATGCTCCCGTTCCCTCCTTTCGGTATGACGGGTACGTCGGGCCCTTAGGGTCCCGTCTGGAGCTGTATGAGTTTCAACTTCAAATTCACTTTCGGTATCATGGTCTGACTGAACTTGAGGATCGTCTAGGGGACGCCTCTCTTCAGGAGTCGGTACAGACTTGGATGCCATCTCTGAAGTACTCTCCCCACAGACGGCGCCAAATGTTTCGGGGTTTTCTGATGTCCTGCGGGAGAGTTACAATTCCGAGACTGGAACCGGACGCCTGTACCTGCAAAATAACGGAGACTCCTGAGAGCTCCGCCTCCAACGGTCAAGTTAGTACCTGATTAAGGAGTAATTAATACGGAATTTAAAGTAATAAGATCTCTCTAGGTGAGAGTGCTTAGTGTTGGTAATCTGCGTCGTTAGCGAGATTAGCCGGTTGTTGGTGTTCCGTAATATTTATGTTCTTCTCTGCTTGATTTCTATTCTTCTCAATTAATGAGGATTAATTAAGTATTTATAGCCTTGAGAAGCGTGCCACTCTCTAGGTTTAAGGTAAACCTAGGGCTGACCGGGCCTCTAGACTGGATTGGGCCTTGATGGCCGGTTTTCCCATTTGGCATGGGTGGACACGTGGCGTGCCTCGATTGGTCCGTAGAGGACGTATCTGTGACTGACACGTGGCAGGCTCCTATTGGCCTTCGTGAAGGACACGTGGCGGAACATGGTTGGTCCACTTGTCAGACGGTGATTGGTGGATAAAAATCCCCTAATCACTTGTCATTTATATTGAGACTTCAATGTATATGTACTTGCTGGCAGCATTTTTCAAGTTTTAAGTTAAACAACCATTGCTCAGTGATGATACGATAAACGTAAATCTGAGAGCAATTTTGAAAAACAAAAATAAGTTTCTGCTGAGTCCCTTCTGCTTATATTATTCCTTGCTTCGGATAAGTTGTTGATCTGTTATTGCGTGTGCTGGTTCCTGCTTGTTGCTGCTATTTCCTCTGCTCTTGGGTGCTGGGCTGCTGCTTTAAGATTCTGCTTCAAGATTCTGCTCCCAAATTACTCACATTCTCACTCCTCCCTTCATCTTATCATGTATCATTTTTTGCAACCCTAAACTTGATGATGTTTCAGTTGATAAATCTGAAATCTAATCTGGGTAGTAGTGATAGTAGTTTCATTATGTATTGGTATATGTATTGTGAATTTTAATCAATGAAAATGGTGACTTTTTTTAATTGCTTGTTGATATTACTCTAATTTTAATGTTATTTATCTCCAATCTTATGTTATCTTATTGGATGATCATGAATATCAAGGAACAATGAAGATAATTTGGGTGGACTTTATTACTGGAATGAAAAGATACAAATGATATATCTTGTAATTAAAATAAATAAGTAATCTAAAACGATATTAATAATGTCGTTGGCCTAGATCTAGGTGATATAAACCTTTGTATAAACCTAAGCCGTTTGATTAGATCTACATTTATTAACATTAATTATTTAATTGTATTTACTATTTAGCCATTTAGGTTGTAAATAATTCAATTTGAATTAAGCAGTTTGTAATTGGATAAGTTTAAACAGGTTGCGATTCGAAAACAGTTCGATTTTAACGGTTTAACGGGTTATGGCAGTTCTGTTTAGACGGTTAGCGGATTATAACGGTTCGGTTTATACGTGCGGTTTAAACGGTTTCGGTTCATAAACGGGTCGGTTTAAATGGTTAGCGGGTTACAAATGGTTCGGTTTAAACGATTTTTTTTTTCGGTTTAAACGATTTCTGTTTATAAACGGTTCGGGTCATTAACGGGTTTATAAACCATTCGGTTCGGTTTCGTTTCGGTTCGGATTTGCGCAGTTTGGTTTGTTATCGGTTTACGGTCCGTAACGGGTTGACTAAAATTGGGTGAAATCAAAAATAAAAATGAGTAAATGAAATGACAAACAAACAAACAACAACAAAGGGAATGGAGCCTATTCATTCCCTTTCCCTTTGATTATTACCCCCAACCAAACGGCCCCTTATTGTTTAAATCCTAAGATTAAATTTATTTGTCGTTTTCTATGTAGTAGTATGAAATGATTTTTTAATTCATGAGCCGAAAGCTAGACCGATTATTATGTTATTGTAGGATGACCCGCTTCCCCAATGATCTTATAGATAAACAGGTAATGTTTATATTTAGTGGCTCTATTGTTATTTTTTAACAATAATGTTTTTGACATGTCATATGCTAGTTAGAGAATTATGTCCAGTCACACTTAATGTTATGTTATTGAGGAGCAATGTATAAACAAAAGGGCTCAGACACTACCATTGACATCACCATTTCCACCTTCATCGTGTCCACCTTTTACCGACACCGTCTTCCTCATCATCACCCTCTAGCGACGACACCACCATCTTTGGCGATTTCGCCGCCAAATCAAACGAAAACCCTATGAATAAAGGGTGAATTAACTAATTAAGACCATCTCCTCTATTGAAGCTATCATTTACCTTGATTTACGAAGATGGTGTCAAAAATGGTGGAAAATCGAGAAAAGGAAGAGGAGGAAGCTTCAGTGGAGGATGGAGGAAGGAGGAAGGAGAAGTATTAGTCAGATGTTGATGAAGCAAAACATTACTTCGTTAACGGAGTTTGTTGATGAAGTAATCAAACACGGCATTAGTTCTACGCAATACATATGCGGTCATGCCTAGTAAATACACAATAATACCAATCATTTAATGAAAAAAAAAAAAAAAAAATCTTTTATACTCCTGTTGATATCTGAAATATGTTTATCATATTGATGGACTTGTATTTCATGTGCTATATTATTTGTGTTGCATAGCACATGCTCTACTCATTACTATCATATCGTTATTCGTTACCTTACACACCCAACATTTACAAACACTTTTACATGACAAAACAAAGGTATAAAATTATAAACCGATTGTACTCCTATTGAACTAAGTAAGAAAAAGTACACTTTAACGGAAAGCCCGCACTTTATATTCAAAAAAAAAAAAAAACAAACGCGTAAAACGGTGTCGTGTAATAGTAGAGTAGCTTGCATAATCTCTCAGATGAACAATGTAATAAAACCCACTGGCAGCAGCAACTTCCCAGTTCACACTTCCGTGTGAACCTTACTCTCAAAAACACCAATTTTATTTTTTTTCAAACTTTGTTAATTCACATTTTTTATACTCTCTATTTAATTTTATTTATTGGGAAGAGAAAATTTATTTTCATTCTTTCTCCATTTGTTTAATTTAATCTGGGTTTAAAGAAACTTTTCCATAAATCTAAATTTTCCATATTAGCTTGGCTATTTGCAATAATTATTACTACTCTTATTGCATTTTTCTTACAATCCATTCTCTCTTCTTATTGCATTTTTCTTACAATCCATTCTGCTATTTTTCGCCATTGATTTGAATTTGAAGCTTCTTTATTAAGATCCCACCAAAGATCTCTTCCTTTATGCTCAAAGTGGTAAGATTTTTTTTTTTTTTTTTCTCAATTTTTTTAATGGATTTTCAAATCCATGTTTTTATTTGTATAATTTATTAATCCCCTGTTTTTTGTTTTTGTTTTGCTGCTATTGCTTTAGTTTAGCTCTTTTCCCCTTTATTTTGTGTTAATGGTGACTTAAACTATATTATTAGTAAAGGGTTTTTTTGGTTTGATTTTTGTATTGATATTTCAGTTGAATTTAGGTTTTAAGATCTGAATTTTGTTTGGGTTTGATTTGATTTCTTTTTACTGTGATGATGCAAGGTAGTAATTATAGAGCTTTATTAGTATTGTAGGGTGGTTTAATTATGATTTAAAGATCTGAGTTTAGTATGAATATGATTGATTTATAGTAGTAATAGTAGTGAAGCTTGAGTCAGTTCAGTTTTCTTGCTTATTTCTAGTCAACAGTACTGATAATTATTGACCTGTGTTTGAATCTGGGTGAAATTATTCTGTTTATTTTATTATCATTGGTTCTGCTGAAATTTAGCAGAAAATGAATTATGTATGTCAATGAATAAGTAAAATTTTGAAGTATCTGATTGTTGAAGTTTTGGATTCTGGATAGGTATATGCAAAAAATGGCATCTAAATCTTTTAAGCAAAGTCGGTCGAATCTATCAGCGAGCACTGATGCATCTGAGTTGCAGCAACTCAGACCTCCCCTTCCTCCAACTGTAAGCTTTGGTCGACGTTCCTCAGGTCGCTATACTAACCGTTCGAGGGATGATCTTGATAGTGAACTTTCGAGTTCAGAATATGCACAGTATACTGTGCAGATACCTCAAACGCCTGATAACCAGCCAATGGACCACACCATTTCACAAAGGGTTGAGGAGCAATATGTTTCCAACTCTCTTTTTACTGGAGGGTTTAACAGTGTTACAAGAGCTCATCTCATGGACAAGGTTTTTGATTCTGAAGCTAGCCATCCGCAGATGGCTGGTGCCAAAGGATCCTCTTGTGCGATCCCTGGATGTGATGGGAATGTGATGAGTGATGAAAGGGGTGAGGATATTCTTCCTTGCGAATGTGATTTCAAGATATGTCGTGACTGCTACATTGATGCAGTCAAGTCTGGGAACTTATTGTGTCCTGGTTGTAAGGAACCTTACAAGAATACTGAGTTGGATGCCGCAACTGGTGAAAGACCGCTCCCACTTCCACCTGCAGGCGGAATGAACAAGATGGAGCGGAGATTGTCGTTAATGAAATCGACAAAGTCGGTGTTGATGAGAAGCCAGACTGCAGAATTTGATCACAGTCGGTGGTTATTTGAAACAAAGGGGACATATGGTTATGGAAATGCTATTTGGCCAAAAGAGGGAGCTCCTAATGATGGTAATGGAGATGATGGGGAAGTGCACGATCCTCAGGAATTGATGAACAAACCGTGGAGGCCACTTACTCGGAAAGTGAAGATTCCTGCTGCTGTTCTCAGTCCTTACCGGTAATGTTTCTGTTATGTTTATGTTTGATAGCTTTTTTCTTCTGTAATCGTTTTCACATTGTTTATTCTGCAGTATTAATTTTCTGCTTGTTCACTACTATAGGTTGCTTATTTTTGTGAGAATGGTTGTTCTCGGTTTCTTCCTTGCATGGAGAGTCAAACATAAAAATGAGGATGCATTATGGTTGTGGGGCATGTCTGTGGTTTGTGAGATTTGGTTTGCCTTCTCTTGGCTTCTTGATCAGATGCCAAAACTCTGCCCCATAAATCGTGCTACAGATCTCAATGTTCTGAAAGAGAAGTTTGAGACACCTAGTTCTAACAATCCAACTGGAAGATCTGATCTCCCTGGAATAGATATTTTTGTGTCTACTGCAGATCCAGAGAAAGAGCCTCCTCTTGTCACTGCCAACACTATTTTGTCTATCCTAGCTGCTGATTATCCTGTCGAAAAGCTGTCTTGCTATGTTTCTGATGATGGTGGTGCCCTTCTTACCTTTGAGGCCATGGCTGAAGCTGCAAGCTTTGCCCATATGTGGGTCCCTTTCTGCCGTAAACATAATATTGAGCCAAGGAATCCTGATTCTTACTTTAATCTGAAGAAGGATCCATACAAGAATAAAGTTCGCCCAGACTTTGTTAAAGACCGTAGGCGTGTAAAGAGAGAATATGATGAATTCAAGGTTCGGATCAATGGTTTGCCCGAGTCTATCCGACGGCGATCTGATGCTTACCATGCCAGGGAAGAAATCAAAGCCCTTAAACTTCAGAGACAAAATCCAACCGATGAACCTTTTGAGGTTGTTAAAATTCCGAAAGCTACTTGGATGGCTGATGGAACTCACTGGCCTGGTACTTGGAATCATCCTTCTCCTGAACACTCAAAGGGAGATCATGCAGGAATCATACAGGTAACATTTGATAACTCTTCATTTCATGACCGATGATGATTTATGTCATTGAACGCTAAACCCATACATCTACTGAAAGATCTAGTGACATAAATTATAGAAAACTGGTTAGAATCGTCACTACAATTATCATGTCTCTTGATCCACCCCTGGTTCTACATATAATTTGCTACGTATTTTGGTGGAGGATCATGAGGACATAATTTATTTGATGAGATGATTATAAAAGAGTCTTTAGGGGGTACAATGTTTTCAAACTTTACATGTGCCATTTTGTACATTCGGAAAATTTGTCAATTGGATTTGGAAATCATGCATTGATTAGTGTAAATGCTGACCACGAGTATCTTCCCTTGCTAAATTGAGGGACTCCATCCTTTAGTATATCATCTTAGGGACATACTATGTTTGGGTCTCTAAATGGTTGTGCTGTGTTAAAAGGCCAAAGTATACAAAAATCAAACCGAGCACTTATTTTGTGGAGTAGGTAGTCTGTTTGATAGTAAATTAGTGATTGTTAAAGCCTTAAATAGATTAATGCTTTTACGATCAGATGTGCTGATATGGCCTTTTGTAAGTGATGCAGGTTATGCTCAAGCCTCCTAGTGAAGAACCTCTTTTAGGTGTTCCTGATGATTCCAAGCTTCTTGACCTCACAGAAGTTGACATCCGGCTTCCCCTGCTGGTTTATGTGTCGCGTGAGAAGCGCCCTGGCTATGATCACAACAAAAAGGCTGGAGCCATGAATGCATTGGTGAGAGCATCTGCAATCATGTCTAATGGTCCCTTCATTCTCAACCTGGATTGTGACCATTATATTTACTATGCCCAAGCAATGAGAGAAGGCATGTGTTTCATGATGGACCGTGGTGGGGATCGCATATGTTATGTGCAGTTCCCTCAAAGGTTTGAGGGTATTGACCCCTCTGATCGGTATGCCAACAATAACACTGTTTTCTTCGACGTTAATATGCGAGCCCTTGATGGGCTTCAAGGCCCAGTTTATGTCGGAACTGGTTGTCTATTCCGAAGAATGGCCCTTTATGGCTTTGATCCACCTCGTGCAAAAGACCGTGCTCCAAGTGTCTGGGATTGCTGTTTTCGACGTAGCAAAAAGCGCGCAGCAGCTGAAGAGAACCGAGCTCTGAGAATGGGTGATGACTCTGACGACGAAGAAATGCCTCTTGCCACATTTCCTAAGAAGTTTGGCAACTCTAGGTTCCTTATCGATTCAATCCCTGTGGCAGAGTACCAAGGACGTCCCCTGGCTGATCACCCTGCAGTCAAGAATGGAAGGCCACCTGGCGCTCTCACAATTGGCCGAGAGTTGCTTGATGCTACTACTGTTGCCGAGGCAATCAATTCCATCTCTTGCTGGTATGAGGACAAGACAGAATGGGGGCAGCGTGTAGGTTGGATCTATGGTTCTGTTACAGAGGATGTGGTCACTGGTTATAGGATGCACAACAGAGGTTGGAAGTCTGTGTACTGTGTCACTAAACGAGATGCTTTTCGAGGGACTGCTCCAATCAATCTAACTGATCGTCTCCATCAGGTTCTTCGGTGGGCCACTGGCTCAGTTGAAATCTTCTTCTCCCGCAATAACGCCCTTCTTGCCAGCCCTAAAATGAAAATATTGCAAAGAATTGCATACCTTAATGTGGGTATCTATCCTTTCACCTCTATATTCCTAATTGTATACTGCTTCCTACCTGCACTCTCTCTCTTCTCGGGCCAGTTCATCGTACAAACCCTCAATGTCACTTTCCTCACCTATCTACTGATCATTACAATAACACTCTGTCTGCTTGCTATTCTTGAGATCAAATGGTCTGGTATTCAACTGGAGGAATGGTGGCGAAATGAACAGTTTTGGTTAATTGGAGGGACAAGTGCTCATCTTGCAGCAGTGCTCCAAGGCTTGCTGAAAGTGGTGGCGGGAATTGAAATCTCTTTTACCTTGACTTCTAAATCTTCCGGTGATGAGAACGATGATGAATTTGCTGATCTTTACATCGTGAAATGGACATCTTTGATGATTCCACCTATTCTGATCATGATGCTGAATTTGATAGCAATAGCAGTTGGGTTTAGCCGTACAATCTACAGTACTATACCCCAGTGGAGTAAGCTGATAGGTGGGGTTTTCTTCAGTTTTTGGGTGTTGGCACATCTGTACCCTTTTGCTAAAGGTCTGATGGGAAGAAGAGGGAGGACACCTACTATTGTTTTCGTATGGTCGGGACTACTTGCTATTACGATTTCCCTCCTCTGGGTTGCTATCAAACCTCCATCAGATACTGACCAAATCGGAGGCTCATTTCAGTTCCCTTAGAAGGTAAAAAATTTCTGTTAGATAAAATTACTTTATTGCATATTCTTTATTGACTACTCTATGAGTTAATCACTCATGCGAGTCATCATTCAGCAATGTTACTAAGGCTCACCAATGACTTCAGGAGCTAGAGTGGGAGAATATGCTACTCCCCCCTCCCCAATATTCGTTCATTTTTGTATGATTCAGTAAAAACATTTTTTTCAGAAAGATATTATTGTGAAGTAACGTCTTCAGTCTTTCAGATTGTGTCAATGTTTGCAATGAGTTTATTGTGTAATTATCAGGCGAATTGATGTAGGATCTTGTCTAAACAACAATCCCAAAAGCATGGTAATTTTTAACTAGGTTAAAAAATAAAGAAATGAAATAAGAGTAGGTGACATGTTGTCCAACCTTCCAGTAACTACAGCTAAAATGTTCTCGTCTGAATTTGAGATGTAAAACTCATGAATGATAAGTTTATGATTGCTAAATATCGACAATGCAGAAACTGTGAACTTTCAGTTGTTGAACCAGCATTGTTGCATGTCTTTAGCTATATAATTTGATTTTCATTTTCAGTTAAGATCTAGTATCCTATTTCAAGCACTTCCTCCCTGCATATGAAACTTCCTCTATTCTTACCAAACATAGATTCCGGCTACCTATGGCCATATACACTGCTCTTTCACTCTTTGTAATGGCGCTGATGCCTTCGGCCATTGCTAAAGATGCCCCCTTAACAAATCAAACCCTTAATACTGCTATCGAAGAAATGCAAAGAGCTAACTACTTTGCATTTGTCATGCTTTTAAATATGGTTTCGACAGACAAGATCCCAAGTAACGTAACCTTCTTGATGCCCAACAACCGGTTATTAGCAAAAGCTCTGATACCTGAAAATGATGTGCTTGACTTCTTGCTCAGGCACTCGATACCAGCCACTTTGAGGTTTGACTACTTAATCCGCTTCCCAATAGGGTCGATGCTTCCTTCATCAGAGCCCCAGTTTATGCTTAAAGTCTCGAATAATGGACGGAAGAGCTTCTTCCTTAACAATGTTAAGATAATCAGCCCTGACATCTGTGTTGCTGGGTCTTCAATCAGGTGTCATGGAATAGATGGGGTGTTGCAGGATATCAGCAAAACACCTCCACTGCCTAATTCTTCCTCTCCACCCTCGCCAGTGGCTCCCCCTCCGTCCCTTTCACCTCCGACAGGTTTCAGTGGTTTTGATATGGCTCCTGCAGCCACCCCGCAACCTGCTGGTTCAAATTCCATCCCACACAAATCTGGATCTTCTCGTTTGGATTCCGGCCCGCGTCTAATTGGGTATTTGTCAAGTTGGGTTCTGATGTCAATAGTATGGTGGAATCTGTTATAAACTATTTAGGTGGTTTAAGTTTAGCTATTGTAGGACTATTTCATATGAATATGATGATTCACTTGTCCACATTATGTTGCTGTTGAGAAGCTATTATCTTTCTATAATTTCCCAATATTTTGTGTTTTAACAATTGCATTATATTTAGCAAGAAAATCAATATGATTTGTACCATTTGTCAATTAGCCATTTTTAATCATACCATTGCATATGCTATTCAATCCTTGTAATTCAAGGTTCAATAATGCTTGAATTTGATGGCTTGCAATTTTGGGAAATGAAAACGTGCAATAAATAATTCCATGTTTGAAAATAAACTAAGCAAATGAAATTGTCAAAATATATCAACGCAAGAAATTTTATGAAAATTTATTTTGGAATTTTTTTTTCTGCCCTGCGTGCTGCGCGTATGTCAAGGATGATATACGATGTCAAAAACACGCCCAACTGGGCTACCAGCTAGGTGGCTACCACCATAGCTCGGTAGCTTACCATAAAATTTGTGGTTCAGTTTGTTGTGTTTACTTATGTAGCTAAATGAATTAACTTCACCTAGTGTTCTATCCCAAAAAACCTTGAAAGACCATTGTTATCAAAATTGAATCTCTGATATTACAATTTATAGCGATTAAAATTCATCATGAAGTATTGAAAGTTATTGAAAGAAAAACTTGAAAGTGACATGAGACTAGCCCAACCAAGTGGTTCATTTAATATATCTATGAACCAACTGGATTGTGAAAATGAAAAATAACAATAACACTGATATACTTTGTATAAAGCTCCAAGGGCCACAAATAAGGAGCTAAAATTGGAAATAAATAAATAAAATAAAACTTTTGTAAAACCGATTATGCATAATTTTACCGTGCTTAATTGAATCCTTCAGTAAATACAAGTGTATTGATTTAAAAAGACATTAAATGCTTATTTATAATCCGACCTAATGACTACATACGTATACCATTACCGACCTAATAATTAAAACAGTGACAAAAAGAATAATAACAATGATAATAATAGTAACGATAGATTTTGAACTATTCATGTATGAAATTATTATTGCCAGATGTGATGAACAATCATATCAAGTATCAACTAGTAGCATAAAGCCTCATTAATTTTGACGACAACAGCAAACACTAGCTCTACCAGGAAATGTTTCATAACACAATCCACATTACACTCGTATGTTCGTACGACGTCCCACATTTTCCATAGCAATTCGGAGCTGCTACGATTATTTCTGTAACACGAAATAAGCAAATATGATCATATGATATATATCGATTGCAGATCGCCACTCGTGTAGTTCGATACGTTACGTACGTTGAGCCATGAGGCTCGTGGCACTATCCGTTTTGTGTTGAATTAGGTATTATGGAATTGGTTGAGCCGTTTCTATAATGTGATACATATTACAGAGTATTAAATTAGGTAAGCATATAAGGACATTGGCATAATTCATTATTGAATGCACATGTATTTGACCAAGTTTTATTTTTTGTTTTTATATTCAAAATAAAAATAAAAGATCAAGTTCGAACCTCTCTTTCAAAAAGCCATCACAATTATCTTATTTTGGACTAGTTACAGCAAAATGTTAAAGTTTAAATAATTATAGACCTACAATTATTATAAAGACCTAAAATGGTAAACTTCATGCACTTTTTAATCAATACTAAAATGACCTAGATAGTAGTATACTAGTATCCATAGATCCAGATTCCATAATACAACGAAGTAAAATCCAAGCAACCACCACAATAAAATTCTTAAAAATTACCCAAAAAAATAACAAAAAAACAAACATACCCTTGAAAGATCTGAATGCTTTTGGATTACTGTTCTTTACAACTATCTTCCAAGATTTAACTACTTTTTTCTATGCTAAATTTTGATTTCTAAATGAGAGATCTTACTATGTCAAAACTCAAAAGTATTGACTGTTATTGGACATAGCCTGTTCTTTCATGCATGGGATAATTCGGCTATTGACGAGTGTTAGGTGAGGCAGACTTATACTCCGTAATAACTAGGTGTACATATAATTACGTAACAAGTCATCTCATGTAAATAAAAAATTGAAAATTAGCATGTGGCATGTTTATATGTAAAACTAGGTTAGTTTCGGTGCCATCTATGGTAATTTTCAATAACCACTATTAAACTATCATTTTCATTCTGTTGTAAATGAGGGAGTTCGGACAACCAACAATCAGGCATTGTACATATACTACATGTATTGAACCCAGGATCAGTCATTGGGTTCTTTCGATTGTCGTGCCATGCACGGTAATTTTCAATAACTAACTGTTTTTAAAATTAACACTATATTAATTAATTAATTTATTTATTTTTTTACTTTTGTATGTTATATTCATATCAATTGAATGCTGAATAATAACAAAAATGACAAAAAAAATCACACTAAGAATAATCAACATGTGTCATTCTTGGCAAGTTTTATTGAAGTATCCATAGAATATTAATTGATTGAAATTCTAATAAAAAATTATTCAAGGGAATGACAAAAGTATCATTTGTTGATTTGATATTCGCATTTCATTATTTAAGCTTATAGGTTCTATTACGTAATTTAAAAAAAAAAATCAAGAACATAATATATAATCTTGTTGCAATAAATAATGTATGTAGTACATAATATGTTTTTCCTGAAAAAAACTGTCCATATTGTCACATATTATGCTTTTTTTTTTTTTTTTTTTTTTTTTTTTTTTTGACGGAAATTGTCACAAATTATGTTAAGAATATTATTTTTATTTATTTTTTCTTAAGCTAATAGTTGTCAATATATTTGTTTTTTTTTTTGGAAAAAACCATCAAATCTTCTATTATACTTTGTATGTAATTATTACTTATGTTTAGAATGATTTAATTTGTTTCTTAAATAGAATCTTTTTAAGAAAAAAACTAATTAAGAACACACTAGAAAATGACACGTGTCATTGCTGGTGTGTCTTTTAGTATATAGTTATTGATTGATAAGAAAGTAAATAGTTATCGAAATTGGCCGAAAAGACTACGAAAGCAACCGCAAGAATGAAAAATGTACGAGCTTTAGCAGATCAGATGCCATTGATGATAATTTTAGGGTTTTGCAATTTACAAATCCTCAATTTTATTGTTCTATGGAGTATATATTATGACATTATGTTATTATACCCATAGTCCACATATTTAAGTTGTTCATGTTTTTTTTTCCCTTAATAAAAAGATTTCAATCAATTAGGGCTTGTTCGATACCAAGCAAAGTTTGGTGGAGTTGATGGGGAACTCACCTTGTGAATTTGATTTGAGGTCATGAGTTCGAGCTTCACCAGCTACATTTGCTTGGAGTAGAGGGTTTCCCTTACATCCCCTCTCTACTCTCAAGCATTGACTTGTGGAACTAGGCTGACTTAACATGTGAGAGGTGTCGGTTCAGTAGGGTCCTTCGTCTTACCTTTAAAAAAAATTAGGACTTGTTCGATGCGTTGGGATCAAGGATTTGAATGGAAAAGAAAAGGAAATTGAAAGAACTATATAAAGTAACTTTCTTTTGATTTGGTTCTAAATATGTATAGTTTTATGTAAGAATTCATAGGAAGAAAATAAATTGAGCTAACTTAAAAAAATTGTATAGAGCAAGGGTATCTAATTTATAATATTAATTAATTAATTAATTTGTTCATTTCTTATACGAGATACTTTTTAATATAATAATTCAGTCCGAAAATGACTGAAAAAGAAAAATTGACAAAAAAAAAAAGAATAGAATATGTTTAATTGATAGGTGCATTCATGTTATTGATGATTTGATGTACAACGAGAGACTATGTAAGGAGGTGTTCCTTGCATTGTCAATTAATTACTTCGCGTATTAATTATTTCTTGCTATTTCACAAATCCCCTAAATAACGTTCCTTCAAGTTCTTCCTACTCGTCTTTTATTTGGTAATCATAAATTAACCATTGATCAATATCATAAATAATTTAATATATTCCTCGTACCATATATACAACATCACCTTTCAACTCAGCAAAAATAACGGAGTCTGACGCGTATAATGGAATCTGACATTCACACGCAATTTCAAGTAACCCCTAATCTCAAGTAAACCCCTAATCTCAACTAATCCCTAATTTCAAGTAATCCATATTATAAGTAACCCTTAATTTTAAGTAACCCAGCGAGAGTACAATTCTCCTACCCCAATTTCTAAATTTCAATATGTCAAGCCGAAACAAATTAACCACTGAGCAAAAATGTGTTTTCTTCTATGGATTGATGATGTTCGCATATAAAGGTGATCATGAATTGCACATCATAATATATTATTTATTAATTATTTTTCTTCTCTAATAAGTTAAGAATGAAGAGCTAAGACTAGTTACTTGGTAGTCTGCATCAAAATTCAGAATTTACTGAAATTACCAAGTAACTAATCTTAGCTCTTCATTCTTAATTAACTTATTAGAGAAGAAAAATAATTGTATTTTATTGACTTATAATCAATTAATAATATATTTATGATGTGCAATTCGTGACCACTTTTATATGCGAACGTCATCATCAATCTATAGAAGAAAACACATTTTTGCTCAATGATTAAGCTGTTTTGGCGTGACATTTTGAAATTTAGAAATTGGGGTAGGAGAAATTGTACTCTCACTGTATTTTTTTGAATTAAACTTGCATGAACGAATAAGAAAATCTAACTAATTTCAAATCTAATGTGTTCTAAGACAAAAAATCTTTGGTAGGCATCTTTAGAAAATGGAAATAAATTCGAAAAATGTGAATTGATGAGGTTTACTCAAAAATTTTCTATAAGCAATCGATAAAAATGTATAAATATCTCTGTCGAGAAAAAAAAAAGTATAAATATCAATCAATCAATCGTAAAATAGATGAAGTAATATTTCTTAATTATCAAGATTGATCTTTTTTTTTTTTTGGTAATTTTTATCTTTGTTTCTTTATGTAAGGTTTACTATATAAACCAATTTGTCCAAAAAAAAAAAAAACAAACTATGTAGTTCAAAATTTGTACACAATTCTATGCTTTATTTTTTATAACAATTAGACTAATTGAACAACATTTTATATACAAGTGTTACAAAAATAATAGGCAAATAATATTGTCAAAGTAAGTATATAAATAGTATAAACATTAAATTATGTTGGTTTTTACAAGACTTGTAATTTATAAAATTAATAGTCAATTTAGAGGGCTAAAAAGGAGAATGAAGGCAACGTAGTCAAAAGTAGAGATATTATTATCCTCCACAGTCCACACTCCAGTTCTCCACTCGAAAAATATAAACGCTGGACTGGTTCAGTTTTTCAAAAATTAAAGGCTACTCGTATTATTGCTTACATTAGCAACGATTACTTTCTTTCTTGCTACGTATTCTGCCTAAATGTATTATTATACATTAACGAAAGTACTTTTTGTCAGAAAACCAACTTAAATCTTAAGCTGATGGTTGAACCCCATGATCGGTTTATATACTCTATCACTCCCTCTCACATGAGATTTCAACCCGTAATCTTTGTGTCACGTTGACTCTTGATACCATGTTATACGACCAACTCAATAACCTCGCTTATTTATACTAGTCAATAACTACCTATACGTATGCAATATGCATTTTTACTTTTTTAGTACCCTCGCTATTTATCACACCATCAACTAATAGTTTATTAGAATTGATATAAATGGAAGATGAGAACAAGAGGGACCATTAGTACAATGATTATACTAATTGTACAAAATACGTAAAAACTAAATGGTAAAAACATTTGATTTGTGTCTTGTCCGGTTGAACTGAGCGAATGAAGTTGCCTTGTCAGGCGAGCACAAAGTCAAGATCGGATTTCATCAACTATCTCAAGTTTATGGGGATGTTACACTCCCGATCAAGTGAGCTTGACTATTTGCCAAGTTTTGTTGCACTACCAATCAGGCGAGTTGGAAGGAGTTCAATTAAACTGTTTAAGGCTTATCGATCAGCGTTAGAGTTGATAACAAATTATTAAGAAAACATTTGTGACATGTCCAATAGAAATATTTGGTCTCTCTTGTTCCACATCCTCCATTTTGTTTTAACATATTGTAAGTATCAATTATGTTGACGCATCTCATACTACGAATAATAATATTGTTATTTTTTTTTGACAAACTAATAATATTGTTATTAAATACGAGTAAGTCGAGTATTATTTACTTTGTATGAATAAGCGGACTAGTAGAACAAACTACTTCATAACTTTTGTTCAAATCAACACGAACTAAAATTAAAATAAAGTATTAATTCAGTCTTAATTTCTTAACTAAGTCGAGTATTATTTACTTTGTATGAATAAGCAGACTAATAGAACAAACTACTTCATAACTTTTGTTCAAATCAACACGAACTAAAATTAAAATAAAGTATTAATTCAGTCTTAATTTCTTAACTAAGTCGAGTATTATTTACTTTGTATGAATAAGCGGACTAATAGAACAAACTACTTCATAACTTTTGTTCAAATTAACACAAACTAAAATTAAAATAAAATATTAATTCAGTCTTAATTTCTTAATTTAAAAACGCCTTGGTCCTTATTGGCCAGAATTTTATTTACTGATGCACTAATGGAGTAGTATATGAGTCAAGTCAAAAGTGCGCGAGAAGAAATAATATTCCGCCAATTTTGAAGTAAAGAGTCAATTGCTCTCTTATTCCAAAAAAAAAAAAAAATAATAATAACAAAGTCAAGTCCTCTCTTTTCCATATTTCTTTGTATAATATGCACACTATTAGCAGGTCAAAAACATATTAAAATTAATAAAAAACAAACACTAATTCATAACTTTTCCATATTTCTTTGTGTACAATTAACAAACATTAGTAGTCAAGTCCTCTCTCTCTCTTTTTTTTATTCGTCAAAAAAAAAACCTGTTACTTCTAATACTACGTACTTAATTTATCAAATATATTCTTTGCAAAAGACATTACCTATGGTAAAGTTCGAACAAAAAAATCCAAAAAATTTAAATAAAAGTAAATCCTCTAGGCATTTTCTAATAACACGTATTATAAAAAGTTACACAATAAAATGAATAACATGATATTTCATGTGATTATTATATATTTTTCTAATTATACTTTTATCAAGAGAGTATTATATACTTCTATTAAATTTAAGGATTTCAAATTAAGTAGGAATATCAATTAAAAATAGTGGGAGTAACATTTTTATTACGGTGAATAAGTATATCAAAATCATTTGTAAAAAAATATTGAACAAATGGAACATATTACTGCAATTTGCACAATATAAGAAAGGTCTCTAAGAGACATGACTGTCAATGTTCCACAATAACGATTCTCCTGCCCTAGCGATGGCTCCGCCTCTAGCTTGACCATATGTTTTGGAAAATACGAAGTAATTGTCTACTTGTTGATACAAATAAATTGATGATCTTTGTTATATTAGTGACTTTATCGTTATCTCATAAAAATTCTAAAAATTGATATTTAGAAAATTTATTTCAAACTAAATCTAATAAGATCGTACATGATTTTGATGTTTATAATAGTAAATTTTTGTACTAAATTTTAAAAAATAAACCATAAACTTAATATGTAAAAAAATATAAAGAAACGGAAAAATACATTGTTGTTAACTTTTCTATTCGGAGTTAAATTCAAGCCACGTGTTGTATGTATGAGCTATGGAGTATTATGCCTAGTGCTCCTAACACATATAAATGCGTGTGCTAGACATTTCTAGGTATATGCAAAATCCAAATACACCCGAATGTATCTATCAATGCGCATATTCATAAATGATAATCAAGTACATTAATTGAGTTGGGATGGAAGACTTTATCTAAGAAATCGTGTTCTCTTGAACAAATAATTTAGTTGGGATTGAAGACTTTAACAAAAAAAAAAGAAAATATAGAAAATTTTGAAGAGATTGATCCCGTTATCAGATCCGAGGAAGAGCACGTAGGTCCTATCTTCATCTCCTAAGATGCTGTCTAGCTTGTGTCTATTGTTTTGTACTACACGTCTTCTCGTAGTAAACTTATGGCAACGTTATGTATATATATATATCAGGTCGATTTTGGGCCATTCTAAAAAAAAATACAAAATATCAGATTTAGTGTACACAATATTTAATAGTAGTACAAAATATTTCTTCAAAAATTATTAGTACAATATATGATATATGAAGTCAAATTGGTTGAATGTAGGTTGCTCGAATTAGGGTTGCTCTCAATAATAACTTCATGTAATAAGGTCAGGTTTGTGTCAAGTTGAGGAATACCAGCCCTATGATTCATGGATATTATTTCCTCCTTCAAATGAAAATGTATGTAAATAAGTTAGCAACTTAAATTAGCATATATACAGAAGTCCATGTTTAGCGACATTTTATATACTTTATCCAATCCGTTTACTTTTATTAGCACCACTTTGACTTTTATGTTTGTCAATGCATAATCTAAACTCTTCATATATCTAGTCATGGATAAATATAAATTAGAAAAATTTAATATTATAAAAATATAAATCGAAACGAAACTAATAAGAATTCACTTGACTATATCTTGCCATATATATAAATCACCAAAGATAGTCACAGGCAAACATGTGAATAGTACTCCCTCCGTTTTTTTAAATGCATCACTTTTCTTTAATGAGGTTTTTTTTTAAATGCATCACTTCCTTATTGGTAAATTTATACTATATTTTATCATTTCTTTCTCTTATTTTAAACCGCACTTAAATTATTTTATCATTTCTCTCTCCTTCACGGTCCCCACTTATATAATAAAAATATTTGTTTTCCCTCACATTAATAAATTATTCACCTACTCATAATATTATAAAATTCTCCTAAAACTCCGTGCATCATCAAGTGATGAAAATAAATAAAAAATATGGAGGAAGTAATAAGTTGTAAACGTTGCAGCTAAAACTAAACAGATGAAGCAATTGGAATGACCTATTAACGTGCCTCCCATGCAATGGGCTCTTATCGATCCGATGATCCGCATCTAAACCAAGCCCGTGCCCAACTGAACCACCAGTAATGTGGCAAGCATGCAGCATGTAAATTCAAATTTGTAAAGTAACAAAATTAGGGGTAATACTTGGCGTTTTATTAAAAGTTTCCTGAATTTCTTGTGCCGTTTTACTTCGTTTTAATCAACTTGGTGAATGAGGTGGGGCCAATTGGGGTAGGTAGGATAAGAGGTTCATACAAATGGTTAGAAAGAAAGAAGTAAGTAAGATTGTAAGGGCCACGTACTTTTTGAGGTTTGATGGGGTTGGGTTATACACGTACAAATATCACACAACTAGTCAATTGAAGAGACAATCAAACCACTAACATTTGTAGATTAATCTAACCTTTATCACACCACTTTAGATGATTGGTTAAAGGATTCACAAATGACAAATTTAGTTAAAAAAATATATAATTTGATTTTAAGTTATGGGTATCGACCTACTCCAAATGTGACTGAAGTAGTACCGTAATACTCTTAACCACTTACAGTAGTTGACTTAATTAATTTTAACCAATAATATCTAAACTTACATCCATCTATTAGTTGTAATTTTTAGATTTATCTTCAAACTTACTACTGCAGTAATTTTTATATAAGATGAAGTGTTCAATCGGACCAAGGCTCATGGCCGTTTCACTTTAGCAGACAAGCCATCATAAAACTACTCAATACAATGGAATGTCCTATAATGCAAAATACAAATAATTAAAAACAAAACCAACCTGCAAAATAACATAAAAAATTACAATTTGAGACAATAACTGAAATTCAAACACCAATTAAAACAGAAAATTTCTCTTGTAATATTGCTAAGTACGTACCCTCATTCATTAAGAAATTGCCCACCTCTTTAGAACCTCAAAAACATTCAGCTACCCCAAAAATTTTCTAACTCTCTGAATTTTCTATTCTCCCACCTAACTCTCCTCCCCCATTTCCTACTATTTATTACTACTCTCTTCCCATTCTTTCATCCACCATTCTCCCTTCATTTTCTCTCTCCTAATTCATCACTTTTTAACCAAAATTTTCACAAAACCCATTTCCAAAATTCAATCTTGATTACAAAAAATGAGTATGGCAGCTGTTCAATCCAAACCCCTTGAATCAGAAATCCCATCTCTGAAATCAACTCCACCTCCAAAAACAGAGGATCTTAAAACAGAGCATATATTCAAATCAAGATTACCTGATATTAACATTACTAATCATCTTCCTCTTCATAAATATTTGTTCGAAAAACTCCCCGAGGTTGCTCATAAACCTTGTTTGATCTCCGGCGCCAACGGAAAAATATACTCTTATTCGGAAACCCATCTTCTCTGCCGGAAAACAGCCGCCGGGTTATCGAACTTAGGTGTCAAGAAAGGTGATGTGGTAATGATCCTTTTACAAAACTGCCCTGAATTTGTGTTCAGTTTTTTTGGAGCTTCAATGATCGGAGCTGTTTCGACAACAGCAAATCCATTCTACACTTCCTGTGAGATCTTCAAGCAGGTCAAAGCTTCAAATGCTAAATTGATCATAACCCAATCTCAATTCGTGGATAAATTAAGAGAAAACAATGAGTTTAAAATCGGGGAGGATTTCAAAGTTGTAACTGTTGATACCCCTCCAGAAAACTGCCTCCATTTCTCTGTTTTATCAGAGGCGGATGAAAATGAAAGTATACCTGAAACTGGTTTAGTTTTTGATCCTAGCGACCCCGTTGCGCTCCCGTTCTCATCGGGGACAACGGGGTTACCCAAGGGAGTCATCTTAACCCATAAAAGCTTGTCAACCAGCGTTGCGCAACAAGTAGATGGTGAGAATCCAAACATGCATTTAACAGACGAAGATGTTCTTCTTTGTGTACTTCCACTTTTCCATATATTTTCGCTAAACTCAGTTCTAATGGTGGCGTTGAGAGCTGGGAGCGCCATTTTGATCATGCCCAAATTCGACATAAACTCGTTGTTGCAGCTGATTCAGGAGCATCGGGTGTCGGTGGCAATGGTGGTGCCGCCGTTAGTGTTGGCGTTGGCGAAGAATCTGGCCGTCGGAAATTATGATTTGAGTTCAATTAGAATGGTTATGTCTGGTGCTGCTCCTCTAGGAAAAGAGCTTGAGGATGCTCTTAGAGAAAGAATTCCTCAAGCAGTTTTGGGACAGGTAACTCTTCTTAATTACTTGTATAAATTTAATTATAATTATATATATATATATATATATATATATTTTTTTTTAAAATTTAATTTTGCTTTTGGTGTTTTTTGGATTGAATTGAAATTATAGTAGTAACTTATGTGAGATGGTACAAAATGGTAAATACTCTAAATAGGCTTTTAAAATGAGTACATCATCATTATATAACCGGTTGTATGTACTATGTTTAATCAAGCATAATTATAATACGGAGTGTTATGAATTTCTTATATTACTTCGTATGTCTATGGTATAACTGGTTGTATAATATGAATCCTTGTATAGTTATGTATGTTTAAATAAAACTTCCATGTTATTTGGACTTTTGGAGTGACTATTCTTAGTCTATGCATGTTGAAGACCGGTGTTGGCTTTTAGGATAATTCATTGTGAAATTAATTTTATTTTTAAGTTTCAACATTTTCTCTAACTATTTTTTTTCCTAAGATGATTTTTTTTTTTTTTTTTTTTGGGTGCACTGATTTCTTATCTTAATTATTTCAACGATACATAGACCATTTTTCCATTTTGTGTTATCCACTAAGATTTTATTATTATTTTAATTTGAAAATAGAATTATTTAATTTTTGTGGGAAGAGTGGGAACACATCACAAATCCCAAAATACTTCGTATATTATGAGTTGGAATTAATGCCTTAATGGTATTCCAATGTGGGCCGCTAATTTAGATCCATCTCAGAGTTGACTGCCTACCACTAAATTATTTGCTGTTGTGCATGCCTTTGCCTTCCCTAAATTCTATAAAAACTTATTTAATTCTTAACATAAATTAGTAACTACCAAGTTAAAAAATTAACTAACTCGCCACACTTTTTTTGGGTTTACAACAATGCATTAATACGGAGTTATAATTAAAAGATTTAAAACTCCTTTAATCTCTTAAATGTTAATAACAGAAGAACTTTTAGAGACAGAGGAGTTACTTACTATGAGTACGTTAACTCTTAGTTGTTTTTATTTTTTATTTTTTTTTTTTTTTTTTGGAAAGATTGTCTAACCAAATATGAAAATTATAAGGAGTATAGTTTAGTGTGCATTTTAATGATTAGTAAGAAGTGTTTGAGCTTATTGGTCAAGGTAATACTATATTTTTTCGGTGCTCTCCACGTGTCAACTGGAAAACTGATTTGTGCACTCAGGAGCAAGGTATCCTTAAATCGTCTGTGTTGGTGTGTGTAAAACATGTGCATGTGTATGATACGTCGTATTATCAACACATGCCTCTTTCATAAACACCTGCGTGTACTCATACTATAAGATGCTCAAAGGTGGTAACACAAACTATGAAGTATAATAATTTGACAACAATTATATTGGAGTTTTGAAGCAAACTACTATTATATAATTTGTATCCACAATAGTTAAACATATAATAAAAAATAATAATTAAAAAAAAAAACAATATAATATGAATTGGACAAGTTAAATCAAGTTGTTTGAGGCTATATAGTCTTGATGAGTTTATATAATCAAGTTGGGACATTTCTTGATTTAAAAACTATTGATAATTGTTTGGTTATAATTTCCTTATCATGTTCTTGACTAAAATAATTAGCTTATATCAAAAAATGGATTACATATCATGCCTACCTTGCCTTATCTTTTCTAGCAACACTGGTACTTTCTCTATTTTCTCTCGTGATAAAAGAGATTATGGTTGGAATCTTATAGAGTATAAATGTATAATTTTGGTGGCGCTTTTGTGCTTTACTTGTTGGTAGAGTAAAGTTTACGAGCGTGATAATGACTTGTGAATTATATCTTTTAGTAAAATGTAAGATTATGATTTTGTCATTTGGTACGGAAATGGTATGAAAAATGTGCAAGACAACTAGTTGTTTTAATCTGAAAATTACTTTCAAGTTGAAAATTATCTAACGGAGTAGTTAATGGCTGATAAATTAGCTGATTGTAGTGGTTAAAAGTTGAAAAACATGTAAAAGTTATTGACTTTAAGGTTATCTAGCAAAGACTACTATTTAGTTCTTGTATATGATTGAATGACATCTTACCAATTCACAAAATGGCTTGATATGCAGGGTTATGGAATGACTGAAGCAGGGCCAGTGTTGTCGATGTGCCCAGGATTCGCAAAGGAGCCTCTTCCGACTAAACCAGGCTCATGTGGCATTGTTGTTAGGAACGCTGAGATGAAGATTGTTGATCCTGACACCGGTGTTTCTGTTGGTTACAATGAGGCCGGAGAGATTTGTATTCGTGGTGAACAAATCATGAAAGGTACATATTAAAAACATATACGTGATTCTAGTCATGCGTTGTGGCTTGTACATCTTTTTTAGCTAGGGCGTTGATTCACTATATATAACCGGGCATGTCATATCTGTGGTTGAACAGAATACTTAAATGATCCAGCATCAACAGCAGCAACTATAGACGTCGAAGGGTGGCTGCATACAGGTGACATTGGCTATGTAGATGATGACGATGAAGTATACATTGTTGATCGAGTTAAGGAGATCATCAAATACAAAGGCTTCCAGGCAAGTGTACTTATTATTACTACGAGTATTATCATCAAGACATTCTATATTTCCTTTAAATTCCCACGTCGTAGTGTACTCCCAATAATTTATTACAATAAGTACCAATTGATTAACATGATTCTGTGTATGTCAAACATTCAGGTTCCACCAGCAGAACTAGAGGCACTTCTAATAAACCATCCATCAATCGCGGATGCTGCTGTTGTCCCGTAAGTCATATATATCTTTCAGCCCGCCTTATTTTTGGAATAATACTAGATTATTCTCATTAATAATGATTTTTTAGTCAATAATTCTTGTTCTCGAAATTAATTTCAGGCTAAAGGATGAAGCTGCAGGGGAAGTTCCTATAGCATTTGTTGTTAGATCAACCAATGGACTTGATCTTACAGAAGAATCAGTTAAAGAATATATCGCGAAACAGGTATAAACAAATACTTCGTATTACATTACTCTAATAATACTCCGTATTTAATTACTTAATTATTGTTTCGCTATCCATATACTATTGTATATGATTAAGCAAGATTCCATGCACCAACCATGTGATTATACATGCTAATAATGTAATTTTTTTTAATATTTCTGAAAAACAGGTGGTATTTTACAAGAAGGTTCACAAAGTATACTTCATACATGCCATTCCTAAGTCTGCTGCTGGAAAAATTCTAAGAAAGGAGCTTCGAGCACGCCTTGCCTCACCTTCCTTTACAGTTTAAACATATCATTAATCATATGATCGATTGTTAAAAATGTGAATTAATTGTATAATTGTAGTCGTCGTAAAAGTATACCAGCTGATGTGAATTGTTACGTCGTGGTGCAATGCTGTGCTTACTTCCAAGATCTATCAACAACAAAAGGCTAAAGAGGAAGAGAACTTCGCAGTAATTGGGGTTACCATCATCCAGCAATATACGTCCTGTGAAAATTATTATGTAGGCTTGTAGTTGAATATTGCCAGTTGTATTTTATCACCCCATTTTTTTTTTGTCTTTATTTTAAAAAATAATAAATATTTAACATATAGATGATTTAGACTCTTAGAAAATAATAATTATGATTTTGATCGTGACTTATGTACCTTATGGCCATGTATTATTGCAAATAATTTTATTAAGTTATACAGGGGAACAATGCAAATAACAAGAATATTAAACATTTTTGTGTCTATTTTAAGTGTATATATATATATATATATATATTTGTTTTTGTGTGTCTATTTTTAAGTATATATTCTCAATTAAGTTAGTTATTATTACTTTCTCTGTTCAATAATATTTTTCATGGTTACTCCTCCGTATCAATGATTTAATGTGGTCAAAGTGTACTTTAAGTGTAAATGTGTAAGGTTCTCAAAAAAAAAAAAAAAAAAAAAAAAAAAGTGTAAATGTGTAATGCATCATACTACTCATTATATTATATACAACTATATAAGCACTATTTTAATGTTATACTTCCTTCATATCGAAGTAGATGATATGCTTAAAGCATTAAACTTCCATGCTTGTCAATATATATACTTCCTATCTTCGAGTATACGCAAGTAAAATTTTAAAATACTAGTAGTAAACTAAAACAAATCTAACTATATTTTACAGAATCACATAGAAACGTAGTAATTATTTCGCGACAGATGAAGTATATATAAACCTTTGAAAATTTTGGTTCCTCTTAATCCTACAAAACAAGGCTCTTTCACAAAATTACAACTCACAAGTATTGCACATGGTTGAGCAAAAACTTATCACCTTAATTAGCTTAAGGCACATGTTAACAACTAGACAATTATTCTTTACGAAGATACTTGTCAAACACCTATACACTACGTACATGTTGAGATTATTTGTCCAACTTATATATACTTGTATACATTTGAAAATGAGTTAATTTCCGGCAATCCATATTTTAATTATGAAGATCTTCTGATTTATCGCTAATCAAACTTGTGCTTTTACGTGTTGACTAATTAATAAACATACTTCGTATTTCTTGCAGGCATAAATGCATAATCATGTTGTATATGTAATGGAGCCTTCTTGATTAGATACAAAGTTTACTTTAGGATGTTGGAATGATAGATTTTACAGTTGGTAATTCTATTAGTATAAGGGCATATTTTTAATTATGAAGTATTTCAAACATTAATATATTACTCCGTATTATAGTGCAAGTATTCAAATATGATGTACCCGTATCATACTAATATTAATAATAAATTTGTGTATCTAAGATCACAAGAAAAGGTAATCCGGTGCATTTTTTAATTTTTTTTTAGAGGTAATTTGATGCAATTTCGATGTTAGGGTTTAGGGGATTTTTTTAATTTCTCTTACACGTAGACCAAACCACTATTCTATATGCTTTAGGGTGGCAAGTGCATGAGATAATAATGCAAACACTTACAATTTTAGATAACTATTTATATATTGGTAGACATTATTAATATGTTAATCATCTACATTTGAAGAAATACTATCAAACCATTTAAGACTTTTCTAGGAAAAATCATACATGCATTTTTATACATAGAGGAAAATAGGACAATCTTATAGGCATACTATATTACTACTTAGATGCCGTTTCTTAAAAATTCAACTAAAGCTAACTAGCATCCCCTGCAGAGAAATTGTACTCCTTGGATAGTTGGATGGTCTTAGCACTGCATTAACCCCCCAAGGGACCAGAGGTACCACACTTGTGTTAGGATCTAAGGGGCTTAGAGTTTATGCACTAGAAACGACCGAACGAGGTGTTTAGTTAACAAAATGGTATTAGTTGATGCAATTGGATTGTTGCGTTAACATATATTCCCTTTATCCTTTAATTTTTGCCCCATTTAATTTATCGTGATTTTAAAGATGCGTGTTAATTAAAACACATACACTTTCAAGAGTACAAGTTCCAACTTCCAAGTTTCAAACAACAATGATAGATTGATAGTGTCTTGTACTTGTGCCACTTCTACTTTATAGCCCAAGCCCATAACAAGAAATACACAGAACAAAAACAAAAACAAAAAAAAAAAGGAAGAAAACCGAATATCTACCGGTTTAATACCGAAAAACCGGTTCAGTATAAATAAAACCCCCCCCCAGAAAAAAAAAAAACACAATCTCAAACATTCCAAACCGCCATGTCTCAAACCCTACCAAAACCCTGAAAATTATCTCACATTTTCTCTCTCCAAATTCATCTTTCTTGCTAATCAAGCCAATTTCTTCTTCCCCAAATTAAAACCCACCCATTTCAATTCAATTCAACCCCATTTCAATTCAATCATTTCTAACCCTAGAAAATCAAAACTGCTGAAAATTAAGCTGAAGAAGAAGAAGAGGTTCAACAATGGCGGTTGCGAAAGTATGCGCAACAGGGATAATGACAGCAATTGCTGCTGCTGTAGGTTCCAATAACACTTACGCTGAACCTCGTTTGAACTTCCCTCCTTTCTCTTCTCCTTCTCCGCCGCCCTCCGCCGGAAACTCGCCGAATCAGCTTCCACAACCTGGGAATGCTCCGCCGCAAGCGCCGCCGTCTGACGAGCCGGAGAAGCCAAGGAAGCCGAGAAATGATAACCCCAGAACTTCTTCTACTGGGTTCGATCCCGAGGCGTTGGAACGAGGTGTTGCTGCTTTGAAACGGATTGAGAAGTCTAAAGATGCTAAAACGGTAAAAATTTCATTTGTTAAAATATGTTCGAATTTCAATGTTTGAAGTTTTATTTGATTGTTGTTTTTTGGTGAATAATTTGTTGTTTTTTTTTTTTTTTTTTTGCTGTTTATAGGTGATTGGGATAATAAAGGAGCAGGAAGAAACGAAGAGGAAAGAGATTGAAATGAAGACGCAAGAGCTTAAGGCAATGGCAAATCAAGCTGAGTTAGTAAGTTGACAAACTTTAATTTGTAAATTATTTGGGTTTTTCTTGATACTGTTTACTTAGTTGTCTGAATTAATGTTGGAATTACATTGTAGTTTTTGATGATGAGTTTGATTTAATGAGCATATATCTCTAATAATGGTAGCAAGACTAGCAACTAAACCGTATTAAGTTGACATAAGGCCTGTTCGGTTTCACTGTAAGTTTTGAACTGTGACTTGGATTTTCTTCATGGCCGTCATTGGTGATCATATGTCTATGGCTAACAGAAAGTTAATTTCATAATTACCTTAGGATGTTAATAAGGCTGTGAACTTATATAAACTCGGGGCTGTGGAGAGGGGGTGGGAGTGTTTCGGTTTTTAAATGTATGTAGAGATTTAGAAGGTGAGGAGATGTTGGTGATGTATTTTGCTTATTGGAATTTCTTGCTTTTATAAAGTTTTGGATCTTGTTAGAATTTTGTTTGCCCCCGGGGAGGGGGGGGGGGTCGGTTTTTTAAATGTATGTAGAGATTTAGAAGGTGAGGAGATGTTGGTGGTGTATTTTGCTTATTGGAATTTCTTGCTTTTTTAAAGTTTTAGATCTTGTTAGAATTTTTGTTTGCCTCTTTCAATGACTTTTATTATATTTTGTTTAGCATTGTTTCTCTGTTCATGCAGGAAAAGCAGAAAGTGATGTATGGAGAACAGCAGAAATTGAATAAGCAAACGGCAGAAATTAAATCGCAGTTGGCAAAATATGAAGATTCATTGAAAAAGAAACGTAGTGATGTATGTAATATGATTACTTTTGTTACCATCGAAGTGTGTATGTAATTATGTATGAGAAACTTAATTTTACCCTTTGACAGGAAGAGCATGAGAAACAAAGAGCTAGAAATCGGGAGCTTGTGGAGATGCAAGGGGAGATGGCTAGAAGAGTAGAAGCTGCTAGGAGACAAACAGAAGAGCAGATACAGGCACAACGTATCAAAACTGAAAAAGAGAAGGCAGAAATAGAGCGGGAAACCCTTAGAGTAAAGTCAATGGCAGAAGCAGAAGGGAGAGCTCATGAAGCCAAGTTGTTGGAAGAGGTTAATTTACGTTTGTTTGGGGAACGTGCAAAAAAAGAGACAGAGAAATGGGTTTCAGCTATAAACACCACTTTTGATCATATTGGAGGTATTTTTATTAGTCTTTATTTTGCTTTGTTTGATTTGTTTTGCACATTAAATGATTATTTGTACATCCTGTGTCTCAATTTTGAAGTATCGTATATCGGTTTCTGTTTGTTGTTGTTATCATGTCTTTTCTTTCCTTTTTTTTTTTTATTTTTTTTTTTATAATTTTTCCGTTCTTTATTACAGTGCCATACGGCCATTTTGTGATCGAGTTTTTAGTGGATTGTCTTGTGCTGAAATTCTGTTAATGAAGTGGCCATGTTCTCAGGGCTATTTCATGCTTGAGCATGGCTTGATTGATTTCCTTTGCTCAATCAAATTCCTTTTTATTGTTATTTATGAAAAGTAAATTGTGCAAAATCTTAATCAAGTGTCTGTTCAGTTTCAGTTTATTTCTCCTTATGTATAGAAAATTCAATCTCGCTGTACAAATATTGATCCCTCTTCCTCAATGTAGCTTCTTATCTCCATTACTATTAGCTTGATTTTGTTTCTTTATTACTTTATTTAGGAGGATTCCGAGCTATATTGACAGATCAAAATAAGCTTATTGTTGCTGTTGGCGGGGTTACTGCTCTCGCTGCTGGCATATACACCACAAGGTCTGTTGGAAGCTTAGATTTTACATAAATGTACTCCTGCTATGCTGTCCAACTGTTATTGGTTGCATTTTATTTTTAGTTTGTTCTCTTATCTTGCTACCTAATTATATATGTAACAGGCCAAATAGATTCACCTGTAGATTGACACTTCGCATTCCCTTAACCCCTTTACATGCCTCTCTCTCTCTCTCCATTAGCTGAGATGGTTTTTGATACAAGTGGGTAAGTTTTCAGGCATACCTGGTAGTTTCATTGTGGAATGTGCTCAAGGTGGTATATTCGAGTTGATCATATAAGTTATTTACAAGGACTGATATTTGCTTGAACTTAGTTCTGCACAAGGTTGAACATAATGTGCATAATCTTATATTTCCGAAAATTGAATAATAATATAATGAGCTCGAAAATCAATATATGTACATTCAAGTTAAAAAACCCATGCATAGTCAGTGAAAACGTTGCACACCAATCCTTCTCATCAGAAAGAGAGAGAGAAAGATATCAAATGCGAAATATAGAAAATGTATAACTATTTTATTGAAATTCTTTATCTGAGTATTTTATACTCCGTATCTTATCTGCTAAATCATTTCATCCAAGTTTTTAAAGCATTGTTTGTCTTGGAACATTGCTTGGGTTTGAGTCATGTATAATTCTGTTTGTATTCCCTCTTAAAGGTATCTTAGGGTTGCACAAACTGCACATCTGTGCATTGATTAATGTTTCAAGTTATGATGTATAAAAGTCTTGTTAGCTCATAGGACGCCTCCCTGTGCCTAAAAATGGCTGTACCTGTTCTTGTGAGTTATAGTGTCAGCTGTAAGATCCACTAGGCTCTCACATTGGAGTTATATTGATAATTTGGCAACCCTGGTCTTAGATTAAGAATAACTACTTCAGGATTTGAAGACCTTTGTCTAAGGACTGAATTGACTCTTGCCCCTCCTTGCAAATCAATATACATTTCCATTTTAATTGGGAATATTATGTTCGTGAATCAGAATCTACTATCTAAATATTAGCATGCAGTATTCAAAGTGCTGTGTGCTCTGGTGGAAGACCCTAAAGATTAAAGCTTTTGGATTCATTTGCATCTTATGTTTGCCCATGCAAGGGCTAGATCATGATTCAGGGTTAGAGTTGGGCATCGCGCCGTGTCGGGCCGCCATGGGCCGTGCCTGGTGGTGGGTTGTGTCGTGCCGTGCGTGGATCCTGGCGGGCCGTGCCGTGCCAGGTCACCAATTGGCACACCCCAATCCACAGCACGGCACGGCTTACATACCTGACTGCTTGGTGTGCCGGGCCGGGCCGGGCACCGGCAGCCCATAAAATTTTATTTTATTTTTTATAAATCAATATATTATATAAATAATTTTATTAATTTATGTTTATGTTTTTTTATTATTAAAGTATTATACTTCTTTTTATTATTCTTATTTTTATTATTATAGTTCTTTAAAATTATTTATGCTATTTTTATTATTACGGTTTTTTCATCAAATACTCTTGAGTTTTAACATTATTCACCAAATACCACCAACATTCTTCATATTCACCATATAACATTTAGTTTTATGAAAATGTCACAACATGTCATTAATGACTAATGGGTGTTAACACCCTTAGTCATTAAGGCTAATACTGCCACGTGGCAACATATAATTGGTCCCCTTCTAAATCATTTAATTTTAGAATAATTATTTAATTATCAAAAAATTAAAAAAAAAAGGAAAAAAACCCAGCCACCACCCTATCCCGACACCCCCCGTCGGCACGAAATTTGACCTGAACCCCCGCGCCGACGCAAAATCCGACCAAAACCCCCCGCCGATCCTCCCCTTCCCCTTCCCCTGAACCACTGTGCCCGCATCTCCCTCGAAAAACCCACTATATCCCTCGAAAAACCCTCCCCCAATCATCAGCCGACGCCTAAACCCCCTCCCCCGCGTCCGCGAATGAATTCGCCCCGTCCCGGTGCCATCTCCACCGCACTGAACCACCACGTACGCCGAAACCCTTAAACCAAAATCTAGGGTTTCAATTTTAGTGTTTTGGGGTTTCGTGATGGTGGTTTCCGGCAAGTTAGGTGATGGCGACGTGTGAGAGAGGGTTTGGGCTGCCGGCGAAGGGGTTTTGAGGTGGTGGTTGGGTTTTCGACTTAGGTGGAAAGGCGGGGAGGGGTTGAATTCGACGAAGGTGATGGCTAGGGAATTCGGCTAAGGTGGCGGCTACGTCAGGGTTGTCGCCGGCGGGGGAAGGGGATGGTCGACGGCCAGCAAGGAAGTGGTTGGGGTCGGGGTTGTCGCCGGTGGTGGCTTGTAATGGTGGTGTTTTTTTTTTTTTTTTAGTTTTTAAAATAATTTTTCTAAAGTTAATTAATTAAATAAATAATATTAATATAAGAACCAAATAGCCAATTACAAACTTCCACGTGGCACAATTAACGTTAATGACTAACTGAGTTAACGGAAATGACATGTTGTGACATTTTCATAAATTGAATGTTATATGGTGAATTTTAAAAATGTTGGTGGTATCTGGTAAATTATGTTAAAACTCAGGGGTGTTTGGTGAAAAAACCGTTATTATAATTAATTTTATTTTTTATTATTATACATCTTTATAATTATTTAGCAAAAAGCAACAATGCATATAATAAGAGAATAAGAGAATAAATGAGTTGATGAATGAATTGTGGAAAAAATTGGATGATGAAGTGATGTATTTATAGGGAATTAGATGAAGTAGCCGTTAGGAATAGAAACTAACCGGTAGAAATGGAAAAAACTAGCCGTTTCATAGCTGTTGGCGCATACTAACGTTGAAAAGTAGCCGTTTTAACCGAGCCGAGCCTTGCCGTGCTGGCGGGATGTGCCACGGGCCGAAATTGGCGTGCTGCCCGCGGGCTTGTGCTGAAATTTCCAAACTTTGTTCACGGCATGGCCCACGGCCCACTCTTCGGTCATCGTGCCGTGCCGGGCCAATGTCGTGCCGTGCCCGTGCCGCACGGCCCATGCCCAGCTCAACTCAGGGTCTTAAGTAATAAATCAACAAAAAATAATGACAGGTTGACAGGGTTCACTAACTGTTTGTTGGCTATGTCCTCATGCAAAGGGACAAATATTGATTAGGTTAGAGTACTGAATACAGAATGACTAGGTTTTGTCTTGCAGAGATTTTAAACTGTACTCTAAGATTCCCCACCCCACCCCCCAACACACACACACAATGCTTGGTTCAAAGTGCTTGATTCAAGGCATCCCATCATGGTCTATATAGGGGGATGAGCTTCATCTAGTGGTTGCTGGCCAAAGCTTGGTTTACAGCTTTTTTATGATGTTTTTCCCTGCACCAACTTCACTGATATGATTTTAGGTGATTAATTAAATTTTCTGCTCACTCCTATGTGGAAAGGCAGCCTACTTTTGTGATGGTTTGTGTGACTGATATATTTTTCCTTATGACTAAACAGTGAGTAGACTATTTTCGTTGTATTGTATATGTGATTGTTTGTATGTATGTGGTTTGTACTATTATCAATCTTGAGTTCTAGATTCAACCTATGTTTTTTTTTTCTATTTTGTTGAGCTATAGTCCATATTGGAAGCGGACTGCTGCCATTAGTAGAAGAAAAAGATGTGTAAATAAGTTTTGAAAAAAAGGAAAAGACCAAAAAATGGAGTTTTGGAGGGAGATTGAGTGTATGTACTGGTACATGCACATGTTTTGGGTTGTGTAGGCGTTTAGCTATATATGGCTTTTGCCTTCTGAACTTCCAATCTGTGTTCCAATCTTTGAAAGACTTTTTTTCTTGTTTCTCATTTTGCAGAGAAGGAGCTAAAGTAGTATGGAGTTATGTAGACAGGATACTGGGACAGCCATCATTAATCAGAGAATCCTCTAGAGGAAAATATCCCTGGTCTGGTGTTGTTCCCCGTCTCATGAGCACACTCCGTTCTACTGGAGGAAACGTTTCCAAGAATGGAAATGGTTTTGGAGATGTTATTTTACACCCTTCTCTCCAGAAGAGAATCCAGCAGCTAGCTTCTGCAACTGCAAACACAAAAGCTCATCAAGCACCATTCCGTAATATGCTTTTCTATGGCCCTCCAGGAACAGGGAAAACAATGGCTGCACGAGAGCTGGCTCGTAAATCTGTATGGCATCTTACTCGTACAATTTGTCTTTGAATTGTCTTGATTAATCCATCAAAATTATATTCTACTGTATAATTTTTGAGTTATTTGGGAACACGGATCAAGGTTTTTTTTTTTTTTTTTTTTTTTTTTTTTTTTTGGTAATATAGCTTGTTAATAGTCTTTAACTCTTAATACTTGACATATATGTCTAACCCTGCATAATTGAAATACTGGTCTTGTTCTACCTTAAAATAGGACAAATCATGCTCCTTTTTACTGTGATTTAACGTATATCAAAAATATGCTTTATTAAAGAGGGGAAATAATTGTAGGCATGATTTATGCTTCTTGAACTTTCAGCGTACATAAGAGATCTCATTTTTTGTTCTGCGTCTTATCAGGGATTGGACTACGCATTGATGACTGGTGGAGATGTTGCCCCGCTAGGGGCACAAGCTGTTACGAAGATACACCAGCTGTTTGACTGGGCAAAGAAGTCTAATAGGGGTCTATTGTTATTTATTGATGAAGCTGATGCTTTCCTTTGCGAGTAAGTTACTTCATTTCTAATGTGCTACTCTTCCTATTTCTGGAAATTTTCTTTGATGCTCAGTAATAACTCATCACAGTTACACATCAGAACTTTTTGTGTAACATACAAACTATTATTTGTCAGCGTTGGAATTTAATCCCCCCCCCCCCCAAAGAAACTGTACAATTAACCCTAAAATAAATCAGATGTTGTCGTGGTTTCCCGTGGGGCATAAAAGATTCTGCTTACACCATTTTAAAAGAGTTTTGGCTTGTCCTTCATGCATGTTAGTAATTTGCTTTCATGATCCATTTATTACCTCTGGTTCTCACGCTCTTAATTGACATTTTCCAGACGAAACAAAATGTACATGAGTGAAGCTCAAAGGAGTGCACTCAATGCACTCCTGTTTCGAACAGGTGATCAGTCCAAGGACATAGTCCTAGCTCTTGCCACAAACCGACCCGGAGATCTTGATTCAGCAGTGGGTGATCGTATTGATGAAGTTCTCGAATTCCCATTACCTGGAGAGGATGAAAGATTTAAGTTGCTAAAACTCTATCTTGACAAGTATATAGCACAAGCTGGATCAAGAAAACCTGGGTTGTTTTCACAGTTGTTTCAGAAGCAGCAGCAAAAGATAGAAATTACAGGATTGACTGATGACTTGCTCAGAGAGGCTGCAGCTAAGACTGAGGGATTCTCAGGAAGAGAGATAGCAAAGCTAATGGCTGGAGTTCAAGCAGCTGTTTATGGCAGTGAAAATTGCATCCTTGATCCTCAATTGTTCCGTGAGGTTGTAGATTACAAGGTCGCAGAACACCAACAAAGAAAGAAATTGGCTGGGACTGAAGAAAGTAACTCGATGAAATCGTAGATGACTTATATAGGCAAAGCACATTATCTTTTATTGCTGAGATTATTGCTATTATTTTGTTGGCGCTGTGAAGACGGATAGGTTAAGCACAGGAATTTTTTTTCATCATCCACATTGATGTTGGTCATAATTTTGCCCCTATTTGTGGGAAATTTTGGCATATTTAACATCACAGTGTAGAAATATGAAGTTCAACGTGGCTCCAGAGGTTTATTTTTTCTGATGTATCTGACAAATGACATGGTGCTTGTTAACACTTTGTACAATAAAATCATTATAGAAAATTTTGATTCAGATACAATTTTGACATCAAATGAATAAATTGGTTCTAAAATCTCAATTTAATACATTTTTGGATCCCAATTATTTTTTAAGGTTCTGTACAAGTTAACTGGATCCTAAATTATTAAGAATATCTTGTGCAATGACAATTAATTGCAAATGGACGAGGTACCTTAATGGGTTGTCAAGGAAATAAGAATAACAATCATGAAAACAAAATGACATAGGTATTTCGTTATTTTCCGTCGCATCAGCTATGTTCATTGAATCAAATTGTTGGCATTCTGTGAAGCAAAGTGCCAAAGCACTCAAGGCTTACATGAAAAGAGGATGCAATAATGCAAACTACATTGACAATTATTCCCCCGAATTTCAGATTCAAGCGGGGAATTACATGCACAAAATGGTAAATCAGCTCTAATGATGATGACCATGATCTTGAACATAGCGCAGGCCACAATATTTGCAGACTGCTGGAGCGTCTAAGTCAAGGCATATGAACTCAACAGGGTGCCCCAGAGGATTCTTAGCTGTCACCAAGAAAAAACACAATAGAACAAGTCAATTGATTTAATGATTTTAGGCTCTTCGAAGCTATGTGGTATGTCAGCATAAATTTTTTTGCATAGTGTCTACTTAATATAGTAGGAATTAAATTTAAAAATAAAAAAGAAAAAAAATCAACTCAATCTAACCTCCTTCACATGCAACTATTCGGTCTTGCACTTTAATGGGAGGTACTTCATTGATCAACTCCATTGGAGATTTCTTGCTTTTATCCTACAACGATAGCAAATGAATACTGTAAACATGCAGTACATTATAATATCTCGTATATCAATGCACAACCATAAAAGGATCCTAGAACAGCTGGTGGTGTGCTTTAAGAATAGAGAGTCAGAGAAATTGTAATAAAGACAGGTTGGAAAGTATGACAGAAGAATTCACCACCTAATAGATAATCAATAGTAAGGTAATCTAATTTCAAGGATCAAATTTACAGGGTTAGGTTTTGTTTGATTCTTTTTAGTTTATCAGACAGAAAGGGTTAGCAGAAAATTCACTCTAAGATTACATCTTTATAATAATTAAGTGGTTCTGATATACAGCATGAAGGGCCACAACCCACAAGGAAACAAGATGCCCTTTTAAAAATGATAAATGAGAAATCTGACTTTCTATTGCTACAATGGCTTAAATTAAAAGTAGAACAGATTGCTAAGAAGAATATCAAAATCGCCAGTGAAAATATTGAGCAATGGGGAGAAAACCAGAGCAAGATACACAAAAAAAAAAAGGCTTTAAACTATAACATCTCCTTTACATGAGCTTTTGGCCAAAGGTGACCATAAATTAATCTTGAAATTTATATCAACTGGAAGAAAATTACCACAATGAAAGCTTACAGAGGTAATAGAGCCCAATGAGATTGTCATGATCATGAGAAAACAGATTCTTTCTTAAAAACTGAATGGTACAGTAAATCTTTTAGCTCAGATAGCCTTTATATCAATTATATACTGTAGTAATTCTTCATGCTATATTGCTAATTGAAGCTCTTAACTAGTAATCAGACCTTAAACTCCACAAGCAAATCAAATCTTTAAATAAAAAAGAATTAGAAAAACCTAAAGATTAACGTCTTAGAGGCAGAATTGCAGTCAGTTGTTCAACAAAAAGAATACTTTTTATTTGTTCTGTCAAATAAATTTATTTTATTTTTTTTAAAAAGGAAAGGAGTAGTTCTTCGTGTCGTAATGGAAACTTTTCTAATGTCATCAGATAAAGGCTCTCAACTTTGAACAGGATAAGGGTAAAGAGAAAAGAGCTTTGCCAAAATTTCTCGTCCACTTCATTGTTCAAGCTCTTGAAAATGGGTTGAGTTCATACACTATGAAAAGATTATAGACACAACAAAACACACAAATACATGGGTTTAATAAACTATTCACATAAGTATCAATCACTAACAACATTATAGACAATAATGACTCAAGCGAAGGACTACACACATCAATTAAAGGTGAAATTTCCTTTGTTCTAGGAGAAAGAAGACACATCGATCCTTGAAAGAACCATTCGACAAGGGCTTATCAATTATCTGTCTTATCACAATCCAGATTCAGAAATATTCCAAGGAGCTAACAAAATTATACACAATAATCGCTTAACTAAGGCCGAAATATCATCAATTGTCTTGTGTTTTATACGAACAAAACTTTTATTTCCACCTGGCATTCATTTCAAATTGGCAAATAACTTGAATAATCCATCTTATCAATAACCTGTTTATCACTAACTTAACTAATTAACAAAGAAAAACCAAAATTTTCACTTTTTATTTCTCCTCACGGTACCTATAGGTCAATGTCAAACCTGAGTCTCTAATTTGATAGAACATAAACCAAATGTTGGTCAAACAATTAAAAAGATTATAGTATCCAACTTGAAAAATTAGAAGAAAGTTAAACACCTAATTGCCATTGCACTAATTTACCCCCAGAAACATTCACAAATATTTCAACATTAGTTCTAATCGAAAAGGCTACAAGTCAGAATCAATAATCCTAAACCTTAATTTGATATAGCAGAAAACACAGATTAAAATTGGAGGAAACTTAATCAAATTAAAATCAAAATCAAAATCAAAACCAATACAGATCTAATATCAATTAGAAAGATGATTATTGCATAAAAATTATAGAAAAGTAAGAGAATCTGCAAAAAAAAAAAAAAAAAAAGGGGAAAAACATAGGGTTTACCTGCATCCATTTATCAGTGTGAGAGATGACGACTTCAGTGCTAACGATGCAGAAACTCCTAGCATTCGAACGCAAAGCTGTTGATTTAGCAAGATTTCTGAGCAAGCTCAACGCCATCTTCAATTGATTGATCGAAGTGCAGAAGGAAGAAGAAGAGAGAGAAAGTGAAAGGTGAGGAGAGAGAAAAATACCAATTGAGTTGGAAGAAGAAAGGTGTTGAGATATCTGGGTCTTGCTACTATTTTGAGGTAAGATCCATTTACCCATTTACAGTTTCATTGTTGGCCCAATACAGCAGAAATCAATATCTTACAGTGATGAAGTAATCCGACCCATATGGAGCACTCGTAGAGTTGTAGGTCTCCTTTAGTAGCCCCAATCGAGTCTTAAGGTTCGAAGGTTCTTTCCTTATCAGAGTTTTTTTTTTTTATATTTTCGACGGGTCCTTAGCAGAGTTTATCGATTTTACATGTTTTTGTTTTACTATTAATTAATAAAAAAATATATATAAAATACATGTACAAATGTTCAAGAATAAATTATGATTATACTCGTAATCCATAATACAAAGTAATTCTGCATACATTATCATTGGAAACAATTAAATTATGAAAAAGAGTAGCCTTAACAACAAACCAATAGAACCCAGTCAACCATCCTCCCAAGAGTTCCAACAAAGATACTATACAAAATCATGGAAACTGTATACTTGGTGTTCTGTATTTCTAGCTAATCTTCTAAAATTTTCACCTACAAACAAGAACTGCAATTTCGAACTCAAAAATATGTCCACTAACTTCTAGGAAGTTCCTATCCTGCTTCCGATTTCAAGGCTTCTCAAAAATGGAATCCCCATGTCGTTCATTGATTTTAAGACGACATCTGCCTGATGACCCTTATCCACAGCTTTGTACAAGTGAATAGCAGCACTCATGATAAATCTGTCTGCCTTTGCATATTGTTGAATCCTTTCAAAGAGAGAAATTCCTTTATCCACATATCCATATTCCAAGTAACTCCGTAATATGGTCCTACAGCATACAACGTCAGGTTTTAATCCAGAAGCAAGCATTGTGTTGAAAACACGATCAGCTTCCTCCATTAAACCAGCTTTGGCAAAGACTGATATCAAGAGATTATAATGAGCACAAGAAGGTTGTATTCCTTCTTTCTTCATGGATGCAATCGTTTGTTCCGCTTCTTGGTATATCATACTCTCTGTGTAAGCTTTAATAAGGGCAAGATAAGTAAAGGAATCAGGATAGCGCCCATCTTGCTGCATGATCTTAAAAAGCTCCTCTGCCTCGGAATAAAGTCCCACAGAAGCATATACATTTAGCATAACATTGTAGCTTATCTGCAACATTGGAGTGACATAGATCAGCACCCTTAGAAGAGCAGGGGCAGGCAACATTAGTTTAACAAATATCATACTAAGTAATACGTATATCATGAGGAACTACATCCACCCTCTCTCTTCCCCATAGCTGAAAGGTTTAATGTCATGAATCACTTCTTAATACAACGAGTATTCAAAAAGTAAGCAACATAGAAAAATTCACCTTTCCAGGTTTTACGCCTTCCTCCCTCATTTTAGCGAACAATGCAGATGCTTCTTGAGCTTTTCCTGCAAAAAAAAAGTTATCTCTCCATTGTAATCATATGGTGGATAAGCAAAGAGTTACAGCTCCAAAAAGGAAAGAGACTTATGGGGCATAGATTATATGCATGGAGAAACCAAGTAAATGAAAAGGCATAAGACTTCGTGGAAAACCATACCAGACTTTCCATATATGCTAATTAGATTAGTGTAAACTTTCTCATCCAAAGATATGCCCATATTCTGTGCCATGTTGAACATCTCTACGGCCTTATCTAGCTTCTTTTGTCTTCCATAAACACTACACCAACCAAATAATAATACACCAAAAGAAAGTAAGACATGCTTTCCTTCCCCTTGTTAATGCATTATTTTTTTCAGTGAGGAGGCTACCTAACCTGATCATAGTGCTATACGTCTGTATTGACAGGGAAACTCCAGATGATAGCATGCGGTCATATATGCTCGCAGCAAAATGCAATTTACCTGTGAAAGTATTATGCCAGGCATCAGCTATCATTGTCTTTCTCGTATTATATCGAAGTACTTGACAGAAAAAGACTTTAAAATAAAACTCCCCAACCAAACCTGCTTCTAACATTGCCTTAATAAATGTATTATATGCAATAGTGTCAAGAACCAAGTTGTCATGCAAACTTCTGCTAATCACATCCTCTGCTTCCCGATACATCCCTAGGGCAGAATAAGTGAATAACTATGTTAGAAGAAGGAAACAGATCAAGGCATCAACTATATACAACCACACACTAATACATTTCTACTACAAAAAGAACAGAACTTGACTAAAGATGAGCCAATACCCTACCACGATTTGTTAGATGGTTCACAAGCACACTGATGACAAAGGGACTCAAACAAATTCCTCTTTTTGTGCATTCCTTGAAAACCTGGTAACCGTCCCTAGGTTCACCACATTTAACACAGGCATCAATCATGGAATTGTATATTTCGGCCCCGCAATTAGCAGAATTCACCACAGCTGAAAATAGTGTTTTCACTTTTTCCAGATTATGTTGCTTTCCATACAAACTAATCATTGAAGCCAAGATTCCACCATTTTCCTTTGAGTCTCTTTCAATTAATAGATCACAGAGGATTTCAGCTTTAGAAGCATCACCTACACCAAGTAAAATGTCAATCGTCAAGAAAAACTCAACAAGATAAATATTGCTTGAGTTTGTAACTGAACAATTGATAATACGCTAAAATAAGATGCAACACCATTTCAAATTCCAGAAGACACCAACTTCACCTTCATGTATAAACTTTCCGATGAGTCGTTTTGCAACAGATAAGCCATCAGCAGCTCCAAGTAAAAAATCAAGCGTGTATTCTATCTTATTTCTGTTACCATTTGCTAGATAAAGACAAAGCATAAGCTCCAGTGCATTAGTATCAAGGGAAGCAGGGACTACCGAGTGACCTTTTTCTTTCTCAAACTTCCCATCTTCTGATTTCAAAATCATGGAAACAGTTTGAATAAAGCTGCTATTTTCCATATATCCATTTCCACTTACATCTTCAATGAATTGCTCAGCTTCTCTAAGCATTCCCTCCTTAGAGTATACCTTCATCACTGTCCTGCAGAGCTCCTCATCAAACATAACATTGTCCTTCCTTATCTGAAGAATGAAATTCTTAGCCTTCTCAAGCAATGTTTGTCTTAAGAACATGTTGAGCATGTCATTACAAGATCTTGAATCCGGGACTCCAATACTGGATAAAGACTGAAATGTTGCTTCAGCAGATCCAAGATCTCCATTCATCTTGTAACACTTCAACAAGATTGAATTGGAAAAACTGGAGAATGGTATATTTCGAGACTTCATCACCTCCATGGTATGCAAAGCTTTCACATATTCTCCTGAACTAAAATACACTTGTGCCATTGCTATATATGTTTTCTCATCACGAAGCAGACCCAATCTTTCAGCCTCTTCAAAAGTCTTTTCTGCATCTTCACAAAGACCAAGCTTACCATATATCCTTACAAGTAAACCATAAATGACTTCGTCAGCTCGGATTTTGTACCTATCCATTTCTGAAAATAGAGACAGTGCCTTTGAGTAATCTCCATTCTTATAATAGAGATTTAACAGAGAAGCACAAGTAAAATTACTTGGTATTATATCTTGATATCTCATTTCTTCATAAAGCCTCAATGCTTCATCTTGCTTGCCTTCTTTGATGTTACATGTGATCAGAAGGCTGTAAGTGACCTCTTCAGGTACAAAACCAAGGCTTTTCATCATATTGAAATTTTTCAATCCCTCTTCAAAATGACCTTCCTTAACAAGTGAACAGATGGCAACCGTGAAGGTAAAGTGGTTAGGTACAACCCTCTTATCAATCATGTCTTTATATATCTGTATCACATGTTGGTGGAGTGACTTCTTTTGCAAGGATGACAGCATGAAGTTATAAACTGCTACAGAAAGTAGCACATCCCTCTCTCGCACAGCCATGTAAAAAGATAGCATAGCTTTGTGTCGTCCCCATCTAGCATATGTACACAGCATAGTCCCACAGGCAATTTCATCAGGTTCACACCCTGCATCAAGCATCTCTAGAAAGGTCTCTTCAGCCAGCTTAATCTTCCCAACTTGACCATATGCACGCAAAACAATTGTGTAGGCAATAACACTAGGACGGTAGCACAACTGTTCCAAGCGCATCAATAACTTCAGTACATACTCATTATTCAAATCAAATGAAGCAATGAAAATGATTCATTTTGGTCTAGGGTAAGTAGTGATCAACTTTGGCTGCACACAACAACTTGCTTTACTATAGTTGTATTTTGATAAAACTTTGTCCACCAAATTTCCTATTGAAGATTCATAATTGTACTGTCGTAATACAACTCTGATAAGCTCAGCCAAGTAAAAACAAAGGTATCAAACTGTTCCAAGGATAAAGTAGGTGAATCACTAGCTGCTTCCCAATGCATTCAACTCTCACATCTCAGTCAAGATATTCTTAGTTGAGTAGAATCGCAACACACCCTGCAGCATATAATTTTCCAACCTATAGATTCATTAACAACCAAGATAAAACAACTCTTGAATACAGAAATCCTAGCACACCATAACTTTCCTAATTCCAAAACTTGACAGCAATAATTTTCATGTAAAAGATCAGTCAAAGACATGCACATATATCTATCTCCCCAATAGACAATTCGCAAATTCTAAAAGTCTAAAACTAAATTCTTACAAACTATGTTAATCAGACTCTTCATTCACCTCATTAACGGTATTAGATACCGATACCCTCTGAGATGGGTATGACACTTGCACACTTTATTATAGACCAAGATCATGCGCAGTTTTCATAAAATGGCAGTGTCTGACCCTTGGATTCACCTCAAGTTCTATGTTAGATACTCAACACTCTGACATGGGTACAACACTCAAACACTTCACTCTAAACCAAAATCATGCTAAGTTATTATATTACGGCCATGTCTAACACTTGGACACATACCCGTGTCCAACCATTCTAGCCTACACCATAATATAAGCAATACCACAATCTCACATCAAAATTTCCAAATATTAAAAACCCCAACAGAAATCCAATACAATTCAACTAAAAACACAATCAAAATGCCATCAAAACACAAAGAAAGCAATTAAACAAACCCACCTGCAATTTCATCCAAGCAAAAAAATCCCTAACTTGGCGCCAACCCTTTTGCTCCTTCAACACAACACACATCTCCCTAAAAGTAAGCTTAGCAACAAAAGAACCCATTACTTTCCTCATATCATAACTACCTTCAGTTTTCTGCGACAAGCTTCTAACAACCTGAATTGCAGCAACAACCTGTTTACCATACAAATGACCATTCCTGTCATCCTCCAAGTACTGAACCATCTGCTCCGGCGTACGGCGGACCCACCTGGGGGTTTGAGCTTGAGGGCCCTGGTTTCTTCGAAGCGTGCTAAGATAGCGAGCTTTGGACTTGATTATGCGACGGGCGTTGTCGTCGGAAAGTGGGTTTTTGGGGTTTTTGGAGCGGGGTTTTGGGGCGGTGTTGCCGTCGCTGAGGGACCATGGATCAGGGGTGACGGAGCACCTGAATTTGGCTATGGTGCGGGTATTTGGGAAGAGGGGTTGGGGTTTTAGGTGGGTTTTGAGGAGTGGAGTTGGAGAGAGAAAGCATGATTGGAGGGATTCCATGGGAGAAATGTGGAGTGGAGTGACGATTCATGGAGGAATGAAAGAAAAATCTTAAATTTACAAATTATCCAAATCCTCACTCATGTAGTCTTTATAAATGGGTAGTTTTGGAATTTTATCAAGGTGTGATAGGAATTAATGTTTCCAAAATTTCTTAGTTTTTATTTTTTTTAAAATTGTAATTTAGATTGATAATTTTTTTTTTCTTTTTTTGTGAAAGGGATGAAAAAGTATTAGGAAGACCCGCAAGGGAACTACAAAATGCGTTTGATACTAAGATAGGAAATAAAATAGAGTTTGTAAGGTACAATATTCAAATTACCACTAATTAAATGACCAATATAAGTTATTCAATCAGTTGTTCAATTTGTTTCACGATTACACGATATACAGTCGAATATTCCAACTACGACCTATCAAAATTGCTGAGGATAAGTCATATGTGTGCAATAATATGATTCAATTGCCACAGAGTTGCCATAAAACCTTTTAACTGAGTTGATAACTATTAGATTGTTGCCTTTAATATGAATGTGTTTTGAATTTTTGATACATTTTCCAATCGCAAAAAGGAAGCCTTTGTGGAGAGCAAGTGTTTCAACTATGAAAGCTTTAATATTGCCAAAGGTTGAAATTGCGTGTGCATTGAAGGTTGTTGGTGTTATCTTGAATGACAATTTCCGGCTTCCCGCTTCTGAGTTATGTTGAACTGTTCCGTTAAACTAATGATGATTGGCCAATTTTTAACTGCATTTATTGAGGTTAACTAGAAAAATACTTCCTCCGATTCTTTTTAGTTGCATCATTTTAAAATTGTGGACTCCTGGACAATTTTTGTAGATGAGAGAGAAAGCTTAGATAGAAAGATTAAAGTAGACCCGTGTGATAGGAAAGAGATAGAGAAAATTCATTACACCCCCAGTCCCATAATATTTGAGACGTTGGGGTGGACACGTAGTTTAAAAAAACTACAAGTGAATCCATTCAAAACATTTGTTTATTATTTAAAAGATTCTCTTTTGTATTTTTATATTGTAAGAAAACTAAAAGTAGGGGAGGTAGGGGTAGTGAGGAGAGAAATGTAGGATTTAATTGGGTTTTGGGGTTTATGGTCCCAAAGAGAGTGTAGGAAATATATTTTTTTTATTAGTGGCCTCATTTCATATTTAGTAACGTGTCAAGTATTTTGGGACGGACAAAAATGGTAATTGTGTCAAGTATTATGAGACGAAAGGATTAATTTTTTAAAAAAGTGATGTATCTAAATTGAAACTTCCTTTTTTAGAAAGTGATGCATCTAACAAAAAATGAAAGAAGTACATTCTATAATTTTTTTTGAGGGGAAAAGTACATTGTATAATTCTAAAATGCAGTACATTCTATGCTTCTAACACAAAACAAAGTACATGATGTAGTAAGAGTCTGTTTCGATTTACTGAAAACAATTGAACTTAACTGAATTGAACTGATTGGAACTGAACTGAAATGAATTGTTTATGAGAGAAGGAAATTAGGAACTGAATTGAAGTGAACTGAACTGAACAGAATTGAAGCTGAATAAAATAGGCCCTAAATCCAATATTTACTATAATTTTTTTAAATACAGAAAACACAAGTTTATCCTCAGAATAAAAAAAAATATTTATCTAATTGCATTTCCGTAAATATATCAACAACTTTTATTATATACGGGTCCTACAAATGTTGATTTATTTTCCTATGAAAATCTCTAAAATGACCTCATGTTACACCTTTACAATTTCCACTTCCTCAAGCTCCAATTCTCCAACTTAAAAACTTCAATCACAGACTCACATTGAAAACACTCCCAAAAATCCCAAAACCTAAAAACTTAACTTGAGCTCAACAGTAGTAGGACAATAATGGCTTCCAGCGGTGGCGGAGCAGGCGGTCCATCATCGCCATCACCAAAAATCTTGTTAGCAAAGCCAGGTCTTGTCGCCGGAAGTCCTTCCGCCGCCGGAAAATTCATCCGAGGTTCCGCCGGAGAAGACGATGCTTCTTTATCAGCAGCTTCAATTCGGTCTCGTCTTCCTCCTGTTGGCTCCCTTAATCTCCTCTCCGATTCATGGGATTTCCACTTTGATCGTTTTCTTCCTGTATGATTAATCATTCATTCTCCCTCTTCTGCTTTTTTTTTTTTTTTTTTTTTTTGTTGATTATTTTGGAATAAATTTGTGAAAGATTGATTTTTTTTTTTTTAATGGGTATTGCAGTTTTTGACGGATAATACTGATTTTACTGTAATTGGAGTAATTGGGTCTCCTGGAGTTGGAAAATCGACTATTATGAATGAGATTTATGGGTTTGATCCTACCTCTCCTGGTAATTTTTATCATCACATTTGTTCCTATATATTGTAGAATTATTGCTTGTTTATTTAAGTGAAGAAATTGAGGGAAATGATGCCAACTTTTCATTTCGATTATTGTAAATCAGTCTTATTATGAGAAATGCTATGAATGGGTTAATGTTGTAGTATATAGTATGATCAATGGTGGTTGATTATTGTTGTAGGAATGTTACCTCCATTTGCAATTCAATCCGAGGAAACTCGAGCAAATGCTAGGCATTGTACAATTGGTATTGAACCTCGGATTTCTTCTGAACGTTTGATACTACTTGATACTCAGGTTTTTTTCTTTTTTGGATTGCTATATTTTATTTAATGATATGGGTTTATGATGGTGTTAATCACTAGAATAAGACTCTAGGCTTTCTCTATTACTCTATACTTGCTAGAAATTGGTAATTATGACAGTTGCAAACCCTTGTGCCGAAGGAATAAGGAGTCGGGTGGTTCTTTTTGTTTCCGCATTACCAACATATCTAGCTTCCCTGCTTCTTGTTTTTCCTTGTTTCTTGGTCTCAAGTCTTTTCTGTAACAAAGCGTTCTCTATCACCCTTTTACTTCAGCAACGGATTTAGTCGTAATATCCCTAGGTTATATATAGATTGGTCATTCAAATTGCATTGTGTTCGCTATTGAAAATTCTTTTTTATACCTGACTATATGCTCTTACAGCCTGTGTTTAGTCCATCAGTGTTGGCTGAAATGACGAGACCAGATGGCTCATCTACAGTCCCTGTTTTAGGAGGTGAAACTCTATCTTCTGAATTGGCTCATGAGCTTCTATGCATCCAGGTTAGCACAAATAGAAACATATTCTTTTTGTCTAAACGTTATTTTTTCTGAGATTCTGTTGATTTTTGTTCTTGCAATCAGCTATACAGCTCTCGTGACCTCTGGTAATTATAGTATCTAGTTGTCCAATCTGCAAAAGAGTAGTTCTAGTTCTAAACTTGTTCTTTATGGTTTCTGCAAGGAATCTTTCTAGCTTGGTGTGCTACTTTCTTCTGTTTGTCATGTTTTGCTGGTGATATCAGAAGGAGCTCATGAAGCTAATATGTGGCGCTTAATGTCAACGGTAATTTTTACTGTATTACTTTAGTTTCTCATTTAGCATTGTTGTGCTTGCTCCCTTCTAGCGTCATTTATAGGAAGGATGAAGACATGTAGTGACCTGACTGTGGCAGCTCACTGCTTTGATAAATAGTTATCTAGGGTGCTTACTATACATCTCTTAGCAGCTGACACCACCACCTTGCCATTTTCCTCCCTAAGTTAGTTTTACAATTTACTTTTGTTGACTTTCTAAGTAGTGCTTCTACTTTGGTAGACTTACTGCTCTTGACTATGTACCTGGCCATTGTCAGGATCTACTTTGGCTGGTGGTGAATGTGTTGTTACTTTTGTTAAATGCTTATTGTTTAATATATATGCATACACTTTTGTCAGCCAATCCTTATGCATTTGATTTGTGGAGTTTTTTTTGTTAATGTCATGTGCAAACTTTGCTGGATCTTTATTTATGAAATTCTTGCCTTGTGGCAACATAATCAGCCTTGAAATGATGTTTTAGACACTAGGCATCGGGTGGCTTGAAGACTGTTGAACAGAAGATTTCAGTAATCTTGGCTTTTCATTGATTTAGACTTTAGTATGCAATATATATGAATTAAAGTTTGTGTGGTTTCTCAGGTGGACTTGTTGAAACATGGCTTACCTGATCCTTCGTCAGTAACATCACACTTGCAAAGCTCAAGCTCAGGCACGGATAAGGATAACAAGGACAAGTTTCTAGAGGGCGGAGAAGAATACATGGCAACTCCTGTTTTCATACATACCAAGTTAGTATTCTCACCCTCTCTGGATATGAGGATGGGATAACGATCGTCAACCAGAGAATAAATATATTAAAGAAAAAATTCATGAAAAGGCCTTGAAGAAAACAATAAGTAGAGAAGTGTACAGCTTCTTTTGTTTCTTAAAGTTCATGCAGCCTTTCCTGTGCTTGTGCAGATAGCTTCAACCAAGTTTACTTTATACACACACACACAGTAGGGTATTAAGACTATATTTTGATTTGATGCAGACTGCGAGATGAAGATGTTTCACCACAGACTTGTGAGCAGATGAAGAAGGTTCTTGGGCAATATTTTCACTCGTCTTCATTCACAAGACCAACAGCGGATGATCATATGTCTATCCCAAAATCTCACCATTCTCAGGACACCAACGTTGACCCTAAACTGTTGGACTTGTTCTTGGTACCTAGAAGAAAAGATAACTCATTGGAACTTGGCTATGAAAGCTGTGATTCAATGTTGTGGAGAATTCGGGATCACATATTGTCTATGGCCCGTCCCTCTTTTGCAAGAACTGTTTCTGAACGAGACTGGCTGAAAAACACTGCAAAGATATGGGAATTGGTGAAGAATTCTCCCACCATTGCAGATTATTGCAGAACTCTTCAAAGCTCAGGTTTATTTAGGAGATAGCTCTTTTACTTTATTGATTGATTTCTTAGTTATCAGGGAATTGGTCATAGAGACGTTTGTGGTGATTTAGATTGTAACTTGATGATAATAGATTGATAGTTGCTTGTTCAACTATAGTTAGAAACCTCCATTTGTCTCCATTGTTCATTCTTAATAGACATAGCAAACTAGAAATTTAGTCCTTCAGGATCAGGGAGTCTGGTGATAATTTTAGGACCTGTCATGACATTATTTAGATATTTGCCTTTGAGCTTGTAATTCGTAACAATTATAGAATATTAAAATAATTTTGCGATGTTCATTTTCCTCACTAAGATATAATGATTTGTTATCATTTTCTTAGTTATTGGATGATTGATTATGGTAAAGGTTGATTATTTTAATGTTCTTTGTGATGATATTCGACAAGTAGATAGTTCCTTATATTGCTTGTCACTAGAGCTGTCAAAAGCGGACTCGATTCAAAAAATTTACCTAAATCCGAATATTAATCGACCCGTTGGAACCCGGAAAAATAGTGACCCGAACCCGATATAACTTGACCTGAAACGAACCCTAGACCCGAGTTAACCCAAGTATTTGAGACCTGAACATGAACCGACTTAGAGATGACCCGACCTGAATATAACCCGTAAATTATTGATTGAACCGAACCCGACCTGAACCGAGATTGACCCAAACCCGTTTTAACCCGTTAAAATCCGAATTTAACCCGACCTGAATTTTACCCGACCCGAATTTAACCCGATTATTACTAACCCGACCCGAAATTCAACCCAATCTGTTACTAACCCGACCCGAAATTCAATCCAATCTGTTACTAACCCGACCCGAAATCAACTGACTTGTTATTGACTTGACCCAAAATCAACTCGACTTGTTATTGACCTGACTCGAAATCAACTCGACGTGTTATTTTATACATCTTCATTATTGTAGATATTGACTAGCTAAATAAAGATATATGCTATATATATATATATTCTAAGCTACCCGTAAAGTCGTAACTTCGTAAGGCTAAAACTACTCTATGTTAATATTGATCAAAGTATTTTGTTTTGGATGCAACGAGACCAAGTCGGTCCAGTAAAAGAAAGAAGCATCATCCCCAAATTTAAGTGTTAAACATAGTATATACTTGTTGTATGGTCAAAGGAGATAATTAGCTAAACACATTTGTTCTTTGGGCATAAGTTTACTCTGACTCCACCTCTTACTCTAAAGTACCTTAGTGTGATGAGAGTGGTGTGTAAACTTATTTGAATTTATTAGCTCGAATTTGAATATATCTAAAATTTTCTCTCTTACAATAAATGAAGAAATTAATAATGATTAAAGGTGAACCTCATTACATGAACTGTTAACAAACTGACCCAAAAAAATGTACCCGATATGACCCGACCTAAAATCAACCTAAAACCCAGATTAACCCAATATTTGAGACCCAAACCCGAACATGACCCGACTTGGAAATGACCGACCTGATTATAACCCGTAAATTATTGACTTGAACCAAACCCGACTCAAACCCGAGAATGACCCGACCTAATTAGCAAATTATTGACTTGAACTGAATCGAACTCGAACCCGAGAATAACCCTAACTCGTATTAACCCGTGAAAAACCGAATTAAACCCGACTTATTATTCACCTGACCCGAATATAATCCGACCTTTTATTGACCCGCCCTAAACCCTACTCAGACCCGATAAATTGTATGACCCGATGTGACCCGACTCAAGTATGACGCAACCCGAACCCGACCGCATAGATTACGACATTAACCCGAATTGACCCAACTCGAGTTGACTCGACCCACACTAACCCGACTCAAACTTGACCTGTTTATCCGAATTGACAGCTCTACTTGTCACTGGCGTATCATTGGCATTTGCGTCTGAAGTTTGCTTATTTTCGGTTTTCCTTTTCTTTATACTCTTTTTCCTAAATAGGCACTGATCCCATTTAAACTCTCATCAACAATATAATCTCACTATTCTACTTTTTCATCAACTCCCCCCTCAATTAAATATCATACAGTGTAAATATACTTGAAGCATAAGGATTAAGGACGGAGAGAGTATTGCATAGGATTAGTGATGGAATGGCCAAGAGTCCTAACTATTTCAATTATTTTTTGGAGCAATATTTCATTTAAAAATAACATCAAAAATAAGCTTTTAACATTTGAAGGCAAAAAAGGGGCATCTCTTGTGTAAAATGCTCAAATTTTGCAATCTACATTAATTTTGCAATCTACTTTTTTCTCAGCAAGACGTTCTCCTAATCTGAAAGCTTACAAACATAATGAGTAAAAATTAAAGAGAATACAAGTGAAAAGAGTAATGCCATAATTTTTTAATTCTAAACAAAATTTGTAATGCACAATGACCAAGAGACTAGTTGGTGAGAACTTTCAGCGAGCGGAATTGAGCTGCATTCTTTCTGAAATTTGAATACTTATTCTACCATGGCATCAGCACGAGCAGCTTCAGCAGCAGGTTTAGAAGATTCACTTCGGCCTTTACATGTATGATATTGAAACATTAATATAAAAAAAATAAAAAAAACCTAATGATGCTTATATTGAGGGAAGAATTACCTTTGTGCCTTTTCTGTTTGTGTTTAAGCTTTACACTCTTCTTCAAGTGAAACTTGGCAGGAGTCGTCTTAGATTCTGCAGGTTCTGGATTTCGTTCACAGTTACAAGTTAGTTCAAGCAAGAGTAGGGAGTAACAAACTCACTTAAATTGTGTCTAACATTATACTAGAACAAAGATTTATGCAGTAAAGCTGGCAATCAATAAGTTAAAAAGTTTCAATTGTAATCTGGATATATGGAAACTGTCTTCACCCTTCACTTCCATTAGAACAACCAAGTTGCCTTTTGCCGTTCACAAAAGCAAGCATGCTCCCTCATTTAACAGTATGAGTAGAAAATAAAACAACCAAATTCCGGGATAAAATTCCAAGAGTATCCAGCAATTGAACCAACACAAACTTTACTCTTTACAGCATGTATTAGCACCTTAAAAAGTTAGGAGATATACTATGATCAGGAAGACACCACACTAAACCGCCTACGCGAACTAACCATGATGCAATAATGTACTAAGATATTCACTCTCTAGTCTCTCCCATGGTGAGTGAACCTTTCAAAAACATTCTCAGCTGAACATTCCTGTAATAACTACACAACGGCCGACGAGTTCACAACCAAAGGATACATAAATATTTATCACATGAGGTACAATTCACAAACAAACATTTCATAACTATTCTCAAGCTTCTAATCGATACTCTACAAACATAACAACACACATTTCTTCCAATATAAAACCCAGAAATTCAAGCAAAAACCTTTAAATCAACAAATTAAAACCCTAAATATACAGTTAAAAACAAAACCCACAATCAAAAACTGAAATTTAGCAACAAGGAGAGAGAAAGAGAAAGACTTACCATCAGCAGGAGCCATATCAACATCACCCAGAGTAATAAGACCCTTTTCTACAGCCTCCCTTTGTTCCTAATTTTTTACGGAAAATCATCAATTCAATCCATTAATCCTTAACACGAAAATCAAAAACAACATAAACAAAAAAAATTGGAAATAAAATAAATACCCGACGCCATTTTTTGAGGTTCTTTCGTTTGCGCTTGCCAGAAACAGAATGAAGCTGGGTTTGGCGTTTAAGCTTCTTGGTGTAAGGATCTCCATGAGAAGCTCTCTTATTCTGGGAAATTAAAGCTCTTCTTTTCTTCTGTACTTCGTTAAATTTCGCCATTGTTTTTTTCTCTCTGTAAAACCCTAATTTTAATGGCGGAACTTTACTCTTTCAGCCGTCTATCACTCGACGATTTTGCTACACCGTGTTGTGTTATAGCTAGCACTCTAACATTTATAGGTTACTTTTTTTTCCCCCAATTTCTTTTATTTATTTATTTGGTTCTTTTGTCAAGTAGAGAGTTGCAAATAATAATGATATGAACCGTGATTGATCTCAGGTTTTGAATATCAGATTCGAAAGCTTTCACCAATTTATACGAAATAGTCCTATTAATAAATTTATTATGCCTAAAAACCAACTTATATGACCCATGGACATCTCGTGTACTCAATTTAAATTTTGGGATTAGTGAATCCCACGACTTCTTAGGAAGCTATTTGGGTGGTTGGAATCAACCAATTTGCCTTTAAACGGCCAATTTAGTCATTTACATATACACCTCATTTTATTAAATCTTCAAAATTGGTTCGATTTCGTGTATAATAAATAAGCCTTCAAATTTGGTCTCTAGAAACATTTTTGAGCTCGGCAAGATATGCATCAAGGTGATTGGCATTCCCAAAGGACCTCGAAAAGCCATTTAGGTGGTTGGCATTCCCAAAGGACTTCCTCCATTATTTAATTATTGCAACTCTTGCTTTTAAGAAAGTTTCACAAATATTGCACCATATCTATTTTAGGAAACAAAATATATGTCTTCACATAACAAATACCCAATATACCCTTACTTTTAACCCTTGATTCTTTAGTTATATTTACATGAATAATCTTGTCCTTTTAACCCTTTCTCTCTTCCTTTTTCCCACTACCAAAAAAAAATGTGCCCAACCCCTAAGATGCAATAATAAAAGAACGGAGAAAGTATATGCATTCAATTGTACTAAATTTATGCATAAATAGTACCACTGAACATTCAATGTTACTATATAAACTTTCAGTAGAACAATCAGCATGCGATCCCCCATTACGTGAGACAATTTGACCATAAAATAGGTGGGTTCCACCTACAGGCCTCTCTCTTCCTATCTCTCTCCTCTTTTCTCTTTCTACCATGTGTTTTTAGAATATTTTAATCATTCTTATGTATTTACAAATACATGAGTCCTACTAGTCGCATAGTCTCTATATGCATTTTTTGCATATAGAAGGGCAAAAGTGGAAAAGCACTGAGGTTTGACATCTAGAGTGGTACTTTTATGGTTACAGTGGTACATTTTTTGTACTGTTATGCATATAAATTGTACCATTATGTCTTAGTAGTACTATTATATCTCACACTGTTATAATATTTTGATGTACCATTTACATACTTATTTGTACTATTAGCATAATATTTATACCACTACAACGTTTAATGGTACTATTTACATATTAAAATGGTACTTTATACTCCCACTACAACTTCAACATTATTACTACAATGCCATTCTATATGCAAACGTATAGGAGTTATGTGTCAGACCTTCTCCCAAATACATAACGTTACTCCATTACTACTTCCCCTAAAGTTTCATTGTGGCCAACCACCCAAATGGCGTCATGTGGTGTTATGGTTTCCATAGGAAGCACCACGGCTGCTTTTATTTACGAATCCGAAAAAGTTGAAAATTGTCCAAAATAAAAGACTACAATCCAAGCTTTCAGAACAATTTCGAGAAATTTTCATTTCCAATTTGAAGTGAAACTGTGGGGTATCCCCGAGTCACATAAATAAGTTTGGAACCACAATATATTATGGCCTCCTGCGTATCATGTATTGCTTTCCAACATATATGCAGCAAACAAAAATTAGGCAAAAGTTGCTAAGTCGCAGCAGCTATTTAAGGAGATCGATTTAAAAGTATAGAGGTAAAAGTTGAATTGAGATTAAAGGCAAAGTCCATAGTTTCATGGATGGAGAGAACAAGTACATCCTCAAATCACAGTGATTTATTTGAGGTTGGACAAATTGATTGAAGAGATGGAGAGGTTGGGTTATAAAGTTGAGATGGCGCACGACCATATCATGATGTGGATGAGAGCAATAAAGAGATGCTGCTGAGACATCATAGAAAAATGCTTGCATTCACTGCTGGGAATCTGGGATCATCGGTATGCCCCCCGGTGCACCTACCAGGATAATGAAGAACTTCAGTATTTGAAGCGATTTTCATAATTTTATGAGGTTTGCGTTGATCAGTACAAAGAGGGAGATCATAGTCACGGACTTGAATTGATTTCACCATTTTAGCAACGGTTGTTGTTCCTGTGGAGATTTTTGGCGACTGATCATGCAGCCAGCTGTGCTGCTTGTTAAATGTCATTCTGATTGTACTTTTTGCTACAAATGTACAACCAATATCTAGTTATAGGATTGCAGAATGCACAAGAATGTATTACACTTTGATCCTATGTCACAACCAACAAGTATCATTGAAAAGGGCAGGCTGCACCATTGAAAAGGGCATGCCACTACCTGCTCTTACAGATTCACCAGTACGGCTGTACGGTAGTTTCAACTAAAAGGTGCTAATAGCTGAAAGAAGTTACAGCAGATTGGCCTCAATTTCCTCAAGAGTCATCCCCTTGGTCTCCGGTATCATAAAAAATATGAATATGACAGACAGGAAAGTTATGCCACCAAACAGAAAAAACAAATTTGCAGCTCCAATGAGATCCTGCAATAAGAACCCAGGTCAAAGGTTTATTCTTCCTCCAAATCCAATAATATGTAAAACTTGGAACAGAGAACATGAAATAATTTCGAGCTGTTATTCATTTTTGCAAATGATCAATATATGGAATTTTGGAGCATTGAGGAATAGTGATTGAAGGAGATACCTTCAAGGGAGAAAATGCAAAAGCAACAAGAGCATTAGCCCCAAAATTCACGAGCACAGCTAAACTCACTCCTCTTCCTCTCATGCGCAAAGGGAAAATTTCTGACATCAACAACCAACCAATCGGACCAAACGATAACTGCAAAGGGGCAACATTAATTACAAAGTGCAACACCGTTCAAGGTTTAATTAAAGTCAATAACACAGTTCAGAGCCAAATAACATCCTCACAGGCTCACATATATAAATTAGAACCTGAAGGAAGCATATATACTATACAAGTATCCACATTAAATCCCCCAATTTAAAGTAGGATTATAACTGAAATTTTTTAAGTGAGTGCTCTACATGCATATTAAAGAAAAAGTACAGACAAACTTGAAATGGCAAACGCAGGTAAGATCAGTTAAGGATCAGGAAATCATTTTTTATCAGATAATGAACAGCACTGCACAAATTGTACTCCAAAGCAATTGCCCTATAGATCCTTTAAGTATTTACATGAAAAAAATCAAGACACCATGCAATGCAGGGAATTCAATACATGTACATGCAGCATTCAAACTTGAAATGCAAGATTGATTTTAACTTTACCTGATAACAACCAACATAAAGGAGGAGACCAATTACAGCTATAGCCGGTGCATCACCAAGAAATGTGTAATAAGCTCCAAGAAACAATAAAGAGATCACCTGCCACATGATGACATGAGCACTATAATATTAGGAAGTCATAGCTAATAAGTTGACATCTTTCACAATTATGCTGTATGTGGGCTTGTAATTCAGTATTAATAGGCATCAATTTGCTATAATATGCATTTCAAAGTATGAAGCACAGAAATGTGCATGAAACCAGAGAGAAAGAGGGACGGAAGATTACCATCCCAGATACACCACCAAGTAGTAAAGGTCTTCTACCAAATTTATCAACAAACAAAACAGCAACTCCAGTCATTACCAGCTGCAAGTAGAGTGTACCGTAAGGGGAATTGACATTACTTTATAGAATGCAAGCCATATTTTTCAATTAAATCAAAGTATTAAACACTACTTAGCAAGAGTACAAGACTAGCTGGTAAATTATTCCAAATGATGATAAGACATATTCAGTCGCAATCCTAAAAAGAAGATATGCTTCTGTATAAATATTGAAAAATCTACCTTAACCAAGCCAAGCAGAATTGAGACCCTTGTCGCATCAGATGCTGCAGAAAATCCTGCACTCTGTTGGATAAATGTTAATCAACAGTAACATGAAATCCCCTAAAGACTACTTCATCAATGTCATTAACATTAATAAATTCGGCTCAAACATCTTGCCTGAAAGATAGAGGCAGCATAGTACAGCACACTTGGTTGACCGGTTATCTATGAAGCATAAGGACAAGATGTGTCAGAACATCTATTATGAATTTTATGATTATAGCAGATTCATGCACTACAACCCAAACAGAGAGATGCTACCTGTTGGAATAAGACTAAACCGCAACCAATAATTAGTGCCTTCAAGTATTTTCCTCTAAACATCTCAATTGTAGAGATGTCAGTCAATTCACCCGAAAGAGAAAGCTCATCCATGATATCATCCACTTGCTGCGAAGCTGTAGCACTGACAGCTGGCCCTCTAAGACGGCACATGCAATGAATGGCATTCTCCCTTAAATCCTGAATGATTCCTTTTCCTTGTATAGCACAAAAAAGTAGCCATCTAGGAGACTCTGGCAGCCACCACATCCCAATTGCCATTATAACTGATATAGGAGAGCTCAAGCCATACATATAACGCCAACCAGCAATGACATCCACTAGAAGGCTCCCAATGGCATAACCAAGCTGCACATATCAAGCAATGTTGCAAGACTCAAATAGAGGAATTTGTGAGGTTGAGAGCATCGGGGATCAAGTTGTTTAGATGAGAAGGACTAGCCAAAAACAAAGAAACTGGAGCAGAATACTTACAACCATGCCGATAATTATAAAAAACTCTTTCAGAGAGATTACTCGGCCTCTTAAATGAGATGGAGCAGTCTCAGAAATGTACATTGGCGCAGCATGCATTGCCTACAACATATTGCACGATATTACAGAAGCGAACACACTTTCATGCTGTTTAAAAGAATAACTATGTAAAATCGCATCATCATAGCAGCCTTAGTTAACAAGAACATCTTTGAAGATGCTAAATCCTTATTCAGTGAAGAAAGACAGGTTGTCACAGGTATGCCTTAGTCTGTAGACACCCCCCCCCCCCTCTCTCTCTCTCTCTAAAAAAAAGAAAAAAGAAAAAAATAAACAAACAAAAACACTCTGGGAGTGGAGTGCAGAAGAAAAAGGCTAATACATAGAACTGTGGTTAGACACAACAGGTGCATATGAAATTATGAATATTGTGAGCAAAGAACAGTGAGTGAAAGAGGAAGTAACTATTGTGAATATTCACATAAATAATCAGTGAGCACGGCTAGAATCATACTCTCACTGCAAACTCAAGAGAAAGAATAGGATAATTACCAGTCCAATACCAATGCCGAAAATAAAGCGCCCTATCATCATGATCACAAAGTTGGGACCTATTGCTGTAATTAGAGCCCCAACAAAATAGAGTGCAGCAGATATGATCAACTCTCTCCTCCTACCTATAAAGTGTATTAAAAAAAAATATCACATAAAATGAAAAGAAAATAGATAAGAAATTGTCAGACTCTAATATATGCATAAGTACAAACCAATGAAATCGGCAATTTTAAAGGCCAGGACAGAACCAATCAGGGCTCCATACAATGAGCCACTACTCTGCAGAAGACCACAGATATATCAAGTTAAATGTCAATGTATTTGTACATAATATTCCTATAAAGAGTTGACAAAATAGTCTCCCCTATTGAACATAATGAACAAGACAAACAGAGGACTCACAATAAGGCCAACATCAACAGAACTTAAGTCGTACCACGTAGTTCCGCTCAGAGTTGGTGACTGCAACAGAAGAGGGAAGGATTAATGACCAAACCAATGTTTCTTTTGTCCAAATTCCATTTGAAAGTATCTAACGTTCACCACTGCGTAGGAATTGTCAAATTCACCAAAAGAAGAAAATATTTTGCAAGCCATACAAAATGATGAAGTCTCCATTTCAACACACATCTTGTGAAAATATCATGTTTCCTATGACTCTGTGTCCTTTTTTGTAAGTGATTGTAGAGATAGCTTCTGAATTTTATAAGCCAGCTCCAGGAACCTCGTAAATTCACAGTCTTGACTGTCCAGACTCCAGAGAGTCTTCACAGGACAGAACTCAAACAGTAGCCATGTAATTACATCCCAAAATAACATACACAAGAACTCAAAGATAAGAATGATATTCTAACAGCTTTGACTTATCAAATCTCAAATATAGCCATTTTAAATAAATTAAAAAAAAAACAATCAATTAATATATTTATATATCGTCTTGAAGATATATAATTACTTTTTGCCAAAATACTGACTAAGTGATGCAAGTAATACTCATAATAGAACAAAGAAATAAATTTCTTAATTTGTAGATACTGTACTGTAATTGCCAACTTGGACCACTAACATCGGCCTCAGAGAGATCATTTCATTACTAAAGGTAGAAGCTAAGGCCCTTGTAAGCCAGTGAGACATTCTGCTAACCACCAAGGTGAGACGCTAAGACTTCAAGCATCACAAACCACAACTAAACAATAACAGACAGTGACAAGAAATTGCAAGATGTTATATTTAGGTATGAGTGTCAAAGATGATTGATATAAATAAATTAAGAGTTAAAAGAAAAGTATTACATTTCAACTTGACTGGAGAAGAAAATCACAGCCTTTCAGGCATAAAAACTATAAATCAGCAAGAAAAGCATAGTAGACATGCATATTTCCTGACCTTAAAATGCACTTTATCTGGTTCAGCTAAGGAAATGTAATCTGGTGCGACTTTCAGAATTATAAAGAAAGATATGATATTAATTTATTGCAGCTAGAAATTCAACATTGAAAAAAAAATTGACTAAGGTGCAAATCGTACAAATGTCAAACTATAGAATAAATGCAAGTTGGCAAAAAAAGTTACGTGCAGATGACCAAAATGATCAAATCGCTCCATATAATCCTCATACCTGAATTGAAATTGTGGCAGATGATGTGGCACCAATATCATATCCAAAAAGTAGTCCTCCAAGAGCTGGGAATAAAAAGCTGTGAAAACAAAAGGAAAACATTTCACCATACTTTCCCTGATAGGAGCAGCATCAAGTTTACAAAGCTCAACAGTACACCAAAGGTTTTAAGCAATTTTTTTGCGCGTCAAGTACTCAGAGCAGTATCTTGCGCCACAGTAATCCACATATATAGCTCATAAACAAGCTGGAAAAAACTCCAGCTAAGAATCATCACACATCCCACATCCCCATAAACAAGGGTAATAAGCAAAACTCACACACAGCAACACATACTCCCTCCGTTCAAATTTAAGTGTCTCATTGCGATTTTAGTTGTCGTTGATGACATATTTTTGCAAGAAACCAACATATAAATTACACATTTTGAAAATACAAACCACCTTAAATTATTTAATTAATTGTCAAAAACAACATTATGTAACCTTTTTGTTTTTTGCATCTTACATTTTAATTACACTAGATTTATCAATCATTTTCTCACCATTTCGTCAGCCAAGAGCAAAATGATAATGATTATTTACCTTCTGGGTAATTTAGTTAGAATGAAGTTACATTCAAATTAAAGCCAAATTAGATAATTCTTTAGCTTAAATGAAGTGTTTGGCAATGAAAATATCATAATAGGTCGCAAAATTTCCAAATTAAATTTAACAGTCCATACACGCTTATCATGAACATAATCTTTTACTAACTTAAAAAACAACACGGAGGGTCTGTGTACGATACCTCACATATTTGAATCCCATTTTTCTAATTGTAATTTATAATGCCCTTGAAGCTCATTCGGCACAGAAAAAGAGAATAAAGAAAATACTCACGGTAAAATGCAGGAAATAAGGGAGTAATCCTCATTAGGATGACCTCCACTAGAGAGAGGTTGATGTTCTGCATCACCATTAAATTCATCTGAAGTCTGAAAAAAAAAAAAAAAAAAAAAAAAAAACTCAAATTAAACAATCATCAAATTAAATTTACTTCCAAATTAAACAACACACATAAATATAAAGAAATTAACACAATTCCTGCAATTTAAAGCGGAAATTCATAGTCGATCACAACGAATTACAACGAGAGCAAAATTGAAAATTTAATCGCACAATTTAGAGAAAAATGACATGCAAAATAGTTTGGAGAAATGGAAAACCTACCTTTCTAAAAGTAGAAAGAAATGGTTGTTGATGATCGGAGGTAGCGGTAGCCATATTTAGCTCAAGAAGCTTTGGGTTGGATCAACTCTTCAATAGCAAAAGCGCCATTTTTATACTCCGTATAAATTTATTATTTTTTACTTTTTTGTTTTTTAAGAAGCGTCTTCTAGATTCTAGACATGTGGGGGAAAAAAAAAATTATATCCAGTCTTTTTTTTTCACCTGTCAAAATGATTTGGATTTTTCTTATCATACAAAACAATGATTGGGATTTTGTGATTACTAGGATTGATTTGACAATTCAAGGTTTCTTCTTCAACTCCTTGTGTTTATTTATCTGATCTGATTTAAACTTATGTGGACTGATTTGATTTGATTTGATATGGCTTAAAACGATCAGAACTAATTGAGATTTTTTCTTATCATATTGTAATATACGAAGTAAAAGATTGGGATTTTGTGATACTAGCCTACTAGGATTGGTTTACTATCTACTCTACTCCCTCCTTTTCTAATAGGTATGAAATTAATCCGTTTTGGTTGTTCTTACGGGGTAAATATTATGGAGTTATGTACATTTTTTATGATTAATATCATTTATTGGTAAAAAGTACAATACTTTGACGTTTTTAAATAACTCATTAAGACAAATAAAACAAGACCCTAGTATTGGAAACGATTTTGGAGACTTCCTCACATTGTCAATATTTGTTTTCCCATATTTTCTCCTTTCTTAGTTAAAGCTAGAAGAATTGTGTATAAAAAATTTTCGACGACAAACCTCTCTTATTAGTAACAATGAGACACCTACAACCGAGGATCAAGGTGTGGAAGGACGGTTAATCCCTCCATCTCCCCCAAGAGTGACCTGGGTTTGATCCTCACCCCACCCCGCCTATGATAGGAGGGGCACCCCCCACCCTGGATCTTACCGTGAAAAAAATAAAATGAGACACCGACAACCTTCATTAAAAAGGACATTGGTGGCTCTGAGTAGAATGTCTCAACGTTTGAGATTGAAGGTAAGAGAATATGCTAAGCATATATAAATGGTGGAACTCGAACTTATAACCTCAAAGTTACAAGTTCAATTCTCCACCAAGCAAGCTTGGTTCTACACATCTGCGTCCAAGTAGCATTAACTAGCGATCATGTCTTCATGGTTACCCATGAATATAATATGATTTGAGCATAAATGAGTTGATTAAAAATAGTCCTAAATTTTACCTTTAATAGGATACGTGATCATTAATGCATATGTAATTATGTACAGTGCTATTATGAATAATTAAATATGCCCCTTTTCCTTATTGCCCAGAGACGGTAAAGTACTACGAATTTTATAGAGTGAAGCCGTAAATTAGCATAACAAATTCTCTGTATCCAATTTGAAAGAATTTACAAAGTATATAAGAAACACCCAAAAAAAAAAATCAAAATAATTCTTTTGTTAGAAGACTTTTTAGAATTATTCCGCCACCAACTTGCCTAAAAGCATGATACTAAATCAACCAACGTGGTTTAACACTCAATCATTCATTACCCTTCACTAGATAGAAGTAAACCAACAAAAATCCAACATAAAGAAATAAGCATACTTTTGCTCTTATCTGCACTGATTCTGAAATTAAAACCTTGAAAAAAAAATTGAAAGCTAAAGCAATTGCTACCCTACTTTAATGTTAATTGAATATGTTTATGCATTAATAGCAAGACATGGGATAACAACATATCCATCCTTTTCTTCTAAACACATGAAATTTATATTTTCTCGAGTCATGGGAAAAGAATTGAGGTGGCCATAACGCAGGCTTTTACATTGAAAAATCCTGACCACGAGGAACAAATTGCAATACAGAATTGAAACAGAAAAAGACTAGGTTCACATACAATAAATCGCGTTGAAACATAAAAATGACAACATAATCAGAGTTTTCAATTTTGCCTGGTTTATGCTTATAGTTACAGCAAACATTTGAGATTTGACCATAGTAGCTCCGAGCATAACAGGACATTATTCATCACATGAGGTAGCTTGCCAGGAGAAAAAAACCTCGCCAAGCAAAAATGAGCACAAGATAGTTTAGCTCTTGCCCGGTTGCCATGACTGGTACCTGGTCCAATCCCTTTGCCCAGGGTTGAGAGTGTGGCCTTTGGAGTGGTAAATTTTTTCATCACCCTCTCCAGTGAAGTTCTCCTTGTGGTCAATGGCATACCTGCTCGGCTTTAGCATAAGAATCTGCAACAAATGTAATAGTATACAGTCAGATAATGGCACAATTATACAATATCAGGCATAATACAAAGTATTAAAATTCTTCTACTTGATGTCAAACTAACCTCATCCCCGGTGTGGTCAGTGATGTAGTGAAGCCAGCCATGCCATTCTGGTGGCACTTGAGAAGCATTATAGCGATTTTTACTCGCATATTCTACCCACCTGTGCCTCCCTGCAAAACAAGAGAGATTACACTCTCATTACCATATAGGAATTCCCATAAACACCCTGACATGCATTTGCCATAATTTTAGCTTGGAATACGTATGTATCATGAAATAAACCATCCTGAGGCGCGCACAAGGTGCATATGAGGTGCACTTCTGAAAAAAAAAATTAGGTGTTTACAGTGTGTGGTTGTGTGCCTCAATTCAAGAAGCAGACCAAAGCATGCCCAAAGGTGCGCCAAGGCACACTAGGACTTTTGTTGCTTTAGTGCACCTTGAATTTTTTTATTACACTAAACAATATTAGTTAATAATCCCTCCGTAATTCATGGAGGAGAATTTAGACATAGTGCAGTGCGGACTCGGCTGACTCCTCAGAATGATTACTGAATTAAAAATATTTTGCTAGACAAATAAACTATGCATACAGCCTAGTAACACATATTCAGATTATTCTGCATAAGTTCATGATTATTTGGAGTCTAACATGATATACTCTCAAATAACTCCTGAATTTATCCAAATAACCTTACCAAAATATAACACTAGCAACAAGGAAAAATCATGCAAAAAAAATGTCGACACCCCACTGTGAAGAATTAAGAGCTTATGTTTCACATATTTTTTTTAAAAAAAAGGTGGGGAAAACAAACAAACAAAACCAGATCATTAAAATGATAAGCTCAATAGTGAGTAGTGACAGTACACTAGCAATGAGAGAGGGTGGCAGTAAACAAGGAACTAACCATATTGAACATTCATATTCTCATAGTACTTATTTCCATATTGATCAACGCCCACAACCTTTGCCCCAAGATTGTGGATTTTGGTTTGCCTGAACATATATAAAAGGAAGATTCACAAGCTTTATAAACAAACTTTTTAGTGCCAATTCATGGCCAAAACAAACACAGAGATGAAATAACATAGCACATCAAGATACCTGTTATCACTGTCAGTTATATGCCCAGGTTATAAGAAATCCATGAACAAAATAACAATTGCTCAACAAGCAGTGTTATACGGCTGGAATAGCAGAATAGAGATATGAAGCAATATCATGTGAGATTTGTTGTAAATGCAGGCACAGTCTCAATTACATACATACTGTAAGAAGCAAAGTATTTTCATGGCGGCCATATAAAAATCATAGTTATCAACCCAAAAGACAGATTGTCAAAAGGTAGAAAGTAAGCAGAACTAAAGAAGCCCAACGCCCCAACCTAATGTGCCTCCTAACCCCATCCATCAAGAAAGAAATCATTTTGTTGTTCTTACAACACAAAAAAGTCCATGGTTCTTTAATCTGTAATAAGGATTAGAGGTAGAAACCAATTCCTACCAGTAGCACCTAAGCACTACAACCCCGAATCGCAGAAACTCCATTGGATCTAAACCATCTAATCCTTCATGAAATGCAAGATAATTAACATATACGATAAACAACTCAAGGTAAAAATTGGTTTTCTCTTCCAACAAAAAAGGGGACAAATTGGGCCAAAAAAGCAAAAAAAAAAAAAAAAAAAAAAAAAAAAAAAAAAAAACACACACACACACACACTGGTTCAACATATATTCATGAGTTACTAGCAAAAACATGTTGATCCAGAGCCAAAATGTCAAACCACACAATATGAAACAGTAGGAAGAAATGTCAAGCTTATACTCGTGAATAATTCATCTGTCCTCCAAAGATACTAGTTACATAAATCTATCAAATCGGGGGTTCGGGTCATTTTCAAGTGATTCGAAGTCATTCAATTAGTTAGTCAGTTCAAATCAGCTCGAATCAGATCAATTTTCGGCACCTCATAACAACAAATTGAAAATTTAACGAAAAAATGTAGCACCAAGTTAATAAGATTCAATCTTCTCTAACATCAAATTTTACAGATTATAACACATCAAAATAAATTCTACTTCATCATGCTATAAAATTCATGAATAATAAAAGATAATAACAAATTAAAAACACACTTACAGAAGGTTGCCGTCCGGTAGACATCTCCTGAAAATATCAAAATCAGAAAACTATTTTTAAAATTAAGTAAAAAATTACCAAATTATATGATTTGGAGTCAATTTGACAAAAAATCATCCAATTTTCAATCGAAAAGAAATGACATAAGATCCAATAACCCTAATTTAATTATAAATTCAACAACAAATTTCTCGAAATTTCTCAATTGATTGATGAAATGATAATGTGAAAATAAATACTTACAGATAACCTTCTTCTCTGAACTCGCGAAGGAAGTTGCCCAAACCTTTCTCCTTGATCGCCTTGAAGGTGTTCCTGACAATCGACGCCATTGATTTTCTCTCTCCTCACCACTGTCTCCTCCTATTTTCCTTTTGTTTTTTTTTTTTTTTTCTATTTTCTATCAACAAAAATGTTTGACCCCTATTGTAATTGAGCTCTTTCCCTAAATAATGTTGGGAAATTATCTAATTCCCAAATTACAGCTACTCTTTTTTTAATTCCCACCATACCGTCCACGTCACCGGTTCAGTGAGAATTTTTTTAAAAACGGGTTTATTAGAAAACCGCTACTTCAAGTAGCGTTGTGCTACTAAAAACCGCTACTTCAAGTAGCGGTTTACTTATTAGAAACCGCTACTTGAGGTAGCGGTTTATATTTAAACAAATTTTCACAAAGTGGGGTTGTTGGTGTTTTGAGGAAAACCGCTACTTGAAGTAGCGGTTTTTAGGTGTTTAAATTGGTTTTTTTTACAAACCGCTATTTCAAGTAGCGATGTACTGAATAAAACCGCTACTTCAAGTAGCGGTTTTCTTAATAGAAACCGCTACTTCAAGTAGCGGTTTATATTTACTAAGTTTTTTTACATTCAACTACGCATGGGAGGTAAAGGCTGGGTAAGTGACCTCCTTTCACTTTCCCCTTCTCCTCTTCTCTCTCTACGCCTCACTTCTCTTTCTCTCTCCTCTCCTCTTTCCTCTTCTCTCTGAACTCCTCTCCTCTTTCCTTCTCTCCTCCCTCCTTCTCTCTCCTCCGCCATTGGAGGTGCTGTCTACGCAACCTACGCTCCTTGGAGGTGATGTCTGCCTTCTTTCTCGCCGGTGTCGCATGGTAATTCAGGTCAAATTCGACCATGAAACCTCTAGATCTAGAGGCTTCATGATCGAATTTGGCCGTATTAAACCAAATTCGATGAGAAATTAACATTCAATTTCGGTGTTAAGGTATGTTTTTTTTTTGTTAATTTTTGGGTGGTTGTTTGGTTAGGGTTGTAGATCTTGGTTTGGTTTGGGTGTGTTTGGGTGGGTTAAGGTGGGGGTTACTAGGTTGTGGTGGTGGTGGTTAATTTGATTTGATTTCAATTTAGTTCCACTCTATTGGCGATTGATACTGCAGGAAGTAATCAGTGTACATGCAGAAAATTCGACATTTTCAGGTTTGATAGTTCGTACTTAGCGTTTTGAGCCTTAAAAAGATGCTATAGTTCCTACAAATAATTTGTACAAAACGCACAAAGTATAAGATTTCTACTAGTAGTTTTTACTGTATGTTTACAAATGTTATAATTTCTGTTAAAATCTTGTCAATTCATAAAAAACTGGAAGGATTTTTGCCCAGATCAATCAAATCGATATTAGCAAAGCAAAATTCACACATAATCAATTTTGTGATTTTTTTTTTTTTTTTGGTATCAAATTATCTGTGTTTCCAGATTTTGGAGTACATGAACAATTGGTGGTAGAGAACTCGGCACTTTTTTTTTTTATTATTGTGGGTGGTGGTCAAAAATCACTTCCCCCTTCTCTTTGTATTTTATTGATAGTTTTTTTAAAAAAAAAATTACATCAAAAACCGCTACTTCAAGTAGCGGTTTCTATTTTATAAACCGCTACTTAAAGTAGCGGTTTTAATTTTATAAATCGCTACTTGAAGTAGCGGTTTGTTGCTGGACCGATAAAAAAAAAACCGGTTTTTTTCACTTAGCTGACGTGGACGGTAGATTGGGAATTAAAAAAAGATTAGCTGTATTTTGGGAATTAGATAAGTTCCCAACATTATTTAGGGAAAGAGCTCATTGTAATTTGGGCCTAATAATTTTAGCAGGCCCAAAAAGTTACATAATTCTTTTTTGTTTTTTAACGCTCTTAATTTCACTTTTTTACGTTGTACCCCAACATATATAACTTTGCACACTATAACCTAATACATTTTGTTTTCATACGGTAAGTTTGCCGTTATTCCGCCGTTAATAAATTCCGTTAGTGGGGCCCGCACTCCATTAATTAATATTTTTTATCGATTTGCGCATTGAAAAATGCTCTGTTAATGATTTTGGGGGGCTATTTTGGCCCTTAAGGATCCAAATTAAGCTCAGATTAACGTAAAAGTCTCGTTTCGCGTATTAAAACATGAACACGCAAATCGAGACATTTCTTAATGAGCAAAAAGAGGCATTTAAGTTATTTTTTACCAAATCTAAGCTCAATTTGGACCCTTAAGAATCATAATAGCCCCCAAAACCTTTAACGGAACATTTTCCAATGCGCAAATCGATAAAAAAAATAGTAATAAATGGAGAGTGTACCCCACTAACAGAATTATTAACGACGGGGTAACGGCAAGGTTACCGTATGAAAACAAAATTTATTTGGGGTTACAGTGTGGAAAGTGATATATATTGGGGCACAACGTAGAAAAGTGAAATTAACAGGGTTATTCTATAGAAAAACCTTATTTTTTTCATTTTAAATTTTAAAATATTACGTAGTATAATATGAATAAAGTTTACGAACTTGCTCGTTTGAGCTCAAGCTTAAACAAGCCTTAGACCATGTGTTAGCACTAGATTTTAATTAGCTTTTAGTGGTTTGACCAAGTTAAATCACTACTTAATTAGAAAAAGGAAAAAAAATGAGTGGTTGGCAATGTAGTGGTTTGAATAGCTTTTAGTGATTACAGATTTTTGTAAAAGATATACTATAAAGATGATAGAATATCTTATAAATGGTTAAAGATTTTTAACAGACTAAAACAAAGTTAAAAATGAACTTAAATAAGATGTTCATAGACATGAAGGAGTTGGACATTTAGCTCATTTACTTTGTTTTCCCTTTTTTTTAAAAAAGTAACAAACGAGTTTTGACCGAGTTTGCTAATTTTCAGTATATAAAAACTAAAGCTGCCTTCAAAATTATTAGACAACAATTAAGGAAATGATTGTTGCATAATACTTCCTCCATTTTTTATACTTGCAACAGTTTAACTTTTACACTATTCATTTACTTCACTTTGACTAACATTAGTGATTTATAACTAAGAAAAAATATAGCCATGTGGGATCTTGTTATATTTGTATCGATTTCTACTATTTGAATATCAAATGTCTATAATTTTTATGTATTGATAATTAAAGGAAAATTGGCTTAAAATAATCCCAACTATTAGCAGTGGGTGAAAAATAATTCGACCTCGGCTATTTGCTTTCAGCAGTACCACCTTTTTATAGTATATGTGCAAAATGGTACGCCATCCATCGAAAAAGGTATATCAAGGAATATTTCGTCCATATTCATTATTAAATTATTTTTATATCAATTATTAACTTTTTTTTTTCAAAATACATAATTCCTACATTTTTATGTACAATAACACACTACTTTGACTTGACACACACTTTAAGAGAGACATTAGACTAGATAAATGGACAAATTAATTAATAAAATTTTACAATGAATAAGAAGAAAGTGTTATGTTTAGAAAAAATAAATTAAAAAAAATGTACATGTTAAGTTGGTACGATTTAAATTTATAGCATAATTTGTCCACTTACATAGTCTAATCACTTTTTCAAATAGCTTAGCATGCCAAAAAGGTATGTTGTAGGCATGAAAACAAAGGAATATTATGTTAATTTTGGTTTTTAAAACATTTTTTGAAACTAATTATATCCATATAATAATGCACTTAAATACCCTATTTACTTTTGGTTGATAGTAGTAATTAATTTCCTTACTGAAATTAATTTACTAGCCTAACAATGGGGCGGAGCATTATTAATTTGGGTAAAATGTATTTTGAAAAAAAAATAATACTTTAATATAAAAAATGATTAAAGTAAAATGTATTTTGAAAAAATAAATAATATTATAATATAAAAAATTATTAACGTAAAATGTATTTTGAAAAAATAAGTAATACTCTAATATAAAAAATTATAATTAATATAATATAATAATAAATATGAACGGAATATTTCTTAAGATGTTTTCTTTGGTGGTTGGCGTACCATTTTGCACATATAGCACAAAAGGTTGTACTTCTGATAGCAAATAGTTAAGGTTGTATTATTTTGCACACATTGTTAATAGTTGAGATTATTTTTAGCCAATTTTCCATAATTAAATATAGTAGTGATTGAAATAAATTATTGATAAGCGTGAAAAGAAATGTGTTGCAAGTATTTTTTTTTTAAAAAAAAAGAAAAAAAAAAGAGGAAGTATTATCACAAGTTTGTTGTTTTTATAGGACACATGTTCGGATTTTTCCCCAAAGTGAGCTTAAAACACAAAGTATTTTGCAAATTGGTTGCGTGGCAAAACTATTTACCAAACTAAGCTTACAAAAACGATGTCTTGGACAGCGGTATATGCCCTGTTTTTTAAAAAAAAATCAATTTGAACGCTGTCTGGGATAGCGTTTTACCTTTTGACTTTTTTTTAAAAAAAATTCTTATTTTCTGTTTTTTTTTTAAAAAAAAAAAAACAAATACACATAAGACGTTGTCTGGGACAACGTTTTATGTACAAAATTTTTGTTAATTTTTATGTACAAATTTTTTGTTATACATAAACGCTGTTTGGGACAGCGGTTTATGTACAATTTTTTTTGTACATAAAACGTTGTTCTACTGGACTGCTATACCAGCAGCCAGCAGGCTTCTTCTGTAATTTCTTCCCCCAACACACCACCCCCAGCCTTCAATAAGCCACCACCCACAACCACCACCCCCACCACCAACCCCTACTGTCGACCACCACCAACCACCACCTCCAGCATTTTCGACCACCCTTTTGCACTTCAAAACACTCCAACCACCCCCAACAACACTACAACCAACTCCACCACCAGCCCCAACCTTACCACCACCGTCGACCACCACCAACCACCACCAACAGCACCACAACCACCATGAACCACCACATTAACCACCACGGGCCATCGCTTTTACCCCATTTCTCATTATGGAGCCCAAATGTCTGCTGTTTAATATATATCGGTCTAGAAGGATCTATTTTGACTGACATAAGTCCGATTTGGACAAATAAGGAAATTAAACTTCAAACCACACACAGATTCATTCAAAAAAACATTTATTATATTAAATTTAAGTGTTATATACATCATTCTAGAATATCCGGCTACATCAAATAAAACTGATAATACTGTTTGTCGTCCCTCCGTCTGACACGACGCCGCTTGTAATGAGTAATGTTGGTGAATGGGTCTCGGGGCGGTGGGGGAGTCTGCTGACTGGACGATGGGTCCTTCTGGGTACCGGTGGGCGCAGTACTGTGGATGATGTAATCCTCTGCATCTCTAGGTAACGTAGGATCACCTCCACCGCTGCTCTGGCCGAGCTCGAACTGTGAATGGACGGAGTGGCCATCATGACCGTCCCGCTGGTGAACGAGATGGCCGTGACCATATCTCTGTAAGGTAGCGACGCCCATATCTCGCACCCGCTCGACCTGGGCTCTGGTGGGTCCGTCTGCAACGGCGACTGATATTGTACAACCATCGCCACCATATCCGCCGCCTACAGTAATCATCAATCAGTCAGTTGTATGATACAGAAATTTAAAAATTGAGGACAATAAGTAGAATAAAAGAAACTCACATATCCGCTAATGATGTCATATGCCGGATGGTAATGTGTGGATGGTGGTGTGTGGATGGTGGTGTGTAGCTGGGGTTGATGAAACGTCGTGTAATACGCCTATACCACACCATGTACGGATCGTGAGGATCCATAACGCCCTGCATCGGATCACCTCCTACGACGAACTCCAACCGTTGCTGCCATAGCTCAAGGAAACGTCAATGCTCCAGTGACCAGTTTGTCACCCCCTTTCCCCGACGGTCAATGCCGTGAAGGCATACACTAGTGTCAGACTACTGGGGGATAGGCTGGCGTAGTCCAAACTGTCACATGACTCGGTCGGGTAGGTGACTCTCCATAACCTCGAAACAGATTAGGGGGACCCTGGCACGCCACTCTGCCTGATGATCCAGCAGATGTGCAGGCATGGCATCTACCAAGTCAAGTACATACGGATCCCATGTCATCTGCAATAACACAGCAACAGTAATAACATGAATAGGTTAGTCCACAAACAGTATACACAATACATAAATGTTTACATGTATCTTTTAAGTTACCACCTGATCCTCGGTGAGTCAGTCAAGGGTGTCTCGGTAGTACGGAAGACCCCTCGCTGCATGCGCATGTGTGAGTCTGGGGACCACCCACCTATGGCCACAAATTGTTTTAGTTTGTCATCCAGCAAAATGAAACCGTATGGGGGCAAAAAAGAATGACAAATGTTACAAACCTGCAACCGTACGCCTCACCAGGTGTAGGGAGCGCTGGAGCAATGTACGCCTGGTACTGCTCGTCCCGGTCCTACTGCCCCCTATGATGTACAGCAGGCCTACCTGATCTGTCTTCATGGATGTGCTCCCAAGCCCATAACTGTAATACCAAAATACAAAACTATGTTAAGTATAACGTAAGTCATTGTCAAACTAGCTTATGGATAATTAGGTGGGTTACCTAAAGCACAATCAGAGGCCCTCCGATCTCGACTGAACCACGGTGGGAGGCTCTACACAGGTGGCGATACAACGTCGCCAAAAAGGCACTACCCCAGCTGTATCCATGGATATGATCCTAGTTGTGGTCTAACAGCTGTAGGTAAATAAGCTTGATATGGCTCCCGCTCTTGTTGCCGAACAACACGCCCGATATGAGCAGGAACAAGTATGCTCAAGCATGTCTCTGAACCGTGGCATCATCAGTGTCCGCAGGCAGCGCACGGAAAGTATCGCGTATCCAGCCGATCCTCAACCCGGAGCCCCTAATCTCGTCGGGACCCAGCTAAACCCCGAGAACCCGGGCTACCAAATCAACGGGATCGACTAATGCATGTCCTGTCACCGTAGTCCCATGTATAGGAAGGCGTGTGAGTATTGCGACGTCCCGTAACGTAACAGTCGCCTCCCCCAACAGGTAGGTGGAAGGAGTGCGTCTCTTGTCTCCATTTCTCCACTAGCGTAGTGACAAGCGCTCGATCTATCTCTCTGAACGCCATCCGATGAATACCACCAAAGCTAGCGTACTCGACTTACACAATAATGCGTGGATCGACAACCCAGTCACCCATAATCCTGGTAGTGTAGTGCCTGCAAACCAACATCTTCGCTACATCAACCTGAAAAATCATTGTATGGCCGTAATTAATATTAGATAGTATATCAATGTATCAGAAAAAAGTACATGAAATAACGGATGAAATATTACCGTCTGGTCCCCTATGTCAACGCTCTGATGTTCGTCCTGTAGTGTCAGGACAGAAGGGTCAACAGGTCCGGATGTCCTATCTTCTTCGTCCATGATATTTGTTCATTGAAAACGTTATATACCAAATACCAACACAATTATTGGATTAGCAATTAAACATAAGTTGGACGAGTTAAAGGCAAAGACAAAAAATTACAAACAACATCCAAAGTAGAAAATAGAAATGATCCAAATGTTACAAATGTTACAAACTTTAGAAAATCTGATACAAAATAATTCTACTTTCTACTACTACAACAAATAACAAATACAAACTTAGGTCCTATGTCGGTCTAGATGGACACGTTGTCCGGTTGTGACCCTGCTGGTGACAGCGTCTGCATTTGCTTGGGGGCCGGTTAGTCTCATCCATTTCATTGCGTATGCGCTTGACCTTGGCCGCCCTTTTCCACGTACCATACTGCCGTCCGGAATGAGTTTAGAGCCGACGTACTGCGTTCAGGTTGTCTCACAGGGGATAGGCCAGAATTTTGGTGCATAGGTGTTCGTGTAGGCCTCCGATTGCAGCACATGGTCCACCTACGACCGCTCTGATAGTGAATACGTTGTACAGACTGCTAGAATATGAGAACATGGGAGGTGGAATATCTTTGGTTTGTTGCATGTACACGTTTGTAACTGAAAGTTAACAGTATGTTTATGGCCTCCTTTACTACCAAGTCGCTTTCCCCTTTCTGTTGTAACTTGGTAAATATGCAATCGGCGGTTATACGCATCCACTCTATGATATCTGGCTTTTGCGGTGTTCTTCTCCAGAATGGCAAGGACCTTGGGGGGGTATGGAAGTCCCTGTTCAGACCTAGCCTCATAAGACTCCCTTCTCAAAGTGAAATACCTGTTAACTCTGTGGAAATTTAACTCGACAAGGGACATGATCGGTAGAAACCGAGCTCCCTTCAACACATTGTTAAATGTTTCAGAGAAGTTTGTAGTACATATCCCATTTCTGCGACTAGCGTCGTGAAAGAGAGACCACATAGTGAACGGGACTTGAACAATATACTCCATGGCCTTGGTATATGCCTCACCGATGAAACACAGATCAGCGTGAAGTTTTCTTTCCTGCCTTTGGTACGCCGCAGCCTTAAACATATCTCTCATGTCGTTGCTTCGCACGTGAGTCTTCAAGTTAGAAGCTATGTGGCGAACACAAAACCTATGATAGGCTCGCAGCTCGGTAAATCCAACGTTAGGATCATTCATTGCTGCAATGATCCCAGGATGTCGATCAGATATAACACAGAGACCATCTCGTTGCGTGACATGAACCCGAATGCAGCCCAGGAACCAAGACCAGCTAGAAGTGTTTTCCCCTTCAACCATCGCAAATGCTAGCGGAAATACTTGGAAGATTGCATCCACACTTGTAGCAACCAACAGTGTTCCTTTATACTTCCCGTACAAGTGTGTCCCATTGATACAGATAACAGGCATACAATGTTTAAAACCGTCGATACAAGGACCGAAGGCCCAAAACACTCGTTCAAGCACTTCCATGTTGCTGTAGTATACACCGTCCACCAGAGCTTTGTGTTTCCATACGACACACGTTCCCAGGTTTGACTGTTGGAGTGCTTGCATGAAGTGCGGAAGTCTGTCGTAAGAACTCTCCCAATCAACAAATATTTTAGCTATTGCTTTCTCCTTGGCATACCATGCTCTTCGATACAGAACATCGAAATGAATTTGCTTGGAGATGAGTTCCTATATGAATTCAACTTTCAAGGACGGATATTTCCGCACAAAGGACTTCACATACTCTGATATTATGGACGAATCCAAATGCGGGTGATCAGTAGATAGTACTTCAGTGACACAGTTCTCTCGGTGCGGGCCTTTGTATGTGACTAGGGTAAAGTCACGCGAGTGCTCACTTGATTTGGTACCCAGTAGCATCCAACCACATTTCTTCTTGCACCGCAAATGAAGGACACTCTCATTCGATGTCACTGTGGTGTAGAATTGATTCCTCTGTATGGAATACATCTTCACCATTTCTTGAAGCATTTTCTTACTTTCAAAATACATCCCCTTCTCAAATTCTCCCTCGGGAACAAACGATGTATGGCTACCCGATTCGGCCCAATACTGATTAACTTCATAGTTCTCGTTTACCTGACTGAACCAAGGTACGGGAGTTCTAACCAGGGGCTCGCCAACATCCATGTGTGCAGGTTCAACATCCATGTTTTGAAGTCCATATTCCTCCTCTCCGCTCTCGGCCTCATCATCTGTATACACATCATTTACAGACAATTCGTTATTCACAATAGTTTCAAGATGATTTGGCAGAAGTTGAGACGGCGATGCTTGAACATCATCTTGCATAGGAGAATGAATGCAATTGCACCGGTGAAGGTGTGACGGTGTTTGATGTCGAAGGCCCAGCTTGGCTATTCATTGCCACATATGCCCCCCCCCATGTACAAGTGAAGCTATATGAGAACTAAACGGCATGTGAAATTGATCGTCGTGCAGCATTCGACTGAACGATCCCATCCCATATTCAGTTAATGGAATGGCATGTGAGGGCACTTGGAAGGGCTCTGCGTTGTAACCGGAAATATATGTAGATTGTTGTTCTAGCCGAGTACTTTGTTGGGTACATATAGGCATCATTTCTACATATATCTTAGTGGGAACACCCTTCATTGCAACAACGCTCCTCAAAGCTTTCAAATGTTTATTCGTAAAAACAGATAACTCTTGAACCCCATTGTCGGTCTCAAACCTCATTTTAATGTTTAGTTCAACATTCATTCCTTAGGTTTGAAACAATACTATATGAACCTCGTTCATCAAATCATTGAAAGTCATGTTCGGTTCAAGTGTTAGTGGTTCCATATTTCCTCCACTATACTCGACATGGGGTCCATCGAACAAAATTTCACCTCCCCACCGACATAACATAACTACATTTTGTGCAGCCATATTCTACATAACAACCAAAACACATTACACTTAAAGGCACTAAATCATCCCTAAACCGCCATAATTAAACAACAATATACATACTTTTCAAATTAACACAGCTTAGAAGCCCTAAATCAACATTAATAACCAACAATGTAGGTTATCACAATCACTCAAAAATCAACAATTATCAACAATTATCTACACGAACAATTCAACATTTCCAACAATTTTCTACACTAACAATACCAACAATTATCAACACTAACAATTCAACATAATCAACAATAACAATTCAACATTATCAACACTAACAATTCAACATTATTGATGTGAATCAAGAGGCTAATTCTTTTGAAGGGTCCAAGACACTTTTAGAAGGTCCAAATAACTTCATTATAGGCTGCCCAAACAAAGAAATAATCAAGGAAAGGTCCATTAGTTCAATAGGGAAAGAAGGAAGCATGAAGATGAAATAGAGCAGTTCACTTCCGGCGAGGAGCACGATGGTCACGCGCCGATATGGGGCCCACGCGCCGGCTTCACGCCTTCACGGCACCGAACTGAGCCCAGCTACACGCTGGTGTGGCGCGTGTCAACAGGGGTGGCGCATGTGGTAGTGTGGTGGCGGCGATATGAAAAGAATTATTTTATAGACTTAGTTTATTTCTAGAGTTTTTGCTTGCAAGTTTTTACCTTTCACTTGAAAGGATTTTTCTTGGTTTAAGCACTTAGGATAAGATTAAATTTTTGTCATTTAGTTGCTATAAACTACTTAAGGTTGTTAGGAAAGTTTTTAGTTAGTAATTAGAGTTTGATTAGGATAAGTTTTCCTATTCTAGTTAGAAGTAGTAATTCTATTTTAGTTAGGATACTTGGGGAACAAGGTTAGGGGTTTGTCCTAGTCATTGTAGGAGTAGAATTAGTTGCCTCCTATGTTTATAAATAGGGGTAATTTTCGTGGCTTTAGATAGAGATTATTATTGCATTGTTTTGAGTTTAAACACTTGAGTTTTAATTGATGGATTTCAATTGTTGTTTTGCTTGTTTTAGTTAAAACATTCGTTTAGATTGTTTAATTAGGTGGATTCTTAGTTGATTAATCTAGTTTCTTGTTTCATTCTTAGTGGATTTTCCTGTATAGAATAAAGCTTGATTCATATCTTTGTGTGTTTTAGTTTTAGGACTAAAATTCACATCAATTATTAAGATTTTAACCACAATTCCAGAAACAAAAAAACCATTAAAAAAACCCTAGATTTTAAAAACCAAAGAAAGAGAGGGCAAGTACCAAAATCGGGGTGATGTGAGGCTACTCGGGGCTGTCGGCGGCAGGTGGTTGGCAGACGGTGGTCGGAGGGTGGCGGCGGTGGTTGGGGGGACTTGGGTTGCTTGACAGAGCTTGAGTGAGAGCAAGATTGGGTTAGAGGATTGAAATGAGGGAATGTGAGGAAGAACAGGGGAATGAGAGGAAGAAGACACTGCATCTATTCAGCGATAAAAACGCTGACCGAGGCAGCGTTTCATTAAACAGGTAAAACGCTGCCTCAGACAGCGTTTTATCTTATTTTAATTTTATTTTTTTCACATTTCCAGCTTAACAGGTTACGAATTTTTTTTAAAAAAAAAAATCAAAAGGTAAAACGTTGTCCCATACAACGTTTTACAAATTGAATTTTTTTTTTTTTAAAAAAAAATCAGGGCATAAAACGCTGTCTGAGACAGCGTTTTACCTTGTAAGTTTAGTTTGGTAAATAGTTTTGCCACACAACCAATTTGCAAAATTCTTTTAAAATTAGACTCACTTTGGGGGAAAATCCCACATGTTCATTTAGGAGACTGTATGGATGTAACAATTAATCGATTGTAGATTGTGTGATTTTTAAACAATTGAGATATACTTGGTCTCTTTGCACTGGCTTTTTAAGTTGTGCAATGTATGAACTATTTATAATTTACGATTGAGAGAAAGAGGTGGGGATTAAAATATACAAGTAGAAATAAATTAAGTCAAAGGATTCATATTTTCTTACTTATTTTTTTCATATACCTAGCAAAACAAACTATTTGAAGAGATAAAAGGAAACCTTTTAATTTTTTAAATGACCATAAAGTTTGATCATCATAAGTCATAACCTCAATAATCTAAGGTGGGAAATATCATTACTTTACCACCTCAACCTTACTAATCGCCATTATTGTACTTTGCATTATTGGCTTTTATTTTGTTTGCATAAAAAGCAGTTGACTAGTAGAGCAATTTAGCGTAAAAGGCGGACATTATGTAACACCCCTTTCCCTTCAAATCAACAAAGATACGACACAAAATTCGCCGTACTTCCCACAATTCCCACGAATATCTCGTGTGGTAATGAACACTGTTAAAGTCTTGAAATTGTTTTACAGATGAATTTGCAACTTCAGTCGAATTTGATGTAACAATTCTGAAATTTTAATAAAAAGCAAATGATAAAAGAATCAATCGTAGCCTTCGTGGTAGATTTAATGGGGTCATTAATCATTGAAGAAGTGAAGTACTTGTATGGAGTTGGGGAACAAATCTGCAACTTACAAATCAAGTTAAGATATCTGCGAAGCTTTCTTAAAGATGTCAAGAAACAAGACATTTATAACAAAGAGCTTCTCCAAACTCATTTCGAGGTGATCGAAAAACTCGTTCGAGAAATTGAGAATGTGATCGGTGTTTATAAATTCATTGTTGATCATGGCAATTTTGTTAGGGAATGTATGCGTAAGCCTTGTAATTTGGTGAACATACATCGAATCGGGGCGAAGATTGATCAGATTCAAAGGAGTGTGCAAGAAGCGATCGGGATTTTGAATGAGCTTTGGACTGTGGGCAGCAGCAGCGAGCAAGAGCAGAGTTCTGACTCTAATGATATCAGATCTAGATTGTGATCGGAGCGTTTGGTTCATTGGTTGGGTGTAAAATAATTATCGGAAAATTTTGTTTAAAATAATTATCGTAATAAAGGATGAAACACAATTGTTCCGAATCTAAATTAAACTATTTAGAGGTTATTTTCGTATTTGTTTGGGTGTTTTGGCTGAGTGTTAAATAAATTCTGAAAATTTTGCCTGCTTTGTAATAAAGCATAAACAACAAATTTTCAGAAATCTCTTGAAAAAAAACACACATTTTTAACCAAATAATGCAATTTTTTTAAGTGAAGTATATAAAGCCAAAATTTCAAAAGTACAAAAAAAAATACTTCATTTCACAAGAACGTAATAAAGATACAATTCTACATTGATACAAAATTTGGTACATATTTCACAGTATAACTCTATTAAGGAGGTATACAAAGATTGCTGCTTTCTCTGAAGGGCAGTAACACAAATCAAAATAAAATATTAAGTTACATTCTATGATTATAAACATAAATAAATTAACATAAAACTTTTCTGAGGAGCTGGGATCACATGAGAATTTGACACCCTAAGGTTTTGGAATTTCATTGTATTACATTCCATTATTCCAAGGTGGGTTGAATATAATTGATTGATAGTTTGGATTATTCACGTTAATTTTATCCGAAAACAAAAAAGGGTTAAATAGCAGACAACTCGACTTCATGGTTACAAGGACGGTAAGCCACAAAGGTGTGGTCACTTGAGAAGGAGCCAGGATTGAAACATGTAACTCCTCCATACTTAAATGCCTTTTGTTCACTTCTATCCCCTAAAATTATCTGTAGAACAGATTATAATGTAAGCAAAAAATCAAGTCAATATTATGCCAATTATGGTTGCAAGTCTTGTTTGGTGCAAATTGTTTCTTAATTCTTCAAGGATATTCAAGTTATGATATTGAATGATGCGAGAAATAAAGAGCAAAAATGATACCGTGTGAGGGGTTGGATACAAGTTGAGACAATGATCGTGATTCCAGCTGATTGGTTGGATTGTCAGTGGAAGAGGGCAGAGATGGCTTTGGTGGACAATTGTAGCAACTAACTGCAGAAGAAACACAACAATAATTTATGTGAATAAACAGAAAATGACCAGCAGATATAAAGACAGTCAGAACAAGTAGAATGATAAGCTCACATGAGCGAAAGGATCACTGGTTTCAGCAGATGAAGGGGGAATCAAGCATGAACGCCGCATTCTATACAAGAGGTCCCGTCGAAAAATTACAATTTCTTGAGAGTAATACTTTATTCTGTTATCCAAACCAGGAAACTAGTCAGGAATAGTCATAAAGTACATTATACTCTCATTCTACATGCTTAAAAAGCTCCATCAGATGGTATTATAATAGCATAGCATTAAAAAGGAAGTTGAATTTCCAAAAATATAGAAAAAATGATAAAGTAATTACTGTCTTATAAAAAAGACACAATAGTGTTGACAAAGCTGCCTCACATCATGAAGCAACTGCAGATACGATTAAGTGTACCAATTTACCTGCAAGGATTGCTCATAAAAAGGGCATTTGGTATTTCTTTCTGAAGTTCTTCTGTTAGATACTTTGGAAGAGCACACCTTGGGAGAACAGACGAGGGGCCTGATAGTAACAACAATATAACATAAGAATGGACATTGGAGATGATATATACAAGCAACAATAAATTAATAAACAGAAATCACCTGCATCATCAATGCTAGGAATAAATAAAAACCGGCTTTGCTCTAGTAGTCGAGGATATTCAGCAATCATTTTACCAAGTTTCCCAAACTGCGATCTGCATGCAAATTTGTCATTCAAAGTTGTAAATGCATTAGCATCCAGTAAATTATAAGTTAAAAGAGAGAAAGGAACAGGGATAAGCATTAACTCCTTACCTAAGCGAAGCAAAAGAATGAAATGATAGATTACATGGGGAAGAGCAGAAACTCCCAATGAATATGAACAAAGAAGGAACCACCTCCACAGCTTCATATCCCTCCAGAACTTCTTTCAGCTTTACCATAGTCTAAGAACAGGGATAATCGAGCTTCATTAAAGTGATAAAGAAAGAAAATAGGAAACTAGTAGAAGTGTTAATATCCCATTACCTCTTCATCATCTAGCCATATGTCAGAAAGTACCACAAACATGTCATTAACTGCTTTTCTTTCCATATCAGCTAGTTTCCTCTGTTGTGAAAATATAAAAGGTCAAAATGTCTGAAACAATTGCGGCCCCACAAGAGCAGGTACTTCTTGATTGATTTTGACCAAAAAAAGAAAGATGTTAGCAAGAATTACCGTCTCCTCACTTGTAAATGTGCCGCAACCAAAAAAGTCCAGTCCTGAGATAAATGCAAGACTCTCTTCCCTGTTCTCTATGGGAGGGAAGCCACATGTATTGACCTGTACAGCTCCAATGGAATCACATTCAGAAGATGAACTAACAAAGGCAGAACAAAAGTACTAGCATCAGCAAGATACAAGTATATGGTCTAAACTTTTCATGCATTTTGAGCGAGTATCAAACAAAGCCTATAAACTCTAACGATTATCACTTCGCAGAACTCTTCTAAATTTGGCATACATCCACCCCCTTTTGCAAATGTGGTTGCTGGCTTGCTGCAGGTCCACATATCTTCCAATCATTCTAATTCAGACTTTAATGATACGTAGTTCGAATAATTTTGAGTACTTTAAGGTCCGACATTAGTTACCCTGCAGTTTGGACTGTATAATACTAATTCAACCCAGTCACAGAGTATCATTCTATCACCAATAGTTCATGCAACAGTATATTCTATGCCTATTATTTCCGTGTTTTATGTACCTTTTCACACAAGCGATTGCCTTAACTTTGCATCCCAGGTTGACATAGAGCTGCAAAATTCTTATCAGTTGCTTTTATGAAATGTTGCCAAAAGTCAAGAAGCGTTATATTGGCAGTTCTAGAAATTTGTTTGCTTTATCCAAGAAGACCAGAAAGATACATCAGCTGGTCATATGTAGTAGTTAACAAGAATATTCTCATATATTATACTAGCTGCCCGGGGTTCAAACATTTTAAAAGCACGTAAAAATTTTACTGAAAGGCAGAATGCTGAACAAAGAGCAAGAAAAAATTAATAATAACAGGGTTAAAAGTACTCATGCATCCAATGTGCCTTACTCTAGCACCTAGTAAAATAGCAACATTAGGTTATTCATCAAAATAATAATTAGCATTTAGAAGCTTACCTTAAATATACCACCAGAAAGCTTCTCACCTTCGGCTACAACTATTGTATTCTCTGTAAAGAAACCAGTGGTGACCTTGTAATACATGTCAAGGAAACATAGATTGTGGTTCGGAACTGAATAAGACACAGGTCATGTAACCGAAGCATTTACACATCCCTTTCCGTCAAATAAAGACTCCTTCGTGGGTGACCTACTAAGCAGTAAACTACATGAAACTTAACCAGCTACTGATCTTGGCAACTCTTCACTACTTAAAAGTTTCAACAAAGAACTATGATTTTCATCAAGAGGAAATAGCAACAATGATGACAAAAATAACCCCCCCAATGTTGACACTCATCCCCATTAGCAGTAAACTATAAAATAAACCACAGCGATGAGCAATATTGAATAAAGCAGTTAGTCAAATGGCAAGGATATTGCGCTCGATAAATCAACTTCCACTGAGGCAGTGAGATCTTCTAGATAAAAATGCCCATCTTCCAGCTGGGATATTACACCCATTATCCACCTTCTCCCTGTTTGCCAATTTAGGTTCTGAATTGGAACTATCTGCCAAACCCACAATATCATGGAACAATCACATAAACATACATGGGGATTGTGGCTGTAAGAAGAAAAAGGAAAACCTATAGTATAAGGACATGCATCTTATCGGAGGTTGAAAGGAAATACACTGATGATTTCATGTTATAATAACTGGGATAAAGGAGATAATTGCATACCTCACAGCATCCAAAATTTGATGCTTCAGTTTCAAAAGCAGGTTTTGAGAAATGAGGATGGCGAGCAAGTTTCTGTGCCAATAGCTCAAATCTATCTCTATACAAACCTGCCTTTGTAGGCGCATTACCATGGATAGGAAGTGCCCCCGTACACCTACATACCAAAAAATGCAACCATCAACACAACATATCACGCAACTTTTAAGCACTATCATTCATCTTAACCATAACCCATGTTGCCTAGGTTTTACGGTATCAACTGAAATCATAGCTTTGACGGTATACCTTATGCCCTTGCGGTAAAAACAATTTAAGTTTCAACATGATACATGATTACATAAATGACATTTTGTGTACTCCCCATTTTCCTATCCCTAAAAAATAAGCCAAGTTCAAATCTTTTGGTCAAACCTTGTCAATTTAGGCCATTAATTTCAATGTGAGAGTTTTACCAACAAAAGTGTAAAAGATAAATATCAAAGTGCTACTGACAATTTTTTGTCAAGTTATTGTACTTCTACCACAAAAGTAAACTATAGCCCATTATTTCGAAACAATGTGCTTAAGGTGAGAATTCTTGATATATCCTTGGCAATGAACAAATTGCAATAATTCCACTTAAGGCAAGGATGGAAACTCATCAAATCTTCTAATTTCTCCCCTAAACCTAGTTGAATTCATCAAAAAAAAAAACGTAACAGTAAAATTGAAGCTTAATTGTCTCATGTAAACTATTAGATAGTACCAAATTAAATCCAAAATGATTAAAATTAAAAAATAAAAAAATAAAAGGAAAGGAAGAAAATTACTCATAAAAAACCTTCCGAGTAGGATCGAATCGAAATTTGGGAACAACGAAAGCATCAATGAAACGCAAATGAGAATTCGCCGGAGAAACTTCATCAACATCAAGCATTTCAGAAATCACTCGATTAACAGTTTCCTTATCCAAAATCGACGATTTCACTATCAAAATCCACCAAAAAAATCAATCAAAATCACAAAAATAAACCTAATTTGCCAAAATTGTAACCACAGATAACAAGTTGAAGAAAAGGATTACGAGGTTCTTGATCAAGGAGGTCAAGGAGAAGTTCCAAAGCTTCTTCAGGATCATCAATTCCATTGCGATTGACGAAGGAAAGCACTTCTTGAAGAGCAGCAGCTTGAAGAGTGTAGCGCCGTTGTTTGAACTGCTTGCTCACTTCCTTCCTAGTTATCGCCCCCATTTTTCTCTCTCTAAAGCTTTCTCTCTCCTCTGGTATTGAACCCTAAAATTGGCGGAAGTTATTCTGCTACTTGGTGTACTGAGTTTGAGACTCGGACCTTTTGGAGGATGAAAGGCGGGAAAATGAGTGGAATAGAGCGCGGAAAAGGGTTGAAGCATAAGGGTTTGGGATGGTGGGGATGGTGGGGCCTTCCGCCTTTTCGTAGCTTCCTTTAATGCTTTAACCTTAAAAATTATGGGACGTAAAATTTATGGAAATTTGCAAATAAATTTAGAGTGGATCTAGGCGCATAGAGTTTATGTATTTGGCATGCATATAAGAGGAAAATTTGACATTTGGTGGTATATTTTTGTATGCTATTATGCATGTATAATATATCATTAAAATATAAATTGTTTAAATATTACTTTTTGTGTACTATTATAAATGTAGTGGTGCTTTTTACCTTCGTCTTTTCCACCCTCATATTCCCATTATTTACAAAAATGTCATCATATTTGCATCTCAAATACACAAGACGTCAAGACCTATGTGTCAATACTTTTCCATAAAATTGTTATTTACTGCGTAGTTAATAAAAACAAAGTAAAAATGAAATAATTGAAAATTTATGGAAATTAAATTTCTCACAAAACATGGAAAATAAATCATCCATCACTCCTGTTTCGGGGTTTTCTGATGTCCTGCGGGAGAGTTACAATTCCGAGACTGGAACCGGACGCCTGTACCTGCAAAATAACGGAGACTCCTGTGAGCTCCGCCTCCAACGGTCAAGTTAGTACCTGATTAAGGAGTAATTAATGCGGAAATTAAAGTAATAAGGTCTCTCTAGGTGAGAATGTTTAATGTAGGTAATCTGCTTTGTTAGCGAGATCAACCGGTTATTAGTGTGTTCCGTAATGTTTTTCGCGTGTTGTTTTTTTGTCCCCCCCCCCCTTAATGAGGATTAAGGGAGGTATTTATAACCTTGGGAAACGTGCCCATCCTAGGTTTAGGTGGCTTCCCTCGGAAGTTGGGCCTGGGTGGCCGGTTTCTCCATTAGGCATGGAGTATGCCACATGTCGTGACATAACAGGTCCAAGGTGGACGAATAAGCGCGTGCCACGTGGCAAGCCCTGACAGTTCCAACTAGGGGACACTTGGCAGGTCCTGATTGGCCCACGTGGCGCATTCCGATTGGTAGGAGCAAAATCCCCTAATCATTTGCCCATCACAGGTGGCACGTGATTGGTCACGTGTTACCTGTGACAGGTGTCGCACTGTAACGGGCGACGGCCTGCTACAGGTGTCAGTCGGCGAATGGACGAGAGATTTTCCCGCCCAAATTTTGAATTCTGGAAGTGACCCTTCGCCTTCTCACTTCGCCTATATAAGGGAGAGTTGCCTTGAGTCATTTTCACACTTTGAGAACTATTTGAGAACATTCGGACCCCTGAACTTGCTCTGACATTTTGGACTTTTTCTGCCTACCGCCTGTTCTGACAAGCCGACTGCACCGGATTTCCAGAACTTCATCAACCGTCACTCGTTCAGGTAACTCAGTTCTCTTACTCTTAATTTTCTTTTTATTTTCTGAAATGGCACCACGGAAGCACACGACACGACCTAGGTTAGTGATCAGCCGGTCACCGGGGACGGCTGAATCTAGGACTAGGAGTGCCGCCTGCCCTTTTCCGGACCCATCTTTGCCCTTTATACAAAGTCCGACTGTATCTGTGTCTATGCAGAGCAGGATGGCCAGAACAAAAAAGACAGCTAGGATCTCAAATTCAGACGGCTCCTCCCACAGGGTGCCGATTAGTGAAACATCTGACCAGGCGCCAGATGTTGAAGTGAGACAAGGCGGCCTGGATGCCGGCAATTCTGTGGGGGGAGTCATAGTGACCCCTTCCAATTTAACAGTTAACAAATCTGCTCCTTTTCAAAGAGAGAAGGCGGGCCCCTCCGGGAGAGGGGAGGAGTCGTCCTCTTCAGACTCGTCCGAGGACGATTCCTCGTCAAGCTCTTCTGGCCATGCTTCTTTGGGTACATGATAGGACGTCGTCAACCTATCAAGAAATAAGACCTAACTCGATCCTACTCAACTAGTAGCAAGGGCAAGAAAGGGTCGAACCCATGAGAGGCGTTGAATCAACCACCAAATGTTATTGTTTAAACAAGCTAGATTAAGTCGGGGGTTTTAAGTTGGTATTACGTCACACTATTCTAATTCAAATCAACTAATTCTAAGAGGTGATTAACAATATTAAGAAGGCCTAGGGCATGGGTTACACCACTAAACTTCATCACGGACCACAAGTAGCATGCATAGAAATGGTGATTTAGGGGATAAATTAGGGGAAGTTATCAAATGCACCCAACTACTCTCTCAAGCTAGAGGGATTACTTGACATCAAAACCATAACCTACTCTCGTGATTATGGGCAAGAAACAAGTGTTAAAACATCCTCACGATAACATGCAAATTCCCTTGACTAGAAATTCCTATTCTCATGGCAAATCAAGTCAATCAAGCATAAGGGAGCTTCCTCAAGTTCATCTCTCGATCCTTCGTTGAGGAAGCTAGATAAATAATTCAAGCAATGGCCAATTACAAGAATTAACAATGAAACCTCTTAAACTCAACTAATTAACACCCCACAATTAACAAATTAGTTCATGCAACAAGTGTTGGTGATTACATTGAGGGTTCACCCAAACCCTAGGAATTAGACTACTCACAATCCATGGAGGTTAAAGCAATTAAAGATTTCAAGGAATTCATGAACAAATTAAAACTAAGAATTAAGTATAATCTAACAATTAAACATGCAAAGAACAACCAAACAATTAATAAAAAGCAAGAATTAAAGATAGAAGAGAGAAAGAAAGAGTAAGAAAAAATTACTAGAAGCTTCAATAATTGACTAACAATGGTGGAACTTGTCTTCTACAATGATTGGATTGAAAAACCTTCAAAACAAGAACTAAAATCTATGCTAATTTGAGGATTTTTGTGTTTCAAACTAAGAGGAGTATGAAAATCTGGAAAAATTGGGAACCCCTCTAAAATGGTCCAAAGGGGCTATTTATATTACCCCCTAAAATAAGAGGACGGTGAAAACAAGAAACGGGTAAACTGTAGGTCTGCACGGACGTGCAATAGTTGGCACGTCCGTGCAGACCAAGGCAGAAACTCAGTTTAAGACGACCTGCTGCAGCACGGGCGTGCACCTTTGGCACGTCCGTGCTGCATCATCTGCACGGACGTGCAATATTTGGCACGTCCGTGCAGGCCTTGGCAGAAAGATGGCTTCAGGTCTGCACTCCTGCACGGACGTGCAACATCTTGCACGGCCGTGCTGCCTCATAATCACGGAAGCACGTCCGTGCTGCATCATCTGCACGGACGTGCAATATTTGGCACGTCCGTGCAGGCCTTGGCAGAAAGATGGCTTCAAGTCTGCACTCCTGCACGGACGTGCAACATCTTGCACGGCCGTGCAGGGTCTTCTGGGCCCTTTTCTTCGTGTTTTCTTCTACGATGCTCTTGTACTTGGATTCTTTCCATCATTTCCTTGCTTCTAACCTCGGTTTGGTAACCATGGGCTTCATTTGGTCGTCTTTGGACCTAAAATCTCAACAAAAACACTAACAACCCGTGAAGCATAGGATACACAAAAATTGCATAATAATAGGGTAAAAGTGAACCAAAACACAAATTTGTTCAGGTAAACTAGGTTCAAATACGCCCTAAAACCGCATAAAATAGCAAGTTATCAAATCCCCCCAAGCTAAGCTTTTGCTCGTCCTCGAGCAAACTAGTCATGACAAAACAAATAGAGGGAACTAACTTGTTATAGAAGGTTGAAGCAAAAGTTAAACCAAGAAAGGGTAGGCATACACAATAAACCGAACGATCACTTTTAGCAAAAGTGAGAAGCCGTTTAAACCTACAAGTCGCCTAGTAGGACGAGTCCATCTCTCGTGAGGGTTTCCAAAGAGAATCACCCACAACTCCCACAAACACAACACACGATTTTTTTTTTTTTTATAGCCCAAGTCAACTCATCGGGATGTGATTCAAAAGCAAGACAAGTGAACAACTTTCAAGAATTACCAATCATACAAATGTACACATGAGTTGGGGTAGAGAGGAGAACTAAACAAGGTTGCACTAGGATACTTCCTTTGGCCTTTTACTATTTCATTAGAGCACACCTAGATATTCCAAAGTTGTAACAAGCCCTCTTTCGGTTATAAAATCTCAAAATGCTAGTCCACCTCCCAAAATGCACACCCAAGGCCCCTTAACTACACTCTAACTCGGGAATTTCATAAGAAACAACAATGCAAACAAGGTGTGGGAGGCATCCACGAGTTGACCTCTAAAGAAGAGAATTTTTTTTTTTTTTTTTTTAGAAGTTTTGGGGTAGTTTTTGTTCTCCCCTTTTTTTTATGCTCTTCTTTTTTTTTTCAATTTTCAATGCCCTCGCCTCTTTTAACTGTGAGCGGCTCTTTCTTTATTGAGAACGTGTGGCTTATTACGCCACTTATTACACATGATACAAGTAGAACCAATTCCCTAATAGAGTTTCATTTCGGGGAGGAAAGGGGACACATCAAGGGCACAAGGGACCACAAATTTATTCAAACATATCCTACTTGAGCAAATTAGACAATATCTTATACTAGGCGTGCAATTGAGCATTCATTGGCTTTCATTTCATATACTCCAATGCAATCAAGATTAATAGACCTCTAAATGACCCCCAACTCGTGCACACACACTTCTAAAAAAAACTTTTACTCATCACTCAAGAGTCAAGCAAGCAAAACATATAATCGTCATATGAGTTTCATCCTTGGGCACTTTTTCATCATTTTTTTTTTCATTTTTTTCTCTCTTTTTTTCTCTCTCTTTTTTTTTTTTTTTTTTAGGCATAAAATAACTATACATCTAAATAAGGGATAGGAGAAGTATTCACAATGCAAGGGATTTGGATTTCAAAGGAAGCAATTTGGATTCAAAGGGTTTGGATGTTAGGGAAATGGGAATAGGGGCATGCAAATCAACATATACGTACGAGAACACAGCATGAACCAATGGTAAATGAGAAAATACTCCCCCCCAAGCTATCATAAACATTGTCCCCAATGTTGAAACAATATAAGCACAAAGAGAAGGGGAAGGAGATACTAACTCATTGGTTCGGGCCCCCTTGGGAGCTCGAACCCCCGGGGTAGAGATGGTGATATACATTGCGGAAGTCGCCCAATTCCGATCGAAGACCTTCAAAGCTTGACCTCATTCCGTCAAAAGAAGTCCTCAAGTCTTCATTTGACTTCCTCATGGTCTCAAACTCGGAAGTCATGCGGGCGAAGTTCGCATTCATATTAGCCATCTGCTGCTCGAAGGTGAGGAATGGGTTGCCTTCACCCATGCCCTGACCTTGGTACCCCTCTTGGTACCCTTGTTGGAACTCGTACTGCTGGTGAAATTCTGGTTGTTGCTGAAATTGTTGTTGTTGATGATGTTGTTGTTGCTCTTGCTGCTCTTGCCCTTGTTCCTCTCCCTCTTGACCGGGAGCCCAAGGGAAGTCCCTCTCAAAGATCCAGTTCGCCTGGTTGTAGATGGCGGTGGCCTCGGGGTCGGGTAAGTAGGCATAGGGGCGCCTACTCACCAACCACAAATAGGGGTGGTTCCCCTCTACATCCGTGAGCCATTTCATGGCTCTCAGCGACTGCATATCCAACTGTGTTGGACCTGGAACAACCTGCTCTTCTGCAAAATCAAGGTTAAGAGCAGCAGCAATTATAGTAATCATACCACCTATGGTGATGTTGCCTGATCCTGTGGCAACATCTTCTAGGTGGTCCATAAACCAAGACCCCACATTTAAACTCGTACTACCCTCACTCAGATGCCATAGAAAGTAAAGCTCTCGAGTAGACACGACCCCTGAACTGTCTCCCCTAGCAAAAACTGTGTTCGCTATGGTACGCTGGGCGATCCTAAAGGCAGGGCGAATAATGGCTGTGGCCTTATCAGTTCTAGGGTTATACCCAAACAGCCCTGTGATTCTTCTCCAAAATTCACCCGCCATATAGTTACGGGGTTGCCTATCCTTAGGCCCCATAGTTCCAGAAACAGGCCACCCGAAAGCTTGGTTAACTCTCGCTACGGACATTCTATGTTGGGCATTCATGAGCTGGAAGGTCATGTAACGGGGGGATCTTGTGGTGTCACGGTGCACACAAAGGGAGGAGAGGAATTCTAGGGTCAGTCTCCTATAGGTTAAGGCATGTAACTCTAGCCAAGAACCTAGGTCGGCTCCCTCGAATAACATTGTGATGTCAGCTCCTACCCCTAAGGCGTCCGCCACCTCACTATCATAGAATTTGGTGGGCTTGACCCGCCTCCTACTGATTTTAAGGAAATTGGCCGAAAAGGCCTGGTCAGCGAAAACTATTCCCATCGTGTCCACTTGCGGTGGATCAACGGGAGGAGGAGGCGATGGGTTCCTAAATCTAAGGGAAGAGGTGTTTCGGGATTGGTTTCTTCTTGGCATGGTTGTTTTTATTTTGTTTTATTTAGAATGACTAAACCCGCCACACAAAGAGATCAAGACACTAAACCAATTCACCAAGCAATTTTAAGGTCAAAAACCCAAGACTTAGCCACACCAAAGGACACCACAAAGAATAATCCACACAATCACAAAAACTCACAAAACCTAAACAATTAATCCTCACAATATTCAATTAAACCCATAATGCTTTACATAAAAGCACAAATACTCAACAACTATCAATTCAACCAAGATTGCAAGCAAAAATAAGCACAAAACAACAAGTTTCAAGTATGGAAATAGTAAGTGGAAGGAACGATTATACCGAGCTTAACGTGGGTGTAAAACCCGCCAATGAACCTTCCTAGCCTTCCTTTCCCTTGCTTGAACCTTTTCCTTCAACCAATTGTTAAAATTTCAATCCAAAAGAAAACCCCCAAATTGATTTTTTTCTTCTTAGGGTTTCGGTTAATGGGTGATTTTTGGGTTGAAGATTGGAGAAAGGAGTAGTATTTTGCGTTTTTGTTGAAAAGGAGTGTTGATTATGGTGGGAAATGTTGAATTTTGGGTGAGAATTTGAGTGTTTAAGGGTTGAGAGGAGGAGTAAGAGGGGTTAGAGAGAAGGAGGAGAACCGTGGGTTTGAGAGGAAGAACAAAAAAATTGTGGATTTTTTTCTTTTTTTCGAGCAGTTTCGGCCTTAAATACTTGGTATGCACGGACGTGCAGCATTGGCACGGACGTGCAGCTCAAGTCAGAACGTGCTTAACTTTCTGCCTGTAAAAGCACGGACGTGCCATTATCGGCACGGACGTGCTGCTTTTGGCACGGACGTGCTGCTTTTGGCACGGACGTGCTGCTTTTGGCACGGACGTGCTTAACTTGGCAGAATACTTCTCAACTTTCTGCCTGTAAAAGCACGGACGTGCCATTATCGGCACGGACGTGCTGCTTTTGGCACGGACGTGCTGCTTTTGGCACGGACGTGCTGATTTTGGCACGGACGTGCTTAACTTGGCAGAATACTTGCTGCTTTTGGCACGTTTACTCTCCTTTTTTTTTTTTTTTTTTTTTTGAGTAAAATTACTAAAATACTCGGGTTGCCTCCCGGAAGCGCTTCTTTATTGTCACTAGCTTGACCATATTACGTTTTCAATCACGAGGGATATCAAATTCATCTAAATGAACTACCTTTGTTTCTTCTTGCACGAAACCATCGAAGTATGCTTTCAACCTTTGGCCATTAACTTTGAATGGTTCACCTTTGTCGTTGGAAATCTCAATGGCGCCATATGGGAATATCTTTGTAATGGTGAAAGGGCCACTCCATCTTGATTTTAGCTTTCCCGGAAACAACTTCAACCGGGAGTTAAATAGCAAGACCTTGTCACCCTCCTTGAACTCTCTCTTGTTGATGTGCTTGTCGTGCCATGCTTTGGTCTTCTCCTTGTAGATCTTTGCACTCTCATATGCATCTAACCTCAACTCTTCCAAGGCATGGAGGTCAAGCATCCTCTTTTCTCCGGCGGATTGGATATCAAAATTCAAGGTTTTGATAGCCCAGTGCGCACGATGTTCCAGTTCCACCGGTAGATGGCATGACTTCCCATAAACGAGCTTGTAAGGGGTGGTGCCAATAGGAGTCTTGAAGGCGGTGCGGTAGGCCCATAGAGCATCATCCAACCTTGATGACCAATCCTTCCTTGACCTATTCACCGTCTTCTCTAGTATCAACTTAATCTCCCTATTTGAAATTTCAGCTTGACCACTTGTTTGAGGGTGGTAAGCCAATGACACCTTGTGCCTCACTCCGTATTTTTCAAGGAGAGCCTTGAAAGATCGCTTTGCAAAGTGCGATCCTCCATCACTTATTACGGCACGTGGCACACCAAACCTAGGGAAAATGACTTTCTTGAACAACTTGACTACTACCTTAGCATCATTTGTAGGAGATGCAACCGCTTCAACCCACTTTGATACATAGTCGACGGCCACCAAAATGTATTTGTTCCCAAAAGAGGATGGGAAAGGTCCCATAAAATCTATTCCCCACACATCGAAAATTTCCAGCTCTAAAATGTTATTCAAAGGCATTTCGTTCTTTCTTGACAAATTACCGGTCCTTTGACACCGGTCACAAGCTTTAACAACTCCCCATACGTCCTTGAACATAGAGGGCCAATAGAAACCGCATTGCAATATTCTCGCCAATGTCTTGTTAGCACTCATATGTCCTCCACAAGGTGAGGAGTGACACATTGTGATAACTTCATGAATTTCATCGTCGGGGACACACCTTCTAAAAAGACCATCAACACCTTGTTTGAAGAGCAAGGGGTCATCCCAAAAGTATTGGCGGACATCATGGAGGAACTTCCGCTTTTGTTGATAGGTGAGGTCGGGAGGAAGGATGGAGCAAGCCAAGTAATTTACAATATCCGCAAACCATGGGGCCGGGGCTTGAATGATTGCGAATAATTGATCATCCGGGAATGAATCATCAATTGGCAAAGCTTCAATTTCACCTTCTACGATCGGTAGCCGTGAGAGATGATCGGCTACTACATTCTCGGCACCCTTCTTGTCCCGAATTTCTATATCGTAGTCTTGTAAGAGCAAGACCCACCTAATCAACCGTGGTTTAGCGTCCTTCTTGGACAGCAAGTACTTCAAAGCCGCATGGTCGGTGAAGACTATAACTTTGGAGCCCACCAAGTAAGACCTAAACTTTTCGATAGCATGGACGATGGCTAGGAGCTCTTTTTCAGTCGTTGTGTAGTTTCTTTGTGCTTCATCAAGAGTTTTGCTAGTGTAATAGATGGCATGGAGCTTTTTATCCTTCCTTTGCCCAAGCACAGATCCAACGACATAGTCCGAAGCATCACACATGAGTTCAAAAGGGAGCTCCCAATTCGGTGGTTGAATGATGGGAGCCGTGATCAAAGCTTCCTTCAACCTATCAAAGGCTAGCAAACAATCATTAGAAAACACAAAAGGGGCATCCTTTACCAACAATTGAGTGAGCGGCTTAGCGATTTTGGAAAAATCTTTAATGAACCGGCGGTAAAAACCCGCGTGTCCAAGAAAACTCCTTATACCCTTCACATTAGTGGGGGGAGGGAGGCGCTCAATAACCTCAATTTTGGCACGATCAACCTCAATGCCCCTACTAGAAACAACATGTCCCAACACAATACCCTCTTCAACCATGAAATGACATTTTTCCCAATTAAGCACAAGGTTCACCTCTTGACATCTTTTTAACACTTTAATCAAATTACTTAGGCAAGTGTCAAAAGATGAACCGCAAACAGAAAAGTCATCCATAAATACCTCGATTGATGATTCAAGCATGTCGGAAAAGATAGACATCATACACCTTTGAAATGTAGAAGGTGCATTACATAATCCAAATGGCATCCTTCGATAAGCAAAGGTGCCAAAAGGGCATGTGAATGTAGTCTTCTCTTGATCCTCGGGTAGGATAGGGATTTGGAGGAATCCCGAATACCCATCCAAGAAGCAATAGTGACTATGTGATGCCAACCTTTCCAAGATTTGATCGATAAAGGGGAGAGGGAAGTGGTCCTTCCGAGTGGATTTGTTCAATTTTCGATAGTCTATGCACATTCTCCACCCGGTGACCGACCTTGTAGAAATGGTCTCACCCTTATCGTTCTTGATAATGGTCATGCCCCCTTTTTTTGGAACAACTTGAACCGGGCTAACCCACTTGCTATCGGAGATAGGGTAGATTATGCCCGCTTCAAGAAGTTTCAAAACCTCTTTTTTAACAACTTCTTTCATGTTGGGGTTGAGCCTTCTTTGGTGCTCAATTGAGGAGTCATGATCATTATCAAGCAAAATCTTGTGCATGCATATCGTGGGACTTATCCCCTTAATGTCATCAATGGCATACCCAATGACACTCCTATACTCCCTCAACACAACTAGGAGTTTCTCAAGGGAAGTGTCATCAAGGTTGGTATTGACAATAACGGGATAAGTCTCATTATCATCAAGAAAAACGTATTTAAGTGAAGGGGGAAGGGGTTTAAGTTCAACCTTAGGAGGAGGCGTAGACCTCTCCTCTTTTACCTCCACCTTAAGTGCTTCAAACTCCCTTGCCTTGCCATGTAGGGGTTGGTCTAGCAACAACTTGTACCCCTTAGCTTCATCATCATCATTGTACAAACTTTCCGTGAGGATCGCTTGTAGAGTATCTTTGCTATTGTTCATCATCTTCAATTCCTCCACTTCTCGGTCAAGAGTATCGATTCTATTGATATCCTCATACATAGGCTTCCTCATGGCTTGCGAGAATGAGAAAGAAATTTTCTCATCTCCCACATTCAATGTTAGCTTGCCTTGTTTCATATCAATTACCACTCCCGCCGTGTTCAAGAACGGCCTTCCCAAAATGAGAGGAACCTTGTTGTCCTCCTCCATTTCCATCACCACAAAGTCACAAGGTACAAAAACTCTTCCCACTTGTACCGGTACATCTTCAAGTATTCCCATTGGTAACCTAACCGAACGATCGGCTAATTGTATTGAGATTCTTGTTGGCTTCATCTCACCAACTTTTAAATTTTTCGCAATTGAGAAGGGCATCAAGCTTACACTTGCCCCAAGATCACAAAGAGCATCCATGGCTTCCATATCTCCAATCTTCACCGGAATTGCATAGCTACCCGGGTCACCAAGCTTTCGGGGAAGCTTGTTTTGAATGATTGCGCTCACCTCCATTGGAAGGGAGATGGTTGCACTCTCTTCAAGCCTACTTTTGTTGGACAAGAGATCTTTTAAAAATTTCGCATATGTAGGCATTTGTGACATAGCATGAAGAAAGGGAATGTTCACTTGGAGCCCTCTCATGACCTCAAGGAACTTTGAAAACTTCTCATTCAATTTTTTCTCTACCAACCTATGAGGGAAAGGAATAGGTGGCTTGTAGACTCTCATTGGGGGTTTCTCCACTTCAACTTCAACTCCCTCTCCTTTCTTTGTGTCTCCCTCAACACTCTTTTCTTTTTCTTTTCTCTCAACTTCTACCACCTCATTTTCAACATCATTCTCACTTCTCACCTCCACACCCTCATCTCTCTTTTGTGGCACATCTTCACTCATTACCGGACCTTCATACCCTCTCCCGGACCTCAATGTGATAGCCTTGACATGCTCCTTTGGGTTCACAACCGTTGAGCTTGGAAATTGACCACTAGCATTGGAGGTAGAACTCCCAACTTGTTGTGCAATTTGAGCTAGTTGATTCTCAATTATTTTGTTGTGCGCTTGAAGTTGTTGGATGTTGGAGCTCATTTCTGCATTGCTCTTCCCTTGTTGATTTATGAAAGACTCAAGAGCGGCCTCAAGGGAAGTCTTTTGGGGTGGAGGAGGTTGTTGGTTGAATTGCTGTCTTTGTTGGTTTGGATGGCGGTATGGGGCTTGGTGATTTTGTTGATTTTGGTTGTAGATGTTTTGAGGAGGGTTGTTGTAGTTGGATTGTTGGTTTTGATTGGGTTGTCTCCACCCTTGGTTTTGTTGCCTCCAACCTTGATTGAAAGGTTGCTCATTTCTTTGGTTCATGGCCGCAACTTGCTCATTAGTAGCATTGCAATATGAAGCCATGTGATCATTACCCCCACAAGTCTCACAAGACATGACTTGTGGTTGTGGTTGTGAAGAGGAGGTACCGCTTGAGGAGGTTGCTTGGTCTAGCTTGTGAGCTAGCATATCAAACTTTGAGGCAATGAGATCTATTGCACTCAACTCATGCATACCTTTCTTCTTCGGTTGACTTTCTCTTCTATCATATCTATAGGCGTAATGCCTTGCAACTTCTTCAATCATATTCTCGGCTTCTTCCACCGGTAGCTTTTTAAGACTACCACCGGCTCCGTTGTCAAGATTGGCCCTTGAGGTAGGAGTGAGACCGTCGTAGAAGCTTTGAATAATCATCCATAAAGGCAACCCATGGTGTGGACACTTCCTCTTTAGATCCTTGAATCTTTCCCATGCTTCACCTAAGGTTTCATCATCCTCTTGAGTGAAGCTTGTAATCTTCCTTCTCAATTCCGCGGTCTTTTCGGGCGGACAAAACTTCCCAAGAAATGCTTTGGTAACCTCTTCCCATGTTGTTAAGGATCCTTCTTTCACGGACCTCAACCAACACTTAGCCTTGTCCCTAAGAGAGAACCGAAACATATGCATCCAAATGAATTCCTCCGTGAGGTTGTTTTGCTTGATGGTAGTGCACAACTCAAGGAAGTTGTCTAAATGAGCTAGAGGGCACTCATTTGCACTCCCCCCGAACTGTTCACTTTGGATCATCCTTATGAGTTGAGGAGAGAACTCATAGTTGTTTGCATTGGTGGTGGGAAGAAGTATGCCACTCCGAAGTTGGAATGCATCGGGGTGGTCATAGTCTTGTAGAAGTGGAGGAGGCGGTGGGTTGGCCATCTCTTGCTCGTTGTCAAGATTATCCTCCGACTCGGAATCCGTATAAGCTAGAGAAAATTCCGGCGTGCCTTGTAGGAGCCTTCTTACGTTCCTCAAAGTTCTATTTAACTCCGGATCTACGGGGATAAGCGGTGATTGCTTACTCCTCCGTGTCATGCACAGTCAAACAAAGCTAAGGAAAACGTTAGCAATGACTATCACAAAGTAAACACGCTTAAACAAAAACAAAATAAGAAGATTATATACATATACACAAATCTAGACTCATTCAACAATAACTTATTCAATGTGACTTTGCCTCCCCGGCAACGGCGCCAAAACTTGATAGGTCGTCGTCAACCTATCAAGAAATAAGACCTAACTCGATCCTACTCAACTAGTAGCAAGGGCAAGAAAGGGTCGAACCCATGAGAGGCGTTGAATCAACCACCAAATGTTATTGTTTAAACAAGCTAGATTAAGTCGGGGGTTTTAAGTTGGTATTACGTCACACTATTCTAATTCAAATCAACTAATTCTAAGAGGTGATTAACAATATTAAGAAGGCCTAGGGCATGGGTTACACCACTAAACTTCATCACGGACCACAAGTAGCATGCATAGAAATGGTGATTTAGGGGATAAATTAGGGGAAGTTATCAAATGCACCCAACTACTCTCTCAAGTTAGAGGGATTACTTGACATCAAAACCATAACCTACTCTCGTGGTTACATAGCATAAAACAAGTGTTAAAGCATAATCACGATGACATAACATTCCCTTGACCGGTAATCCCTATTCTCATGGCATTTCGGGTCAATTAAGCATAAGGGAGCTAACTCAAGTTCATCTCTCGATCCTTCGTTGAGAAAGCTTGGATAAATAGTTCTAGCAATGGCCATATACAAGAACTAAGCAATTAAACCACTTAAGCTCAACTAATCATCATCCCACAACAACCAAATTAGCACATGCAACAAGTAATTAGTGACTACATTGAGGGTTTACCCAAACCCTAGAATTTAGACTACTCACAATCCATGGAGGTTAAAGCAATTAAAGATTTCAAGGAATTCATGAACAAATTAAAACTAAGAATTAAGTAGAATCTAACAATTAAACATGCAAAGAACAACCAAACAATTAATAAAAAGCAAGAATTAAAGATAGAAGAGAGAAAGAAAGAGTAAGAAAAAATTACTAGAAGCTTCAATAATTGACTAACAATGGTGGAACTTGTCTTCTACAATGATTGGATTGAAAAACCTTCAAAACAAGAACTAAAATCTATGCTAATTTGAGGATTTTTGTGTTTCAAACTAAGAGGAGTATCAAAATCTGGAAAAATTGGGAACCCCCTAAAATGGTCCAAAGGGGCTATTTATATTACCCCCTAAAATAAGAGGACGGTGAAAACAAGAAACGGGTAAACTGTAGGTCTGCACGGACGTGCTGAAGTTGGCACGTCCGTGCAGACCAAGGCAGAAACTCAGTTTAAGACGACCTGCTGCAGCACGGGCGTGCACCTTTGGTACGTCCGTGCTGCATCATCTGCACGGACGTGCAATATTTGGCACGTCCGTGCAGGCCTTGGCAGAAAGATGGCTTCAGGTCTGCACTCCTGCACGGACGTGCAACATCTTGCACGGCCGTGCTGCCTCATAATCACTGAAGCACGTCCGTGCTGCATCATCTGCACGGACGTGCAATATTTGGCACGTCCGTGCAGGCCTTGGCAGAAAGATGGCTTCAAGTCTGCACTCCTGCACGGACGTGCAACATCTTGCACGGCCGTGCAGGGTCTTCTGGGCCCTTTTCTTCGTGTTTTCTTCTACGATGCTCTTGTACTTGGATTCTTTCCATCATTTCCTTGCTTCTAACCTCGGTTTGGTAACCATGGGCTTCATTTGGTCGTCTTTGGACCTAAAATCTCAACAAAAACACTAACAACCCGTGAAGCATAGGATACACAAAAATTGCATAATAATAGGGTAAAAGTGAACCAAAACACAAATTTGTTCAGGTAAACTAGGTTCAAATACGCCCTAAAACCGCATAAAATAGCAAGTAATCAAATCCCCCCAAGCTAAGCTTTTGCTCGTCCTCGAGCAAACTAGTCATGACAAAACAAATAGAGGGAACTAACTTGTTATAGAAGGTTGAAGCAAAAGTTAAACCAAGAAAGGGTAGGCATACACAATAAACCGAACGATCACTTTTAGCAAAAGTGAGAAGCCGTTTAAACCTACAAGTCGCCTAGTAGGACGAGTCCATCTCTCGTGAGGGTTTCCAAAGAGAATCACCCACAACTCCCACAAACACAACACACGATTTTTTTTTTTTTATAGCCCAAGTCAACTCATCGGGATGTGATTCAAAAGCAAGACAAGTGAACAACTTTCAAGAATTACCAATCATACAAATGTACACATGAGTTGGGGGTAGAGAGGAGAACTAAACAAGGTTGCACTAGGATACTTCCTTTGGCCTTTTACTATTTCATTAGAGCACACCTAGATATTCCAAAGTTGTAACAAGCCCTCTTTCGGTTATAAAATCTCAAAATGCTAGTCCACCTCCCAAAATGCACACCCAAGGCCCCTTAACTACACTCTAACTCGGGAATTTCATAAGAAACAACAATGCAAACAAGGTGTGGGAGGCATCCACGAGTTGACCTCTAAAGAAGAGAATTTTTTTTTTTTTTTTTTTAGAAGTTTTGGGGTAGTTTTTTGTTCTCCCCTTTTTTTATGCTCTTCTTTTTTTTTCAATTTTCAATGCCCTCGCCTCTTTTAACTGTGAGCGGCTCTTTCTTTATTGAGAACGTGTGGCTTATTACGCCACTTATTACACATGATACAAGTAGAACCAATTCCCTAATAGAGTTTCATTTCGGGGAGGAAAGGGGACACATCAAGGGCACAAGGGACCACAAATTTATTCAAACATATCCTACTTGAGCAAATTAGACAATATCTTATACTAGGCGTGCAATTGAGCATTCATTGGCTTTCATTTCATATACTCCAATGCAATCAAGATTAATAGACCTCTAAATGACCCCCAACTCGTGCACACACTCTTCTAAAAAAAACTTTTACTCATCACTCAAGAGTCAAGCAAGCAAAACATATAATCGTCATATGAGTTTCATCCTTGGGCACTTTTTCATCATTTTTTTTTTCATTTTTTTCTCTCTTTTTTTTTTTTTTTTTTTTACTAGGCATAAAATAACTATACATCTAAATAAGGGATAGGAGAAGTATTCACAATTCAAGGGATTTGGATTTCAAAGGAAGCAATTTGGATTCAAAGGGTTTGGATGTTAGGGAAATGGGAATAGGGGCATGCAAATCAACATATACGTACGAGAACACAGCATGAACCAATGGTAAATGAGAAAATACTCCCCCCCCCAAGCTATCATAAACATTGTCCCCAATGTTGAAACAATATAAGCACAAAGAGAAGGGGAAGGAGATACTAACTCATTGGTTCGGGCCCCCTTGGGAGCTCGAACCCCCGGGGTAGAGATGGTGATATACACTGCGGAAGTCGCCCAATTCCGTTCGAAGACCTTCAAAGCTTGACCTCATTCCGTCAAAAGAAGTCCTCAAGTCTTCATTTGACTTCCTCATTGTCTCAAACTCGGAAGTCATGCGGGCGAAGTTCGCATTTATATTAGCCATCTGCTGCTCGAAGGTGAGGAATGGGTTGCCTTCACCCATGCCCTGACCTTGGTACCCCTCTTGGTACCCTTGTTGGAACTCGTACTGCTGGTGAAATTCTGGTTGTTGCTGAAATTGTTGTTGTTGATGATGTTGTTGTTGCTCTTGCTGCTCTTGCCCTTGTTCCTCTCCCTCTTGACCGGGAGCCCAAGGGAAGTCCCTCTCAAAGATCCAGTTCGCTTGGTTGTAGATGGCGGTGGCCTCGGGGTCGGGTAAGTAGGCATAGGGGCGCCTACTCACCAACCACAAATAGGGGTGGTTCCCCTCTACATCCGTGAGCCATTTCATGGCTCTCAGCGACTGCATATCCAACTGTGTTGGACCTGGAACAACCTGCTCTTCTGCAAAATCAAGGTTAAGAGCAGCAGCAATTATAGTAATCATACCACCTATGGTGATGTTGCCTGATCCTATGGCAACATCTTCTAGGTGGTCCATAAACCAAGACCCCACATTTAAACTCGTACTACCCTCACTCAGATTCCATAGAAAGTAAAGCTCTCGAGTAGACACGACCCCTGAACTGTCTCCCCTAGCAAAAACTGTGTTCGCTATGGTACGCTGGGTGATCCTAAAGGCAGGGTGAATAATGGCTGTGGCCTTATCAGTTCTAGGGTTATACCCAAACATCCCTGTGATTCTTCTCCAAAATTCACCCGCCATATAGTTACGGGGTTGCCTATCCTTAGGCCCCATAGTTCCAGAAACAGGCCACCCGAAAGCTTGGTTAACTCTCGCTACGGACATTCTATGTTGGGCATTCATGAGCTGGAAGGTCATGTAACGGGGGGATCTTGTGGTGTCACGGTGCACACAAAGGGAGGAGAGGAATTCTAGGGTCAGTCTCCTATAGGTTAAGGCATGTAACTCTAGCCAAGAACCTAGGTCGGCTCCCTCGAATAACATTGTGATGTCAGCTCCTACCCCTAAGGCGTCCGCCACCTCACTATCATAGAATTTGGTGGGCTTGACCCGCCTCCTACTGATTTTAAGGAAATTGGCCGAAAAGGCCTGGTCAGCGAAAACTATTCCCATTGTGTCCACTTGCGGTGGATCAACGGGAGGAGGAGGCGATGGGTTCCTAAATCTAAGGGAAGAGGTGTTTCGGGATTGGTTTCTTCTTGGCATGGTTGTTTTTATTTTGTTTTATTTAGAATGACTAAACCCGCCACACAAAGAGATCAAGACACTAAACCAATTCACCAAGTAATTTTAAGGTCAAAAACCCAAGACTTAGCCACACCAAAGGACACCACAAAGAATAATCCACACAATCACAAAAACTCACAAAACCTAAACAATTAATCCTCACAATATTCAATTAAACCCATAATGCTTTACATAAAGCACAAATACTCAACAACTATCAATTCAACCAAGATTGCAAGCAAAAATAAGCACAAAACAACAAGTTTCAAGTATGGAAATAGTAAGTGGAAGGAACGATTATACCGAGCTTAACGTGGGTGTAAAACCCGCAAATGAACCTTCCTAGCCTTCCTTTCCCTTGCTTGAACCTTTTCCTTCAACCAATTGTTAAAATTTCAATCCAAAAGAAAACCCCCAAATTGATTTTTTTTCTTCTTAGGGTTTCGGTTAATGGGTGATTTTTGGGTTGAAGATTGGAGAAAGAAGTAGTATTTTGCGTTTTTGTTGAAAAGGAGTGTTGATTATGGTGGGAAATGTTGAATTTTGGGTGAGAATTTGAGTGTTTGAGGGTTGAGAGGAGGAGTAAGAGGGGTTAGAGAGAAGGAGGAGAACCGTGGGTTTGAGAGGAAGAACAAAAAATTGTGGCTTTTTTTCTTTTTTTCGAGCAGTTTCGGCCTTAAATACTTGGTATGCACGGACGTGCAGCATTGGCACGGACGTGCAGCTCAAGTCAGAACGTGCTTAACTTTCTGCCTGTAAAAGCACGGACGTGCCATTATCGGCACGGACGTGCTGCTTTTGGCACGGACGTGCTTAACTTGGCAGAATACTTCTCAACTTTCTGCCTGTAAAAGCACGGACGTGCCATTATTGGCACGGACGTGCTGCTTTTGGCACGGACGTGCTGTTTTTGGCACGGACGTGCTTAACTTGGCAGAATACTTCTCAACTTTCTGCCTGTAAAAGCACGGACGTGCCATAATCGGCACGGACGTTGCTGCTTTTGGCACGTTTACTCTCCTTTTTTTTTTTGAGTAAAATTAATAAAATACTCGGGTTGCCTCCCGGAAGCGCTTCTTTATTGTCACTAGCTTGACCATATTACGTTTTCAATCACGAGGGATATCAAATTCAACTAAATGAACTACCTTTGTTTCTTCTTGCACGAAACCATCGAAGTATGCTTTCAACCTTTGGCCATTAACTTTGAATGGTTCACCTTTGTCGTTGGAAATCTCAATGGCGCCATATGGGAATATCTTTGTAATGGTGAAAGGGTCACTCCATCTTGATTTTAGCTTTCTCGGAAACAACTTCAACCGGGAGTTAAATAGCAAGACCTTGTCACCCTCCTTGAACTCTCTCTTGTTGATGTGCTTGTCGTGCCATGCTTTGGTCTTCTCCTTGTAGATCTTTGCACTCTCATATGCATCTAACCTCAACTCTTCCAAGGCATGGAGGTCAAGCATCCTCTTTTCTCCGGCGGATTGGATATCAAAATTCAAGGTTTTGATAGCCCAGTGCGCACGATGTTCCAGGTCCACCGGTAGATGGCATGATTTCCCATAAACGAGCTTGTAAGGGGTGGTGCCAATAGGAGTCTTGAAGGCGGTGCGGTAGGCCCATAGAGCATCATCCAACCTTGATGACCAATCCTTCCTTGACCTATTCACCGTCTTCTCTAGTATCAACTTAATCTCCCTATTTGAAATTTCAGCTTGACCACTTGTTTGAGGGTGGTAAGCCAATGACACCTTGTGCCTCACTCCGTATTTTTCAAGGAGAGCCTTGAAAGATCGCTTTGCAAAGTGCGATCCTCCATCACTTATTACGGCACGTGGCACACCAAACCTAGGGAAAATGACTTTCTTGAACAACTTGACTACTACCTTAGCATCATTTGTAGGAGATGCAACCGCTTCAACCCACTTTGATACATAGTCGACGGCCACCAAAATGTATTTGTTCCCAAAAGAGGATGGGAAAGGTCCCATAAAATCTATTCCCCACACATCGAAAATTTCCAGCTCTAAAATGTTATTCAAAGGCATTTCATTCTTTCTTGACAAATTACCGGTCCTTTGACACCGGTCACAAGCTTTAACAACTCCCCATACGTCCTTGAACATAGAGGGCCAATAGAAACCGCATTGCAATATTCTCGCCAATGTCTTGTTAGCACTCATATGTCCTCCACAAGGTGAGGAGTGACACATTGTGATAACTTCATGAATTTCATCGTCGGGTACACACCTTCTAAAAAGACCATCAACACCTTGTTTGAAGAGCAAGGGGTCATCCCAAAAGTATTGGCGGACATCATGGAGGAACTTCCGCTTTTGTTGATAGGTGAGGTCGGGAGGAAGGATGGAGCAAGCCAAGTAATTTACAATATCCGCAAACCATGGGGCCTGGGCTTGAATGATTGCGAATAATTGATCATCCGGGAATGAATCATCAATTGGCAAAGCTTCAATTTCACCTTCTACGATCGGTAGCCGTGAGAGATGATCGGCTACTACATTCTCGGCACCCTTCTTGTCCCGAATTTCTATATCGTAGTCTTGTAAGAGCAAGACCCACCTAATCAACCTTGGTTTAGCGTCCTTCTTGGACAGCAAGTACTTCAAAGTCGCATGGTCGGTGAAGACTATAACTTTGGAGCCCACCAAGTAAGACCTAAACTTTTCGATAGCATGGACGATGGCTAGGAGCTCTTTTTCAGTCGTTGTGTAGTTTCTTTGTGCTTCATCAAGAGTTTTGCTAGTGTAATAGATGGCATGGAGCTTTTTATCCTTCCTTTGCCCAAGCACAGATCCAACGGCATAGTCCGAAGCATCACACATGAGTTCAAAAGGGAGCTCCCAATTCGGTGGTTGAATGATGGGAGCCGTGATCAAAGCTTCCTTCAACCTATCAAAGGCTAGCAAACAATCATTAGAAAACACAAAAGGGGCATCCTTTACCAACAATTGAGTGAGCGGCTTAGCGATTTTGGAAAAATCTTTAATGAACCGGCGGTAAAAACCCGCGTGTCCAAGAAAACTCCTTATACCCTTCACATTAGTGGGGGGAGGGAGGCGCTCAATAACCTCAATTTTGGCACGATCAACCTCAATGCCCCTACTAGAAACAACATGTCCCAACACAATACCCTCTTCAACCATGAAATGACATTTTTCCCAATTAAGCACAAGGTTCACCTCTTGACATCTTTTTAACACTTTAATCAAATTACTTAGGCAAGTGTCAAAAGATGAACCGCAAACAGAAAAGTCATCCATAAATACCTCGATTGATGATTCAAGCATGTCGGAAAAGATAGACATCATACACCTTTGAAATGTAGAAGGTGCATTACATAATCCAAATGGCATCCTTCGATAAGCAAAGGTGCCAAAAGGGCATGTGAATGTAGTCTTCTCTTGATCCTCGGGTAGGATAGGGATTTGGAGGAATCCCGAATACCCATCCAAGAAGCAATAGTGACTATGTGATGCCAACCTTTCCAAGATTTGATCGATAAAGGGGAGAGGGAAGTGGTCCTTCCGAGTGGATTTGTTCAATTTTCGATAGTCTATGCACATTCTCCACCCGGTGACCGACCTTGTAGAAATGGTCTCACCCTTATCGTTCTTGATAATGGTCATGCCCCCTTTTTTTGGAACAACTTGAACCGGGCTAACCCACTTGCTATCGGAGATAGGGTAGATTATGCCCGCTTCAAGAAGTTTCAAAACCTCTTTTTTAACAACTTCTTTCATGTTGGGGTTGAGCCTTCTTTGGTGCTCAATTGAGGAGTCATGATCAATATCAAGCAAAATCTTGTGCATGCATATCGTGGGACTTATCCCCTTAATGTCATCAATGGCATACCCAATGACACTCCTATACTCCCTCAACACAACTAGGAGTTTCTCAAGGGAAGTGTCATCAAGGTTGGTATTGACAATAACGGGATAAGTCTCATTATCATCAAGAAAAACGTATTTAAGTGAAGGGGGAAGGGGTTTAAGTTCAACCTTAGGAGGAGGCGTAGACCTCTCCTCTTTTACCTCCACCTTAAGTGCTTCAAACTCCCTTGCCTTGCCATGTAGGGGTTGGTCTAGCAACAACTTGTACCCCTTAGCTTCATCATCATCATTGTACAAACTTTCCGTGAGGATCGCTTGTAGAGTATCTTTGCTATTGTTCATCATCTTCAATTCCTCCACTTCTCGGTCAAGAGTATCGATTCTATTGATATCCTCATACATAGGCTTCCTCATGGCTTGCGAGAATGAGAAAGAAATTTTCTCATCTCCCACATTCAATGTTAGCTTGCCTTGTTTCATATCAATTAACCACTCCCGCCGTGTTCAAGAACGGCCTTCCCAAAATGAGAGGAACCTTGTTGTCCTCCTCCATTTCCATCACCACAAAGTCACAAGGTACAAAAACTCTTCCCACTTGTACCGGTACATCTTCAAGTATTCCCATTGGTGACCTAACCGAACGATCGGCTAATTGTATTGAGATTCTTGTTGGCTTCATCTCACCAACTTTTAAATTTTTCGCAATTGATAAGGGCATCAAGCTTACACTTGCCCCAAGATCACAAAGAGCATCCATGGCTTCCATATCTCCAATCTTCACCGGAATTGCATAGCTACCCGGGTCACCAAGCTTTCGGGGAAGCTTGTTTTGAATGATTGCGCTCACCTCCATTGGAAGGGAGATGGTTGCACTCTCTTCAAGCCTACTTTTGTTGGACAAGAGATCTTTTAAAAATTTCGCATATGTAGGCATTTGTGACATAGCATGAAGAAAGGGAATGTTCACTTGGAGCCCTCTCATGACCTCAAGGAACTTTGAAAACTTCTCATTCAATTTTTTCTCTACCAACCTATGAGGGAAAGGAATAGGTGGCTTGTAGACTCTCATTGGGGGTTTCTCCACTTCAACTTCAACTCCCTCTCCTTTCTTTGTGTCTCCCTCAACACTCTTTTCTTTTTCTTTTCTCTCAACTTCTACCACCTCATTTTCAACATCATTCTCACTTCTCACCTCCACACCCTCATCTCTCTTTTGTGGCACATCTTCACTCATTACCGGACCTTCATACCCTCTCCCGGACCTCAATGTGATAGCCTTGACATGCTCCTTTGGGTTCACAACCGTTGAGCTTGGAAATTAACCACTAGCATTGGAGGTAGAACTCCCAACTTGTTGTGCAATTTGAGCTAGTTGATTCTCAATTATTTTGTTGTGCGCTTGAAGTTGTTGGATGTTGGAGCTCATTTCTGCATTGCTCTTCCCTTGTTGATTTATGAAAGACTCAAGAGCGGCCTCAAGGGAAGTCTTTTGGGGTGGAGGAGGTTGTTGGTTGAATTGCTGTCTTTGTTGGTTTGGATGGCGGTATGGGGCTTGGTGATTTTGTTGATTTTGGTTGTAGATGTTTTGAGGAGGGTTGTTGTAGTTGGATTGTTGGTTTTGATTGGGTTGTCTCCACCCTTGGTTTTGTTGCCTCCAACCTTGATTGAAAGGTTGCTCATTTCTTTGGTTCATGGCCGCAACTTGCTCATTAGTAGCATTGCAATATGAAGCCATGTGATCATTACCCCCACAAGTCTCACAAGACATGACTTGTGGTTGTGGTTGTGAAGAGGAGGTACCGCTTGAGGAGGTTGCTTGGTCTAGCTTGTGAGCTAGCATATCAAACTTTGAGGCAATGAGATCTATTGCACTCAACTCATGCATACCTTTCTTCTTCGGTTGACTTTCTCTTCTATCATATCTATAGGCGTAATGCCTTGCAACTTCTTCAATCATATTCTCGGCTTCTTCCACCGGTAGCTTTTTAAGACTACCACCGGCTCCGTTGTCAAGATTGGCCCTTGAGGTAGGAGTGAGACCGTCGTAGAAGCTTTGAATAATCATCCATAAAGGCAACCCATGGTGTGGACACTTCCTCTTTAGATCCTTGAATCTTTCCCATGCTTCACCTAAGGTTTCATCATCCTCTTGAGTGAAGCTTGTAATCTTCCTTCTCAATTCCGCGGTCTTTTCGGGCGGACAAAACTTCCCAAGAAATGCTTTGGTAACCTCTTCCCATGTTGTTAAGGATCCTTCTTTCACGGACCTCAACCAACACTTAGCCTTGTCCCTAAGAGAGAACCGAAACATATGCATCCAAATGAATTCCTCCGTGAGGTTGTTTTGCTTGATGGTAGTGCACAACTCAAGGAAGTTGTCTAAATGAGCTAGAGGGCACTCATTTGCACTCCCCCCAAACTGTTCACTTTGGATCATCCTTATGAGTTGAGGAGAGAACTCATAGTTGTTTGCATTGGTGGTGGGAAGAAGTATGCCACTCCGAAGTTGGAATGCATCGGGGTGGTCATAGTCTTGTAGAAGTGGAGGAGGCGGTGGGTTGGCCATCTCTTGCTCGTTGTCAAGATTATCCTCCGACTCGGAATCCGTATAAGCTAGAGAAAATTCCGGCGTGCCTTGTAGGAGCCTTCTTACGTTCCTCAAAGTTCTATTTAACTCCGGATCTACGGGGATAAGCGGTGATTGCTTACTCCTCCGTGTCATGCACAGTCAAACAAAGCTAAGGAAAACGTTAGCAATGACTATCACAAAGTAAACACGCTTAAACAAAAACAAAATAAGAAGATTATATACATATACACAAATCTAGACTCATTCAACAATAACTTATTCAATGTGACTTTGCCTCCCCGGCAACGGCGCCAAAACTTGATAGGTCGTCGTCAACCTATCAAGAAATAAGACCTAACTCGATCCTACTCAACTAGTAGCAAGGGCAAGAAAGGGTCGAACCCATGAGAGGCGTTGAATCAACCACCAAATGTTATTGTTTAAACAAGCTAGATTAAGTCGGGGGTTTTAAGTTGGTATTACGTCACACTATTCTAATTCAAATCAACTAATTCTAAGAGGTGATTAACAATATTAAGAAGGCCTAGGGCATGGGTTACACCACTAAACTTCATCACGGACCACAAGTAGCATGCATAGAAATGGTGATTTAGGGGATAAATTAGGGGAAGTTATCAAATGCACCCAACTACTCTCTCAAGTTAGAGGGATTACTTGACATCAAAACCATAACCTACTCTCGTGGTTACATAGCATAAAACAAGTGTTAAAGCATAATCACGATGACATAAACATTCCCTTGACCGGTAATCCCTATTCTCATGGCATTTCGGGTCAATTAAGCATAAGGGAGCTAACTCAAGTTCATCTCTCGATCCTTCGTTGAGAAAGCTTGGATAAATAGTTCTAGCAATGGCCATATACAAGAACTAAGCAATTAAACCACTTAAGCTCAACTAATCATCATCCCACAACAACCAAATTAGCACATGCAACAAGTAATTAGTGACTACATTGAGGGGTTTACCCAAACCCTAGAATTTAGACTACTCACAATCCATGGAGGTTAAAGCAATTAAAGATTTCAAGGAATTCATGAACAAATTAAAACTAAGAATTAAGTAGAATCTAACAATTAAACATGAAAAGAACAACCAAACAATTAATAAAAAGCAAGAATTAAAGATAGAAGAGAGAAAGAAAGAGTAAGAAAAAATTACTAGAAGCTTCAATAATTGACTAACAATGGTGGAACTTGTCTTCTACAATGATTGGATTGAAAAACCTTCAAAACAAGAACTAAAATCTATGCTAATTTGAGGATTTTTGTGTTTCAAACTAAGAGGAGTATCAAAATCTGGAAAAATTGGGAACCCCCCTAAAATGGTCCAAAGGGGCTATTTATATTACCCCCTAAAATAAGAGGACGGTGAAAACAAGAAACGGGTAAACTGTAGGTCTGCACGGACGTGCTGAAGTTGGCACGTCCGTGCAGACCAAGGCAGAAACTCAGTTTAAGACGACCTGCTGCAGCACGGGCGTGCACCTTTGGTACGTCCGTGCTGCATCATCTGCACGGACGTGCAATATTTGGCACGTCCGTGCAGGCCTTGGCAGAAAGATGGCTTCAGGTCTGCACTCCTGCACGGACGTGCAACATCTTGCACGGACGTGCTGCCTCATAATCACTGAAGCACGTCCGTGCTGCATCATCTGCACGGACGTGCAATATTTGGCACGTCCGTGCAGGCCTTGGCAGAAAGATGGCTTCAAGTCTGCACTCCTGCACGGACGTGCAACATCTTGCACGGCCGTGCAGGGTCTTCTGGGCCCTTTTCTTCGTGTTTTCTTCTACGATGCTCTTGTACTTGGATTCTTTCCATCATTTCCTTGCTTCTAACCTCGGTTTGGTAACCATGGGCTTCATTTGGTCGTCTTTGGACCTAAAATCTCAACAAAAACACTAACAACCCGTGAAGCATAGGATACACAAAAATTGCATAATAATAGGGTAAAAGTGAACCAAAACACAAATTTGTTCAGGTAAACTAGGTTCAAATACGCCCTAAAACCGCATAAAATAGCAAGTTATCAACAGTCCGTCTATATATAATATATATATAAGAGTCCACATACTTAACAAAGTAGCCGAATTTTCACTGAAAGAAGGCAATAATGCAAAGAAATTAAAAAAGAAAAAATAAATAATGATTTTCAAAGTTAAAAAAATGAAGAAAATAGGAGAAAGTTGTAACTACCAACTACCAAGTGTTGCCTATTATGAGGAGTGGAGTTCACTCCATATGGGCGTGATGGCCCGCTATCAGATATGGACCATACTAAGGGGTGAAAACAGTATAAAATCAACAATAACAGTATAAAATAAAAAATATAGTATTATAAAAAATACTCTCTTTTCTCTTTCCCTCTTTTTGCATCGAAAATCTCGCTAGAATAATAACAGTATAAAATAAAAAATAACAGTTCTTAAAATTAATTTTAACAATATACTTCCTCCGTTCTTTTTTATTTGACCCATTTTACACTATTCACCACCCCTCTTTTGACCGTCTTTTATGAATAATAGGTAAGGAAAAACATATTCATTTTGGGATATTTTTGAATTTGTCTCAAGAAGTACTATCATAATATATAACTTTTATACGGAGTAATTTTTACTTATGGAGAATTAAATTTATTAATCGTTAAAATTTTACATTGACGAACGTAATTAAAGAAATAAGTCAAGTAAACAAGAACAAAGTAAGTATCTATCAATAGTAACAGTATAAACAAAAATAGAAAAAGAATTTGAGTATTGATTATATATACCAGGTACAGGCCTGTACTTACTCCTCCATATGTACTAGCAAGGGGACACTCCTTTTCATATATTAGATCACCCCACAATATATGGTGTGTATGTAAATATATTCCCACTTTTATTTTTTCATACCTGAGCACACTTGTCATATTTGGAAAATCTATGAGACAATCACAATTTCTTTCCTTTTGTAGGACTTCTTTTGCATGTTTTACATATGTTTGTCTCTAACTTCTAAGAACACTTTTCCCCCAAAATCCAAATAGAATCCCATAACTAAACCACACACCCATCTTTCTACCACATGCTCTCTTTTGTCCTTGAAATTCATACAGGAATGGCAAAACTCTATTGAAGTTGAGAATTATAGTTTGAATTTAACATACCAATTTAGTCGTCTTACGTGACTATGTGAGATAGATTTAACACATTTATATTGTTTATACACCTACAAGGAGAAAAAAAAAATTGTTAAAAAAACAAACTTGATCCAATTCAGATAACCAGACATAACTAACCAACTCATTCATCCAACACAACACCCGAACTAACTAACCAAACGTGTTTCCATATCATTCATTCACAATTCGAACACCCAATCCAACCATTATAAGACTACTCTTTTTTGTCTTATTTGAAGCTATGGAAATAAGGAAGAAAATACCAATCCAGTTGAGAGTTGAGATGCATCATATAGCTTTTTTTCCGACTTCAAACTTTATACCTTAGCCCAAGACCAAGCCCAAATCTGAGCCCAAAAAACAAACAATTACGGCCCAAATTAGAAACCTCAATTCTCCAATTCTTCTTTCCTTTTCCCAGAAACCCCTCTTTCTCACTCACTTTCTCTCTCCTCTTTCTCTTTCTTCAACAATGGCGGCAGCAAAAGCAAAAGACCTCGTAAGAAAACCAGTAATGGCGACAGTCCGACTAACAATCCCAGCAGGAAACGCCAAACCCGGTCCCCCTGTCGGAGCAATCCTAGGTCAACTCAAGCTAAATCTAATGGCGTTTTGCAAGGATTTCAATGCTCGTACTCAAAAGTACAAACCCGAAGCTCCAATGGCTGTCTCCCTCATCGCATACAAGGATCAAACATTCGATTACGTCATCAAATCTCCCAAAGTTTCATGGTTTCTGAAACAAGCTGCTGGTGTTGAATCTGCCAGTGGTCGCCCTGGACATGTCGTCGCTTCGTCGGTGAGTTTGAAGCATGTTTATGAGATTGCTGCTATTAAGAAGGAAGATCCTGGTTGTCAACATTTGTCGATTGAAAGTATTTCTAGGTCTATTATTGGTTCTGCTAAATCTATGGGAATTAATGTTGTTAAAGAATTGGATTGATTTTTCGGGGTTTAGGGTTAGGGTTTTTGATTTTTGTGTTATTGTTGTTGATCCTTTGAAATTTTTATTTTGTTGCCTTTTTGTTATGATTTTTTTTTTACAACGTTTTTGTTATGATTGTAACAATGTTACATGCTTTTTTCATGTAATTTGGACAAAATTACTCTATATATTTCAATAATCTTGATGTTTTGTTCATTTTGGGTGTAAATTGGAATTTTTGGTTTGCTTGGTATGAGGCTTTGGTGGGAGATATTATTATATACACCCTGGTGTATTATGATTGTTTTTCCTTTAACAATCAAATGAAGAGCAAAAACGCTATCTCAAAAAAATAAAGAGCAAAAACTAATCTTGGGGTGTATATTAAAAAAAAAATCACTTTGATTGACCATCAAATGAAGGTGGAAACGGGTAGGATTTTAATTTCGAAGATAAATGTTCCAGAAATAGGAAAACCTCAGATTTAAACCATTTATGGGTTTGATTAGCTTAGAAACGGTGGAGTTTTATAATCATTTCTGATAAGAAGGTAGAATGTTGCACCCTTTTAGTCAATCTCCTATATGTAGCAGAAACCAACATTTGCAGCCTTGAACATCTCCTTGATTGTTCATGAACTTACAAAGTTACAAGTGTGTTGTAGTAGTTTGGTACCCAAGTTAGAGCCCTTCTGTGATGAATTCTCCGGCAATGTCGAGTTTCGAGCGCCATGGAGATTTTTAGGAGCAAGTTTTCATGTGATAGAGATCCCCATCAACCTGCTGCTTGAATTGGGGTGATTGCTGAATTTCGTTGAGCCATGGAACTGTCTTGATAAATTTCACATTCTTAGCAAATAATTAGTGTGCTCGACTTTTTCTGGTGAATTGAGATCCATTTGGTTAGGTTTGTCCAACGATAGAGCATGCTCCAAACCTATGTTCCCGGAGTTTTTTGCGTGAATGTAATGGAGTTAGAATAGTCAGGAGGGTACATGGACAGTAGTTGGATGGGCAGTTGGTCAGATCTAGTATGGATCGTACATGGACATTAGTTGGAGTCGGCGGCTCTCCTAGGGTTCCCTAATCTTGGATCCTGGGGAAGAGGATCAAGTTGGCCCTTGCGAACAACTTGATGCACTATCTCCCTTCAACCCTTTGAGCGAAATGCGGCAAAAGGAAGGAAAATCCATGGACCGACCCCATCGTCTCCACCCCGTAGGAACTACGAGATCACCCCAAGGACGCCTTCGGCATCCAGGGGTCACGGGCCGACCATAGAACCCTGTTCAATTCAATAAGTGGAACGCATTAGCTGTCCGCTCCCAGGTTGGGCAGTAAGGGTTGGAGAAGGGCAATCACTCATTTTTAAAACCTTAAAATCAGCATTCTTAAGACCAAGGGGTCAGGCGGAAAAGGGGGGAAAGCTCTCTGTTCCTAGTTCTCCTGTAGCCGGATCCTCCGGAACCACAAGAATCCTTAGTTCGAATTGGATTCCAACTTATCACCTTTTTTTGAGATTTTGAGAAGAGTTGCTCTTTAGCGAGCACAGATTTAGCATGTAAATTTCACGAAATTGTGAACTGTTAAAGTGTTAATAATAACAAGGGAGATACAAGTATTAAACAATAGCATCAACTAGTGCTTGAATTTGTCATATAAATCAACTCAATGCAAGTAATGTTTTACAAAACCCTGAGATAATTGGCATCAATCAAAGTAAAATAAGCTGGGGAGTCTTACTCTTGAGTCCGCTGACTCCCTAGTTTAGAATGATTCACAGCTATCGACTGATTTTTATCTACACCGAGCTAAATGATAGCACATCCAAACCATGAGTCAAAGCTTTTTTCATGTTGGTCATAGTCAAGGTCAAGTCCTTTTGAGCTTCAGCAAGACTTCTAAAATAGTGTTGGACATTTCCATAAACTCTGTTTCAGAGTAATCAAAACCCCTAGATCGCTTAAATTTCCCAATTCCAGATTCAGACGGAAGGGCGATGTTGCTTTGTGTGATGGGACATGAAAGTGGTCTCCTCCCTCCATCCCTTATTTTTTGCCCCATGGCAAATATATGGGTCAAAATTTATAAAACTTTGACCATTAATTTTCGTTAATTTTTAAGTGATAATATATTCATGTGAAATTGAGATGTATATGTTTGAACACGCGTCTTAAAAGCCGTGAAACTTCAAATGGGGCAAAAAATAAGAGATTGAGGAAGTATTTGATAGTCAGCACATAGACGAATTTAGGCAACAAGCTGGGACAAGCTTCCACCGTCCAAGTTGCATGCATAGCATATGGTACTAATTAAATAGTCGTATACAAATAATTTACTACTTCTACAAAACATATTCCAAACATGTCAGTCAATAAAGGTCACAAATATAATGTAAATAATCTTGTCATATGGCAATTTTCTTCTGGTTTATTCATCAATTAATACAGTAATATCAACATCACGTAGTTTTCATCCAAATTATACTATTTATCTTTAAATCTAGAATGTTCAATGGATTATACTTTTTAAGCCACACTCTTTTAATCAGGGCTATTCTTGTCGAACGAGGATAAAAACAAAACATCAAGATACTGAGTACTTTTATTAATTTTTGTCTTTTTGGTGCTAACATTAATTTCTGTATGAGTAAATAATTCTTAGTATGCGAGCCTCATTCCTATGAGTTGATAATTATGAGTAATTGGCAAGCGACTGGACCATGCCAAAATTACTAAGCTTTGTACGCGAGTACATTTTATAATCTTTATAACTAGATGAATCCCGTGCGGTATATTGTTTGTTTGTATTTTTTTCAAACAAAATATTTTACTAAATATATATTTATCTGATAAACTTTACGATATTTGCTTATTTACTACTTGAATTGAATTATTAATTTTGTTTTTCATATTTAGATAAAAATTCCTAAAAAAGATAATATTTTATTTCACAAAATTTCATATGTGACTGGTCACACCGTGTGACCGGTATTACTTGGTCAAGGGTTTCTCGGATGATCAGGGGTTACTCGGTCAGTGTTTTGGTATATCTCAGCCGGCCACACGATATGACTAGCTACAAAGAAAAGGCGCTGATTTTATTTTTATAATTAATATAAAATTCTAGATCTAAAATAAATTGTAATTCTTTTTTTCATTGGCTAAGATATGACATTTTCCTATTTATTTATTATTTTATTCCTACGTAGCGCTTTAAAAAAAAAATCTTACGTGGCATAATCCTATTGTAGCATTTTAAATATTAATCCTACGTGGCGTTTTTTTTTTTTTTTTTTTTTTTAATCCTACGTAGCCCGATACCCGGATTGTCCTAAACTTGTTAGCTTGAATGTTAAATACGATCATATAATCCATTTTGATGATGTAAAATATTTGGACATACCGATATCATATCGCTTATTTACATTATAGCGTACTTTTTGTAGTTTTATTTGTAAATAGATATCCTTGTTATTATTAAATTGATATTGTTTTATTGCACTTAAATTATTTCTAATGAATTGAAAGTATTTTTAGTTTTTTACCACACTAAATTATTTGTTTTGATTAAAACTTATTTTTATTGATTTTCTATTTTTTATGAAAACATATTATAAATGGATCTCATTTTAAAGAATTTTTTAAAACGAATTTTATAATGAAAATAATACTGAGTTATAAGATATTTATTAAAAGTTACAATTAATTTTGTATATATGAAATATTATTAGAAGTATATCGATAATAAAACACTATACAACAATTTTGTTTTACAAAAATCTATCCAAAATTCGCTTATTACTTAGCATCCTATGTGTCACAATAACACCTATCTGTCGGCTCTTAAAGTGAGAATTCCCTTATTATTCTCTCCCCTCATTCTCCATGACCCTGATTTACATAACTAGACAAGTTCACATGTGAAAAGGTAGCGGTTTAGTATGGTCGTTCAACTCGTTCTCCTTGCCCCTCTAACCAAACCAATCACCCCCCGTAATAGAAAAAGGAAAATGCTATGTATAAGAAGATAAAAGAGGAAAATATAAATGAAATATGTTCATTAATTACACTAATTTACGCGTGAATTTGTCATGTATTTCTAAATTAATACTAAACGAGAAAAAATATTTAATGCTTATTTATATCTCTAAAAACTACATATAACATTACTCATACAAAAAATAAATAAATACGGAGTAGAAATTTGCATGGCTTCTTACAAAGATAGGATGTTAAAATATTTTAAGTATTGTTGTTGCAAATTTCACATGAGGTTTTGCTGTTCTTAAAAGCCAATGGATGACGGCTGTCCATAGCACATGTTGGAAACTTGGAATAGCTTGCCTCACGTTGATGTTGCAACTTTTATACCGTTCTCCTAATAGTAATTGTACGGAGTAATTAAATTTCAAGTAACTTTTTTTTTTATTATTTTTAGAAAAATGATAAATATAACCTTAAGAACTATGTATAAGATGTTAAAAAAGGAAATATTGAAAATAAAGTAACATCAATACATCGATCTGCGCGTGATTTTATCATAAATTCCCAATTTAATTCCGTTTTAAGAAGTATATTTAATGCTTATATATAGTCTTTAGGGTTACATATATCATTACCCTTATTTTTATTTATTTATTTGTTTTTTTTTTTGGTGGTGAATTCATAATAAATTAGTAACCATAATTTTAACTTCTTAATATTTTTAACCATTCTTTAAGGAGCAACTTTTGACGTGCCATTTTACTCTAACTAGAAATATGAGATATTTTCCTCATTTGTCTCCTGGCATATTGCAATCATATTTTCTCTCATTAATTATAAAGTCATATAAAATCTTATTTGTATTTGATTACTTATCATCATATCCTTGATATTTTCTCTTCCTTAAATATAAAAAATATATAAAAAATCTTTGAAACACTATATTAAAAAAAAAACGACGTATAAAATAAAAAATCTTTGTAACACTATAACAAATTAAATTACAACCCTTGATAAAGACCGTGTACCAATCCAACATACATACGCCAAAAAGGGTTTTGTTTGACTTACCTATCATTTGCCTGTAATCACATTTCCAACAATTCCATTCATTAGAAACACAAACCCCAAAAATCCTAATCCCTTCAATTTCATTTCCCTATCCAAATTTATCATCAACTCAAATTAAAATTCCTAAAATTTAATTTCAATTGTGATCTTCCCAGAAAAACCCACAATTCAAAACTACTGATTTCTTATCTGGGTAGTTCCATAAACCTTTAAATTCAGAAAAAGCTGGAATTTTTTTGAGAGAGAAAACAATATGGGGTTTAGGAAGAATGAAAATGAAGCAGGATCAAGCTCTAATTCAATCCCAATTGCAAGAGAAGATACCCCACTTTTAGGTAAATCAAAACAATCTTCTGGGTTCAAAACTTTAGCAAACATTTTTATTGCTGTTGTAGGATCAGGTGTTCTGGGTTTACCTTATACTTTCATGAAAGCGGGCTGGTTGTTTGGTATGATTACCCTCTTTTCAATTGCTCTTTTAACTTACTATTGTATGATGTTATTGGTTTATACTAGAAGAAAGCTTGAATCTGTTAATGAATACTCGAAAATCAATTCGTTTGGTGATCTGGGTTTTGCTGTTTGTGGATCAGTTGGGAAATTATGTGTTGATTTTATGATAATTTTATCACAAGCTGGGTTTTGTGTTAGTTATATGATATTTATTTCGAATACTTTTGCACATTTGTTCAATAGTACTGCTTCTCAGGCTCATAGTTATCTGGGTCTTACCCCTAAAAAATGGTACATTTGGGGTTGTCTTCCTTTGCAATTAGGGTTGAATTCAATTCCAACATTGACCCATTTAGCCCCTTTGAGTATTTTTGCTGATGTTGTGCAACTTGGAGCAATGGGTGTTGTGATGGGGAAAGATGCAGTTATTATTGCTAATAATAAGCCTGTTGTTCAGGCATTTGGAGGGTGGAATGTGTTCTTCTATTGTGTTGGTGTTTGTACTTATTCGTTTGAAGGGATTGGAATGGTTTTGCCCTTGGAAAGTGAGGCGAGGAATAAGAAGAACTATGGATTGGTGTTGGGTTTGGCAACAGGAATGATTTCCATCTTGTATGCTGTATTTGGTGTAATGGGTTACCTTGCTTTCGGGAACGAAACGAGGGATATAATCACCACAAACATCGGAACCGGGTTTTTGAGCACTTTGGTGCAACTAGGGTTGTGTATTAACCTTTTCTTCTCATGCCCATTGATGATGAACCCAGTTTATGAGGTGTTGGATAGAAGGCTAAGTCAAGGGAGCTATACCTTGTGGTCTAGATGGTTGATGATTTTCTTGGTGGCTTTGATTGCCTTATTTGTGCCCAATTTCGCCGATTTCTTGTCACTTGTTGGAAGCAGTGTGTGCGTTGCGTTGGGATTTGTTTTCCCTGCTCTCTTCCACTTCATTGTTTTCAAAGATGAGGCAGGTTTGGGAAAGCTGATCTTGGATGGAGCAATAGTTGTCATAGGCATTATTCTTGGTGTCTCTGGTACTATGATTTCTCTTAGGGAGATTTTCGGTACCACAGCTTGATTTTTGGAAAAATTGTTGTATGGTTTCTCAACATTAGTCGACTATTTACTTGAGTACTCGTGTTAGGCGTTCGTGTTCAAGTGTAGGACTTGGCTATATTATGGAAAGAAAACCATGGTTCAGGTGTAAAATGAAGTGTCACAAGTGTCTATACCCTTGTCAGAGTGTCGATGGTGTGATAGCACAGAGTCAAGTACCTGTATGGTTGGTCGGAGTGTCAAGGATATGGCATAACACAAGTACTTGAGGTGTTATGAACAGCACAATTCTGTATCATAAGTGTGTATAATCCTAGATTTGGTATGATCAAGTGTTTAATGTTATCATTTTTTTGGTATGATCAATCATGATATATGTGCAAAAACTTCAAATTGTCTGATAATGATAATAATCAAATTACATTTCTTTGCAGTGAGAAATTTCATGCTTATTTCCTTTTGCTTGTATAACTTGGTCACTCTGGTCAATATTGGTGGGTTTCACAAAATGGTACTTGTAGAAGATATCATGATAGTATGAGATTTGTCAGTTTACTTCGTTCATTCTGCTAAAGCAGCAGCTGTCGTCTGCATGATTGTTTTTCCTGTTTCGAGGCATCAAATTCTGCGAAGCCAGCAGCATCGTCTGCATGATTGTTTTTTTCTGTTTTGAGGCATCAATGACAACCAAATTCCAGTTTTCATTGTTTGTTTTTCGTGAAGATGTAATTTTCACATCTTCACTTTTTCTGCACTTTACCATGTTATGCAACGTTGATTGTTTGCCTCCCTCGCCGTCGGGTTTCGGCTTTAGCCTTTTTAGTTCACGCACTACGTAATCTAGCAAGCTAGTTGCGGACTTTAAGTTTTTTTTCCTCATCCCTTTATTAAAAGCCACTTGCTTTCCATGAAAATGACTGCAAAGAAAACGTTATTAAGTAGCTGGATGGACTTCCCCTTGTTTTCTGATTAGAAACGGGCAACTTACGTCTAGACAATCGCCAAATAAAATAAATAAATCAATCAAAAACGTCTAGATTCATCTTAAATCCATCTATTTTCTGATTATTGGACATTTTCTGCGTTGGAAGTTTGTAACAGTCAAATAAGAATGGAATTTCCTGGTAGTAACATTATAATATGCTTTAAACATGCCAAAAGTATCACTTTTTAATCCAAAAGTTCTAATTAATTTCAATACTAGTAAAATGGGACGAAAATAGTACACATCATTTTTTGTTTACTCCGTGTTAATTAATCTATTTGTATTACAGTATTAGTAACTAAAATATATTGTTGTCATGGTGACGTCATAGTCATCTTCGGATAAGACCGCTAGGCATTTGAACTTCGTATATGGGGAGTAAAAAGAGGAAACAAATTGACAAGGACTGCACTAATGCATACGTAATTTGTGTAACTTTAATTTGGAGTGGTTTCTATATTTTAATCATCCAATTCAACGTCATGTTTGGTAGTGACATTAAGCGTGTATTCCCCTAATTATGTTAATTTTGTACGTACTAACCACTTTGTTTACAAATTACAAGTGTATGGTAAGGTCAGCAAACAAGTAGCACACTTTATTGTACGGAGTATATAATTATATCTATAACTATATTGATCATTTATAGTTTTATACGAAGTATAAGCTATAGTAAAATTGTCCGTCTATTTTATAAAACAATTTTATAGCTTACTTCGTATATAAAACCATATGATAGAGTGTTGTGTGCAATATTAGGTCTGTTCACAGATCGTATATCCGAATACTCGGATATTAGAAATTGATATCCAAATTCGATTATGATTACTTTTAAAATTCCACTAATTTTTCCGATTATGATTATACGGATATAAAAAATTGATTATGGTTACTTTCAAAATTTCACTAATTTTTCCGTTTTTATCGCTAACTTGTACAACATATTTTAACAAAATAGTAATCTTTTTGCAATAAATATTATTATAAAATATATTAAGAATATTATAATAAGTTAATAATACAGGGTCAATTTTATATGAACAATTTTAAAAATTTATGGTTCACTATTTCAGCCTTTATATTTCGGATATCGAATATCCGAAATTTTTAAAACTAATATCCAAATCCGCATCCGATATCCGCTTTTTCGGATCGGAGATATCCGATCCTAAATAAAAACTCGGATCGGATATGAAAACTCGGATCGGTTGAGGATCAGATTATCGGATTTTCGGATTCTCGTATGGTTTTGTATAGGCCTATGCAATATCACGTCAACATGAAATTACATACCAAAAGTAGTATCGTTGTGTGTAGTTTGTATGCCTCAAATACAAGTAGTTCTGAATCTTCTGATTTTAGTTTGTGGTTGTCTACTTTACACTGGAATTAAGTTGTTTATCTTAAGAAATTGAGTTTCAACTTTCTATCCAACTTGAAGTCCAAGCTGCCCACCTTACGAGGGCCATTTTATCTAGGGCCAATATTCTAGTTTAGGGTCTACTTGTATACTCTGAATGAAAACATACAATAATCATCTATGGATACCTAATATACTTATTTACTAAGCAAATTTTGGTGGAGTTGGTGGGGAACTCACCTTGTGACTTGAGCTTACAAGTTCGAGCCCCCTTGACTATATTTGCTTGGGAGTAGGGGATTCCTTTACCTCCCCTCTCTACTATCAAGCGTTGACCTACGAAGCTAGGCTGTTTATACAGTTATACGAGTATTAAAGTGCGTTCAAAAAAGTTGAATGAGGTTTTTTTCTAATGACAAAGAATTGTCACAAGTTTAAAACTCCCTCCATTTATAAATCGATATTAGTATTTTTTACGTATCATTTACTATTTTAGGCCAGAAAAAAAATCATAAAATCTGAATGCAGCATGCATACTTAAATTATATCCCACTTGAAAACTAATTGATGACATAACTCAAATTTATTCACTCCAAGATAATCGAGAGAGTGGTCATTGTGACTATTTTTTAAAAAGTAGAGAGATACATATTGAATAATTACCTATCACAGATTCATAGGTTAACTAACTCAGGTACAAATGTTAATGCTTGAAAGTAGATAAAAAGATAAGAAATCTCCTACATTTAAACATGTGTACATGGTGGAGTTTGTATTAGTAGCCTCAAAGTCACAAAATGAGTTTCTCACCATCTTCACCAAACAAGATTAGTTTAATTAATCACTAAGACATGACCCAACCTGAGTGAACTAACTTGACCGTCACCTCACAAATAGTCACAACACCAAAACTAAGACTCACAACAAAGTTACAAACCAAATAAAGCCTTACTGAAAGGCGCACAAACTCATATCGTTGGAGGGTAAAGTTGTTAGATGGTCCACAAACCATGATCCAATCCCACTACAATTTTATTTAAAAAAAAAAAAAAAAAAAAAGGACCATTGATTTTGATCTTGTTCTAAAATATCAATAATAAGTTGAGAAAGATATAAGAAAAAGAGAGAAAAGTGGAAGAAGTCTTGAAATTGAAGGCCACATATAATTACAGCAAACCCAAAATCTCTCCTTTCTCTTTCTCTCTCTCCCCCCAAATCATCTGAAAAATATCCATTTCATCTCATCAACAAAGCTAGCTTTTTGAATCATACCCAGATCAAATCGACCCCCAAATTCATTAATTTCGCCCAGAAAATTCAAAATCAAATTTAATTCAAACTCATTTAATCAATTTGAATAATGTCGTGTTCATCATCTTCTGGGTCAGAGGAAGATGAGGAGGAGTTCGATTCATATAGAAAAGGAGGTTATCATGCGGTGAGAGTTGGTGATTCCTTTAATGGCGGACGTTACATTGCTCAGAGAAAATTGGGGTGGGGTCAATTTTCTACTGTTTGGCTTGCTTATGACACTCGGAATTCCGTATGTTTCTTCTTCTTCATATTGATCTGTTCATTTTATTAGTTTTTAATTTTAATTTTTAATCTATGTATTTTGGGAATTTTGTTTGTATTGGATCATAATTTTGTGGACCCGTGATTTAGGTTTTACGAATTATTGTTGGGGTTTGTTTATGTTGGTATTTGTTGGATGAATTAGTGAAATGAGTTGTCTTTATCTTGCTTAGATTGCAATTATTCAGTGGTTTACCTACCAATGATAGTTGTGATCCTTGATTATTTGTAATTGGGTGTCCTACCTTTGGGCTGTAGGGTATATTGAGTATTGAAGATCACATCTTCATGTAATCCAGGGAAGAAAGGGCAAAATGAGTACTTTTAGTACTCCAAAATATATTGATTATATCCTTACTATTGCTAAAAATGGCACCTTTATGACATAGTATACATTGTAATTTGGCAAAGCAATGTTGTCATTGGACATGGAATCATAGATCGTTAGCGTTGTGCAAGATGGGAATTGTAAGCTTTTAAGTAGTTGATGGCCTATTTTGTGTGAATGGTGTTATAATTTACGTTGACAGCTCGTTTGGTGGATAGTTATAAATAAAGGTAATGGGAATGATCTTATGTGTTGGCAAGCAAAATAACATTTAAATTTCCACTGTATAAATGTTCATTAATATCCAATGTTACTCCAAAGATGATGGATGGTAATAAAAATTTGCGGTGCACTATTATTATCATGGGAGTGGACTTTGATTTTTGATACAAACTTATATTCATTCTCTTCACCACCATTTATTACCATGTACCAAACAAATTTTAACGTAATACTCTGTAAAAGTGTAGATAATCAGTTAGTTTTAGTAACTTGTTTACTTAATCTATGTTCCTCATATTTAACTTCAAGACAAAATCTTTTGTTTGAGATGTAATTCCATTAATCTTGTTGAATTTTTTTACTCTTTGCAAACTACCCTTTCGAGGCTTCATTGATAACAAGTAATTTAGCATATGTTATGTTGAAAGCTACCCTTTTGAGGCTTCATTGATAACAAATAATTTAGCATATGTTATGTTCTAATGCTGATCTGCCGATCAAACACCGAACTGACAAATAATTTATTATTACTCAAACCTTGATTAATGACAACAAATATACTAGGTATGGTATCATCCTCATTGTTGTAATGCAAAGGAGTCTTACTTAAATTGCTGTCTATATTAAGTACAGAGTATAAAGTCTGCTAAAAGTATGAGTGAATCTATTTTTTTGGCAGACTTGTGAGCTATAATGTTGCAAATTTTAATGATACATAAATGGAGACATTGCATCTTTAATTAGTTTATTTTTAGCTTAGTAAGCACCAGAAATTATCCTAGTTGAGCAATTAAAAAAATTTCATCCTTTTGTACCTATGTACTCTTCTAAAGTGACGCTTGCTGTATATATGTGAATCAGAGAGAGTACATAAATTTGTACAAGATAGAAGATGTGGAACTTTGTAATTTTGTTGTCTTTGGACTGAATGATCAAATTTTATTACTACATTGGTGTTATTTTTGGGTATTTTTACATGTCCTCATGGGTATGAAAAATTTCTAACCATTTTTAGCTAAAGGAAAACATTTCAGTCATATGGGCTTAATCTTTGTCAGCAATTGAATTTATCGCCTGTTTGTGCTTTACATTTCAATGACCCCCTCCCCCCAGCATCCTTTTTTCCCCATTATGTAGTTGTACTGGCTTTTATCTGTTGTAATGGATTTTTAATCAACAACATTGTTCAAGAATTGTTTTTCGTGAGCATTAGATGTATGTCCTTTTCCATATTAGGGTTCAATTCGTTTGATAATACTAATTCATTTTGACACTAATGACTGTAATGAGTATTGTTACATTATATTGCTCTCCCAAAGTTACAACTCCTAACCTCCTACATTAATATTACTAGGTTTTCAATCAGTCTGAATTTAAATATATGTTGAATTTAAGCCATATCCTGATTTTTGAATCTTCTACCTAGTTTTGTTTATGTCTCAATAGTATCTTTGTTGGGCTATGGTGTTAAGATAAAGAAAGAGATGGAGGGTTAGGTTGAGAGAGAATGTCAGAAAACAAAGAGACAGAGAAGACAAAAGGGAATATGTATATATTCTAATATTAGATGCGGAAGGGGGTCTTAACTTTACACCAATTTGGCTAATGAGCCATTATTAGTCAATTCTTTCTGTTTGGTATGAAAAATTCTGTGAATGTGTTTTTTTTTCTTCTTGGGCAATTTAGATCATGTGGATTACTGGAATATGGACGAGACGATTGATATCAATGATGAGTGTAGACTAGCATTTGAGTGTTATTTTAAACAGTGCTACTATTAGATTAGCCCCTAATTGGACTTGTTCCTTTTAATGAGTGAGATTTTTGTATGAAGAAAGATTCGATGAATGGAAAGGAACTGCACATTGAGAACCACACGTATTTTCACATAATTCAAGTATTGACAACTACTTTAGAAATGGCCCGGTTGGAATTCAATCAAGAGAAGCTGTTGTGGAATATTTGAGACCTTCCAACTTGCTAAGGAATTGTACTGTTGGATATTGGTGATAATGTGATATTGTCAATCAATAAGAAAAATATCATATTGATACTTTCTTCCGCTTGAGTTTTTACTCTGTATGTGTGTATGGCTATATGTTTATCAGTTTATGAACAAAGGAGTATCGAACCAACATTTAAATTTCATGAAGTACGGTGTATGTTTTTTTTTTTTTTTTTTTTTTTAAAAAAAAAATAAAATAAAATAAAAATACAATTACAATCTCTCTACCTTTTGTCATTTACTATTATACATGAACCAGATATAGGAAGCGACTGGGTTGCTTGGTTGTATTCCCATCCCTCCTGGTGAAACTAGGTTAGATTTCTAATCTAATTATCGGGTGGTGAGTTTTCCCCATTCCTTTCATAGTCAAATTGAAAGCACATCTATCCAAATGTCTTGAGTAAGTTTCCCCTTTACACTTTCACAGTCAAAATTGACAAGAAAGTGTATCTTTTGCCTGTTTAAAACAACTCAAAACGCAGAAAGTTTGTAGAACAGTTCTTACTGCTTTGAAATATTAAAAGCTTTTTGATAGAATTAAAATCCCTTGTTCTTGAAAACCTTGAATTTGAGCCTTTTTTTCTTCTTCTGTGTTCTTTTACTTTCTTTACTTGTTCTGCGCTTCTTGATAGTTGTTGTGTCCATTATTGTTATATATTCAATTTTTTAAATTCAATTTATGGTACCTGTGCTTGTACCAGGGTTTTGTGGCTTTGAAGATTCAGAAAAGTGCGATGCAGTTTGCTCAGGCTGCTCTTCATGAAATTGAAGTCCTTTCAGCAATTGCTGATGGAGACCAGACTCATTCCAAGTATGTTGTTCGATTGATCGATCACTTCAAGCATACAGGCCCTAATGGGCAGCATCTGTGCATGGTTCTTGAGTTTCTTGGGGATAGCTTGCTCCGTTTAATTAGATACAATCATCACAAAGGTATGGATTTAGACAAAGTTAGGGAAATCTGCAAATGTGTTTTGATGGGCTTGGATTATTTGCATCGGGAATGTAATATAATCCACACAGACTTAAAGCCAGAAAATATTCTTCTTGTCTCTCCCATTGATCCTTCTAAAGATCCAGTAAAGTCTGGATTTACCCCAATTCTTGAGAAGCCTGAAGGAGGAAACCAAAATGGTGGAGGAGCATCAATGAGTTTGATTGAGAAAAAGCTTAAGAGGAGGGCAAAGATGGCAGTGGCCAGGATATCTGAGAGAAGGGCCTCCATGGGTATGCAACAGCGCCCAAAACCTCAAAGAACGCTAGAAGGGATTGATATGAAGTGCAAAGTTGTAGACTTTGGAAATGCTTGTTGGGCTGATCGACAGTTCATGGAAGAAATACAGACAAGGCAGTATAGAGCTCCTGAAGTTATTATCCAATCAGGCTATACTGCATCTGCTGACATGTGGTCATTTGCTTGTACAGCTTTTGAGCTTGCTACAGGGGACATGTTGTTTACACCTAAGGGGGGACAAGGATTTACAGATGATGAGGTAGACAATTTTTGTCATCAATTAAGTACTCCATAGTTCATAAGTTCTGTCTAAATCTCAAATAATACAGTAGTTGCTAGTGTGTGCACTAAAGTTGTGAGTTGTTGATGGTGATTTATAAAAACTAAGATTAGCCACACATCATTCTTGGTGAAATGAGATTATATTACATAAATTGATGTGTGTTCTCATCGTGTCGTTACTCTCTCCTTTTCTTTTGATTAAGGCATGTACTTATGTTGATAGTAACTTCTTTGGCCAGGTTTTGGGTTTGGGGGGGGGGGGGGGGCTTATATACTAAGAACAGAGGGAGTATTACCTTCTAGTTTGATTGTGTTATATTATTGTAGCCTTCATTGACAGATTTAGTGCCTGACAATGCCTTCTTGCTATCTCTTACGGAATATGAATTCAGTCTGCTGCTCTGTTCTTTGCTCTCTCTTGTAAAATTGGATTGTTTCCCTTGCATTGTTTTTGTCCTGTGAAGTTATGTACCCATATTCGCTTCTGAAATGGAGTAATTACTTTACGTCAGAAAATTTATCTTTTACAAAATCTTGATTACTTTTTGCATGTGTAATAGGATCATCTTGCCCTGATGATGGAGCTCCTGGGAAAGATGCCTAAGAAGGTGAGCTAGTATCTCAAATTTCTTCCTTTTTTAGTTCCCAATTAGGTTGCTGACCTGTAGTTTGATGCTTGCTTGAGCAGATAGCCAATGGAGGAGCACGTTCTAAAGATTTTTTTGATAGATATGGGGATCTTAAGAGGATCAGAAGACTCAAATACTGGTCGCTTGATCGATTGCTTGTCGATAAGTATAAATTCTCAGAAGAAGATGCTCGTGACTTTGCTGATTTTCTGTGCCCCATATTTGATTTTGCTCCTGAGAAACGGCCCACTGCTGAACAGTGCCTGCAACACCCTTGGCTTAACCTGAAACTGACTTCTAACGATACTTCTAATGATAAAAAATTAGCTGTTGGGATGAAGAGCCTTCAAATTTAGATAGCTAATGAAGAAAAGACCACATTTACATGTTATCTGCAAAGTTCGTCTCTCTTCTTGCTTCCTGCACAGTGAAGAAATTACCCCACGATTTGATTTCGGTTTTTTGCCTTAGCTACAATAAGGTTACAAGAATTTCTATAACCCCTCATTCCCCCCTCTAGTGGGTTATATATTTCTCATTATACCTGATGTAATATATAATGATTGAAATTTTTTGGCGATGATGTAATGTTATAGCGAGAATTTTGGTCGAAGTTTGTTAATTAATTTGAAAGGGTGTAAATCTGGGTTTTTTCTATGAATGTGGAAAATGCTGTTCTCTCATTGTGTACTTGCTGTTTGCTTTCTTGTGTATTTACACCCTTTCACGGTTTCAGTCTTCTATTGCTCGCCTTTCTGAGCATGCCATGGAAGAAAAAATTATCCGGATTCCATCGTTCGTCTTTCATTGAGCATGCCATGGTAGAACGATTCATCTGGAGCAGCTTTTTACCTGAAGGTGAGAATAGATATGGTGTAACGAGGTGCAGATTTGCCAAAGGTCTTTTAAATCCTTTGACCTTGGCTGAAAAGTGAAACTTTTTTTTTGGTTTATGAAAAATAAATCGAAGTAGAAATTAGGATAATCAAAATATAAATTATAAAGCTCTGTTGTTCGTTGGCATGTTATTGTTGTTGATGTCACAATTAATATAGTACGGGGTAGTATTTAAGTTGTTTGGAGTTTCATGTAGCTTAGTGTAAACATCCCTTCAGTCTTCACCAATTGATAAAGTTAAGGAGCAATAAATTTTGTAAAGGCAACCAACTAAACAAAGCTTCGTATAAATGTATAATGGTCAAAACGTTCCGTTATAAGCCTATAATGATTTATGGATAACATTGTAAAATCCTCAAACTATAAAAAAATTAAAAAATTACGAGATAAAACTAATAACAATGATGTGTTTAGTTGATTACCACATTAATACCAAACAACTAGACTAGTAAGAGTCAATTTTCGTTTGAAATGGACATTTAAATAGATTTGATGGGAAAACTATTATGGCAATAATGGATAAAGTGAGCAAGTGAGAAAAGTAGGTATATCTGAACAATTTGCTAAAGTTCTCAAATTCTGCTTTTGCATACATACGTAAAGCTTGTTAATAAAAGCATATCTACCTCGTAAATTTCATCATTCAAATGTTAAGATATTTTTTTTTTTTTTTTTTTTTTTTTGTTTTTGGGAAATCAAAGAATTTTCTTTTTTAAAAAAAAAATATTAAATTTGGAGCTTCCTCAATCATTTAATATAGGGAGTATGTCATTGAATCTTCTCCAAAGTCCAAATTCTCTTTTTATTAGAGAATAATAGTTTTCGTTGAGCTTGGTTTCTTCACAGAAGTGTTTTTAGTAGCGCCTTGAAACCCCTTATCAGAGAACTGTGTCGAGCAGCGAATAGAAGAATGGTGTTGCAGAAGCTTGTCCTTGCTGCCTAGCTTGAAGAGTAGAAGGAGAATAGGAGATGCATAAACTGCGAAACTTCTGAACTTGATCAAACACATCCGTGTCATTATGGGCACATCTGTGTTGCACTATATATGGAAGTTGCATGATTTTGTTTCCTATTTTACAATTTGCGTACCGTTGCTTGTGATGCCTATTGGTTAATCTAGGGTGCTCGTTCTATAAGAGGGAACAAATTGGTGATCAATAAGTTGTTCTTGAGGCTTGACGTCAAGACAAGAAAAGCTAAGATGTAACTCTACTAGGAGAGAGTTTTTGAGAGGAATGGAGTTCATTGTATCTCTTCTTTGCATAACTACAATTAATTTTATTTTCATTATCACTTTTGATTACCTTCTAATCCATTTCAAACAAGTTGTAAGAGACTAAAAGCTACTTGTAAATATCTTTTTGAGAGGGGGGTGTTTCGATTTTTAGTACTCAAATGTCGTGATAAAATTTTAACAGCCTATTGAACTATTGCCATCTAACCTAAATATGAAAGGACAAAACATCGACAATCGTCAAGGCCCAAGGGATCACATGTACACAATCTTACCTATTAAATTACAAATTTGAGCATACAATCTCTTTTGACCATCTTATTATTAATGCAAACTTTTAATAAACACAAGATAATCTTATTCTTGAGATCAAATTCTATAATATTTCTCGATTTACTTCTCAAGATAGTCCCAAAATTGCAAGTTCCTCGTTAGCTTGATTGAGGATTGAAGGCTAAGGTCTGGTTAAATGAGAGTAGCAAACTAATTTTGTGATTGCTCACATAATTGAGCCAATCTAAAAGCATTTTAGAGTTTTTTTCAGCAAACTCGATAATAAAACAAAAGGAATGTGGATGATAGAATGTTGCCATGCTGAAAGGTAGCACAGTAAAACAGTATTATAATCAATGAAACTTAACAATTAGAATAAGGTGGCAAAAAGCTAGCTGCAAAAAATAACTCTGCTGACAATTCTGTTTCACCAAATTCTCAGAATCTCAAATATAGGAAATTTTCTGCCAATTTGCATTAATAGTTCCAAGGACACTATGACAGTCATTAAGCTACGGCAAACAATGAAAAACACAATATTTGGAGAAAGAAGTTGAATCGTTCATTAAATCATTATCAGAAGATCATACATATAAGTGTCTTGTACATCTACACCTACATCTACAAAGTGAAAGCAAGTATTGAGTGCAGCAGCAAAAGCACTACACATTATTGCAAAATCTATTCTATATCACACATCGATATGAGAATCTGAACAGTAAAGATATACATTGTTGTCAACAATCCATAAAATGCAACAGCAAGCAAAAGATACAAAAATACAAGTAAATAAGACCTTTCTACAAGAAGACCATGATGAAATTCTACCTGAGCTGGGAGCTCCATCATTAAGACTGCACAGCTTTGTCTTGATTAAGGCACTGAGAAACTTTGAAGTCCTGGCATTTCCATGTTTGTGCAACTTCCATTGGAGTGACATTTTCAGCAGGAGTCTCCAATGACAGCAAAGATACATGACGAGCGGTTGATTTATCAGTTCTACCCCTACTTAACAACGAGTTTGTCAGAATAAGATCTTCCTTAGGGTTTGACTGATCCTTAGAGCTACATAAGCTTAGAGGCAACTTTTTTTGCTTGATTCTACCTCTCTTCCTACCATTAGTGCACACATCATCTGATGGTGTAAAGGTTTTCACCTTGGATTGACTTGATTCCGCCTCACCACTATCCACCTCCATCTCGTCAGGCTTTGTAAATTTTGACACCCTATCATCTAATTTGACAGTAAAAGGCTCTTCATTTGACCCTTCACAGTCCATACCTCCCTCTATAACATCCCATTGCAAGCCGAAGGCAATTTAGCATTTTCATCCCTTGCACTTGTACCATTAGCAACGCCACTCTTCTCACTGGGTGGCGAGACTTTCAGCTTCTTGTGCTTATGACTCTTAGAGTCCGACCCCGGAGAGTTTCTATTAATTCTCGGGGAGCTGTTTATAGCCCGATGCAGCTTCCTAGCCAGCTCTTCATCTGTCCCACAGCTCTCAACTGGTTGGTGCTTTTTGTACAAGAGCTGAACAGGAACATGCTTCTTCAGCTTATTCTTCTTATGGTGTTTATCCTTGCTGCTTGTCTCTTCAGATATAGATGCAACTTTATCCAGGGCACTCTTAGCAGCGGCTACTGCCTTTGCAGCAATGGCAGCCTTTTCCTCAGCAATAGCTCGTGCAGCTTCAGCTGCCTTAGCTGCAGCAGCAGCAGCGGAACCTGCAGCCTCTGCTATCTCCTCAGGAGACATATTAGATCCATTCTTATATGATTTCAACAGATTATTCAGACGAACATCAAATTCACTCAGAGGGCTCGCACTTAATGATGGGCTTGGGGTAGGGCTTGGGATAGGGCTTGGGTTATTTTCTTGCGAGCATTGAGAATTACTCTCTGAACAACTCTGTTTTTTCAACCCAGCTAACAACCTCTTTCGAGGAGGTAGACGAACATCGGCATCTAAATGATTCGTACCACACTCATTGGCATCCATGTGAATTCAATTCCCTTCTAATTCAGCAATCTCTAAATACCGAAAACACGAATTTTCCACATGATGAAACAACTGCCACAACTACATTTATGCTCTGATAACAGCAATAAGACCATCCTTTTACAAATCAATTCAACACAAAACCCTCCTGTACATCTGAATTCACCAAAACAAAAGAAATCCCAAAATGCCAAAAATTAATAAACAGAATGATAATCACTCAAAATTCAGGATCTAAATCTAATTTACTACAACCAACCAACCAATCAAACATAAACATAATTATCAAACAATTTCCAAAGTTCATCAAATTCAAATAAAGGGTTTATTGCTAATCAATGCAATAATCTCTCACACAAAAATCTACCCATTTAATAAAATCACAATAAATTAATCAAAAAAAAATGCTAATCATCAAAACAAACACCTTAATAAATAAAATTACAATAAATTCAAAATGTGAAGTAGAATTTCAATACATGTGATCGAAAGAGCAAAAACCCAGATAAGAATTGTGATCAAAAAACAAAGGTGAAGAAGATTTACCTGATCTTAAGGGGGGGGGGGAAAGTTGAAAAATAAGGAGGAGTTGAAATTAGGGTTTGGGGAAGAGAGAGCAAAGATGGTGAGAAGGGATAAATCCAATTGTAGGGAGAAGGTGATGGTGGAGAAAAAAATGGAAGATCTTATGTATGGACACAAGATACTTGTATTAGGAATTCTCTTTTATGGTATTGGTTCTAATTGTAATTGTTGTAATAAAACCCCAAAATATTATTATTATTATTATTAAAAAAAAAGGGATTATTAAATTAGTGTAATATAATAATGAAAATAATACATACTTTTTTTTTTTTTTTTTTGAAATAATGAAAATAATACATACTTCATATTATACTAATATTTGTATAAAAATATTACATTGTTAAATATTTTATCATTGTTATTTTAGTGTATGGATATGTGATGGCTAGCCCTTGATTTGTTCACCGATTAACTTTGCGATTTTTTTTTATTTTTTTTTTTTTTACTTTGGGTATTATGAAATTATGGATAACATCTTGTCAAAAAAAAATAAAATGGATAATTAGAAACTAATAAAGCTTAGTTAAGCTATCCAAATGGGCAAAAAAAAAAAAAGGATAATATGATAGTTTCATGTTTTAGATTAAGTTTATATGTTCAATTAATTTTGTTTTATTTTTGTATGTATTGAATAGCTAGCAAGTATAAACAATATATGCCTTGTCTTATTATCCACATCCATTTAAATATTATTATTATGATGATAAAGATGTGTGCTTTTTTCAAAATGAAAATACATTTACACACCAAGTAGTAATTTATTGAAAGTATGCTACTTGTAAACAAAAATAATACCAAAGGGTTGTTTGATTGGTTGAAAGTTATGCTCCTTTGTAAGTTTTTTTTATTATTTTTTTAAAAAAAATTTAACAGTGATGTTGGGATAATATTGAATAACACATTAAATTGTATAGTTTTTTTAGAAAATTTAACAAGATTGCACCAATCTTTGTCCCGTTCTCCCAAAATGCACCAACCTTTAACTTTCCCAAAAACACACCTAATTAGTTTGCATTTATTCTCTCAAAATGCACCAACTTTAAATATGCCCAAAATGCATCTAATTAGTTTGCATATATTCTCCCAAAATACACCTAAATGACCGGTGACCTGTATAACAGGTCATTTTTTTAATTTTCCTTTAATTTTTTTTTTAATGTAAAAACTTTAATTATCTTTTTTAAATTAACAAAATAATAAAAAAAAATGAAAATATTTTAAATTCAGTTTTGAGGGTGGGGTTTGGGAAGAAGAAGAGGTTTGGGTTTATAAGGTGGAGGAAAGACGGTGGGGTGGGGTTTTCAGGTAGAGGGGTGACGGTGGGGTGGAGTTTTAGGTGGAGGGGTGGTGGTGGGGTCGGGATTTCAAGTGGTGGCGGTGGGCTGCGTTTTTTGGTGGAGGTGCTAAGGTGGTGACTGAGAGGGGTGGGGTTATTGAGGTCTGGGCTGGCTGGGCTGTCGTGGGTGGGGGTGAGGTCGCCGTTGCCGGGGGTTGGGTTGGGTGCCGGCCGTCGAAAGGGGGAGGGAGGAGAGGGTGGCTGGCAGTGGGGTTTTGTTTTTTTTTTTTTTTATTTCTTTTTTTTTTGTTATTTTTTTTAATTATCAAAATTAAAAAAAAACTTGACCAATGATTTAATGACACATGGATTTTTACCTGGTATAACAGGTAAGGTGACCTGTTGGGTGTATTTTGGGAGAAATGCAAACTTAGGTGCATTTTTGGCAGATTTAAATGTTGGTGCATTTTGGAAGAATGGGGCAAATGTTGGTGCATTCTTTTTAAATTTTCCTAGTTTTTAATAGAAAAAGAGTTATAGTTATCAATTTTGTGTGTGAGATTGGAAAACCTATGCTAGCTATGCATTGTGAAATGCACAATTTACATAGCACACTAATCATAAAAGCATAGTCTTTCACATTAAAAGCGTAAATTATAGTTCACATTAAAAACGTAACCATAAATTCACAATATCAAACACTGCTTTTTGTATTTGAATATAATTAGTTAGACTTTTGCACTATTCTCATTCCAACTTTGAATTGATTTTATATCGTTATTTAAACAACATATACTGCATTAGCATGTATACTGGTCAAATTGTTGCACTTAATCCAATACGTAGAAGGAGCATCATTTAAACTAAACAGTGTATATATATCCATTATTGGAGCAGATGAAAAATTCTTGAAATGAACTAAAATGTAGCCAGACGACTCCTAGGGTTATTATTGTTGTTAGATTTTTTTTTTTTAAAGAGGGGTTATTATTGTTGTTGGGGTTATTGAGATAATTCTAATAAGTACCCATATGACTATGGACTTGTTCTCTTCGTCTGAAATAAGGAGATCTGATATGATTTTAATAAGGTTTGATGTGAACTTTTATTATCTGATGTGGTCTGATTTGATTTAATAATTTGACTAAACTTTGACCGCATTTTAATACTAATATATAAAGAAAAACATTATCAAAATGGATCTTATTAGATTCGTCTAATTATGAACTCTTCAAATATGTAATTTTCATAAAAAATTTTAATGCACAATTAACGATATTTAGCAATAAACTAAGTAAATGATAATTAAAAGTTCTGATCTGATCTGAATTTATTAAGGAATAAGTAATAAGTACCTGAAACAAGTTGAAGTGAACAAGTCCTATATTTGATCTTATGTACAAAGTACAAACATTAGTCAAAGTGATATATATATAGTGCAAAAGTTAAATTAAAGCACTAAAAACCGGAAAGGATTACACAGTATATTTAAAGAAAGATAACAGACGAAGGGGAGAAGATAAAGGGTGGGTTAAGCATGAATAAAGTAGGGGTGGAAAGTTTTAGTAAGTGTTGGAAAAAAATGTACTACTAATCAATTATTTTAAAGCATCTCAAATAGAAAAGTATTGCAATTTAAGCGAGACGGTGAAAGTATAACAAGTACAAAGGTATGAAATACTTATACGAAGTATATATTAATTTTTGTTGAGCAAATACGGAATATCAAAGTGTACATTAGATTCATACATCATGTTTGGTTTTTAAAGTGAATTATAGGTCCAAAAAGATTTGATAAACTCAGTAAAGAATGAGCTTGCCCAGTTTCCATCAATTGTGGAGCCCATATTGAAAAAGTTGTTCATTTAATTTATGGAAATGCCATGTGAGAGAAACTTGTATTTTCAGGTAAGGAATGATTACGGAGTAAAACCATGTTCACTCCACCGTATTTTTGCCGGATTTAAATTATTTTTATTGAATTGAATTTATTTTTGTTGAATTAAAATTAGTTTTGCTAAAAATTAATTATACTTAACTGAAATTATTTTTATGAGTCTCTATTATAATCTTTCATTACAGTTACTGATTTTTACTGTATCGAACTTGTGTTTTACACAAATGAAATAATTTGTACTAAACTGAAATTAAATTTATCGAATACTCGGTATTATTTTTATTAAGGGGAAGTAAACCGAACCTGAGACAAGTATTGCAATTAATTACGTGTAGAAGAGGTAGGAGTACATAATACGGACTTACGGAGGCCTTGTTTAGTTCAACTTATTTTAGAAAAAATAAGTTCAGATCAGAAAAAATAAGTTCGGGTCAGATCAAATTAGAAAAAATAAGTTTAGATCAGATCATAGTTTTATGTGCGGTTTTTTATCACTAAATATCTTTAATTATGTAATGAAAAAAATTATATATTAATAACATACACATCAATACGAATCTTACAAGACCATTTGATATATTTCTTCTTTGTAGATTATCGTACATTCGTACACATAACGTCAAAGTTTGGTCAAATTAGACAATCAGATCAGATCAGATCAAATCAAATTGTATGATCAAATCAAACCATATAAAATCATATCAAATAAGCAAAAATAAGGTGAACTAAAAGACTAATAGAAAATTAGAAACCGACGAACGTAGCTCTTTCCCGCGCGCTCTCTCTCTCTCTCTCTCTCTCAGTTTCCTGTAGAAGCGCACTCCACGTTCTCCATTGAAGCAACTTCTGATATTTCTTTCCTCCATTGAAGGCTTGAACTAGCTTCTCAGGTAACATGTTTCCCTAATATCATTTTCACGATCTAGGGTTTATCGTTAATTTAATTGTCTGTATACTCAATTTAGGGTTCTTCTAAAGTCGATTACTGAACTATTGCTTATATTTAAAAAAGTTATGAAGGATCAAAACGACCGATTTTGTTGCTAGAGAAGAAAATGATGTGAATTTTCGAACCCTATTTGATTATTGAATCAAATTTGCCTTTTAATCTCAGGATGGAACTAAGAAATTGGACCTTTTTTTTTTTTTTTTTTTACCTAAAGTTGTGTGTTTTTTCGAGCCTAATATGATAATTGAATCAAATTTGGCTGTTAATTTGTTGCAGAACCCTTTAATGTTAGTATGGAACTATGAAATTGGACCTTTTTTCGGCAGCTGCCCCTCCTGCCCTTGTTCAGGGACGGGCATGGGCGTGTTCTCTTTTTTCTTATTTTTTCAATAATAAGTCAAGATAAGCTGAGGAGAACATAACTTTAACCATATTGTTCATATTTATGTTAGTTAATGCCCTTTTACGTACCGGAATTTGCTGCTAATTAGTGGAATTTAGAGAACATTTCTCTAACATCAAACAACTAGGATATTATGCATATAATAAATATGAATCATATAGGGAGTTAATAATATCTGTGATTCATGATTTCCACTTGCTTTTAGTATTAACTTTGAAGACAAATAAACCCCAGTGTAATCCGTCTAATTGTATATCAGTCCTATTCAGTAAGTTTATATGTTACAGTAAGTTTATATGTTACATAAACACGGGGAGCAATATATGATTTAGTTCGATATTTGCACAAGATTTGTTTTAGTTGCAACTTTTGTTTTCCCTCAAAGTAATATTCAGTAAACAAATAAAAATTTCAGTTTGGGCAGGCAAACAGATTGGTTTGTTGTGGCATAGTTTGATGGAAACCATCAAGCCTTTGCCAGAGTCTGTTCAAAGTATAGTGCGTTCTGGGTTCATCATCAGCTGCTTTTCAACCGTTGTTGAAGAGCTCATATATAACAGCTTAGATGCTGGTGCAACAAAGGTACATTTTCTTTTTGCTACACAAACAGGAAAATTTGCTGTATGTATTTAGTAAAGCTCCCTCATTTATTGTTATTATATATATATATATATATATATATATTTTTTTTTTTTTAATTTCTTTTCTTTAGTTGATGACTATGATGAGTAAGCATAAATGTGATATTGGATATTTTTAATCATTATAATTCTGTTTTAAGAGATTTAACTGAATTTGACCGTACTCATGAAGAGTGTATAATATTTGGATTTAATCAGTCACTGTATTGTTTCAGGTATCTGTATCTGTAGCTGTTAACAATGGCTACGTTAAAGTAGAAGATGATGGTCTGTAACATTATCTGCTAAGTTATGTCAAAATACTGTACCTAGCTGATCAAAGCACTAAATGCTTCGTATATCGTTTGACCTTGCAGGATCTGGCATTAGCCGGGATGGACTTGTGCTGCTGGGAGAACGCTATGGTAATAGGGAATTCTCTTTGGTTAAATCCATGTCTTATTATTTTGTAGCGTAAGTGCTCCAAACGATGAACCTCTCGACATCTTTGCTACATTGTGTGAATGGTTGGATTTTTGCCGGCCTAGATTATCCGTCTTTTCTTCATGTGAAATCATTAGCAGGAGAAAATCTTTGATGGTTTACTAAGTCATATCTTGTTTTAAATATCAACAAGATGCTATTAAAAATTAGCTAAATGCTTATGTTTCATGTGTTTTATGCACTGAAAAAATCAAGATCCTTCACTACTTTGTGGCACGACTGCAAGACTAAAGCACCTGATTTAACTAGCCAAATTTGTGTTCCCACCAAATTTTATTTTAATATTTTCCAAGATACTTGTTCATTTTGGATATGATGAGATTTATATCCTTTTGTCTTCTGCTTGAAGAGGGGAAGAGAAATTGGGGATGCAAGCAAGTTGTTTAGCTGCACAATTATTTTTTATTTATTTTTTTATTTTTTATGTGCCAGTGTACCTCTAGTGTATTGAAACTATGGGCAGACTCTTCAGAGTTAGGCAAAACTTGAGATGCCATTAACAGATGTTATTTTTGTTCCTTGAAAATCTTGTGTGAATGCATTGTTACCATATGCAGTGACATCAAAACTTCGGCATATTCATGAAAAAGATAATTTAGAAGAAAGCTTTGGGTTTCGTGGAGAGGTTCTGTGCTCAATTGCTGACATTTCTTTAGTAGAAGTTGTAACAAGAGTACAAGGGAGGCCCAATGGCTATCGTAAAGTCATGAAGGCAAGTATGACTTACTGCTTCATGTTTCAGTTTCATAGTGTCTGGATTGATGTGGCATCATCTGATCTATATTCTTGTTCAAAATAACATTTGGGTTTATTCTTCAGGGTCGCAAATGCCTTTGTCTCAGTATTGATAATGATAGACAAGATGCTGGAACAACTGGTAAGTTGGTTCTTTTTATGGTCTTGTTACCGACCTGTCTCTCTTTAAATGTGTGCATATTTTTGGGTTGATACAGTACAGTGCTATTTCAAACTAATGTTGGACTTCCTTGATATCGGGAAGCAATTTATATCTAAATATGCCATGTAACAATTTAAATGAAGCAAAGAGAGGCAAATTATAGTAGGGTGGTCACAAGCTGAACTGTGCTTAATTCCAACAAGGCTGACTCAATTGACAATTCTAAGTTTGGTATTGGGCTCAAGCTCATCTAAAACTACACAATTTACTTTGAGCTTGTGTTGAATGTCAGATTTGGAGTCCATATTCCACTTCAAGTTCAACTCAATAAACATTCTTCAAATAATAAACAAAATAATCTGCTGTTGCTGCTCCCCTCTATGTCTCTATGATGATCTTCGGCTTGGGTAGGTTGTGTGAAGAATATTTTTGTTAATAATAATTATATGAGAAGGCCTCTGTAAATTTGAAACTTATGTCTCTCCATTTAAGAATACATTGCAAGCTCTAATTTTGGTATGGGGCTGTTATCTCCACATCTATGGTATTGACTTCGAATTCGGCTCATTCACAAAAGCCATGCGTTTAGTTGATTTAAATGCAAATTTTTCACGACCATTTATGGTCACCTATAGTTTTAACTCTTGTAAGTTTTGACATAAATAAGGTGGTTATGCCTAAAAACCATCTTCTCAATGTCATGATTGCTTGATCTACAAAGTAACTTACTTTCAATTCCCGTACAGTTTTTTGGTCTTCTTATGTGAAATGGATGTTGCATGTAATTTTCTATTACAGGTGATAGGACAATAAATTGTGATACTATGTCTTCTTCGTGCACACATATTTTCTTCTGTCACTTTCAAGCTGTTGGTAGAAGTTGTCATTGCATTTTCTTTCTCTAATTGAAAGTTTATAATATTCACTTTTTGCAGTCATTGTTCGTGATTTATTTTACAATCAACCTGTTCGGAGAAGACAAATGCAGTGCAGGTATCTTTCATTTTTAGTGATAATAATTACAGATTTAATTTATAGGTACTGTCTGGTGATCTTGGATTTAATAGTATGCTTGTATTGGTGGTGCTTTTGTGCTGTAGTGTCAAGAAAGTTTTGCATTCAGTTAAAAAATGTGCAGTACAGATTGCTCTTGTGCAGCCTAATATTTCTTTCAAAGTCATTGACATGGAGAGGTGCGCCCACTGTAGAATTGTAAGAATTATAATTTTTGGCTAGATATGCTGCAATTTTATCTGATGGTGTCCATATGCAGTGAAGATGAATTGCTTCGCACACGCAGTTGCCCTTCTCCTTTGACACTTTTGTGCAGCAATTTTGGTATTGAATCTTCTAGCTTACATGAGCTGAGTTTTTCTGAAGGCCCATTGAAAATCACGGGATATGTGTCTTCTCTGTCTAGTTCATTCTTGTCAAAGGTGAGTCTATCTGTACCTAAATTTAATTAGTAAAATAAGTAAAGTGTAAACTAACTGGCATGAAAATCTTTGTGTCTGACATATTGATAATGTTTTGCAGGATGTTCAATATATATGTATCCAAAATTTTAAATATAAAAATTGAACTTGACATTTATGTGGTAATTGGAAATTTGAAATGAGCCGATCATCTTTTAAAATCCGTGGGCCTTAACATATGAAGATGTCAACTCTAGGTTTGTGGATAAAGGCCCAATGCATAAACTCCTGAATCATCTGGCGTTTATGTGCCATGACCAGTTGGGAAGTGACAGTTGTGGAAAGAGAAGTCAGCCTCAAGGTCCAGCGTACTGTTTAAACCTAAGCTGCCCACGCTATTCCTATGATCTGAATCTTGAATTTTCAAGAGCTTCTGTAGAATTCAAGGTATCATTTTCTATTGTTTGAGGTGGCATTCTTGTTGTTACTTGTGCAGGCTATTTAGAATATAACTTCTATTCAAAATTGGTGTCTAATTTTTTCTGTTGAAAGGCTTGATGGCTCATGATGCTCTCATTAGAGATAGATTAATGTAGAGGTTTCTGTTTGACATTTATTTATATTGAATGGAAGGAAACATGACTGGATAGTCACATAATCGATAATTCTCCTTCCCAATTTATTTGGTAGTACAGTATTAATGTACTCTCATACTCTGTCTACATTGGGTTAGTTGGAGATGGATTTGAAAGCTATAAACTACTGCTTCTGTTCTTAAGCTTTTGTGCTGATATTTAAAGGATATATGAGGAAACATAACTTAGCTTGATAAGCTCAGCAGTTTCCTCGCTTCTATTGGTATTGTAACATTTACATTGGACTGTGTTTCTAGAGCATGTTTGTTATATATTTGTCTCTCGCTCTCCTATATTTTAACGATATTTGCACGTGCTAGTTACAAGGGAGGAATTATTTTGTCTCTTAAGATGTGATGGGCAGAGAATTAACATTGTAACATAACAGGAAAGTAATTTATCTTGAGCAAAGTAGTTTTTTTTCCTCTCACATCTATTCTTCAAACAAGAATTCTATGCTTCAGCTCTCTGTTTGGGAATGCCCAATGTATTCAATACTTAAATGTTATTCTGGTTAATAAATAATACTAGGATTTTTCCAGGAGTTGAATACAATAATTGCAAGTGTACTTCAATATTCAAATTCTGAAATGTGGGCAGGGGTTTAATTTGAGTTAAGGGTTTTCAAAAACTTAGAATGTTTCCTCTTACCATGAAAGAAGTGAATGCATTCTTTAACTTTATTAATATGAAGTATTAGTTTGATGCTATAATGTGCTCCAATTAAGGTGAATTCAGAGTCAAGGAACTATCTGATTTCAGTCTTTTTGTATACCTTTATTTCGTTCTTTCTTTCTCTTTTTTTTTTCTTCTGTTTTTTTCTTTTTTTTTCCCTTTTCTTTTCCGATTTGCTACTTGCAGTTTTGCTAGTAATATCTTATAAGTGTACAGCCTCTGAAGTGTTAGTATGGTGTTGCAGGATTGGGCTCCTGTACTTGCATTCATTGAAAAATCAGTTATGTCTACGTGGAGTGAGGAAATAAAGAGGGGTAAGATTGTAGTCATTGTACATTACGTTTGTCCAAATTGCTTACCTTTGCCTTAAACTCTTTACTGTCATGTCTTTCTTTCTTTCTTGCCAGGGATTTCTCATAAACATGAAGCTGACCTGATCAGGAAAGATGATAGAAAGAAAGTAGTTGAAACGATTTCTTCTGAAGAAAAAGGTTCTCTGTTCCTATCTGTTGAATAATAGCTGTTTTTTTCAAGACTTCATGCTCTTTCTTGTGCTAATAGCCATTAATAATTATGCAACATCTGCTGCCTAGACAGTGCTCCTCTTCTCACCTGTCCCCATTTGGGGGGGGGGGGGGGGGAGAACAATGCGTATATATACTTTGAAATGATTGTAATAAGCATCTTTTCTGATGCAGATTGGTGGTTGAAGACCTGTGAAATGTCTACAAAGAGACGTAGGATCCAGAACAGTGAGAATCAGCTTGCATGCCCTGAAGATTCATTGGGAATGCAAATAGAAGACTGCGACAACTCGTCTGTTTGGAAGAACAGCTGTAGACAGCACTTGAATCCGGAGAAAATCAATGTGAAATTTAGGGAATCAGACAGAAAGAGAGAGTCTCCTCGTCAAATGAATTTTACTGGAGTAAGTGAATTTGCTCACTCTGACCATATATGTGATGTAACAGACAGTATCGGCAGTGATCTTTTGGGGCCTGATAAGGAACTGGTGGATAGAGATTTTTTGAGGAATGATGTTACTTCTATGGAAAAAGAAGCCAGTTATGCAAACATTAATCTCTTTAATTCAAGATGGAAGGATGAAGTCAGTGTAGATAGTTCAGTTGCTTGGAACCTTGAAAAAGGAAGCGCTTGGAGTTTTGAGTTCATGCCGGAGCATGACGAGAATAGAGCTAATGATGATCAGAGGGAGTTGCTTTTGCAAAGTTACCCATGGGAAAATCCAACTCAAGCCCCTCTGAACTGTGATAAGGAGTCCCAGTTTCAGACTGATAATTTCAAGGCTAGCAGAAGCTGTAACAATTCTCATGGCAATGAAGATGCTGATAGTCTTAGTCATAACTTCGATATTCATCAAAGAGCTCAGTGTCATATTGGGGTAGCAAATACTCGGCCACTCCCTAAATCCGATATAGGAAGTCTTACAAGGAAGGATCTTGACCTTGATCATATGGAATATGACAATTTATTATCATCTTGTGGAGGATCTTTTATCAGAGAATACCCTTTAGAGTCTCCAAGTAAACCAGGCGCAGTGCTCTTCCCCTGCTCGTCAAAAAACTTGGGTCTGCAATCTGCAAGTACACATCCTTTCATTAAAGTAAAAGATTGGGATTTTGACAATATTACTCAGTATGAAGATTTTGAGAGGAAACCTGGAGTAACAAAAAGTGTTGATTTTGAGCAGTCAAATTATGAAAAAGAGGAATTTTGTGAATCTGGCCTTGGTGATAGGTTTTGCAACACGAATTTCACTTCTATGCATCATTTGACTTCAACATCTCTGTTTACAAATGAATATGCAGGAGTTGAAAATGGCATGTGTGAATATTTTTCACTTGGGCATAGTGTTGATGATTCCTTGTTTAAATACATGTATTCACCATCTCCGGACAGAAAGTATAGAGACTCGTCAATCTGCTGGAGTCCATTTATATCCTCCATCAAAGGAAACCAAATGGACCTGCAAAAATGTCAAGAGTTTGGGCAGGACTATCCTAGAGAAAGATCAGGGAGGGGCTATGACAGTTCTGATGGCCTTAAATGTAACTCTATGGTAACAGATGAGACATTTTCTCCATGTCTGGATTTTCAAAACAAATTAAGTTCATATAAACCATCAGTGTGTTTTTCATCCTTATCTGATGGTAAAGGTCACAAAAGTTATCATCCAAGACGTGAAAATTTAGAACAAAATCATAGCTCATTGGCATCAGGAAGCTCTGTGAGATTTAGAAGAAGCAGATTTAGAAGAAGCCATTCCGCTCCTCCATTTTTTAGGGGCAAGAAGAGATTTCTCTCAGTAAAGAATTCTATGATTTCTACAACTAAAAATTCTGGTTCGCAGAGAGCTCCTGAAGTTTGCACTGTCCCAGGTTTTGCAATTCATAGATATGGCTTCTGTAGATTCTAGGTTTATGAAAGTGTTAAGTTTAGATGAACTGAGATCAAATCTTTGTTGACGTGCAGAAAAAGCCAAGTTGAAGCACCCTCTTCTACCAGCACCATCTTCTAGGTTAAATTTCCAGTATGATGGGATGAAATTTAGGGAAGATTCCCAGTCCTTTGTCGAGTATGTGTAATATTTCTGACTTCCCGTTATGTTGTTAACATTCATGCTCATATTAGTCAAATATTAATACCCCCTTTCTTTCACCATTTTTTTTTTCTTTTTCCAGACAAGAGGTGAAGGAAACCTCAAATATCACACAAGCCAGTGCTTGGTCACTAGATGGAAACACAGAGGATGCCTGTTTCAGCAGTGGTATATGTTTTTTACAAATAAATTTATTTTTTACTTGTTGGTATAGGCACCCCTTTTCATTTGAAGGATGGTTAAGAATTCTTTTCCCTCTTTTTTTTTTTTTTTTTAAATTTTTTTTTTTTATTTTTATAAATGCATCACTTGCTACATTTGGGTGTTGCATCACTTCTTTAATTCTTTTTGTGGTACCTATATACCGTATTTTATTATTTCTCTCTCTTCCCTAAAACCCACTCAAAATATTTTATCATTTTTCTCTCTTTCATGGTCCCTGCTTAAATGATTAAAAAAAACTACTCTCTCTCTCTCTCTCTCTCTCTCTCTCTCTCTCTCTCTCTCGGTTCACATTGTACTTTAAATAAAATTAACTAATCATCTCTTTGCCCCATTTGCACGATATAATACTAAAGCAAATAAGCTCTCCTAAACTCCGTGTAAATGCTAGTGATGCATTTATAAAAAACCGAGGGAGTACATGATTGGAGCACTGTTTCTCTTGCCTTAACTATCTATTGCACATACAAAATATTACCTCAAGTAGCCAATCATTGAAGAGACAATGTTAGAATGAATGTAACATGTAGAAAAATTAGGTTCATTCCCCTTTGACAAAAGATCCACACCCAACTTCCAAACTAGCTTGAAGAAATTGGGTTTGGGATATTCCTGAACAGTAATGTGAAACTTACTTCTTGGGACTAAGGGAGACTAATGAGTATTAGTTTTACAGAGGATAAGGGGTGCTTTATTTATATGAAAAATCAACATAAATTTTAGCTGTAGAGTTCCTTTTGATGAGATCAAATAGCTTAGTCTTTTGAGACTTTTGAAATTAGGCTCCCCTTCTGATTTCCATCGGTGATGGGCTCTAATTGCAGTAATGAATTATATGATAGATTTGCGCTTCTGCATTCATGTGGTAAACAACCTGACAAATAATAATTTGCATTCATTGGATTATAGGAGCAAAGTTGTGAAACCCTTTCTTTTTTGGAGCAATGCTTCTTAAATCTGTGTATCATATGCACCTGTTTACGAAATGATGAGGAAGATGTGGGTATTGTCTTCTGGCTTTTCATTTTTGATTGATTAAGTCAGTGACAAGACTTAGACTTAGCTTTAGTACTATTTATTTGATTCACAAGAGCAGGAAAAGCCATAACTAGTGCTATAATTCTTACTTGTCATTCCAACCACTAAATTAGTGCTATAATTCTTTGCCATGTTTAAATTTGGAAAGCTCAATATCTGAATGCTGTAGGCTGCTTTAAGGACTTTCGGGATTCTGAAACGTCAAATTTCAAGTGGCGAGAAGGCTGTCCAGATCCTAGATTAAAGGAGGTTGCTAATAATCTAAGAGTAAGTTAATCAGAAATTATAAGCTATCTTGAACTGCAAATATTTTAAACGGTTTCTAAGTACCATTTTATTTATTTATTTATTTATTTATTTATTTTTTTATATATATAAATTGCTGATACAGGCTGGAAATAGGTTAATTGACCTTAAAGCTGAAAGTGATATACTGGATGTTCAGTCTTGTATGCTTGATCTTGCTGGTGATTTATTAGTTCCAAAATCTATCAATAGAATTGGCTTGCAGAATGCCAAGGTGCTTGTGCAGATTGATAGTAAATTCATTCCAGTTGTGGCAAATGGAACTTTAGCAGTAATTGACCAGGTCTGCACTTATGCTGGTTGTTTCTTTACATATTTTATGCGAGGATGGAACCCGCTTGTGTTTGAATACTTTGTTTAGAAATTGATTTGCTGCGTTATTTTAATGTGATAACTTTGTTTTGCACATCATTGCCTTGAAGCATATGATTGGATCCGACCTAATGATGACCTCTTTTTCAGCATGCTGCAGATGAAAGAATTCGACTTGAAGAAATGCGTCGCAAGGTATTGTTGCAGACTATTTTTTGCCTTTTTGTGGGGGTGGGAGTGGGAGTGGGAGGGAGGGGTGTCGTGTGGTATTGAAGTTTTGAAGACATTATATGCTTATAGCTAAATGGCTGGTCTCAGGTGCTTTCCGGTGAATTGAAGTCAATAAACTATCTGGAAAAAGAGAAAGACTTGGTATGATGGAAACTCTGCTGGAGAGGGGTAGTGAATGGTGGCACCTCTCTTTATATACATCTTAAAATCTTAATTTTACAGAAGCTTTCATTGTAGGTTTTGCCTGAAATGGCCTACCAGTTACTGTGCAATTACGCGGAGCACATAAAGCATTGGGGATGGATATGTAACATTTTCTCTCAGGATTCTGGATCATTCACTAAGTAATTTTTCTGCTTTAAATGCTTCTTTTTATCCCAATTCTTGCGCTTATACTCATATATTCATGCATGCCAGCATGTGCACTGAAATGAAGTTATCAGTGATTGCTTTAGTCTTAAAGGACAAGCATGCACAGTAATCTGCAGACACACATACATGCCCAGCAGAGTCACACGCGCATATTCATGCATACATAGGACATACACCTCATACAGGAGACATAACGCAGCAAGTTTGCTCATACTCGAGTGACTAAGGCTTTTACTTCTAGATCTGTAAAGTTTAGATATATCTTTCAGGCTGCTGTAAAATTTTAGAACAGAGATATAGGTTCAAGGTTGCAAACAAACTTTGGGGAGGAGAGAGAGAGGGAGGAGGGAGGGGGGGGGGGGAAGGGGAGGGTTTTTGTAAAGAAGCAAAATATGAATTAAAGTCCTACTTATTTAGGAAAGAGTTGTGCTTGGAACAGTAAAACACACTAGAATCTCAGTTTCTCTATTAGAATCTTGTTAACTATTTTTCAATCTAAAATTTCCTCATTATGCTCTCAGTCATTGACTATTCCAAATTACAACAAAATACAGTCAATATATTCTCACTGCAAAATACTTTTGGTGCTGTACTTATCCAATTTTGCAGGAATCTGAGCCTTCTAAATGAGCGGGCATCTAATCTCACACTTATTGCGGTAATCATACTAACCCCTCCGCTAGCTATTCTTGACTTCCAATAGAAGAACAGCACCTAAAGTTTCTTTTATTGTCGAAATCCAATTTAAAGAGTGCTTGATATACATTTAGTAGAGGAAGTTGCTTCTGGTGCTTTCTAATCTGTGATCTCTTTTTTCCCTTGAGACATAGAGACTATGTTATTTGTCAATTCTGATATATTTGTTGGTGTTTAGGTACCATGTATTTTGGGTGTAAACTTGTCTGATAAAGATTTAGTGGAATTTCTTGAACAAGTAAGTCTGACCTCAATTTTTAAGCTAGCTATATCCATCTATTAGGTCAATGAATGTTTTCTCCAAGATAATTTATCTTTTCTCCGTTTTATACATTTGCAACAGCTTGCTGATACTGATGGATCATCAATCATTCCACCATCTGTAGTTCGAATCTTAAACTACAAAGCATGCAGGGGTATAATCTTAATCTTTGTGTAACTCCCTCTTTTGTTTTCTCTTTTGCAGCACTGCATTATGAATTTATGACTTGATTATTTCTTACATGAATTCTATTCTGGATTTGAAAAGTTTTGTATGCTTCTGTTTGCCTTTTCTATGCCGGGCTGAAATTGGATAGAAAGTCATGTCTTTTATGCTGTCCACCTTGCAAGTTCTGATTGGAACCTGGCTTATGTTTTATGGAAGTCCTGAATGATTTACTTCAATTTATACTTCCTCTGGGTTTTTTTTTTGTTTTTTTTTTTGTTTTTTTTTTACGCGTTTTGACTTTTGACACTATTCACAAAATTTACTTAGACTCGCTTTTGTGATTTATAGCTATGATTAAACATGGTTATGTGGAATCTTGTTTGAATCGTCTCTATGTAAATTCTATTAATATTAACTTAGAATTTTTACATGTTGATATTTAGAGATATTAATTGTTAAAATCATGCGTTGACAAACATGATATAAAAATGTGTCAACTAAAAAAACAGAGTAAGTATATTATACCGCGGAGGTTGGCTATTAGCTTAGAACGAGGAAATTGATTAGAAAGGAATCTCAGCTCTTCCCACGCCCATCTTAGTCTGATTACTTGACTCATACAAGTTCCTTTTACTTGGAATTTGTGATTGGGCTGCTCCGTGCTGCCAATATTCTTTATCAACATTATATTATTTTTATCCTGAAGGTGCTATTATGTTTGGGGACAAACTCATGCCATCCGAATGTTCCCTCATCGTTGAAGAGCTTAAGCAAAAATCATTATGTTTTCAAGTAAGCTTCAAAACCATGGGAAATCTCTTCTCTCTAGGTAGTGTAATGTAGATTGAGCCCGAGTTTGTCTTGACAGTTTTATTTTGTAGTGTGCTCATGGAAGGCCAACAACAGTGCCTCTGGTGAATCTGAAGGCATTACACAAGGGGATTCTACAGCTTGGATCCTGGCATGACCATTCTAAGAATACATGGCATGGACTCTGCAGGGAAGCGATTAATCTTGATCGTGCCAAACGTAGACTTGATATGGTAAGAGGCTGTGACTGAAAAATTGAGCTTGCTGATGTACAAATTGTACAATGGTGGTGGTATAAGGGTTTTCTTTATCGTCTTCACACATTTTTGTTCTCTAATAGTTTTTTTTGCATTTTCTTTTGTAATTTTTTTTTAAAAAAAAATGTTCTTTGGCGAGTAGAGCAATAATAGCTGAGTACTTCCTTTGTATATATGGAGAGAGTATATCGTTCATTCGTTATTTCAAACCTGTATATGATGTAATAATGTGGCCATTCATTGATGGTACAACAATTAAAGAATAAAGGATGAGGATAGAATACATCAAACATCTCTCTCTCTCTCTCTCTCTCTCATTGAATGCAGAACGGGAAGTGCATATATTACAAGGAGGAGAAAACGATTCCTTGGATAAAAGGTTTGTTACAGCATAAAGTATTAACTAATCACTACAAGTACTAAATAGATAGGAACTGCAGTCCCAATTAGTTACAAAAGTAAGCAGAAAGGAAGACTAATAGCCGCTAACAGGAAAATTTGTGACCATGAGCCACCGATGAGGACTTAACTGGAAGCCGCAGCTGCAGCTAGAAGGAACCCCAAGCCCACATCTTCTATTCTTCATCAACAAGCATTTGTTTGTAGTGGCAATAGTAACGATACTGTATTACTTTGTATATATAATTCCAAGATGCAGCAATTTGCCGTTCAATTTCTCACAGTAGAATAACTTTTGCTGTTTGGGAGGCCTTTCTGAATGTTGGCAACTTCTCAGAAAATTCTGCCAATTGTTCTGACGTCAGCATTGCCGAGTATTCATTGCTGGCCTTGTAGTAGATCATCATTTCATCTAACGCTGGTGAACTCCTGAGCAGAATCTCAACCAAGTGAACGACAGGATACAAACTCATTGAAATGTTGTGAATGACAATGGTTTTAAGAGAGCTCCAGCAGTACTCCTCTTCCTTACCCGGGTTGCAACTTTCGAGTTCTGACTCTACTTCCTGCAATGAAGGAATGTGCTATTTAAAAAAAAAAAAAAAAAAAAAAAAAGTGGTATTAAGATTTAAGGGAAGCTAGAGTTATTGAAAAGGAAAAATTATGTCACACCTTGACTAAATCACATGATGGGACGACATTTAAGACAAGTTCCTCCAAGTTAGGTGATTTCGTTAACAAATGACAAAGAGCAAAGATGTGCTTATCAGTCAAACTAATTTTTAGATCCACTCTCTTCCACTGAACAATTTCCTGAAGACTGCATTTTAGCATGCAATAGAACAACACCTAAAAAAGTCACCAAAATAACAGAAGATATCATTAGGAAATACAGTATAAGAAACAGAAATGAACTGAGAGTATTCAATACCGTGACAAATGTATCTGATATAGATACATTCTTGACATGCAGAACTTTGGTTAGAACAGATTGAAACCGGGTGAACTCGTTGAATCTTGTTGCAAAAGCGTTCCACGTTATAACAAAGGAAAATTCAGCAAGAGAGGAAAGGTTTACAATCTCCAGTCCTTCCACACATCCACTGTAGTTAAACGATGACAATTTTGGGCAATTGATTTTCATAATTTGCTCTGAATCAGCACCTATCTCTCTATCAAGCTTCAATATGTCTAAATTTGGGGCATTGATTTCAGTGAAATCCCAAGGGTCAAAACAGTTAGATATCTCAAGTTCTTTGAGCAAAGGACAACCTTGAATGATTTCTTTGAAAACATCATCATTTAGACTCATATAATCAAGCTTCAGAACTCTAAGTGATCCCATTTTTACTCGCTTCTGAAGTTTCATTTCAATGAACACCAGCTTCAGCTCGACCAGAGAATCACTAATGAACTCTATGAAAGGCAACTTATAGACCTCATTAACAGGTTCAACCATTCCGAACCCAAATTCTAGGAACTTGACTTGTTTCCTTAGGGCGAAAGTTAACCAAGAATCTATTTCACATCCCCAATTCTCAGATTGGAAAGATGGTATTTCTTCATATAACATGGTCGAAATGTTAACTCTGAACCTGTCGACTGTAGGCCTTTGATGGAGCTTTAGCGCATTGTGGACAAACCTAAAGAACCCTGAATTTATATCCTCGTTTGCCCATAAGTGAGAGAGCAAGGCATCATCAAAATCGATATTTTGAAGGAAAGTCCAAAGGGTGCCAAATCTCCGAATTAGGACAGTTTGGACAGCTTCATTTGTAGGAAGAAAAGACAGGATGTGGCAAAGAAGTGAGTCAGGCAATGCACTAAGCCTGTCCTCGAGTTTAGTTTGTTTACAAGTCATGGGTTGAGAATGAAAGATATAACGTTGCAATGAAATACTTTATTGTGGTGATTGTGAGTGCTACGGAAGAAAGAAAAGAAATTTATAGATTCTACTCGTATCTTCTCCTTCCTGTGCAAGCTAAAGGGTTGGAATAAACTAAAGTGTACTGAAGAAGTTTTCGACGTCGTAGATCACTTTGCTTGACTTGTTGTAGATCACTTTCCTTGACTTAGCTTGTTCATACTAACTGCACCTACTTCTTGACTAGTCATAATCTTTGTTACAGATCAACCCTCCATCCGACAATATAGTGTCCCCGTCTCATTATATAGTGTCCGATTAACATGGGAAAATTCATCTCACGGTACACTTAAGCTAAAAATTGTTTAGATATACCATGAGAAGAGAACTTTTTTCCCAACTATTTCCCTTTATTTAAAAAAAAATTGAAAATCTTGCTAGTTTTAACGAATTACAGATGACCAAAAGCTCTATTAAACAAAATTAACTTGCAAAGAATGCAACATTTGTTCAATCCTAGAAATTTATCATTCCACAGTAAAATAGTAAAAAAAAAAAAAAAAAAAAAAAAAAAAAAAAAAAAAAAAAAAAACCTCCTGTCATTCTAAACATTTGGATTGAGAATATATCACTATACTACAACTTTCAACACTCAATTAATCAGGGAGTATCGTTCTCGATATAAAGAATAGATGGATTATTCAAAGAATATATCACTAAGCTGTCTCATCCCATTTATAATTTGCTAAGCACCTCAAGATGTAGTTTCGATACAAAACTCAACAGGCTAACATCAACTTTGCTAGAATTGATCTGGGTGTCATTTGACATCTCCGTATGCAGCTAGCGCTTGGGTTTGATTTCCTTTCCAAAGCTTAAGATTCTCTTGTAAAACTGGAAACGACTCCCAAAGTTTTATTAGTCAAAATTTGCAGAGGGAAATGGCAAATGGGGAGGGGAGCAGTCCTCCTATCTGCTACCTCCTATGGCTCTATGAAAGGGTAACATTTCGATGGTTCTCCAAGGGTTCTCCAACCAGCTTGGCACCCTCCCCTGCAGCCCCACAACCTAAGTAGCCTTAGATTGTAGAATTCATTGGCACACAGACCTATATGATTTCACATGTCAAACCTTACAAAAAATTCAGCCCTAGGAGTCTGATTTTGTCTCTAAGCTGTCACTGGAATCTGTAGTAGCACAAAGTGCCTTCCAAATTGGCAGCAACATCTTAAGCGGGGGTCGCAATGTCTGGCAAAAAGAGCAACAATCAGTGGCACACAAGAAACAATATTACATGCACAGACAGCATTCAGAGATCATTAAAGCTAAATAATGAGCAAGAAGCCAGATATAACATACCTTAAAGACGAGCATCAATTCATCTTCTTCACGTAAAAGTAATGCCAAACTCCAATAACAAGTCACTGGAGTCACACATTCATTCAGAATAGGCTTCAATATTTTGTCAATTGGGACAAAGCAACGGACAGCTCTCCTACTATGAGCAAAAACAGGAAAAGAAAATATGAACATTTATAAAAGACAAAAGAAGGTAAAGTTCAAGCTAGACAAGATTCAGCCAAAAATGTTAACAGCTACACCATAAGATACTGTGAACTGCAATAAGTTTTTGCACAAAAACAACATAACGAACCATCACTACCACCTCTAATTTCTATTTGAAAACTTAAGAAAAATGTTGACATATGAGTAGACCAAGTGTCAAAATGTGTGAGAAACCTATATTATGTATTCTATTTTACAAATATTCATAAAATAAATAAATGGCATATGAGAATGCAATGAGATAAGGAATCCATGATATCATAATAGTTTCCAGGAATATGAATCATCCTATGTTTTAATGTTATTTTATTGTAAAACGGAGCAATAACAAAAACTGGAAAATTTTATCTATTCCGGAAGATGGCTAGGAGTCTAGGACTATCCTCAATAATACAGATTTAGGCAGAGATCTAGTCTAAGCTGCACATTGCATAGTTTTTTCATTCACGTGCCCTCTGCTAGGCTTTTGGGACTAAGGCTTTGTTGTTGTTGTTTGTGCCCTCTGCTAGGCTGACAAGCTTATACTATCTCACTACCATGCAAAGTGTTGTCCAATAACAGGAAAACAAAAGATGAACTAACATCATTCCACTCTAAATTCTGTATGCACTTCATCAAAATAAAGATTAAATCCTAGACATTTTCAAGACCTCATCCTTCTAACATAATGTCACGTTATAGACAACTTCATTCAATCAGTGTAATTCAGGAAAAGTACCTTCTATAATGGGTTTCAAGTTGGACTCCAAACGATGGAATGATCACAACAGACTCTGTCAAATATGAAATGGAAGTTAGAAGAATAGTTACTCTTTAAAAACCTGCTAATTACAGAAAATTTCCTTCCAGAACTTCAGACATCAGATAGAAGCAGCATTCTCTAAAACAACTTTATTTTTCTTTTCAGGATTCATCTACCCAACACAAGTAACAGGCAGCATTTCAAAGAAGAAGAACAACAAAATTCATATTCCTCCTATCAATATGTCAAGTCCCTTCAACAAATGAAACTCGTCTAGTATTTCGAGCAAACATATCAATCCCAAATGGGATCATACCCTTTAAGAGTGCACTTTACAGAAAGAAACCAAACAAAAATAAAATCGAGTGCATCCTCAGTTCACTCACCTTTCTCAACAATATTTTTACGCAATAATCTGAACACAACGACACCAGTAATCAAGTGCAAAAGAAGAACAGAAACAAGCATATCCTGCAACAAAACCGGAAATCGATTCAAAATCTTTAATTACAGTCCAATCTTAGTCCAACATAGACTAAAAATTGCACAACAAGGTGACAATTAAAGAAACACGAAGCGATGTAGCTCGAAAATTACACCAACATACCTGTGCTATTATAAGATACAAGGCATTTAACAGTAAAACAACAGCTGAGAAGCAAGCAAGCATAATCCATCGACGGTTTTTCCTGATAATTACATGATGAACATCAATTGTTTGTGAAGGCCATTTTCCAGCCTCATGTATGTACATGTATTTTGAATTGACAATGCGTTTCTCAGCCATTGCAAAAGTCTGTAAATTATTCAATACTTCATCAATTTATTCCAGAAAATCAGCAAATTCAAAATCTGAACACGAATATTACATAGAAATTGAATAATCTATCAATCAAATTGATTATGAGTCAATTAAATAGCTCGATTAGTATGAAAATTTCGACCTAATTTTGTTAATTTCTGGATTCATACATCAGATGATATTGAAATGAACCAATTGAAAATTAGAATAAAAATTGAGTAATGAATTTCATACCTAAAGATTGAAATTCGCCGGAGATTAGAGAATCACTTTACTCTCTTTTAACAAATCTTGACGATAAAGAAGCCAACGGAGGTGGATGGCGAGGCGGAGGTGCCTGAGTAGTTCTGCGGACGACGGCACCACCGAGAGCCACCGTTACTACCTAGTTCGGAGAAGCACACTTGATATACAGGTTATTTTAACTCTCTTAGATCCTCTCAGGCTCTCAGTAGTGCAAAAAGGTGGATTGTTTTGCATGAATGAGATGGTTTCGAGCATCAAATATGTCTCGCGAGGTCTATGGGATCATGGAAAGCACCTCAATGTCTAACCTTATTGGGTTTAAAAGTCTTATCGGACGCTAAATTTAAGGCTACTACGTATAATACATTCGGTGTCAAAAACTCATGTTATGGTAAGAGATAAATCGTAAGGTTATGCGACGTTGTTTGGAACTACATTATGGCCACAGAAAGGCACAAGGTGACATTGAGTTATTGAAAAGAACCATTTATGTAATCAACTAAATTGATGGGTAAGAGGTAAAGTGGATGGTTTCAAGTTTCAACCACCGAAATCGCCTTCAGCGCTCTCATGGGTTTTATGGAAAATTCCTCGTCTTCTTTCTTTTTCAAGCTAGAATATTTTAAATTGTCTAAAATTGAAAATTATATAATTTATGCTTTCGAATTGAATGGATGTGAAAAGTGTTCCATTAGGATCATAAAAGTTGGTTTGGAATTACAATATTCATATAACTATCACTACTAAAAATATTGAAAATACCTATACAATAAATCAAAATCAATCCCGTGACTTTAAAAAAAAGTTCCAAACCAATTTTTATGACTACTAACTCCCTAAGGACAACCCCAATCACCACATACTTCAATTTTTATAAAAAAATCCCGAAGTTGGTTTGAGAGTGTGGATTATGGTGTTCAATATTGGAAATTTTCAACTTTTCCAAGCCTAAAAGAAAAAGAGGATGAGATGCTTCTCACAGATCACCACGGGATTTGCCACTTAACTATCAATAAAGCAAGTTATGTACACATCTCCCTCCATTAACTCAAGACCACCACAGACCTTTATGTGATCGATCAATCAATAATCGTATATGATTTCAAACAACAATATAGAAAAGTGTGTCAATGAAGGGTGCATGTAATAACCTGTGGCACCAACCAGAGTCCACAAAATAGTCTCCTTCTATAATTAGTTGATTACATACCCATATAATTATTTACAAGAAAAAAAATTATAGTGCAGCACTAAAAGCTGTGTATGAAAAACTCTAACTAGAATTATTACTTTGCACTTACTAATCATTTATATGAACACCAAAAGATAAGAGGAAGCGAGTAATTAAACAACATACTATAAGAAAATGATTTGGGAAGAAACAAAGCAAATCCATTGCATTAAAAACTAGCATGGGAGTACAAATATATAAATCCCATGCATAAGATAGACACAAGCCACACCACTCTCCACTTCTCCAGTTAGCGGGGAGTTCTTAAAATTGAAAAGTTGTCATAAATCCGCCAAGGAAATATACAGTTCTAATTTATCAGACTTCAAATACTGAAGCTAAATCCATTAACATTTTCACACACACAAAGTTTGATCAGCTGTATCATTACAGACTTCAGAAGAGCAACCGTGAACTATCAGGGCGTTGTTCCAAAGGTTCCAATTACTTTCTGAGGGGTGTCACTACTGCTACCTAGCTCAGTAATCTCGGCTAGAGACCCGGCTTGGCTTCAAACTGCAAACATGGTTTTTTCCATGAAAAATAAATACTCTGGTATATAATAACAAGGACGAAGGATAAAAGTCAGCCAGTCATGTTGTAGTCCTCTGTTGTCTGATAAGAGTTGTAACTACCGGGCACTTCAATCTTACCAATCAAGTCATCAATTCCTGTATTTACAAAAACAGAAATTCATAATCAGTTTTTACAAGTACTTTGTCATAACTAATAGCAACAAATTCCTCAAAATGCAAGTGTATGAGGTAATATGTGGCCATAAGTTTGTATACTGCTCTTGCCATGTTAATTTCAGGAAAGCATATGCAACAATGTAAGAGTTTGGCACTAAAAGTTCTCATACACAAACTCCAGAACTCTGCCATCAATGAACTAACATCAACCTATCCAATTTATCTAACAGGCTTGCTACAAATGAGGTATTGGCATACAAGATAACTGATAGCCAAATGAAAATTCAACAGTGAAGGCACAAGCAATAGCAGCAAACGGGATTACTGGAACCAAGATGGTCTTAAAAGGCCAAAATGAATCAGATTGAAGCAAACATGGGGAAGATAACAACTCTTTCACAATCCCAAGGGCCACTTGAATTTTTTCCAATTTTCCGCTGAGATTATACCAATATACTATGTCGTTTCAACATCAGAATCCTATCTTCTTTCAGACAGACGGTTTTTTTTGATGCAACTTTCAGACAGACGGTGAATAGGAAACCAGAGTACTTTCCCCATACAGATATATAAAGAACTATTGCAATAATTAGCCAATTAAAAAAAGAGCATGATATTACTAAGCAGCAATATTCTGCCAGGGAAAGAAGCAGACACGAAAATATTTGTCTCGACTTCCCTCAAAGAAGCCAGCTGTTAGCTGTGGTCAAATTTCTGAACTAAACAAGAAGATCAACAAGAGAAGCAAAATTGAAGCTAAGTCAAAAAGAATTTATTAAAGTGAAGCAACATTCGGTTTAAATGAATATTGAAAGTTTGAGACTGAGGGAAAAAATAATTCTAAACAACCCAATGCCAATTATACAATAATCCTAAACACAATAGAAAGACTGAAGCACAAGGTCTCAAATCTGTGAGTCAAGATACTCAAGATCATTGCTTAAATGTAAGGCACACCTACTTCCTGAAATCTCAAGTAAGATAACAGAACTGACAATACACATCATCTTAAACAAAAGAAAAGCAGTACAGTAATATACTTAGCCAACATAAAGTTGATTTCAGCTCATTAATTCCTTCTACATTTTTTATTCTTAACAACAGAAAGGAAGGAGCAAAAAGTGAATTTTATAAACAAGCAGAGGGTGGGGTTGAGAAATTATTGAACATATATAGCATTCACGTAACTACATACTTGGATTCTGCATAATGCTTTCATAGAAACCTAGGTGGCTGAGACTCTGGCTCGATTTTGAACTGCCATCAGAAGCAAACACAGAATCCATTTTGCCAGACTGTGAATCGATTGTGTGCATACTAGAACTTATCTCCTGATTCTGAAAACAAGAATCATCAGTCCTCAGCATCGAGTTAGGCTGAGATTGGAAATCCTCAGGCTTTGTCTTTTTGTCTTTGGGTGATTCTGCATCTGTCTCCACCTCTGATTCAGCATTGTTTTGTGCATTATTGTTTAGCTGCTTTCTTTTTGATCTAGCACGCCTGTTTTGGAACCAATTATAGACATTTGTTTCGGAGATTTGTCCATGCTGAGACAATTCAATAGTAATTTCTTTGATCTTCTGTTTGCTTGGAGTTCCTGTGCCTTGGTCAAAGATGCGCTCAAGGATCTGAAGTTGCACCGGTGTTGGAGTCCATCGTTGCCTAGCAGTAATTTTGTGCCCCATAGCTGTGACCAATGGATCACAGTACATATTTCCTAGCCTAACTCCTGTATTATCATTAACAAAAAATGTATCATGAAGATATGTAATTAAGGACACAATCAGCCAAACCAGCAACTCAACCAAACTTCTAATGCTAAGTCAGTCAACCTCTTCAACAGAAATCTGATTTCTCAATTGAAGGACTCAATAGTACTAGTACATTTTACAATATCGATAACAATTTAATTCAATTCACAAAGTACAAACATACCATTACATTTATCACATGTACACAATCTCTGGACAAGTAAAACATTCCCACACCAAATTCACACTCTCCTTGTCAAACTACCCCGTCACTCGTCCTGATATAGTCGTCACATTATTGGATCAAATTAATTACCATATCAACGCGACTATTAATTCTAGAAGAAGGATATTACAGAGATGTTGTACAGAGATCACATGAAATGAAGGAGATAACTAGAATTTTCAACATGATCAATTTCTGCTTTTCACTGACAACTGACAAGAATAACACCTAACCAAATTACTATAAAATCACAGCAGAAAAATCCAAAATTAAAACTTGATTTAAATGCATATTGCCAGACTCAAACCCAATGAAATTAAAAACCCAGAAAAACAAAAAGTCAAAAACCCAGAATTTGTAGTGAATAATCAATAAAATTAATTAAAAAAATACCCAGTTCAATAAATGAAGTAAACCGATGAAATTAATTAATCAAATAAAAACAGAAGAGAGAGAAAAAAAAAAAAAAAACCAGCAAGATCTTGTTGCGCAGTAATGGCTTTATGCATATCAACAAGCTGCTCACAAATTGTAGCATAAACCGCAATTTGAGTCCGAAGAATTTCAAGCTGTTCATCAGTCATTACTTTGACATACAAAACCCCATTAATCCCACCATTATTACTCGCATTTCCGTCAACTCCGCCATTGATCAACCCATTTCCGGCGTCGTGCGGCGGCAATTGCGGCGGAATTTGCTGGGGATCCATCATTTTTTTCACACAATTTTCCAGTAGAGTAGTAGCAGTGGTAGGAGGAAGACGAGTTGAATTGGGAAAAACTCGTTTTCTTTAACTTTTTTTTTTCTCTCTCCTCAAAAAAAGACAAAAAGGAAAGAGGAGAAAAGGGGGGATTTAGAATTATTTTTTAAAGGGGATAATAATTAAATAAAGAAAGAAAAGATTTGGAATTTGTTTATACTTTGTACATTTCTACTATTTCTGGGTTTGCTGCGTATTACACACTATATAGTGGTAGAAGAAGAGGAGAGGATGTATATTATGAGAATGAGGGATCGTGTTCGCATGTGGTTAACTTAAAACGGGCATCGAGGTCAGGGTGCAGCTTTTGTCCGTTTCTCGAGAGATTTTGTTCTTCTCAAATCGGCTTGACAATGCTGATTCGTATCCGAATTATTCTATTCAATATTGTATAATGTATTCATTTTATTAGATGTGTAATTTAGTAAATTATATCTGTTTTTATTTTAAATATGAGTTCGACCTTATTCAAATGAGAGTAAAAAAAAAAAAAAAAAGTGCCTGATTTTAGACTTGAGATTGTCGAATTTAGATCAAGAATCGAATTTGACATATTTGATTCTATAATCGAGTACATAATAAAGACTATCATCGGTTGAATTACTCAAGTAATCAAATGATTTTGGTGCATGGTTTACTTTCAACAGTTTATCTATATTCAAATATCCAATTTTGTTCTGATTTTAAGTCTTCATAATAATCAAATACAAAAGAAAGATACTCATACTGAGTAATTATTGTGTATCTTATACTTATATTGCGTAGTAAGTTTTGGTTTGTAAAACTAGCTAATATGAGATTTTATTACTACCTAAACATGTTAAATTGGCCAACATATTAGTATTCTTGACTTACCGTCCAATACGCACACACGTTCCCGATACAATGCACCCAACACAGTCTACTAATCAAACATTAAACATAATTTTGACATGAAGACAGAATATTCCAACTACAAAACTATAGCCTTACTAGTTATTATGCCTATAAAATACTATTTGTTTAGTATTAAGGTTACTCTCGAAGTGTTCGCAGTAAACCGACAAATCATGTGCTCCTCCAATCCTCCGCCGTACGCCAATTGTCATTTGGCCAAATAAACCTGATCATACATGTTTTTATAGGAGTATAGGACTAAAAAAAACATACTACCAAGTAATTAATAATTATAGTAATTACGTAACCCAATCTCTCGACTGCTTAAATTACAAAACATGTTGTAATCGGTTTTGGACTTATTTAGGGGCGCATGTTCTACTATTATACAAATCCAACACTGCAGCTAGGGTGGCGCAGTCTATTATTCAATTAGATACTGTACATGGTCGTGTTTGTACCACACGTGTAACGTGTTCGACTACTCATATGTAGCTATGTATGTGCTAGAATATGCCTTAAATTAACTAGTCCCCTTTAAAAGATTATCATGTATATGGGTACGGTCTCGCTGTCCAATTAGATATACTCGAAAATAACTAAGAATTTAACGTGTTTAAAGCAACAATATGCTGGCCAAAATGAAATGGAAAAAGTAGTAAACTATATAAGATACAAGAAGTATAATGTAAAATGTAAATCATGATCTGAGGAATTATTAGTTATCCACTTCATAAGTCTCTTAAAGTAGACCCCTTGAAAGTGGAATGTTGGGTCTTAACTTGACCTATTGTTTTTCGGGTCTCTAGTCTTCCCTTGAACAGGCCCAAGGGCAACCTTTTCATATCAAATTCTGAGGGATACACCATCACCTGCAACTTATACTGTCAATACTGAATTAGCTGGGGTTTAAGAAATTTCAGTGATTATTCCTAATATTTCAATTCAATAGTCTATCCAATTAAAAGAGATTATGCACGATCTTTACCATCATCCCATATGTACATAATAACTTTATATACGTGGTTCTTCATCATATAACTGGTTATACCATGTATATGGACAAAGAAATAACTTTAATGGTATGAAGTATCATACTTAAGGTATAGTTGGTTGTACATAAAAAAAATTAAACGAGTACCTTTAAATAAATTTACATATAAATGAGGCACATGAGTGATACAACATCAAAATTATTAAAAAAATAAAAAGTAAATTAAAAGAAAAAATGTTTTTTCTAATGTACATATTTTCTCTGTTCTTTTTTACTTGACCGGTTTCTTTTATCACGCTTGTCTACAAAACTTTAACGATCAATAACTTTAATTCTCAATAAGTAAAAATTATTATTAATATTTTTTTTCCTTACATATTATTCATAAAAGGCGGTCAAAAAAAATGGTGAATAGTGTAAAAGTCAAAGCGGGTTAAATAAAAAAAAAAACAGAAGAAGTATCAAATTTACACTTTGCAATTTGTAATTGCTACAAGAAGAAAAAAAAAAAAGTTCTTTATTTGTTGGGTGGAGCATCATTTAATGCGTTTATTGCTCAAGTCTACAAAGTTAGAGCCCTAAAACAAAGTCAAATAGAGAAATAGGTAAACCAACCTTCGGCCGCCCAAAGAAATGATGAGTTGCCTGCAGATAAAGGCAACTCTATACATGAGCTCGATCAGATCTACTTATTTTTGATGGTCCTCTTTACCAACCTCTTATGCACTGACACACAATAAGCTAGTCTTTGGTTACGTCCATTCATTTTTAATGTGTCTAGGATATAAATATATAATACTCCAATTAAGCGAAGGGATTGTTTGGTTGCCTCCATTTGACAAAGGCATTGGGAAATCATGGGAAGTGGATTTATGTATTGTTGTTTGGTTGACAAAGGGTAAAGAAAATGGAGGAATTGACAATTCTTTGGGAAGTTATAATTCCCACAAAACAAGGGAAATCACTTACCCACCCCCCAAGGTTATGAGTGCATAGAGGCGCATAGGGCTTATGTATTTTGCATGCATATAGAAGAGCAATTGGGGATTCGGTGGTACATTTTCTCTCTTTTAATGATACAGTGGTATATTTTTGTGTACTATTTATGTAATATTATGCATGTAGTGGTACATTTTGTCGTCATATTTTCTACCACCGATTTTTCTCACATTCCCATTATTTACAAAAATGTCATCCTATTTGCAAGTGAAATATATAACGCCTATGCGCCAAAACTTATTCCAAGGTCACTCATAATTCCCACATATAATTTACAAGTAAATTACATATTTACCCTCATAAAGTGAAGAAAAGGGCGCTAACTTTTTTCATTTTCCTCCCTAATCTGGAGTCCTCTATTACTTGACAATGGCAGCCCCTTCTCTCTCTCCTTAGATTTGGTTCCACCTCCATTTCTTCTCCAGCACCAACAACACAAAACCAAAAATCCAAAGTATGTGAATTCTCTCTCTACTACTCCTGTTTTATTATATATTGTTATACGAAAGTTTAATTTTTTTAAATGGATATTTTTTACGGTAAGTCGGTAAGGCGTAATTGATTGATTAATTTCAATAAATTCATATGAAGAGATGATTTTTTGCTTGCAGGTTCATGGTCTTTTTCTCCTTAATTACTTATATCTTTATAATGTTAATTGAATTGGGTGTCATTGAATATTCAAATTCATCTTAAATTCAGAAGCAATTTAGGTTTTTAGTTTTTATTTTGACAGTTTGGGGTTTACATGCATTTAATTTGTATAGAAAATTATTAGATCTAAAGGAACCTATACACAAAAGAAAGAAGTGTTTTTAATATTAATAGCCATTGCAATTTAATTTTTAAAGATTGCAATATATGTCGTTAGTTACTACAGTAGTATGATTGTGAATGAATTTTTTTGGTACTTGCTAGAATTATAGGTCTAAAGTCCATTAAGGTCTTGTTTGATCTACATTCTTGATCTTAGCCCCCACTATTTTAACATTTGAGTGACACTTTATGAGAGATTTCTTATTTATGCTCCTAAACTTACTAGTTTTGTGTTAATATCTTACATAATTATCTACATTGTGCTTACTCTGTACATATTATATGTAGTTATGGCTCGCCTTCCATTACTTAAACAAACGAAAATTGCTACAACTTGTGTTATGATATACAGGCAAATGATGATTATGCTTCTAGAGATGATGATTGAGCTTATGTATCTTCTTACTAGTTTGAGTGTTAAGATACCGAAGCCTGTAACTTATATATTTGACAATTCCCCTGAAGAAAGATGTTATGCTAGAATCTTGAATCTTAGGGCAATGATTCAAGGAAGTGACATAGCATGCTTGGATTATCTTAGAATGGACAGGGCTCTTATGAAACAAAAACAACCAGTGTGAAAAAAAAGCCAAGCCTCACATTGAGTCTAGAGTAAAGCTCCTTAGGAAGCAATATGATGCTATTTCAGAGATGCTTAGTCCGGGTGCTAGCGGATTTGGGTGGAATGATGATGGGAAGTTTGTTACGTGCCCACAATCAGTTTGGGATGAATGGATTAAGGTAAATTGCTTCTATTTTTTAGGTCTTTTACAAAAATATTCATATACAATCTGTTTGATCTCCCCTGACTCCCTGAGTGTCTTGTATTTTTTTCTGGAAAACTTAAATCAATGGAATTAAATTGTATGTATTACCTATAATGTGAAGATGTAATTGTGACACACAAAAGTGGCCATTCTTATTCCTATAAAAGAAAATTGTAAACAAATTGAACTTGAGACCCCATAATCATCTCCTTCATTACTTATTCAATTTTTAGGTCTTTTTTTTTTTGCAATTTTTGAAGTTGTATGACAATTTATATTTCTTATTTTGGCAGAGTCATAAAAATGCAGAAGGGTTAAGAAACAAGCCATTTCCTTTTTATGATAACTTAGGGAAAATATTTGGCAAAGATAGGGCTATTGGGAATGAAGCTACAAATGTTGATGATGTACTTGATGAGGTGGATGAAGAAGACAAAGGTGAAGAAGAACAAGAAGTCCCTCAATATTCTGAAGAACATATTAGTTCAACTCCTCTATGTAATCAAACAAGGCCTCCACTTTCAACAACACCTACAACTACTAGGACGAAAAGAGCAAGAACCGAAATAATTGAAGTTTTAAAAGAGTTTTCGACCAAAGTTGGAAAAATCAGCGATGTAATGGAAGCTGCAGGCGAGCACATAGGACGACTTGCCAATTGTTTTAAGCATGAGTTCGATTCTGCTGAGCGAAGGATGAAAGTGACTTCCGAGGTAATGAAAATTGAAGGTTTATCTCCTACTGAAGTTCTTTTGGCTTCTAAAAATACTGCCCCCTTAACCCTCTCGAAGTTGACCTTTTTTTTTTTTTTTTTAGCCTTCCAGATGACTATAAATACCCTTATATTCCGGGTCTCTTGAAACATAAATTTTCATTTGATGTAGGTGATCCTAACCTATGACTCATAATTTTTTTGGTGATTTAGTACTACACTTTTTGTAAAGTCTAACGAAGTATTGCAGCTTGTGAGCCAAATTAGATTTGCTTATGCTTATATTGGGGATATAACACTGGTCTTTTGTAAGGAACACTACGAAACAATCTCATCTAATTTAGGCTCTAGTTATTTGGCTAGTCAGTTTTTGCAGAAAATATTCTCTCTTTATGTAAGCACCTTGTAGCTCTTTTATAATATACGAAATATGAATTATTCAAAGTAGCCATAATACTTGTATACATTCTATTGCTTTTTATTATCACTGGTGCCTCTCCATTGCTTTAAATTTTCAAATTATCTTGCAACATTAATTAGTTGTGTCAATAAAAATCAGATTTTTGGCTAGTTAAGATTGTGTGTATATATATATTATGGGAAAAGTAGTTAAAGTAGTTACAATTCATGGGAAATAGATAAATACAACCAAACAAAATAAGGGAACTTAATTCATGGGAAGTGTAAATTCCTTGTTGTCAACCAAACATGTTTAGAGAACTTCCTAGGAAGTGAGTAAGGGAAGAAACTTCCCAGGAAAATGAATTTCCCATGGGAACTTATTTTCCTTATAAACCAAACAACCCCTAGTTTGTGTATATATTCACCAATTTGTACCAAACAATCAATCAGTTTTGTGTCTTCTTAGTTCTCACAGTTTAATTTTGCTCTTCTAAGTCTTTATATCAGTTTATGGTCCATTTGTTCTTATGTAAGACTTGGCAAAGGCCCAATGACAATTGGAATTTGATGAGATTGACATTGTATAGACTGTATTGAGGTGTTTTCTAGTCAATAAGTGGGTAAACGGGTTTACTCAGTCAGGTTTAAATCATGGTTGGTTTTATCTCAATCGGGTTTAGTCAGATCACACTTTATGTTATTTTTAGCAAATTGGGTTTGGTTTTTCAATCTCTACTTCGAGTTCGTAATGCAATTTGAAACAAACTTGTCAAGGTAAGTCAACTCAATCGGGTTTTTCTTAGTTGGGTTCGGCCGTTCTGGTAGGGTTACTGGGTTAGGTCATTTTAGACAAATCATTAAGTCAAGTAGTCTAGAATTGGGTTAGAGCTTTGGCAGAATAGCAGATTTTAATATTGATGTAATGTGAGTACTTTGTTTTGCTCCAGTGAAAAAAAAGTGAGAACAGGTTGCTGAAATGTGAACTGTATGAAAAGTGCAAATGCTCACAGCAAATATTACAGTTTCCTGGAAAAAGTTCTTGCACATCCTTCAGAGAGATAAAGCAATGTACAGGACAATTTATTCAGAATCTCACTCAGATTATCAGCATTTCCTGTTTACATTGTAGATCAACTTGTCAGGAAAAAGAAAAAATAATTAGTGATACATGAGAAGTAAAACTTACAGTCATTGGTTAAATCCCCTACCTATTCACGAACACCTACAATCATCGTATGACATATACGTAAATTTACGAACACTGATCACAGCATTGGTGAGTCCATACTTCACCCTTATACACAACGCTATCTCACGAGTAAAAACTGTGGTATCTGTACACAATCGTCACAATCAAAATTTAAAACTGCATATCCATCAGAAGTTCTTCCACAAGGTCACCTATAATTTGATATTCCAGTTCTTTACCCATATCACACATCTCTTCATCCAAATGACTAGACCAAGGCATAACATTCAGATCATGAGCAACCAAATCGTCGAATGAATAACAGGATGTGTAGCTCGAGGGGTATAAAAACTCACATACCATCTCCCAAACCTGCTCCAATAGTTTTCTGCCCAGAGGGTGGGGCAACATGACAACTTCAGTTATCTTCCTCTTGAACTTAGACAATATCCTAGGGGGCCCAAGTACAATTGTGAGTGCCTCATTCAATAAATCAAAAAATAATTTATGCTCCAAACTACTGTCATTGTAGCTAGCAGCTTCATATTCGTTGGTTGGTTTTTGGTATGATTCTTCCACTTTTTCAAAGACCCAATTTCCCATGGGCTTCACATATGGATCCCATCTTGAAAAAGATTTAACCCACGATCCATCATACAAACCTGAAGCAACAAGTAGGTTCTTGATATAGACTTCTGCTTCACTTTCCAATTCAATCATCTCTGATTCTGAAGGATCCCCGGTAACAGTGGTGATTTGACTGATTTCTGATCCTTCATAATCAAGTTGATTCAACTGCTTTCGTAACTCTGTTCCACATAATTTGATGAAGAAAAAGATTGATCAATTTGAGTTCTATGATGAAATACAAATGGCAAATATAAAAAATGTCTACAAATGGAAAGTGGCATGCAAAAACAACTTCCTGATAAGACAGCTCATTGGCCAATTCATCTATTAAGTTCAAACATAAAAGCATTCCAAATTGCAGCAGCAATATGCCTAGAAGAATTTATAGGTAGCTAATAACAGTAAATTAGCTTACTCATGCATGAACATTCATTTGACAAACAATAGGCAAGCCTCTATGCAGATCCGAATGATAAGAAAGACAAGATCATATTGGACAAATATTGGTATATACTCGTCAAAATCAAAATGAAGACACCAGAAGTGGATGAGGACATATTTGACACAACTGTGGTATACCAGGATAGTTTCCTTCTTAAAACAATAAAGCATCAGTCTGACAAAAATAACTAAAATACAATGATATACGTTGACTACGGTGCAGGTAATATTAACATGAACCAATCACTAGCCAATGCTGCATGTACTTGACTATACAACTGACAAGAAACTGTATAGCAGTGATGGGATATATTTACTCAAAGAGCAAAAATTCATATGTACTTCGCATTAGAAACACAGGAACATAAGCAATTTGCTACCCATTTAATAACCTAATTATAAAAAATATAAGGTATCTTAGTATGTTCCAACCTGTAAGATTGGAGCTGATGTCTTTAAAAACATTGCCCACACCGTGATCTTCTACAGAGGTCACGTCTGAGATTGATGCTGGACTGGTATGGTCTATTGGCTTCCAAAATTCTTCCTGATAGCTACTGCATATGGATGCAGGACTAGGCGGAAGCTCAGTTGAGTTGTCCTACAATGACAACAGATGAAACCAAACATGAATCAATGATCTTTCGAGGAGAGCCACTACAAATGGTATTTATCTGAATCCCGGAAATTCTTGCATTAATAATTACTTCAATTTTTGGATAAAACATTTACTTACATTTCTGTCATTGAAACTAGATATAACTGAGGGTCCATTCATTATATCTTTTGTTGAATTAAATTCATTGCTCTCAGACAAATCCATCGACTCAAGCTTTTTGCTAAATAACATCCTTCTAAGAGAGAGGCTATGTTTGAGACTGGAAACCTTTTCTCGCAAATTAAACCTTTCTTTCCTTTGGTCTTTGATATCAAATGAAAATTTATCAAAAGCCTCGTGCTTCCTTTTAATATGCGCTCCTGGTGAAACATATCTGTCCTCTAGAAGAAGCTTCCCAAATGACATTCCTGATACCGGAGCTGACAAAGATCGAATAAGATTCCTGGGAGATGGCTGTTCTTGAGTATTCCCATCATCTTTTAGCTCATACCGGAAGGACCTAGCTCGTGTATCTGCATCGTAGTTCCCATCACACCAAGAGTGCTTTCCATGTTCAGCATTCAAGATATCCCTAGCTTTCTCTAATCGTACCCTAGCATCGTCAAACAAGGGTTCCCTGGGAGAACCTCCAGAAGTGAGATGATGATTTGGGTGTTTTTCCCTATCTAAGATATTCCTCAGTCTCTCTGACAAGAATTTTTTTGTATCTTTGCTCATGTACTCTGGCGATGATGGAGCCAGCTCACTCATCAAACTTTCATTTTTATAGAACCTTGCTGATTCTGATCGAAACAACTTCCTATCCAGGTCTCCATTGGTATTCTCCTTCACACATTTAGCAACCGGTTGATAGGTTTGTCTTTCATATGCTGGTTTTTCCTTAAACGGAGTCTCAATCCCACCTCCTCTAACCATGGAACCCTTATTCAAGGCATTACCCTGCATTTCATATCTCAGCCTTTCCCTCACTTCCTCAAGAAGATCTTCTATACAGTCTCTATCATCCATTGAGCTAGAAGAAGTAACCCAAGACTCATCATTGGCACTAAAGCTATCAGGACCAGGCTTTAAAACTACAATCTTTGAGGGAGCAGAAGATTTCTCTGAGTCTATATCAGAATCCCTTAAAGAAAGCTGCTCAAGGTCTCTACCTGAGCGCACTCTACTGAAAGAATATGATTCCTTGTGCTTAGATAAGAATGCATCCTTCTTGTATCCAAGACGCTCAAAATCATCTCTATGTAGAGACCTACATCTCTCAGAGCCTATATCAGAATCCCTTAAAGAGTGCTGCTCAAGGTCTCTACCTGGGCGTACTGCACTGAAAGAATATGATTCCTTGTGCTTAGGTAGGAATGCATCCTTCTTGTATCCAAGACGCTCAAAATCATCTCCATGTAGAGACCTTGATCTAAACGCGTCCCTCTTGTGCTCCCCAGATTTATCCATAGCATCTTTTCTGGAAGTTTCATAGATAGACATTTTTTCCTTTGTAAGATCCAACTGTGCAAGCCACTGTTCAGGAATGTTGCCGAGTTGAACCACTCTTGCACATTCAAGGAACCTAGATGCCTGCCAGGCTTCAAAGTCTTTCTTAAATTTCTGAAGCTCTTTCTCTTGAGGATGTACTCGAGGGCGTGGCTTTCCAAGATTTTTGCCACTGCTCCAGTATCTAAAGTATGTGTCTTTATATGAACAGTATTCCTTTTTGCTAGACGACTTTGACTTTTTAGGGGCACGAACAGATGATACCTTTTCTACGAGCTGGACTTTTTTGTCAATGAATTCGACCTTGTCTTCTTCATCCTGAAGAGGTTGAACTTCAGGCTCGGAATCCACTGGCAATAGATCCATCCCCATCAGCCTTGCAACAATACTTGGTGAATTCTGTTTATTATTTTGTTGCTTTGATAAGTCCTTGCTAATCAACTTCTTCATTGAGGCATCAGTTGGATAATAGCTCCTCTTGGGAAAATCCTGCTGTTTTCAATGAGAAAGAACCAATTCAGTTAGCGACAAAATAAGCAAGCTGAGCATTTGAATTATGTTCTTGTAATAAAACTAAAATGTGACTCTTGCCCAATATGCTACTATAATTTTCTTTATTTTTTGGATGGGTTGAGGGGAGACCAGGAAAGTTGATACCATGGGGGTGATACTTCATCTAGATGTGAAAAATGAGACCACTAACAACAATAGAATACAGAGTAAGCAGTAGTCACTCAATAAGGAATGAAAGCTCATCAGAAATTGAAGGCGAGATCATCTTCAGAACAAGTGTGATCAGGCTACAAACTGACTGAGTGCCCTAAAATTAACACTTCATCCTGAATTGATCGGCTTTTTAAGAATGTATATGTTAAAATGCAAGTAATCGTAGTTAACTTCAAGCTCTCATGCTTTCTAACACATCTAAATGATCTAATGAATCAATCTTGAACTAAGATGAGGAAAGACAATATGCCAAACTGACATGCAACATAGATACTCAAAAGGTCATGTGTCGTTCATAAAAAATTGCAATACATTTTAAGGAATCAGGGCAAATCACCTGTTCATAGCTTTCGACAGCATAATGATTCCGCAAAGTTTCAGCTACCATCTCTAAACTGTTACGAGGAGCTGCCACATTGGCTACATACATAAGCCAATTTACAAGCAATATCAGTCATTTCTGTTTTGATAGAATTACATAGATCACAAATGCCATCTATATATGTTTCTAATTCTTACATTTAGCTAAATTTCTAGCCAATTACAATGCATAATCAAGTATCAAATTCTAAACAAAAATCAGTACACAACAAATGCAACGATTTCGTGTATGATGAGATTGAATACATACCACTCCCTTGTTTCTTATGCCTCCTTCCCATGGACCCTTGATGAAAATAAAAAAGGTGCAATAATCCTCCCATGCAGCCTCCAGTTTATTAAAATCCAATAAAATCCTCAAAATCTTAACAATCCATCAACCCATTAAAAACTCGAATAATCGAAACGTATCCTTGATGTCTCAAGCATATAATCTGTACAGCAACATGAACAAAAAAATTTACTAATAAGCTTCAATGCTTCTGGTAAAACCATACAATATACAAAAATTAAATATAAACCCACATAATTAAGGATTGTCACACTCAATATATCTCAATGCATTCATAATTTCATTACTCAATCCAAAAAAAAAAATTCTTGTAAAATCTCATAATCTTTCATGCCTAACATTAAGTCAAATTGGCTTCAAAACAAAAAAAAAAAACATTAAGTCAAATTTATTGATTAACCAAAAAAAAAAAATTACCTTCAATTATGCTCAGATTGTTCCAGATGATTATGATTTCCAATTGCTACTTTATCAAACTGCAGATATGAAAAAAGGAAAAAAGAAAACTTAAATTAGAAAATTGTTAAAACTATCATAATCAACTAATCTGAACTACCATACTCCGTACTAGATAATTTAATTATGCTCTTAATCAATGTGATTAACCATTAAAACATGCATTAATCACCAAAATGTTAGTGTACAGATTCTTAAGCAACTAATTGATGAAAATTATAATATCCAACAAAAATCTAACAAAATATAAGATTGAGGATTAACGCACCCAATAAATGACAGGAAAATGTGTTGAAGTTAAGGAGAGAGAAACTGCAACAGAAAATGTTGCTGAAGTTTAGCAATGTAGAGAGAGAAAGAATGGAGATCGTGGGGAAGAATTGAAGATTCAAAGCAGGTAATGGTGGATATGAAACTATAATAATTTAATAAATGATGATGATAATAATAATAAGTTAATAACGTTGAAGTAGAAGTAGATGATGAGAATAAAAATTAATAATGTTATTATTATTATTTTTCGGTTGAGAGGGTAAGCTCTTTCTTTTGTTTGAGTAAACAAACATTTAAAAAAATATAAAATATTCCGTGTATTAATACAAGTACAATTTAATTAGTATTTCGTCGTTGGGATTAAAGAATGGAAAAGTAAAGGTGAGGTTGAAGGTGTAGAACCCCACAACCAGCTAAAAAGTGGGAAGCAAGGGGGTTGTTTTGCATCTTTAGGAAGTTGATTATTGTTATAGGAGAAGTACTGTTGCTGTGTTTTTTATGGGTAGTTGTTAAATGGCCCACTTATATTTACTTCCCTGAGGTGAGAGAGACATAGGGAGGTTTGTAGTGATTTAATGGCTAACAAACATGTGCCACGTCATTTTTAAGGAGAAATTAATGATTTACAATTCAATTGAAAATTTGGAATTTGAAAAATAAGTCAGACGTTGTTGTTTTGGATCTTTTAGTGGAAATCAGTGTGTTTTATTTACTTGATTTTTACTTATTGAAATTCAATTAAACTTAATTAGATCATGTAAAGTGAAGTTAAATCATCTTGGACCTCAATAGTACGTTAATTAAGGGTTTGTTCTATGTTCAAAGTTCAGATCAGTTTAGATAAGTTCATTTCGGGAAAAATAAGTTTTTATAAGGGTTACCAATTACAAATTACAACTAAAATAAGTTTTAATAAGTTCAATAAGTTTAGGTAAGTTAAGATAAGTTCCGATCAGTGAAAATCAGATGAATAGAACACACCCTAAGACTATATTAAAAAACATAGAGCAATCGAGACAAGTAATGTATACGAGTATACATTATTTAGAAAAAGGAGTGAAAATGGTTTTTAAGTTTTAACAACCCATAATTATGAAGAAGTGATGAGGATATGAGCAACAACTAAGAAAGGTCCAATGCATGTGATTAAATGATGGTAGTGCTACATATCCTTGACCATTGACCGCAGTTTTTACAGTTCTTAAATTCAACAGAACTAGAAAAACTGTCTGGTTTAATTAAGCCAATAATACTCTAGTATTTTGACTTAAAATTAAAGAATAAAAACGAGTAGTTGATAAATTAATTATACAACAAGAGGTGTTTAAGATTAAATTAATAAATTAATACAGCTAATTAGACAGTTGCTTTAACGCACGAAGTGATACAATTGGAGGAGAGAGAAAGAGAATTGGACAGAAAGAAAATAATATGGACGACGTGCTACTCTTTTTTGTTAGCGTGTGTGCCGTAGACTGGACTACCAGTAGTATTTCATTACTCTTTCTAATATCTTTCATTTAAATTTCAATTAGATACAAATTATTATTAGTTAAATAAGGAGTACTGTAGTTAGCAGTTTGCACAGGTAGTTACCACTCACATAGATAATTGCACCTAGAGGGTGAAGGATAGCTCAAGTGGTTAGAGCTTCTTTCTCGGTTTCAAGGGATTTTGGGATCGATTCTCATCATCCGCCCTTGTGGTTCCCTAAACACCAAAAAAAAAAAAAAAATAATTGCACCTCTATTTTGTTTTTGGGTATACATATAGTAGTATAGTACACCTAAAGCAAGGTGTATCTAATGACCATTCAATTTTATTCAACTCATTTTATCAATTTTGTTTAATTAAAAAAAAGATAATGAGCAAAACTTTAAAGTGGACTACAAAAAAGAATTAAAAAAGGAAAATGCTATATATAGTCCTTAGGATTACATATAAGCATTAAATAAATACTAGAAAATTGTATAAATTTAGGAAATCATAAAAATATTCACACTAATTACACTGATTTATGCGTGTTTTTGTCATAAATTCATAATCAATACTTCGTACCATTTTTAAGAGTGTATAGCATTACACGTTTAAAAAAAATCATGAACTCACCTATTTGAGTTAGCTGCAAGCCTGCAAGTATATCCGGAAACAAGTAAGAACTTGCAACCAACTATTGCCTCTTTATAAGAATTTGTAACGTGGGTCTAATATTGGGAGTTTTTCGTCGTAAATTTGTAGGCCCGATTCACCTTAAACAATGAAGTTAAGGAACATTTTTTGCTACCAAATTCATTGCATATTTTGAAATAAATTCGTACAGGTTTTAAATATTTAATGATTTCAAATAGGATAGATTTTGGGGAACATAATGAATCATTATTAGTTAATACGAAGTACTATACTACGAGTAAATAAATAAGTAGTCATATTTGCAGAAAAATTAATTTTTCAAAAATAAAATAAAAATAACAAAGTAGAAAAATTAATATAAATCATGAAATTCAATGTTTTCCAAAGCTTTAACTTTTTTTTTTGTGCAAATGAGGGGCAAGTCGGGTTCAAATGAAAATGGAGTACAAACTAAGGTCTTGTTTAGTTCAACTTATTTTTACTTATTTCAAAAAAAGTAAGTTCAGATCAGAAAAAATAAGTTTATATCAAATCATCGTTTTATGTGCAATTTTTTATCGCTAAATATCTTTAATTTCGTAATGAAAAAAATTATAAAAATTACATATTAATAAAATACACATTATTACGAATCTTACAAGATCCCACTTGATACATTTTTTCCCTACAGATTATTGTAAAACTTAAGGTCAAAGTTTGGTCAAATCAGACAATAAGATCAGATCAGATCAGATCTGATAGGATAAGATAAGATCGGATCAGTTCAGATAAGCAAAAATAAGGTGAACTAAACATGGCCTAAATTATAGAAGAAATATATGGCATAATAGAGAACACATACTCCAATTATGTCTTTCTAATTAATCGTCAGAGATCCAAATTAAAAGAGGATCATGAATGACAATATGCATCTTGTTTATTTGAGTAGTACATTATTTCTCTTACAAAGCAATGCAAGCATAGGAAATATTACATAATCGTTTGATATAAATTAAACTTGGGGTTGATATATGTGTTTATAATTTGTTTATGTTTGGTTTTAATCAGATTAGTTTCATATATAGGTCTAGTTCATTTTATGTGCTTTTCGGGGTTCACACACTTTTTTTGATTTAAGAGATTAAGAGCTTGTTTTTTATATGTTTTTTAGTTGTTGTATGTCCCGTTATATCAAATTAGAGTCGGTTTAGGCCGATCAATGCTATAGTTAGGGTGTTAAATACGGGTTTGGGCCAAACCCGCAACCAAGAGAGAGAGCTAGAGAGTCCACTTCACAAGACGTACCAAAGGAGGTTCCATCTCAAAACCATATGGCGATAGGAGTAACCCTTAGCCTTATAAAGTGTTGAACTCTCTGTTCTTTTCAATCACAATGTGAGGCACTTACATGTGTTGTTTGGGAAGTTTATACTTTATATAGGGTTTCACGATTTCTCACTACCTAGAATTTGTCATCTCAAAACGTACGTATGTAAAAAAGGACAATAATTCAAGCTATACCGCCTTAGCTTATTTTCTTTCTATAAAACCGTCCCCTAATCCTAGTAATATATTAACTTGTACTAATTGAACCCTAAAATGATGATAAAATGAAGTCCAATCGTAGGGTAACCCTTAGCTTTTGACGAATGATAATAGGGATTAGTTCATATTTGTGAAATGTGAATGTCGTAGTTGGTTGGCTAAAGTATTAGCAACATTTCACTATCTGCATTTGGACAAAAGCGCTTTAATCACATGCATACTTAAGTGTACTGGTCTACATGCAGGCTCTATATATACTATTCATCCATGTAATTATTACTCATATTATAGAGTCGCAGTTACTTCGTATTAATGAACAAAATTAATGATTAATATAGTTTAGTAGCATAGTTAAGCTTAGCTTCTTAACGTAAGAGTGGAAGTACGCTTACTACTAGTGTGTAGTGTCTAGTGACTAGTGACTAGTGACTAGTGACTAGTGAGGAGAAAAGTTATAACATTTTAAATGCTTTATGACCATAGTAAAAGTTTGAGGTCGTATTCATATGGATATGCTTAGCAATATGTAAATTCAGTCCTATTTCTCATAATTACATTTGTGGGATAATAATGAAAAATTGTTAAGATATAAACATTTAAAAGGGAAATTCTATGGAAAATTTGTACACAAATTAACATTTTTGGTAAATATACAAATTAATATCTATATGCCGTACAATTTATATTGACGGTTCATATTAGCCGACTCTTAATCATTTTGAGACGAAGCTTTTGTTGTTGGTGTATATACAAACACTCGCACTTTCTAAAGACTTAATGCACTGTCATATGACTTTAAAGATAGGGAGAATTTGTTTCTCTTTCGATCAATTGCGCTTCATAAAATCAAATTATTATCACTTGTTTGGCTGTAAATGAAGAACATTTCATAATATCAAAATCAAATTATCAATTGTTTGGCAGTAAATGAAAAGGTCCATATCAAGTACGGTGTGATAAAGAAAGGTGTATCAAATAAGTAGTTGATACAATCAAAATTTCCTTATCGCAACTTACACTTTTTTTTTTTCTCCTACTCTAATGAATTTTATAAGTCACTGATCAAACAAGATGGCCTACATTTCTAATAAAATGACTCAAAAAAAACTTCTTCTCAAGAGTAATAATCTCCAATATTTGTCAAATTCTAATTAGTAAGGGAGAAGCACCGAAGACCCCACATATTAAAATAATAAGATAAAATAAGTGCATCATCATCCACAAATAAAAAAACATAAAACAAAAGGGTCAAATCAAAAAAATTAGCTAACGAGAGAACACTCTAACCTAATACGTGGTACTTAAGAAACAATTAAAAAATGCAATAATTTAGATTGGTGCAAACTCAAATGCAATAATGAACAAGCTGTTTTATTGGTGGGGTTTACGTTGTTAAAGGCTAAGATGATGATATAAAGTGGGCGGAGTCATGTGCACAAACTCGATCATTGAGATGCAAATGAACGATTATCTAACAATTTGTGGGGAAGAAAGGGATCAATTAGCCGTCTCCCATCATTGCTATACATACGTGCTAGATTGCTTGTCATTGCTATAATAGCTTGGTATATAAATCCACTCCAAAAGTTTCGAATATCCAAATTAATACTTTTAATTTTGATTTTTTTTTTCTATATACTTTGTATTTTGTAAGAAATTATTACAATATCTAAAATTTGGATTCTAGGATTAGATTTATCCAATATTTGAATATCAAAAATATATCTTTTAAATTGATATTCAACTTTTAAAAATCAGACATCCTAAATTATTAGGTTGGATGCAAATCGAATTTTCGGATTGTTTTACTCAACCCTATTAGCACTGCCTAAAGGGTCCTTTATCCACCTCCACCCCCTGAACGCAATCATTATGGAACTTGATTTTATAACCTTAGGTACTGAGGGACAATCTTTGGTCCTTTAACCTTCACACTAAGGCAAGTTTGATACATAGACCGATAGGTTTTTGTGTCATTGGTTACGAACATACTGAACTAGGTTTTGCTATATGCCAAAGAGGTTTGTGAACTGGGAGTCACATACATGGAGTGATGTTGATATAGCACATTTGCTCAGAACTCATAGCAGAACCTACATAAGTCCACAGTCCACACATATCAAATGGACTTTTGAGCCTTGAAGGCTTAGGGCAGGGTGGATCAAAATTGCCAAGAAGGAGCCCATATATCTTGCCTTGAACCAAGTTATTAATATTGCTTTTTTTTTTTTTTTTTTTTTTTTTTTTTTTTTTGTTGTGGGGGGTATTGAAACTAGGCTTGGATCATGCCCTACTAGGGTGTTATCCAGCCTTCTAGTCAAGCCCATACACCGCGAGGCGGGGCGGGTAGACAGGTAAAGGAACCCCGCCCCCTAAAATGTTCATAGTGAAACTTGAACTTATAATATCGTGCTCTTGAGGAACAAGCTCTACCCACTAAATTAACTAAGGCGAGCTTGATAAAAACGACCATTTATCCCAAATAAAAGTTTCCTGAATCCGCCCCTCTGGGGCACAACCTGGTTCTAAACCAAGTAGTGTTGGATTGCCTGCCATCCGCAGCAGCCTATAGGGGAGGGCATAGGTCTAAGATTCAGAGCATCTGAATCTCCACATTATGATTACATACTTCACATTTTTGCATCAAACATCATTTCAGTATACCAAGCCTCACCAATGCACCATGAATCCGTGATTCACTAAGTTGACTGCACCATGTATGGCTACTACATTGCCTTCATATATTTATTGGATAGCACTAAGATAATGATTTACAAAATTGATGACGTACACAAATATGCCTACATCATTTACATGTACATACATACATCACACTCATATGGGTAAACCAACTTTCAAAAATATAATCTTCAAGTCAGGGGCTAGCATCGGAAACAATTGCATTGCTGCTGTTATATACAAAGTTTCCTGTTGAGGGAGGGCGCGGTTCTTCAAGAATATATCAAGCTATACATGAAGTGCAATAATAATATTGCTGCAAGCGCACCTTGATGGGCTGAAAAATTGATACTTTGTCGGTTAAACTAAGATGGCTGACGAGGACGGCTGCACCAAAGGGAGCTTAGAGCCCTTAGACGCTGGAAGTACTCCCCTAGAGCTAATAAACCTCGAGCTGCTTGACGTACAGTGAGGATCCGATGCATTTGCTGTAGAGTCTCCCGTCGAAGATGGTCTGCCTGGTGGACAAAGGCACAAAGGTTAACTACCTACATTGTCGGAACAGGAAGCGAAAAGGGTAGGTACTAGTTCCCCACCAAAGTAGGCAGAATGCAGTGAGCAGGAAAAGAAATTGTAAATAAAAGGTATGGAGGAAATTTATGATGAAATTATAAAGTTATTACCTGGTTTACAAAGCTCACAAGAGCTTCAAGTTTCTCAATTGCATTGTTAGCCATTTCTGAAGTGTAAATCCCTTCGCCTAATCGATCTGTACCTACGGTTTCTGCCAGAGTCTGCTGGAGTTTATCCATTCCCTGTGACAGTGCCTCTTCTGCTTGCTCACATGATTGTTTGAGGTTATAGACATCCATCACTTGTTGGTTTATCAAGGGTTCAAGCTGAGGCCCAAGTACCTATAGGTGTCATGAAAGCAAATATTGTCAAATTTCGTAATATTGAAGAAGACTAACCATAACAATCAGCATTACATCTTTCGTGTACAAAACAATCCTAAAACATGACCAAGCCTAGCACATCTCTCTATTTTTTTACTTGGGAAGTAGGGAAGACAGGAAAGTCAACTGCTGTGATCTGAATTTGTTAAATTTCACAAATATATACGAAGTACAACATGGAAAGAAAATGCTTCACCTTTAATAAATCCGATGGACGGAACCCCCCAATCCACAAGAAAAAGCGCTCAGTTGACGTTTTCCACATGCCAGACATGAGGTAGAATACGTCGGCCTTTGCTGCACCTGCCTTCAATTGAAAAAGATCAAAATAGTGCTTCATGCCACTATCTACCAGAATCCGGAGTTCAACATCGGTTATATGGGTATTCAACGCATTTCTGAGTTCACAAATCTGTTTATTCTGCTCTTCAACCCAATGTCCATACTCCATCTCAAATGCAACAATCCCTAACAAGAAAAAAACAAACAATCATTAAAGAATGTATAAATCTATCAAAGTAGGCTTAATAGATATGCACTAAAAGTAACCAATATTGGTAAATCTGGATGAAAGCATAGGATCTAGCTAGTAATGGGGATAGGAAACCAAGAGACACACTATGGAGTCACAAGTTCCCAATAACTTTTGAACTTTAATTGTCTGACTTTACCTCAGTATAGTTTCAAAATTTATCTCAATATCAATTTACAAAAAGCTATAATACAGGAACTGTTACAACTTTCGAATGACTTAAAATGATCTTGTTTGAAAGTAGATAACTGATATATCCTGTAGCTATGAAACAGTACACACTTCTACAGTTCAACAAAATTAGAAGGCTATTCAAGAATAAAAGGTTGATATAACTGTTACTGATCTGTTTTAATTTACCTTCTCCACTAAGCAGTTTTTTTTAATGATCGAATCAGCAATAAGCCAAAAGTAGTAGTGCATTCTTATAAAATGGTAATTTTATTTGCAGCAATATATTACACGAACAACTAATTGAATTAGCAATTTAACAAAGGATAAAAATTTTAATAAGAAGAATGCTAGAAGCAGACATATTGGAAGACAAACCTGAATTTACAGTCGCAGAGAAAGGAAGCGGATCAATACCACTGCTCACAAGTGTACCCTGGAATCAACCATTCAAGGATGTCTTTAGCTTTTCGATCAAAGATGCAGTGTTTAGGAAACAAACATTTAGTAGATAAGATGGGCAATGAGAATTATCATCATACCTGTTGTCTCACTCGTTCAAGCTCTTGCTCCATTTGCATCAATTTTGAACGGCTCAACTCTAATTGCTGAATATAGACCTATAAATAACAAGTTCCAAGTAGAATTAGATCAGCAGAAAACAAGTACCACAATATATTAAACTTGTAACACTTCTCTTCCCACCTTTTTCCGCATACGACTTTTGCGAGCAGCCTCACGATTTTGTGCAAGACGTCTTTGTACCTAAAAAAAGGCAGACAAGCAAAGGAATTTCACTGGACTGGTGAAGAAAATGCATATTAGCAACAAAATCGTCTGTATGGCAAGACACTCATTTTAGTGTCCAATACATGATCTCCTCAGGGGCCAGTGAATGGCAACACATACATATATAACTACGGTGTACAGCATAAGTACTGTCACATAATCTAATGGGGTATCATCTGATAGCACAAGATGAATCATGTATTCACAGTTTGCAAGCAATTTTGGGAAAAGACTAAGTGAGGCTTCACCTTGAAACCAATTAGCAACAGAATAAGTGACTCCCTAGACTTAGAAGATGGTAATTTTGCTCTTTTTCCCCAATATAGAACAACACTCAATTGCATATATGGGGTTCAATTGTTCAAAAACCACGAATGGGAATACAAATAAAATGGGGGTTAGGCCTGAGGGAACACATACCTTGTAAAGAAATTATGTACGTCATAGTGAATTCTATACTTAAGTAAGACCAGTTAATCAGGAATGTCAGATCAGTTTTTTTTAAAACAAAATCACAAAAACAAACTTGATTTGTAGCCTAGACTTTTGGCCATGTTATTTAAACAGGAGTTTATATTTTTTAAAGGTAATGTACCTAAAGGGAGCGTGCAATTGAACTCTCAAGGTAGTCAGTAGAAGAAGTAAAGAACATGGCATTGTTTTGACAAAGAAAGTTGACATTCAAGATCTTCAGGATCAAACAAGGATAAGAAAACAGCAATTAACAAGAATTGGAATCATTAAATCAAGTTTTATGACAAACAAAATCTTGGAAGCCAACATGTTAGCTTAAATTAATAGCCCTCTGGTAAAACACTAACAGTAATTATTTTTACCTTGTCAGTAGGTTTAGATGCTTCCTGGTCATATCTGTTTGAAGGTGCCTGTCCTCCATGAGATGAAGTGTCCTCTGACTGTGAAGTTAAGAAACAAAAGGTTAAAAAACTGTGGGAGAACATTATGCGATTAATAATAGGCCAGAATGTCTGAAGTATGAAAAGAATAATGTTGATGAAATTGTACCAAGGTGTCTAGTCTCTCATTTACTTCTACAACAGTGGACGGAGATACATTTGGAAAGCCATCATCTCTGAAACTGTCTACCCATGAACTAATCTGGTGAAGAGGCTCGTATATATTCATCCTTCTTGACACTAAAAATTGAGCAGTAGGCGAATTCATGTTCATATGAAGTAAAAACGACTATCAACTTCTCTAGCTACTAAAACCAACTTCAACGGCCCAACAAATCTGCATTACCTGAAATGCATGCCTTACATCAGCTCAAAGTAAATATGAGAATATATACCAGACTTTAAATGGAAAATTCATCACAGTAAGTAGAAATTATTCACAGAACTTTTTCCAAATATATCCTTCATTATTTCTGCAGGTTAATTAAGAAATACATGTTATTTGCTAACTCAATACATGCACATGCAGCAATTTGAAAATTCTTCTTAAGATATATAAACGTGTAATTTTAGTCAATACACATGTAATTTTAGTCAAACTATAACACAAAATGCAAACTGTAAATTAAACTATCAAAGCTTTATCCCACAAGACCAGAATTTAGGTGATCAATTCTTTTCCGTTCAATCCATCCTGATCGAAAAACAAACACCAAGTTTTCACTGGTTGACAATCGTGATCACATCAATCTTAGTTCACAATATATTGCATTGCCACTTGAGCACCTGATGAAACAACCACCTTGAACAACAATCTTTAACGGAAATTACGCGTCTCAGTTGATCATTGACCAGTTACTACACCAACATATTCCCAATCAAGCTAGTGTATGTGTCTTTGTGAATAAAGCAAATCCTTCCATAGATACATCATACATGCATTAGTGAAGTCCTTCAAATCTTGAAAACCACCATCAAAATCATCACATAGACACAACACAAGACACTTAATTCGTTCTTCGGTCTTCAACTCTAAATTAAACCCTCTTCAAATCAATATTATTCCATGTGTATATATGCAATCAAACTCACATGCCTAAAATAATGATACACATACATAAAATCGCCGGTGCAATATTTGATGTAGGATAAAGAATTATACATCAAAATTACGGGGTACAAAACAAAACATTTCTAAATCCTTGTGATATTACTCAAAAATCTTTCGAAGAAGGTCGAAAAATCAAACAATATAACTTCTAACCAATTAAGTATAATATGACCCATAGGATCACATCTTAGAACAAACATGTACTCATATAACTTGGTGGAATCAATGATTATTCCCACTACCTGATGTTCTACTTCACCATTGATTTAATATCATCAAATTGACCCCAAAAACATAAATATTAACGATATTTACCATCATCACCTTCAGGTGATGAATTAAATGGACGCAACTTTACCTCTAACTCGCGTTACAGCGAATAAGTACATAAAGTTATGATTTTTAGATAAGAAATCTAAAAAACAGCAAAAGAAAATTACAATACTAATAGTAGCAGTATTTCTATTTGTAGTAATACAATAGATAAAAGCAAAAAAATAAAAGTAAGTAGTACAAAAATTAAAGTCTATGTGTATGCTATATCAAATCATAAGACAAAAGCAAATCCCAAAAAAAAAAAGAACTAAAAAAGAAAAAAGGAATCATATTATTAGTTAGCTAACTAACTAAAATAATTATCAAATTAAAGGATAAAACATGTATAAATGAAGTAACAAATTACCTGAAACTTGGAATTATCTCAAGAACATCGAGAAATACAAGGAGTATTGGATTCTAGGAAGAAATAAATGTGGGAGAATCTTCCAACGAAACCCAGAAATGGAATCCATAATTTTTGACAAGTGAGAGAGAATTAATAATAACAAGACCAACGCAAGGTTAGCTTAAAAGATACCATCACCATTATTATATTTTATTTTTTGGGTTTATTATAACCGAGTATTCTATTCTACTCTCTCCGTCTCATAAAATATGTATTCCTTACTTTTAGTGGTTCCTACAAGTCAGATAAAGGATAACAAAGACGAAACTTTAAATTAAAACTAAATTAATTAACGAGTAAGTAGCAAAAGTAGGAAGAATTTTATGAAACGGATTTAAGATTTAAATGAGAAAAGAAGAGTACTCGTAGTAGTTAACGAAATAATTGTTTAAAAACTGATTTGTCGTAAACGAAGAAAATAAGAAATAGGTGGGATGTTATAATGTAATTGGACAAGTAGTGATAATATATAATAATGTTTTAGGAAGAATTTAAAATGAAGAGGATTCATAATAATAATAATAATAATAATAGTAGGACTGTAATATTTTTGAGTTATCATTTTGAATGATGAAGTAAGCGAATGAACATACATACACATCGTTATTTTCTCTCTCCTAATTTTCTTTATTTTTATTTTTTTTTTCTTTGTTGAAATTAATAATTAAATTGCTGTTGATGTTGATGATGGCGTCATATTTCCACTTTGTTGGTATATTTATATGATCATATCATGCGCACCAGGTCAGTGATAAAATATGGTGTTATCCTACGCGCACTGGCGCATGTTAGATGACCCTACAATAGGGTTGACGTTTTGGCGGGTGGATAAGACAATTATCCACGCGCTTATTTTGGCGGGTGAGTTTTTTATGTAGTTGGGGTTCCACGTATTATGTTAGCTATATTTACAATTGTTAGGTTTCGTGATAGATTGATTGTACGTATAGTAGTGTTGTTGTTAGTTTCGTGTTAAAGATACTAATTAATGAAATAAAGTGATTGTGTTTAAGTTTTTAACTTTTACAAGTAATTTAATTAATGATTTTGAAGATGTAGATAAATCATTTGTTGATTGTATATTGTTTTATTCTATGGTGTAAGAGGTAAGGTAAGTTTAGTGAAAGTATTGATAATAATTGTAAGGAAATTTATTTATTGTATTTTATGGTCTCATCTTTATTCATTTTCATACTTATATGCTAGTTCTAGCTTGATTGTGTTACTTTGTGTGTGATATGGGTTGTCTATATTGTATTGTTGCGGTAAATCTTTAAATCGTACTCAATACATTATGTTTTACTACTATCACATACTCATAGATAGGAAGTGAACTGGACTATTTTTTCCCTTACATAGGTAAAAATATAATGTTATTGTGTATAACTTTTTCTCGTTATTTTTTTAATTATTTGTGGGATCAAAATATTTCAAGTCACATATAAATGAAAAGTTTACATGAAAATGACTAATAGGATTCAGTGGATCATTTTGTGATACTAATGAGTACTTTAGAAATTAGAATATACAACAAGACATGGCAAGTGTTACATTAGTCATACCATATCATATAAACTAGACAAAAACAATTCAATAGTTCAATTATTACCATTACCAAATTATACAAACTAATTATCATAGATCAGTCTTCTATATTCATTAACTAAACTCAATCTTAGAAATTATTTGCACCTTAATACTCTATATCAAATTAGTTGCCAAACACTTCATAACTACTCATAATTCATAAAAAGACAAAAACTTTACATACATGTATTTTTTTTTTTTTTATAATCTCTCAAATATCTCCTTTATCCAAACGCCAAATTAATCTAGGGGGGCAAATAGACTTTCAACACTAGAGAGAGTATTAAGCAATAATTAATTAATAAAATAAGTATAAAATTAATGGATAAAATTAGTTAGAATTGAATTAAAAAAGTAATAGGTGCGTGACGATCACGCATTAAGATGCGTTTAGTGTTTGATTTGAAGCTTTATATCTTAATTCTTTATGTAACAGTAATATTAGAGCAATGGTAGTGGTGTGAAAGTGGGGGTAACGGATAGTGGGATCAAAGGGCCAAAAACACTTATATTCATGTCATGACTTTTGAGTGCACAGAAGCGTCATTATGTCAATTGATCATTCTTAATTTCTAATTTTATATATGTGCTTATTCATTATTGGTTTTTCTTTTTTCCTACCGGATCAAGTGATTCATCATGCACTTTGTTTTTCTTTTTTTGGTTCTATAAAGAAAGAATTCTTTACGAAGTTATACTCTTTCACCTCGTTCTTAAATAAAATTCTCATTTTTCCTAGATACGAAGGAAGTGTAATTGGACATGCATTGATGATTATTGATTAAGGCCGGATTTAAAAAAGAAAGAAGATAGTGAAAATAGTTGATAGAGACAATACTCCACTCAAATTGAGAAATGAAGTTTTAAGGTGCGTTATATTCACTTGATTGTTTTTAATTTGAACTTAATTGAAATAGTCTGAACTTATTAAGTTAATTATAGCGTAAACTTGGATAAACCTTCATAAAACTTACTCAAAACTTAATTTTTATAAATATATCTTATCTAGACTAATTAACTCTTACTTAAACTTATATTTCTTAAACTTAGTAAAATAAAGTGAATACAAAGCCTTGAATGATACACGAATTTTAGTGACTTTTTTTAAATGAGGCAAAAGTTTTAAGATACGTAAATCTTTTTTATAGACAGTTAGAATTTATTAATTGTTTTTCTTTTACTGTTTCGTAACCCAGTTAAGCTACGAGGGGTCATTTCTTTTCATTCGTGGTCTTCGGCTTCAATCTAGGAAGAAAAACAATAAGTACAGTTTTCCTTTATATGTTAGTTAATTAATTAGGTGGTGGCCTGACTTTTTTATATTATACTCCATATATAACAAATTTTAAAAGTCCTAACTTTATTGATTCTTATAGTATTCTATCTGTTTGAATCGAATCATGTAATAAAGTCTTTTTTACAATATTTTTTTCCCCAGTTGTCTTGAGAATCAAGTTTTCTATTAGTAACAGAAATATGAATTGAACAAAGTTAGCTAGTTGTACAAAGGAATAATGCCAATCCACTTAATAACCATCTCTACTATTCTTTACAACGGTCCATGTAAGTTACAACTTCATGCCAATAAGCCACGTCTTTTAGGTTGAAGATTGATAAGTTAATTTAAGTTAAAAATAACATTAGAGTATAAGTTTGACATGTACTCTGCATAAAATATAAAATGGATTCGATTTCATTAAATTAATTTATTATGTTCATTCTTGAGATCGATGTTTAATGTCCCATAATCTTTCATGTTCGATAATATATTGATTTGATTCGAACGGGAGTTAAATCTTAATCATATTTAATTTTTAACAAGAACTTAGTCCATTAGTCATCAAGTCTTGTACGGATTATTATATATGTTTTACAAAGTATTGATATTGAACAATCTCGCATGTAATATAATTGACACTATATATTCTTGAAAAAATATATAATAGGCTGTTGGGCGTAGTCTACGCAGACTTATAAAATTTTGAATAAGTATGATTTATCTGTATCTTTATTTAATCTTATGATTTACCACCACCAGATATTAATTTAAACTATTCTAATAAGCATTGGTTATGTTCGGGGGCGAAATAAGAATTTAAAATTTTGGAGGCCTAACATGCTAGCCGCCCACCAATAGTTTGATTTAAAAAATACAAATTAATGAAAAAATAGTTTAGTGTTATGAAAAAAATATGTATAGGAATATCAATGGTGAGATAGATTAATTTTGAGAAGCTGAGACCTTTTACATGCAAATGTGAGTCTTTGACCATTGTGAGACATATGACACCTATTATATTGTGATACTAGCTTAATTAACAATGTTAAGTTGTGACCAACTTTAGAATATAAAGGACCATGGAGGCTCCCTTTAGGCTTTACCTTCACCCTTGGATATGGTAGGATCGGATGTAATGTGGCATATGGATTAGACACGTGAAACATGAGAGTGTGCCCAAGGGTTGGACTAAGTCTAAAACTACATGATCCTTACAATAAGTCAAAGTACTCCATATCTATGCTTCTTCTCTAAAAAACAAAAAATACAAATCAACCATCAAACGTAGGTGGATCTTCTTAATACAAAGGAATTCTTCAAGCCTAATGATTTACATTTATTTTTCGAGGGATTTTTAAAGATCATGATGCAATAATAAAATTGGTCAAATGTGCAAACTTTTGACTAGGACTTAACATACCATACACAGAAATTTGAACATTTGAAATTGCTCAAGTTCCTAGCTTACAGTGTAAAGTTTGATATGCATCAAGTTTGGATTTGACCACGAAGTATACCATTTTCAAATTCATTAATTTGATTTTAGCTTGTAAGTGGTGTGCATTGTGCATTCCAGTGGATTAAAACAATATTCTCTTTAAATTACTTTGAATTTAATTTATTTTTGCACATAAAAAATAGTTATTTTGTTAAAAATTAACTATTATTTGAAGAACTTTACTTATGTTGTAGAATTATTATTTAATTAGGCTCATATATTACGAGTATATGCCGAATTGACCACCAAAATCCCAAATATTTGAAATAATCACATAAACCTAATTGATGAGCATCTATGCAATAAATCAAATAAGGAAATATAAGTGCTCGTTTGGTTCACATGGGAATTAACTTTCCATGGGAATTTATATTTCATGGGAAATTTTTTCCTTATGATTTTCCTAGGAAATAAGCTAAATTATTTGGTTGACACTATAGGAAATTGTATTTCCTAGGAAATTCAATTCACCAAGGGGGGGAGTTAGTGAGTAATTTCCCATGGGTTGTGGGAATTTGTATTTCCCTTAAAATTGCTACTTTCCATGTTTACCTAATTTCCCTCCAATCAAACACACCTTCATTTTAATACTTCCTAGGAGATTCTATATTCTATTTCCAAGGAATTTATCTTCCAACCAAACAACACAAGTAGAGTATACAAATGAAGCTTCAATTTGGTCAAGTAGACCCAAGTTTCAGAATTTAGACAAAGTGTGAGGCTAACCTTAATTTGATAATTCTAAGCATAAAAATAAAAAAAGGTAGTTTGAGACGAGACATGACAACAAAAAGATATCAAATTTGAGTAGAGATTTTTGTTATGGGCGAGGAGATGATGCATGTACGCGCAAATAAAGTGGGCTTTTCTTGTAACATTACAAAACCATCTTAGTACGATATAAAACGCAACATAACAAATAATTAATGGAGAAAATAGCTTAAATACTCCATACAATTAAATGTTGCTCAAGCGAGTGATCAGCCGGCAGTATTTAGCTAAACGTATCATTAATGGATAAAGTTTGACGATAGCTATTTTCACATAATATGTTAGAATGTGATACGTTGCTAAAATTATTTGTCTATAATCGTAATGTTTAGCCTTTCCACCCTCTTAATAGTTGAACTTCAATTTTCCACTCAAAATGGTATTGAACAAAATGTCATGATATTTGAGTTAGAAAAGTTTGGCAATAAACTTCCTTTAGTTAGCATTAAACGAGTCATTTATTTGGATTTGGGTTAGATTAATTTGAATTGGTTTGTATTTGGATGAGGGGGCATAACAAATCTGAGTTACTTTCGGTCAAGTAGTCATTCATTTTTGGGTCATATCATATTGGGTTTAATTTCGTTCTTGAACAATTCATACCATCACACTTCGTACTTAAATTCAATTGTGAGTCAGTTTTGACGGGTCTATCTAGACGTCTACCAACCGTCTAGTGCCAAGTAGGTGAATAGTTCGGAGCCGTATCGCATTCCGCCAACAGCGTATTCTTTGCGTGGAGCAACACACTAGTTCCGAAACCCAAGTGATCGGGCCGTTGAATCCAAAATTCAATTCATAAAATTTCCGATTCTCTCTCATCGGAAAACGAACACAATCACAGCTTCAGAGTAGAGAGAAAGAGAGAGAAGCTTCGACCTTCAAGAAACCCGTCAATGGCGGGCAACGCAGATGATGACGATGCAGCTCCTCTCATAATGTCGCCGCCATCTCCCATTCTTCCTACGGCCGCGATCGACATTGAAGCTGGTCCTTCTGAACAAATTCAATGCCGTATTTGTCTCGAAACTGACGGTCTCTTTCTCTCTTCTATTTTCTAGGGTTTCATGTTGATAGTCAACTTGGTCAATTTTTTCCAATTTTGCTTTGCGTTCACTGATCTTTCACAATATCTCGATTGTTAATCTGGAAATTGGCACTTTTATTTTTGTTTGTTACAATGCGTTTGTTTATTTTTCTGTTGTTGATGATCTCTGGCGTAATTTGAAATTGAATTTGGTGGATGTTGGGTTGATTTGGTCTAGAAATGGCGTGAATTCAAGAATCAAGCTTGATAATACTGTGATGTGATCATGATTTTTAATTTTCCAGCATGAATGATGTGAAGTGTTATATTGCTGATGGTTGTTTCGTTCGAAGCTTATGATTTTGTTGATTTGAATGGATAATTTTGGTTTTGATTGCTTGGACTTTTTTGTTATAGAAATAGAACTGAAATAATGCGTTGATTTTCTCAGGTAGAGACTTTATTACTCCATGTAAGTGCAAGGGTACGTCAAAATATGTACACCGAGAATGTTTGGATCAATGGCGAGCTGTGAAGGTATGTCATGGTTGTTGGCTTCCCTACTACGGAATCCCATTTGTGTAGTGCTTGATGCATTGTACTTCTAATTTGTCTCGTAATCGTCTTTATGGTCCTTTTATATCTTATTATTACTTCCTCCTAGTTTAAGTTTTATACCACCAACACCCCCACCACAAATGTTACTGGCTTTAGTATGCAGGATGAGTACAGTTTGTCTCTACTAGAAATTCCAGATGTGAATATTAGTTGCTATTAGGGAAAAGTTAGATACTTAGATTAGTAGTGGGTGCTGTTTTAGGTTTCTATTGTTGTATACTTGTATAGAAATTGGGAATTTTGATTCCACAATTTTGTGGAAGTATTACCTTATGAAAAATATTGTTCTGTCTATTCTGTTCGAAATTGGCCGAATTTTGATTCCACAATTCTGTGGAAGTATTACATAATGAAAAATATTGTTCTGGCTATTCTGTTTGAAATTGCTTGATACAGGTATGAATCTATTATTAATTTGGGATTGCTCAGAATCTCAACCATGATCCATGACTGAGTCTTCTCGTCCTGGTCTGATTGAAACCACCTCTAGTTGGGCCTATAACTTTTGCAGGCATGGTGGCAAATTAACATGACATGAATGAAGTTAGTTGACTCAGTCAGAGTTTGATGAACCAAGTCCCAAATGAGTTCTTAAAAAATTTGTAATTGGGAGCTAGAGATATCCAAGTGAGGGAATTGATTATAATTGACATGATGTGAAGAAAATTCTTAATTGAACTTGATTTCTTCAAGTTTCTATCGAATTCACCTTTACTTTTTAGGAAGACTTACCCTTTGTTGCACTTCTCCGATTATTTTCTAGTTGTATTTTCCTTTTCTAAATTAATTTTGTCTCATGTAATTGTCCCAGTCATAATTTTTTTTTTCGTTCAGTGTGGACTTTTTCTTGGCTGAATTGATGTTTGAGGTTTTGAGTTTCTCGCTTCCATTTTAGGATATGGGCATAATATTGTGTGAGCATCCAATGTGGCTTATGTATTAGTGTAATTCAGTTTACTTATTAGTGAGATAAGCCTATGAGTATTTAGTGGCACGTTACTCATGGATTATCTGGACTTCCCCATCTCATATTGTATGCATTTGTTGTATGCAGGAAGGGTTTGCGTTTGCCCATTGCACTACTTGCAAGGCTCCTTATTATCTGAGGGTTCATGCTCTTGCTGACCGAAAATGGCGGACCTTGAAATTTCGGTTTTTCGTGACGAGAGATATTCTGTTTATATTTCTAGCTGTTCAGCTTGTAGGTCACCCAGTTGCTGCATCTATTTCATTTATTTATTTATTATTATTTTTTGAATCTTCTTATAGTTAAGATCATTACACATTCTGATTTTGTCCAGGTAATCGCCTCACTGGCATATATAGTCTATATGATTGATGGCTATCAAGATTTTTGGCTACAGCTTTATTGGGGCTTTGATAAACACTTCAGCTTTTACTACATTTGCGGTAAAGTTTCCGGATTCATTTGCATTCTAGTCCCAAGAGTTACTTATTTGCTGATGGGTTGTCATTATACTTCGTATGATTTTTGAAATGGAATGCTGTTCGTATGTGCCTTGTTTTTTCTGTGATGGACTTTAGGCAAATGATATTTGACAACAAGGAGACAAAATTTGACATGTTTGAGACTTTATGTACATGTAGACGGCCTCCAAAAAGTATTTTAGTTATATGTTAAATAATAATTATCTAAATTGTTGAAACACAATTATTTAGAGCTAATACCAAATTTTGGTCCATGGTATGCGGCTACTGTGAAGATAAATTTATGTTTGCTGTTTATGGTGGAAAATTGTATTGGAAATGGCATTAATATTTCTGCATAGGCTGGTTAATTTGGCAATCAAAATTAGGAGGTAGAAAGTCATTGTGAAATAGATAGCGACACGTATATGAATTCTTTATCTATGGTATACCTTTTCATGATTTCAAAGTCATGGTTGAATCCTATCCAGTGGTTAGTCTGCTGTTGCAATGTCACTTGCTAATCATCCTGCTGAGGGATGATATCTTATATGGAGTATATCTCTTGCGGGTTTGCTCATAACTAGTGTGAAGAAACATTGGCTTGATATTTAGCCTTATGAACCCTTTATAACGTGTATAAAATTATATTTCTTTTCGAAGCCACTGCATATCTGTGTAAAATCTCTTTAGGTCATTACTCCGTAAACCTATACTCATTAGCACATGATCAATGTGGATTCGTCCATCTTAAAAGTCTTACTTGCCTTTTATATTTTATTATTATCTATGTGAGAAGGTGTGAAGGAAATATTTTTTGGAAATCTAATTATCTAGTTATATGATGCTTGCATTTTCTTTGTCACGTCATTAAACATATGCAATATGTTCTGCTCATATTGTGCTTCATGGCTTTCAGGTGCTCTTTTGTTTTTTGCTTTGCTTGGTTTATCGGGTTGTTTCATAACTTGTTATGATAGAAGGGTGCGAAATGATCTGGCACAACCTTGTCGAGAACTTTGTCTTTGTTGCTGCCATCCAGGGTATGCCAGTTAATTTCTTCTTCTTCTTCTTCTTTTTCTTCTTTTTTTTTTTCTTCTTTTTTTTTTCTTCGTTTTTTTTCTTCTCTCTAAATTCTTGTTATACCATTAGCTTGGTGTTTGTGGTCATATGTTACCGATTTTAAAACTTAGTTGTATGGAAAAATTATATGGAAATATATAGTTAAAATGCTGCTTTAAGAAGTATTTTTGCCTTTTGTACTTACAAACTAGCCCTTCATAGTAAGTCAACAAAGCCAATTATTTTCAGTAGTGGATGTATGAATTATGATTATTTACTCATTTGTTATTTGGATATGAACATTCTCATTAGCATGGAATAGAGGATATATTAGGTAAAAGGGACCAAATATTTAAAAGAAATCAAGTGCAAAAAAAGAGATTGAATCCTAATCACATGCTACCCACTTATATGCCACAACAAAAGTATTTGGAACTTGTGTGCCCTCCACAAAGGCATTCTTGCTAGAAACTACTATGGATAATTGGGGGTTTTGGGGGAGAGAGAGGGGGGGATTGCCATCTGGAAACCATGACCTCATATTGTCACTGAACTTGTCTTCTTTGAAGGAAAATATCACACAGTTGATAACTTGCTGTATATATTGAAACTGCAAATAGCAACTTTTGCCCTTGTCAATATCATTCAGAATGATTTTTTTGGAGGGGATCTACAGGTTTTTTTTTTTTTTTTTTTTTGCATATTGAATTATTGACTGTTATAATGTGCATTTTAATTTAAATAATTTTATTTTTTATTTATGATGCACAAGATCATGCCCTTTTAAGCTAGTGCCTTGCTAGACTTGGGCAGGATGTTTAGTGATTGGGCAAAGAATTTTTTGAACATTTAGCTAATATCTGTTCCTTTATGTAGACTATGCGCAGACTGTCATTTACCTGGAACGCTTTGTATGTGGACTGACTGTACTGCATGCTGTCAAGGCTGTGCCAGTTCAATTGGTGAGTGTGGTAGCTGTTTGGGAGGTGCTGGAGAAGCCGGATTACCGTTGTTGTTTATAATGGCTCTGATTGTACTGGGGCTGTTCACGGTGATTGGGATATTCTACAGTGTACTTGTGGCCACTATGGTTGGTCAACGAATTTGGCAACGACACTATCACATTCTTGCTAAAAGGATGCTTACAAAGGTGACATCTCCTTATCAATTTAGTGACACGTACGCATATAATGGTGATTCATTTTAAATTTTGATAAGAGACAGCTAATTGAATATTTTGCAATTATATTATACATTGGAAGTTTGCACTGGACTGTTGACATCCTAGTAAGCTTTCTTGTATGGATTCATTGTGCTAGAAATCAATATTTCATGTAAGTGGTGCTGCTAATTAGAATTTAGAGTTAGTTTAGTTTTGATACAAATGCTTCTTGATGGAATATATTATGCATTAATTAAGAAATGGTCTCAAGTTGGTTTAGGTCTAGGCATGCAAATCTCAAAGCTGATTATTTTCTTTATTGAGGGTATTGAGAAGCTGCTATTTGTCTTGTGTCTCATGTTGCCAATATTCTTTTTTTTTTTTCCCTTATTCGCACGTCTCTTTTTGTAGTTCTCAGGCATCATTTTTTTTTGTTTGGTTTGGGAATCATGGGATAGAAGAAGTGCGTTAAGATTAGAAATTTTTTCTTCCAAACATTCTATTCCAGGCAATTTATGACTAATGAGATGGTTTCGCATCTGTATTGAGTTGTGTAATTCAGTCTGTAATTCTGTATCAGTTGACTCTTCTGATAGCAACTTGTTTTTGGGTATAAATATTATTCTGAGATCACTTTTTGTGTTTAAATTAGTGAATAAAGGTTACTAGGCTGTTCAGGTCAGGAGTGGGGGCCGTGAGTGGCTTCCGGAAATTATCTTGTTGGTTCTACTATGGCACTAAGCACTTAAGCATGTATGGTGATGATGTGGATCTTTTTTGAGGTAACTGCAGAGTAGAATAGGGATGAAGCAAGAGATACGAGTGGAGGAGCGATATATGCTTCATTGCCATTGGCAGTGGGAAACAGTCACCAAATGAAAAATCTATTTTGTAATTTTGAAACTGTATTCACCCTCTATCTTGAAATAGTTCTTGCCTTGCCGTTGATTTAATATATAAGAGCTCTTTGCCAGCTATTTTTGTCCGCTTTTGGGTATTAGGCATAAAGATGAAGCTGAGAAAGGTGCAAATTTCAATATTACTAGTTTTTCACATGAATAATTTTACACCATGGCTGGTTTTAATTGCAACCTGTAAGATAAACGATAGCTGGTTCTTAAGCGATATATACACATGGGACCAAAGTTGGGGTATCTGTTTCTAGCCCCTAGGCCACCTGGGTGAAATATATCCCTGAAATCTATATAAGTCCTATTAGCACACAAACTCGTAATCTCAAGTTTGGAAGGTGGTGGAACTATCACTCATCACAACATGTGGCTCATGTTTTTGGTGGTAGATGGGATGGTGGAGCATAAGCTTTTGCTTATAAAATTCTTATAGACTTAATTTCCTTCTGCAAATGAATGCTTTGTTGTGTTTAAGCTCTTTTTTTTTTATTTTATTTTATTTTATTAAACTTTCTCCTTGAAATGGTCTCCAGGAGTATGTAGTTGAAGATGTAGATGGTGAGTTGCCAGGATCTGATTGGACTCCCCCTCCTCTCCCACCAGAGCATGTGCAACAGCTTAAATCTCTTGGGCTTTTGTAAGCTAATTTAAGAGAAGCAGGTAATGTTGTATTAGAAATTTAGAATGTAATATGGATGGCCAGTCAACTGATATATTGCTAATTCGTCATAGCAGTGTTTCGAAGAGAGCTCGACGTTTATTTTGTTTGATCATATACTAGGTGGTCGAATGATCCTTTATGGGAACAAACTTTGGTGATGGTTTTCACTTGCTCTACTGTCAGTACAGGTATAATCTGTTACCATGCACATACCGAGTTACCAATATGCATTACAAAATGATAGATTGTCATCTTTTGGCACATGAAAGTGCGATAGGTTTCATACAAGAGTATCTGGTTTGGGAAAACAATTGTAATGTCTTCTTGATAAAACTATATTGGCTCTATCTTTGGGGCTTTTCTGAGGGGTTAACAGTGCAAGTGTTCTGGTGTTTGTTTCCTCTTTTTTTTTTTTTTTTTTTTTTTGTGAGAATTTGATGCTGACAACTCCTGTAGATGTACATGTAGTCTATTAGTAACAACCATTGTACAAGTAGATTTTTCCAAGCCAAACAAAAGGGAAAGTAGTGACCAAGTGAACTACGCATTCAAGATTTACCCAAATTATGTATCGAACTATTGGGTAATTTATGTATTGAAATCAGTAACTTGCTTCAATGATTGCGTTTCCTCTACGTTTTTTTTTTCCCTCTCCATTTAGACAATGAAAGGTACAAAATGAAACTATAAAGCTGTGAATTGCGCAGTCAATAACTATCAATGTACGTACTACTACTTAGTTCTAAATTGTCATCGTTCTATCATGCACCAGTGCACCACCTTGAATTCCCATCTACCTGAGTACCAGCTCCCTCTCTCTTTCCAACTATCAAGGTTGCTGTTCCCTGTCATGTTAACCACTCTTCTCTTGGTCCCTTCACGTCAACTCCCCAAATTACTGCTTCCTGTCGCCCTGGAAACTAGTACTGTAAATTTAGAAAAAAATAAAGTAAAAAAATCAGCAGGGTGGAGAGAAGTGAGGGGGAGAGGGTAGGATTCATGTTCAGCCCGTGGACCATTATTGGCATTACATTCTTTCGATTTTGTTGGAACCATATTAGACCGGAATCTCTCATAGAACTAGAATGCCGTGTGACTTGTGTTATTGTGTAGTTATATTCTTAGAGCGATATGTTAAAATAAAAACTTACTATACAACCGTGATATTTGCATGTACTAGTAAGAGTTTGTAGACCCACTTGGCAAATGTAGAAAGAGGTGCAGACTGCACTCTCCGCAGAACAACACCCAAAACTAAAAAATTATAGTATATACTCGTATGGTACAAATCGGAGGGAACAAATTCATACCCACCATAACAGCCCACTGGAATACACATGCAACTGCTCCCAACAGTCTCTATCCATTCAAACATGAGCACGATTTTCCTTGCTTTCACTTATTACGATCAATTTTAAGATAATTTGAGCCATTGAGGTGAGGAAGGAGGAGGATTTGGAAATTTCTATCCAAAGTGCTCTAAATGGAGTTTGATCACAGGACTTTATAATCGTGAGATACTGAGTACTTTCTTTGTTTTTTTCAAGTGTCCCAATTTGATTGACGCACCTACCAAATTATACAAGTTAAACATGTAAATAATGAAAAAGAATTAAAGGATGGCCGTTAATTATACTATTTCGATATGAAATTATTTATACTAGTGTAAAAGTTAAACTGACGCACTTATAAAAACACTGGTCAGTGCTGAGTGGGTGTACAAACCTTATCGATGGGCATCCACCGGATACCGAAGAACACGTTTGACGTCATTGATAGCATCCACCGTATGCATGCACATTGGTAAACAAGAAAATGGGCGGATGACCAGAACCATTATCCAAATACCATCGTCCAACTAACAATATAATAATATACCAAATTAATACAAGTAATTGACAAAAGCCAAGTGCACGTTGAATTTTTCCAACTTTTTCTTAGTCTTATCCATAATTTTCACCGACTATATATATACTCAACCAATTTGCTTTGTTTCCTCATCATAGTACACATAATTATCTCCTAAACAAGTTTTAAACAAGTAATTAAGTTTGTGTTCAAGCTAGAAAAGATATGGCAGATATTGCTATGTTAGTTGCTGAAGAGTATGAGAGGAGGGTGAAGATGATGAAGAAGATAGGTGCTGATGAAGCGAAAACGACGTCGTATTTGGCTTCAATTGAAAGGTTGAAGGAATACAAATTGTTCGATGAAACCCACATACAAATTAAGGTTGTTGATCCAAAAAGTGAAGTGGGTGTTGCTGCTCTTGATGGGTCATTTTCTGCTTAGTTAAGAAATTATTGTTCTGTTTTTTTCTTCCTTTTCTTCATTTTGGTGTACGTAGTTGTAATTAATTGTTCATGTTAATATGTAATCTTAAAGTTGTATTGATTAGGTTGTTGAATCTTGAATCTGAAGAAAAGGGTTGGATTAGTTTCATCTTTGGATGGTTATTATTCTTTACTTCTTTAGTCGTAAATATGTTGTCATATACAGATTTGATTTTTTTTGGTGTTCCACCCATTTCATCCTTTGAGCTAATCCGGATTCGAAAATCACTTCAACGACCATATTTATCTAATTTCACAATTTGTTAAATGTTGGTGTCAATTTTTAAAATACATTAATATTTTCCCTTAAATTACTTGCCTAAGCACTGAACAATTACTATCTTCATTCAAATCTAGTTGTTACGGTACATTCTAATCAGTGTTAATATTGAATCGAGTGAGAGATTATGATTTCAGTTTTAGTACAAGTTTTTTTTCGTGGTGGTAAACTAGAAAGTGGTACTAATAACTAACACACAGTTTTTCAAGTCTTAATAATTTATGATACTCTTTCTAGTTACCTTCTTCGTATTAGTTAATAATGGTTTATTCGACAAGATTCGACTCTATCTACATTACTTCTAATTAAATTAATGAGAATAAAATATACAATTATATACATATGATGACAAGTTTAATGTTACATTAATAAATAACACCATCCAACACATAATTTTGTGATAATTCTTAAACTAATAATTATTGTATCGTTATAAACAGCAATGCTTATAATCCTACATTATAATGGATCTTGCTAACAAACGCCTCCAGAACGTTAGATAAGCATTTAAAAATTACCTAAAATGGTATTAATTAAGGAATATAAGACAAAATCACACGTTGATCGGTGTATTTAATATTCATTTTAATATTATATTTCTAATTTTAGTTATTTTATTATCTAACGGTCCCTAGGACGTTCGTTGGCTTTTGTGCATTATAATTAGTGTTATCTTTTGTGGGGCCTTTTGAAAAAAAAACCAATTTTAATTAAATATAATTAGGAAAAATAATATCAACATCTTCACAAAAAAAAAAAAAAAAGTATCTTCTCTTCTTTCTTCCTCAACAACCTTCTACAAAAATACGCAATCAATATTTTCTCTCTCCTCCCGTTTTAATGGCGGACAATAACCAACAACCACCAGTAGTTCTAATCACTGGTTGCTCAGATGGCGGCATCGGAAACGCTTTGGCACGTGCTTTTGCGGCGGAAAACTGCCACGTGGTAGCCACTAGCAGATCTCTGACAACCATGTCATCATTGGAACAAGATCCTCGTATTACAGTCAAAGAACTGGATGTGTTATCCGAGGATAGCATAAATCACGTGATTTCCAGCATTTTGGATAAGTTTGGAAGGATTGATATTCTTGTTAATAATGCTGGTGTTCAATGTGTTGGTCCTCTTGCTGAGATCCCTATTTCTGCTATGCAACGAACATTTGAGAGAAAATACAAGTTGATATCTGATATCAACTTGTATTGTTAATATCAAGGGCATTTCGGTCTATTTTCCATTTATATGATGGGCAAATTGGTATTTCCGCAGTTTACATGGCTCTTCCCGTAATGAGTTCCCCGTTTTCTCCAATATTGACGTTAACGATGGACGTTAGTTTATTTTCTCTCATTGGAAAGGTCGCAACTCATTCTTCAATGGTTAAACGAGGAACGCAGACCTCAATTCCGGCGCCACTATACCGAAGTATCTGATACTGAGACGTTCACATAGTAATGCAGGTGACATTGTTCCGTTTGTATTCGAAGTGGACTGGACCAATGGTGGTGAATTTTGCCGGCGACGACATGGCTGCCTCGGTTAGTTTGATTTCGTAAAATTAGGTGATTGAACTTATTGAATTTGGATATTGTTGTATAATTGATGATTATCGATTTGTACTGGAGTATTGGAATGTATGTGTGGATGCAATTAGGATTTTAAGCTTTGTTATTCCTGATTATCAATCATGATAATCATAGAAATTGATGGTATTCAACTAGGATTATAAGTTTTGCGATTGAATTGTTCAAAATTTAGATTGACAACATTTCTCCGATTAGATATACACCGGATAATTTCGTAGCCTAGATCCAACTTCTGATTTGTGTTTTTGTGGAGATTAACCTGGAGCTAACAGAATCATCTTCGTTTTCTCTCTCATTAAGTTTTTTGATTTGATTTTCTCTCTCCTCCAACCCAGATCTGAGTAAAGTAAAGGGAGTAAACGTCGTTACTCTTCCCGTCAATTGAAGATCCGTAACATGTTTTGTAAAAGAAATGAAAACAACGAAGCCTAACTCAGCTTTCCAATACTTTATGAATACTTTCCAAAAAGTTAGCCTATTATTTACGAGACTGCCATTATATTAACATTTTTTGTTGATATCTGATATCAATGGGGACAGCCTCAACATTTGATACCAATGTTTTTGGTAAAACATCGAGTTTTTGCGATTGTATATTTAACAACTACGACTGTCTGTTCACTTTTAGTTGCAACGTTTGAAATTTGTTATTTCGTATATTTTCATTTGACCGCATTTGGTGATTTATATCTATCACTTAAGACTAAACATAGTCGGGAGACTTTTGTTAGATTCATTTCAATATATGTTTTCATAATTTTTTTTGATATTTTTTAGTGATTCTGTCATTAGAGGTCTAGAGATGTGAAGGGTTTAAATTATGTATTGGCAAATGTGGGACTCAAAGCGTTGCAACTAAAAGGGAACGGAGGAAGTATGAAATGTAAACAGGTCTGTCTGATTGAGTTATAATACTGTATGTTTTATATGAACAGGTACCATGAGATTGATACAAGGGGTGGTTCCGAACATGGCGTTGAGAAAAAAGGGAAAGATAGTGAATGTTGGGAGTGTTACTGTATTGTCACCTTTACCATGGGGAGGTGTTTATACAGCGTCAAAAGCTGCTATACATGCTCTTTCAGATTCTCTAAGGTTTGTGCTCATATAAAGTTGTATTTGTTATTCATTCGAGCAGTATGGTAATGATGCAATTAATTTGAAATTACTGAACTAATTAACTGGTATCATCTGAGAGAAATTGCCTATTAGGCACTCTAATAACCTACAGGCTACAGATTTGTTAGAATGGTGATTAGCACCCTTATTAAATCAGCTGCGTGGATATGGGTAGGCCGGTTAGAGGGTTAGTGTGTTCTGAGCTAGGTACAACCTTGGAGAATAACTTTGTTAGATTAGAGATAATGATAGCTACTTTTCATGCTAGAAGTATCTCTGAGCTCAAAAGCTGTCAGAAAAGATTACAGAACTTTCTGACAAATTGTGCTTGTAGGTACGGATATTCTGTCTGAAGTACAGTTGGTATCTCACTCTCTCAGTCAACATTTGGTAGAATTCAGAGTTTAAGCTTTAGGAAACAGTAATATGGACTTTATAAATGATCTAACTGTAAAACTTGTGAGCAGTCACGTATGTTCGAATCCCTAGACTCCCAGTACACGCAGCAGTAATGTAACTTCATAATGTGATCTGAATGTAAAAACTCTTGAGCAGTTTGGTATCCTCGGAGGTCTGTTGGCCTTCTGATGCTCGAGCCTAACAGAGGTCTCCTTATTGCGTCACTCTGATAGGAATCATAGGATCATCAGCCTTTTTCCTTTTTTTTAGTCCTGTTTTATGAGCCCCTTTCCCATGTTTGTAAAAAAGTCAGAAATTTGGTGATTATTGCTTGAAAATCTTGCCATTAACGGCCTAATAGAGTTTGATGTCAATAAACATGCTAGAAAATACGAGGAGAAGAATTTGTAGAACATTGAGTTTTCTTTTGGGGTTATGTCCGTTTGTAGTTTGTACATATCAAATGACTGCTAGAAATCAATTGTATTATTGGCCTAGAAAAAGTTGTTCACTATTAACTTGTAGTCTTCTACTCCATTGCGCAGGTTAGAGCTTGGGCTTTTAGGTATTGATGTTATCATTGTTGTACCTGGTGCTATCAAATCAAATATAGGGAACACCGCCATTGCTACCTATAGCCAATTTCCAGAGTGGAAGCTATACAAGCAATATGATGCAGCTATACGCGAAAGAGCTACCATTTCCCAGGGCCCTAAGTCAACACCAGCAGAAGAGTTTGCAAAGAAAACTGTCACTCAGATAATGAAGAAAAAACTGCCTGCTTGGTTCTCCTATGGCCATCAGTCCACTGTGATGAAAATTATGTATTATATGCCAATCTTTGTCCGGGATTTCATTATGCGGCTTGTAATGAAATGCTGATTTGTTAGTATAAGAATTTTGTATTACTCCTTTTAACGTTGATTGATGCCTCCATTGATCATAGCTACGCGAGTCTGGTGATCTGGTCTAGTATTCTGCTCACCCAAAGTTTCTCAACAATCTTGGTGTAATCATCCTGCCTTATGGCGAATTACCAGCAGGCTCAGGTGTCATTCGCTTCACAAAAATTGGGTTACCTTCGCTGCCTATCAGGACAATAACAGAGGATCAAAGGAAGCCTCGCTTTTGTTAGTTTATTTAGCAAAAAATTGAATGCATAACCACAAGGGTACCTTCAAAATTATGTTCATAACTTATTTTGAAATAGTGTTTGTACCAATATAAATGATCAATTAATCCCCTATTAACAAAAAAAAATTATTAGGGTTTTTTCTTGGTTCCTTTTAGAGTTTCTCTCTTGTGAGGGTTTTCCTAGCCTCCATTGCTAGATTTTTTCTGTTTTTTTTTAAGGTTTTCTTCTCTCTTTTCTCTCCATCTCCTTTCTTCTTGGTCTCAATTGTGAATCGAAGCTTCTACTGGTAACCAAAAAACATTTTAATTGCTTTCACTAAATAGATCTCATCCTTGTGATGATGATTTTTCTCTTGTGTTTTTTTTTTTGTTTATATGACGAGAATTATATGTTAATGCCGAATGACTATATTTTATTAATGAAATCCTTTTCTTGTCAAAAATAAAAAAAAATAAAAAAATCATTAAGTTCGTTTAATCCATCAATATTCCATAACTAGATGAAGCCCGTGTATTTTTTTGCAACTTATATTCGCATTTAATATTTTTATTTTATTTATTTTAAAATAAATTGTGAATTTTCTCTCATTCATTATATATTAAGATGAATTTTCTAATATGAAAAGATAATATTTTATATTTAATTAATTTAAATTTTAAAATTTCATTCGCCAATTTTACTTATGACATTTGAATTATTTAAGCCTAAAAGAAATTACAAATTTCTTATTTAATTGGAATTAATGCCTATTTATAATAATAACAAATCATAAGATGTAATCAATTCATAATAAAGTTTATTATTAGATATGGTAAATTTTGTTAACACAGAAGTTAATCTTTAAGACGAATAAAATATATTTTTATAAAATATTTTATTATAATCACTTGTCATATTATTATTTTTATCTAATCTATTTTTTTTTTTAAATATCAATTGAACGTTAATTTCATTTTTTTAAGGTTAATAGTATTTTTTTATATATATGTAAATGTAAGAAATAAAATAAATTGTTTCTTTTCTCTTAGATAAAATTTTCAATTTAAAAAGATAGTATTTTATTTTTATAATAAATTTAAATTTTTAACTTTAATCTTACGTGGCGCTTCAAAATAACAATCCTACGTGTATACATAACGCTCTAAAAATACTAATTTTTTAAAATTCAAAATCCTATGGCTCTCTAAAAAAAACTCCCCTATATATATATAAATATATATATATATATATATATATATATATATATATGTATACTAGTTTTGTGCCTGGACGATGCCCAGATGTTTGATAAAATTTTGAAATAATTTATTTACTTGAGTGTTAAATACGGTCAAATAATTCGTTCTGATAATGTAGGATATTTAAACATATGATGTCATATGGCTTATATTTATATAATAATATTTTTTTTGTAGTTTTGTTTATAAAGTTACTATTGACTTGAAATTATTTTTATTGAACTTAAATTATTTTTACTAAACTGAAAGTATTTTTTACCAAACTAAAATTAATTTTAACGAATTCTATATTATTATTTAAAATTAATTAAATAACAATACATTTTGTAAACGGCTAGCCACACCATCTAGCCGGACAAAGTAACCTCTATAAAACCGATCGAGTAACCCCTGTAATACTAACTGATTAACCTCAAACACTGACTAAGTAACCCCTATCTATAATACTGATTGAGTAACCACTACAACATTGACTAAGTAACCCCTATAACACTAATGAAGTAACTCTTGTAATCGTTGGTGACACGGTTAGGCTAGCTACATATAAAAGTTTGTGATTAAATATATTATAAATGAATCTTATTTTATAGAACTTTTTAAAACGAATTTGATGATGGAAATAAAATTGAGTTATAGAATATTTATTAAAAGTTATGATTAATTTTGTATATATGAAATATTAGAATTCTCATCGATAATAAAACTCTATACAACATTTTTATCTTAAAAAATCTATCCAAAAATCGGTTACTTAGCACTATATGTGTCACAATCATACCTATTTCTCCTACGTGGCGTGACATTTGGCGAAAAACTAGAATGTCAAGTGTCGCTGCCTCGTGGTCTGACTGCGAGACCGGCTTATTGTAATTTTTTTTAATCAGGAGCAATATTGTAGTTAAACGAGTTATAAATGAACAAAATTTACTCGTAGGACCTTTAATTCAAGAGTGAGTCAAGTTCTAACAAACGGATTACAAATGTAGCTAAAGATCGAGATTTAAAATCAGAAAACATGGGCATTAGATACAATCTTAGACTCTGTATACGAGAGTAGTAATACGAGTACATAACATAATAGCTATTTGGCTAATGCTTACCCGGCAGGGCCAGCACCGTGCTTGTTTCCTTCAAAGTTCAACTCTTTAATCTTTATGAATGTGTAACACCGTTTGAGATCTGTGAAACTACTTGATTATTTCGAACATTTCTATCTCATCACCAATCACATTAGTTGCCTTGCTCAGATACTTACATATTGGGTGAAGAACGAAATTATTCAAATTTTAAAACAAATAATGGTTAAAAAATTGTCACAAATTTCTTAACTATGAGAGCAAATCCAGCACCAAATAAGTCAACTTAAGTTTTCCAAACTATGTGCTATATTTCCCTATTATCAATAAAACTACCTAACCAAATATGCTTTTTATGCATACTAATACTTTAACACTAATTAAGGTTAGCAACTGGGAAACTATAGGGACCGAAATCCTAATCAGGCTTAATTAGTAATTACACATTACACAGCTCTACCTGCACTGAATCAACAGTCAAGAGCTACTATCCTAGTACCATTATTCCTTCCTGTATTTAATGTATGAATAAAAGCTCAACCTTTTTCCAACTCTCATGTCCCCCTTCTGAATGAGGACATCTTTGAACAAGGGAATGCTTCAATAGGGAAAAAAGGAGTCCATCTAAAATAATTATCACAAACAAATTTGAGAATCCCCATCATTGAAGCTGATGGGTTTGTGTATAATACACCATACCAGGTGGTTGAAGAGGACGAAAACTTGGAGGAGCTGGTGGTTGCTGTTGCATCAACATCATTGATTGTTGTTGTGACAATGGAGCTGATTGTTGTGCCATTGGCATCATCTGCTGTTGATTCATTTGCATTTGGTTTTGAGCCATAGGCATCATCGGATGCATGACATGAGGTGGTGGTGGGCCTGGGGGAGGAAGGCCCCCATAACCATAAGAATTGATCCCTCTTGGTGTTTGGGCATACTGTTGGGAAGTTGGATTTGAAAGTAACTGATACTGGGTCTGAGGGTTTGGGCTCATATTTTGCATGTTTTGCTGGTTCACCAACATTGATTGATACTGATTCGGGGGAGCAGCTGGCAGTGAAACTGATGGTGGCTGCTCCTGCTTTGACATAGAATTAAGGGCCGAACTGACAGATTGTGAGGGATAAGAACTCGAAACTGAGTTTGTTTTAGCAAGGCCAGCTTTCTTCTTAGCTTCTTCAGCTGCAAATGTTGACAGGACAGAAGTCATGATCAACTGAGATGAGCTAGAAGCAGTGAGTTTGTCAGCAACCTCAGCTGCAATGTCTGCAGCAGTCTTCTTGGATTTTCCCGCGTTGGCATTTGGAGTTGCAACATAATTTTCATCATTGAGCCGCTTTCGCATGTTATTAGCCTCCTCAGCTTGTGCTTTTGCAACCTGAACATAAAGATAATCCAGTTATTAATGAATTTACTTTCCAGAATCAAAATCATCAAATCTCTCCACCTCATATCAGCTCAACACAGCTGCAAGTCTGGAAGTAATAGTTAGTGCCTTAGTGGTGGCGTGGTAGGTAAGGCTACCAACTTTTCTTTTATATCTAACATATATAGAGCATAAAAAATAAGTCCAAATATAATGAAATAAGAGAACATGAGGGTCTTTCAAACATCAACTACAGGACATCTATTGAGGCCATGAGGGTCAAAGAAGCAGAAGAGTAAAGCTCTGTTCTAACTTATAAAATAAATTTCAGCAAAAGGGATGAGACATACATAATACTTACAAGAGTTCCCACCAAGAGGATCAGGGATAAGATATACAGAATACCCAATCAAGTTCTCACCAAGAGGATTAATGTTGAGAGATACAGGACAAGCCTAAATTCTGCAAAAGCAGAGGCAGCTATATGCATACAAGTATTACTATTACTGTTACTAAATAGTATTATTATTGTATCTCTATTGCCTGTCCTCTCATCAATCTATAAATCAGAATTAAGGTCAAAGTGTATACTTTCAACCATTGCTATTTGCACAACCATGTAAAAGAAAACCTTACAGAAGCAAACACAATTATCATAATTGTGAGTGACAAGAGCACTAGCAAGTACCTGCATTTGTGTACGAACATTCTCCAATTCAGATTCCTGCCAATGTCAGACACAGTGATCATATGTTAGACCAGCTAATAAAAGACCAGAGCTAAGAAAATGGTATCCATTTCTTTCCGATTCTTAAATTTACTCATCTTTACAAAAAAAAAAAAAAAAAAAAAAAAAAAATTAATCAACATTTCTTCTGCCTATTGTAACTAAAAATAAAAAAATCATCTGCCGGTCGTAAATAAAAAGCCTTAATTCATACCTGCTCTTGCAGCGTTTCTTTTAGCTGAGTAACAAGCACTGCTCTATTTGCTTCAACTGATTTCAGTTTCTCAACACACTCTTTCAAAATAGCCTCATCCTCCTCCAATTGTTTGGCCAAAGTTTTTCGCTGTGGATCCTTCGCTGAAATGTAGATTATCACGCTAAGCTTTCCTCATAACAAGAAATGCATCATATTCCACTAATAAAACAAATTTGTTCTATATTAAACACCAATCGGCATTTATTTTCATAATGGATACAGCAAATTAATTACAATCCCAGCAAATCTACACTTTACCTTGAGCACAAGCTTTTTCAACATCATGATCTATTTTCCTCACACGGTTAACTGCAGACTTGCACCTACTCATCTCTGATTCTTCTGTGAGATGTTCATTTAGAACTGAATGGAAAGCTGTCACAATTTTCTCTGCGGGGCCCCCAATAGATAATTTCTGTATCAATAATTGTGAGTTGCATGATGATTAAAACTTGTGTTAATAACAAGAGAATAAAACAAAGTATGGACAATCATCAGGGTCAACAATGGCCTCAGCACATAACAATAAATAATAAAAAAAAAAAAAAAGGGTTATCACAAACATGAAACCAACAGGATAGTAGGATCTCACCGTCCTTATGGAGCGTGAATCCCTTCGTACAATCTTGACTGTCCGTGATCGCTTCTTACTGAACTCAAGAGGAGGAAGTGCCTCATCTTTAAGCATTATATCTATCAGATTTTGTGCCTTGTTCCCAAAAACTTTTCTTTCATCCCAAATTGTAACCTGCAAAGCACAGATCAGAGCTTGGAATATGAATAATCATTTCATAAACTACACATGCTTTAATTCAAATTAAAAATTCTATCAAGTTTAATAACTTTAGTAGTATAATAATTGAAAGTAAACTTAAGATGTTCAGAACCAGAAAATAATTCATTCCAAAAGTTATGTGATACAAAAGCAATATATCGCAATTATAGGAGCAAGAATGTATAAGGCATACCAATCTGGAGACAACCTTCTTTCCTTGATCATCACCTTTGTTATGGACATCCTTGAGAGCCTGAGGAAGTACCTTCCAGAACTCAATAACAAACTCATTACCTTTACGTTTGCTGTTCTGTAGTATGTCATTGGCAAGATATAGAAGGGGAACTTTCTGAGTCATCTCAGAACTATGGAACTGTTGGTTCCATGTTGCTACAACCACTTCAGCTTTGCTTCGGTGAAATATACACCAGTGCGACAATGCTATTTAGGAGTTAAGGTGACAAGCATTCTAAATGACTTGCACAAACAATAGATAAAGCTAATAATTTAACCAACAATCTTTCAGCGCCATTATGGAGATGACAAGAGCTTCAAAACATAGCAGAATCCAAGCAAGAAAAACATACATATGAAACATATACATGAGAAACTATTTGTATCAGCAATAATAATGGCTTAGGGTGTGACAAACACAACTTAGAGATTTGAAAGAAACCGAAGATTGTATGCACTTCTACAGTGGCTATTATATCTTATGTAAAAAATAGAAAACTGATAACCACAACTCTCCAAAACCTCAATCCTCAAAATCTATTCATTCTCTCCTAATAAAAGGAACAAATCTCTCTACCAAAATGAGAATAAATAAACTTCCCATACACCCTATATAGCCCATGTTTACACCAAAAATGGGCGAACAAAATAAATTCCAATAACTTCCGATTTTGCTACCAAGATTGGCTTACTGGACTACCACAGATACTCTAATTAAGCCTAAGAAAGAATATTTCCTCATATGTACAGCATAGTCTCATTCTATGCAGATTATTCTTTTAAGGCAGTGTCCAACAAAGTGCATTCTTGTTGCAACAATTGGAAAAGTTCACCATAGTAAGTGCTTGCACCAGAAGAAAAGGGCTGCTAAGGAGAACACTAAAATATTCATCATTAATCTCGGCAACCTTGCCTATTAAGCAACCACACTTACATTTGTTTTCTAACATGAAGACTTAGCCCTCAATGGCATGGTATAAAAAATATATGTCAGATAGCAAGAGAGGAGATTAAAGTATTAAACATAGTTATATGTAAGCAATACTTAAGCTGGCAATCATCATAAATTGCTACAAATGTCCCAAAATCAACCACATCGTAAATCAAACAATTTCCTTGCTGCTTATCAACTTGCTTGAAGGTCTTCTAGATGGAAAATTCAAGTGAAAATTTGAACACAAAACCCCTTCACATTTTCCATGGTCTTCCTTTACAGTTTACACCACCACATACCTTTTCTAGAATGCTAATTGTTGGCACCAAAATGTATATCAGGATTTCTCTCATCACTACTCTGTACATTTAAATTCATAAAATCCAAGATTCATGACACCAAGTATCTAAATAGAACCAAATCATTCGGTGAAGTAAATACAATTAATGCATGAAAGGCATGAAAAGATGTTCTAACTTTGAATAGTGTTGAAGTCCACCCTCAATTTGATAAATATCCGCAAACCGTTGATCTCCTTTGAATCTACACAGCCTAAATGTAGAATCAAGTTTATCTACGTATTCATTGCCTATAGTAATCAATAAAACACCTCAACACCTCCACTACACGTGACCATACGTTAATGTTTCGCAACAAAAAAATATCCACATATAGGTCAGGGGATTATCAACAAATCCATTGCCTACAATGATCACAATCGAATATAGAATAATAACACCTCCACTTCACGTGACCATACGTTTTCATTTCACAACACTAAATATTGTCTTGAAGACTAAAAACACAAGGAGTATATAAAATCAAACCATCATCATTTACTACTGGGTTTGGCCACAGAGTAGTACAGCTACAAATTCATTGCCATTACCACCATTTAGAAGTTTATAATCGCCTACCAAACGAGCTGTAAATAGATTATACAAATCATATAAAAAAATTCAAGAAATACCTCACCAGTCACCACTAAAACAAAGGTAAATCAAGTAACAAACAAATGAATTCATAGCAATAAATTAAACATGGAAAACTTCAAAAAAAAAAATGGCATTAATTCCAGCAAAAAATAGAGAAAAAGAAGGATACTTTCTATACATTGTTGAGTGCTATTGAGCTTGGATAGCTTATCAGCTAATATCTGTTCACTGAAAACACTATTCATCCCAGCAAACCTCAGATTCTTTGCAGTACAAAAATGAATTAAATTTTACCGCAAATGAAGAGCTTTTCGGGTGAAAGTTCTTCGATTTATTGGCTTACAAACTTTCTTTCTCTCTCCTCCTGGTTCAATTGAATTCATGAACCAGAAAACCTAATAAACCCTCGGAATTGAAGCAAAACATGGAATTCCAACATCAATTATTTTTTGATTTTTCCAAAATTTCAACAACGGTATACAAAACTATTTCAATACACAAATCAGCACATTCGATTTATACAAAAAAATAAATTAAGAATGAAATTTGGACAACAAAGAAAAGAACAGCAAAATTACAGAGGAGAAATTGGGAAATGAATTAAAACCCTTATGATTTCGAACAAAGACGATTCCAATGAAAGCGAAAACAATGCAAAAGGCGAAGAAATCGATTGACTGAAATCAGTATTAATTCAATTCAACGAAGATGGAAAAAAAATCAAGAAATTTTTCAGAGATTCAAGGAAGAAGAAGAATTTGAGAGAGAAAGGTAGAGTTGAAGAGAAGAATGAATGAAGAGAGTGAGAAATCAATCGAAGAATTGAGATTTCGAAGGTTTTAGAGAGCCGCAAATATGACAAGAGTTGAGAGTGTTGTTGCAGAGGAGAGAGAAAGAGAAAGAGAAAAGAGGGGAATTTTAGATTTTAAAAAGAGTTGAGGATGTCTGTGAATGACTATAGGAAAGTGAGAAATTCATGTTCTTACTAATCTCCAGAGCATTTTTGTGTCAAGTTTTTCAACTAGAATTTCTTCCATTGGATCTTCTCATTCATCATCATTTGTCCCCCTCTAGTGCTTGTCATAAGGGTTTTATGATATTACGATTTTGCCTTTGTGAGGATCGACATTATTGGAATCTCTGATCTTAATTTTGTTCGTAATGCGGGATTTTTGAATTTAATCGGTGTTATTTAAATCTATTGTCCCGCTAAAATTATCGAGATTAAGGTTTTTGACCCAAGTTGGTGGGATTTTATCGATGTAAGTTACAATTTGACTACCTACCAGAGAATAAGTTGCTTGACTCTTGTGACAACCAACCACTTGATCTAATATTTTTGAATGCTTAGTTGACAAAAGAATGTGTCTACGATATAAAAATATAGTGTTTAATTCAACCATAAAATTATACGAGTGATTTGTTAGAAAATGATACAAGTATACTGGTTGACTTTTATTTTCAAACATGTGCATGTTGCTAACTTTAAAGTTTAAACTGTTGCATTTATTTGATTTTATCAAGTGAAGCATGTAAAAAAGAATATTTTACAAGCGTTTGTTGTGGCGAACTTTTTAAGGGTGATTGTTGGAACATTTTACTAATCAAACAAATTTGTGATATTAGCATTTTATATCATCAACAAACAATTGAAATGGGATTACAATTAAGTTGCATGATTTTGACAATATGAATAGTGGAACTACCTTAAATGACACTTTGTCGACTTCGTTATTCCCATGTGTCCCATATAAGTCTAAGTTCGGAAATTAAAAAACTAAATCGCTTGGATTGATAATATGAAAATAAACACATAAATAAATAGTCACAAATTTTACTAGTATATGCATATCACTAGTTCTACTCGTACGGGTTTGGCTTAACAAACTTCCTTAGTTTCTTGCCTAGAAAATAGATGTCCTGTTGCTATAACTAGAATTTGTTTACAATTACCAAAAATCTAACTTCAGTACAAATGCAAAATGTTATGATGTTATGATTTACAAGTCAAGAGGAGCTCCCGATGAAATCATAAATTTGATTAACTATATGTTAGATTAATTTACTTTACATCTGATTTCAGAGCTCTTATTAGAGAATTAACAGGTTAGGGAGATTCAAAGGCTCCGATCTACCACCCATAGTGCCATATATACATCGAATTCAACAACAGCGGGAAAGGATGCCATTCAAACAGATACGGGGATTATGTTTGATGACTTTCATGTTGGAAATTACAAGTTTAGCACTCCTGCAAAAGACCACATCAACCAGCAAACAAACAACAATTTACCTTTGTCAACATTGTCATAAACTTTGAAACCATTAAGTAAACTTCCCGAGTTGGCTGCAGCATCAAACAGGAGGACGTGCATGTAGTTGGACAGATAAGAGTCTGACATACTGCTTGTGTCTGAAGAGTATGAACATGCTACTGTATATAACAAACTCAAATTCTTAAACAAATTAACAACACAAGTAAAATCAAATTATGTCCTACAGAAGGTTTCAAGAAAAACAGAGTAATCTGTTCAATAAAAGAAAAAAGGAGACAGGCCAAAGCCACAATCCAGCCCATAGGATGAAGGTTCATTCAACATATGGGGTTCGCTCAGAGAAATTTCTCAACTCGAACAAAAAACTTTAAGGGAGACCCCAGACAATAAGCAAACAACATCCATCAGGATCTCCTCGACTGGATAAGTTTCATCCTAATACTAACTATTGTGTTGACCAAGAAAGCTGCAAATACATCATTTCTTCCTCAACATTTACATCCTAACACATGAGCAACCAGTTACCAACCTGGGTCCTACTGCTTAGAGTTTCTACTCCGAGCTTCAAGTACAGCAGCCACTTGCTCATCGGACAAAGGCAAGTAGTAGATCCGAGGTGTTGCCTTTGTTTTCCTAAATAAATCATCCAAGGTCACTATAGGAGCCTCTACTTTTTCCATTGGTGGGGGTGGAGGTGGAACAGCCCATTCCCTAGCCTGAGGCGGGTTTGTTAAAGGAGGTGGCGGTGGTAGAGAGGGTTGTTGTGCCATCTGCTGTCTAAGGCTTTGTTGGCGGGGTGAAGGCTGCGTCACTGTTGGAGATAGTTCTGCAACTGCCGGGCCAGAACTCACAGGAGCTGCTGGAGATGGAGCTGGCTTCTCTGAACGAGCTTTAACCTCCTCCGGATCAACAAACTCAGCCAAGAGTTGGCGTCCACCATTTGGAGGCCACTGTAAGTTGTACACAGCGTTCCTTGTTTCCATTGCCTCTTCAACAGATGAATACTGCAAAAAAATGAATAACAAGAACAACAATTATATATCACTGATAACAGTCAACTGCACCAAGGTACATCCAAGTACAAGACAAAGGATAAGAACTTACTGTGACATAGCAATGTGTTTTAATGTGGTCCATCCAGAAACTAGTGACAGTCCCTGTTTTGGCCAAAAGTTCTTGGACAGCTTTTAGGGTAAAAGGACGCAGAAAACGATCAATCCTGAGAGAATTAGTAGCAGGCTTTGACGAGGGTGGAACTGTATATAATTGAGCCATTATGTTAGAAAACAAATATCAGGGTGTGCAGGTGAATGATGACAGAACTATTTACCACAAAAACAAATTTGACCAACCTTCACGCTCTTTAGGAGGCTCATCAGCACCACTAACTGATTTAGATCCAGAGAGATTACGTTTCAAAACAGCAGGTTGTGCCACATCCTTAACTGCAGATCGGGGTGAATTGTTTGACATTTGAGCCTCCTTAACCTCGCTGCTTTCAGTTTTCCATCTACGTTGCCTCTTTGTGGGCTCATTATTCAAAACTGCTTCTTGATCTGTATAACAGAGAACCACGTTGAGATATCATATTGAACACATATATTAAGACTGGTTTAACAGAGCAATACAAGTGAATCCCCAATCAATTATCACAACTCACAAAACATATTCTCGGTTTTAGAGATGACGACCATTACTTCAAGCTGTTCCAAACTTCAAGAAAATACTTTCACTTTCGACTACGGAGGATTTAACGTTAAAGAAGCTACATTCAATCTTTACATGTTCTCAGTTTTAGAGATGAAAACCATTACTTCAAGCTGTTCCAAACTTCAAGAAAATACTTTCACTTTCGAAAACGGAGGATTTAACGTTAAAGAAGCTACATTCAATCTTTTAATATTGAAGGAACTCCTACCTGTGGTCTCCCAAAACTGGGGGTGGGAATGTGGGATCTAGCTGACTTACCTCTATCCAAAAAAAAAGGTAAAAAAAAAAAAAAAAAGATAAAGGAAAAAAAAAAGAAAAAAGTAGCCCCCGATTAATATACTTCCTCCGTTCATTTTTAGTTAGCACGAATACTTTTTTGGGGGGTAAGCTTTGTAATGTTAAATGTCAAATGTGCCCTTAATTCTCTTTTCTCTCTCCTCCCCACAATAGACCCAACTTCTCTCCTCCATAAACCCCTCTCCCTCTCCCTCTCCTCTCTTAGAGCCATCCACCATACACAAGTAACACAACACCTTAGATTATCTCTCCTCCCTCACAACCACCACCATTCCATTTCCTCACACGTCCTTTGCCATCCGTGTTCTCTCTCCTCTCTTTCCCGCCGCAAACTTGTCTCCCCTCTATTGCCACCTTTCTTCTCTCCTCCCTCCACTCTCATTCTCATCAACTAATCACTGTATTCCTCTTCCATTGGCCGAGCAAAGCAAATTTTGATGCCGCATCTATATAAAGAGATCTAAAAATTGTAAATGTTGGTGTCGAAGAGAGATTAATCTAGGGTTTAATCTTTAATTGGGTTTCGATGTGGTTTGTTCACTTCTTTTCAGAAGGTTGTTGATGGTAAAAGGGCCGACGAAGGTGGGATCTAGTGGTTGCTAATTGAAGGGAGTAGTGGGATCAAGGAGCGGGTGGCGGTGGTGGTGGTGGTGGTGGTGGTGGGCCTAGTGATTGGTTCTTAAATCGTGAAGGGTAGTTGAAAAGGGTAGGCAGGTTAGTGTGGGGTGGGCAAAATAGAAGGGGTATTTCTGTAATCTCTTTTTCTCTCACCTCACCTCTACTTATTTTGTGTGCCAAAACCAAACGAGTCAACTATAAAAGAACTGAGAACAAAAGGCATAACAATTTGTTATCTATATAATGCTGATCAGCCAATAAGTTTCTGTAAATGTTGGTGTCGAAGAGAGATTAATCTAGGGTTTAATCTTTAATTGGGTTTCGATGTGGTTTGTTCACTTCTTTTCAGAAGGTTGTTGATGGTAAAAGGGCCGACGAAGGTGGGATCTAGTGGTTGCTAATTGAAGGGAGTAGTGGGATCAAGGAGCGGGTGGCGGTGGTGGTGGTGGTGGTGGTGGTGGGCCTAGTGATTGGTTCTTAAATCGTGAAGGGTAGTTGAAAAGGGTAGGCAGGTTAGTGTGGGGTGGGCAAAATAGAAGGGGTATTTCTGTAATCTCTTTTTCTCTCACCTCACCTCTACTTATTTTGTGTGCCAAAACCAAACGAGTCAACTATAAAAGAACTGAGAACAAAAGGCATAACAATTTGTTATCTATATAATGCTGATCAGCCAATAAGTTCAGTATTATCTATAAGAGCACCAGGGGAGGTGGTGCAGAGGGACCCAAATGATTCTTGCTCCTGTTTATTCACACATCCTAAAAGTTATCAGCACCACTTGTTGCTATGCAATTCAATTTTCTGAATAACAAAAGCAGCTGCATAAGATTACAGACCTCCATCTCTCTTCGCTATTATAGCTTAATCCACCCAACTTAGGGGTTGTTTAGTTCACTAAGCTGGAATGGATTGGTATGGATTTTCATACTTCGGTGGTATGGATTCTATATCTCATACCAATCTAAAGTTGTTTGGTTTAATCACGGAATGGATTCTATATCCCATACCAATCTAAAGTTGTTTGGTTTAATCACGGAATGGATTCTCATAGTTGAGTAATAGTATGGATTATGAATCCTTAGAAGGGAGGTGGGTATGAGATTCCAATGGAATGGAGTGGAGTTAAAATCCCCCCAGGTATGAGATTCCATACTTAAATAGCCCAACCAAACAAATAAAATCATGGATTGGATTGGAATCCATTCCAAGAAGTTCAACCAAACAGCCCCTTAATGCCATCACCCAAAAGTTCAGATACAAGGAACTCAGTTCTTACCCTAACTCCAACCATTGAAAAACACTAAACTATAAAAAATTAAAGATTGATGAAAGTTAAATAAATGAAAATCTCGAGATATTTTGAAAATAAACAAATCTAAATTTGAATGCAGAAATGACCAATGTAGCAAAACTTTATAGATGGTAAAGAGAATGCAGATCTGCACCTGTAATTGCTATAAAGACAGCAATATATCTTGTTCATAGTGTAACAATTGAATATCAAATTTTAATTAACGCTAGAGAAATGAGAGCATGGTTAATAAAAACAAAGGATGCCATGACCAAATTCTCACCTGCAAGCTTTCTCTTGTCAGTTGAAGAAGCAGCAACAACATTATTTTCATGATCAGTACCTTTTTCTATAATAGGCACATCAATATCCATGGTTGCAATAGGCCTTTCTTCCTCAATAGTAGTGACCTCAATTTTCTCATTCTTTTCTACAACTTCTTCAAATTTATAATTTGAATCAATATGCTTACTTTCCAAGGCATCTTCTTCCATGGAATCATCACATGAACTTCGATCTAAGTTTAACTTTTCAGAAGAACCCAATTCTGCACTATAATTTTTCTGGCTCACATCCGCATTTGTAACACTGTTATCTGTCTCTTGAACAGAAACCTTGTTTTCGTATGGCTCCTCAACATCACTTGGATGTGAATTGCCACCGTCGGGGAATAAATCGCTTGATGATGGTTGCACCATCTCAGGCTTAACATCAGATTCTAATTTAACATTATCAGCAATTATGTTATCCTTTAGGTCATTCTTTTCATTAAAAGACACAGAATCAGTAGAAATAGAATTAGATTTTACGGGAAACCCTAAACTAGAGCTGACCTCAGATACCTGGTTGTTTGCATCAGAAGATTCCAGCTTCTCATCATGTAGTGGCTTTATATCCTCCGATTGCTCCTGCGCTGTTGAACCCTCATCAACCCTCTCGATTTTACCATCTTGCGACCCCTCCCTGTCCACTGCTATATCAGACGACAAACTCTCACTAATCTCATTGCCTAAACCAACAGAGGGTACATCATTTGCAGCCAATGCACCCACCTCTGGAGGTTGATCATTCCCTAGAACTACCACAGACTCCTGCTCTTCGATACTAACCTTGCCCTCAACTGGTTGTTCAATACTAACCTGGCTATCACCCTGAAGTGACACATCATCCAAGTTTGTGATTCCAACGTCAGCATAACCCACATTAACCTCAGCATTAACAGGAATGCCTAATCCTAATTCAGCGATCCCACTACCAGTTTGTTCAGTTATGGCGACTTGAGATATGTTATTAGGCTGTATATCCTGAACACCATTGTCAGCCTCTTGTTTCTCAGCTTCCATTTCATTACGCAGAGATTCATCCAACCGTCTCACTAGTTCTTCCTTCAAACCCCTGGTGGTCAGCTTTCGCCTCTTGAGTTCTTCCTTCAGTTCCGTAACTTTCCATTGATCAATCGGTCGGTTATCTAAAACAGGGAACCCCGACGAAGCCTTCATCTTCAAGCCTACCTTAAAAGATAGACTATCTTTCAGAACAACAGCAAGAAAACACTGATAAAAACAAAACCAATAACTTATCCACAATATTAACTACTCCTAACAAGATCAAACAATAATCAGTGCAAAATAATATTACTAGTGACAAGTTCACAAATGCAAAACCCTAATTACACAAACACGAAACCAAAGAGCAATTAACCGACATTGAAACCCTAAATAAAAAACCCCAGGAAAAATTGTCTATATACCAAATCAAAATTCCAACACCATTTATTTTCATTTTCTCGAAATTAGATAACGGAGAGCAAAATGCGATTCCTTCCACATAATTTTATTCCAAAAAAATAAAAAAAAATCCAAAATTCATAATCAATTCACGGAATTTGGGTTTTAGTCCACCAATTCGTAACAAAAATGTATGGAAATGAAATAAGAAAATTTAGGTTTTCTGGAAAATTAAAAAAAAAAATACAAATTGAAGTATTTTAAGAAAAAGAAAAGAATCTAAAGGGATGGAGAAATGGAAAAACATACCAGAGAAAGATGAATATATGACGTCAGTAAAGGGGAGCACCGATGTGGCGGCGGAGACGGCGGTGGAGGTCGGCCGGAGGAAACGACGACAGCGGCGGCGGCGACGACGGAGAGAGAAAGGGGGTGTGAAGAGAGAGGAGAGAGAATTTAGAGAGAGAAAGTAAATGGAAATGGGAGAAAAGGGGAGGGTGGTGTGAAGGCTATCAGGATCCGAGAGATCGTGACCGTGAATTTCACACTCTTTTTGGTCTTACATGTGTTAGGGAAAAAAATCACGAAGGGGGAAAGAGGGAAAGGATGGCAAAATAGGGTTTTCAGATTTTTGCGAATATTACGGATTTATATAATTCGTTTTTTTTTTTTTTTTTCCTTGGCTGATATGGATATTGCATTTTATAACAATCTAATATATGGAAATAAAATTTTACATATGAAGCTGGCATAAGTCATTTTTTTTGTGTTTATTTTTTGTGTTTATTTCACTATCATATTTTTGATAAAAAATATGGATAAATAGTTACTATTATTGAACTACATTTTTTTTTTCAATGTAATATTTGATGAGAAAATAGTATAATTGAATAAAAATTAATAAAATATCTAAATAGCTTAATACAATAAATAGTATAAAATTATTATTAAAATGTAAAAGAAAAAAGTGTCATAAGTAAAGATATTTTCTATAATAAACTTAATCCATTTTAATAATATATAGAAAATCATTTTAGAATAATATTTAATATAGATTAGTACTACGGATCTTTAGTTGCTACTATAAATATAAACTCAATATAGTTATTTTCCATAAAAAAAAAAACAAAAAAAAAGTTGTTAATAAAAAAAATATAGAAAAAAAAATTAGGAAATATTAATTATTTGATTTTTTGGAGGGAATATAACAACACCGAAAAGTGACATGTGTCTATTTTAGTATTATGTTATTATTGATTGATTGAATGGAATCATTTACTACTTGTCCCAGTTTTTTTTGGGGTTGTTCAATATCGCCCTCAAATCTCTAACTAACGCCCGCAAATTAAAATATGTTTATGAATTTACCCTCATAGATATAAACAAATCATAATTTTAACCCACCATTTACCAACCCACACCACCTCCTTACCATTTCACCTTGACACTCTCTCTTTAAAAAATTTCTCCCTCTAAACCACCACCACCATTTACAAACCCACACCACCTCCGTATACTAGCTCAATATAATTTCGCGTGGAATTGTCGAGGAACAAGGGGAAGGCCATCGTCGAAGGAGTCGCCGGAGACAAGGTCAGTTTTTTTTTTTTTCTTCCTGGAAATGGCGAAAACGCCCAATTAATTCGCCAGATCAAGGCTGAAACGCCTAGAAATTTCGATCTTGCGAAAAAAAGTGGGCGTTTCTGCCTTTTTTTAAAATAAAAAAAAAATCGTATGAAGTTCATCTAATCAAGTATGGCCCATACGGTTATTCGAAAGATCTCATATATAGCAGGTTGATTTGTTTTTTTCCCTTCAATTTCATCTAGTTGAAGACCTCCTAGCCGATTTTTTTATTTTTTTTAATTTGGGGTTTTTGTTGTATTAATTTAACCTATAATTCTATTATTTCTTGTGTTGTTGTCAGCAGCATATGAAGATCTTAATGTGAAAACGAACACCTATATATCTTACTTGTTATATGAGTGTGTAATTTTTTTGGCTATTTATTTTCCAATTATGAGTATATTGTTTATAAATGTTTATTTCATTGATATCTCCCCTGCTTACTGCATGTTTTTAGAATCTTTTAGTTTTAAGTTTGCAATTTTTTAGAATCTTAATGATACATAGAACACATTATAGGTTTTCTTTTGTTTTCAATTGTTTGCATCACCTATTTTGTTTTTATTATTAATATTATAATTTATTTAAATTTAAAATGTAGTTGAGGGTTCTGGTCCACGGCATGCTTGATCACGCGGTATTAACGCGTCAATTAGGAGAGATAGGGGGATTAGTATGCAAGAAGGTAGTTCAGTACTGGAGCGCGACAAGGTAGTGGATGAGCAGGAAGGAGCCGGTGGTTGGCATAATGCTTTGTTGAGGACTCCGGGTTCGAGGTACGAGGATGATGGATCTAAGGATGATGAAGATGAGGGTGAGGCTGATGCTAAGGAGCAGCCGCCTGTCGTGACGAGAGGTCCTGATGGGAGATTTACGAGTTCCCGACCACCTCGATCTACAGTGTCTTGGCTTATTCAGGGGCCGATGGACGGTGGGCCCGAGGATGGTAGCTTAGTGTTAATCCTAGTTTCGGGGCCCATGTTGCTCGGTATATTTGGGATGGGGAAGACCGACGGTTTTTGCGGTGTCATACTAGAGCTAATGTGTGTAGAGACTTAACTGACTGGCTAGAGCGATTTACGACTGCCACTACTACGCGGATACGGCAGACTGGGTTGTCGCACCTGCCTAGCATTATGCACGACCACCTTGATTTCTCGCTAATTTTTGCTTTTGTTGAGAGATAACAGCCAGACACGAACACATTCCACCTACCTTTTGGTAAGATGACCATCATGTTGCACGACATACACCACATACTTGGTATTCAGGTTGATGGGGATATGGTTGTCGGTGGTCTCCCTAGTGACTAAGATAGGACATTGGTGGTGGGTTGTTACAGTTGACTCCGGAGGAGCTACAAGTCAAGACTCAGAATGCCATCTATAGGAACGGTGGTATCCATGACCAAATTATTGCTAGGTGTCGTAGTGAGGAGCAGTCGGAGGCGGTTCAGGCCATTGGTTACATGGGGGTCCTTTTGGGTAACACGCTCTTTACTAACAAGAGCGGTACTCGTACTCACCCTTCTTTTCTCAGTGAGTTGTGTGTAGAGCATAACCTGGAGAGGTTGACGAGATACTCTTGGGGTTCAGGCACACTAGCGTACTTGTATCGTCAGCTCGGGCATGCCACCCGAAATGGATGTGATTCTATCGCGGGTTGTCTGACTCTTCTACAGGCTTGTATATACGAGTACTTTCCATGTTTTCGGCCTCACTAGGGTGTGTTGACACGAGATGTCCCTCATGCTCGTGCAGGGTTGTGGGATGTTGGTATGATGCGGAAGCATCAACAGCGTCTCGTGTCCTTTCGTACTCAACTTGACCAGCTGGGTGACCATGAGGTATAAATAGATACGTAATTACTATTTGTTTTATATTGCTTTTATTTACAGTTGATTTACACTTATACTAATTTGCAGGTATGCTGGTTGCCGTATGGAGCTTTTCCTGCTCAACAGGTGCCTAGGACTGTGTTTACGGGATGTATTCGCTATCGGGGCATCATAAAGCCATATATGCCCAATCGAGTTGTTCGACAGTTGGGGTTTATACAGGAGATTCCCGGTGACATGATTAGACCTTATGATGCTCAAAGACCACTTAGTGTGAAGTCTTATATGGTCAGTTTTTCAGCTCAGATGACCACTCTCATGTGGGATAGATTTGTCCTCGGTGCTGCGTACAATATTCTGATTGGTGGATATACTAGAGTTCCATGTGGCGGACATACTTGTGCCCCTGACTACCTACCATGGTTTGGGAGAGTTAGCCATCCTATCGTCACTCCTAATGTTGAGGATGATGTCGGTCTTCCTGAGAGGACCAACGTTGATTACGTAAGTTTTTGTTAGTTTTTTTTAATTTAAATATTTTTTTCTTCCTATTATTTCTATTAATACACAATTATAATGGTTTGTGCAGCGGGTAGGGAGATTCATGGTTACGGCGCAGCGATCACTTAGTGAGTACCCTACGCTATCAAGGGACACCATAACAATGTTGGAGCAGGTGATTGCTGATTGGAATGCAATAAATGGACTTAGAGATTAGTTGTAATATGTATTTTAGCTTTGACTTTGTTGTTTTATTAGACTATGTTTTGGATGTTGTTAGTGGACATTTATGTTTTATCACATTTGTTGGGAATTATCAAGTTGACATTTATATATTAGTATTTTATTTTCTAATTACGTAGTACTTACTTAGTAAATTTTAAAAAGAATTGCTTAAAAAAAATAAAATAAAAAATAATCATGTTTATTAATAAAGTTATATAAAGTTTAATAAAAATCCAGAATAATACTCAACGGTACTCAAGAGCTGACTAATGTCTGTCACAATTGAAGCCTTCTCTCGTACCTTGCCTCTCATCCGTGTACACTTGCCTGACGAGCGTTAAACTACAATGGTGAAATTGGAGGAAGTGGGTGGTCACGATCCATATGGAAACGAGTGAAATGTGATTCACCAATAGTTCCAATCACAAACTTTGCACTAGGCCTGTCTAAGCGTCCACAATTGTTCAACGATAACACTGTGGTGGATGGATAGTAGCACGATGGTCTATTTTCTACTCCATAACAAATCACTACCACATTCCATATTGTGGCAATAGCAAAAAAAGCCTGTTGTGCTACCATCCAATGCTCCTGTCCACACGCATCACTATCCCATCTGATTCGGTCTACCTCCCTCTGCAATCCTGAACCAACTTGTTGACCCCATATGTCGTAGTAAATCATGTTGTACAGAACCAACCTCATTTGCGATATGATGTCGAACCAATCACCACTCCTCCTGATCTCCGTAACAAAAATCTGCTACGCAACGAAATCCGTAGTTTCCATCTCCAATTACATCCTTAACACCTACGACGTAAGGCCAAATGATGTTGGGAATCGCATAGCTGTAACTGCATTGTCGTATGTCGAACCCGGTACCTACAAAATAAAAAACATAATATGACATATAATTAAGTTATTACACAAAATAAATTAAAATATACGATGTATAAAAACATTATTTAATTATATCGATAATCACCAGTATCAGATGGGGGTGGTCTACTTCTGGACGATTATCTCGCCCATTACGTTGAACATGCTCGAAAAACGAAGGATCTCGCCTATTCCTTCTCTCGGGAGGTCGTCCCCTTACTCGGGGGTTGACTCGAGGCTCTTGAAGGTCATCGTAGTTAGGATCCATCTCACCCTCAATCACTCGAGACACGTGCCTAAGCATCACAGGGTCGCTTGCAATAACCTGATCAACAAGGGTGCGGAAATGAGCTCGATCCTCATCATTTTCATCAACTATATCAGGAATGTCAAGACCCGCTCCAATGACAAGGGTCCTCCAATATGGATGAATGTTCTTCGTATACAACTCCTTCCCTGTAGTAATTGAGTCTTATATTTGGCATGCACAAGGTAACTCGTGGGTAGTACGTAGTGAACATCCACAACGTCGATGGACATCCGTACTCAACCCTCACATCCTGTTTGTCTCACCGAGAAGAATAGACAAACAATAGTGGGATACCTTTCCGTTCAGCTGATGCAAAGGCTTCTGCTTGTACTTCTGACCATGAGTTGCTCTACATGCCTCCAAGCCATTACGAATGGCTATGATTTGGTTCTCAATCGAGCAGTGCACCTGAGCCCAAACTATGTCTAAAGAGCCTGTAGAACTGTCAATCCAACATTTCAATGCCGAATGCTGGCTCTCAACCCTGCAGTTGTTAACATTGCCGAAGTGTAGTACCTGGTTCGTCCAAAACATCACAAACTTCTCCTTGTGTATGAGCCAAGTGTCCACAACATAGTCAATCACTTTCGGCCATCGACCCCACTTGGTTTTCAGCTCTACAAGCTCTCTTTCATACGCCTCTTCAGATGTAGCATTAATCACATGCCTCCACTTCCCATTTTTGAACTTGGCACCAATCTCCTTTTTTTCAAACATGGAAGTAACCTTCGCCTCAACATCTTTGTTAATATGCCACACACACAACATGTGTCTAGTGTTTGGAAACACGCTCTTCAACGCTGCACAAAGGCCAAGCTCCCTATCTGTCAATAGTACCAACAACTCTTTATGATGACCGATCAACAACCTCAAGCACTGAAGAACCCACCGATAACTTTCTTCGGACTCCGACCTCATGAATGCGTATGCTACAAGAAAGTTCTGATTTATCGGTGTAACCCCAACAATCTCAATGAATGGCATGTCGTATCGGTTTGTCTTGTAAGTGGAATCCATACCTATCACGTATGGGTATGTGCGTAGCAAATTTGTCATGATCGGGTGTGCCATGAAAGCATATTGTAACACGTTGTTGGTATCAGTCATAAACTCATAACCCAAGTGAGGTATTTGCTCTGTCTGGTGAACCACCTCTCTTCCCTCGAATCGCTCCATTATGATATTACTTCTGCAGTTGTACACATGCCTGATGTTTAGATGGTCTCCGGGAAACTTTTCTACAAGAGTTCTCATGATATGCCGAGGTGGCACTTGTGCCTGGGTCATGTCTGCTTAGCAGCAAGACTAAGACCGCTGATTTGTCGATGTCCCTCGTGATACACAACCAAAGAATGATTGTGAGTGCCGTTCAAGCAATTGAGCTTCCAACCACTTACTACTCTGACATACTTAACCTTGAGTTTGAAGGGACAACTGTTTGTCTTGCTTTTCGTGTCTTTGCGTATCGTGTTCATCATGTCTCTTATCATGCTCTTTTTTCCACGATCACAACTCACATATCGATACGACCGACCACTCCGATCGGTCTTGTAAGAAGCCTTCACTAACATAAATCCGAGCAGGCGACAAACATTTTGTGCCCATAGAACAACATCCTCAAAACTCGAAAACACAGTGTCTGTCAAAAAATGTCCGCTATAGTTCACACCATCACCATCCTCGGACTCAGAATCCTATATAATAATAACAATAAAAATAAATATTAATTAAAGTTGAGAAACAACAAAAACACAACTAATAATAATAATAATCTAACAACGCACAACTAATAATAATAACAACTAATAATAATCATAATAATAATTCCAACAATACACAACTCACTATAATAACAATTAAAAGGTGTGATCACGCACTTATAAACGATTGAGAATTTTATAACTAGAGAAATTAATTAAGTAGAGTAATTCAAAACGACCCTCCTAAACAAATTCGTAGTATATAACTATAATTTTTTTTTCCCTATAGTATACTTTAATTGACTATAGAAAAATCAAAGGACATAATATAAATTAGTTATGATCTTGCAAATTAGAATATTGGTCTAGCAAATTTCATAATTTTTTGTACTCTGCCCATCTCTATAGCTACAAATGCTTTTTACTCGATTTTTGGGGAATTAAAAGTGTAGAAAAATAAAAGTTACGTGTGCAAGCATGCTAATCCCAAAAGAATGATTACAGAAACAAATTAGAATACACATAGATTACGGAGTACATATCTACATTTCTTGGATTCTTAATACTGTAGATTCTATCAACTGAAAATGGTTCTGAAACTAACATTACTTGCTTTTGCGTATGGAGGAAGGGGATTAAAGAACAAATTAGTCTTCTAGTTCCTTAAAATTTGCCCGGTATGTTTATGTTCCTAGGAACTTAGGAAATGACTACATATTTCATTGGCAAATTAAGTTGTATGCATACACAAAAGAACCAGTTTTGTACCATGTAAACATCTGACCCCATACCACTATGTTCATACTCTTAAATGACCTGAGGAAGTCTACTTCTATACCTGTAAGGGCTCATAAGTGCTAGCAAACAGAAGTAATTATAATAAAAAATACAAAGGTAATATAATCAAAATAATAATAACAACGAATACGTGAAATTCAAAACCAAAAAGAAAATAAATTCGAAATTCCTAGGCAAACACCCAGAAATTTCGAAAAAAACCTAGACAGAAACGCCTACTTCGAAATTTCTGGGCGTTTGCTTGGGAATTTCGAAAACAATAAAAGTTAAATAATCGTACTAATTGCGTACGGTCCGACGATCCTCCGGCGAGCAACGTAGGTGGTGTTTCCGGTCTTTTGTTGTCTTCCATAGGATCCAACGATTTAGGTTTTGCAAAATTTAAATTATTTGTTTGTTTTTGAAAATTACAGTGGTTGGTGGTTCAACGTGATCGTTGATGGCTGGTGAATACTAGAGAGAACGGTAAAATTTTTTGTGTAGGATAAAAGTGTTAAGTTTAGGTAAAAATAATTATTTTATAATATTTTTATAACAAGGCTACGTATATCATTTTAGGTTATTTTGCGGGCGTTAGTTAGAGATTTGAGTGCAATGTTGAGCAGCCCACTTTTTTTTGCCTTATTTGACTTTTCATGGTCCCAAAACGCGTCTTATAATGTATTTATATATAACTCCATTTCTATACGAGTAAATAAGAATTTGATATTAATAAAATATACAATGAAACGAATCCAACAAAACCCACTTAACTATATTATTTTTTTTATAGAGTAATGGATATTTATCGTTAAAGTTTTTAAATTTCGACCCAATTATTTTTTTTATTTTATTTTTTATTAAAAGAAGTCGACTCAATTATATCTAATGGGGTAAAAAAACAGGGATAGAAAGAGTAGTAATTTTTTCTCACATTAAAAAAAAAAAAATAAAATTACTCCAAAACTGAAGGGCTACCCTTCCATCACCAAGCTAAAGAGCTTTCCAGTTTCGAGTCTTCTCGCGTACAAGGTTCTTCCAATTTGAGTCCCCAAAGATTATCTGTGAAGATTGTTCAGTGATTTGAATTATTCAAATCCCCAAAATCTAGGGTTTTTTATGTGTTAACTTGTTACATTTGATAATGTTGCGGAGGTACGATTTAAATTTTTGTGTTTTTCTCCTCTTTTGTATTTCAATCTTAGTCTTTGATATCAATTAGCTTTCATTTCATTAAGTAAGTCTCTATTAACTTCAATTCGCCCAATTTTATGTCACTATTTTCGAATTTTGTGCTGTTTTTGATGTGATTTCTTAGTGAAATTGTGTTGAAGGGTCTATTTTGTGCATTTTAAGCAATTTCTGGTTGCTGCATTTGTTTTCGACTATCATTGTCGATTTTAGTTGAAGATTGCATGTTTGCAGGTCTGCTTTGGCTCTTTCGCGTCGTCGATCGCTCATTGGGAGAGCATCAAGGCAATCTTCAACTCCTCAGGCAAGTCTTTAATTTTTCCCTAGGTGTTTGTATATGGGCCGGCAATGTTAAATATCATGGATTAGTGCAGAATAGATAGGTGTTGCTCCCTTTGCTCTGTAATGTAGAGAATTTAAGGCTGGAATTACAATGTAATGAGTAGTTGTTAACTATGGTTTTGATAAATCTGAAATGACAAGGTCTATTGATTGGAACAGCCACTTTGAATCGTTGCATTCGGGTAATTCGATGGTAATAGGGGATTCTAGGGGTGGGAACCAGGAATTAAGGGGTGTTAGCAATTGGAAAGGATCAAACCTTAGATTTCCTTATATGGGTTTATATTATGGAATAGAGGGAATAGATAGAAAGGTATTTGTTTTTGCTTAAGTTGCATTACGAGTCATTTTGGTCATGGGCAAGCCCTAGATTGGTTGAAAGTATTGGATGTCCAATGTATGTATATCTGTAATGTTCCTTTTAATGGCAAAGGTAAAAGTATAAGAGAGGAGAGGGTGGGGTGGGGGTGGGGGTGGGGGTGGAGAAGGGTGGATGGGTAGAGAAGTTTTTGTTTGCAATCGATGATGGTGATAATTAATTAGTTAAAGGATGAAAGAGAATTTGTTTTCGCTTGTATAGTTTAAAATTTAAGGCTTAATTCATTTGATTTGGAGTTGATTTGTGCATTGTTTAGGGTGTAAAGGGGGACTCATGACATTTGTGGTTTGTGTTATTATATATTAGGTATAGATTTCTATATATACATTGCTCTTACATAAATAAATGGTATACTTGTCAAAATATCCTAAATCAAAAGGCATTATATGCCTCTTATAAAATATGATTTGTATCAATATGGGTGTGCCCTGTTGGCTTATATTGCTATTGATGTAATGGACTTGTATTATTTGAATTCCTGTTGGATAATGAAACATAGTGACTGAACTCTTTGAATTTTCTGACTTTGAGCAGATATATTTATCTGTATATCCTAGGAGGGAATTTTCCTCTATTCCTCAGCAGAACGCATCTCCGGGTCCTAGCTCAAAAACCAAGCCAATTGGACTTTTTATTGGAAGTGTTGCCTTTGGTGCATGCTTCTATGCAGCTTATTCCAGAGGATATATTAATGTTTTATTAGGCCAGAAGGAGCAGAGTTCTGATCCATTGAAGGTTGGCAACAGGAAGTCACCAAAAGGCGATGAAGGCCTTGATTTCCAAAACAATAAAGATTCTACACCTGTACATACCAGCAAAGACTCTGAAACTCTCAATCATCATGTGAATGATGAGACTGAAAGACAGTCCGCCATGGACCCTGTTGGAGATTCTGGCAAATATGAAGGTGAAAATGATTCAATTGACAAAGATTCATCAGAATTGACTAATGAAGCATTTACTCATGCCAAGGAGGAAGATTTGTTAAAACATTCTGGTGATGTAATTGCAAAAGGAGAACAATTGTCGAAATCTTCTCTGGAGGAAACAGCAAAGGATGAATATTCAAGCTCTCAAAAACCTTTTGCAGATAATGCAGACATGAAGTCTTCAGGGGAGAAATCTCACTTTGAGCAGCATGAGACCGATGTAGACCGGCCAACGATTACTGATGTTGGTGCTGTTCTCCAAGGAAACAATACGGATAAAGATGACATAACGGAGCTCAAACCACAAAACGAACCTAAGGTATGTTCTTATTAGTCTTAACACTCTTGTGCTTGAATCCATGCTTTGTAGGACTCCAGCAGTCCAGCTAGGTTGTTGATGATGTATCTTGTTACAATTAAATGTGTTGAAAATTTGTTATGTACTTATGTGTATGTGTTCATTCATCCTTATGCTGTTCTTTTTCATCATTCCTTCCCTGTTTAGATTTTATAGGATGAGAGATTTTTCTCGAAATTTAGTCACATATAAAGAAATGCATCCTGGAAATATATTCATATATATGAAGGAAAAGTCTCTAGCCATTTTTTTAATATTTGTTCCTGGAAGTTGAAATCATCCCTTTCCAGGTTAAAGAGGAGTCATCAGCATCCCTTTTAGATACATATCATTTGGAAGACAAGGTTGATGATGGAGCTTCAACCACAAGTGGGCATACCAGTAATAATTCGTCTCCTTGGGAAGAGGTATACATATTGGATGCATCTTAATTTAGCTCTATATCTATTGTGTATGATTTAGGTGAACATTTATGTTGTTTCAATGCTTGTTCTGTTTCTAATTACTTGGGCTCTTGTTATTCAAGACTTCATCCAGTGCATTAGGAGATTCAGCAGATGCTTATGTATCTAAGGACGGAAAGTTAATTTTGGATTTCCTGCAAGCCATCCATGCAGCTGAACAAAGGCAAGCTGAGCTGGATGCACGTGTCTTTGCAGAAGAAAAGAGGGCAATGAAGGTGATATCTCTCGTAAAATTCGTATAACAGAGCTCTTATATTTGGATTAAGATGTAATTAGTGCTGATCACTTGTTCAGTCAAGTGCTGATAATTCTACTCTATTTCTTTTGGCAAGGTAAATAGAATATTTTATTAACTATTGCTACATTTGTCCTGATTATGGTTTTCATTATTTTCATGGAAATGTAGGACAAATATGAAAAAGAGCTGAAGGATGCAAGGGCGAGGGAACTCATGTATGCTGAAGAAGCAGCTATGTTAGAAAAGGTTATTACGATTACTATTATAGGCTTGTATTATATGGCTGTTCTGTTCTTATTTTGCTATTGCTTTGCACTAGACAGAGCGTTTGTTTCTATTTTATGATCAACTTTTACTGTTAATTAATAAATGTGTTACTGTTGTGTGCTGTAGCCTTAGGGCCTTCTGTTTAGGACCTTTATTCGAAAAAAGGTAATTACAACCACTGTATTTATTGATGTGTTGGTGATGAACATTGCCTGATAAGTAATAATTAGGTTTTTATTTATGTGTTCTGCTTGGCCTCTTAATTATGTCCACTTTGTATTACTGCTTGTGATGTTGTTTAAATTATAATTTGGATTTTTTCTTTCAGCAGTCTGTCTTACTGTTGATGTAACCATTGACTTGTAGGAGGTAAATAAAGAAAAAGCAAAAGCTGCTGCAGCCCTAAAGTCACTTCAGGAAAGGGCTGAAGAGAGGTTAAAGATGGAACTTGAAGAAAAGGTGCAATATTTGATCTTCTTCTGCGTTTCATTGCAATGAAGCAATTGTCAATTTCTATATCCGGATACTTATCTTGTGCATTGCAGGAAAGAGAAGCAGAGTTGAAACAGAAAGAAATCAAGGATCTTGCCAAAGCTGAACTAGCTGCATCGATTGCTCGAGAAAAGGCAGCACAGATTGAGAAGATGGCTGAAGCGAATTTAAATGTATGTAAGCGGCTTTTTGCTGCTATATATATATATATTGAAGGACTTTTTTTATCTGTGCCTTTTTTAAGTAAAAGATCTTGTAGGGTCTGCATATTTATTGAAACTTGAAGATGTTTTAAGGTTCTGATTCAATTATGCTGATAGATGTGCACAAAAAGTATGTCAGATGCGATTTTTGATAGCTAATACAGAGTATATTTTAAGTTAGTTGCTCTGGGATTTAATTCACTATAATTATGCTTTTGATTTAACTAACTGTTGTGTGCAGTCCTGACAGTACTTGATGTAGATCTAAACCAACTAATATGAATTTTGATATCAACATAATAAATTAACTGATTTAATTACACCTGAAAGAATGGAAGTGGTTCTTGAATCCTATAAATAACTTTTTGACCCAGTTCCCTTCTTGCTCAGGTAAAGGGAAGATCTATTAGATTTATCTGTATGTTTTTTTAGTTGTAGATCTGCACCTTTAGAAGACAAAGTTATCCTGGACTTCTAAATAATGGTGTTCATTACGATATTAATGTATTGGAGACTCCAAGAAAGTCCTATTTTGGCAGTTTAAAATTGTAAAATAGGCTTTGGAAACTCTTTTGTTAAGTTATTAGTTTGTTACTGATGTGCATGTCAATGTATTTTGTGCATGTAGTAATTTCTGTATTATTTGGAAGCACTTCTCAAATGTTTATGTTCTCCTGTTAATATCTACTTGGTGTTGCAATTGATTATAACTTTTTCAGACAAGGTTATTTGTAACTGGAGACCTTACTTTTGCAGATAAATGCCCTGTGCATGGCATTTTATGCAGGATCTGAAGAGGCTCGTCAAACTCATTCCATGCACAAGCTTGCTTTGGTAATGTGTTTGATCCCTCTGTTTTCTTTCCTCCTATTGTTTCCTTCTCCTGGTAGTGGAGAAAAGAATTCAGCATATATATCGTTCACGTGCTGCTTGATGAGAAAGTTATATGCTCTACTGGCCCTTGACCTATGTAATCTGTCATGTTCAGGGTGCACTTGCATTAGAAGATGCACTATCAAATGGGCTACCTGTTCAGTCAGAATTAGATGCATTGCATGTGTGTGTAGATAATGTTAATAAGGACCCATTATTGCAGTTGGCCCTATCATCTATTCCTGAAGATGTTCGCCTTCATGGCACAGATACTATTCTACAATTAAATCGGAAGGTAAGTTTCATTGTGTGTTTGGTTAATAAATGGGGAGGGAAGGGGAGGGGGACATAAGGAGAGGAAGAGGAGATGGAGAGGAAAGGGAGAGAATGACTGGAAGAGTCCTTTTCCCCTATTTTTATTTCAACATTGGAAGGATTAGGTTTGTTGAATGCAGAAGGAAAATGGCTCCCTCTGTTCCTCTTCACTTCCTTTTTTTTCTTTCTATATTCAAATTAAAAACAATGTAAATTGGACATTCCTTCTCTCCCTCTCTACAATATCATTTTTGAACTGTAAGACTAAACTTTTGGATCTGTTCGCATATCATCGAGGTCTGGGGAGAGTTTCAATGCCGTGTGCTTCCCTCCCCATTTTTCTTTGGAAGTTAGCATGTCCATTTCTCTTCTCACGCTTATTTTTCATTTGTATATATGCAGTTTGATGACTTGAAAGGGACATTGCGACACTTCAGCTTAATTCCACCAGATGGTGGCGGTATTTTGGCACACTCATTGGCTCGTGTAGCATCCTTTCTGAAGGTGTCAACCCAACATTAAACATTAAGCTGGCCGATAGTTCCCACAAGAGGGGGTGATAGATAAAAAGAAAAAATAAATTAAGAGCAGAAGAATCTTGCTATGACATTAGTCTTTTTTCACCAGTGTTCCTCACATCATTTTATTTTTTATCATAAAATTTTCAGGTCAAGGAAGCTGATCAATCTGGGGATGGTATTGAGTCTGTTTTAAATAAAGCTGAGAGCCTACTAGCCCAAGGGAAGCTCGCAGAGGCAGCTGATGTGCTTGAAGATGGTGTCAAAGACAGCAAAGCCTCTGAAGTTGTAGGTGACTGGTTGAGAAGAGCTAGAAACAGAGCCATTGCTGACCAAGCATTGGTTCTCATTCAGTCTTACGCTGCTTCTATCAGCCTTTCATGAAGTTGTCCTCACTCCTCACCAACCCTGAAGACTCACTGAAATATTGAGTCATTTGTAGAAGACAGTGTTTGATCATGGTTTCTTTCATTTATGAGAAAATAACAAAATAAAACAATTATACCTTTACACAGGTACTGTATAAGGCTGCAAAGAGTTTTGTGTAGACTCACTGAAATTCTCATGTATCCATGACAGTGTAACCAACATGTAATCAGTGCTGCTGGTTGCGATTCAAGAAAAGGGAAAAGAATGAAGTTTTGATTCTCATCATTATTATTTCCTCCTTTTGTTTGTTACTTCTGTTTATTTTAATAGTATGAAAGAACAATGTTTCAGGTAGTTGTATTCTTGCTGTCAACTATAGCATCATCACAGAGGTGACTGAGACTGAGTGACATGATGAGATGGGATAACTTGTATGGTGAAGTATAGCTTTCTTTGTTCTGGTGAGTGACATTGACAGGTGACTCAGTCCACGAGTATTAGTTGAATGCTTACATACTGTTTTTGACCGAAATTTACAGTCGCAGTATTTATTGTGAGCTTGTGACCGCCAGTGTTGATATTTGATAAATTGCTTGCCATGCTTGGTATTTTAGGGACCTGAATACCTGTTCATTGTCTGGATTTTCAGTTTGGTTAGGGAAACCAGTGGTAGCTTTTCATGAATTTTCTGGCTGTAAATTTCTATATTTAAGAGGGTTTGTACTTAGCATGGAGCAAAGATGATTAAGCTGGAATCGTTTATATTAAGAATTTATAATGTTATAATACATAGATTAATGAATTGTTTAACGTGGTTGATTATTATTAAACAAAGGTCTCAATGATTAAGCTGAAGAAGCATGATTAGCACGTGAAATAGTGCAGTTGACAACTTTAAGTTGGCTGGAACACTATTATGTCCATTGTGGTAGCGGTCTAGCGGACAAAATTGTTGGAAACCATATTGATTTTGTTTGTCATTAGCTAAACTTGAATGGTGGCAAATCAACTTCATTTGCAAGTAATTACTAGAAAGTTGTTATACTACTGTACTTTTAAAAAATATCATTTAATTAGATTTTGTTTTGCAATTGGAATGTAGCAACTCGTTCTACACTAATGACTATTGATTACCCACAAAGAAATAAAAACGACTTTTGATTGAACTTTAAATTTTCAATTACAACAATGGCTCATTATCATGGGACGGAAGGGATATGATATAATTGTAACATTCAAGCCATCATCAAGTTTACTTAATAACTAGATAAATGGAAAAATGGACATGTATACACTAAACGTCTAGTAATAAACTTTTATTTTCGGAATTAAGTTAATGTTTGCATTTCTTCAAAAAAAAAAAAAAAAAAAAACAGTTAATGCTTGCATTGTAGTATAGACTTCAACTAAATTATGACTAATAAGACTCCTTTTACTACAATCACTTATTAAAGTTTTTAATCTTACAACATATAATAACTCACCTTTATGTTTTATCCCAAGGAATATGTAAAATATGTTCATACAATAATATTCATTACTATTATGCAAATCTCATTTAGTAAACTTTTGTAATCCACAAGACAATAACACAATCATATCAAATCTTCTTTTGTGTGTGTCCACTGTCCAACTACCTTTCATAAGATTTAGACAAAGAAATCTTTAATCCATAAGTTGTTGTTTAGGGTGAAAACAATGGGACCTTGTCGAGGGTCCGATGAAGTGGAGAAGACTGGATTCGGTCCAAGTGATGTTGGGCCGAAGGTTTCCTGCACAGCGAACACACGTAAACTAGCCTCGGGGGTGTTGCCGAGGGAGGCCCCTCCGATGCTAAAGTCAGTACAGTGTGTAGAAAGAGAATGCTATGCAAGAGAATTAATTGCTTGAGGCTCTGTCTGAATGAATGTACAAATGTAATATTGATGGCTTTTATACCTTTGCATATATGGAGAAGTTGGGTCTTAGCCCAATTGACTTGCCTTGTGGACTGATCTTGACTTTAGCACAATTGGAGAGGTGAACCTTGACCTTGGGCTTTTAATTGGATCATTTAATGACTAGGCCCAATTGGACTAAATTGGACCCAAACAACTTGCCCCCAGACCCGATTTGGAAGGATGACGGGTCGGGTTTGATTAATCAGAAAAGGAGGGAAGTGAATGATTTGATTAATCCAAGAAATTTGAATTTAAACCGTAATTAATGAGATAACAACGGTTAGGCGAATAATTGTGGAAGTTGGACGGATAATGGGCGGTTTAATCGCGAGGTCGTGTGTTTAACGGTTACTTGGTGGGGTGTTTAAGAGAAATTGAAACGCAGACTCCCAGAATTCCCATTTCTGGAGATATAATTAGAGGCGCATCACCTCTCCTCACTTATTCACCAACACAAACCCAGAATTCTCGAGAAAGCCTAAGAACCCGCGTCAAAACTTCGCAAATTCCCCGAGCATTAAGCTTAGAAACTGAGACTCGTCACTACCAATTCGTAAATCGGCAACTTTCGCTTCAGATTAAGGTAAATTCCTTTGATTTTAGTTTATTTTTCTTCGAATTTGAACTCCTTCCCCTTTTTTCGACTTTTTTCTTCGAAACTCATCCATGGTGAGAGGAGTTAGAGGTAGAGCCCGTGCTCCAAGAAGAGCAAGGCCAATTCCCGATCCTAGGAACAGGATTGGGACCTGGAATGGATAGAGAGTAGAGCCTGACCCTGCTGAAGGGATTAGGGCGACTCCCATTTCTTCGGCTCCTCCTCAGGGAACGGAGGGGCCGAGCGCTTCTGGGCGGGATGATGAAGTTCCCGCTATCCTTTGGGACATCCTTCCTGGGTTTTCGGACTGGGAGGATGCTGAAGTAGCTTCGGCCATAATAAAGAACCGCCCCTACTCGTGGTGGGTAGAGAATGCTGAATAGTATCGGTTTGCCGAGCAGATTGAGTTGCATTACGACATCCTTGAAGCTGATGGGTATTGGTGCCGAATGCCCGTGGCATCCGATAGAATCCATCGTCCACCCCCGGGGTATGTGGGGGTGTACATAAGACAACTTCAGTATGGGCTGAGGTTCCCTTTGGACGTATTCGTCCGAGACTTGCTGATCCATTATAATATTTCCCTATGTCAGCTAACTCCCATTAGCATCCGAAGGGTAATGACATACTTATGGGTCTGCAAGTTCTTCAGGTATGTGCCGAACCTGCACTGCTTCAAAAAGCTCCATCGGCTAGTGCCAAATATTCAAAGTGGGCACGGAAGTCACGGTTCTGGGTGGTACCGGATTGAGTCTCGGCCCCAGTACCTAACCATGTGGCCGAACGACTCTTCAGACAAGGACTGGAGAGGTCAATGGATTTGGGTTAGGGCGCCCACGGACCCGGGCCACCCTTGCGTCTTCAGCGCTCCCAGGTATCTTGCTGAGCCTGATCCCGACATGGGAAGTTTAGGTCCCCCCGAAGATAACGGCCCAGATCCGAACCTTAATCAACAGAACATCTTCGGCAAGCTGCCGAACCGGGGAGGCAGCGGTCGAATGCAGCATATCCCGGAGACTTGGCTCCCCGATACGCATTATGTCTTCCAAGAGAACATGTTAGCAGCTGTCGGCCTCAGCCGAAAGTTTAGGGATGGTAAGCTTCTTCGGCTGGGGCCGAGGCCTTTTAATTATCTCTTTTCCTCCGTTTTCACTTCGCACTTTTCTGCTGTGCCAACCTAGCTGAACTGACCTTTTCCCTCTTCTTTTTCAGAGCGGGACGAGACCAACGTCGGCATTAACTACGCTCGTCTTGGCGTCAACCGAGAACGAGTTGTAACTGATCGGGCCCCCTCTATCACTGAACCGAGGCATAGGGAAGTTAATCTAGACTCTTCCCATTTCCAAATTGAGGCTTTTGCTCTGTATCAGAGGCAGAAGCCTTGGTGGAAGAAGAGGGATCCCTGGTTTCAGCTGTTAGACGAAGAAGCTGAAGTTGCCCGTACGGCCGAAGAGGTTGCACGGGTTGTTGAAGCTTGTGAAGGAGGAGAAGGGTCCTCCAGGGCTGCTGAAGAAGAAGCTGCAGCTAGGGCAGCTGTAGAAGACGAGGCTTTGCTGAAGACCTCGGTGAGCTTTTTAGACTTAGTTTTGTTTTGTTGTTGTTTTAGACTTACTCACATTCTTCCTCCCCCCTGTTTTTTACAGTCCGAAGAGAGTAATAGACATAGAGAAGGGAAAGCCCCTGTTCGTCCCGAAGACCAGGTATAAGAAGAGTCTTCAGACTCGGACATGGATGAGCAGCCGCTTCAGAAAAGGCGACGAAGAATGGCCATCATCGGCCCGCATGACTTCCAGAGGAGGCCGATGACCATCGCCATCAAGATAAGGGAACCTAAGGAAGGCAGCGGATCACCGAGGGTTCCCCGGCTGCCACCTCAATCACCTCCAAAGACCCCTCCGCCACCTCCCGAGGTGGAGGTGGATCAGAAAACTCCCGAACTTAAGGGAGGGGTCCAAGAGGAAGTTCAGGAGAGTGCTGCTGAGCACAGAGATGAGGATGCTGTGATGCCTAGTGCTGAGGGTTTCACGGAAGACATTGCAAGAGAGGTTAAGGCTTTCGTCCTCACACCTGAAGAAGAAGAAGAGGTCATAATAATTGACTCTGCTGAGAAGAAGGGGGATGCCGAGCCATCCAAGATTCAAGAAGCTCCATCGTCATCCTTCCCTTCCTTCCAGACGCTGCAGTCTGGAGAAATGGGTTTCTCGGCCCCCCGAATTCCAATCCCAGATCACATCTGGGACCTCATATGGGGTCAGAACCGAGAAGGTGCTGCAGCCTACTTCGGCGATTTTGCTGGCATGTCCGAAGTAGATAGGGCAAGAATCTGGTCGCTAAAGGCCACTGCTGGGAGGGCAAATCCAGCAGATCAGTTCCAGACCCAGCCAGGTCTAACCAACTGCTGATGATGCAGGTGATTCTCTTTCCTTGCCTTTATCTCTTTTTCAATTCAGCTCTTCAATTCAGTTTTTTTTTTTTTTTTTTTTTTGGGCTGACTTGTGCTCCTGTTTCCAGTTCGTGCACAATCAGACTCTCACTGTAGAGATGATAGATACCTTACAAGATAGGGTAGACGCTGCCGAGTATGACAAGAAGGTAGCTGAGGAGGAGCTAAAGCTTGCTAAGCTGAAGCAAGCAGCGGCTGAAGAGAAGCAGCAGAAGGGTGAAGAATATGAAAAGAGAGCTGCTGAAGCCCTTAAAACCTTCTGCGATGCTATGGAGAAGGAAGCTTTTCCCCCACTGATGGAAGGGGGAAAATTCCTTCAAGAACACATGGGAGTGGACATCTCCAAGTTCAAGGCTACCATTGGGAGCCGAATCTAGGAAGGAGCTGCTGCACAAGCTGAAGTGCAGCAAAAGCTGGAAGCTCTTGAAGCCAGTAGAATGGCCGCTGAAGAGATGCTCCAAGCCCGGAATATCCAACTCTCAGAGGCTGCTAATGCTGCTGAAGCTCAGAGAGCTAAGCTCCAAGAAATTGAGGATCAGCTGATGGCCAAAAAAGAAGAACTGACCCAGGCTCAGACAGAGGCTTCCCAAGTTCAGCAGGAGCTGAATGAGCAGAAAGGTTCCTCCTCCAAGCTCGCCGATGAGCTGAAGAAATCCAAGGAAGACTTGGAGGAGACAAAGAAGAAGTTGGCTGATGCTGATGCTCTACTCAAAGTCCGTATCTATACCAAAGAAGAGTATGAAATGGGTTTCAGAAACGGGTTTAGAGTGTGCCGAAGAGTCTGCCTACATGCTGAGCCGAAGTTGGACTGGTCCAAATGTGCTGAATGGGTCCAGGATCCCGAAGACCCTCATATGAAATATGCAACTCCAATAGAAGCTGAAATCCTTAAGGCTGAGGAAGCCGAAGAAGAAGCTGAGAGAAAGGAGTTGGAGGCTGAACAGAGGGAAAGGGAGGCTCGGCAGAGTGTAAAGCCTGCTTCTTCTGTTGTTGGGGCTGAGGCCACCATGGGGCCCCACAATGCTAACCAGTCTGATCCTCGGGCTGAAGCATAGGAACTCGGGCATTCGTCTTCAGAATCTTGCGGTTCATCATGCGCTCAACTTTAGACTTGCCGCTTTCTGAATTTTTGCCTTGTTTTTTTGCTTCAGCTTGCCTTGTCGTACAAACAGTTTATTTTTTGCTTCTGTACGTATTTCGGCAGCTGTTATTTTCCGCTTGTGGGCGGCTGCCGATATAGTCTTTAGTTTATTTGAACTTGTAGCTCACTTTCTGAGCATGAATTATTAATCTGATGTTCCTTTCTTCAACTGCTTTGTCTTACTTTGAATGCTTTACTGTTTCTGAGCTTGAGAAATATGCTAAGTACAAAGCTTCCGGTACTGTTTCTTCAATTCTGCTGAACATAAACTTGCACTGGTAGTGCCTCTTGCCCCCCCAGAAATGAAGTTTGACCTCAGCTGAATAAACAATTTCTCTATTTCTTAAAAATGGGTATCCGAAACACGGGGCCAACTGAAGGCAATGCTTCGGATAATGGCTTTCTGGGATACAAGGCTCAGCTAAGGCAATATCCCAGACTTGTCCATGGACTCATGCCATTGGAGAACAAATCTTACTGAAGTTTGACTTCAGCTGAAAGACCAGAGTTCTTTAAAAAGACGAGTCTGCCAGCAATCTGAAACCCAGGTACCCGAAGGCGAAGGTTTCAGACGAGGCTGAATAAACAATTTCCAACAGTTGCTGTTATCCTTAATTTTCTGGCTATCTTTAAAAAATGGATATCCGAAACACAGGGCCAACTGAAGGCAATGTTTCGGATAATGGCTTTATGGGATACAAGGCTCAGTTAAGCCAATATCCCAGACTTGTCCATGGACTCATGCCTTTGGAGAACAAGTCTTACTGAAGTTTGACTTCAGATGAAAGACCAGTGTTCTTTAAAAAGACGAGTTTGTCAGCAATCTGAAACCCAGTTACCCGAAGGCGAAGGTTTCAGACGAGGCTGAATAAAAACCCTTAAAGAGTAGATAGAACAAAGAAAACTTTGAAAGAATAAAAAGTTGCAAATATTTATATAAATGGTGGCTCCAAGGCCTTTCATTAATTCAAAATGTACTTACAAAGATTGTTCTGCCCCGAAGGGTTTACACATGATATTTTTTCAGTACATCAGCGTTCCAGTGATTTTTCAACTCAGTTCCATCCAATTGCCGAAGTCGATATGTCCCTGGCTGAAGCTCATCTCCCATGCAGCTGAGAGTTTCCCTTGGATTCGGCTTTTCTGAACTACAGCAGCATTCCGAAGGACAAGGTCTCCAATTTTGAGAGGCCTTGCATGGACCCTTCGGTTGTAAAATTTTCTGATTCTCTGCTTATAAGCAGTCATTCTGTCTCGGGCCGAGTCTCTTACTTCGTCGAGGAAATCGAGAGATTCCTTCATCAGTTGCTCATTCTCAGCCGAGAAGTGGTGCACTCGTAAACTCTCAGAGCCGATTTCCACTGGAAGAACGGCTTCGGCACCATACACCAGTTCAAAAGGTGAATAGCCCGTTGCCTCTTTTTCAGTTGTCCGAAGGGACCAAAGGGTTCCAGGGAGCTCCTCCAGCCACTTGGACTTTTGATCTTCCACCCTCTTTTTGAGGGCATTTAGGATCTGTTTATTTGCAGCTTCAGCTTGTCCGTTACTTTGCGGGTGACATACCGCTGAATATGCCAGTTTGATGCCGAACTGATTTGTATACCGCTTCAGCGGTAAGTTATCGAATTGCCTCCCATGATCGAATACAAATACTCTCGGGATGCCGAAACGAGTGATGATATTCTGCCAGATAAATTTTCTGACAGTTTGCTCTGTAATGTTCGAGGCTGCTTCGGCCTCGATCCACTTACTGAAGTAGTCAACACCAACTATCAGCCATTTTTTTTGGTACATAGCATCTGGAAATGGTCCTAGTATATCCAGTCCCCATTGGGCAAACGGGAGTGGATTAAGGATCGGCTGAAGATCCCTTGCTGGCTGGTGGATAACCGGTGCGTATTTTTGACATTTTTCGCATTTCAGGACCAACTCCTTAGCATCTACGATCATGGTGGGCCAGTAATATCCGGCCCTCAATGCCTTGTGGGCTAAGGTCCTTCCCCCGATGTGGTTCCCGCAGATGCCGAGGTGAATCTCCCGTAGGATATAATCCGCATCTGTTGGTCCCACGCATTTCAGCAATGGGGCTGAGAAGGACTTTTTCAGAAGCTCCCCCCTGAAGACAATGAACCTTGAGCTGGTTCTCTTCATCTTAGAGGCCAAAATCCTATCTTCGGGAATCTCTCCCCGAAGCTTGAAAGCTAGGATGGGGTCCATCCAGCTAGGCTCTGGGTCAGCGCAGCACACTTCAGGTGCTTCGTCGACACCTCTTTCTCGACGCACTTCCACATATACAGATCTGTTCAGCTCAGTGAGAGTTGAACTGGCAAGTTTGGAGAGTGCATCGGCTTGAGTATTCTGAGCCCTTGGGATCAGCTGAACCTCAAAAGTTCTCAGCTTTGCAATGACTGATTTGATCTTGGCAAGATAGGCTATCATGGAGGGCTCTTTGGCCTCGTAGCTGCCACTGATCTGATATGCAACTAGCTGAGAGTCTGTTTTCAAGCAGACATGCTCGGCTTCCAGGGAGATGCACAACTCTAGGCCAGCGATTTCTGCCTCATATTCGGCTTCGTTGTTCGAGGCCTTAAAAGAAAATTTTAGTGCATACTCAAAGGATTTGCCTTCGGGAGAGGTTATCACTACCCCTGCCCCGAACCATTTTCGGTGGAGGATCCATCCGTAAACACGGTCCAGACTTTCTTTTCATTGTCTAGCGCCTCCTGGTACGAGCATTCGACCAAGAAGTCCGCTAGAGCTTGAGCCTTGATGGCAGCCCTCGGATGGTAGCTGATGCTGAATTCGGTGAGCTCAAAAGCCCACTTGGCCAGCCTACCTGATTTTTCAACTTTGCCGAGAACTTTTTCCAGCGGCTGATCAGTTAAGACCACTATCTGATGGCAATCAAAATAGGGCCTCAGCTTCTGAGCAGCTACCACTACCGCAAAAGCGACTTTCTCGAGTAGAGGGTAGCGAGTCTCGGCATCCGTCAGAGTGTGACTGACGAAATAGATCAGTTGCTGAATTTTGCTTTCTTCCTTCAGCAGCACTGCACTGATGGTGGCCGGGCTAACGGCCACATACAGATACAAAGTTTCTCCTTCTGCTGGGCTAGCCAGCGTTGGGAGTTGAGCCAGATGCTCCCTAAGCTGCTTAAAGGCTTCTTTTTGCTCTTTCTCCCAAACAAGCTCTTTTGTTTTCGGGAGTTTCAGGGCTTTGAAGAAAGGTAACCCCTTATCCGAAGCTCTGGAAATGAACCTCGAGAGGGCTGCCATTCTTCTGGTGAGCCGCTGGACATCCCGCTTTGTTTTCGGCTCAGGAAGGTCGAGCGCTGCTTTGACTTTGGAGGGATTGGCATCAATCCCCCTCTTGCTGACTATGAACCCAAGGAATTTCCCTGACTTCACGCCGAAGACACACTTCTTCGGATTCAGCTTAATTTGATGCTTTCTTAAGGTGGCGAAGGTTTCAGCCAGGTCTTTAACATGGTCCTCGGATTTTTTGCTTTTGACGATCGAATCGTTGACATAGACCTCCATGTTTCGGCTTTTTTGAACGGCGAAAACTTGATCCACCAGCCTTTGATAGGTTGCCCCCGCATTTTTCAATCCGAAGGGCATCATTTTATAATTGTACACCCCGGCGTTTGTGACGAATGCCGTCTTTGCTCGATCGTCGGGGTGCATGAAGATCTGATGATACCCCGAGAATGCGTCCATGAAACTAGGCAAGGCATGGCCAATTGTCGAATCGACTAGCTGATCGATCCTTGGCAAGGGATAGAAATCCTTCGGACAAGCCTTATTTAGGTCCGTGAAGTCAACGCACATCCTCCAGGTACCATTGGCCTTCTGAACCATCACCACATTTGCCAGCCATTCTGGATATTGGCAAGGCTCGATGAAGCCTGCCTCCAGCAACTTTTTGACCTCAGCTGCGATGTCTCGGTTCTTATTAGCGGAGTAATTCCGATTCTTTTGCTTAATTGGTCGACACGTTGGGTCAACATTAAGCTTATGGGAGATGAGGTCTGGACTTATCCCGGGCATATCAGCTGCCGAGAAAGCAAACACATCTCTTTTGTCCCGAAGGAGCTGAATAAGTTCACAACGGGTGTTCGGATCAAGGTCCATCCCGATTGTTACACATTTCTCAGCGTCTCCTTCGGCCAACTCGACTGTTTCAGTCTGTTGGTCCATGTCCATTGCTGATGGACTGGACTCTTCACAATCTAGCCTGCTGCCTATGTCAGCAGGTGTCCCAGTCTTTTTGTTCTTCGGCTGGCTCTCTGAGTCTTTCGGCTCAGCTGAAGAGCTAGCCTTTTCCCTTTCTGGCCCTTTTTCTCTGGGCACAAATCCTTGGGCCGAAGCACTTAGGCCTTTCGGCTTTTTTGTGCTTGGCTCTCTTTCTTTTTCTTTCTCCTCCTCATCCTTGTCGTCATCTGGGCGACTAGTGGATGGCTTGAGGTAGTTGCACCTTCGGGCGTCCTTTTGGCTGCCCCTGTATCCTTTCGGGGAAGCCGGCGTCTGAGACGTAAATCATCAGCTGATGATAAGTTGAGACGACCCCTTGGATCTCATGAATTATGGGTCTCCCCAAAATCACGTTGTATACTGAAGGAGCGTCAATGACCAAAAATTCAGTCATGACATTCCTGGCTGCCTCATCGCAGCCGATGGTGACAGGAAGTGTCACCTTCCCATCTGGATAAGTTGAAGCCCCGTTGAATCCGGATACCGGGTAAGGTACCGGCGTAAGGTGCTTGGGCTTCAGCTTGATTCGATTGTAGGCCTTTCGGAACAGAATGTTTGCTCCGCTGCCACCGTCAACAAGGACCTTACTGACGTCGTGGTTGGCCACCGTGGCGATGATCACCAACGGATCCTCGTGAGGGAACGTTACCCCCCGGCAGTCGGCGGCTGTGAACGTCATGTTCGGCACCGGCGACTGGGGAGGCTGAATGTCAGCGTTGTTCACCTGGTGGGTCAGAGCCCTAAGGTGTCACTTGTGTTCCCTCCGAGAGCATATTCCTCCCGAGATAACATTGATCGGAGAGAATTTTCCCTCCGCCTTTTTACTGTTCTTCCGGGGGAAGTCGAGGTCTTGCCGAGGGTCCTTTGCTGACTTCTCGGCCTCCTTTTTCTCGCGGTGATCCATGATGTATTTTTTCAAGTATCCCTTCCGGACCATGTCCTCTATCTGGTCCTTCAGTTGGATACACTCCTCAGTGTTATGTCCCAGAGATTCGTGGAACTCGCACCACTGATTTTTATTTTTTCGCTGATACCACTCTGGGAGTGGTCTCGGCTTTCGGTAACTCTGCTCCTCCTTCGTCACGCTGTAAATTTTGGCGCGTGGAAGAGAGAGCGGAGTGTAGGACTCGTATCTGCCTGTGTATGAGGCAGATTTTTCCTTCTTTGGCTCGCTGGCCGAAGATTGTTCTGAGGCCTTGGCCTTTCCCTTTGTCCTCTGGCCTTGGCCTTCAGACAAGGGCGTTTGTTTTTGCTTCCCTCCCCCAGATTGAGGTTGGGTTTTTGTTTTGTTCCACTCTTCGGCTTGGATGAATTTATCCGAGGCGTTCAGGGCTTCCTCCAAGGTCTGTGGGGTATGCATGACCATGAAGTCTAGGAACTTCCCGGGCTGAAGGCCATACTGCATTGCAAAAACGGCTAGCCCCTGGTCCAGCTGAGAGACGCTGGATGACTCGTTGCTGAAACGGGTCAGATAGTCTCGGAGGCTTTCGGTCTCCCCCTGTTGCAGACCCATGAGTTCTGCAGTAGTCTTCTCTCGGCGGTTTTCCGTGGAAAACTTGCTCCTAAATTTGGAGGACAGATCATCCCACCCTGTTATAGAGCCTTGCTTCACTCCCTTGGAGATCCATGCTTGCGCGACCCCCTTTAGAGTGGTTGGAAAATATTTGCACCAAGTCGCTTCGGATCTGGGGCAAAGATGCATATGAGCCTCATACGATGCAACGTGGTCCTTCGGATCCGAAGTCCCATCATATGTGATGTGCGACGGTATTTTAACCGTGGGCACGTGCTCTTCCAGTATCCATTGCTCGAATGGGGAACTGGTGGGTAGCATAACGGCCTTGCCCTTGTTCCTGGCCGAAGGGACCGCGCTCCGCCCTCTTAGAGAGGTAGGAGTGGTTTTCGTCCCTGGCTGGGAAGTCTGGGCCTCAGCTGCAGGGAACGAGAGGCGACTGTGCACGCTCGGTTCCTTGCCGCCGAGTCGGTCGAGGACGCTTCGGCGAACAGTCTCAGGTTCTCGGCGAGCAGATTCTGGCCGAGAAGCTGAGCTGCTGCTCTTATGCGTTTCCGGTCGGGAGGTTGAGGATCCTCTGAAAAATTGAGGGTTCTTTTTCCTCTCTCTTTCAGTTTTCCAGGTATCCTCTTCCTACTCTTCCAGTTCCCGGAAGGAAGGAAGTTTCCCACCATCATGGTCTAGCTTCCTCCGCTGATGCCGGGTATGCGGAGGAGTTCGATCGCGAGGTGGCGGCATATTTTGTGCCCTCATTGCCTCCATGAGCACTGCCAGCGCTCTCGCCACCTCCTCCGAGCTGGGCCCCGTCAAAGGGGTCCTCGGCTGAGTGTGGGAATGAGAGCGGACGGTCGATGGTTAGCTTTGGAGCACTGAATGGGTCCTATGATCGGACTGACCCCTGCTAGACCGAGAGGGACTCGGCCTATGATGAGAGTTGTGAATTACGGGAGAAAGGGAATCCTCCCTGTATGATCCTCCCCCCGAGCTGGCACCCTTGGGAGAGTTCCGGTCCGGTGAGGGTGATGGTGTAGGGGTTTTAGGCTTTTCGCCTGCTCCTTGACGGAGGCTTTTGCTTTTGCGGTTCTTAGCCATTGCTACTAAGATAATTGCAAGATGATTTTGGTTAGAAATTTGGCTTAAAGATTTTTGAAAGTCCTCCCCACAGACGGCGCCAAATTGTTTAGGGTGAAAACAATGGGACCTTGTCGAGGGTCCGATGAAGTGGAGAAGACTGGATTCGGTCCAAGTGATGTTGGGCCGAAAGTTTCCTGCACAGCGAACACACGTAAACTAGCCTCGGGGGTGTTGCCGAGGGAGGCCCCTCCGATGCTAAAGTCAGTACAGTGTGTAGAAAGAGAATGCTATGCAAGAGAATAAATTGCTTGAGGCTCTGTCTGAATGAATGTACAAATGTAATATTGATGGCTTTTATACCTTTGCATATATGGAGAAGTTGGGTCTTAGCCCAATTGACTTGCCTTGTGGACTGATCTTGACTTTAGCACAATTGGAGAGGTGAACCTTGACCTTGGGTTTTTAATTGGATCATTTAATGACTAGGCCCAATTGGACTAAATTGGACCCAAACAGTTGCCATAGGACAATCTTACATCTAAACAATAATCTACGCTAAAGTGGTAAAACAATTTACAGACCGATAAGTAATTACTCCGTAAGTACTTCAATATTAAAATAATTAAAAAAAAAAACAAAAACAGTAGGAAAAACCAAAACCAAATTATAGGAAAAATAATTAATCATAGAAAAAAATAAAAAAAATTGCAGACATTCGGATGTGTCGGTGGCGTTTCTGTAAAACTGAAAGCTCAAGCTTCTCTGTCAGTAGTCTTTTCTCCCACTCGTATGCATGTGTGTTTCTTCAACTACACCCCCCCTTAAAACTTTTATAATTTAACTCCAATGAATTTTCTCTAATTTCCGAATCTCTCTTTCTCTCTCCTCTTTTTTCCCAGCCCCCACTTACACTTTCTCTCTCTAAAACCTCTGCTAATTTGGTTTCCCTTGTTTGTTACGCAACAAAGTTTTCATTATTACTAGTGGATGCTTCATTTTGCTACTTCCTCATTTTCTCACTCTCTCTCCAGGTTTTTTTTTTTTACTTTTCTGCATTCAATTCAATTCATTTCCTTGTAATTTCTTCTGATCTGCTTATTTTTATTCAATTTGTTATTGATTTTGTTTGTTTGATTATGCATTTGATTATACTTGTATTGATTTTGATTTTGTTACTGCGTTTTTGCATAATTTAATAATTGAATTTGATTTTAGTGATTAATTTGCATGATTTTGATGCGAAATGCGGCTCGTTTTACTCGATCTACTTGCTTTTGATTCAGATTTGCGTTAGTTCGTTTGATTTTCTGTTGAATTTTGCTTCGCTTTTATTGATTTGGTTTAATTTGTGAATTTTTTTGTTTAATTTGATCGGCGAAGTAGTGGAAATACTTAAAAGTTAATGTGAACGAATAGGATCTGGAATTGATACTGTTTGAGTGATGATGATGTTACTGGAGTTTACTTACTGAATTATTTTATGTTGCTGGTCTATACAGGATGCTTCTAGATTAAAAGCAGATTCTGCATCTGGAGAGAGACAACTGAAGCTAATATCTGCATCTCTGTAATTTTTTATAAAGCCTGTCAAGCTGGCGGCTGCGACCGCTTGGAGGTTTGCTGGCAGCAATGGCAATGGCCATGCTGCCAATGATCTGGTAATGCTCCAACTATATCTGTATTTTGGACTGAAATGCCGATGGCAGTGAAAATAAGAAGTTTATTTGCAGATCTGTTATGACTTCTAGTTTGTTATGCATGGGTGCACAATTAAGTCCATTGTGGCACTTGTCAGTGTTGTGAACTCTCACTTTTCGCGGCTGTTTTTTATGGCTGCATTACTGGTCTGCATAATTTGATTTCTAGCAACAAGGGTTATGCTTCGATATGGTGCTATAAAACTCACGCTATCTTTAATATGATTGGAGCCTTTTGTTCTTGGGTAACATTAACAATTATGCTTCGATATGCTGGCGATTGTTATGCTACATCAAGTTAACTATTGATCTTGGCTGCATATACCTTTTATTTTTGAGGCAGGCTAGATTTCTATTTTACACAATTCTGTTTCTGACACAAGTGATCCTGGCTCTATAAATGGAGTTTTGGACAGAATAATTGGCCTTATGATTTGGGTACATCTTTTTAGGAGTGTAATTTTGTAAGAAAGATTTAAGCATGAAATTCGGTTGCTGCCGACATTGATAATGTAGAAATAGTTGAGTGTAGTAGTAATTGTATTTTTGAAAGTTACTACTTCAAGCTGACAGTTTGACATCATATGAACTCATGACAGATGACAAACATGACATAGTGGGATATGTGATCTTGAGGTCATAGGCGTTGAAACCTATTCATTGTTTCCCTGTGTCTATCTTTCTAAACTTGTACAACAATTTAAGTTAGTTAATTTTGTCTAGTTATGTCATCAACTCTGTTGTTTTACTTTACAGAGAAAGTACCCCTTTTATTGTTTCTAATTTCCATTGCTACTAAATCTTTTGATTTATGCAGGAAAGAAATATGGATGGAAAACTCCAAAATTCAGAACCTTCATCCCCACGATCGGTTACAAAAATGGGATTGAGGTTAGTAGCTTCAATTTTGTTTATTATGTTGGACTTGTTCATTTAGTAGGAAGGGATCAAGGGTAAAGAATTTTCCACTTTAAAACATGCACTTTCTTAGATATAAGATCCTGTGTCTTGCCGTATGCTCATGTTATAAACTAAATTTCACTTGCTTGAGTGAAATACCTAAATGTCATATTATCTCATTGTAAATGGAATTTGTAAGCAAGATTTTGTGATGAAGTGAAATAATAAATCTTTCACTACCATGGATACAAGTATACTGTGGTGTACAAAACAATGTATATTATTCATTTAGTGTCATATGAGATATACAGAGGAATAATTGGCTAAACTCCTGTTTCTAGTAGTTGAACTGACTAGAGAAGTTTAAGTAGTGTTCCTTTGTCTGAGAGCATCACTTTTCTTTTTCTGTAGTTTTGATGGCTTCCTCTCAAATGTTTAATTTGGGTTAGAACTGCTGACATTAGCCGTTTGTCATCCCTTCTCCTTGGTTTATGTATCAGTAGTGTCTTTGAACTATCAGAAAAGCGTTTAGTGATTGAAAAAAAATTGAACAAGTAAAATATTTAAAGTTCTTGCATTTGATGGCACTAATAACTGGGATTTTGATATTTTGTCCTTTGATTTCAATGTGTAGAGACCGTACAACCAGTATGGAGGATCCAGATGGGACACTAGCAAGTGTTGCCCAATGCATTGAGCAGTTGAGGCAGAATTCTTCCTCGTTTCAAGAGAAAGAGTTTTCTTTAAGGCAGTTGCTGGAACTCATTGAAACACGGGAAAATGCACTGAGTGCTGTTGGATCTCACTCACAGGCAGTCCCAGTGCTTGTTTCTCTTTTGAGGTCAGGGTCGCTAGTGGTCAAAATACAAGCTGCTCGTGTATTAGGGTCTCTCTGCAAGGAGAATGAACTGAGGGTGAAAGTTTTGCTAGGTGGTTGCATACCTCCTCTGCTTGGGCTTCTTAGGTCCAGCTCCTCTGATGGTCAGGTTGCTGCTGCAAAGACCTTATATGCAGTCTCTCAAGGAGATGCGAGGGATCATGTTGGTTCGAAAATTTTCTCCACCGAAGGTGTTGTACCAGTGCTATGGGGACAGCTAGAGCGAGGGCTGGAAGCTGGGAAATTGGTTGAAGAATTACTGACTGGAGCTTTGAAAAATCTTTGTGGAAGCACAGAGGGATTTTGGTCAGCAACAGTCCGAGCTGGAGGAGTGGATATACTTGTGAAATTGCTGACAACTGGACAGCCTGGTACTCAAGCAAACGTGTGCTTTCTTCTTGCTTGTATGATGATGGAGGATGCATCTATCTGCTCTACTGTATTGGCTGGCGAGGCAGTCAAACAACTCCTGAAGTTGTTAAAATCTGGTAATGAAGCAGCTGTCAGAGCAGAAGCTGCGGGTGCTCTAAAATCTCTTTCTGCTCAGAGTAAGGAGGCAAGGAAAGAGATAGCTAACAATAATGGCATACCAGCTCTCATAAATGCTACCATTGCTCCCTCAAAAGAATTTATGCAAGGGGAGCATGCCCAAGCATTGCAGGAAAATGCGATGTGTGCTCTGGCGAACATATCAGGTGGGTTGTCTTCTGTCATATCCAGCCTTGGAAAAAGCCTTGAATCTTGCACTTCACCATCACAGGTCGCTGATACTTTAGGAGCTTTGGCTTCGGCTCTTATGATATATGATCAGGAAGCTGAATCTACGAAAGTTTCAGACCCTCAAACTGTTGAACAGACATTGATTAAGCAGTTTAAACCTAACTTACCATTTCTCATCCAAGAGCGCACCATTGAGGCACTTGCCAGTTTGTATGGGAATTCTGTACTTTCAAGAAAACTTGCAAATGCAGATGCTAAGCGGTTGTTGGTTGGTTTGATCACAATGGCTTCAAATGAGGCTCAGGATGAGCTGGTAAAATCGCTGTTGAAGATTTGTGATAATGAAGGTAATCTCTGGCATGCACTTCAAGGGCGTGATGGTGTCCAGCTACTAATATCCCTTCTTGGATTGTCGTCAGAGCAGCAACAAGAATGTGCTGTTGCATTGCTTTCCCTTCTTTCAAATGAGAATGATGAGAGCAAATGGGCTATTACCGCGGCTGGTGGAATACCTCCGCTGGTTCAGATTCTGGAGACTGGTTCTGCAAAAGCCAAAGAAGACTCTGCAACTATATTGGGAAACCTGTGTAATCATAGTGAAGATATACGAGCATGTGTTGAAAGTGCTGATGCTGTTCCTGCTCTGCTGTGGTTATTGAAGAATGGGAGCTCAAATGGGAAGGAGATTGCAGCCAAAACATTGCATCATCTAATCCACAAATCTGATACTTCTACCATCAGCCAACTCACTGCACTTTTAACCAGCGATCTTCCTGAATCTAAAATTTATGTTCTGGATGCTTTGAAAAGTATGCTGTCTGTGGTACCTCTTAATGATATTCTACGGGATGGTAGTGCTGCCAATGATGCTATTGAGACTATGGTTAAAATATTGGGTTCTGCAAAAGAAGAAACCCAGGCAAAGTCTGCCTCCACTCTTGCTGGAATATTTCATCTTAGGAAAGATTTACGTGAGAGCAGTATTGCAGTTAAGACTCTCTGGTCAGTAACGAAGCTCCTGAATTCAGAATCAGAGAAGATTATAGTTGCTACCTCTTGTTGTCTTGCTGCTATATTTCTGTCAGTAAGGGAAAACTCTGAAATCGGTTCTGTTGCTAGAGATGTTTTGCCTCGGCTACTTGTTCTTGCAAGTTCTTCTGTTCTTGAAGTTGCTGAGCAGGCAACATGTGCACTTGCAAATCTCCTATTGGATGATGAACTTTCAGAAAGAGTGGTACCTGAAGAAATTATATTACCTGCTACAAGGGTTTTGCGGGAGGGTACACTTTCTGGCAAAACTCATGCAGCAGCTGCTGTTGCTCGTCTTCTGCATAAACGTCTGATTGATGATGCTCTATGTGACTGTGTGAATCGTGTTGGTACTGTTCTGTGTTTAGTTTCTTTCTTGGAGTTAGCCAAGGATGGCTCCCTTGCCACATCAGAAGCCTTGGATGCCCTTGCATATCTGTCAAGAGCTGGAGTTCCAGGTGGAAAAGTCCGACCAGCATGGGCAATTCTAGCAGAGTCTCCAAGCCGGATCACTCCAATAGTTTCATGTATAGCTGATGCTGCTCCAGCATTACAGGATAAAGCAATTGAGATATTATCTAGGCTTTGCCGTGATCAGTTAGTTGCACTAGGGGAGATAATTTGTAGTTCTTCTGGTTGTATTGAATCTATTGCTAGAAGAGTTATTAGTTCTAGGGACACAATTGTTACAGTTGGGGGTGCTGCACTTCTTTCTTGTGCAGCAAGAGTTAATCATCACAGAGTAGTGGAGGATCTGAATGACTCGAAATTATCTACTTATCTCATACAGGCTCTGGTGGAAGTGGTTACTACCTCTCAAAGTTCACTGGAAGATCAGGAGGATAATGAGCAGGAGGCAGTGTACATTTGCATTCAGTGGGTTACAGAAGAGGGAAGGGATGCAGAAGCCACTCCTGCCACAAAGGTCATGTGTGGTACCAATATTGCTGTGTGGTTGTTGTCTATACTTGCTACTCATGATGAGAAAAGTAAACTTGCTATAATGGAAGCTGGAGGAATTGAGGCTGTCACAGAGAAAATTTCACTGTATACTCAGGTAATGCTTTTACTCAGTTTAATATTGGGATTTCATGTGCTGGTAGATTTGGTTTTCTGTTGGGCTGAATATATATATATATATATATATATATATATATATATATATATATATATATATATATATATATATATATATATATATATATATATATATATATATATATATATATATATCATTAAATGTTCATTTGTATGTTGATTTTTTCCCTTTTCTTTGGGTGAGGATTTGCATAAATATTTCCTTGATATGTATTTGTTATATATGTTGCAGACTGACTATATTGAAGATAGTAGCATATGGACCTATGCTTTATTGCTGGCGATACTGTTTCAAGATAGAGATATCATACGAGCAAATGCAACCATGAAATCCATTCCAGTTCTTGCGAATTTGTTGAGGTCGGAAGAGCCAGCTCACAGATATTTTGCAGCACAAGCATTGGCCAGTCTAGTCTGTAATGGTAGCAGGGGAACTCTCTTATCTGTTGCAAACTCTGGTGTAGCTGGCGGGCTTATTGCTTTACTTGGCTGTGCTGACGAAGATATATACACTCTCTTGAAATTGTCGGAGGAGTTTTCTTTGGTTCGTTATCCTGATCAAGTGACGCTAGAAAGATTGTTTAGAGTTGATGACATTAGAGTTGGAGCTATGTCTCGGAAAGCAATACCTGCCCTTGTGGATCTCCTTAAACCAATTCCTGATCGTCCAGGGGCACCATTCCTTGCTCTTGGGCTTCTCACCCAGCTTGCGTTTGACTGTCCATCAAATAAGATGGTGATGGTAGAGTCAGGAGCACTTGAGGCAGTGACCAAATATCTTTCACTTGGTCCTCAAGATGCAACTGAAGAAGCTGCTACTGATTTGTTGGGGATTCTCTTTAGTAGTGCTGAAATATGCAAGCATGAATCTGCATTTGGTTCAGTAACGCAGCTTGTAGCTGTCTTGCGCTTGGGTGGAAGGGCGGCTAGATACAGTGCAGCCAAAGCGCTGGAAAGCTTATTTTCTGCAGACCATGTAAGAAATGCAGAAACAGCTAGACAAGCTGTGCAGCCATTGGTGGAAGTTTTAAGTACTGGCTCGGAGAGAGAACAGCATGCTGCAATTGCAGCACTGATCAGGCTGTTAAGTGAAAATCCTTCTAGAGCCCTAGGAGTGGCTGATGTTGAAATGAGTGCAGTGGATGTTCTTTGCAAAATCCTGTCATCAAATTGTTCAATGGAGTTGAAGGGTGATGCTGCTGAGCTATGCTCTGTTCTCTTCACAAATACAAGAATCAGGTCTACAGTAGCTGCAGCACGTTGTGTTGAGCCATTGGTCTCTCTTCTAGTTACAGAATTCACCCCTGCCCAGCATTCAGTTGTTCATGCTTTGGATAAGCTCTTGGATGACGAGCAGTTGGCTGAACTAGTTTCAGCTCATGGTGCAGTCATTCCTCTTGTTGGCCTTCTATATAGCAGGAATTACTTGCTTCATGAGGCTGTTTCAAGAGCTTTGGTGAAGTTGGGAAAAGACAGACCTTCTTGCAAGACGGAAATGGTGAAAGCTGGGGTCATCGAAAGCATACTCGACATACTCCATGAAGCACCTAATTTTCTTTCTGCTGCTTTTGCTGAATTGCTCCGGATATTGACAAATAATGCCACAATTGCCAAAGGCCCGTCGGCAGCTAAAGTGGTTGAGCCACTTTTCATGTTGCTGTCACGATCAGACCTTGGCCCAGATGGGCAACACAGTGCTTTACAGGTTCTTGTTAATATTTTAGAACATCCGCAGTGTCGTGCTGACCACACCTTAACCACTCACCAGGCTATTGAACCTGTTATTCCATTACTAGACTCAAATGTTCCGGCCGTACAACAGTTGGCTGCTGAACTTTTATCCCACTTGTTGTTGGAGGAGAACCTGCAGAAGGACTCCTTGACACAACAAGTTATTGGTCCACTTGTAAAAGCTCTTGGATCTGGGATACACATTTTGCAGCAGAGAGCAATTAAGGCTCTCGTTGGTATTGCACTTATTTGGCCAAATGAAATCGCAAAGGAGGGTGGTGTTATTGAGCTGTCCAAGGTGATATTGCAAGTTGAGCCACCACTTCCTCATGCTCTGTGGGAATCTGCAGCCTCTGTTTTATCTTGTATTCTGCAATTCAGCTCAGAATTTTATTTGGAAGTTCCCATTGCTGTGCTTGTAAGATTGCTTCACTCTGGTTCAGAAAGTACTGTAATTGGAGCATTGAATGCTCTTCTGGTTTTGGAGAGTGATGATTCAACCAGCGCTGAGGCCATGGCTGAAAGTGGTGCAATTGAAGCTCTGTTAGAGCTTCTTAGATGCCATCAATGCGAGGACACTTCTGCAAGATTGCTTGAGGTGTTGCTGAATAATGTAAAAATCAGGGAGTCAAAAGCCGGTCGATCTGCTATCTTACCTTTGTCTCAATATCTCTTAGACCCTCAAACACAAGGTCAGCAGGCAAGGTTGTTGGCAACTCTGGCTTTGGGTGATCTATTCCAGAATGAGACTCTAGCCCGTTCTGCTGATGCCGTTTCAGCTTGTCGTGCCCTGGTTAATTTACTTGAAGATCAGCCCACTGAGGAAATGAAAGTGGTAGCCATCTGTGCCCTTCAGAATCTCGTGACATACAGCCGAGCAAATAAAAGAGCAGTTGCAGAAGCCGGTGGAGTTCAAGTTATACTTGATCTGATTGGTTCCAGTGATCCAGAAACTTCAATTCAGGCAGCTATGTTTATTAAGCTTCTCTTTTCCAACAATACAATCCAGGAGTATGCTTCCAGTGAAACTGTCAGGGCTATAACTGGTAAATTTCCTGAACTCATGGTAAAAGTTGCTAGTACTTTTGTTAAAATGATTGAGTTACCTCGGTCTTCAACTATCATTCTCATCTTCTTGAAGTCGAATAGAGAAAACATGTCCACCTTGTTGTCTAGTCACCTTGTTGGGCAACCTAGTCACCTTGTTGTCTGCACATGGTCAAATACTTGCTGCAGTTCCCTTTTGTTTGCTCTCCACTACATTGTGGCATTTTGCCTTTAATAGATCCTTCTTTGCTTTAAACATGTCCACCTTGAAATCTTCAAAATTAAATTTAGAATCTTAGTGGTCCCAAACTCTGCTGATGCAATGAGTGGAGGGAAAAAAGGAGTGAAGTCAACTTTTCCCATGGCAATTTCTATTATCAGCATTAGATGGTTATCCATTTATAAAGTTCTGTTTTTGACTAGTTCTTGATCTTGCAGCTGCTGTTGAAAAGGATTTATGGGCCTCTGGAAATGTAAATGATGAGTATTTGAAAGCCCTGAATGCACTTTTTGGCAACTTCCCACGTCTGAGAGCCACTGAACCTGCTACCCTTAGTATACCACATCTAGTGACCTCACTCAAAACAGGCTCAGAGGCAACTCAAGAAGCTGCCTTAGATGCTCTATTTCTTTTAAGACAAGCGTGGTCAGCATGCCCTGCAGAAGTATCTCGTGCTCAATCTATAGCTGCTGCAGATGCAATTCCTTTGCTGCAGTATTTGATCCAATCTGGCCCTCCTCGTTTCCAAGAGAAGGCTGAATTTCTGCTGCAGTGTTTGCCTGGAACTCTTACTGTAATTATCAAGCGTGGAAATAATATGAGGCAATCAGTGGGAAACCCTAGTGTATTTTGCAAGCTAACATTAGGGAATACTCCACCCAGACAGACAAAGGTAAGATTCAACTTAGTTATTTGCTAAACCTTCTCTTCTTTTTCTATATTTAATCAATAGTTTTGCTTATAAAGACATTGACCTGCTTGCTATTTAATACTCCATACATCCATTTGAGACTGGTTACTCTCGACATTGGTCACAAAATCATCATATAACTTGCATTTGTACTTTTAGTTTGTGCATTTTTTCAACATATCTTTGTCATTTTATGGGATGTATGTGAGTAGCTTGTTTCATCACAATCCGACAAAGTGTTTTTTCCTTCTGCTATCAGCTAAACCCTGCTTGTTTTGACAGGTTGTGTCAACCGGTCCTGCCCCAGAATGGGATGAGAGCTTTGTATGGTCGTTTGAGAGTCCTCCAAAGGGCCAGAAACTACACATTTCATGCAAAAACAAGAGTAAAGTGGGAAAGGTAAATGAGCATTTTAGAGGAGATTGAACAACATCATTTGAACCATGATTGTATTATTTCTTACCTCAATATTTCCTTGCTTTTGCAGAGTTCATTTGGTAAGGTGACAATCCAGATTGATCGAGTAGTTATGCTGGGAGCAGTAGCTGGGGAGTATACGCTACTACCTGAAAGCAAGAGCGGTCCCTCAAGAAATTTGGAAATTGAATTCCAATGGTCTAACAAATAGCAGGATCCTCCAAATTCCCCTCATTAAATATTTTTTTTGCTCAAGCTACAAAGATGATGATATTACATCAGCGTAAGGGCTGGGAATATAATACTTACCTATATTGGGACTAGCTCATCCCTGAGGCGTGAGATACCTTCTTCCTACTTTTATTCTTTTGTCGATCAACTTTTTGCCCTTAAATAGTGTTGGTCGTGGTCTTGTACATAGTATTGTCGAGATTGTATTTGTAGTATACCTGTGTTTTGTTTGTAGTATACATGTTTCTTGACATTATAATCATTGATTCGTGCATTCTTTTGTAAACTGAGTTGAAAGACACCGTTAATAATGTAACAGTTTTTGTTAGTGGATTACTTTTCTATGTTAGTCACGCCACATGATTTTCGATGCAGACAGACAAAGGATGACCTTAAAAATTGCCAAAGGATAGCAAGGGTCATCATACGTTTTCCAAGCTCCACTAAATTCTGGTTCCACGAAAATTCTAATCTGAGACAATACAATGATACAGATACCAATATAAAAGCAGTAACACTTTAATCCAATTAAAAGTAAACATGAATCTCGTAAGATCTTAATTTAGGTCGTCTTGAGTGAATACTCCATTGTTCTAAAAATAGTTTAAACATGCTAGAAAACTCCATATACGAGTATTATCGGAGGAAGCGAGATAAAGAAAATTCCTCAAACGAGTCTCATAACGAGTCTCTTGAGTTTTGATCCCTAAACTTCAGAAATACGAGTTGGAGAGCGATATCACTACTCCACCTCAACTTCAGACATACGGAGATGTTATAGTATATGCTAAGGGAAGTTATTCAAGAAATACAGATGTTACAGTATATCAATCACATGATAGCTTCTAAAAATAAATAAAAAATCTAGATGATAGTGATGTGTGCTAAGGAAAATGACAATTCCTAGCTTACCCTTTCCATAATTAAATAGCTCCAACAAAACAATAAAGCAAAATTTAAAAAAGGTGATTTGGACTTGGGAATTACGATACACATGGATGACGGAGCGTAATTAGCGTAAACCCCTCTTTTTTGTTTTCTCTCTCCTCTTTTTTTAAACACACCTTTTATCACTCCTCTTTCTCACTCACTACTCTGCTCACTTCTCCTTCTTCACTTCGATTTATTTCCAGATCTCTGCAAAACCCTAGATTAATAACTTTGTTCATCGATTAATCGCCGAAAATGGCGAAGAAATTAGCTCTATTGTTATGGATGTTGTTGATTTTGATTATGATTAGAGAGAGTAGTATGATGTATACATCCAGATTAGTGCACCGATTTTCCGACGAGTTGCGAGGGTTTTCCGGTAAGAAATTGTGGCCGGAATTTAAGAGTAAAGAGTATTATCAGAGGTTGTCGATCGGTGATTTTCAAAGGCAGAAGATGAAAATCGGTCATCAACATCAGTTGGTTTTTCCTTCTCAGGGTAGTCAAGCTCAGTCTTTTGGCAATGAACTTGGTTGGTATGTCAATTTCTATGCTATAATTGTTATTTTCTGCTTTAATTTTGTCTGATTTATAGTTAATTAGATGTAAATTTCTGTTTTTAGGGATTTTGTGTATTAGTTTACGATTACTTGATGGGTTATGTGCTGTAATATGTACTCACTCTGTTCCGCAATATGCCACATTTACTTATTAGTCGTCGTGTTTGAGTAAATGACTTGAAATAACTTGTTAGTCTTCGAATGTTTACAATTGCTGAGAACAAGCATCTAATGATGATACTACGCATTAAATCCTTAGAATAGTACTCAGTAAGAGCAGTATGGGAGAATTCTTAATAGAACTTATTAGATACAGTATGAAGAAGACTAGATACAGTAGGAAGATTGTGGCGTATTAAAGAGTGACGGAGGGGATTCTAATTGCCGGAATTAACAATGGCATAATCACATTTACTATTTTATGGCTTTTGTAGAAAGTTATCACCTTATCGAATATATTCTGGGATGCCCTTGTAGTATATATAACTTCTATAATCAGAACAACATTATACTACCTCTCCCGCCGTAGGTAATTTTCCCATTGGCTTAACCCCACATTAGTGAGGATATGACATAGAAAGCTTTACTGAGTCATTACCACACTATTTTTTCATGATTTCAGAACATACAATCATTAACCATTACTATTTTAAGTAATGTGATAGCTATTGTCAGTATGTGATAATTTAGGGCATTACATTATTTCACTCTCTGTTATTCTTCCTAGAATATTTCTTATTGTTTTAAGTTCCCAAACAATCACAATTTAGGGCATTACATTATTTCACTATAATTACTGTAATGAAAGCTTAGAACCTTAAATATTACCACATTTTTTCCATTGTTAAATTCAAGTAAGGATATATTAGGAAGCATTATAGCTCCTCTGTTAGTAGTGTATTGAAACTTTGGGGGATAAAGCTTCCCAAAGCACAATTTCCATTAGTATCTTGAAAGTATATATCGAGACAAATCTAATGAAATCCTACATGACTATGCTTTTCCTCGCATATAAATCACAATAGATGGTTAGAGGGGAGTGTGTAAGTAGTGTAATAGTCTAAATTAAATTGCATATGATTAATTTAGGACGTCTTAAATAGTATATATGACAATTATTCAGTTATTAGCACATTTAGAGGAGTTATGAATGGACATTTCTGCATAAGTTTGCAGCAGTCAAGTTAATGTGCTTTTGCTTCCGGTGTTTGTTATTGTAATTATGAGCGGTAAATTTGCAGGTTATACTATGCTTGGATTGATATAGGAACACCAAATGTATCTTTTATGGTTGCCTTGGATGCTGGTAGTGATCTACTTTGGGTTCCATGTGATTGTGTCCAATGTGCTTCTCTCTCGGCTACTCATTATGACGGTTTGGTATGCTTTTTTTCTTTCTGCCCGTATTATTTTATTTCTTTCTGTTTATTTTCTTCATTTACTTTTTTTTTAAAAAAAAAAAAATTAGTTCTAGAAATGGTTTTATGTATAGTATCTTACAAGTTTTAAGCCATTATAATAAAGATTATATTGATATCAAAAGATAATCTCCTTTATCTTAATTCATGTTCTTTCCACATTAGAAAATATAAGTTTAAAAAAGAATAATTATGTTCGCATAAAGACTAGTAAGTTCATATTTGGGCTACCAAGTTCATTTTATCACTAGAAGCAATTAGTGATAAGTTCATTAATTTAGGTGAGGGCTAATAAGTTTGAATTATTTCTAATAAGCTCAATAAGTTGAGATAAGGGAGACTCATGTGAAAAAAGCTTGAATTATCTTCTTAAACTGAATACTATTGAAAAGAATGAGTAAATAGAGCTGAAGGGCGGTGTTTGAAAGAGAAACTGAAAGAATTTGACACCATTACCAATGAAAAGGCTGATAAGGATTAAGGAGTATGCGACTTGCCGACTTGATTTGAACACTTCTATTTACTTGCAAAATTATTGTTCTATAAATTTTGCTACTGTAATACGATTTATACCTGTGCTTTGTACGATTAGTACCTGCTAATACTTGGAACAGTGTTAGCACTTATTTCCAGTGATTGATTGGCAGGTGCTCCTTGGTCTATGGGGGCATCTATTATGCAGGATAAGAACCTCAACGAGTACAACCCAGATAGCTCAAATTCCAGTAAGCTTCTGACCTGCAGCCATCGGTTATGCGCACAGCAGGAAAACTGTAAAAGTCCCACTCAGTCATGCCCTTACAATGTCCAATATTTTTCGGAAAATACATCAAGTTCGGGCCAGCTTGTTGAGGATGTATTACATCTCTCATCTAGCAGTAATAGCCCATCAAGTATAAAAGCTTCAATTATATTTGGGTATGCTCTGATAATTGATTTCGGGTCTGATATTTCTTATTAAATACTTCGTTTAACTTGCTAGATATTTGTTAATTGCTGCTATGTCCAGGAAATTTGAACGCCATCTTTATGGGTTGTTTGATCTTGTACAGGTGTGGTAAGAAGCAAAGTGGTGTTTATCTGGAGGAGGGAATTGCTCCTGATGGTCTGATGGGTCTAGGTCCTGGGGACATTTCTGTGCCAAGTCTTCTTGCAAAATCTGGATTAATTAGAAACACTTTCTCATTGTGTTTTAATGAAAATTTTTCTGGGAGAATATATTTTGGTGACCAAGGACTCAATACCCATCAGTGGACTCCATTTTTGCCTTTAGATGGAAAGTAGTATGTTTCTTATACTTAATATACTACCCCCTTATTAAATAGACCAGAATCTTGTTGGACTAATACTAATTTGTTCATTGGTGCTGGCTCTCTTTCTCTCTGCTCCCTTCTATTCAGTTCAACTTATGTTGTTGGCGTGGATTCTGTCTGTATTGGGAAGGGCACTTGTCTCAAACAAACAAGTTTCCATGCTGTTGTTGATAGTGGGTTTTCTTTCACTTATTTACCAGATGATGTGTATAAAAAAGTTACTCAGGAGGTACTTATTGTCTGTCATTCATAGTTGAATTCTAGTTCAGTTTATCCAGTGCTGAAGCAATGCTATATCTGACAGTTTGATAAAGAAGTTGAAGCTGCTAGAGTGAATTATGATGGATCTCCATGGGATTATTGTTACAAGTCAAGGTTATTTTTTGTGAAATCTTAATAATTCATTTCTTGGATGCTGTGTTTATTCTTTGTACATTTGACCACTCTAAAATATTCTTGTTGAAACAGTGGAGATGATCTACATAATTATCCTTCTCTGGAGCTGATGTTGCCATCTAACCAGAGTTTTGTTGTCCAATATCCTATGTACACTGTCAATGGGTATCAGGTTGGTATCTAATTATCTCCCCACCTTCTTCCCTGCTCCCCTAAAAATATCTGTGATCTTCAAAATAAGGAGAACAGAATAATATCTGCTGAGTTACATTCTGTAGTTACTAGCTAGCTGATAAAATTACGCTGCTGGCAGCTGTTTAATACTGAGTGAAGGTGTGTACATCAAATTTTTAAACGAAGTATTAGGGATTAGTGTCTCATTTGTGAATGAACCAGAGTGTTGTATAATAATATAATATATAATAATTGCTGATTGTTTCTAGTTTTCCCAAGTTCCTAGTTTCGAAGCTGAGTTGATTCTGGTTTCCATTGCTGGAAATCTGTTATCTGTCTTCCAAGATTCTTTCTCAATATTCTGCAAGCATATGCATAGATTTTGAATTTGCTTGTTTTCACTCGAATTTATTGATTCAAGTGTCATGTTTATGTGAATATAATTAGCTATCCATATGAACTTGAATTTAGCTTCGAATTTTTGTTGTTTCTTCCTTTTGAAAAATCTGTATGATTTGACATGAACCACCTAAGAAATGACTAATTTCATTCAGCTCCTTCATTTGGGCATAATGAGGACTTGGGTTAAGGTAGCTTTTATTAATATCTGAGAAAGAATGGAAATTTACTATTCTGTATGAGGAGTAATAATAGTACACCGTGAATCGAGTCAAAGAGACAAGGTATTCAGCTAGCTAAAACGATTTGCTAGCTTTTTGCTATTAAGTTTGATTGGTTTGGTACTTTTTCAATAATTTGTCAAAGTTTGCATTGGCTGAGATGAAACGCTAATCCAACAAGCTTAATCAAAATTCATTATCAAAGCCTTTAAATTTTATTTTACAACATGGGCTTGATTGGTCTCAGTAGCTTATTGCTTATAAGTTTGTCTGGTTTGGTAGATTTTCAATAACCTGTCAAATTTCGTGTTAGCTGAGATGAAATGTTAATCCAACAAACTTGTCATAATTCAACATCAAAGCCTTTTTATTTACGACGTGGGCCTGATTGTCTCAGACTCTCAGTAGCCTGCCCTATGCTTGCGTTTTCTTTAATTTGTATACTACCTCTGCTCTAGGTTGTGTCTTATTGTAAAGCTATTTTCTAATAAGAATATCAGTACCCATTATCCAAAGCTATCTCCTTGTTGAAGAGTGGACTCGCTATATTAGAGTCTATTGAAGCGTGTTCTATTTATGTGAATTCCTATTATATTTAATGTTGATGGATATCATTGATGTGATTTGTAAATCTTGCTAAGATATTAAATCAGCGGAAACCATGATTATCTTTCAGGTTATTGTATGAATATTGTAGCTATGAATTGAAGCATCTGATATTCCTACTTTCCTGAACCTGTGGCCTTGCTAAGTTATTGGGATGCTATGCTGCAGGGAATTGTGGGATATTGTCTAGCTGTAGGACGTGCCGATGGAGATATTGCAATTATTGGCCGTAAGTGAGGGCCTGTTTAATTTTTACATATAATTACTTTAACATGCATTGACAGGTAAATGTTTCTTATTTGGAATAAAAATATTATTTTGCAGAGAACTTCATGACAGGATATCGCATGGTATTTGATAGGGAAAACATGAAACTTGGCTGGTCTCATTCTGATTGTAAGTATTTAAAGTTTGAAGGTCTAATGCTTCAATTTGCAATCTGCGTTGGTGAGGCCCTATGGAGTTTTGCATTTGGTTTCTTTATGGTTTGTGAAGGAATCTTCAATCATCTATTTATTGTTTCCCGCGTCTCCTCTAAAGTTCTTTCTGTCTGAATGAAGGTTGATTTGAATGATCTTAAGCTGATAGGTGCTCTTGTTTATCCTGACAAGTTTCTGTTAATGATACTACGAATTGCCAACCTGTGTTTGTATATAAACTTGCTTGTGTGATGCACAAACAAGTTCTTCGGGAAAGAAGGCCGTGTCAAAGCGTAAAGCATCAATTATTACGTGCTCAAATTAATCTACTTTCAATGTGGCTGGCTAGAATTCTTTGCTACTACTGGCTGAAGTCAAGAAATGCATAAGAATAAAAAAATAATCTAATTACGCCTGTGGCATATCTGTAGGTCAAGATCTAAGCAATCAGAACCGAAAGCCATCAATGCCACCAGCAGGGGATAAACCACCTAATGCATTGCCTAGTAATGAACAACAGAGCATTCCTGGTGCACAGGCCGTGTCTCCTGCTATTGCTGGCAGGACTTCTCCCAAAGCCTCTGCTGCCTCAGCAATGCATCCACCATTTTCATCTTGGATTCTGCTTTCTGTACTAGCTACCTCGTTTGTGACCTTTCATCTACAATGGTATTTCAAATCAGTATTTTTTCTAGACCTGATGTAAATACCATCCTTGCACTTATATCATATCGATCCAATGCCTTTACATTTTTCCCTATAAGTCATTGGATCTGTAGCATACCTGTATCCCCCCTTCCTCCCACTTAGGTCTTCCATAATTCTCGATTAAAGCCGTGTATATATAGTTAGTATTTTTTCTCTCTAGATGGAGCTATGTTACTCGGTTCTCTTATATACAACTGCGATTCATAGAACTTTGGGATTTCATATGGAGTATATAATGAGCCTTTTCTGTGGGTTGTGGAGCTTCAATTTCTGGTACTTTTAATTAAAAAATCGCGTCCATTGTAGGAGTGTTACTTCGTATTACTGATCTATTCTGACATTTCCTAAGTTCCTTATCTACACGAGTTTTTTTTAGGTGATAAAACATCGCTTACTTATAATTGTCGATAAAACAGGATGTAATTCCCAGCTACATGAAGACACTATTTGGTGTATGTCGAAGTATGAGATCACAAGAAGCTAATTACTCTGTATAATTTATATCAAGTATAAACATTAATGTTATTCTCATTTTACTGAAAAGCTATTAAGGGTGGCCTGCCTAAGATATTTACATGATAATTACACCTTACCTTAATTGTTAAGGATATGGACCCACCCCCACCTGTGACGTGTTGATCAATCAACCAATTAGAAGACAACCTAAAGATGATGGTAGCCAGCTTCTGATGATCTTTGTGATCTGAACCGTTGGATGCTTAACACGTGTCAAAATGTATGTATTTAACGATGTTCCGCGTTTTTAAACGTGACTACGTGACAACATCTTATTTTCGCATCACCTTCTCAATGTTTTAGGTTCATTCATACCTACATTTCAATATTTGCTTTGTGATCTGTATTTTCCACCAGCTGACCAGCTTCACCTTTTTAAATTGATTAGTTATTCTGTTTGATTGAATAATTTCCAACTTAAATTAATTATGTCTACTAAATTTTTGTCCTTTTTGTCTTAGATTTATAATTTGTAGTAAGCTATTTTGATAAAGTTCTAATGTCTTAAGCAAAGTGTAAAATGAAGAAAGGTAATGGTCTAATGGATGCTACTTTTAGTGAACTTACTACTTAGGGAAGGTAGGGGGTGGGGGGATTGGGTGAATTCCCGATTAGGACGGGTATGGTTAGGAGTTTCCAATTTTGATAGTAGTAAAGTCGGTATGAACGTGAAATGTGTACATAGTATGTATTGATCGAGAATTCAAGATTTTACCTATAAATATACAATGATTAGTTTTTATTTCTTGAAAAAACTTGTTTGATTTAGGTTTTTTATTTTTTTTAATTTTTTTTTCCTTAAGCATTTAAGAATTACATTATTATGCATAAAGTGAAATCTAGTGTCAAACAACTTAATCAAAAGTTTAAACTAATTAGGTGCTGGTGGTAGATCGTGAGATGCGTGGATTGGGTATTAGAGGTAAGTAGTGGGGCAAGGTGAATATAAGTGGATAATAGATTAATAGGTATTCTAATGGGGGATTGGGTATGGTTTTTGGTTGTATGCTAGTCGGATCAAGTATAGTGGTTAGAGTTTATACCTTCTAACGATGGGGATAGGTTTGGGGATGAATACATAAATCTTCCAAACTTTCTCTATTTTCTACAAGTATCTGTTTCTTCGGTACAAAGTAATCAAACCACAATACTACCTGTACTGTAGTGCACTTATATTTTATAAGTATCTCTTATAATAATGTGACTGATTAATCTTTGATCACCTTTTGCTGTCCGTAACCCTGTTTTTTAAACAGTTCATGTGTTTGAACTTTCGAACCGCCCACAATCCTGTCTAAAAAAAGCCGTTAGAAGAAAGCTAGTGAAGAAAGAACAGAGATAAAAGGTAAAGTTTCTACATTACACATTGTAGCAAAAAGGGAAAGAAATTAGATCACAGTTTCTTTATTTTTATAACTTAAAAGCAGTCCAATTTATAGTTTATTTTATACTATAGTTTAGTTGGTACATACTCGTATTTGTTATGAAACTGAGATTTCTACGAGGCAAAGAAAGGAATCTAGTTTGTTGGAGAGAAGTTTCCTACAAAGTCTCTCCCATGTCATTTTAGCTATAAAAATTCACCTGCCTCCCTCTCATTATACATATGATTTGATCATCTTACAAACATATACAACATAATACATCATATTTCTTGGAGAAAACGTTTCAGTTACAATACAAGATTAATACTTTTTGTGTGCATTCATTTTGCAAATCCTTTGTTGCAAAAAGACTTCTCTAAGGCGATAGTTTGAGGGGGTTGATAAAACGATAAAACTCTGGTTAGAAGGGTTTCTGGGATTGTATTTACATTAGCTCGTAAAAGAAAATTTAGAAGTATGGGAGTTGGAGGTACATTGGAGTATTTTTCAGAAATGATGGGTGGTGGTCATATGCACAAGAAGAAGAGGAAGCAGTTTCAAACTGTGGAGCTCAAAGTTAGAATGGACTGTGATGGATGTGAGCTTAAAGTCAAGAAAGCTTTGTCTTCACTATCTGGTAAATTTCTTCTTCCTGGCCTTTTGCTAAATTTTGCTAGAGTTAGTAATTCATATTCTTGTTTCGTGTAAGGTTTTGTTATCGGTGTTAGTTAAATGGATTCAGTTTGTTGCCAAATTCTGATATTTGCGAAATATAATTCTTTTTGCAGGAGTGAAGTCAGTGGAGATCAACAGGAAGCAGCAGAAGGTGACAGTTACAGGGTATGTGGAGGCAAATAAGGTATTGAAGAAGGCAAAATCAACAGGGAAGAAGGCAGAAATATGGCCATATGTGCCTTACAATCTAGTGTCTCAGCCTTATGCCTCGGTTGCTTATGATAAGAAAGCTCCTCCTGGCCATGTCAGAAAGGTGGAATTCGTCGAAAACCCAAAAAATGCTACAGTCTCGCTATATGATCAGGACCCTCTTATGACCATGTTCAGCGATGATAACCCAAATGCTTGCTCTATCATGTAGATCAATTCTGTAATTTTTCCAATTTTGATAGTTTGATCTTCGTTTGTTACACTTTGGATATGCTGTGTAAAATTTCCCGTACTAACTTCTGATAACTAATATACTTCGTACACCAGTTTTCGTGATAATCCTTGTTTGAAATTCTTTGTCAAAACTTAACAGGGCCTCTAAAATCAAGCTTGCAATAAAGGCACCGAAGACTAAGTATATGAAGTATATATTAAATTAAGTAAATATGGAGTATATGCAAAACAATAGCACAGTATGAAATTTTCATGACTTCCTATGAATATAATAATGATGACATATACTGTAGCTTTTATAAACATTGCGCAGCAGGAGGAACTTGTACAACAGGATACATATAAGTATAGCGAAAATGTAATATATCTGACAGTCTCTTTTTAATACTAATAAGTAGAATCTGAAGTAACAAAAACATTCCAAACTCTCAGCATGCCAATTCGCTAACAATGTTTCAACTTTGGTAGGCATCAGTTGGGACTTGGAGCAATGGAAGCTGCTGTTTGAATTACCTGTTAGTCTATATTACAACAGAATTTCTATAGGGTGGTTAAAGCATAACACATATTCAACTTGAATGACTTTATAAAATACAGTCAATGAGACAACTGCAACTTTTTGGTTGCTCTAGGATAGAATTATCTGCAAATGGATGACATTTAAGAGATTGAAACAAAGCTTTCTTCAAAAAAAAAAAAAAAAGAGAGAGATTGAAATAAAGCTGTTATCTGTAGAAGACTTATTACCTGAGCACATGCTAAGGTTACTGATACAAATGTACAATATCTTGTTACTAAAGAAATTTAGAGTGAGGGAGAGGAGCTCACTTGGACTGAAATCGATCTCCTGGTGCATCGAATCAAGTGTGATCAAGTGTGCATTGAGCAAGATTGTGCTTACTTTGCCCTATTTCCCGAGTATATATTCACAAAGTTAATGTCATAAAGCAGAGTTGCATTGGCCGGTATGTTGCAATCGCCTGCAGAAGTAATTAGTTCAATTGTTAGACGTATTGTCATTGCTGAAGAACACAAGCCGAGGTTTTAGGCAACCTGATATTGTAATTTTTTTAGAAATGTTCTGATTTGAGACCTTTTTCTGGCTGTGTATTTCAATGAACACAGTTTTTTGTATTATACCTGAAAAACAACCAGCTGGTTCTGGTCCATAGGCTAACTCTGGAGGAATACGGAGCTTACGTTTCCCACCTGTATATGAATCCAGAGATTTAATTGCAGGGAAAGACTATGTAAAAGCATTGCAAAACATATTATGCAAAAATTTAATCTTTCAAGCTGGCATACCAACTTGCATAGGGGGTACCCCATCACCACCAAAAATCCCTTGATCCAATCCTCTAATAACCTGCAATTTGAAATGAAATTGATATATTCATCACAATTATATGGTTGATCAGAATTATATATGCATTCCCTGAACAATATACAATACTGCTGAGAAACCGGTTTAGAGTAAGAGAAGTTCCATTTTGATTGTGCAATTATTTCAAATTACAGCCCCAAACAAATCATATTATTATGTGATTCTTATTCTTAAATGAAATTAGGCAAGTCTTACTTGGGTGTTAAGCTTAAAACTATCCTAATTTTCAATATTCCTCACATTTAAGTATAAGAAACACATAATAATATCACCAAAAGAAAGAAAGATTGATTTCTTAAGAGTGGAAGGGAAAGAGCAGAGCAGAGCAGAACGTATACTTTGCCTACACCAATGCGCATAGTAAGAGGTCTACCGCGTTTATAGCTGCTATCAAAGACAGTCTCATCACCAAATCTTGCAGTGTAGTGCACCTAAAATCCATAAATAACCAATCAAAATTGTAGAGAAACAAACAAGTTAAGCTAGGAAGAAAATCAAAAAGTTAAAGAAAGATTGTCAATGAGACTAGTACATTGATAAGGGTGTTATAAGGAGCTGCAGGACCGGAACCAACAACAAGGTCACAGTAAGCTAAGCCAGAACGAACTACATTGAGTTCACAAGAAGGCTCGGCAGTAGTGGCATAGTACTCTACTCTTAAAGCATCTGCTTCTGATGGAAACCCAAAAGCCATTGTAGAAGCTGCCATAACTCCAATAAGTCCCATTTCTAGTACTTTTCGCCTTCCTGCAACATTTGCTGACATTTTCTTATCAGTATCGTCCAACCAACCAGTAGGACTACTTGGGTTAGATTTGTTCGAGGTTGGTTTCAGAGTTCGGAATTTGAGTTTTGAAAGCTTTTTTGATGTACTCGAATTGGCATTGGCAATGGCTGTGAGTGCTGCTGTTGTTGCTGCAGTTGCACATACCGCCATTTTAATTTTTTTTGTGCTTCTTCTGGTTGGAGGAGATGTGCTCACACTCTTCTTATCCCAAATACATGGTAATAGACAAAATGACAAATACATGTAATATTTAGATAAAAATTATATGTACTCTAAAATAGACATATTCTATATTTCATTGAGGGCTTCCTAAAAAAAATTGTCACATACTCACATAGATATGCTACCCAGGTGTAACCGTGTAAGGAGAGTTAGTAATTATATATTAATGTGAAATATAAAAGTTTGATATAACTAGGGTGGCAATTGCGCGCGATCCCACCATAGCTCGCGTGTCATAATTAGCCTTTTTAAAGGAGTTTTTTAGTTGTTGGCAACATAATAAGGAAAAATATATATGTAAACAAATATTTTTAGGGGCCTAAATATTGGCACATTATTCTTAAGAGTTAAAAAAAAAAAAAAAAAAAGCAATTAACATTAGTAAGGCAAATTAAGTAATTAAAATTTTAGAGGATATAATTGTCTAAACACTATTCATGAGAGTTAAATCATTAAATTTCACAAGGATAAACTTAGAGTCAAGCAATTAACATCATATTAATAGGGGCATATAGGTAAACAAATATTTTTAAGGATATAATTATCTTCACACTATTCATAAGTGTTTTTTCATACTTTTTAAAAGGTAGGGATGACAATATACATAGAGACTAATTAATCCAAAAATATTTTATATAACAATATATGTTTAAAAAATATAGTCAAGTAAATATCTAATAGTGCAAAAGTCAAACTATTATGATTATAGAGTATGTTTCAGTACATGAAACATCAAACCCGTACATTAATATGTGTGTTTAGTATATAATTCATTTAAAAATTGTAGTGTAAGTACAACACTACAACATCTATTGGAAATTTTTTTGTTTCGTTCCAAAACCATTGGGAAAAATAAATAAATAATGAGCGTAAAAATTGGTTTCCACATCACCCGCCATGACAGTTAATTTAACAACAAATAAAAAAAATGATGAAAATTTGACTCAAACTCTTCAATTCCTCAGCGTAAATCCTTGCTCCTCTCCTCTTTCATCGCATCTTTCTTTTCTCTTGTCCCTTCATTTCTCTTTTCCTTTTGATCATCTTCATTTCGCCATCATCATTTTCCTTAATTCTTATTGTTAATTTTTTTGTGTATAGAACATAAAATAACCTTAGTACAATAATATTATCATGGGTCGGGTTAAACTTCAGATCAAAAGGATTGAGAATACCACCAATCGTCAAGTTACATTTTCAAAACGACGAAATGGACTCATTAAGAAAGCTTACGAGCTCTCTATCTTATGTGACATTGATATTGCACTTATTATGTTTTCGCCTTCCGGTCGTCTTAGCCATTTTTCTGGCCGTAAAAGGTTCGTTTTTCCCTAGGAAACTTTTTTCATGTGTGATATTTGCGTAACTTTGGCTAATCTGTTTATGATTTTTTATATTAATTTTGTTTGATTTTTTTTTTTTTTTTTGTTTGTAGAATTGAAGATGTATTAACGCGTTACATTAATCTTCCCGGCCATGATAGGGGAAAGTAAGTTTTTTTTTATCAATTATATTTGTTTTGTCATTCATTGTTTGATTTTACCTTTCATGGATTAATATGCAATACTTACTGACATTTTAGTGGACCTTTCTTTCTTTCAACTCCAATGAACAGCTTCGTTCATAATCGAGAGGTACGATATTGTAAGACTTACAATTTTTTTTTTTAATTTTGTTGTTATATTAAGAGAATTCTCTCCGATTACTAGACCATCTAATTATGGAAATGAAAAATGGGAAAATTTTAAAAGAATGAGAAATGTCGTGTTCACAAACCCCTGCCTAACGATAGGTGGGCCGTCTAGTTATTGGAAAGAATCTCGTTCAATTTAATGTCTAAGCTAGCAATTGGCAAAGGGTCATGTATTAATTTCCATGTCCTTGCAGTACTTAATAGGCACCCTAAAAAAGCTCAAGACGGAGAATGACATTGCTCTTCAACTTGCCAAGTTCGTATTTCTCATCCTTTCGCTTATTTAAAATTGTTTAGAAGCACACACAAACGCGTACAATTCATCATGTAACTTTAAATGATAGGTTTTTCACATGTCGCGTTCTTTTTGTTTTATTTTATTTTTATCTTTCCTGACAAGTTGATTTTACTTGCAGCCCTGGAGGATGTAACTCAAACTTGGAGGTATAAATTTATTATCTTCCTTCCTAATTAAATGTAAAAGGACTTCGTTAGATATTAATTTGGCTTGGATTTATGTTTTTTAGCAGGATCTTCAACAAGAAGTGAATAACTTGCTACACCAACTTCAGATGGCTGAGGATCAATTAAGGTTATAAACTTAGTTTACTGACACAATGTCAAACATTTGGTTTTTGTTGCATTGTTTCTCTGTACCTCGGTTTATTTGAGAAAGAGTGATAATAATGCATGATTAATTTGAATGTGTTGAACTATTTTCCTAAGAATTAGTGTTTTGTTACATGATTTCTGACTAGTGTTCTGTTAAATTTTTTATGATCAGGATTTATGAGCCTGATCCAATGGCCTTCACATCAATGGGAGAACTTGAATCATGTGAGAAGAACCTCATTGATGCTTTGTCACGCGTCTCACAACGAAAGGTATGTACTGCACTACAGCAAATGGACAGACTGATGAATCGAGTTCAGTATCAAATCTTTATTAAGACTATTGTTGTAATTAAGTATCATAACTTCTTGTGTAACACTTTAGTGCTCTATCTTCATAAGGTGCAGTTTTCCTTTCAATAGTATTAGAAGGCAGGACTTAAAAGCATTTGTGAATAACTGTATTAAAGTTGAGGATTCTGTTTTTGTAGTTGCTTGATTTTGTGTTGTCCTTTGTAACTGTATTAAAGTTGAGGATTCTGTTTTTGTAGTTGCTTGATTTTGTGTTGTCCTTTGCAGAAATACTTGCTGAGCAATCATATGTCTAGCTATGACCCTTCAGGTGTCCAGGTAACTACTAGTTATTGATATTGCTTTGTCTTTGAACTTTGAAGTGCTTATAACTCCTTGGCTAATATGTTGATGATTGTAAAATCGCAAGATTTTCTTGGACACGAGTGAAGGGATGCCAACGTCGTTTGAAGACATAGGTTGGTTGCCAGAAAATGGTCATAACCAAGGCCAAATTTTCACTAGCTCTGACCCTTCTAATACCATTGCCATGAGGTAATTTACTTTTCGCTGTTTCTTAAAACATCTTATGATTTGTGTCTGGAAACCTGTAATGAATGACTATCCTCTGGCTCATTGTTGTATTGGTACAAAATGAAGGCCAAACCATTCTTCAGCAACACCGGGAACAACAACTATATACGAAACCTTGAATCATGGGCAGGGGGGGAATGCCATGAATGCTGCCATGAATCAACATAACACTCAGATGGGAGGCACAACAACTGCTCATCATCATCAACAACAGCAGCAACAACATCATCAACAACAGCAGCAGCAACAGCAACATCAACAACACCAACATCATCCCCATGATCAAACAGGTGGGATCGGAGCACTTCCAACGTGGCATCAGGCTTACACTTCAACTGAGCTTCTCAATGCTTTGATGCAGTCTAACACCACTTCATATTCTTCACTTATCAAGGTTAATGATATCCTTTAGTATTTTTTTTTACTCATCATAAGGTCAAATAAATACTAAATTGAATTGATTGGTCATTGGCAGCAAGAATTGGCAGGGGGGGCTGCTGGTGTAGGGGAAGCACCATCCGCGATGGTTACAGGACAACAAGTAGAGGCGATTCCTGCAACCATGGGATGCGGTATAGTAGAAATTGGAGTAGGAGGGCATATCCAATGCAGTGAAGATGCTTCTGCTACCTCTGCATCAAATTTTGACCATAAAATTCCACAACTCAATATGCAATGAAGCAAATGCTCCTAAAAGTCTCTGTAATCCCATGATCCTATCCATGTATTACTAATGTTGTAACTTATTGGCTCCTGGCTGTCTGAAGGCGTTGCAGCCGTACGTGTGCTCCTGATTCTTTACATTAGTTTATATCATTCCAAACTGTAAATCCGAGACAAATTTAAAGGTCCCTCCTCCATCTCCCATACCACAACCAGTAGCATCTCTAAACAAAATGTGCATGGTGCTGGACTAATAGAAGATATATACATACAGTATTTAGCATTTTGCAACTTTTATTATATACAACGTAAATAATATTACATTTTTGAGGTTATGAACTTTACCTAAGTACCTATCAGAACTTAATTTCAAAGGAGCTGTGTATGATCATACACCAAGGTTGTTACTTGGTGGGTATGTCACTTTGAGTGTTTGAAAGTACAGGTAACTAGTCCTAATCATCTATTTGTAACTCTCAATCAGGTAATAATGATCAATCTAACCCAATAAACCCTTATCATCACGGGCATTAATTAGATAATCGTGTTAGTTGTGGTTGCAGCAATGATAAGCAATGTGTTGGAAATTTTGTCCGTTTGATGAGGTAGATATAAGTTTCAGGACTAATCAAGGTTGATCAGCTCCGATCATATCAAGTGTATAACATGAAAATTAGGGCTAATCAGGTCTGATAAATTTAGTTTAAATTTTTGCAGGTGAAAAAAAAAGAAAAAAAAGGCACCTGTATAGATTACTACGTTTGGTTAGCTTAATACAGAGTACACAATTTCAATTGAGATCATTATCTGCAATCTTAATCAGATCAGCCCACAGATAAGTCATTGTCCAATTTGACCAATATAGCGATGCACATTAATGCATTGTGTCAACTGTAGGGTTGGAACATGGGAATAAAAATAATGGGAAGAGAGGAAGGTGGTTTATTTGAAATACCACTACGTTATTCAAACACCCATAATTGCTCCATCATTGTATGTCCATGGGACAATTTATTAAATTACGAGTAATCGAAAGGAAAGATTAAGTATTAAGTACGAAAGAAAATATTAGGTACTCGTATTAAGCACAAATAATACTTATTGGTGCATGATTTTGTCATAAATTTTCAAATGCAGTCCTAAGGGTTGTAAATCATAATTAAAAAAAACGAATCACCCATAGTTGTACCAAATACGAGTATTGTTTTTATATCTACATTAATGAATTTTAGCTAGTGATTTGTACATGTATGTTTTGGAGATGGAATTGTTGTTAATTGAGAAAAGGGATTTTGCAAACTAAAACTTATGACTAAACTCAAAATATATAATTGCACAAATACGCGTTTATTAATGGCATTTAATGGACAATTTGCCAGGCCAGTCCATTATCAAATACAAAATATTTCGAATTAGGCTATACTTTATAGTCTTTATCCAAATAACTTGCACCCCTAATACACGCATTGCATGTACAAATAAGGAAGACATCGATCATTTCATTAAATATGATTTACAAAGAAAAATGATCCCTTGAATTCAGGGGGATAAAATTAAAGTAAGAATAAAAGAATTCTCAAACATTGAAGTTAGGCTAATAATTAAGGAACTATGGAGTGATTAGGCGTTTGGTAAGTCCACAACCCATAATGTTGTTAGGCAATTGACCAACCCTTTCAATTCCTTCCTCAAAAACAATTCCCATACCCATGGCAAAATGGGCATCTATATGACAATGGAACAACCAAACACCCGGGTTATCGGCCCGAAAACGTATGGCAGTCCACCCGTATGGATGAAGGGGTACCGTATTCTTCATTATCGGGTTTACCAAGTTGTACTTTTTCGGGTCGTTGAAGGGGTCAAACTTGCCATTTCCATATCCTAACACCCAAAAATCATGCCCATGCAAATGCCACGGGTGAGTTTCACTGTTGTTAGGGTTGATCATGTTTGCATTTTGTAACACAATGTCAATAGTCGTGTTAAACTTGTTACGGTAGATACCGTTACTAGAGGTGGCATTGACATTGGTTTGGTTAACATTGATGTCATAGTTTAGCCAATCATAGCCGGTTGGAGGTGGTGTTTGGTCAAACACGTGGTGGAGTTTGTTCCTCAACCTGTTCTCCTTGAGAGCCACCAAGTACGGGGTGGTGGGCAAGGTGAAGGATACGTTGTTGATGGCCCATTTTGTGTATCCATTAACCTTGTTCTGAGTGTTGAGGAGAATGATCACTTTATCTGAGGTGGCAGGTGGGGTTTGAATAAACCCCTCCCGCGCCTTAATTGCTAGACTCTGGGCTCTTCTTGGTTCAGAGTCGTTCCACATGGGGCCCGTGGTGGGGGTAGTTGGTGGATTTTGTTCAGGTCGATTTGGGTAGTAGTTAAAGATGGCTTGACCCGTGGGAGTTCCGGGCTTTCGGCTCACAACATTAGTTGTAGCCCAATAGTTCCTTGATGGGTCTTGGTTGGCCTTTACTAGAACTGAGTAGGTTTCTCCTGAGTAGATGAATAAGTTTTTAACTACAAATGGCTCAACAAAATGTCCATCTGCCTCGACTACCGTCATGTTATGCCCCTGGTAACATATACAAGTGTGCATATCATCAGTATTATAATCAATAATATAAACAAAATAATTAAACAAAAAAATAAAAAAAAAGTTACTAAATAAATAAAAGTCAATTACACATGAAATATGAATTATTATTACCTCAATCTCAAAGTTTAGTGCAGACAAAGAAGTTAAGCTAGCAATGCGAAGGCGATAAGTTTTCCCAGGAACCACAGTCAAGGCAAACGGGGAGCATTCGGGACGTGTAGCGTTACAGACATCTGGCTCCGAAGCAATGCTGACGGCTGAGCAACTGAAATTGCCTCTTCCTTGTATAAGAAGCGACTATATCATATTAAAACAAACATGTAACGAATTAGTCATTTGAATTTTATAGCTAAAGGCCTAAAGTAACACGAATATACATTATTTATTATAATATAAAAGTAAACTCTCGTGTAATTAACATGAGAAAATAAAATTCTAATTAACATGAGAAAATAATATAATAATGTAAAGACTATTAATTAACTACGTGAGAAAATAAAATTCTAATTAACATGTTTGACTAATACCTGAGGTTCACCAACCCAAACAAATGGATTGGAATTCAAACCTACGGTGTGATCAAGAGCACTCTTGTGGTACCAATCTGTTAGCATGATGCTACGATCAAAGTCATAAGTGAACGGCTCGGATTGTCCTTTAGGAACCGAAACAATGATCATGCCGTTCAATCCTTCTTCTCTCTGCATCCCGTAATGGGCATGGTATAAGTATGTGCCCGCCTGTTCAATTTTGTACACAAACACGTATATTTGATTAGTATAATGATAAATACTACAGTATTTGCTAATCTTAAAATCAGGCATATTGCTAAGTAAATTGAAATGAAGTTTTATGTTGTACTAAAAAAATTACCCTGTCAACAACAAATTTGTACACAAAAGTATCTCCGGGGATAATAGGACATTGAGTAACGCCTTCGGTTCCATCAGCCCATGGTGTTCCAATCTATAAAGCACGTATACCAATTAGTAAAATTGAACACATGAAAAAAATACACATAATACAGTACTAAGGTAAACTTAAATTAAAGGTAAAGTAGAAACTAAAGCTAATAATCTTTCAATATAAAAAAGTACAAAGTTATATAAATGAGCAAATTATCAAATAAACTAACCTGTCGAATACCATGCCAATGAATGGCAGTGTTTTCAGTAACCAAGTTATTGGTAACTTCAACAACAACAGTATCACCTTCTTCAGCAGTGATGGTAGGTCCAGGGAACATGCCATTTATAGTAATCACTAATTTCTTGTAACAATCTGGTGACTTGAACTCATACTTTACATCCCATTTATAATATCTTGTTTTGGCTTCTACGGTACAAGTACTCAATATTATCATAAATAGCACATAATATAGAGGCCACTTTAAACCCGTCCTCCTACATCCATCGGTCGCCATTGTCGACAAACTAGTTTTTTTATGTTAGTCACGGTAATTGTTGCGGTCGTGGTGGCCGGCGAGGCAGGGCAGCTAGCACAAGGAGTAGAAGGAAAAACTAAGGGTGGTTTGGTTTTAAAAGAAAGGGGTGCATATATTTTGATATGCTTAAGTTTGGGTAGCTTTATATATATAGTGTGTATAAAATATCGTACACATGTAGCTATCTGTCCGCAGTAGTAGTTAATACATATTGATTTTTTTGGGATACTTCTTAATGTCTGCCATTCTTGATAGCTTAGTGTAATATATTGACTTTCACTTTGCACTTTATATTCAAACAGATGATTACGTACTATTATTATATTCTAAAACCGTGTTTCTATTTTTTTATGGTATCTCTCTAGATGGACGGTAATGTAATAGTACTCCGTTAGTTTGTAGCAAAAAACCAACTAGTGTGTGCCCATACTACCAATTACCAAATAATATAATAACATTGTATGTATGTCTGTATATGTATGTTTGACTGCCGGATGGAGACTGGAAAAGTAGATTTTGGAAAATACATACATCTACAGATCTATACACCCTCCGTCCTACTAAATATATGGTTGTGGATCCGGCCAAGTTTGGTGTATGTGCCTTGGGCTTGTCTAAGCTTTAGCCTACAACTAATAGACCCATCAACTTCATCTTATGTCGAAATTTTTAAGAAGTGGTTTATGCATTATTTAAGTCCATGTACCATTGTGATGTACTGATGTGCTTATATAGTCGTATTTAATTTATTCGTGTACACTTTGTGAAAACGAATTGTTGTGTTGTATTATGCTTTTCCTAAACAATATGGTATATATGTATTACTCACATAGTAACGTCTCTTGTCATGTCATGTTTTTTTCATGTTGGATCAAATTGTGCCACGGACCAGTCTGACTCGATAATGTTATCTCTACGTCTCACTAGCTTTGTTCCGCTTTCTATATTGGCTGTTCCATCAAATTTGCCCCATAAGTCTTGTAGAGGAAAGAGAGTAGAAGATAGCGAAAGAACAAATACACAAGCTCACCTACTTTCTTTGAACCAACTCTTAAAACTGAAAACGCAGTTGGCCTGGGAAAATCTATGTGTATCAGTGAAGAAGTCTTCAGATTCAACCACTAAAGTAAGATCTTTTTGAATCGCAATTTATTCTACTCAGTCAATTAATAACATGCGTGTATTATTTCTTTTAAAAAAGGTTCAATAATTGAAATGTTCGTTCCGACGAATAATTCACAAACTTTAATCAGCTTTCTCATTATATATTCTTTTAATATTGGAGACCAAATAAGCTACGAGTACTACACTTTCTATTTTTATATTGTCATGCAACTCACACCTCTCATGGTAGTTGACACTAAAGTACAAGACAAGATTTACGCGTTATTCAATAATTCATCTACCATATAAAAAATAATACTACTACACTTTTTATAATTTTATACAACGTGATGGTCTGATGGAGTATATAGATGTTATCGTGTGTTACTCGTTTTTACTACAGTACTGTTTTTTGTCTCATAAATCTTTCCTAATTGGGTTATGGCTTATGGGGCATATTCTGATCTTATCTTCTTCTATTTCAATTAAATTTATTCCATTTATAGATAATCAATCCAAAATGTGTAGTCGTCACAAGTAATTTCATACTAGGTTAAACTAACAATTAGATATATATATACTACCTCCGGTTCGCATTACTCGTAACAAAAGAATATTTTATGTCTCACAAATAATACCTCTTTGTTGTGAGTAATAATAATCGGAGGTAGGTAGTATATACAAATTATATAGTATTAGGGGGTTTTTTGGTTGATATACATGGTCATTTTTTGTATTATGGTCTTATATATAAAGTACGAGTAGATAAGAGATATAAAGGGTTAAATATTTGGATACAAGTTGAGTAATTAATTTTGATAATGTTACTTTTGTAGATGTAACATCAAACAGTTACAACAATTTAGTTAACTTTGTAATATAGTCAATTTAGTAAACGAATTCTATCATGTTCAAATCAACATTATCTTAAAATATCTTTTAAAGTCTATTCAATTCTTCTTGCTTGGTCTTTAATTTGTTGATTTCATGCAATTCTTCAACTATCATCATATATTAAACAAAATAAAAAAAGGATAGCAGAGCACCTTGATCTACAGAATTGAATGCAAACACATGAAAGCCCATTCAGGCCATAGCGGGCCATCAGATTAAGATATAAATCTGTCTCCTTCAATCCTACTCGGATCGACAGTAAGTATATACAAGAAATATTCTTATTATAAAGTATTGTTACGTAATTTGTGTATTAACTACGGAGTAGTTGGGTTCGTTGCTTTCGTTGCTACTTGGCTACTTGCTATAAAAATATAGTTGCTTGAAACATGCATAAATCTATATGTTCTTTGTCAAACAAATAATTAATGAGATCATATGATAATAAGAATTGTATGTGTATTGTGTATAAACTTGGGGATAACAACCTCTAACTATAATAAATACGTAATTGATGTGACTATAAAAGCTATTAAGCTATTGCATGGGTTTGCTAATATGATAATGATAATAATTAATATTCCCCCGTTGATTGTTTGGTGTGTTTACTTAATTAGAAGATAGTTTTATACATATTGGGAGAATTTAAACAAGTCAAGCCAAAATTTTCGAATAGTAAAAGAAAGTCGTTTATAAAGAAAGACTTGTATATCTTAATTGGTGGATAACTACTACAACAATGACCATTATTATATAACAAATGGCAATGACCTCTTTATTAGTCATAAGACTACATCAACGATTATGCGATCAATGTTACTATTTTGATGTTTGAATAAGAGGGTCGAGTTTGGAAATTCAGAAATGGAGATAAAAGGGGTATAAAAAGAATGAATGCGAAAACATGTACTACCTCCGTTAACAGTTAGTTGCAACGATGGAACATTTTTCCTCTCTACTTTATGTCAAATCGTTGCAACTAACTGTTAACGGAGGTAGTATTAACCTTTAAATAAACTTAATGATTTTTTTACTTTTTCAAATGAAAAGGATAGAAGACAAGGTGCGTCTCATGGACTCTATAAGATCTTAGGAAATCACTTGGTGGTTTGAACCGTCTACTTTGGCACATAATTTGCATTTAGTTAGCAACTGTAATCCATATATAGACACACATCCTATTATTAACTCAAAACCTTCTTACTGTAATATTTTATGTGACTAACTACTAGGCATATATAAACCCAAACAGTCTTTCATGATCTTGAGGGTTAACCATTACTTGAACTTTTGACACCAAATTTCAAAAACCTCCAAAAATAATCTAATTTTGTGTATTATAGCCTTTAATACGATATCCGTGAAAACATTTTCAAATTTGAACAAGGTTAGGCATTGAGCTATTTCTCATGCTTCTCAAAAAGACCCCATACTTATTTGGTGGCTAAAAGCCTAGAACTCTAGAACTATCCAATTCATATGTTGTCCCATGACTTTTTAATGCCTTGCCAACATAAGCTCACTAAGTTGAGTTCAATTAATATTATTGGGCCAAATTGGGCCAACACAACAGCCCATTTCACCCTACACAAAAAAACCAAGCCCCTTTATTATTCAACTCAGATCCCACCATCCACAACCTCCTCACAATGGAAACCTCCAACACACAAACCACTGCCGTCGACGGCGTTGCCGACACTAAAACCTCCGACAATCTAATCACCGACGAAATCAACTCACTCCACGAACTCGCACTTCGAGGATCATGGAATACAATCCTCGAAAAAGTATCAGCAGCAAGATCATTCTCTCAACTCCGATACCCTCACGAACACCTCGTCTACCTCGCCTTCAACGCCGTCGCACTTTCCAAACTCCGTCGCTACTCCGACGCTTTAGACGACATTGAATCTTCCCTCGAAAATCTCGACAATTCTTCCTACCGTTACGAATCATACCCGAATGTTTACCCGAATCGAACCGGGTCGATGATACCCTTTTCTCTTCGATGGCTTCAAGCTCTTCTTCCTTCTTTTCTGGGCCGCCGGCCCGATTCTCTGGACCGGTTGTATCTTCTTCTGCAATTTGTTCGTGCTCGCATTGATGAGGGTTGTAATGGGGAGGTTTGGCGGAGGAGAGAGAGTTTCGTTTTGTCGACGATTATTAGTCATCATTCGAATCAAAAGGAATTTGGGGTTTGTTTTTCTTTGGTTAAAGAGATGTTGAAGAAAGATATGGGTAATTTATCGTTGATTTCGAAATTGGGTTATGTGCAGTTGCAATTTGGTGATTTGGAAGGTGCGAAATTGTCGTTTCAGAAGGTTGAGGGTTTGATGAAGGAGAAAGAGGAGAATTTGAGTGTTGAAGTTCGGAATTTGGTGGGGAGAAATAAGGCGTTGATTTATATGGTTGGGAAAGATTATGTTTCGGCAGTGAGGGAGTATGATGAATGTATTGAAAGAGATGGTTCCGATGTTGTTGCGATTAATAATAAGGCGTTGTGTTTGATGTATTTGAGGGATTTATCGGATTCGATTAAGGTTTTGGAGAATTCGCTTGAGAGAGTTCCTACTGTTGCGCTTAATGAAACTTTGATTGTTAATCTTTGTTCTATGTATGAATTAGCTTATGTTAATCACACTGATATTAAGAAGACTCTTAGTAATTGGATTGCTCGGCTCGCTCCTGATGACTTTGATCCTTCTTGTACCCGGATTTGAGGTAATGAATCATTCTCATTGCTTCTAATTTAGTCAAATTGAGCTGCATTTGATGTTGGGCTGCTTTGAATATGATGTTTGATTTAGATTTTTTTGATGTGGATTATGAATGTTGTTCTGGTTGTGGTTTCAAGTTCGAGATGATATCCATGATTTCAATGTTATTGTATGAGGTCAGTGCAGGTGAGATAAGCTTGGTTTCTTTTAAATTTTAGCTGCTGAATTGCTGATGTTGTGTTACTCTATAAACTGTGTTTTTAAGATGATGATATGACGATGGCTCTTGAAACCATGCTGTGTGAAGTTCATTTGTTTATTGCTCGAAGTTATTGTTCTGTGACTATGAAACTCCTTATGATGTAAATTTTTTTTATAACAAACCTAATTAGAGGGGTGATTAGGACCAAGTATTTGCTGGTAAATCTCCTTGTGCCATAATGTTAATGCCTAGTACCGTTAACTTTAGAGAGAGTTTTGTAGTCATAGTTGTGTGAATTGGGATCTTGTGGCAATACAAAAGCGACTTTGACATGGTGGGATGAAACTTATGTGCTCGTAGAGTTGTAGTGTTATGTTTGGAGGGTGGCAATGTCAACTGCCGAATAGGACGGGCTGGCTTGCTGATTCACAGTTTTTGGACAAGCTCTATATACTTGTAGATGAGGCACTTTGGTCTTTTGGCCTTTTTAACTTACATGGATTAGGAGACTGCTTGATGCCACACAAATACAAGTTAGTAGGTTTACTGCCAAAATGGGTGTATGCCTCTGAGTTATGCACGCATTAGCACCAAGATTAGTTTCTCTTTTTTGAATGTTTGGCTATGCTTGTCCTTCTTGAGGTGGGGCATCTTAAGACATGTTCTCTATGCCTTGGTCCATCTTTCGCCATCATGTCTTAAGATGTCTACCCTTGACCTGGTTACCTTGTCTTGGCCTTGCGTTGCCTTGCCTTCCTAGGCTTTGCCCTGCCTTAATTAACTTGTACTGGTATTGATTATTGGTTTGGAATCTGGTGACATCTCACAACTTGTGCCTTTGGAGATTTTTCCTTGTTACAGGAAGGGAGTGGAGGGATTGCAAAAAATGTTGGGTTCAATTGTTATCATAAATTTTAAGATGAACATGATATAGGTAAAATCCTGGGGTTCAGTAGCCTTTGGTTTAACACAAGAGTATTGAAAATGAAAATTAGAAAACAGCCTTGCTCAGTTTGAGCTACTCAACTTTCATACCCTTGATTAATTAAGCCTCTTAAGTTCGCTTAGCTTAAATTAATGGTGAAGAAATGACTTAGAATCTTCTGTATTTAATCTCTGGGGATGAATGTTATGCTGACAATATGACAATATGTGTTTTTTGGGTTTAGTGGATCCATTATCATAGAAATTTTGTTGCATGTTATCTGTGTGTGCATTGTGAATTCGTCGCATGATCCTGGATCGTTTGCAATTGTATCTTATATTTGCTGTGGTCTTGTTAAAATCCATTTATTCAAATTATTGCCCCTTAGGACCTTTAGTTTCAGAGACAATGATAGCTAGTTCTGATCAAAGAGCCACATGTACTTCCTGACTTTCTGTGTAATGTTGCATTTTGTAATTTTCTTTTCTTTTTTTTTTTTTGGGAGGGGGGGGGGGGTTTAGATTTACCTTAAGTACGCTATAATCAGCGTCTTACATTTGTGCGTCCATCTTGGCCAGGTTTTGATCAAAATGGAGTGACAGAATTGATGAAGATCTCTTTTGTAGGCCGAGAGCTCATTTGGATGTGTTTCGTACACGATGTCAATTTCCCCTCTGGTGGTCTACTGTTAACAATTGCTCTTTTAACCCGGTAACAACAGTGCCATGCTGGAATTATAAATTTGCTTGATTTGTGGAGATAGTATATCTGTAACAGCATATAAAGGCGATTTGTGGAAGTAGTATATCTGTAACAAGCATATAAAGGCTCAAGAAAGAAATAAGCTGTGTACAGGATTGTGTGGTTTCATGTAGTGCTGCATCTAACTATCAGAATTCAAGTTCTGTAGCTCAATTGCTGTAGGCCTGTAACCTGTAAGAGTGTTTGATGGTTTAATTTAATCTCTTCTTTTTACTTTTTTTTGTTAGAAAAATTATGTTTTGCTCAACTATTTGTTATAGACTACGCAGAGAACATCATGCAAAGCTTTTGGATTTGTTGTATACCAGGTATATACTTTTGAGTTATAACAGTAATTAAAATAATTTGTGCTCTTCAACTGAAAATTATAGTTTTGAGAACATCATGCAGAGCTTTTGGGTTTACAATGTAATTAAACTAGATTAAGTCCCGTACCATGCACGGTTTTTACAAAATTTTATAACGAATTATATTGTTAATTCAAAATCTACCAAAAAATATAACTCATATTTTTAAATGAAATTAAAAAGGTTTGAATCTTAATTTATACCCAGAATTGAGCTCAAATCCGCATTAACTCAATGGGTAAACTGGGTGGATCACCCAAAAAAAAAAAAAAAATATAGAATATATTTTATACAATAAAAGATATGGAAAATATGTGAATTTTTTTTTAAGGAATTGAATCACAATTATATAAAGAAGTGAATATTTTTTTTAGGAAGTGAATAAAAAAAAAAAACAAAAAATTGAAGGGAAAAAAAAGCACAAAAAAGTAACACGTGTCTGGTGTTTGTTTTATTATTATGTTATTGATAGATTGATTTATTTGTGTACTTCAACTGAAAATTTGTACGACTATTCCCCTAGTTGTATCATATGAGCACCATCTTCCCCATCATTTCAGATTTTGCAATATTGTACAGTGCTGATTTTATGGCTCATCTTTTTTATCTTTTCCACATCGACCCAATTCCGTTCACTTTAATGTTTATTTATTAAAAATAAGTTTTAATCCGTTCAAAAAAAAAAAAAAAAAAAAAAAGAGAGGACATCAAATAAGAAATAAATAATTATGTAACTGAAGCAATGAAAAATCTTGTGAGTTTTTTATACAGTCCTTGCCCTTCGTTCCATTCAAGGTGTCACATCTTTTTTGAACTTATTATACTACTAATTGTAAACTACATCATTTGATGAGAAGTTCTAAGATAAAGAATCGGTTTATATCTACATAGTACTTCGTATTATTTTATAAAAAAAATAGGTTAATTAGGCAATTAAGAAGGGGTAAAAAGTTAATCATTATTATATATTAGTACATTTTGGTGGTGTCAACCGCGAGATTATTCAGGACTATCAGTTAGATATATTTAATAATATTTCGGCGGGTGTACCATGAGCATGGTGCACCCGGCCCAAAACGACATTCAATTGCCTATTAAACGCAGGTCCGTGAAGCCCAATTAAAAAAAAAAAAAAAAAAAACTCGCAGAACATTGTGTACATATGAAAAGAACGCGATTTTTTTTTTACCAAGTAAGTAAAACAGAAAGTAAAAAAATAATTACCACATATAAAAAGTAAAATCTGTTCAGATCACTTTCTCTCTCTAAAAATAAAATTCTCTCTCTACTATATTCTCTCTAGAAAAAACTAAAACCCTAAAAGAGTTGAATGCTAAAAAACCATAATTGGGCTTCAAAGATTTTTGAAGATGGTGAAAGAAGATGATATGTAAGTTTAATTTCTTTATTGAAAGTACTCTTTTAATGAGTTTCGACGTTTTTCGTTTTTTTTTCTGTATTATAAATTTTTTTCGGAATTTATTTTTTGATTTTGAACACTCATATTATAGATCTGTTGAAGAAACATGCAATTGTATTTTTTTTTTCCCTTCAATTCGTTTTTTTATTGATGAATTCGTGTGGGTGTGTGTGTTTTTTTTATGAAAATTCGTGAGGAATTTGATATGCACTTGATTTTTGTTTTTTCTTTGCTTTAATTCGTGTGAATGTGAATTGTTGATTTGTATACAAAATTGGTGAGTTTGTGCAATTTTCCGTGACGGGGATGAGTACTGTGATTGTTGCATAGAATAGGGAATAATGGCGTGATATTTGAGTAGAAAAGTGTAATGGGGCCTATTTTTGAAGTTCATAGCCAGTAGTTTACCCATCTTTTGGCTAAAGGGATATTGGGTAATGGACCTTTTAGATAGATTTAAGCTCAAAGAATTTAAAAATTACCAGTGAGAATAGCATGGTTTCCACCTGATGTGTCTAATCTGCCGATATGTGTTGCAGCCTTCAATATCTCAAGAGCTTCAACTTCCGAAATATTTTAATCTATTAGAAATAGAATATAGCATTTTAAATTGAAACTTTGGAAGTGCAGTTTGAATATAATTGCTAAAGGGATATAAAAAGACAAGGCAAAAAAGGAAGATTATATAGTAGAAAACAAAAGGGTAAAAGATCCGTGAGTTATTTGTTTATACAAATTTGGTGATTTTTGTATAGATCCGTGAGTTATTTGTTTTTTTTTCTGATGTAGTGTGCAACACGAAGATCAAGATGATAAGATAATAATATCTTACCTTGAAAAGAAAAAGGGTAAAAGTAAGAAGAAAATTGAAGGATTCACTAGTACAGATGTTCAAGATCCAATTGTGGACCCTGAGATGTTGAAAGCCATTAACAAAGATATTGCTATTATCAAGTAAGTACAAGGTTTGACTATTACAAAATTGCTTTATTGTATCTTCTATTTTGGTTTTTTTGTTGAGATGTCACAGCTATTTTATTTTTATTATTGGATTGGTAGTTGTCAACAATAATTAGAGTATTATTTCATATAGTGAACTTTGTTATGCTAGTTTAATTTGTTCGTTTTAAAATAGTGTAATGTTCATTATCTAAAAGTATATGTTTTTTGTACCTTCGAATAGATTTGAATAGTGTGTTTTCTTTTTTATAGTTTAAATGTTCTTTTTTTATAGTATGTTGTTCTTTATAGTTGAAAACTATGTTCTTTCCATGAAAAACCTTCTCGTAGTTTGACTAGTATATAGTTTGAATGTTTTTTTTTTTTATAGTATGTTCTTTGTAGTATAATCCGTCAGTGTTGGAAATAACACTTTTGGCCAGTAACCTATTGGTTCGTTTTCTAAGTCACTCTAGTTTAACTATAGTTTTTAAAAATGAATTAAACGTGCATATACCTGAAGCTTGTGATTCTTGAGCAATGGGTGATAAAAAGCCGGTTGCTTGTATATATCTACGCAATCAATAATTTCACCATCCAAATCTATTATAATGGCAATAAAATTGTTACTTTGTATATTGAATAATTTGTTCGTTTTAAAATAGTGTAATGTTCATTGTTTAAAAGTACATGTTCTTTGTACCTTGGAATAGATTTGAATAGTGTGTATTCTTTTTTTGATAGTTTAAATGTTCTTTTTAATAGTATGTTTGTTCTTTATAATAGAAATCAATGTTCTTTCCATGAAAACATATTATTAGCCACATGTTCTTTATGGAAATATAGTTACCATTTATTATTATATTTGGATAGAATGCTTTAACTCAAATCATTGACGAGTTAAGTGTTTGGCTTATTTTCAATAACACATTCCAACATAATGTTAATAGCAAAGATCATGTGAAGTTATTATTTTATGATTGCTATTTTAATTGTCTATCATTTTCAGTTAGAAAACAATGTTCTTATTTCAAATTTTATATTGACTCAATGTTCATTTTATAAGAATTTAATTTAATTATGCATCTTTAACTTAATTTTTGAAGATTTGAAGACAAAATTGAAGTACCAAAGCAATCTGCTGTAGTAGAGCCTAAAACTGAGGATGAAACCAAACGAGACAAAGAACATGGGGCTGATGATGGGCCTAAAAAGAAGCCTTACCGATTTAAACAAATTGCAACGAAAAAGGGGTAAGGTCATTTATAACTTAGTAGGTCAAATTATTACAGATATATTGCATTTATAAGCATGTTGAATTTATTAATTTCTAATTTTTTTTTTTTTATTTTCAGTAAAAAGAAGGTTGGGAAAGTTCAAGATAGACATAAGGAAGAGGAAGTTGATCAATCAGAAGACCTGGTGAAGGTTATTAAGGAAACACCTGAACAATGCAGGTTCCAAAGGTGGTTGCAATAGAGAAGATGCCTAAAATAAAGAAAGCCACGAAAGGAGTTGCACAAATAGAGGTAGTACCCTATGATGATGTAGGTAATGAGGAAGGACCTAGAATAAAGTTGTCAACAAGGCAAACTGTTATGCCTTTGATGCACTTGGTCCAGCAGTTGGCTTACCAAGCTGATAAGCTTCAAGCTATAAAGGATATGGGTTTTGGTGGATTTTTGCACTTGGCTTTTCCCCACAATTTTCCTGAATTTTCAGCACAGCTTGTGTTGAATTTTGATGCCGTAGGAATGAAATTTAATTTAGATAGAAATAGATCATTTGACGTAAAATCTGCTGATGTTCACATGGTATATGGAATACCAAGAGGAGGAAAGGAAATAATGGATGCAAAGGATGACAATGAAGATTATAAGAAAGTGTTAGATAGTTATAAGAGATACCATGGGGGAGTACTTCCCAATAATGTGAATAAACTTATCGTGGAAATTCCTCTTGATGATGACTGGAAGAGGAGTTTCTTGGTGTTGGTGGTGAACTGTTGCATTAAGAGTATTCAAAATCAACAACCTTATCTCAGGTTTGTTATACAAAATCGTCTAATAGGTACCTTTTAATGTGCATTATCTTAATATAAAGAGTTCTTTAACATTTTTTTAAAAAAACAGATTTTGTGGTTACACCATGGAGAGCTTGATTGAGTGGTGTTTCGGGGTTTTCTGATGTCCTGCGAGAGAGTTACAATTCCGAGACTGGAACCGGACATCTGTACCTGCAAAACAAACGGACTCTCCGGGTGGTTTGGAGGTCCGCCTCCAACGGTCAAGTTAGTACTTGTTTACGGAGTAATTAATGCGGAATATTGTAATTGAGTTTCTCTAGGTGAGAGTGTTTAATGTGCGTAATCCCCTTTAATGAGGATTAATGAGCATATTTATATGCCTTGGGATGCATGCCAATACCTAGGTTTAGGTTAAACCTAAGGCTGACTGGGCTTCCCACCAAGATTGGGCCTTGTTGGCTAATTTACCCATTTGGCATGGATGGACACGTGTCGCGTCGCAATTGGTCCATGGAGGACATATTTCTGGTTGACACGTGGCAGGCTCCCATTGGCCTACGTGAAGGACACGTGGCGAAACCTGGTTGGTCCATGTGTTAGATGGTGATTGGTGGATAAAAATCCCCTAATCAAGTGGGTTCTTTGTTGGAAGAGGGGTGTTGCAAGATTTTTCTGTGGACCATTACCATTTCTTTGGGTATGAATACTTCACTCATGTTAAAATAGTTCTTGAATTAATCTTTTCATATTTACTATGCATATAATTGTTTTAGTATCTATTTTTTTAATTGAAAATCTATCATGTTATGATGTGCAGGTGTGCTACTTTGATCGGCTTCAAAAGATGACTTTGGAGCAAAGTAGAGACTTCCCCCTCATTAAGGTCTGGACTACTGATCTATGAGCTGAGGTTAGGCTTTGGCCTTTGTACTTTGTTGGACAGAGTGCAACCATCAATTGATGTGGACATTCCAATTCCACAACATCTAGAGGGTGTTCTGTTTGAGGAAAAATATCATGACTATCCAGAGAAAATAGTATGTTTTTTAAAGATAATATAAATGTTATGTTCTTTATTATTTTATGTAATGTTCTTTAAAATAACTGTTATGTTCCTTATAATAGAGGGATGCCTTTGCAATGTACTTGAACGAGTATGAAATCAAGTTAGGGGAGAAAATGTCAAGATATACTGTCAAATTGGTTGAGATGCCATGGAGAACTTTGAACAACAATGTTGATTGAGGCGTATACACAATGCTCCACATGGAGGCGTACTTTGGAAAGCAAAGATGGAATTGTGGCCTTAAAGCTGATAATGTAAGTTGTATATTAATGTATTATCAATCTTATTCTAATTACATTCACTAATGATATTTTTTTTTAACAGTTTGATGCATTGAAGAGTCTTAGGATGCGTTACACATATGAGGTTATTGTAGACGATCTCAACAAATACAAGGCAGATGTTGGCGTCAAGACTAGATAGTATTTCAATGCAACAAGCAAGAATTAGTGGATATTTCGTTGGTTTTTTTGGGGGTCAATTTTATCTTTTGTTGAACTTGAAATTGGGTTCTGAAATTGCATTTTGAATTTGAAGAAATGATACTTTGTAAAGTTAACTATAAGTTTAACGTTCTTTTAAATATATGCAATGTTCTTTTTAATTTATGCTATGTTCTTTTGGTTAAGTGAAACGTTTATTTTTTTAAAAAAAGAAATTCTTTATTAAATAAGAAATGTTTTTTTTAGTTTATATAGTAATTAAAATGTCAATAATCAATATGCACCTGACTTATATAGTTAAATAGTACGTAAATTCATATGTGTTGAATATCTATTTCTAAAGGTTAAGAGTGTATTCTCCTTACCTAGATTTGACTATCTTAATTTATTGTGATTGGTAATTGAGTGTGGGTTTCCATTATTATTTTTTTATGAATTAAATATTAGCAAGGCTAAAAGGATGAAAGTTTTCTTTGTAAAAATAATGTGTATGTACGTGTTATTTTGTCCCCAAATTATGTTAAGATTCATTTGTTGTACCATTGTAATATGCTGTATAAAAGCTTTGATAGATACTTGCATAAATAAATTAAGTAAATGTCGATAAGGTCTTGTTTTATGAGATAGGATGGCTTTTAATATGACATAAGGTGATTTCTATCGAAATCAATGACTTTTAATAAGATATGATGATATGACTTGACTATTTGTGTTGAATTCTCCTTGTAATTAAAATAATAAATAAACATATAAGTTAAACGTTCTTTTAAATATATGCAATGTTCTTTTTAATTTATGCTATGTTCTTTTGGTTAAGTGAAACGTTCATATTTCTAAAAATAATTCCTTAATTAAATAAGTCATGTTTTTTTAGTTTATTTAGTAATTAAAATGTAAATCATAACAGTAGTTAATTTATTATATAATAGAAAATCTATCAAAACTAGTTGTAAGTTTGAATTATTATGGCTTGAATAAAAATTTCATACAAAGAAAATCAAAAGAAATTTAATATAGTAATTTCTAAACAATATGACTTGCAACAAAAATTGAACTGAAATATAATGTTGTTTAAAAAAAATTTGAAGCATAAACATACAAATATTGAGCAGTAAACAAATATAATTAAATGCTTAATTTGATGAGCTTATAACATTTACTCCAAAATACTCGTCAGGCTCAAAAAACTCCAAAGAACCTCCAAACTCTGTTGAATGTGCCAAAATATTTCCTTCAGGGACAGCCAAAAAATCCTTGCAAAATGGAAATTTTTTTTTATTAATAACGAACAATGTAAACTTAACTAAAAGACCATTTAACCTCCACAAAAATAACATGTCAAATACTTATAAAGAACATAAGACATATATTACCTTAATTGAAGTCTGAGCCTTTTGTCTCATTTTTGAAACCCCCTTTGTACTTTTTTTTCCATGACTTAATCTTTTGACCCTTGAGCTTGTTGCAAATCTTTTCTTGGGTGCTCTTCCATCTAGTGTTTTTTTGTCCCTTTTTCCTCTTTTGGATAGGATTTTTTACTTCAATATCAACTGTAGGTTCTTCTTCCACAACATCCTCTTTTCCAGGAACTTCTTCTTCAAAATTTTGTGGCTCTAAAAGGTTGCCTTCACCTGTATCTGGAGCAGCATTATGTTGATCAGTTATCAAGGATTCTTGAGGTTCATCTTTATCTTTTATCAGTAAAAGATTGATCCTATTAGAACACTCATCAATTGCTTCCTCAATGACTGTTCGAGCACCTAAGTCATTTTGCGCCCGATCAACAAGTCCAATAAAAGTTCGAATAAAATGCAATCTCCATACATAGGGGTGGGACTTTTCAAACCGAACCGTGAAATCGCCCGTTACCGAACCGAACCATCACGGACCGATCCGTTTATAAACCGATAAATATAAACCGAAAACCGAACTGAACCGTTCAATATCAAACCGAAACCGAATTGAACCGCTCAATGTCAACCCGTTACGGACCGTAAATCGATAACAAACCAAACTGCGCAAATCCGAACCGAAACGAAACCGAACCGAATGGTTTATAAACCCGTTAATGACCCGAACCGTTTAAACCGAAAAAAACCCGTTTAAACCGAACCATTTGTAACCCGCTAACCGTTTAAACCGACCCGTTTATGAACCGAAACCGTTTAAACCGCACGTATAAACCGAACCGTTATAATCCGCTAACCGTCTAAACTGAACTGCCATAACCCGTTAAACCGTTAAAATCGAACTGTTTTCGAATCGCAACCTGTTTAAACTGATCCGATTACAAACTGCTTAACTCAAATTGAATTATTTACAACCTAAATGGCTAAATAGTAAATACAATTATGTTAATAAATGTAGATCTAATCAAACGGCTTAGGTTTATACAAAGGTTTATATCACTTAGATCTAGGCCAACGACATTATTAATATCGTTTTAGATTACTTATTTATTTTAATTACAAGATATATCATTTGTATCATTTTCATTCCAGTAATAATGCTAGTCCACCCAAATTATCTTCATTGTTCCTTGATATTCATGATCATCCAATAACACTCAAAGCCTCAAAGGTAACATAAGATTGGAGATGTATGAGATTGCGTTACACAAGTGGCATAAGCATTAGAATATTACTGTACTAGTCAATAAGGCGTACAATCATTCACATTATCACTTTATAAAACTTTCTTATACAAGTATTTTTTAAAGGGGAGGACTAAAATGTTTATAAAACACATTTTTTTTAGCTTTTCTTATATTAAACCAGATATTAAGTAAAAGAATTTTAATAAATACGGAGGCATCCCAAATCTGTAGCCACAATTATTTCATAACATTACCACAAATCCAGCAGATAAATAGCATTGAAATTAGAGTAATATCAACAAGCAATTAAAAAAAGTCACCATTTTCATTGATTAAAATTCACAATACATATACCAATACATAATGAAACTATTATCACTACTACCCAGATTAGATTTCAGATTTATCAACTGAAACATCATACCCAGATTAGATTTCAGATTTATCAACTGAAACATCATCAAGTTTAGGGTTGCAAAAAATGATACATTATAAGATGAAGGGAGGAGTGAGAATGTGAGTGATTTGGGAGCAGAATCTTGAAGCAGCAGCACATCACCCAAGAGCAGAGGAAATAGCAGCAACAAGCAGGAACCAGCACACGGAATAACAGATCAGCAACTTATCAGAAGCAAGGAATAATATAAGCAGAAGGGACTCAACAGGAACTTATTTTTGTTTTTCAAAATTGCTCTCAGATTTACGTTTATCGTATCATCACTGAGCAATGGTTGTTTTAACTTAAAACTTGAAAAATGCTGCCAGCAAGTACATATACATTGAAGTCTCAACATAAATGACAAGGGAAACGATGATTCAAGAAAAATTAAAACAGCAAGCATAAGAAACAGCAGCAACAAAACTTATCATAAATTCATAACACAAAAGGCAGCAACACAGCACCTCAAGCTGGCAGGAGGCAGGAACCAGCTCATGCAGGCAACAATATAGGCAATAACAACTCAGCAGAGACAACAACCAAAAGGCAAAAGCACTACCAGCAGGCAGCAGCTCATAACAAGTTCAAGCAACTTCAAAATTATAGCTTTTGTTTTTTTAAAATTGCTCTCAGATTTACATCACTGAGCAATGGTTGTTTTAACAAAAACTTAAGAAATGCTGCCAGCAAGTACCAAAATACATTTAACTATTTAAGTCTCAACATAAATGACAAGGGCAACGATTTTAAAAGTCTTGAAAAATGCTGCCATCAAGTCTGAAAATAAATGACAAGGGAAACGATTTTAAAAGTCTTGAAAAATGCTGCCAGCAAGTCTGAAAATAAATGACAAGGGCAACGATTTTTCAAGATAAAATGAACCACAATGAGACACAAATACCAGTTATGCAGATGAAGCACTTTCGGCTTCAATCTCTTTACCAATAAGGAGGACGTCTTCCTCAACATCCGCTTGATAACCACGACACCAATTTTGGGTGGTAACCAATGCCTCAACATTCTTTGGCAAAAGTTTACCCCTATATCCTCAAAAAGAAAAAAGCATACATAAGAAAAGCTTAAACTTTTTCAAAAGTTTCCAATGAAATTATGAACCTACAAATAAACATGAGATGTTTATTTTACTAGCCCTAAACTAGCATTTATTTTATGCACATAACTGCAGAAAGTGACACAATTTGGTCTTTTGTTAGGTAAAAAAGCCAATAACCACATAATCTGAACAACCCATCATCATTACTTTTAAATCGAGCATAATAAACAACAAAACAGCACAAATCTACCATTTTCCGGTAAAAAACAAAAATACAATCAACAACAAATTTTAGGCATATTTCGACTATATTCAAGCAAGAACAACAACAATAATCAAATACAAAAACAGAAAAACTGTATTAAAAAAAAACGAAAAGGAAAAAGTAATTACCTTTGACGGCTTGAAGGAGATTTGAAGATGGAGAACTGCCTGAACTGGAGATCAAAAGAAAAAATCAAGAATGTAGATTATCAGAACTTGAAATAAAAAAAAACCGAACTTTTGAACTTTTGAGTTTTGAACTTTTGACGGCTTGAAGCCTTCAAATTGAAGGAGAGGAAGATTTGAAAAAACAAAAAAACGAGAATGTAAAGCGAGAAATCAGAAATGTAGATCCAAAACACAAATGAAACGAAAACAAAAACCCTAATTAGGATTTTTAAAAGTTGAGAAGTTGAGCTTGAGATTCTTGATAATTTCAAAACGAAAGAGTGAGAAACTGAGAAGTTAGAGAGAGAAACTATGAGTGAGTAAAACGGCTGAATGGCTGATAGAGTGGGTTTTTTTTCTAGGTTTAGGTTTTACTTGTTCAGTTGATCTAACCGTCCATATTCAATCTCAACATCTAACCGTTCATTTTTTTTTTGTAGATTCCAGAATATTCATCTAGATCTAACGGTCTAGATTTTTCTTTGTGCTTTTCTAGGTCTTTTTGACCGTTTTTTTTAATTATTTATTATTATTATTATTTTGAGGGATTATTATTATTATTATTATTATTGTTAGTATAATTATTTGTTAATATTATTATTATTACTAGTTTACTACTACTATTATTATAATATTATTATAATTATTATTATTATTATTATTTATTATTATTATTATTATTACTATTATTATTATTAGTTTATTACTTATAAGTTATAAATTGTAAGAAACGCAAATGTTTCAAAATTGAAATTGATTCAATACGACATAGTTAATGACTTAATGAGTTAATGCACATCAATATCTGACATCTCTATATGTATATTATATATATTTGTGAGTCTGTGACTGTATATCAGTATATATATATATAAACTAATAATAACTTAATAAGTAATACTAATAACTAATAAAGTAATGAAAATCTAACCATTGTTTTTCATGGGCATTCAATCTAACCGTTGTATATTTGACTATTCGTACATTAGTATTGCATAATGATTTCATCACCACTTTAATTAGTGATTTCGTGATTTCGTCCATTTAACTTATTAAGTTGTTTGAGTTAGTAATCTAAATAAAGTAACAAACTAAATAACGAATCCATTTAATCTCGTGTAAGTTATAATTTATAAGAAATGCAATGTTTGGAAATGGAAATTGATTCAATACGATATTGTTAATGTATATGTAATTATAGATTAATTATTATGTATATCATATCGTACGAATGTACGGTTGGTATCATTATCATACTATCATAAGTATCATTGCCTCATTGAATTATTGGTATGTACTACAATCGATAAATATATTTACATATCTGATCATTAAAACTTAAAAGTTTAAAACACTTGTTGATCAATCTAATTGAATACTTGTACATTCTTAATTATCGATTTATCGTATTATAAGTATCAACTCATTAAATCATGGTCATGACGCGATCTTTAAAACAATCATGAATTCATGACCCAAACCGCTTATAAACCGAACCGACATGATCCAAACCGTTCATAAACCGAACCAATTGAACTGTGTAAACCCTCCACTAAACCGGCCCATTTCAAACTGAACCGACATGATTCGCACCGTTTATAAACCGAACCGATATTGACCCGGGTAAACCCGCCCCTAAACCGACCCATTTCAAACCAAACCGGCTTGATCCAAACCGTTTGTAAACCGAACTGACATTGACCCGGGTAAACCCACCCCCTTAACCGACCCGTATCAAACCGAACCGACATAATCCGAATCGTTTATAAACCGACCCGCTTATGACCCAAACCGAATTTAAACCGCAAAGAAATAAACCGAAACCAAACCGAGCCGTGACTAACCCAAACCGAACCAAACCGACCCGCGAGCTAAACTAAATCGTTTCAATCCGAACCGCTTCAAACCGAAACCGACTCAAACCGAGGTCAAACCGAACCGCCAGACCGAAGTCCCACCCCTATCCATACACTAGAAGGTGTGACACCCTTTTCAGCAACAACATTATCATCAACCCTTGTGCACATAGCACCTTTTGTCCATCTCTTAGAAATGTACCTTTTAGGTATATAAGTGACATTATTCAAGTGTAGGACACGAAGTGAGTGCTTGCTTAATAGACCGACCTCACCAAAATACTTACAAGTACAATCAACTGTGACAGTTGATTCATCAAACGCAACTGTATGCATAAGCAAGTCTTTTTTGGGATGTCCTACGTGATATTCATAAAGAGGAGGTTGCATTCCTATGACCTTAGCTGTGCAAGGAACACCACTGACAAAATTATCTTCAAAATGTAAATAAATTTTGATTGTATAAACCCTCCTTGCATGCTCTAAAATCCTAATATCTGCCCATACTAAATGTCGGTTACCAGTTAAACTATCATAATCATTACTACCTTCTTTGCTCCTCCACTCATCAACAACCTCAATAAAAGTAGTGTAGAAATCACAAAGACCATGAGTAGCATGAAGTCTACGAGAAACTGACTTGTTTGTGGTTTCACTTCTCTGTGATGACATAACACCACCACTGAAATAATCTTTGGAATATGCAGGACACCACATCTCTTTGATGTTGTACAAATTTTGAAGCCATTTGTTATCTGCGCATTTGTACTTATTTAGCATGCTGCAAAAGAACATTAAAAATTACACAAAGAACATTATTGTTAAATAAAATAACATATATAAATAAATTGACGACAAAAGCAAAATATAAGTATAACATTACCTTGACCAATAATGCTCAAATTCCTGAATAGTATATGTGTGTTTCAAAACAATATCAAACAAATCGTTAAAACCTTCCTTGGCCTTTAGTCCTTTTATATTTTTTTTTTTTGCATTCTCCCCAATATGCCAAGTACATAAACGATGTCGGGAATTTGGAAAAACAATCCTTATTGCTTTGGCCATTGCTTGAGCTTGGTCAGTCATTATTGTCACTGGTTGTTTCCCCCCCCCCCCCCCCCATAGATTTCAGAAAAGTGGTGAACAACCACACAAATGACTCCCATTTTTCATTGATCAAAAAGCCAATACCAAACATAACATTATTATTATGATGATTCATGCCAACGAAAGGACCACATATCATGCCATATTTGTTTGTACGATATGTCGTATCGTGAACCAACAAGTCACCAAATGCATCATAATCTACCTTCATTCTATTATCTCGAAAGAAGAAAGACTGCAAATGACCTTTCTCATCAACATCAAAATCATAATAAAAGTCATATTCATTGCATTTCCTATCCTTAAAGTAATTAAGCAGTTGCTTTGCATCACATCCATCAAATTTCATTTTTTTATGGGCAGATAAAGCACCATATGCATCCCTACAAAGAAAACTAAGATTTGCCTCACCACCAGCTTGATGTTTTAAAACACGCACTGCATCAGCAACAGGTATACTACTCTCAGTCAAACTGCTAAGCATAGCAATTTGTTCCTCACTGACTTGTATAAAAAAGAACATATTACTTACAAAAGATAACATAGCGTTAATAGCAAAGAACATGTTAAGTTATTTGCATTGAAAAAAAAAAACAAAATTAGACTCTTCCTTTACCTTCCTATGAGACCTAATCAAATGTCTCTTTGAAACAGGAACCCTACTGTGATTATGATCCATAATGTGATTGACCACTATAAACAAACCAGAATTTTTATCAACATCAAATTGAATATGAGCCTTGCAACCTGTGCAAAAATTCCTCTTTTGGTAAACTTTTGGTTCTTCGCCAGGCTTCTTCTCTTGTTTAAAGCCAGCAAAAGAACATACAAAAAAGCGTTGTCGAATTGTAACTTTGTCTTCTCTACGATTCAACTTACCCTTACGTATACCAAAACCGTGTTTAAAGGCATAACTATTATACAACTCATATGCCTCTTCATCAGACTTAACTTTTTAGTCAAACAACTCTGATTCAATTGCCTCGGTAAAACCTGAGATAGTAGATCAATATATGTATTTGTTAATTTTTTTTACAAAATTATGTTCTTTAATATATCAATAATGTCCTTTACTATATCAATAACGATTTTGGATATGTCACTACTATTTTTACATGCGTTTTACATATAATATCAACATTGATTTCAACACTAATATATAATAAGTATAATAAAAGAACGTAATTAAATAATAAAAGAACTTCATCTTCAACCATAAATTTAACAATAATACGAGTTATCAATATATTTATAAGACAATAATAAAATTTAAATTATCAATAATACCTAATTTTAACAATAAAAAAGACGAATTATCAAATGAAAATATAATCAATTAAATAATTTACCTTCATTTTCGTTTACGATATCCTCGAATTCACCTTCATTGTTGATATCATCATCATCATCATCATCACCAACAAATCTAGCATTAGAATCATGGCGAAATTCGGATTGATAAACCATTATTAACTTCTTCTACAACAAATTGTATTACAGTGGAATTGATAATCTGAAACCCTATAATTTTCGTGAAAATTGCATAATACAAAACTGATATTTCAACTAATAATTTCGCCCAGTTTTTTTTTGTTTTTTTTTTTGTTTTTTTTCCCCACTAAAAACTAAAAGTAGTTTAAAGGAATTATCCCTATAATTTCGTGATTTTTTTTTCAATTTCTTTTTTTCCACTAAAAACTAAAAGCAGTTTACAGGTAATTATCCCCATAATTTCTCCCATATTTTTTTTATTTCTTTTTTTTTCACTAATTTTTTTTCTTTTTTTTTCACTAATTATTAACGCCACATCACCAAGTGCACCATGAGCATGGTGCACCCTGGTGTATTATCAAATTTTCATAGAGGAGGATGTTAGGGGTGTGGCTATGTCACGGTTAATTCCTTCGTAGTAATAGTTTTCTTGTTTTTGCGTTTGTTTTGGTTTTGTTCTTCTGTTTACCTTTTCTTTCTATTGGTATCTTCTACCTCATTTGAATAAATGAATAAAAAATAAAAACATTTTGTTGGTGTCACATTTCAAAAATTAAGGATCAACTCATTAACGTTATCATCAAAAATTCAAAATGACGTCTCAAAAACGTGCAAATAAAGGTGCCTTAATTGCTGTGGATTTCCTGTTGGTATATTCTCAATAGCCTGACGTATTAAAAATGTTGATATAAAGCTTCCAAAATAGATAAAGGTCTTCTTTGTCACATAGTATTTCCTCTTAAATATGCCTGGCATATCCAAATACTCTGCTTTCGTGCATCAGATCATTTGATTATGTAGACTTGGCTTCCAATCTTCCGGCATACAAGTAGTAGCTTGCTTTCATACCATAACAAATGTTTTATGATTTGGACTTTCTTTTGCTTCTGTTTTCTGCCCTTTGAAAAAGTCTTCCTTGTTCATGTGTTTTACTTGCATACAGATCTCACCTTCACCCAGAAGGACAAATATTCTCTCCTCGGCTGTCATACCCGAAAAGCCTTCCTTATACAGCAAACTGCATCTTTTGTAACACATCCCGGCACCAAACGGCGTTATAATATTAAATTTGGAGCAATAATTAAGTAGCTTGTCTAACAGTTCTGCAACTAATAAAGGTGTAAAGCCTATCACGCCTTTATCTATTCCCTCTCCTTTCTTTACCAAAAGCTAACTCTAATTTGATTAATAAAGGACAACATCATAGGTTTATTGTCTGGTATTAGTTGCCTAACTTATTGGGCAAATAGTCTTTTTCTATTAAACCACTTTCTTCCATTCCCCTTATCACAAGATGACTTGAGTTATACTCCTTAGACAATTAGCCTCACCTAGGAAGAAATATTCTCTACTTATGCCTATAAATATACAGAGCATATAATGGATTATCAATTATCATTTTATGCCATCGTTCTACATATACATCCTTTGAAAGAATAAGCTTTAAAACCGTACCCAAACCAAAACTAGTACCTAAACCAGAACCAACTTGCATTGTTCATACATATTAAAAGAGCAAACATCAGGTCATTTGAAAATTCAGAGGTCATGGCAGCTTCATATAGAGATGAAGAACGCGTACCAGAGATAGTTTTCTTCGATATAGAAACATCAGTCCCAAATAGAGCAGGACCAGGCCATGAAAGAAGATTCTGGATATTAGAATTTGGTGCAATGGTGATATGTCCTCTAAAGCTTGTGGAGATTGAGAGCTACTGCACCCTCATTAAGCCGGGAGATCTCTCAGTTGTCGCGCTAAAGTCTACACGAAGTGATGGCATCACGAGAGAGGCAGTGATAAAAGCACCAACCTTTGAGGAAGTTGCTGACAAAATATTTGAAGTCTTAGATGGGAGAATATGGGCTGGTCATAATATTCAGAGATTTGATTGCCTTCGGATTAAGGAAGCTTTCGCTGAGATTGGTCGTCCTGCTCCTCAACCGATTGGCATGATTGATTCTTTGGGTGTTCTTTCTGATAAATTTGGAAGAAGAGCTGGTGATATGAAGGTATTTTTACATTTAACAATCATGTCTTTAAGAACATTACATACATATACATGATTCCAATATTTTTAACAATAATCGCGCATTAGAATTCTAGTATGTTACACTTATTGATGAGCCTCTTCATTAAATCGTTTCAGATGGCAACATTGGCCAATTACTTTGGACTTGGTCAGCAAAAGCACAGGTATGTGTATTGTATGTATTGCTTGTTTGTTTCAATCTATGATGCACATGAAGATCACGTTTAGCAGGTTAAGAAAATTTTGTTGTTTTCATGTTTTAGTTTGTGTTACCACGTTTCCTGAAGATTGTTCCATTTCCGTGCAAAATAGGTTTATATTCAACTTTCGTAAACTAACTGCAAACCACAAGGGCTAATTTAATCTATCTTCTATTTACTTTTCCATGCATGTAGGAGCCTTGATGATGTTCGTATGAACTTGGAGGTTCTTAAGAATTGCGCAACAGTCCTCTTCCTGGTAAGATGAAAAGAAAACTAGTCCGTATTAATTTCATTCTAATACAATGCAGAATCACTGGATGATTTATGAGTACTTTGATTAGAGATCTTACTGTACCTACGTTGAAATGATACTACATTTTGCAGGAATCAAGCCTACCAAATATGTTGAGTAATAACAAGTTGCATAATGGCTCTTCCAAAATTATAACACGAAGTAAAAACAACGTCGATAACAAGAGAACAGTATCAAGTTATAATAAAGAAGAATCAAGTAGCAGAAAATCTCCTCCTCCAGCTTCAATTGGGTATATAAGAGCTGTACCATATCCAACAAGAGCGAGTTTAAGAAAGGTTTTTACTATTCTTTGTTACATTTTGTGTTTCTAAAAATTCAGTTATTTGCAAAATGAACTAACATATTCTTTTGGTAAAATACAGATGACTGAAAGAGTGAAAAGTATATTATGCAAAGCCCCAAGCAGCCAATCCATCAACAACTTGATCAAGCATTCTCAATCAATTCTTCGATAGTTTAGCAACGCTTTGCTAAGAAAGATCGATCAAGTCCGGCCTTGTATGTTCGTGGATTTTTATTACACGAAGCTATTCTTCGAATTTGAGGCTACTTTTGAAATTTCAATGGATTCAGATCAAATTTTAAGGTGAAGGCTGCACAATTTGGTGAAATAATGGATGTATATGATTGATCATCTGATTTTAGAAGCAGCTACAATTGAAGTGCATGATCATGCAACAAAATTATAGCATTTGTACTAAAACTTCATTTTTTTCTCTTGGTTAAACTTCCCGCCATTCTTTATTTTATTTATTTATTTTGTGATTTAATTTGTAAATAATGATTCTTATAATTCAATTGTAAATATAAATATACCCTTCTCTTGGTACATAAATTCTCTTAAACTATAAAGATCACAATAAAATACATAGCATAGGTGTACAAAATAATGGGCTTTTCAAGCCTGTATTATTAAAACAATAGAAACCCATATGTTGACACTTCCTTAGGCCCACAATATGGCCCAATTGAACAGCAAGATCTACAACCTATGTAAGACTTTTAAGATTTCCTTACAAAAAGACTCTGTATTTCATTAAATCTTGTCACTTTAGACTTTAAACAATTCTTATATACTACCACTCTACCAGTAGTATAGTAATAATAACAACTTCATCATCAATCTTATAAAGTTATAAAATTTTGTAACTTTTTTATTTTTTTTATTTTTTTTAGGATTTATTCGAATCTAAATACGTAGTTCAAATTTTACATACAATTTCCTAATGCGGAGTATATACTATATAGGTGTGAGGAGTATATACTATACAGGTGTGAAACACGTTGCAATACTCATACATTAAACCCGACAAAACCGGGCATGTAGCCACAATAGCACCCACCCTTTCTAAAAGATGATGGTATGGTCTACCATGATCGATATAAGTCATATAACACATAGCTTTGGATGCAGATCTAATAGATCTCTCAAGCTCTAAGCTCAGTGAAGGGAACAAACTCAAATTTAAGCTAGGTGGAAGATGCTAGAAGAGCGTAGTATATACGAGTATTATTCAACAAGATGTGGAGAGGGGACCTATCTATGTCATAGAAAAAGGTACGAGTACAAAAATATATAAATACTTTTCAATTAATGATGCTTCCAGCGTATATATTGCACGAATTATATTATTATTATGTGAACATACTAACATAGCAAATATTGTCAGACATTTTTATTGCTGATCTGACATTCAAATGGGCATACATATAAATTAAGGAAGGTCGTTATCTATAGATTCAGGACCATTATTAAACTAATTAAGTGATTAAAAAAACTCTCTTGACTTCACCGATGAGTACTTTTAAATTTATTAGCAAGTATATAATGTGGTATAGTACTGTAGTAATGTATTACTCCAAGTTAGTTAGTTACTCCATATATAATGTATACTCGCTGCGTGATCAATATACAATGTATGCAATACTTTATCCGTTTAAAATACTACGTATATGATACTTCTTATATTGGTGTTTTTAAATATAGAGTCTGCATTTCATTTTAGGTTTATGGAAATATACATAGTAGGATTAGTATATATAGGACTAAATAACACTAACAAATTAATGCAATTTGGAAAGAGGAGTGGGTAGTGGGCACAAGTACGTAGAAAGGTGAAAACGAATATAGTAAACACAAATTGCATGCATGTGAACGATCATTCTGGATCTTTCTCGTCACCTAATTGTAATTATGTCTCAAATTATTGACCCACCCCGATATAATTCCTCTTAATCATAATATACAAACTTAATAAACGACTAATAATATAGTAAATCATTGAAGTAACTATTGATTAATAATTTAAAATTACAAAAATTGCAATGGCATATGCACATTCGAGAATCTTGATCTTTCATCCCACTTTTCCTCGATCACTAATCCTTTTGAGTTTCTTTTTGTAACATCAATCAAATAATTTTTTTAAAATTAAATAATTGAAGTGTAGTATGTGCACCTTTCAAATTAGTAGCAATATTTAGCATAAAAAAATCATGATAATCTTTTCTTATGTTTATTAAATTGATACTAACTTAGTACTCGGTAAATCTTTTCAAATTATAGAAATAGGAAACCAATATATTGTTTTAATTAGCTTGAAGAATTTCTTTCCTCTTAGATTTGAAAGTAATTCAACTATTCTTAATTACCTTACAGTGTATGTGGTGACAGGGGCGGACTATAAGAGGGGCTTCACAGGGCTTGGCCCCTGAAACTAAGAAAAAAGAAAAGATAATTAAATATACTTTCCAATTCCCTAAAAAGTACCTGACAAACTCAAACCCTTTCCCCTCCCTCTATTACACATTCTTCATCAACAAAAATTACACAATTGATAAATATTAACTTTTTTTAAGGTTTCAATTCAATTCCAACTTCCAATATCATTATATTAGGTATTATACTCGACTACTTCCTCAATTTTTTGTTTTTAAGTTTTTGGTTTTCAATTTTTTTTTTACTTTTTGCAATTTAATTTTTTATGTTATACTCCATACTTCGTATTGATTAATTTGAACATAAAAAACAAATTGATAATTTTAGGCGACAATACGTTATCAAAGTCAATAAATTACTCAGTTAAAAGTATAGAGCACGTTTTGCCTTCAGTATGTCGTTCATTATTTTTCTATTAATATTTATCAATTGATTGATAAATAATTTCTAACTTTTGATTTATACTTGTGATTTGTGAATTGTAATGCATTGATAATTAACAAATTAGTCACTAATGAATGTATTATCTTAAAGTTAGTTTCTTGTTTTCGTTCATATTATATTTTTGAATTGGCCCATGAAAGAAAAGGTTTCAAGATCCGCCACCGTGTGATGATGTATGTACTACCCCCATTCTTACTCAATCACTAACTCAATTATGTGGTGATGTAAACGAGATTTCACCTTATATTTAAGTATCACTTTATACCTTATAAACTTTGATCACATAGAACTCTTAAAAGTTGATAATATAGCAAATTCCTAAAATATTGTATTTAATTTAATTCAATATGGCTTGCGTTAGGATAGACATTGTTCATGAGATAGTTCAAGGTTAATGACTTGACAACCCAAATAATCTGTACAATTATGTGCGAGCCTCCAACGTGAAACTTGACATCAACTCAATATGGATAAAATAAAAAAAAAATAAAAAAAATAAAAAATAAATAAAAAAAAGTTAACGAAATCTTTAGCTCCCGACCTAAGAACTTGGAGGACCTACATAAGTACTTTTAACTGCTATTGAAGGTGTTACTAGAACAAAAATGAAGTGAATGTATGGTTGACGATCAATGGGAGATGTACATTAACCAATTGCTAGCAAATATGGACCCCCTATACTATGCACCACACACTTCATTTCATGGTCTTCCTCATTATAGACGACAATTTTTTAGCTTAATTATTTTCTAGCTTTCTCTTTATATATCCTTTTTTTTCTTTTTCTTTTTTTTTTTTTTTTTTTTGTTATCACTAGGCTGTTGGAGTGTTGGTTCTTTTGTGACTTCCATTTTTATCACTTGCTATTTTTTGGTTTTTTTTTTCACTACTTTATTAATGTTGCCTATAATATGTAACTTGTATAATCCATAAGTCTTTTGGTGTTTAGAAAGCCACAAGGACTGGTGATGAGAATTGATCCAAAGATCTCTTGGGATCGAGAGGGAAGATCTAACCACTTGAGCTATCCCTTACTCTCTTGTATACTCCATTAGTTAAGTACGATTCTAAACTTTTTTGTTCCAATTCGCCCTTTGCTCTTTGAATTCATCTATATGGACATTATACAAAGTATGTTTTTGAATTCATCTTAATGGATAATTAGATACTTGTATTTTCAACATAGTAACTTTTTCTGTTTTTTCACAATAATTAAGATATACATAACTAGTCAAACTTGCATATTAACAAGTATGGCAATCAAATGAATATAACAAAGGAAGTAAAATTCTATACAATGGTTTTGATTTGGGTAGTTCTTTCAACCCTCCAAATTCAAACGTTACTTCCGAGGGAGGAACTAGAACGAAGTGTTGTAAAAAGACGGTCATCACTAGACTCATTACCTTTTTGTCTTTGGTGTTACTTGTCAAATGCTTTCTTCGTATACTTCATAATGCTAGTACGTGTCTTCAACGTGATATGCATTGTTGCTACTCTTAATTTGGAAATAAGCTAAGATATTTAAATATGGATTAATATAATAATTTCGAATAAGTTCATATGTAATATGTAGTACTAAGATTTGTCCCTTTTATTTTGAAGTAATTGACATGCTCTTTAAACATGCATGATTAAGATAATAATTGATGAAGAGTGGGAATAATAAAATGAGTTATAAATCAGAGTATTTAACTAAAGTAAAGTTAATGGATATATTTTATTTTATATGGAGTATTATTATGAAAGGAGATATTTTCAACCTCAGAAACTCAGAAAAATTAGTGGGTCATTATTTAATTCTTAGGGATGGAAACAATTTGTTACTTACTTTCTACGTGACAACTTCATTTTTTCCAGATTTGTTTGGTTATCTCTACAAAACGGTCCAAATTTAATTACGAAGTATATATCATCTTAAATTTATTGTTTTTAAATTTTGATAAAATCGAATATTAATTTACCTCGGTATTTGGTTTTAAGCCTTAGCTTGTGAGCTACATGCACCGAAGTTACTCTAATCACAGTATCACACCTATTTATTTACTTGTATTAAAGTATACTCTATATTACACTATCTCCAGTGGTGAGACTTGAAAAAGTTTTTTAAGAGAAAGAGAGAAATTTTTACAAGGATACCAATAAGTTGGTATTTAAACTTAACAACTCTAAAAGAAAGTTGCTAAGTTTAGATATCCAATTTTGAGTCTCATTTGACAAAAAGTGTGATCCCTTATCAATATTATAATATATTTTGTAATTTTTTTTTTTTTTTAAAAAAACTTACAATATGGACTTGGTTGGCCATAAATTGAAAATGACATAATATACTTTAGAGAGTCTCACCATTGGAAAATTAGACTTCACATGAGTTGCTAAATTGAAAAGTGGGTTGGGTATCACCATTAGAGGTAAAAAAAACAACTCATTTTGTATTTCAATACTCAAAGTTGAGCCACACTAATAAAGACTGTCTTACATCTGCTGTATAATGTTCTTAACACGCCTTATAATATAATGTCTATTTTATTATCATAAATTTTTACTTAAAATATTATACTCCATATTTTAGAAATCCAAAGAGATTATATAAATCATTTTACGAGTACTTTAAAGTTTAAATTGAGACGAAAGAGTAAGTTGTAAATACGGTGTAATAAATAAAGGGAAAGGGGGTGAGGACAAGTAATTCGAGGAGCTTCTGTCTTGGACTAGGGCAAGGGACCCATATTAATTCAAAAAAGTGAATATGGATCACCAAGTGTTCCCACGTTGCAACCCGTATGGTTTATATCCCGAGTGGTGTCACTAGGGAGAGAGCAGCCTGTGATTAACATCCATCCTTAATGTTAACATTATTATGGGACCCTATCTATTGTTAAAAATGCAAACCTCCATTGTTTCGAATGGCAATGTCAATGTCCTTTTTTCAATCATTTTCATTTCTTTGTAGAGGATCAGTTTCTTTCCTCTCGAGCCTTTGGACCACTTATTTATCAATCAATCGAATTTGTCAAATGTTCGAGGATTCAAAAGATGTTCTTTTGTTAAATGGTTGCAAATCATTCTTTAGATTACATTTTTTCAAGTTGGGAATTGGCAAATTGAATAAGCATTAGATCTTCCTCTAACTTTGGTCTTTGGCATTAGACCATCGTGTTACTAATTAATGACTAATTAATGGCATTTTTTATAATGTATTTATATTCGTTTTTATAAGCTATCAACATTTATTTATTTAATATCATCTAATATAATCACTAATGACATTAGTTGATTACCTTAATTATAACATGTGAGCATGTACATGGAAATCAATTTGCCAATTGGTATACAAAGTTTGAAAAGTTCCATAATTAAAACAAACAGAAAGAGTATATGAAAGACTAAGTATCTAATTAAGTGTATCCATTTGATTTTACGCTATTAACGTATTAATTTTAACTTGGTTTTAAATTATTATATAGAGGGTGAATATTATTATCTACAGGTTAAATAGAAATTTGTTTCTAATATTTGTGATAGAGGTATAAACCAACGACGGTCAATTTACTTCTACTACGAGCTTAATCTTTTGATTGAATTAGTCCTTTTATATAGTATCAAAGCCTGCATGACAAAGAAGCTCACGTGTTCAAATCTTATCTAGCTAACCTTTCAAGTAGAATATTTAGAGATGGTTTGAGGTAATCCAAATGAGTTGACAAAACCTTCTACAGTAATAAACAAGGTGTCACTAATTGTTTCTCTCTCTAAAAGCTTTTATTTATTCCTAATTATCGAGAGGTTCATGTTGTATTCATATTTCAAACCAACGGGATCTCATGTGAGCGGGCATGATAGGATATATAAACTAATCTTTGGCTTCAACCATGAGCATTGTTTTATATACTATATTGTGTTGCAAGTAAAACTGAATGGACGAAGACCTCGCAATATACTCTATCCGTTTCAAAATAATTAACACATTAGTAAAAAAATTATAACCCAAACTAATACATAAATTATGAAAAAGTCCAAGTTTAATGTATTATGAGACAGAGAGAGTATATTTAAGGTCAAATTAATTTATTAACACGTAGGATAGAGAGCGAAAAAAAAAAGTGTGAAAAGGAAATGAAGAGAGCCAGTAAAAGATAGCCAAGTGGACAAGCTAGAAAATGAACTCGTAGGGTCTATAAATAGGAAGGCAGGAGGTGAGCATTCGACTCACTCCCAACTTCTCAAACGCAGTCGAAGAGAGAGAGATAAAAGCGAATACATACTTCTCGTCTTTCTTCACATCTGTTCTTTTCCTTCTTCCTCATTTCAGTCTTTTTCTCTTTCTCTCTCCCCCTTTCTCAGTTTTTTTTTTTTTATTTTTTTTTATTTTCCCAGATTAAGGAAAACGAAAACAGAGATCCTTAATTTTGTAAAGAACAAAAATGTTTATCGAAAATTTTAAGGTAGAAAGCCCAAATGTCACATACAGTGACAACGAAATTCATTCGATTTATAACTATGAAACTACTGAGTTGGTTCATGAAAATCGTAAAGGTTCTGGTTATCAATGGATTGTTAAACCCAAATCTGTCAAATATGAATTTAAAACTGACACCCATGTCCCTAAACTTGGGTATTTTTTCTTAATCTCTTCATTTTTTAATATAATATAATGTTTTTATGCGTATTTTAATTTACTAAATTTTATCATATGGTTGATTTAATTCAGGGTGATGTTGGTGGGTTGGGGTGGCAACAATGGCTGCACCCTCACCGGTGGTGTCATCGCTAATCGCGAGTAAGCTTCCATTTTCTTGCTTTTGTCGCCCTTTTTGTAATATTTTAATTAAATATTGCATGTTTATTTTGACTTATTATATTGGAGATTCAAACTTAATTAAAAAATGAAATCAATTGTATGATTGAATGTGTGATTGCTGATTGGATTTACAGGGGAATTTCATGGGCAACAAAAGACAAGGTTCAACAAGCTAACTATTTTGGATCCCTTACTCAGGCATCCTCTATTCGTGTTGGCTCTTTCAATGGCGAAGAAATTTATGCTCCTTTTAAGAGTCTCCTTCCTATGGTGTGTATTTTTCGACTTCGTGCATGTCATTTAATTTTTTCGTGTCGTTTAAGATTATGCGCAAGTTTTTTTGAAGGTGTCATACTCCGTATTTTGTATCATGTTTAATCGTCTGAGTAATAATGCATTGTTATTTTATACGAAGTAGTTGATCAAAGCGAATTAAGTGCTCAAATAATATGGAATGAAAAGAATATTTAATTTATGTGGTCACTTGGTGAGTGAGTGGTGGCCATTTTGTGCGTGCTTCATTTTTATTCCCAAAAAGAAACTTTTGAGAAATGAATGGGGCATAAGTGAAAGGAGGGTCAACATCGATTATTGGATTTTTATTCTATTTTGCATCAACTTGTGCAACTAGTCAAAACTTTGATCTTGTGGTACAAATTTGCTACTTACGTTTGATTGCCCTATTAGACAATTGATTCTCACCTTGGTTATGTTTCAAATGGGGTAATTTGTGGGTCATTTGATGATGACCATGTACAAACTGTTAACAAAAATAAACAATCCACTAATCTTATATGTGTAAATACCTATAAAGGGTTAAAAGATTATGTCCACGATTTTAACAATGTAATCTTGTCTGTTCGGAATTAATAGTCGTGTTGATATGATGTACAGACATACAGTATATTGAACTAGTATGGTTAATTAAGATTTATTTTGATCTTGGAAATGATAATGAAGTGAATTTATATTTGGAATAAAACAGGTGAACCCTGACGACATTGTGTTTGGGGGCTGGGACATTAGTGACATGAATTTAGCAGATGCAATGACCAGGGCTAAAGTCCTGGACATTGATTTGCAAAAGCAATTGAGGCCCTACATGGAGCACATGATTCCCCTTCCTGGTATTTACGACCCAGATTTTATTGCTGCCAACCAAGATTCTCGTGCTAACAACATCATTAAGGGCACTAAGAAGGAGCAACTTGAGCAAGTCATTAAGGACATTAGGTATACAATTGTCAAATTTTCTTATATTAAATTAATATTGCTATATGTTTCTTTTTTTAATTAGTTCAAATCATTAGCCTTTTTATTGTTAAATTTGTTGTTAATGTACACATGGACTCTTTGTTCGATATGAATTTGTACCCGTAAAACACAGGTACAATCACTTGGGCGTTAAAATTAATGCAATAACATGAAATTTATCAGTAAAATGGCGGTAGGAATGTAGGATTGGCAGATATATAATGCAGGATTATAATTTAATATTAACAATTTGCATCTGAAACTGAAGGGAGTTTAAGGAGAAGAACAAAGTGGATAAGGTTGTGGTGCTTTGGACAGCAAACACAGAGAGGTACAGCAATGTCGTGGTGGGGCTGAATGACACCACAGAGAACCTGATGGCAGCTATTGATAGGAATGAGTCCGAGATCTCACCATCGACTTTGTATGCAATTGCCTGTGTTCTTGAAAATGTTCCTTTCATCAATGGTAGTCCTCAAAACACCTTTGTCCCTGGACTCATTGATCTGGCCATTAAGAACAACTCTTTGATTGGAGGAGATGACTTCAAGAGTGGTCAGACTAAGATGAAATCCGTGCTTGTTGACTTCCTTGTTGGGGCTGGTATTAAGGTATATCTTTGATAGTAATTCCTTAATTGAAAATATAAGTGTTGTGAACATGTATTGATTTAAGTATTTGGAATGACAGCCAACATCAATAGTGAGTTACAACCACTTGGGAAACAATGACGGGATGAACTTGTCAGCACCTCAGACCTTTAGGTCTAAAGAGATATCAAAGAGTAATGTGGTTGATGACATGGTTGCTAGCAATGGTATCCTGTATGAGCCTGGTGAACACCCTGATCATGTTGTCGTCATCAAGGTATATATATTGCTCTTTCACTCAAGAAGTATGATTTTTGTGTCACTGTGTTTTGCTATTGATAATTGGACTAACATTTTTGCATGTGCTCTGTGTAAATGAAGTATGTTCCATATGTGGGAGACAGCAAGAGAGCCATGGATGAGTACACATCCGAGATATTCATGGGTGGTAAGAACACCATTGTCTTACACAACACCTGTGAGGACTCGCTATTGGCTGCTCCAATCATCCTCGACTTGGTCCTCCTTGCTGAGCTTAGCACTCGTATCCAGTTCAAGAGTGAAGCAGAGGTATTAATGGACGGATATGTCAATCATTATCTTTTCTGTCAATTGTAAAATATGTCATATTAATTGATGGTTAATGGATTTTGCAGGACAAGTTTCACTCCTTCCATCCAGTTGCTACCATACTCAGTTACCTCACTAAAGCACCTCTTGTAAGTTCAATTTACTTTCTTATCAATTGCTTTTGGTTGTTAGCATCTGTTGACAGTTACCAGTTTAATTGCAAATTTGGAGGTGGTGCGCTAGAAAAAGCCCACATGTACACTAGTACATATTACATGAAACATAGGGATGTCTCTAGTGCTACTGTGCTTGTCTTTGATGTTAAACATTGTATATAACGTCTCACCAAAAAGTTTGTAGTCATTTTCGCGTCTCAGTAATACATCTGTCCCAAAATGATCTTCACTTTTGTGTAATAACTAATAAGTTCTATACTAATAAAATGGTAATTTGAAATCAATATGACAGGTTCCACCAGGCACTCCAGTAGTGAACGCACTCTCAAAGCAGAGGGCAATGCTCGAGAACATAATGAGGGCGTGTGTAGGTTTGGCTCCGGAGAACAATATGATCCTTGAATACAAGTAGAATAGCACGTGCATAAGCAGCACAGCAGCAGTAGCCGCCACCGCCACCTTTTTAAGGCATTGCCAATAAAAAAGATGATCTGAAAGTAGTTAATTTGTGTGTAGTGCTGCTGTGTTTTTGTATTAGTGTCTGAAAAGGCAGCACCCATTAATCAAATTTTAGCTTTTGTGGTGGTTATGCCCCTTCTTCATTATTTATATGCTTCTTACTGTTTCTCAGGTTCAACAACCTTTTCTATAAGTAGTGGTACCACTTTATGTCTTTGTAATGTATATTTTCTGGTGTAAGCAGCATTCAAAGGCAAGCAGTTTTTCCCTGCTTAGCTTTAATCTATGTAATTAATTGTCAGAATTTGAAGTGTCTAGTGCATTACTTCAAGTCCTCAAGTGCTCAGCTCTAATATTTTCGTATGTTCATACAAATCGCTTGCAAAAATTTAGCAGAACTATAAACGACTTAGGAAGAATGTTAAGACTTTGGCTTCATAATCAGTTGATTGTACTGGTTAATGTCTTATAATTCTATTCTAATTACAATATTGACCATCTAAGTATAATAATTGGCTCCCCTTCCTGACTTCATATTCATCTGATTGTGAATGGAGTCAAGCCCCTATGAGATTTTCCTGAAGATTTTTGAGCTAAGAATATTACAAGTATTAGATGTTAATGATTGTTTAGCTGATACACAAATTCACGAGAAATGTTGGACGGAATTTGATCTAAGAGACTTGGGCCACTGTAAACACAGGTTGACTGGTAGTAATTTAAAAACAAAAAAAAAAAAACAGAAACCACAACGATGCCAAACAAACCCTAAGTAATTGTTTCTGGATGCCGATTGATTGTTTGTAGGACTCGATTAAAGATTTGAAGTGAAGGTATGTTTGAAATTAAGCTTAGAGTACTGTTACTGAAGGGTGATTATATATTTCCGGACATTTGAAATAGTGGTAATTTTGGAACATCTCTGGACTCTGAAGTAGCTAGAAAGTGGTAAGCAGGCCCATTAATAAGAAGCAAGCATGTGCAACATAAATAGTATTGAATGAGACTTCCAGAGTTGATGGATGCTACACTAGTACACTACACCACTGATTATGCATGGCTTACCCATTAACCTACCACGTATTCCCTTTTGGTCCCGCTAGCTTGTGGTCTTCTACTACCAGTACTTTCTTTTTGGTTGTATTAAGCATATGCGTTATGGGTTATGACATAGTACGAACGAGGCAGACCTTAGCAAAGGAAAACTTTCCATTCTGTATGCGTGTATTGTGTTGAGCAAAAAAGAATACGAAAAAGAGGAAATTACAGATTTAAAGGTTCTTTTTTTTTTTTTTTTTTTTTTTAAAAAAAAAAAAAAAATACTAAATAGTATGTTTTGGGCCAGCCCAACTATTGGCTGATAAAAAAATTGAAATGTTCAGCAACATACCGGTCCATTGGGCTTTATCTCTTATTTTTGTATTTTTTTTTTTTTTTGAGAAAATCTCTTATTTTTGTATAATAACAGCTTCAACAAGTGTTTTATTTTTAATTTTGGAGTTCCTTTGTTTTCATTTACAGACTTACAGTACTTAAGTTATAACATATTCTGATTTTCTACACTATTTATTAGCTTTGATTAATTTTTTTTGAATGGGAAACTAACATCAATGTATACGAAGTAAAAATAAAGTTACTTTCCTCAAAAAAAAAAATAAAAAAATAAAGTGAAAATAAAGTTAAACCAATTTCATATAGAAAAAATTGAGATCAGAATTGTGTAAGCAAGCAATATAATCAAAATAGTGCTAGTATTGTGAAGCAAAGGTGGTAGTTTGTGTTGATAATGATTTTTTTTGCTAGCTTTAGTTCTTAATCATATTACACAAGGATAAGTTTTGTGTTTCTACTTATTTTTTTTTTTTAAAAAAAAAAAGTCTAGAATATGATTTTAATCCTTAATGTATTTAGTAAAAGTCATGCACTTGCACTGTATAACTATATATCATATACTCGGGTGAACATAATTCAGATTACGTATACATGCTAAAATTGCTAATATGAAGCAAATTAAATGAATGACATTCATGTAGCTTACAAAACCTAAGCTATCATGTTTATATTTGAATGAGATATGACTATATGAGCCTATGAGGTTACATTTAAATTCAAAAATTCAAACCATATCATCAAAATGTACTTCTCCAAGGTGGTGTCCAACATCTTTTCATAGGCAGCAGGTTCATACTTTCGTAGGATTGACTTTAGGAAGATGGTGCCACATTCTACCAATGCTTGTTTATTTAATCCTTGTTTTTATTTTTTAAGAAAACAATGAAGTCTTGAAATTAGATTAGACCAATATGTACTAGAGTAGTAGAGTTATGTTTAGGTCTCATAGCACATGGGAGCTTCAAAAAAAGAAAAAGAGATTCATATGACAAAGGTATGTAGGCATACAAGTTAAGCTTAAAAGGGTAAAAAAAAAAAAAAAAAAGAGAGAGAATGAGGGGTAAATGCAAAGATAGATGTTGAGCCCCGTTAAATATTATTGATACAAAAAAAAAAAAAAAAAAAAAAAAAAAAAAAATGGGAATGGTAAATGTAAATGAGACTGACATGTCAACCAGCTCAAGTCACTTCCTGCATTGCCATTGTTAATGCACTTATACACAAACAGATCACTTCCTTGGACTCCCCCCATCTATACTTTTCTACCTCTTTTATTTAATCATACATTCAAACTGTAGTACGAGTAATATTTCTCAGATCATACAAGTATTTCCTTAATTATAGATAATTAAATGTCTATAAAGTTTATAAAAAGGTAATTGTTAAAGGATCAATTCACCAAAAACTTAAGCTGGTGATTAAGGTATAAAAATATGTTTTATACTCTACCTGTAATAATTTAAAACGGTGAAGAAAGTCAATTAATATATGTCAATTATTATAAAACGAAGAGACTACCTTATCTGTTACTACTACAGTACGTACTTAATAAAAATCTTAAGCGAGGATGGTACTAACTGTTGGGGGATAGAATATTTGGAGGAACAGGTTTACCCTCCTGCAGTTCTGTAGCAATATTATTGGGGTATGTGATAAGCCTGACACCTGTTATCAAGTTGACTTTCTTAATTTGTGCAACTTATTGTTTTATTATTGCTGCACATTGTAAGAGCCCAGGAGTACATAGATTGTAGTTTTAGGGAAAAATATATGGATGATTATTATTAATTTTTTTTTTTTTAAATGGAAATAAAGGGTGCAAATTTACAATATTAGGACTGAAAATCTATACTGCAAGTAATAACTAAAAAAGGTCCTACCGGGAGTCGAACCCAGGTCGCTGGATTCAAAGTCCAGAGTGCTAACCACTACACCATAGAACCTTTGATGTTTTAGTAAATAGATCTAAACCATTTATTATAATACCAACGAGTTATAGCTAATACCCGTAACTCCGTAAGACTGTAACTTTTAGGCTCTTTATCTTTCTCTAGAAGATCAATTTGCCTACCTTTTTAATTTGTCCCTTAAAACTGCAAAAATTGCTCTAATTTATATGTATTATTATACCACTGTGCATGTAATGTCTCTTTATTTTTCTTTAATTGACAAATTTACTCTCATTTAATAGAACTCTTAATTCTATAGTCCTTAACAAAATGAGAAATGAGAATGCGACAACAAATAAAAATGACAAAGAAAGTATCCATAATGCCAAATAAATTACACGAGGGAAGCATTAATTTTGACGTGTACTAGGACAGCGATCCGAAGTAACTACATTAATGTGGTACATGAAAATTACTCCAACTATTTCTAGTTCAACTTGATCTTCACAAAGTTTCATATGTGGTTGGTCACATCGTGTGACCGTGGTTACTTGGTCAGGGTTATTCGGTCGGTTAAGAGTTACTCGATCAGGGGTTATTCGATCAGTTAAGGATTACTTGATCAGTCGGGGTAACTCGGTCAGTCAGGGGTTAGTCGGTTAGTAAGGGGTTACCTGATCATATTTTACAGATGTGTGTCAGTCGGCCACACGGTGTGGCCAGCCACACAAAAAATGCGTATCAAGCATTAATGCATTATTGATTTACATATAATTATTACACTTCAATGTTTGCTTGCTTCAGCCTTCGGCTATACAAGTACTAACTTAATCTATTTTTTCTAATTAGTATTCTGAATTAACTTATTATTGCTCAAATTGAGTTACTTACTCTAAATTTTCGTTGTCTAGTTTTTTCAAGGAAGTATGTTTTCCTTCATACTTCGTATAAGGTCAATGTCAACTTTATCAACAGTTTATATTAGTCAAAAGAAATAAACGACTGTGATTTAATCTAACAAAATGACCACAATTTTATAGATTTCTGTCCTACGGAGTAAAAGAAATTACTCATACAAAAATCAATTCAATTATTTGGAGGCGTTACTCACTCATGAAGTCATGATCATAGAAAGTCATGTATGTACTCATTATAGCTATACGAATTTTCCTATAGATTTGTTTGAACAAGCAACTGAGCAAGTACCTCACAGAAAGAAAAAAAAGCTGAAACATGTCTAGTTTCTTCTACAGTATGCATAGCTAGACATATAAGACAGCAAAACATTATAATGTGACCATCTGATTCATAACTCCTAATTCCAAAATCTACTGAATTTTCTCTCTTTTGTTTTATTTATATTTATAATTCCCTTTTATCCCCAAAAAAATCCAGGAAATAACGCGACACGAGGTTTTGTTATTTCATTTTCAATGTCTATTTTCTTCCCTTCATTAACTCTTGTTTAGAAGACAGAAGAGATCAATGTCAGTGTATATAAATATCAGAGTATTTTCTCTGCTACAAAACAACGTTATTTTGAAGTTTTATACACTTTTTTCAGTTTAATTTGTTAGAAGTTGAGAGATGGATAAAGTGGAGGTTGGGAGAGTAGGAAGATCCTCAACAAGTGAGAGATTGTTAGAGGTTAATTCAATTAGTCCGACCCCGGATAGCGCGAAATTAACATCAAGTGCTAGAAAAAGTTGTCATAAAAAAGTTCAGCAACATCTACAACATGAACAACACCCTAAAAATAGAGGACTGAAGATGTTTAGCAAGGTTCAAGTTGTGTATTATCTCACTCGGAATGGACAGCTTGAACACCCTCATTACATGGAGGTCTCCCATTTAGCCACCCAACCCCTTCGTCTTAAAGGTATGCAACATACTTCTTCTATGCTATTCCCTTCGTCTCATTTTATTTTTGGTTTAAATGGTACAAGTAAAATGATATAATAGTAATAAAAGTATTTAGTTGATTAATTTTTATTAATTACGACTAGTTGTAGATATTATTAAGAAGAATTTGGCTAGTACGTACGTATTATTTATGTATGCATCCTGATTCTCAAGTCAATTGCTGTATCCAAGGCTTGTTGTTACACCCGGCCCTATAATATGGTCCTCTCCTATAATGTAATTAAGTGATTAATTGTGTATTAGGAAATAATCATAAACCATGCATGTATCTTAAAATAATAAATTTCGGACACTTTTACTATACTCACTTCTTATATGTATAATGTATGCGATGATTACTATTTCCAAACTGAGAGAGTATATCTAGACGACTTTTGACTTTTAGACGTGAGCTAGTAATTATACGGAGCACTAATATTTTGAATTAAATCATGGAGTTTATAAATATATAATATATTAATATGGCTTAACGCCTTAATTAACTACAGTCGATAGAGAGTATATAATATGGTTGGTTGTGAAACATGCATGAAATATTACTCGTAGTCGTAAAATTATGTGTTATATATCTGAATTGGCGTGGCACATGATACAGATGTCGTAGACAGATTAGCGGTGCTAAGAGGGAAAGCTATGCCTAGTCAATATTCATGGTCTTGTAAAAGGTAATTCTATAATATTGACGCTCTTTGTAACATATATCATGACTAATTAATTTGGATTTTTTTGCTTAATTAATTGTGTAAGATTTGTGATGTTAATTGTATATTTCGTATGTAGGAGCTATAAGAATGGATATGTATGGAATGACTTGACAGAGAATGATGTTATTTACGCTTCTGAGGGATCAGAATATGTGCTCAAAGGATCTGAACTCGTACAAGAGAAAGACTACTCTGGTTAGTAATTCCTTGTTACATTAGGGTAATACAATTATAGAATTATAAGTGGACTCAAAATAACACTTTTCGGAAATTGAACTATATGTGACATGGTAACATTATCACGTGGTGTTACTGTAACAAGACTAAACCAGAGTAGTATGGACTATGGAGTATAATGTATGCATAACTTCTGTTTTTGTAACTAGATCGATCGTGTTTGTTTTTGTTGGTGTCTTCGTTTTGATGATAAGAACCTTTTGTCATACACTCCCTTTTGGTTATGTTTAGGGTCAATTTTACCTGTCTCTTTCTTGTTCTTGATTCATTCCTTCTGTTTTTTTGGTATTATTTGTTCCAGAATTTGTTGGGCATGGATATTTTAAATTAGCTGAATTATGTTTCAGAATATTACACTAAAGGCAGAGAATACTTATATACTCATAATTGTTTCTGCTTTTAGTCTTGAGAGAATATTATCCTCGTTTTTGTGCATCTTTAAGAAAAAAGAAAAAAAACTCTGCTGCTGACTATGAATATTTTTGGTAGTATGTTATGAAACATCCTAGTAATGATTTATGAATGGCAGAAATAAGATTAGAAGAGCTTCAAATCAAAAGGAGGCAGCAAAGGCAAGGTAGTCACATAAAAACAAATGGATTGGTGATGAACAAATCAGGTGGCACACATGAAGGACAAAATTATAGACAAGTAGTACCTAAGCATCAGGAACAAAAAGCTGTCAAGAACTATGAACAAACTGAGAATAACGACGATGATGATGAGGAGGAGGAAGATGACGAAGAGAAGGGAAGCTGCAATAGCTCAAATGCTCCTTATCCAGCTATGGAGCAAGAAGAGTCCTACTCCCTGCCTTCCACCTCTTCCACAAATTCGGACAAACTGCCGCCACCACCAACACAAGTAGCTAAAACAACTGCCTCAGAATCTAAAAGATATGAGAAAGAAACTGCTAGAATCATTGAGGAGGATGGGGAACCAGCAGTTTCCACAAGCTTGACTCGCAACAGCACGGTCCTCCTCCAACTGATAGCATGTGGAGGAGGCGGGATAGCTGCTCCCCAGGACAAGGCCAAGGACAAACCCAAACCTAATGTTGGGAGCAACAGAAATTTCAACTTTAGCATGAAGAATAGTTTTATGCCATGCTTGAAGCAGCAACTAAGTACTCGAGCTGTGAGTACAAGTAATAAGGCGATTCCTCTACGTGTTAAAGCAGGAGTAGTAGGAGATGAACGACAACCCTGCAGCAATAATCAGGATGTAACCATGGAATGTGAAGACGAAGATATGATGATGGTAAGGTACATGTCTGAGAATCCTCGGTTTGGAAATTTACAATCAGAAGAGAAGGAATACTTCAGTGGAACCATCGTCGAGGCCATGAGTACTCATCATCAGCACACTCATTCCTCAGGCTCTGCCTCTAGTTACCCTCACCCTCCTGTCTTCACCAAGTCTTCCTCCTACAATGAGCAAAGGTATCTTAAATTAAGCGATATGATCAGTTAGTTGCAGTAATGTTATTTAACTACTTGCTGTTCAATGTGTTTACAATTTGGTTGTACCTTACAGGAGCTATAAGGCAGGACTACAAGCAGAAGCAGCAGCAGCATCAGTAGCCGACATTGATGATGAGAAAGAAGACGCAAAAGTGAAAGGGTTTATCAAATTATGTATTCCTAGAAAGAAAAGTTTTTCTTCCACTTCCACCAAACATAATGTATAAGTTATGAGTATGAATCTCCCCATCAAACATACATCAGGTGTAGTAATTCCTTAAGTTGATGTAGCAGCCTAGCAGGTGTAACATACTAAATGTCAGAGCAGTGTTTTTCTAAGGAGACTGGCAAAAAGTTCAGCAAAATTCTACATATATAACCTTATTACAGCTACAGGATCTAAAACTAAAGATTAGTAGAATCATACAGAATATTGGGCCAAAGTTTTGGCAAAAAGGCTTTTGGCAAAAAGGCTTTTGGCAAAAAGGCATTTTTTTGTGCGGGCTTTTGATGATCTGGCAAATGTGAGACTATACAATCAGCCCACAATGTGAACAAACATTTTATAGCCCAAAGTGATGGCTTGTGATGAATCTGATCATAATATTACTTTGCTCTCTCTGTTTTAAAATAATTTTTCGATCTTATACAATCGTCTGTTTAAGGTCCAAGATTTGATCGTCTAAATTAATTACTCGTATGAATATAATTAACTGGATTATCGTTATCGTTAGATTTCTTACTCGCATAGTTTCAACATACAGAGTATTAATTTTTCCTAACAGATTGTTAAAAGTCAAACGATGAAGTTAACTGAAAACAGATGGAAATTCAATAGGGTAACAAATGGTACTATTATAAGGGTGACACACATGAATTGTCAAATTTATCATTGATGAAAGTTTAAAGATTGAAGACCGTCCACTTTCTTCTGTCTGAAGTCTGAACACTAATCAGAAAAATAATACTACAAGATCCAAAGTCAACGGCATAAAAGGACTTAGAAAGTTAGAATTGAGATCTGCGCCTAGTTTTTATCAATTGGGCTTTTTAAAATGAGATTGACATACTTAAGCACTACTTCAGCTCACTAATTTTAGTTATAAATGCACATGATGCATGTCAACACACTTGTGCAGTGGGTTTAACTTAATTTAAAAATTAGTTTTTCAGATTGATCTAAATTTTAATGTTTGCCTATTTTCATGGCGCACGGTATCATTTAAGCACCAAATTCATTTTAAATTTATTGGTAGCGTATAAAGTGGGTTCATGAAGGCTTAATTAAAAGGTATACCTAGTACAAGGGATTAAATGTACAATTACGTCAATTAGTATACTCATACTTGGTGACTTGGTAGTGTTGTTTAAGACGCATACAAGCTTAAAAATGAACAAACATAAACTAGCTTAGCTGTTTGTAAGATAATACTAAATTGTTCGAGGAACTGAAATTATTCACAAACTAATTAAAAATTCTATAGTAGACGGTCAGACATAAATAACATCCCTAAAAAAGTTATAAATGATAATTTAAGGGCGAGGGACAAAACAAAATCCGTTCTATACTATGAATTTACGAGTATTAAAAAAAAAAATACTACTAGTAGTAAAAATAAGCAAGAAGAGACAGAAGCGAAGTAGAGGGCGGGAGAGTAGGAAGCGGCGAGCAATGTGGTTTAATTTGTTAAACTCTGATTCACATTATTCTCCTTTGATTCATAAAGTCATTAAAGAAGCAGCACCTTCCTATTGCATCAGTGATCAGCACCCCATGTGATCGCATGCCACAACTCACTCATCTATGCTACTTCAATTCCCAATCTAGCACTATATATCTACTTGTATTTCTATACACCATCTTACTTTCACCTCTTCTCAAATTTCTTCTGCTTTTCCCTTACATACTGTGTGTCCATATATTATTGTGAAGATGACCAAGTTGGGGTTGCTTCTACTCGTTGCATTAGCCACTTTAGCAGCTACCACTGTGGCACTCGATACGCCTTACCAGCTCTCCGGTAGAGTCTACTGTGACACTTGCCATTTTGGTTTCGAGACTAACGTCACTAGATACATTCCTGGTAAGTCCTTCTAACCATTCTATTCATTCCCTAACCCATCGTTTTGGGACATATTCTTAATTGCGCTCGAATGTACATAAAAGTAGATGCACAACACCCAGGTGCATGTAAGATTTTTTTTTTTTTATCAATTTTGGAATAGGACTTTGGTTTTATTTTATCCTTTTGTGAAAGTGTTTGGTAAATAGCTCTTAATGACAAATGATAGGAGCCGAAGTGCATCTAGAATGCAAGGATGAAAAATCGGATACAAAGTTGGTTTTCCGTAACGCAACCAAGACAAACGAGAAAGGAAGGTTCACCTTCCACGTAGGCGAGGACCACGGTGATCAGTACTGTGATGTAGTCCTAGTGAAGAGCCCTTGGCCACACTGCAAGAACATCGATCCAGTCCGAGGCCGATCTCGAGTTATTATTACAGACCTTAACGGCATCAGGTCTTTCCGTCGTCATGCCAACAACATGGGTTTCTTCCAGGATTACGTCTTTCCGGTTTGTAGCGACCTCTACAAGTTCTATTTCCATTCTGATGACATGTAAGAAGCCAAAGGCAGTAACAACAAAAACCACATTATTTTTCATTTGAATAAAAATCTATAAATTCTTGTCCGTTCAAAAAAAAAAAAAAAAAAAAAAAAAAAATTGAAAATGAAAATTTGTACGTTATACCTTGAAAGTAAGCTAGATTCGGAAGAGTAGGTGACAAATGAACCAAGCTTCTTATTGGTTTTAATTTATCCTGTCTCCATAATTAGTGTACTCAACAATTAGTAATGCATTATTACTTTTATTAGTCTGCTGCTAGTCGATCAGTATTCGTTTAATGAATATATAGGTACTTAAATTGTGTTTGCTCATAAATTTTAAGTGTTGTAATGCTTATCCAAACGTACACTTGATTAATTGCGCTTGAATTAGGTTTCGGATGTGTGATTAGTGTCGTAGATTTTTTGTTGATTGGATATACTTCGTAATAAGCTGTTTAATTGGTGAAAAAAAACTGATTCAATCGAATATTTAAAGATGTATGTATAACAAGAAGTAAAAAAATATGTATAATACTATGATCTAAATTAATTGTAGAATTCTTGTCAAAAAAAAAAAAAAAATTAATTGTAGAATTATTGCATAGTCATGAAGATTAGATTTATTTTCAAAGAAAGTAGTAGTGTTATCTTTATAATGACAAACAATCACCATTAGACTTTTAATCAAAGAAAACACCGACTTTGTACTATTAATAGACCTAATGGTGTACCGTGTACTGCTATTTCACATTGGATAAGAGATACAAATAATTTGGCAAACCAGTTTCACTTTGAATTATAATCTGACGTGAGATCTAAAATTATTAATTAACTATTTGGATTGGACTTTTTAACACATTTAATTTTTGACGAGAAATCTTGTGTTGATGTCATAAATTGATCCTGGTAGACAAGGTCAACCTTAAGCTACCTTAGAAAGTTAGAAGGTTGCTTGAAATTTCTCTTCTTATAATTCTTCCATTATAAGGGTTGAAATGCTAATTCTTTCGGGAATCGGTGGTGCTAAATATAAAATTTGTACACGTATCTTAATTTTTACACTCGTGATCAAATAATAAAAAATAGGCATTGGAATACTACACTTAAAGAAAACACCTACTCCGTAATATGTTAAATTCAGCAATCAGAAAAAAAAAATTGGACTAAATATCAACAAATGATGATCAATGATGTCTAAATATTCCGTAATTAGTGACCAAATGACAAATTCAGTTATCCATTCAGTTGCCCAATTTAAGAAATTATGTGATCCGTATAATTACACTTGTATTGTATAGTAACTCATACTTCGTATAATGTTTTAAGTATTTAACCCTCCCCCCCAAAAAAAAAAAATCAGGATCCTGAAACCCATGGCGGGAAATTCTGAATGCAGGTCACCCCTCTCCTCTCAACTCATTCGGAAGCCCATTGCCTTTGCGGCAGAGATAGGACAGAGAATTATTTTTTCGGTAATAACATTTTCAAATAATCAACAAATGAAAGGACATTTATCATTTTTCCCATAATTTTCAATTTCAAATAATCAAGATCATTTTTTGCCCAGAAAATTCATTTATGTATTACTACATTGTTGATCCAACTTGAAATATAATCATTATTATTATTATATATAAAAAATTAAAAATGTCAAAAACAAGTCCTGCAGAAAATTCATCCACCTCTCCAACCTCCTCCTCTAATGATAACTCGTGTTCTTCTGTCGATAAACCTGTCAAGACATTCAAGAAAAAAAAGGTTCTTTCTTTTTCCAACTTTTTTTTTTATCTAATTTTTATGAACTTTCTGTAATTTTTTTTTAATCTTTGTAATAATTTATTTTTTGGTGGTGGGGCATTAGTCCATAATTCCAAAGATTTTCACCTCCAAGAAAAATGGCAGAATATCAGATGAAGAAGTTTCTGAATCAGGTCAATCAATCCACATTCTATTGTTCTTTTAACTTCATCTTAATTTCTATCAGTTTGTAATGTACGCCTTTGATCATTAAATTTTATGTGTCAACGTGATATTGTTGTTCACTTACTTTGTATTAAGTATTAATTCCGCCAAAAAGTTAATTGATAAAAACAAAAATGACTTTGTATTATAAGTCAATATATTACGTAAGAGTACATGTTTTTCTTGTACAATTTTGCTTGTATTAATAAGCCATTAACCTATTTTACAGAAAGTGACAAGAAACTTACAGAAAGAAAAAAAGCATTCCTAGAAGACTCTCGATTGATAAGAAAGAGTTTCTCAGGTAGGCCTATTAATCATTTACGTATAACTTTAAATCAATTATATGTTTTTACTTTTTAGTCTACAAAACAAATTTCTTGTCTTATGAAAATACGTTGTATAAATATGTAATGAATTAGTCAAACTGTATTTGAACAATATATATTTCCTCTGTATTTTCCAGTTCATAATCTTATAGTCTTTGGTTAGCTCACCTACTAAATACGAATTTTCCATATTGCGGCCCAACCATGCATTAATATGGTCGAGGAAGACGCAAAATGAGTAATGTCAAACGTGCTAAAAATGGTTTGCCATATAAAATCAACAAGTGAAATATATGACATTGCGAAATTGAATTATTATACAAAATTGTACTTGATAATTCTACTAAAGTTTAATGTTTTTGTGGTGTAATAAAATGTGTAATAAATTTTCAGAAAGAAAGACTAATTCACATATTGAAGGGTTGGATTTGTCCAATTTTGATTCATCGTTAGCATCAGTGGCACCTGTTACGGACAGCATAGATTATCGGTATGCATATATTTTCCTTATAATATAATCTTGTTAATGTTACATACATGTATTGTAATTACCCTGCACTGCACTTGTTGAATTAGTTGCTTTGGTTGGAATTTGTAGGATATTTGTGGGAACTTGGAATGTGGGTGGGAGAGCTCCAAATAATGAGCTTAGCCTCGACGATTTCTTGCAGGTCGAGAGTTCTTCAGATATATATGTAGTTGGGTATGGTTCATTAAATCACTAGCTCATCTCTTTTCAAATTTGCCTAATGGTAAAATTGCAGCTTGTATGACAATGTTTTATTCAAGGGATGATAGGTTAATCTCTAAGATTTGTGAACATTGTCATGTCTAATTACAACAATATGAGTTTATGTGATTATATTTCATTTTGCCATATAATAAAAGTGTACTCTTCTATTTCAGATTTCAGGAAATAGTACCTTTGAATGCAGGCAATGTTTTGGTGGAGGATAATGAACCTGCAGCAAGATGGCTAGCCTTAATAAACACAACATTAAATCGGAACAATTATGATTCCTTGCATTCCCCGGGTGATTCTACTCATTCAAGCCCAAACTCGAAAGCATCCAAGGACTTGAAATCTAATTTCTTCCAGAAGCCTAATCTGAAAGTTCTTAGTAAGAATTTCAGAGTGGACAGCAGCGTTGTCAAGACCTGTAATTGCTGTTTTGATTCAGTGACAGTACTTCCAGAAAGGCATAGACCACGGCGTATACATGACAATCCTTTCCAAACTCGTTACACAAGTAGCATGGAAGAATTATGTTCAATTGTTCCAGAATTACCTGCTGTCCCTGGTCTTAATGAATATAATCTCATTTCAAGCAAGCAAATGGTCGGCCTCTTTCTTTCGATTTGGGCTCGAAAAGAATTAGTTCCATACATTGGGCATGTCAGAGTTTCTACTATGGGCACCGGAATAATGGGCTATCTAGGGAACAAGGTACACTTTGTTTACATATAAAAAGCCTTGGTTTGCATTCAGAACAAATATACTACATACCGTCCTAAACAAATTTGTGAATCGATGTAATGACTCGTGTTGGGTGATTTATGTGCAGGGATGCATATCAATAAGCATGACACTCCACAAAACTAGCTTGTGTTTTGTATGTTCTCATTTGGCTTCCGGACAAAAAGAGGGAGATGAGCTTAGAAGGAATGCAGATGTGGCAGATATATTAAAGGGCATGCAATTCCCAAAGATATGCAAGAAATCCGAAAAAAAGGCACCTGAGAAGATCATTGATCATGAGTATGCTTGTATTCACCTACTTTTTCATCATAAGCATATTTAGCTCAATGTATATAACTCATTCACCACTTGATGTATAATATAAGGTTAAATTGATTGCAGTCGAATCCTTTGGTTTGGAGATCTTAACTATCGCGTGTCTTTGCCTTATGAAGAAGCTAGGCTTCTCCTAGAGGGCAATGATTGGGATACCCTCCTTGAGAAAGATCAGGTTTGTGATCCTCCCATTTTAATCTGAGACTGTTCAATTCTTATTTCTTAAATAAAAATTACAAATTTGCTGTCTATTACTCTGCGTTACAAAATTAGTGTGACTTATATGCAGCTGATCATAGAGAGAGATTCGGGTAGAGTGTTTAGTGGATGGAAAGAAGGACGAGTAATGTTTGCACCTACATATAAGTACACTCAAAATTCAGACATGTACGCCGGAGAGACTGCAAAATCCAAAAAGAAACGGCGTACCCCTGCCTGGTGTGACAGGATATTATGGCATGGACAAGGTATTGAACAATAACACTATGCAAGAGGGGAATCGAGGTTTTCAGATCATCGGCCTGTATGTGCCGTGTTCTCTATAGACGTGGAGGTGAAGCGTAAAATTGGCACAAAATATAGGAAAGGTCATTCATGCACTGGCTCCAGATTAAGTGAGTCTGTGCCTCAACGTACAGTTTTTATGAGTACTGAATTCTAAGCTCTAACCACATTACAACAATCATTTTTTTTTTTGTAAAGTTCATTAGATCATTTTTGTTTGCACCAAAAATAAAAACTAGATCATTTTTGTTGTAATTACTAAGAAATTACAGCAGCAGTAGCAATCTACAATTTTGATATAGTTACAAGTTCTATGTTAGTCTAACTGTACTACGAAGTAATTTATTTTGTCATTACAATTATAATACGAAGAAACTTATTAACTCGAAATTGTTAGACGTGTACTTTAAAATGAAATACCCATAGTTACTTTCTATTTATTGTTTTTTTTCCCCCTTTTTTTGCTAATTTTAAAATAAAAGGATTAGGAAGAAGAAATAAAAAAGAAAAACCTTTTAACACACCCAACTTTAGGATGGCAAAAAAAAATAGAAAGAATGCAGAAAAAGGATTTGGATTCACTTTGGGCCGCTCCAAAGTCTAAAGGCACCTCACTGGATTGACTACATATGGTGATTGCGCGGACTTCATCCCCACCTGGCTACTAATCCATATTTCCTGTTTTGTTGATTATTTTCGCTCCCTTCGTTCCATAATAATTAATATATTTGACTTTTTTTTTATTAACTTTGACAATCTTTTATTGCTCTTATATATTCACACATTAGTAAAGGTTTCAATTATAATAAAGCTAATCAACTATAATTTCATTCGTTATATATTAATGGTTACATGATGCCAACCATGTAAAGTTGTGAATAGACGAGCTATGAGTGATAGATTGTATTACAAACACCCCTGGGTGTTTGACAAATGACTTTTTCATTAGCTTTTATCTTGGCCAAACATTTAAAAAATGTACCACATTTGGTAAATGGTTTATTTGAATAAACAAAATGACGGAGATAGAGGTAATGTATTACCGAATAAGTAAGGGATCAGAGTTTATTTTTTGGTTGGTAAGGAGAAGGGCCCTACTGGATCGGAACCTCTTACAGATCCTCATGCCCCGAGTTAACGGACTAGATACTTTGAAAGTGGGGGGAGGGATAAGGGAATTTCAACGGGGTTTTAATCTGACAACCTCTTATTGTGAGAAATAAACTTTCCTACTAGCTTAGACCAAGCTTTACTTGGTAGGTAATGGCTTAGAGTGATTAATTAATTTAAAGCACTGAGGGTGAATATACCTACTCTTCATATCATCCACTAAAACAGGTACAGTACTAAAGTAAATGGCTTAAATGGAGGAGGGTATACAATATTACAATTGGAGAAAAAGCAAGGTAAAGTGGATTTGTTTGGACGTGAGAAAAAGGCAGGAATAGAATCCCATCCCACCCATGAACACCACCAAGGCGCAAGGCCACAAACCTTGTAAGTTGTCACTACTCCTCCTGTATACAAGGATTTTTTTTTTTTTTTTTTTTTTTTTTTTTTTTTTTTTATGTCTCAAATTTTTTAAAAAATTATCACATTTTTTTTTTATTAAAAATACTGAGTTTAGTAGTAACTATTATGATACATAAATTTACTTTCATATACATTACATTTGGTTTCTCCAATTTCATCATTCATCAACTCAATCTTACGGAGTGTTAAATATTAAGCTAAGCATAGACAAAATTACAATAAAAATCTTAACAAAAAGTCAAAGATGAAAAAAGAGAATACAAGTATAAAACTTGTCAAAATTACAACTTTTTACCATGGGTTCACATAAATATTTTATAAAATTTTTTAACAATTAAATTCAACCAACACGCTACACATCAGTACACCACTACAAGCCCTTTTCCTAAAAATCTCGTGTTCTGAAGAATTGAGACCTAAAAGAGTAGTTTTAACCTCCTAAGTAAGCCATAATTTTATTTGTGAATTATGAATTACGGAGTACTACTATGATTTATGCTCAAATGAAGCTAAAATCAAAGTATAGTCGTAATTAATGTGGGAATCTTAACAAACAAAATTAAGACAAAACGAGCCGTTGGAGAGTTATTAGAGTTCCATTAAAGGCCGTGAAATAACAACATTTAGTATATTGTACAGTACTAGAATTTCTGCTTGGGTCCCCACTCTCCTAATTCTTACTGACACACATTTACACCCTTGAATTTTCTCAGAGGTTTTCCCTCTTGCTCCTCTCCACTCAAACAAACATCCTCCCTTTTCCATTAATCTAACCTTTCCTTTATAATCCCTCTTAAAATTAACTTAGTTGGTTTTATACCCTTTTATCCAAAACTTGAGATCAAATCTTATCATCCGTAATTGATTAAATAATCAATCCGCTGCTCAACTCATAATCATAGTTTACGAATATATTTAGTGTTGAGTTGGATTACCATACCACTAATAAAGTAATAAATACTTACTACCGTTACAAGTACTAAAGATGAGTAATTTATCTGGTAGACTAACCAAAATATTTTCATTACTGAACAGTAATCAGTAATTACACGCTTTTCGAGGCCTCCCATATCATATCTCTCACTCTTTTCATTACTGCTGTTTTTTTTTTTCAACTTTAAAATCGCTTTTCCCACTAATACCACCATCATTCTACATGTCAGCTTCTTCTCCTAAATCTCCATCAACCCTCATAACCTCATTATTCTCAAATTTTAACATTTCCTCAAAATCAAAACTTTTTAAAAAATGGGAAGTTCAAACTCAAAACCAGAAAAAACAGCAGCACTAGGAATGTGCAAACAAAGAAAACGCCTAATTAACCAAGCAATTAATTCAAGATACAATCTAGCAGCTGCTCATATTTCCTACATTCAATCCCTCAAAAACATCGGCATTTCACTTCGTCGATTTGCAGAAGCTGAAGTTTTGATTGAATCTTCAATTTCTCTCTCTCCTACTCACAACACTGATCAACTCGACAAAACTCCTTCTCACTCTTCTTCTTACCACCCTTCTCCTTCCCTTTCACATGACGATGTTGTCGAGGTTTGTTCCTCGGAACCCGGATTAAGTTGCATGAAATCCGGCGTTGTCGGCGGAAGTGGCAGTGTTGCTGTTACTTTAAGGTATAATCCTAGTACTAACATTCATAGTTTCGTTGATAATAATGATGATGATTCCTTGGTTTTTCCGATGCCTCCGCCGCCACCTCCGCCGCCGCCGCTTCTTCCTGAATCGGAAGCTTCTTGGGATTACTTTGAACCCGGAGATGAAAAGCCCAGACCCGAACCCGAACCCGAGAGTTTTCGGTTTGTGGGTTTGGGTTGTAATGGGCCTGAAAGTGGTGTTGGTGGGAGTATAAGGTTGTGGGGTGAAGAGGGTAGTGTTGGAAATTTACAAAAGGTTGAGGGTGGGGTTAGTAAAATAGGGGGTGGTGATAGTAATTCTGGGCAAAAGGAGAAAGATTTGGGTGAAGAAAGGGAGGATCCGTCTGAATTTATTACACATAGAGCTAAGGATTTTGTGTCGAGTATTAAGGATATTGAGCACCGGTTTTTTAGAGCTTCTGAATCGGGTAAAGAGGTTGCTAGGATGTTTGAAGCTAATAAAATTCAGGTCGGGTATGCCGAGGCCAAAGGTACTGTATTTTTGTGTTTGATTTTGTAGGAAATTGGATGTGTTATTCATGTGAAATGTAATATATGTACATTTTTTATGTTTGTAGGAGGCTCATCTTCATCGGAGCTTTTAGCAGCTTGTCCTTTGGTTTTTTGTCGTGGCAAAAGTGTTCATGATGCTAATGGTGAGCTTTAATCGTCTATTGCTATATAATGAATGTACTCGTGTATAGCATTACTATTTTGGGATGTTCGGAAAAAGAGTTTTTGAGTCTCCTAAATGATGTGGGTTGTGATTATTGGGTGATAGTCAGAGGGAATGTCTTAACAATTACAAATGGTTTATTATTGATATAATGTCATATTGTTGGGTGTAATGGTTATTTTTATCCTGACTTGCATAGGTTTGTGCTTTAAGCATTTTAATCATGCTTGAATGGGTAGGGTTATAGAGTCTACATTGTATTCACTTTGTTGCCGTTTTAGGTTGTGAAGCAAATAATCTTAGTTGGTGAATTTGGTTTCTTATTCAAGATCAGTAGCCGAATTAAGGCTTGACTGGCATTGTTTCCTATTTTGATTAAGTTAATGTTTAATTTGCTACTGCAATTTTGTACAGTACTTGAAAATGATTGATCTTTCTAGTTCATATTTGATGAAGATTTTGTTGTTGCTACCCATAGATCTTCAGCAACAAAATGTGCCCAAGATGATTGTATGGAACCGGTCTACATCTTCACAATCGTCATCATCAAGGAATCCTCTTGCCTCTGCATCTAAAGATGATGCCGATGACAGTGGTAGTGAGTGTGTAGAAGATTTTTGCATGATTTCAGGAAGTCATTCCTCCACTCTAGACAGGCTCTATGCATGGGAGAGAAAGTTATATGATGAAGTCAAGGTATTTCTACTTGCATTCTTTCCATGTGAACTGAATTTTGATGTTTTCTAGTTGCTAGGGTACACAGGATAATGGAAGGTTAAATTATTACTAGTTATCATTTGTGTGAGATCATTTTTGAGAATATTCCACTTGGGTAATCTGTTTCTCAATTACGAGCAAACTTGACCAAGAAAATTGCAATGTTTGGGTGTAAGATGATTTATTTCCCTGCTAGGGAATTGTTTACCGTGTTTAGCTTTCCAAAGAGAAGTGTAACAAGTGTGTTGACCTTTGTTGACATATGTAGTTCCTAATCAGTGTAGCATTTATAAACCCTGAATTTCATGCATAGACTACTCTGAAATGAAGATGATATAAACATTGTTTTTGCTCTTTGCGGATGAGATGAACTTTCTATTTATGAAAAATGTCACAACTTTGTGTGGTATTCTTATTTGATCAAACATCATTGAACTGTTGGTGACTTGGTGAGGTTAGGTTGATTTTTGTCTTCTACATTATGCAACCTAGGCTTATATCGAAAATTGGAAAAGGCTAACACTGATGTGCAGGTTCCCTATCACCATCTGTAAGTTACGGAGCGATTATGATACCATGAGGTATTTAGCCCCTTTAGGTTTGAAGCCTGTCAAGAAATCAGGAATAATCCAACTGTAGCAGGACTTAAATTAGAATATTGTGAAGTCCTGTACCGGTTTTATAACGAACAGAAAGGAATGCACTGGAGGAGTGTTCAAAAATCATCATTTAAGGACAGTGAGTTGTCTTTATTGCTTGGTGATAAAGTACTTGCTCCGTCTCAAAAATAGATGTTTCACATTAAAATTCAGAAAGTACCTCAGATAAGGGTGGTATAGTGATGTTTTACGCCTAATATGTTATTATAGGGAGAGATAGGGGAGCTAGTGCAAGTATTCTCATTTTTACCTTTTATCTGTTTTAGAGTTAAGAGTTTCTCTGATTTAGTGATTTTATCTTATTAATCATTAGGCCAGTGAAGTCATCAGGAAGCAGTATGAAAGGAAATGTGACCAACTCCGCCATCAGTTTGCAAAGGATGTTAGTACTCATGTAATTGACAAAACCAGAGCAGCTGTAAAAGATCTGCACTCACGCATCAGAGTGGCCCTTCATGCTGTTGATTCCATAGCAAAGCGCATTGAGAAAATGAGAGATGAAGAATTACAGCCCCAACTTACTGAATTGATTACTGCGTAAGATATCAACTCAGTTCCTTTTTCTGGCAGGAACTTGGGATAGGGAATATACCAAATGATAGATGTAATAAAAGAAATTTGGAATAATAGAAAGCGAAGTAGATGGCTCGACCATCTTCCTAACTAATTGGCACAGCCATGATAGACCGTTAGCACCTCTACCTAGTCGTAAACTACAGGCCTTGTCATTCCCATGTCTTGTATTGTCTTTTAAGTTAAGTAAATTTTACCATTTTTCATCAAAATTATGGAATGAGTTAATGATTTGTGGATTTCGTGCAGATTTATAAGGATGTGGAAAGCCATGTTGGAATGCCATCATGCACAATACATAACAATATCATTAGCTTACCATGCTAAGACTGCTATGGGGACCTTGGGAAGCGAAGCACATAAGCAAATAATGGCTCAACTCCAGTATGAATTCGAGTGCTTTGGTCTCAGTTTCGCGGACTGGATGAATAGCCTCACATCCTACGTGGAAGCTATCAATGGATGGCTACAAAATTGTGTGCTGCAGCCACAGGAACGTGGTCGAGGTAGCAGAAGGCCATTCTCCCCTCGCCGTGTCGTGGCCCCACCAATATTTGTCCTGTGTCGTGATTGGTCAGCAGGGATCAAAGCTTTGCCTTCTGAAGAGGTCAGTGATGCAATTAAAAACTTCTTGTCCGACCTGCAGCAACTGATAAAGCAACAGCAGCAGGCAGAGGAGAAAAAGGAGAGAGCAGTTTCAGAAAGCAATGGCGAATTACAAGAGGGGAAGGACGAAGATGCCAATGAGGGTAAATCTGAGAATTTGGGCTCTATCCACACGAGTTTGACAAAGGTGCTTGATAAACTAACCAAATTCTCCGAGGCTTCCTTGAAACTCTACGAGGATATTAGACAGAAAAATGAAGCAGCTCGTCTTGCATATTTGAATCCTAGACCTTTCAGATACTGAAACTCTGAAAGGTCCATGTAATTACTACTGAAAATATATCTGAGCATTTTGCTTCTAATACATCAAGTTTCAGAATTATAATGCGGCGTCTGCAAAACTGGTAGAACAATTAGCCAGAAAAGCAAGAATTTCAAATCAGTGCCTGCCTTTTCATCCCTATTTAACATCATCTGTTATCTGAACAGGCACTTGGCCTGCATGAAAGGGTCATGTAAATAAAGATTGTTGACATTGATTAGGAAAACTTGAATCTATTAGTTGCATTACGTTGAGTGCTTGAGAACCTTGCACAAAGTTGCACAATTAAACAATCAGATACTCTCCTCCTTCAATTTTCTTCTTATTCTATGTCAAACCTGAGATTGAGATGCCAAAGAAACTGCATGCTCGTACAAACATCAGCACAGCATCTTAGAAGACTCGTGTCAAAATAATGTCTAACGAGAGCCAAATGTAACTGCAACTCCTTTATGCTAAAATGTATCTGAAATGTTTTCTTTTAAAAGTCTATTCTTCTGAAGAAATTAATGATTTTTCATAAAAGAATTGTTTGAACATAACGAATAGCCAATTATTCAGTGGACAGAACACATAAATAAATATTCTAACTAGTAATATGCTCACTCAGGTATAACAATGTGTATAAAATGCAGAAGAGCAGACGATTTAGATACATTTGATCCAAGCCAAAAACAGCAAGGGCGTCTTCTACTGTCACGGCCTCATAGGGACTTCTACTCCAATCCTCCACACCCCCAAAGATACCATGGATGAAAAAAGGATTTGGCCGTGGGAATCAATCCAACAAAGTTACAGAATAATTTTTTTCCCTTTTATGGGCAATCAATCCCTGTTTCCAGATCTAGAATCCAACCTGTTGTGTATACTGTGTATAAGCTTCCTTTTGCATTGCTATCGGGGCACGAGTAACACCGTCTGGAAGGTCAAAAGCATCAACTAGCTCCTTTGCTATATTCCTTACTTGAAAGCTAAGATAGTCTACCAGCTTATGGATAGCCTGCAAAACCGCCATTGATTTGAACATAAGCACTGCACTAATTTTAACTTGCCAGAAACGTATTAAATTGCTCTTACAGAAAATGGATGCTAGCATAATATTCTTGCTAAAAAAACATTTTAGGCATTTGAAATACTGTTCCTTTTGAATGATAACATGATTTCTACACCCTCGACTGATAAGAAATCAATTGTATTCAAAATAATTTTGCAAAATCTTACTTTCTCTTATTTTATCAAATGATATGAAGCAAAGTAACATCCTGCAAAAAGAAGGTAAATAATCTGAAGTAAATATCTAGGAAACAATACCTTAGCTTTGTTGGGAGCTACATAATCCACATTGCGATAAGTTCCTATGTCATTCCAAATGCGGTCCAATGCATATAGATCGCAGGCAAGTTTTAAAGCAGCACGGCTGCTCTCATCAGGGCAGCTGAGGAATAAAAGGATCACAAATAAGCATCAGTGAATAAACATAGGAGACTTGAAAGAAATATAACCAGGAAGAGGGGCTTGAAATATTGATATGAGGTCAGCGAAAGAAGGTGAAAAATAAACCTTTTTACAGCATCAATGAATTTTGCAAGTATGACAGATTCAATGTGAGACTCTGCTAGCGTAAGAAGGTGATTTAAGCATCTATTCCAAGCACCAAAATTGCCTAGAGTTTTGGAGTGCTTTCGGAGACGCAATGCAGCACTATGAAGAAGCCTTGATGTTCGGTACTGCAACAAAAAAATAAAAACTCAACATTAATACAAACATCCTGTTTATAGGTGAATAACAACAATTATAGACCATTATGTCAAGCCAGTTACCCTGAAAGCGTCCAGCTGAAATTGTGGATCTCTAAGATGCTCTTCACCTTCCCAACGAGCAGTCACAGGATTCGGAGCAGAGAGATATGCATTCATTGACTCCCTCAAATAGTTCCATGTCCCTGCAATAGCACCCCCTTGGAACTTCTCCTGGTACCTTTTCAATAGATCCCCTGCAACCTGTGTATTTGGCAGCAAGTCAGCTTCCTGAAGTCATCATATACCCCAACACTACTACAACATACGAGATTGTAGCAGTAAAAATATTCAACGGTAGTACAGTAATCATTGTAGCAGATCAATGAAAAAAAAGACAAGACTGAGAGCCCAATCTGATCACGAACCTACTATACAGTAATTGAGCATAGAGGCAACAATTACATCTTACAAGGTTATTAAAGCTAATCAACAATTAAAATCTTTTACTATATAGGAAAGGCAAAGATGCACATGGGAAAGCAAATTAATTATTGGCTCATTAACAAAATACCAAGGAGTTTGATCATACCTGTTGCAGAAGCACCGTATTATCACCTTCAAATGTCTGAAATATATCATGATCATTCCTTAAGCTGCCAAACCTGTTCACAGCAGCATAACCATGACCTCCACAGGCTTCTCTGCAGATACTTATCGACTTTGCAGTAAATGAAGTCACATATGCCTTTAGACCAGCTGAAAGAGCATGGACCTCACCCACGAGCTCATCATCGTGAGTCTTCTTCATCTCGGAATACTTATCTACCAGATCTAGTGTTGCAAAGTGGAAAGCATAGGTTGATGCCAACATGGGCATCAGCTTATGCTGCTGAGATTGATAGTCAAGAATACTAACTTCCGGTTGCTTTGGAGGCCCGAATTGCTGTCTTAAAAGAGAGTATCTAATGGCTATGGTAGATACAATTTTAAGCACACCAACAGAAGAATAAGCAAGGCCAACTCTTCCTCCTACAAGTTCTCCTAAGGTGGCTGCAAATCGTTTGTTGATGGTGGGAAGACTGCTAGTATACTTGCCATCACGTGAAACATCCCCAAAGCGATTTAGCAAGTTATCTCGGGGGATTCTCACAGAACGGAATCGCAGAGCTCCGTTATCCACTCCGTTCAGGCCAACCTTATGACCACAATCATGTATTTCAATTCCCGGAAGAACTTCATGAGTCTTCATATCCCGAATAGGAACAATGAAGGCATGGACACCCATATCAGTAACACCTTTGGCATCATGAGATGGCAACATTAGCTTTGCAAAGACTGTAGCAAACTTGCCATGAACAGCTGCATTTCCAATCCACCATTTAATGGCCCCGTCGTTAGGTGTGTCTATTATGAATTCGTCTGTGATGGGATCGAATACTGCAACAGTCTGCAGGCCCTGGACATTTGAGCCTTCCATACACAAAATATCAATTAAATTTAGACATAAAAAGATATTCTAACATGTCACTAGACAGCAATGTGTTAACAATCAGTTCCTCAGATAGAAACCTTTACACAGTCATGGTCTCATGGAGTATTGGTAATGATAAATATAATCAATCTGTTAATATTGAGAAGATAAAATTATATACTCGGTACAAAACTACTAAATAAAGATATAACTATAATTACATGGTCATAAAAGGATTGTGCAAGTTACAAAACATATTGCAAGTTCTCACAACTAGATACTGTTAATCCAACATGAATTAGTTAAAAGAATCATGAATCTATACCTTGTAGGTTCTCTAAAACATGCTTTGAAATTTTTTAGCTTTCTTATACTGTTTCTGTCCGAAATTAAAATAACGGAGTAATGTTTACATTGATAGTGTAATTTAAACTAAATTGGTCAATCAAATTTGGACACAAGGAGCATAAATTAAGTACTAGTACAAATTGTAAAAATATCTCATGTCATCACACAGTAAAGGGAATGTTAATTTTACCATGATGAAGTTCTGTCATAGCAAAACAACCCATATAATCAAGGTTGTCAATTCCATCAAAGTACTTATCTTTATGCTTTTTAGTTCCCAAATTCAGCACTGAGCCTCCCCATAAACTGCACCACATCCACATTCACCAAACAAATCAAATCAAATCAACCAAAAGACACAATATTATAACAATACTCACTCAAGATCGAAAGTTTTGTATAAAACGGGTATATTGCCTGTAAGGCTGTTACCAAAACTTGGTTACGGGTTGCCCCAAATCACATTAAAGTTGCACGACTCACACCATCACAAAGTCGACTTTAATGTGACTCGAGTCTAATTAAATACACCCATTGTATACAAGTTTCCGTGATGACAACGTTACACATAAAACAAAATTTAGTACCTGTATTGAACACCCATTATAATCCCAAGAGACATATCAATACCCCCGACAGCTTCAATCATCGCAAAATACTTAGAAGGTTCATCAACAACAAATCGAAAAGGACGAATTCCAGCTTCTCTAACCAAACCCACAAGTTGTTTCAAACACAATTCTCTATGATCATCTTTTAAGATTTCAATTGGGGTTTGAAGTTCAGGTCTTCCTTTAAAATATTCATACACTTTTTCTTGAATATCTCTGTATTTTCCTCTCATGTAATCTGATAAAGCTTCCATATTTACTTCCATGGCTGCCTTCTTCCCCTTTTCTTTCTCTCCTCCTCCTTCTCCCCTGCATCTTTCAACCTCCATTGATGATGTAATTTCATTCTTGATGATTATTGGGTGCAGATGCAATCTCAGCCGTTCGATCCGACGGTTGATGATTGATAAATTCTCTGATAAATTTTCTTCCTCCGCCGTTTGATTCATCTTCTCCGATCTTCTTTGCATTTTGAATGATTTTTTATTTTTTTGGGATTTTTTTCAAGAATTTTTTTTATTTTTTATTTTTGGGGCAATTTTCTTTGATAAATATGGAATTATGGATGACTTTCTATATTAAAAAAAATATATTGCGTTGTAATCCGGTAATAATTTGAATACGTGGAGTTGCGTGATAGGATATAGTTTTGGCGGGTGTAATTTATACTACTGACGCATTTTCTGTCATAAAATTATATAAAATAATAAGGTTGTTAGACGCTCCGTCCAATGAAAACATAGAGAGAGGTATGAATGAAGATATGATTGTTGAGTAGGACATTATGTGTGTTCTTCGGTCAAGTGATCAACCCATCTCCATTATCTGATCTTCAATCTTCATCACGTCCAAATTGTTTCCTTCTTTCCAACTTACAATTATTTTGGTAAGTTCGTTGCTTTACGCGAGAAAACATTAATGCACTCCACGTCGGTGCTTTTTTTGTGTGGCTTGTCATACCGTGTGGTCGAGGTTACTTAATCGGTCAAAGGTCACTTATTCTGAAGTTACTCAGTCGGTTAACGCGTTTTCGCCGGGACTACTTATTCCAAGGTTAGTTATTTAGAGGTTACTCAGTCGGTCGGGGTTACTTATTCTAAATTTACTCGATCGATTTGCACGTTTTCTGTGTTAGAGTAATCTCTGACCGATCGAGGATCCCAATAAGTAACCCCACAATAATTAACCCCGCCACACGATGCCAGCCACATATAAAATTTGTGATCTTTATCACGTCCAAATTGTAATTGTAAGTTCGTTGCGTTATGCGAGAAAACAATAATGCATTGGACATCGACTCGTTTAACTAATCCAAATAATATAGTAGATGAATAGTGTTCAAGACATTAGATTAAAGCGTAATACTATTTTGTACCATTTTTTTTATGTATAACATTTATGATAGAGTATATAAATTGATCTTGAGCCTCAACTATCAGCTTAACCTTTTGGTTGAGATGGACCATTAACAAGGTATCAGAGCCAGCGTGACACAAAGGTCACGGGTTTGGATCTCATCCACCTCTTCTTTCAAAGTGGAATATTAAACACTGTGTATGGTGGGGCCCATGCTATATCCAAACTTCAAGCTCAATTGGCTCTCATGTGAGGGGGCATGATAGAGTATATAAACCGATCTTGGATTTCAACCATCAGCTTAAACTTTTGGTTGAGATTGTCCACTAACAATTTAATTTGATTGTTCACTATTTTAATGACAAAATTTGAAATTATTTCAACGATTTTCTTCCAAGTATTATCTACTCATTCCCAAATCGAAGATAGAGAAGAGTAGAAACTTTTAGTATTGTATCAGTATCTTCTAACAAAGGATTCAAAAAAACCAAAAAAAAAATACAAGATATTAACAAAAGGAAATTTAATAATTTGACTCAATCCCTTAAAAGAATCTTTGTATCAAACTGGATTTTTAATAAGGGACTAGTATGAATTTCAAGAAAATACTTTGAAAAGAATCAAATTTAACAGCCAAATATTGCCAAATCTATCAAAGTTAATTAAACGTGAAATAAACCCATATTGACCCACGAATTTTGGCGTATTTTGTTGGCCCAAGTAAGCAAGTTAAAGCCCAAAAGAACATAAACTCATGTATACATACTTGGTATATTACAACCCTTGCATTACAAAAATGATACCAGGCTAGCTAAATGCCTGAATTACATAGTCTTACTATGATTCCAGGCTTCTAGGCACAACTACAAGATATTTTTTATATACATACGACTACATCGTTGACAGAAATAAACTCACTTTAATACATGTGGTATTACTAGTTACTACTAGTCTACTACAAACTACGTACAACGTATAATGTGCACTGGTGTTTACTTAAGTAGGCTAAATGTGCCATCAACTTGTCGAGGACTAAAAGTGAGGCGCTTGATTAAAAGAACGGGGTGGGGGTGGATTGCGATTGAGGAGGTGCAAAGGGCAATACAGCGGGTGTTGGTGGTGACATGATTGGAGTGGTGTAACATGGTAGACGGCACAATATTGGTGTGAATGGAACCTGCTGAGCATGAGACATTGGTTGGATTTGAACACCACTACCAAAACAGTCTTGTCCAAGTATAGGATTAAGTGTTGGATATCCATTTTGATCGGTTACTTGAGGCCCCCAAAGCCATGGTCCGGATCCAATTCCATGTAACATCCTAGGCCATGGCAGCGTCATCATTTGGGTTCCATATGGAGTTTGAAACTGGCCTTGTTCACTTCTTGATCTTGAAAGTGCCTGCATTTTGTAAGTCCAGGTGTTATAAACTCATACTTGCTTGTAATATAGTTAAATGCAATAATAATGTACTATCTTATAAGTTATAGCTTTACATACGAGATAATTGACTAAATTAATTTGTTGACAATCACATACATAAGCTCAATGCGTTATAAACTCATACTTTTAAAAATAAATATATATAGAGTACAATAACGTACAACATCTTATAACTTTACATACAGGGTAATTGGCTAAATTAGTTGACATTCACATATATTTATAATGTAACATATTGTATACATTTATTGTTGTTTAATAAATTATAGTTAACTGTGGTCAAAACCAATATAGTATGCAACAAAAGAGATGCAATAATGCCGCAAATAAGGTAGAACCGTAGAAGTGAGTAATATATAACACAGTATAGTACAGTACAATACAAATTAGAGAATAAAACAGTACTAAGACGTAAGTATTTATTTACATCAATGTGGAACTTCAAGGTTTTTATGTGCTCAATGGCACACTCGAGGATGGTCACATGATTCCCCTACAACATTACGCCACAAAAACTCATAAATATATGCATAACAATAATACGAGAAGCAAATATCTATGTCATAAAATAAATTCACGATGATATGTATACGACTATGAGAACCTTGATTACCTTGCCGCAATGGGGAATTAACTGTTGCATGGCTTTTATGTTTGCATTGATGCGCTCCCTTCTCCGTCTATTCCCGCTACTTCGTTTCTGTGCACGTTTCTATGTACATACAATTGGCATGAACAATTATGAGGATTCATCAATGATATTGAGATAACAAAACAAGACCACAATTGACGTAAACAATTGGCATGAACAATTATGAGGATTGCAATATTACTATATACATTCGTATGGTGACTATATATAGTCATCGTTTTATTGATCTCGTTCTAACATTGCATGTCACGTGATTACTTACATGCACTTAGGTTTTTCTTGACAACCTTATATCAACACCCTAACTAAGCGTGAATCGAATCCAAATGATCTGAGATTTTACGTCTGTATTATAATCTTGGATCCATAGTTACGTCTGTATTCTAAGAACACTGCACACAATAACATCAATGTATCATACTATCATCAGCATGTTGCCATGTATGAATAAGCAAGCGAAGATTGCAATAAACTCACTTTTAATGAAACTTGCAGATGATGAGGACCATCCCTTTGCTCAGGTTCCGCCAGAATAGGCTGCTTTCCTCTAGAATCCTCTATTGCTTGATCATCCACATTTTTTATTTCTGCTCCCTGCTGATTACTATGTGTTAAATACGGGTTTGGGCCGCTTCCGCAATAATATGGGAGATGTTTTATCAGTAAATATACATGACACTTAAAAATGCACCCAGTTGCCGATACACTCCATGTATATTTTTTCGGTCATTTGAATTTCTTGCTCGCTTCTAAATCTAATATATATTGATTTAAATGAGTGAAATAGGCATACAATGAGCAAAGTATTCCCTTGTGCTCTTAATAGAGGTTTTGAATAGGATCGTTTTTAGTACATTTATGGAACAATGTGATCACTAACTAGTAAGCTGGTTAAAAATAAAATCATTGATAACAAATTTATATACTCATTTTTATATGTTATATTTGGGTGTTTCTATCATATTTTCTATATATATATTTAATCTTTTAGAGCTATTTTTCTTTATATTTCAATATTGCTCTCCGCGTGCTTTCTTTATTTGTTTTGTAGGATTTATGCCTAGAAGAGCGCATTTGCAAGCTAAGTTGAGTTAGGAGCATCTAGAAGATTATGAGTTTGACATCATATGATCACATTCCAAGCTTGAAGTTGCATTTGCATGAGCATAGTGTGGAAATTGCTTAGCCTTGGCCTGGTCGTGGCTTGTTGCATTAAGCCTTGGGTTGGTCGTGGCTCCTCCGTTTCTGCTCAAGAAAAATACACCAATGGAGTAGACACCACGGGTAGGCCGTGGCTCGACTTCAATGGCCACGGGCAGGTTGTGGCTAGCTTCAATGCGGCGTTTTGGATAAGTTTTTGCCGACTTTGAAGACTCCTAATTCCAATTTACTTCCTTAATGCTAATGCTTATATATAGCTTATCTTTAAGGGTTAATAAAGGGGGTTCTGCCGCAAGCAACCATCCACTTGATTAGAAATTTTAGAGTTTGTTATCCTTATTTAATCTTTTAATTATGTTTGAGTAGTATTTTATTTTAGGGTTAGGTTGAACCCTAGCCATGATTGATACTTGATTTATTCTTTTAAATTCTCAATTAGTTGTTTATATAGTTCATGCTTAATTGATTGTGCTTATGCCAATACTAGATTAGGGATTGTTATTGTTATTATTCCATTGTTTTGACTGCAACGGAAGTTGGGTTTTGATGGATTTGAATAGATTAATTAAGGGTATGAAATTCTCCACGGAAGTAGGTAGAATGGATTGTTAGAAAGTTAGATTGCCGGAATTAATGTCTTTAATTTGCATGATTCCACGGAAGTAGGTTTGATTGTTAATTAAGGAAGTCATTGACAACTCGGGAGAGATCTTTGGTATTTTATAGGGTGTGCCTTTCCTTGTGAACATATAATTGATTGATTGGGGTAAGAATTTGTCTTGTATTGATTATGCTAGTGGTGATACTTAATTCTAGATGTTTTTATTATTTGATTTTCTTTTGTTAGTAATAGTATAATAATTCCAACCCAATATTTATTTGACTCAACTATTATTATTCATAGCAACACAATATTGATAATACCTTCTCTGTAGGATCGACCCTGACTTACCCTACTACATATTAGGAGGATTAGTTAGTCTTTTATTATTATTTTTGTGGGTGTGCGACCGCCAATTAATCATATTACGCATGAAAACTTAAGAAAATTCGGACAAAACTTGAAACTAGATATATTTGGCATCCTGGCGGCAATCTGTAGGATTTGTTTGTGACGTTAACAACATCAATTCTTGTAAAGAGTGTATTGTTAAAAAAAAATGATACAGTACATCATATACTTTTATAATATATATTAAGAACTTTTTTTAACAAAACTTAAGTTGAGGAAGTTATTTGGACGTACAATGAGGTAATAAGTCTAGAAAACAGCTAACACTTTGTGCAATATTTGATTTATAAAAGATATACCTATGAAGTATTTTTGTCCTTTAAGACTACTACTTGTATGAAGATGAAAGTACTTTCTTAACATCGATCGACGTCTGATATTATCGTGCAGCATTGAAATAATAGCATTCTAGAAAAACTTATTTAATCAACATTTAATTATCTATAAAGGACTACATATATATATATATATATTATTAGTATTAGACATTTAATTTCTCTTTATAAGTAATATTAGTACTCTACGATCCTAGCTAAGCATGCAGACTAACCTCATGAGGAAGTGTATGGATGGGTGTGGGACCACACCCTTCTTGAAACAAATCATATTCTTTTTTATATGGAGCCTCCAAGAGAAAATACTCGGGTTCGGGTGTTGCTAATACAGGTTCGGGTTGTGGCAGGGGAACTTCAGAAAGATATTGGTCAATATCATCAAGTAATAATGACTGATGATGATCATGAGGATGACCCCCTAAGTTTTCAAGGGACATCATAGTAATACTATTGTCTTTGAAAGTTTCGAAGGAATAAGGTGTCATACTTAGTACTGCTGGTTTGATCTTTCATTTTGTCGAAGAGTTATACAACTCCTTATATATACAATCCAATGGCTCATATTCCTAGTTCATGCACTAGCCTAAGTTTTAATTTTATATAGTATATATTGATTATACGTAATGTATTGTGTTACATATATTGCCACTTTCTACCGCCTTTAATTTGGATTTTATTATGCATCATATTTGAGGAATTGCCAGAATTTGCCACTTGTATTCTCGGTAATGCAACATGACTATGATAAAATTGATAAAAATTGTTCAGAAAATGATGATGATTTTTTTTTTTTTTTTGGTAAGATTGTTTGCGAGGTGATAACAGAATCTATGATTCCAATTTCCAAATTCAATTGCAGTGGTATACATTGTGGAATCCTATGAAATAACCTCTCACGGACGCTCCCACACACGTGAAAAAAAATTTTTGATTCGGGCTCTATTCTGTTCACCTAATTACTTTTGAAAGTGCCAAGTTTTTTGCTAGGATTTTCCCTCTAAGTTTTTCCTAGTTTTTTGCTAGGGTTTTTCCAGTTTTTTTTTGGGGTTTTCCTTCAATCTTCTCCCGTTCTCCCTTTTTCCTCCTTCATCTTTCTCTCCTTGATCTCCATTGTGATTATTGGTAGGGGCTATCACTGGTTCCTTGATCAGTGGTAAGCCCCAAAATCTCTTTTTAATCGCTTATAATAATAGATCCCATCCTTACGATGGTCTTGATCAGTGTGAGATGATTTCTCTTTTGTCATCGGAAGTTCTAATTTTTTTATGGTGGTTCGTGCGGCGTTGAATCAGTTGTCAGATCAACGACTACAATTAATTGAATCAGGTTTTGTTCAATTCAAAAACTATCAAAAATCGCAAGGCCCCCTTGAAGAAGAAGGTTGCAGAGGACAGCGATTCAAAAGACGAGGGTATTCATCAATGTCAAATCTCACTCGCAATTGTAGTTCTACATAATTAGAATTGTTACCTGATTAAATTTTCATTGTATTTATCGTTTCTGATCTCTTTTGTAGATGTCGTATGACTTCTTATTAATGAATTGATCTTCTCTTCAATAAAAGAAAAAAAAAATTACTTTTGAAAAAAATTATTAAATAAAATTAGATTAAGGTAAATAAATTCTCATGACCAAGTAATAAAAATTCAAGAAAAAAAAAATGCAAAATTGGGTCAATAAGGTAGTACTCTACGGTCATAATGCACAAAAATATAAAATAGTACTGTATGTTAAAAGATTCACTACGGTCTTAATATAATATAGTACAGTACTACGAGTATTAAATTTAAAACTATATTATAGTACTGTATGTTAAAAGATTCACCTGAATCAAAAATGCATTGGTTTACATAATATAACATTAATCCACTAAAAACCACGGAGTAATGTGGAAACTTTATTAGTATAATTTAACATCCTAAACTAACTCGAACTAAGAAATAATTTGATGAATAATGCACAAACCGACTCGGAGCTTGGTCTAACAAATGTACACCACCTTTTTATACAAGAAAATGAGGATAAGATTTTCTCAAGTTTCAACTATTGCATTGTAGAAGACACTTCAAGTGCATGAAGTGATAGAAATATATCTTATTTGATATTTATTAACCCGATATATAGTACTTCAAAATCGTCCCATGCATCCAATACGGAGTATTACTTATGGAGTAACATGGAATATTATATATACTGATCAATCAACTTTAGCTGGAAGAAGAGAATGAATATTTTTTTATAATGTGAATCGAAATACATGTGAAATCATGCTAACTATCAATTAGTCTGTCTCTGGTGAATGTCAACTAGCTAGTTTAATTGGTTAAAGTAACAAAAGTATCAAATTAAATTCAGTCTAAATCATTGTCCTTGAGTTTCGCTCGACAGAGTCTACACTATAAAAATAAATTAGTTTGTGCTTAGCTTTTCTAGCTCATCACTAGAGCCAACTAGGAAATGAACTACGTTTGGCAAAATCCTTGATTGCAAACAATAATCTTACAATCTTACTAATGAAAGCATATTTTTTTCAGGTCTATTAACATATGACAAGCAATTCAATCAAACAAATACATATAAATATTTAATATCCACGATAATACTACTGTAATATTACAAAAAAACACATACGAATTAGTAAACCTTACATGAAATACTATTTTTAAAATTAACTACTTGCACACTCATGCATGCATATAAAACGAAAGCAAAAATGTTGATCATGATGTGCAACAAATTGCACCCCCATGCTATTGTTGTGGACTGTGGTATAAGACTATAAGTATAACATTACGTCCGTAGGTGGGTATGTTCGTTGTATCAAAATTTACGGCACGAATTTGTATACTTGTACATAGCAGGCGACATCATAACTGGCATAAATGTTGGACCATATTGAATCTGATGGAGCCGCCTCTTTTCATTCCATTCCAATATCATCTGTGTCAAATTATGGGAAAATCCGATTAAAATGATACTTAGCTAGCTAGCCTTAGCTTACTTGAACAACCTCGTCACCTCGTGACAGTTATAAGTAAGAGTAGCCTAGAAAATTATACAATATCGTTGTCCAAAAAAAAAAAAAAAAATATTCAATAGGCAAATGAGAATTTTGAGGAGCAAAGGGAGTAATTAAGTTTATATGCTATCAATTCATAATAATATAAAGATACTTTTGTCCACATTCAAAATTATAAATTTATAATTGATATTTATGAGTGCCATCAAAACTATGTATATTCTTGAAGACAAAGTTGCATTGTCATAAGTCCTCCTGACTACAGTAATAAATAACATTATTAATTATTGGTATGGAGTATAATTATAGATTTATATAAAATATAATTTTATTTTATTTTAACAAAGATTTTTATAAAATATTGATAATCATTATCTCCGTTTATTATTATCCGGCAAACAAGTTATTACGAGTAATACTTACAAAATGAAATGAATTAAAGCGATAGGATAAAAGGGGAAAAGAAAGACTATTTCAGAGAATGCAAAAGGATAACATCGTTACAAGCTACCAGGCCACGGAGTAAAAATACCTCATTTTGGAGCTTTAAGGATTTGATATACTCAGCTGCATCATCAAGGATGGATGCGTGGTCTTTCTGCAACATTGTATGTAGCAATTAGCAACATTATTTTTTTAACCTTGACTTTCATAATTAAATAGGCAAAAAATAATAATGCAAGATCTTGTTACATATATAGTACTTATATATCAAAATAATAACTTTTTGAGGATAAATTTATCCAAATATGTATAAAAAGTTGATATTATGATTAGTGTGATTTTACACATCGAGACGAGTTAAACATGACAACACATGAGTAAATTCTTTCATATTGTATCACAACGTGAGAGATTAGATTCTATTAAATTGAAAACTATAAAGATAATGAATTAGAAACGAGGGGAATAATTATTTTAATTGCATTAAAATACGAAGTATTAGATACTCATACAATTCAAAGTTGATTTATTTATTTGTGGGTGTCAACTAACTTAATTAGTTAAAGTTTTGGGATGACACGAGATTTGAAATCATATATGTCTCGTCTACATCATTTATCCTAATGTTCTGTCCCCTCATTTACACCTAAAAAGAAAATCTCATATAATAATTGGTTTCCCTTGTATATTTTTTATTAATAAAAAAATCATTAAAATTAATCTTAAAAATCAAAATTTGCAACCTCTTTTGAGATGCTTATGAAGTACATTACAATACAAACAATATACATTCACAGGAGCGAAGGGCCAAATGTACGTAGGTAACTTTAAAAATAGGATAATGTAGTGTAACCGGTTGATCAAGATTCAAGAGGCTTTTATTTACAATAACAACATCGAATTTATAAGACTTGTACCTTATGAGAATGAGGAATTAGATTCTGCAGATCTTGTAATATGTCACCAATTCGCCTCTGTCTTTTTATACGATTCTGGGAATTATAAACAAAAGATAAACAACAGTTATATTATCAATGACTTGATGCGAATATCACTTACCCTTCACGTCAAAATAAATACTACCTCCGTCCCTGAAAGTTCGACTCACTTATTATTTATGTGGTCAAAATAAAATAACTTTGACCACATTTTATGATTTATACAATCAAAATAAATTAACAAGTTTGGTCTTATTAGATTTCCCTACTGATATTCAGATATCAACTTTTTAAAAAAAAAAATCTTATACATAGCCGAAGTTATTAATGGTCCAAGATGTTCATTAGAGACCGTGCAAATGCAAAGTGAGTCGAACTTTCAGAAACGGAGGGAGTATATAAAGACTTCAAATAAAATAAATATATAAAGATATATAATCACACCCTAGAAGCCCCAAAAATATAAGATGATCTTATAACTTTAAATGTTTATAATTTCAAAATCATTAATTTTCTTTTTTTTTTTTTGAAGAAAAATCATTAATTTTCTTAAAAGTACCTCATTTATGCCAATTAAATTAAATAAAGAGAGATGCATGATAAAAAAAAATAAAAAAAAAATAAAAACCACATATTTACATGCACTCAAAACAAGTTCTTATTATTTCTTTTCAAAGAAAAACAAGTTCTTATTATTTCTTTAAAAAAAAAAATCTTATTATATTATATATTGAACTATATAAATGTAATAATTCATAACTAAGCAACAACGAACTTAACAACATATATTCACATATAAGTTCAAGTTAGCAGGTCTACTTGTTTGTATCCTTTTTATATTTAGTGTCACATTAATTATTTAAGGACGGTCTTTCTGTTATAGTTTTATTATTTTATTTTTTGAGGAAAGTCTAGGGCTAGGACATTGGCTAACACGTAATAATTTTTACCTATGCAATTGGAATTTTTTTTTTTTTTTTTTGTTAAGAAATTATATATTAAGGAAAAAAAAATAAATTAATTTTGCGTTGTTGATCTCTCACCTTAGATACCTTCCTTGTAGCACCATGATCTCCGTTAGTTGAACATGATCGTTTGTGCTTCGTAAGCTCTTTTCCTTTAGAATTGTCACCATCAGCACTTTCTAATATTGTACCCTACACCAAAAAGTATCAACCCGAAATTAAAAATATTAAAGAAATAAATTAAGTAACAAAATATTAAATTTATCAACTATATGATTACTTACATTTGACTTTTTATAATATAATGCATGTTGAACATAAATCAATTGATCTATATAGTTTAATAGAAATTACATATAATAGTATGCTTTATATAAATAGTATTGCACTATTGCATAAGATCAAATTTTAAACTATAACTTCTTACTAAATCCCTTTTTTTTTTTACTTTTTTTTTTTTTTTTTTTTTTTTTTTGTGATAGGACACTAAATCTATTTCATCATGCTTAATGGAGTATATAAGAAAACGGTTACCTCATTTTGCAAATATATCCCATGCATAGGACGATGATCGTTATGAGATGGTAACGACATATCAATTTCAGGTTTTGAGTGACCTTGGAAAAGATTATCATCAAATAATTGATGATCTTCATCATTAATTATACGTTTTTGCTTTAAATCAGAAAAAAGTTGAAGTTTATCATCAATGTTTTCAACATCTAAGTTTGGTAAAGCAATTTTCAAATTAGTGGAAGGAGTATTGATAGTTTTAGTAGAATATGATGAGGTACTACTAGAAGCCCTAATGCATGTCACTTTTTGCTTACTATTCATGTTTATTTTGTGTTGGTAAAAACAGAATCCCAACTACGTAGTACTTCATATATATATACACCTTACAGGTTAAGATAATCCAAAATATACGTCACCTAATTCTAATAGCCAATGTCATCAAATTTAAACTATTAATATAAATTTTTTCAAAGTTGAATAAGTAAATGTTATAAGAAATAAAATATTGAGTGGTACTTGTAGGTACAAAAAATAGTTGGACAGAAGCTCAAGTTGTTGGCTAATAGAGAAATAGGAAAACCCAAAACACCAAGCAAAGCGAAAAGTTGTACGATTAGATATTATGTAGGTACAACAAATAGTTGGACAGAAGCTCAAGTTGTTGGCTAATAGAGAAATAGGAAAACCCAACACACCAAGCAAAGCGAAAAGTTGTACGATTAGATATCATGAAAATGATGATCAAGTAGATCGAACGTATGTTGCCCATTCGGGTAAAAGAAGGCTAACGAGTACTTCGTGTTTCAGGGTTTTCTGTGTCTCTCGAGAGAGTTACAACATTAAGATTGGATTTCGGGCATCTGTACCTGCAAAACAATGGAACTCCGTTTGGGTGGAGTTCTGCCTCCGATGATCAAATAAGACGTGTTCGGAAGATGTAAAAAGTGCGGAAAGAAAAGTGGGATCCTCTCGGATTCCGAGATCAGGTATATTCCTAGTGGCGAGAATTAATTATCTGCAATCATTGACTGTTCTGGTTTGTTGTGAATAATAAATGTATGTGTGTACGTGTATATCTGTGTTCCCTAGGGGGGAACTTCTCTCTATTTATAGAGTATTGGAATTCGTGCCACCATCCTAGGTTATGGAAACCTAGGAATGTCGGGTTGCGCCATTGTACGGCCTTTTCTCGGAAATTGGGCCTTGGGGCCGTCTTTTTCTCAATGATTGAAGATGTTACGTGTCAGCTGAGGATTGATTCATTTTAAATCTCTTATTGATGACACGTGTCACCATTTTATTAGGCCACGTAGCCTTGGATATTTTTACCCAAAACACTCCGTAATGAGCAAGTAGAACTTGACTAGAAGAACTTGTGCGTCGGTCCTTCAAAAGCCATACAAACTCGTTTTGTATAAATTCGATAATAACACATATGGAGTTGGAGTACATTGTACATACTCCGTATATGATACGAGTAATACGGGTTTTTTTTTTCTTCGTAAAAGAAATAGGCTAAATGGATGACTAGTTCTTCGATCAATAAACTAGTGTGGAATTCTTTAAGCTTATGTTCAAAAAAATAAAAAAAAAATAAAAAAAAAATGAGTGGAGGTAATAGCTGGAGTGGTTTAATATTATCTAATTGTCTTTTCTCTCATAGTTTATTAGTGACCTATAGTTTTCTATCTAACTCGACTTTACCTATATTTACGAGAGATCGAGCCCCACTATGTCACTTTGATAACTTAAATTCGCTTATCAAGTTGCTAAATTATAAATAAATAAATAAAAATGTTCAATCAGCATGACATCTTCGTATTTTTATTAACAATTGTGAGCTAATATTTAATAAAAAATTATTGATTCATTTACCATTTTACAGTGATAAACTTGTATTTTTACTGTGATAAAAGTATCAAATACTCATATGACATTGATTAGATTGGAGGAGCTCATAGTTTCTATCAAATGGCTAATGGCATCGCCTAACACAATATGTAAAAAATGATATTTGTTTTTCGAATTCTTGTTATGTTTGGCAACATTGTTAATTTTTAAGATGACTAGATGAGAATGGAATGATAAAGATTGCGATTTAGAGTACTTTTTGATTTTTTAACTAACTTTGAATCTATTTGTTGAAATCATCTAAAATAATGGTTTTTTTTTTTTTTTGAAAATCATAAAATAATAGTATTTAAACGTGATATATATAATATCAACTCAACCAAATTACCAAAATCTTAAACTTTATCACGCCCTTCAATTCATACAAGTATCCTTTAAATTTATATTATCAGCTTAAGTTTTTAGTTGACTTTTAATACCTATTAAGGAATCAGATCAACTAAAAACTTAAGCTGATAATTAAAGCTTAGATTAGTTTGTACGGAATATATTCTATTAGAACAATCGAATGTTTCTAAACTTATTTGAACATATTTGAACATATTTTGTTCAAATTAGATTTTAAAACCAATTACATCATATGTTATGTATTATTTCCTTTGTTTTAAGTAAATTAAATTAAATTAATTGTACCATAATGACTTTTTCACTCGCTAAATTATACCTTTGATAAATTTAATTATGTATAAATATAAATTATAAAAATTGATTGTACAAACTAATCCAATAATTTGTACTACTTGATCTAACTATTGTTTATTATACATTATTATAAATATGATCAAACTTGTATCAACCAATCAATCAATCAAAGCCTTAATTTCATAAGTGGGGCAAACTAATACTTGTATATGATCATTATTTAGAAGTCAAACTCTTACCATTCTTTTAAAGTGAATTTGATGATTTAGTGTCTGTTCTGTTCACCTTATTTTCACTTATTTCAGGTCTAATAAGTTCAGATAAGTTTAATTCAGGAAAAATAAGTTCTAATAAGAGTTACCCAATTTCTCTTGTCACAAAAAAAAAAAAAAAAAAAGTTACCCAATTTCAAATTACAACTAAAATAAGTTTTGATAAGTTTAATTAAGTTCAGATGCCTGAAAATCAGGTTACACTCTTAACGTCTCGTAAAGAGTTGCAATTTCAATTTTATCTTTAGAGTTTTGATAAGGTTAAGAGTTGCAATATTTATCAAGTAGCAACTATTTAACTTTAATTCAACCAAAAAAAAAAAAAAAAAAAAAGGTACGTTAATGTTAAACAAAATTTAAAAGAATAGAACTAGGATTTTTTTTTTTTTTTTAAGAAAAACTAGGAGTATATTTTATATGAAACAAATAAGGCAACCATGCCTTAAAAAAAAAAAAAAAAAAAAAAAAAAAAAAAAAAAAAAAAAAAAAAAAAAAAAAAACAGACGGCAACATTCATGCAGTTCGCACATGGGCTTGGGCCAGTTATACAAAGACAAAGACGATCAAGGCGACGCTCGTGGGCCTTATCTATTCTTTCTGGATTATTACACTCGACAGTCGTAGCATAGAGCCACGTGGCCCAGAGCCAGAGTCAGCTATCTGTAAACTTTGGCAAGTTTGAGCTTTTATTTACATGTGGCAAATTAGTAAGGTCTAAGCTGACAGAGTATAAAACCAATTTCTGAGTCATATCCGTCAAATCTTTTGAATGAGTTGGATTTTTGATAAGTTTGGGCTTTTACACATGGCAAATTTATTAAAATACAATGTGATATAGTATAAAAACTATTTTCGAGTGTCAAATATCAATTCTTTTGATTGAGTAGGTCTTTTAATAAGTTTGGGCTTTTGCACATAGCAAATTTAGTAAGCTATGAGGTGATATGATATAAAACCTATTTATGAGCAATAAGTCTTAGCTGTACTTGCACCATGCCCTATAAAAAGAACATTTAAATAAAAATATATATATGAACATGTCAAAAAGATGAAAATTCAATAGTAAAAATTAAACACGTAAAACATTTTTTACTAAAAAGTGAACATGTTAAATAAAATGATCATTTAGTATAGTATTAAAAATGAACATGATTATCGTATAATCATAAAATTATTAGACCACGACCTTAAAAATGAACATTTAGTAAAAAAAGAAATATTATGAACACATAAAAAAAATGAACATTTAGTAATAAAAAATGAACACGTATAAAAAATAAACATTTAGTAATAAAAAGTGAACACGTAAAAAAAATATATGAACATATAAGTATATTAAAAATGAACATTTATCACATAGAATAGCTGGATCATACCTAATATAATGACCATTTCATGAAAATATATGAACACATTAAATTAAATGAACATTTAGTATAAAAAAATAAGCATGTAAAATAATGAACACATTAAAAAAATATGATCATTTATTAAGTATATTGAGAATGAACATGATTTTCATATATTTATATAGGTTCAAATTCATTATATATAATTAAAAATGAAAAATATAGATAAAATAAATTGTTAAAATGTGTTCATTTTTTATGTACTAAATGTTCAATTTTAAAGTATTGCGTGTTGAGTTTTTTTTACAGAAATTATACACAAGTTCAATTGTAATTATTTTTACTCTAAAAATTTGAATATCCACTTTAATTCTAATATTGGTTCATTATAAAGATAATAACTATCGATGATAGATTAGGAATCACAAATGCAAAATTGATAGAAATCAAAATTTTAACATTCGCATATTTATGAAAAAAAAAATTAAAAAAAATTTAAAAAAAACTCAAAATTACCTCAAGATTCACAATCGCGACAAAAATGATGACTGTAATACCCCTAATTTTTGGACATACTTACTTAATTATTTAGTAATTTCTTCAAATTTGGAGCCAAAATAAATTTTAAATTTTGGCGCCAAAATCTTTCGAACAAATTAAATATTTTCATATTTCTAAATTAAATTATGATCTTGGTCGGTCCATATTTTATTAATTAATAATGTACGTCGTTTTGTACTTAACTATATTATTTTCCTGATTTTATCTTAATAATACTTAACAACCTTAGCCTAATTATCTTATGATTTACAACTAATTTATATTTTGATATTATCTAAAATATTTTATAGTTGTATTTTTAATGATAAACTGATTTAATTATCAAACTAATTATTTTCTTAATGATTTTCGTATATTATTATTAAAAAAAAAAAAAGGAAGATATCCCACGTACAATATTGAGGCTTAGAATTGGATGGTATTATTTTATTTTTTTCTTAAGCCTTAAGTAGCTAAATTCTAGATAATCTTAATTTCAATCCCTACTTCAACCAAATCAACACTTATCCTATTTCTCTCCTCATCTTTTCATTTAATTTCCCACATAAATTAACCTAGGCTAAATTGCATTCAAATTCACTTAACTAATCAAACTTATCTTAATTATACACTCTCTTGAACTCTATTTTTTCCATCCTTAATCACCTATCAATAGACCCTTAATCCCCTTCATTCATTCACACCAAAAATCAGAATTCCTTTCTCTTCTTTATTCTCTTAAACCTAGGGTCTTCCTCTTCTCCCCCTTGCTTTCTTCCTCTCGCGTACTACAATTGAAGTCGAACCACCACTGCTGTCTTCTTTTATCGACCTTGCTGCCCACCGCTGCCGCCTTTGGCTCATCTTTCCTCACTGGGTGCTGCAGCCCGCAAGGTGCTGCTGCGGCTCTTGCCTTTTTCCTTCGTCTCCGTGCCACTGCAGCTTCTCTTGCATGCTTCGTAATTGTTACCAAAAAAAAAACAATATTTTCTTGCATACATAGTACGTGCTACATGCACCATATATCATGTTCTTTTGACCAAAATACAATGTTAATAATACTTTATGAATTATTATTATGATATTATAATTATAAAACAAAGTTAATTATTGTTTTGAATTAAAACAAAGTTTAATGGTTTGGTATTTCATGCACAAATAGAGTAGTATGGTCTTGTTGATTGTTTATTTGTTAACCTTTTATTAATTAAGGTTAATTTAATTGTGTAGGAGGAGTCCCTCGATCGTGGTCAAGTTTAGTGATCGTACCTTAATTGTTCTCGTGATCAAGGTACGTATAGGTGGCTAGGTCCTTGATACAAGTTTGAATGCATGTTTTGGTAAATGTTATTTTAATGATTGTTTGAATAAATATTGCGTATGAAAGATTTAAGTAAATGGTTTTCATGTTGAGTTAAAATATAATTTTATGATTTAAAGATTTGATCTTTAAAAGTGTAGTTTAACTTAATAAAAGTTGTTTATGGATCACCGAATTTCAAGCTATTGAAGTAAAAGAATTAATTTAAACTTGTAGCTCATCATGGGCCTGAGTATTTATTATTTTAATTGTCTCTTTACCCGGCTCTGGTTAAGTAAGATCGTGAAGTTTGTATGATCTGGTCTTTCCTCGAGTATAGTTTAACTTGTTTGGGGGATGTGCACACTTAGGTGAGGAAAATTGGTTTTGGAAATTCGTTCAAAAAAAAATTGGAAATTTGTTGGTTTGGAAAGTTTCTATTAATGGACGTTACTACTTTTAAAAGGTTTAAATTTGGAAAGTCTAATTTTGGAAAGTGACCTTTGGTAAGTTTGAATTGGAATAATTATTTCGAAAGCATGTTTGTCTAATATATAAAAACATTTACATGCCTTGCACTTATATGTACTTAGCGTTTTTCCTAATCTGGTTTCCTTTTTGTTTTGGTTCACCCTGTTTACCATTATTGGTAAGCAGTTTTGATTTTAGGTATGGAGTTGATCGTACGCATACTTGAATCGGGATTGGGATCACCTAGCTAGGAATTTACTCGTTCATGAGTCAGACATGTTCTATTTGGAGTATTTTCGAACTATATGTTATGGTTATTATAATATTAATAAAAGTCAGTTATTTTCCGCTGTCATTTTTAGTAGTTAAGTAAGCCTTACGTTTTCACGTGGCGGTGATACGCCCAAGTCTATCTCTACGGTATTTTATATGTATAAATATAGTATTTACGTAGAGGGAGATTTGGGGGTGTTACAATGACCATGGAGATTGCTACAATGGTGATGAATTGGAGAATGTTTGACATAGAAGGGAGAAGAAGTTTAAAGATTGAAGGAAAGTGATGTAAAAAAAAGAGGAGAGATAAAATTTCGAAATGAGAAGAAAACAAAGAAGAGAGAAAATTAATAGAGTTAAGATATAAGAAGAGATAGAGTTAAGATATAAGAAAAGGAAAAAAAAAACGCATGTTCATTTTTTAAATATTATATGTTCATATACAAGTATATGGCTGGTGCAGCTAGTTGTAGCTAAGAATTTGTGAATCATGAGTCTCACTCATCCATCTTTTGATTGAATCGATCTTTTAATAAGTTTGGGCTTTTAAACGTGGAAAATTTAATTAGCAAGGTCTGAGGTGATACAGTATAAATATAAAACTTACAACCATCAATTCTTTTGATTGAGTCGGTCCTTTAATATGATATCATGGGGGGTGTGATATGGTGTAAAATGTATTCCTTGATCTGATCAATAATCAAATAAAATTTTTAGTCGACCTGATCTCTTGACACGAGGATTGCTTGCTTGCTAATTTTTGGCTTGTGGCCCAATTATATCGCTAGATTGCTCATTTTAGAGTTTGAATAGGGCTTTAATTGATGGCTTGGTTTTGAACGGTGGTGGTTGGGTTTTGAAACTGGTAGCTGGTTTCGAAAGTGGTGGTTGGTTTCAAATTGTGGGTGGAGGAAATGGGTGGGGTGGGGCTGGTCAGAGGTGGCGGTGGGGGTGTTGCAATACCCCGTATTTTGATAAGTATTTTCTAAATTAATTAATTATTATTTCCTAAAAAGGGTATTTTAGTAATTTAAATTACTATTTGAATTTTGAAGCCAAAATGATATTTGAATTTTGGCACCAAAAGTATTTGAAACCTGATTATTATTTTTAGATTTTGGATAAGATTTATCATCCATAATTTATTTTAAAAACTGGAATATATATATATATATATATATATATATATATATATATTTCGGATATTTTAATTAAAGCAAAAACTATATTTTATTATTTAATTAATAAGGTCCGAAAATTCCTAATTATTGACTAAGATTTTTGGATTTTCCTAGTGTGCAAAATCTGATTTTCTAGGTTAATTTATTTAGTGAATAATTGGTATTTTATTAATTAATTATTTTATACAATAAATATTATTTACACAATTATTTTTAATTCTTTAAATCTAGAAAAATAACTCCCTAAAATATACTAATAGGATCCGAAAATTTGAGCTATGGAAGCTCAATATTTTCGACCCTCATGGTCCAATTTTGGGTGATTTATTTTGGAAAATTGTATTTTTAATTATCTCCTTAAAATCTCTTATTTTCCTTAATTTTATTTCTCCATCTCCTAAATATTTGATCATCTTATTTTCCTACCTTATATCTTCCTTGATTATTCCCCAAGTAATCTCTTTTGCCATATTATTTTTCATGACAACACACTTTCCTTAATTCTATTATTCTTAATCACCTTAATATCAAAACTTTCCATATTTCTTTTATTCTCTTCTCCAAGTAATTCCTTAATTCTTTTTTCCGTAATTTTTCATACATTTTCCTACCATAATTCATGCATGAGGTAGCCTTTAAATACCCGTTGATTCATGGCCAAACACTCACACCAATTCTCGTCTTCTCTCTTACTCTTCTTCTCCTCTTTTCTAAAAGAAAATCAGCCCGTATATTTTTGGAGCCAATTTTCGGTCACTTCTGGTCAGTTTTAGGGTTTTTATATTCATGGAAAATTGTTCCTCTCGAAAAATCCTTGAGGTTAGGCTCAAGAATCACCTAATTCAAAGTTATATTGAAGGAGTTACAGCCTCTGCAAGTTCTGTCTATTCTTTCCATACCGCAAATCCAATTCTTCTCTTTTTTCCTTTCTTTTCTTTCTTGCACCACCACCAATCACCACGACCGCCACCTCTAGCCACCTTCCGGAAGGCTGCCCTTGCCGCCACCTCTCTCTCTTTTCCTTGGTTTTCCACCTTTTCTTCTACTCTTCTCTTATTTAATTAATCATTATTATTATGGGGGATTTATAAAAATTATTATGAGTAGTTTTAATTAAATAAAATCAGATTTTTATTCATGTTTATGAAAAATAATTTAAAAGGTTCATGTACATATAGTTGGGGGTTTTTAATTTAATTGTTGTGATTATTTGTTAACCTTATATTAATTAAGGTTATGTTTATTTGTAGGGTGTGTTCAATCAAGGTTCTTGAAGTCTATTTGTTATTGCTAGCAAGGATCAAAGGTGCGTTTAGGTGGCTAGATACCTTTGGAAGTGATTGGTTTGAATAACATGTTTTATATGATTTTATTGGTGATTGAATTAAATTGATTGGAATTATGATTTATGAAACAAAGTATGGTTGGAGGAATTGATTTTAATATTTGTTTCAATAAAAGTATTTTTGAAGGATTGATTTTAAAATCATGTTTTGAATGGTTTGAATTACTTATCATGTTTAAATAAAGGAATTGATTTGAAAGCTTGTTGAATTAAATAAAAGGTTTTTAAAAGGAAGAGTTATTGATTTTGAAAATTTATTTATATGAGATTAAATTTCAAGTATTTATTAAAAAGTTGATTTTGAAGGCATGTTGAATTAAATAAAAAGGAGTTTTGATTTAACCTATTATAAAGGTTGATTTTATTTAAGGAGGAATTATGGAATTTTTATTATTAAAGCTTTACAAGCATGTTGATAGTAATCCCACTATGCGGATTTGGTAGATAATAAGACTCTGGACTTTGTATGACCAAGTCTTTCCTCAAGAATAGCCTTGCAATATAAGGAGACTAGCTTGGGGGGTGTGCACACTGAGTGAGGAATTGGTTTTAAAAAGAGGAATTGGTTTGATTGAATTGATTATTGTAATATTGAATTAATGGAATTGGTTTTTATAAACCATTTCATCGAATTATTGAATTATTGAGAATTGGTTTGAAACATGAGTTTTGGAATTCATTGGATAAATTATTGAAATTGGTTTTAAAAGCATGTTTGCAAATAATTTGAATTTACTTATCTTGCACTTATCGTACTTAGCATATTTTGCTTAATCCATATTTCCTGTTTGTTTTGGTTCGCCCTGTTTACCGTAATGGTAAGCAGTGTTGACTATCTTCAGGTGGAGTCATGAATAAGCATATGGGAGTCCCAAAATTTACTTCACCTAGTTTAGGAATGTTGGTCTTGTTTTTATTTTGGGTACTCATAACAATGTTACTATTTTTATAAGTTTTAATAAAAGAAAGTTGAGTTTTCGCTGCAAGTTTTGTTATTGAGTTAAGTATTTTGAGTAGCTTTGCGTAATCATGCGGCGGTAATAAGCCTAAATCTATCTCTACGGTATAATTATACGTATTATACTAGTATTTACGTAGAGGAAGATTTGGGGGTGTTACAGGTGTGGTTGGGGTCAAAGCTGTCAGTGGGGTGTGGCTAGCAACGACAACAACAACGGCGGTTTTGGTTGCTGGGAAGGGGAGAGAGGTTGTGGTCTTAGGGTAGGTTAGTCTTTTAATCAAATTAGGTTAGATAATGAACCATTAAAGTGGTGATTAGTCACTTTAATGACATTAAGGCCACTTAAGTGAGTTTAACGAATCTAGAGTGCCACTTTATAGAACTTAAAAAAAGTTTTTCTTTTAAATAGAATTTTTGATTCTAGGAGGCCTCCATGTAAAATCTTCCAAAAATTTATTATAGATATTTATAAAGGGTCAATATTCTGATAATTTTGTACATGAGGACCCATAACTGTAACATAATTTGTTGCATAGTTATCGCAACTACACTTACTACAGACTACAGTGCATATTTTTGTGTACAAAAAAGTAAAGTAAATATTTATCCATGTAAGTATAACATTAAAAACTCACACTCTAGCTAGTACTATGGACATTGTAATGCAATTAGCCAAATGTATCATCTAGTAACCGGCGGTTGAAAGCTGGACACTTGATCGGAAGAAGTGGGTTGGGTGAATTGCGGTTGACGAGGTGCAAAAGGCAAAGCAATCGGTGTAGGCGATGTTCTTACAGGAGTGTTAAGAAATTGTGGATTGCATAAAACTGGCGTAAATTGAACCTGCTGGTGCTGGGCTTGAGGGACGGTTTGATATGGAAAACCATCACAACTATATTGAACCGGTTGAACCATTGATGGATACCCAGAAGGAGTCATTTGAGATACCCAAGGCCCGGATTCGAGTCCATGGAACATCCTTGGTTGCATCATCATTTGTGGTGCATATGTACTCTGCAGTTGTCTTTGTCCCCTTAACATAACCTGGAAACGTAAATGTTGGTAACATGGACTGGAATACATCATGCATGTACAAACAGAATTCGAATTAATTGTCATGATCAATAGGAATTACACGGAGTACTACATAGTAGCATTACATTATCACAACTTTAACTATTCAAGAATAACAGTACAGTTATCAATAACACTACAATTTGTTAATTGTCAAGATCGCTAAATGACATGTATTAGTCCCTAAGATTGTCAAAATGCTCATGTCATGATATGCGTGATTTGTTAAAAAAATCTCGTAAATTAAGAAACTAAATAGCCCTCTAACATAATACTCGTGAATTATAGCGAATAATAAGTATTGATCCAACTTAGTATCTATGATCTATCTGTCAAATTAATTAGTTCTAAGCTAGTTCGGGATTATGACATACGTAATACTATGAAAAAAATGAAGCAAATGCACAAGTAGAAACGAGGAATCGACGACATATGACAAACATGAAAAGATAAGGGTATACATCAATATGGAGCTTCAAGGATCTGATGTAGTCTACGGCTTGTTCAAGGATGGACGCACGGTCTGCCGCCTGCAACATTATGCCAATATATACTCTTTTCATTCAATTCAATTAAGTATATCATTCATACATAATACTCCGTATTATCCATTATATCCCCATCTTAGTAATACATCCAAGTAAATCATTAATAAAAATTGTTTAGGTAGCAATCCAAACCCCGCATGGAAAGAATAACAAAAGCGTAACACATTAATAAAAACGGAGGGAGTACTCCGTACATAAGTTTGTTGTTGTTAGGTACCTAACCACCTAGGTGGATAGTTACGAGATATTGTAACCTTTTGCATTGTCATATTTGCGGGGAAAAGTAATGCCTATTGTTTAGGTCCGAAGTATTTTGTTTTTCTCATTATACATATTATACTTCCTCCGTTTTTTCTTACATTCATCACTTTTTATATATAGTTGTTTCAATTAGATGCATTAATTTCCTTTTTAGTTACGAGTAATAAATTCTCTCTATTTCTCTTATATCACATGGATCTTCTTTTTTCTTTCTTTCTACTCTGTATCTTTCTTTCATCTCCAAAACTTGTATAGTACTGTATTTTGTGTTATTTCAAAAGTGATGTAACAAAAAAACAGAAGAGTACAAATTGATGGACTTGCATTATGTCAACCAATAAAAGCGCAGCACACAAAAAGGCCACAATTACATAACACAGTACGGATAACACCATCCTAGCTACATGCTTAGTTAAATAATGAAAGATTATATACTAGTACCGTAGTACGTATATACGGGGTATATATCAATTGTCTTTAGTCAAGGCTAAAGTAGGGACGACCGGATGAGCCATTTACTCCGTATTATTTTCTAGCTTTCTTTCACACTCACATATTTTCGGATTGCTTAATCCGGAACCATCCCGGCCCGACCCGACCTCTTCACGACTTCACTCCTTGAGGGCTTGAGATAAGTATTTTGGAAATTCAAGCTTGTAGCTAGATGCATGCCAATAATTTCTGTTTCCTTAATTACATTTGTCCCCCCCCCACCCCCAAGTTTTTTATGATGCTCACACTATGTTTGGACAAATTGAGATCTTAATTTTGCTGAGTAAGTGAGTATCTACTATCACCATGCTAGTCATGCATCTTCTTTTAATAAAATTTTTGAGAGGTGATAAATAAAGCCCGTCCTCCAGACAAATTAAAAGGTCACCTTTAAAATATTTTTTTTTTAAAGAAAGTACTCGATAATGATCATAATAAGTTATTGTAATATAATATTTTGCTCTCACTAGGGATTTTGGCGCGCGCTATGGCTAGTCTTTGAAAAGGATTTTTACAATTGACCCTAATGAATTTGCATGGTATTTTATTATAATTAAAAAAAATAATAATAAATGTGTTACATGTTATAACCGTATAATATTTTTCGAAACTTTAGTAGAGTTAATTTAGATTTAGTGAGAAAGTAACAAAAATTATCAAGTTCTAGAATGGTAATTGTTTGATATACTATCTACTTTTTTTATTTATTTTTTTATTTTTTTTAAGGCTGATATACTACTATCTAGGACTCTAGGAATACTTATTTGAAAAATGTATTAATAAGAAGAAAAAAAAGCTTCTTAAACTTATAAATTGGGGCAAATATGTTAACAAACATTTTCATGTAAGAAAAAAGAGCTTCTTAAACTTATAAATAGGGATAAGTATGTAAACAAACATTTTAAGGGGTATAAATGTAATACCCCATATTTTTAATGTATTTTATAAATTATTTATTTATCTAATTATTTGTAAAATATATTTTGGGCCATATTATTTTATTAATGAGACTTAAATAAAAAGAGTTTTATTTTTGGGTCAATAATTATGTTATCCAAATGTAGCCATCTTCATAATAAACCCAACCATCCTATTTTTATATTTGGGCCAACTATTTTATCATTTAAGTCATTATTTTTATGAAGCCCAAACCTACCCAAACCTAAACCTACTCTACACTATAAATACTCCATTTATCCCCAAAATTTTTCCACACAAAGTTAATAAGTTAAAAAGGTTGGTTTTCTCCTCATTTTTCCTTTTCTTTTCCTTTCTTTTTTCTTATTTCTTTTTCTCTTGTTTCCCTCCTTGTGCGCCACTTACTGCTGCCACGTCACCAAGGCCGGCCACTCCCGGAGTTCGGCCGCCCAACCAGTCGTCGGCGACCAGCCGACCACCACCATCGTGACACCCTCCTTTTCTCTCCTCTTTTTATTTTATTTAATTTGTTTTAAGTTAATGATATATGTATGAGGTTTTTTATTTAAATTGTTTAAAACATGGTTAGCTAGTTTTATAATGATGTTTAAGGGGATTAATTCATATTTTCAAATTATTATTATTATGGGTATTATTTTTAGATTTCATAAATTACAAAGTTAGGGTTTTTAATTTATTCAAGACAGGATTTTTAGTGCTCTTATACAAATTGATTTGAGGCTTTTGTATACCTAATGATTCTATTTATGAATTGGGCATAAAAGTATGTTTTAATAAAGTTTTAAGGGGTTCTTTTCTCTTTTAATAAAGTATGATGTTGGAATATTGTATATGAACCATACTTTTATCATTAGTATGATTGAAAGCGTGTTTAATTAAATTAAATGTTTAATTTGGTTTGGAATATAAAAAGGGAATTTCATTATGGTTCATATAATTTTAATTGATGCTATAAGCATGGGAAAAGAGCTATTTTAGTGTCTTAGTACACGAGGATTAATTGTATTTCGGTGCCTACGTGCACTTAAGGTGTTTTTACACTGAGTTAGTTTAAAAAGGGTTCAACATTAAATTAAATGTGGTCACTAATTATTCAAGAATTAAATTGGTATGTTTGAATGCCTGAATGAAATTTGTGGGTTGTTTGATGGTTTGAGAGTCACCACTAAGTTTAAATATGTAAATAACGTAAAGTGAAAGAGGTTACGCACCAAAACTCTTGGAACGTATATACCTTGAATATGAAAATATGGGGGGAGTTATGTGACTTTATATTTGATCATAATTTCTAATGGGGGTACAGGACGCTGTACTTTCCTTTTTATTATGCGCAGGAATTTCGCAACTTACGAGTGGTTCTTTTTATAATGGCACGATTAGCTCCCGTGTTAGTACCCTTTTATTGGGGCAGGTTTGGGGGAAAACCAGTTCGATCCATAATCAAACTAAATAAATAATCAAATTGTCTTATGATTTGTGTTATTGGTTGAATGTTGAAATCAGGGTTAAAGGTAAAGTCAATTGATGCTAGGTTGTATGCATGTTAGTGTGTTTCGATTACGCTTATGTACTCAGCATAGTTGATTGTTGTGTTTTGTGTGTATTTAGCCTTGTCTTTATCTTGGCTCTACGACGACCCAATGGTGAGTAGTAGGGGCGGTTTGAAGAGAAGCTTTCCAGGTAATGCGCCATATTCATGTTGGGGTTTGAACGAAGAGTGAATCCTATTCTAGTTCTATTTTGAAGATGCATTATAATTATTATTTATTGTTGTTATTATTATTAGTGCGTGTTGATACTAACGCATTGGTTTTAAATATTCGTTTGGTTTTGAAAGGGTCTACAATGGTTTCAAATTGTAAGTTTGACTTTGTTTGAATTTGGTTTGACTTTACATTCGTTTGGTTTAACTTTTGAACTTGGTTTGTTTTGAATGATTTTGAAAAGAGTCTTCCACAGTGTGTCTTTGATAAATGTTTTAGCCATTATCACAGTGACGGTAATGCCTTAGAATTTCCTATTTCGTGTTTTAAAAAGGGTAAAACAAGTATTTTAAAAATAAGGAATTTTTAGAGTGTTACAATAAATGTCTTCACATTGTTCATAAAAGCTCTCTCATACTTTTTATAATGTAGGGATATAAGAAATTACTACCTTAATGCAACATGTCGCACTAAATATGTTGAAATATCCTCCTCTTCTTCTATTGATGAAAGCTCCACGTCAGCTGCTCCTAGTGGAAGTTAGTTATGAAGACTGCCAGCTCAGCTTGGGTTGTTATAACAAATTTATTGTAAAAGATATCCTGGTAGTTGTAGCTAATTAATTTCTGTATAAATACTCTCCTGTAATCCTCTCTCTTCTTTAATCTATTCAATCTAAATTTTCCCTAAAACTTGCTCTCATTTTCTCAGCATTTTCTCTTCCAGAAAGTTCTAATACTTCCGCCATTGTTGAAGCTCAAACTTGAGGTTAAGAATTTGACAAAATATATAAGCGTTGGCTCACAAAAATAAGTATAATTAAACTTACTCCGTAAAATAATAATAATAATAACACATTTTGATTAATAATAACCAGTTAACCGTACCTTGTCGCAATTGGGAATTAACGCTTGCACTGCTCTGAATTTTTCATTGACCCGCTGCCTTCGTCTGTTCTCACTAGTTCGTTTCTGTGAACGTCTCTGTTTATGTACATATATATACAGCACAGTTAGCAAAATCTGTTGAAATTTCAGTTTAACTAACTCACATACTAGTAAAACATTTCGTGAATAGGGATCGGATGAAAACATGAAATAGTTTGATTAATTAGTTGAATCTAAATATAACAAGATGAAGATTGCATAATTATTCTCACCCTCAATGATTCATGTTGATATTCATGATCAGACGTGTGAGTCTCGTCGGGATCTGCAAGTTGTTTTCCCTTTGAATGCCCTTTCGTTAAATCTTTATTATGCTTGATCTTTGGTCCCTATATTAGTAAAAATATGCATGCATGTTTTGTTATTAAATATATTCCGTGATTAAAGAAATTAAATGCGGAGAATATATAGTTAACGATTGTCCTATTATGTATGGAATATGTACATACATGCCTACGTTATGACATGCATGCATGCATGAATCTGATGTGTCAGCCATTTATTGGATTTAATTTAATCTCCTAAATATTGGACAGGTTAAGAAAGGAGGATTGATCACCGATTGATAAGCTCAACTGGATCTTATTTTTACTCTACAATAATTTTATAAGTAATTGTATGACTTGTATATATCTCTAGAGAGAAAAAAATAAATAAAAAATAAAAATAATAATTATTATTATAAAAGATATTACTCCATATTTGTTTAAACCATACACGTGTTTTTAGAAAAGTGAATAAAAAAATAAAGCAAAATTTGATTGATTAAAAATAAGGGAATTTGCATACATATAAATATTTTGGAATCCAATAAATGTGTATATTAAAAAATAATAATATGTTAGAATTTGCTTGATTAAGTATGAATAAAAAATTATAGAGTTTAGTGATTGATATAATTAATACGGAAAAGGGAAAAAGAAAAAAAAAACATAGTGAAACAAAACAATTATTCATGAACAAAAAAATTTAATGAAAGAAAACTCTATGTGGAACCTCGTAATATACATTTTCATTTTATCGTATTATAATTATACACTTGAATGAATATATAATGAGATGAAAATTGCAAAATGATATTGTTGATGAGGATTGGACAAATGAATTTAACCATGTAAAAAAATTTGCTTACTACCATAATATGAATCTTACGCATGCTACACAATATGACAATATATGAACCTTACGTGGTGGTTATCATTTGTTGCACAGTACTTCACCGAGCAAACAAATCACCGATTGAAAAGCCTGCCTACACCTAAGCCGACTGCTTGAATCTATATTTTTAATTATTTGTACTATATGGTAGGTAATGTTGTTCACACACTTATTGATGAACATCCATTTTTTTACTTATACGCAAAGAAAATATGTTCTTGTAAAATCTGAATTGCTAAATTCGTCTTAATATATAATTTTAAAAGTTACGTATTATATATATATTCTTTATATAAAAGCATGGAGTTTGTTAAAGGCATAAATGTATTGGAGCTAAGGTAGTACATATTGAATTAAGTACGGGCATTAAAAAAAAACGTTGTAAATTAATAGTAATGAGATAGATAAAAATTGCAATATTATAATCTCACTCTCAATGAATCATGTTCATGAGGTATGGGCATTCTACCAGGCTCCATATGCTGCTTTCCTTTTGAATGTGTTTCGTCTACATCAAAATTCTTGACTTCTGGTCCCTGTATATACATACAAATATTATTGTGTCAGAAATTGAACCATGTTGCAGCAACCTAGTCCAAATTCAATTCAAATTGTGCTACACTAGCTGCTCCCACATTTAGGGAATTATATATGATAGAACTTAAGTTGTAATACGATAATACAATTTCTAACGCGTAGTGCTTGTTTGGTTGCAAGTAAATAAAAGGTCCGCAGGGCATGCAAGGCAGTGAGATTTCTATGCCCTGGTCCTTTAATTCGCATCTTGTTTATTATTTAGGCTAAACTACAATTATTTTCTTACATTATATTGATAAAATTCTACGAATAAGCCATGCATCAAAAATAAAAAAATTCCATATATATAACAAAATTTATTGTCGATATAGCTAGGAACTACATAGCAAGACTAACCTCATTTTGATAACCTGGGAGAAAATAATTGTCCTTGCTTGTGGGAACAACCAAGTGATGATCATCAGGTCGGGTTGAGAACGGGCTTGTAAGAAGATCCAAGTGATGATCATCAAATCGGGTTGAGGGTGGAGTTAACGTTGCATGTAAGGGAACTTCAGAAAGATATTGAAATATATCATGCAATGACTGATCATGATCACCGGTGTTCTCAAGTGACGGGAATAAAACAGTACTTGTATTATCGTTAAATATGGTAGTAGTAGTACTAGGAATATTAGTTTCATCGTAACAAATTACGGAATTTGTGGTCGTAAGCGTACTTGTAATGCTAGTGTGATACGCCCCTTGTTCTTTCATCTCTTCTAGCCAGGTGAATATGAGTTTGTTCAGTGGCTCGACTTTCAAGTTAATACAAATGTTTGAGTTTATTTGATGGATGGCAACATACTCTTCATTATATATGTTCATCAAATATATCCTTATTAAAGTGTAGCACATATTTTGATGCCGCTTGAACATTCAACCGCTGGACAATAATCAAGCTATGGAGATAAGTTGCCGCTTGTAATATCGGTATGTACTAGTGTACTACACATATAATAACATTTATACTGTGAAATAAGAAGTATCTTTTATTCTATCTATTACCAAGTATTATAAAAAATTATTCTTTTCAGCTGCAACAAAGGGATTATCTATGTCTCACAAATAATAACCCCTTTGTTAAATCTAAACAAAAACGGATCGAATTGAAGGTGGTAGTATTTTAAAACTTCTTAAGAAATGATACACTAGGCGCTCATCATTAGCTTACAATCACTTTGTGGTGGGTTAAAGACACATTTATACCAACATTACATTTAGCATAACTAACACAATGGTACTACAATCATCTAATTTCTTGTAATGAACTTTGTTTAGGGTAAAAATACCCATAACATGTGGACCAATGCCACTGCAACACGTGTCCCTAAGCTGAGCGCTCAATGAGCCAATTAGGGCATGACACGTGTCACTCAATGATAGAAAGGGAAAAACGGGCTTCAAGCCCATAACCTTAGAAATCGTAAAACGATGGGAAGCCTATCTACTTAATTAGGTTAAATAACCTAAAAGGCACATGTTCCAATACACTATAAATACTGATCATTTACATCATTTGGGATAGAATTAATATCCAAGTGCAATGATTTCCAAAAATACTCTCTCCTCTCTACTTTAATTTCTCTCTCTAAAATACCTCTTTCTGGTCACTAACTTGATCGTCGGAGGCGAACCTCCGACATATCGGAGGTTCGTTATTTTGCAGGACCAGGCCGTTCGAGTGTTGCATTGCGGATCTGTCTCCGCGAGAAGTACCACCCCCCCTCAGGTACGTACAAAAAACCCCAAAACAACCTTAGTTACTATTTTTCCTTGGTGGAAGCATATGGAAATAAAGGGTCGAAATTCTTCTTTTAACTCCATTATAATACATGCAATTAAAATTAATACAATACCTTTTTTTTTTCAAAGGTAAAGAGAATTACTCTGACAGTACCTTAACCCTCATGGTTTCTTTAGTCCGATATTTGCAAATCGGACACTTTGAGAGTGAGGGGAAAGGGTAAGGGATATCCACCCTCAAAGTGTCTCTAGTGGAGATTGAAATTCCAACCTCAAGGTTGGAAAGTACAATTCTTACCACTAAACCAAGCCTAGCCTAATACAATACTTGCAATTAAATTAAAGTAAGTATAAATCTTAGAGGAGCAGCTTCTTCTCTTAGCCACGTGTTAATACAAAATACTTCGAACAAGTTTTAACCGAAAATATTAAAAGCGGTGTCGATTAAGCAACAAGAGAGCAGTTAATGTTATTTTATATTTTTATTAATAGGGTCATAGCCTCATAGGTGTCTTGTGGCCTTGTGGGTAAGTGCGTAAGCATAATTAGACGTATTCTTTGTATTGTCTTTAAGTTGTTCTGTAAACTAAAACGTACAATACGTTATTACATAATTATATGTTTCGGCTGATTTACAACTTTATGATTTGATTATAAAATAAGGTTTTCTTTTGATCTTTTATACTTATTGAATACGGTTAAAGGTTTGACTTTGAATGCCAAAAAATACCAAGTGTTTCGGTAAAAACAATGGGACCTTCGGCAGGTCCTTTGGATGAGTGGAGACGAGGCCCAATTCGAGTGATGACTGAATTGGGGATTTCCTGCATAGCTAAACAAACGTAAACTGGCCTGGGGGGTTGTGCCGAGGAAGGCCCCTCCGATGCCGAAGTCAGTACGAGTGTAAAATGGAGAGAGAATGGCTATGCAAGAGTGTTTGTTGCTTGAGGCAATATAAGTGAATGAATGTAAGTGAGGAAAAATGAGAGTATTTATACCTTGCTCCAATTGAATGGAGTGGGCTTGAGGAATCAGTTGGGCTGCCATCTGATTGGGCCCCGCTGACTTTGACTTGGCATATGTGTTAAAGGGTTGGACCTTGCCTATTGGGCTTTGTTTATTTTCATTTGTGGACTGGGCCCAAATATAAGTTATTTGGACCCCAAACAACTTGCCCCCTAGACCCGATTCGTGGGGATAATGGGTCGGGTTTTCAGCTGCCGAGAGATTTGGAGGGAAATAAATGAAAATATTTTGAATTTTGTTTGAGGAATTTGGATGGCTTAATAACCGTTAATTTGCACTTAACTAACTTTAATGACAGTTAATCAAGAGTAATGGGGAAGTGGAGAGAATTTAATGGGAAGTTTAATTTTGGCGGTTGCACTTAAGTGAGAAGAATTTGAGTAGCCACGAATTGAAATAGTGCTTAGTGGGTGGTTAATACCTATTTAATTCCGGAAACTGAATCCCAAAACATACTCAAGAGTGTTTTGAATTCCCTTAATCTTCATTTCGCTACTCAAAATCCAATCGTCTCCCAAACTCGCGCAACGCCTTAATTTTTCTTTCGCTGTTTTCTTGCAATCCGAAGCCCTAAACTCAAAATCCGATTCTCCAAACTTGCAGATCGGCGAATTCCGAGTCTGAAGAAGGTAATTTTCTAGCAATTCGCTTCGGTTTTCTTTGCTTTTCGAAATATTTTTCCTTTTTCCCCTTTTTCGCAATTTTCGAACCTCCGCCCAACTGAAAAATGTCTGGCGACCGCGGAAAAGAGCCCATTAGGCCTGAGTCGAGTGTCGAGGAGGAAGAGGAGGAAGTGCCGCAGCTAATTGTGAGGCGGAATCGTCCTTTGGCGATGATGCCACCTTTTAGCGGCCAAAACCCTAATGCCCAACTTAAGTCTACCCATTCAATTTATTTATTTCAACTTTTAATCTTGTTTTAAGACCCGACAAACTAATACCACTTTGTAACACCCCCAAATCTCCCTCTACGGAATATGTAGAAAATACGTATAAATACCGTAGAGATAGACTTGGGCGTATTACCGTCGCGTGATAACGCAAGGCTCATACTTTGATAATACTTTTGCAGCGGAAATTCTTTATTCTTATTAATAAAACTTTAAATAAACTTGTTCATAAATTGTGACACAAAAACGACTCCAACTTTTCCTAAGCTAGTTGAAATTCCCGTGGACTCCCGTATGCATTAATCAACTTCCACCTGAAACATTCACCTGCTTACCATAAATGGTAAACAGGGCAAAGCCAAAACAAAAGCACGTATTAGCAATTATGCTAAGTAGGTTATGTGTAAGATAAGTAAAACATAATTTAAATCATTTAAGTTTAACTCAAAGAATTCCAATTCCATACTCATGTAAGAGCTTTTCCAATTCAATGCTTTCAAGACAAGTTTAAAACTCAATCGATTACATTCCAAAACCAATTCCTCACTAAGTGTGCACACCCCCCAAGTGGTTTACTTTATGAACAAAGGCCAATCTTGAGGAAAGGCTAGGTCATGCAAAGTCCATAGCTTTCTCTAATCCATTCCCTAAGTGGGATTCATAACCATATCGATTGATTGCTTAAAAGCACCTTTTAAAAATCCGTTATACTTGGACATCAATAAACTTGTAAATCATTTTTAATCCAATCCCTTTTAATAATTTTAATCGCAATTCAAAGCCTCTTTGACTAACCAAAATCATTAATTTCAAGCCATCATAAAACACAATTTCATATAGTAAAACATAATTTCATACGGCACATAATTTCATAAGAACTATATTAAAACATAATTTCATAGTCAACTTTCGAAGGTATCAAACCACATAACGTACCTTAATTCCGAATATCAATTAACACTTCACACTTTCACAGTTCAATCACGAATACACCTTGCAATTAACATAACCATACGGTTATCACAACATTTTTAGACATAAACCCAAATCTAATGTGCATGGACTATAAAACTCTTTTAAAAATAATACTTTAATATAAAATTATAACTGTGAAATAGGTAATTATATTTTAGAAAACTAACCATGAAGAAAATAAAGGAATAGGATTAAAGGAAATTGAATTTGCGTTGAAAAGGATAGGCAGAACTTGCAGAGGTCATAACTCCTTTTATATAACTCCAAATTGGGTGATTCTTAGCCTAACCTCAATTATTTTTCAAGAGGAATAATTTTCTGTGAAATAGAAAAATCCAAAAACTGACCAGAAGTGCCCGAAAATTGGCTCCAAAGATATACGGGCAGATTTTCTTTTAGAAAAGAGGAAAAGAAAAATAGGAAGAGTTTGAGGAAAACGAAGAGTAAAAGAAAAGAAGGGAATTGAGTTTTTGGTGTGAAGAATATGAGAGGTATGAGGGTGTATTTATAGGTGTTTAGGTGATGAGTTTATAGCAATTTAGGATTGTATAATTTATGGAAATTTAAAGAATAGAAAATAGGGTTTTAAATGTATGGAAGGATATTAGATTTTATTTTATCATGAAATTTTGTTTGGTAGGTTTTGAGCTTGGAGTGCAAGTATAGAATAGGATCAAATAATTTATAGATTTAAGAATAGAAATAAGGAAATTTAAAGGATTTTATTTTTAATAAAATAAATTAAAAATCCTTTAGAAAATTCATGAGTGGCCGAAAATATTGAGCTAAATATTGTTCAATATTTTCGGTCCTCTTATGTTAGTTTAGGGATTTTGTAAAATAATTTATTTGCCTAAAATTAATAATCCAATAAATATTATTTTGTGAAAATTAATACTTGAAAGAATAAAATCAGATTTTTATTAAATAATTGGGGTGGCCGAAAATTTGACTTATAATAATTAATTAAATCATATTTTTATTATATAAAATTTGAAAATTAATTCTTTAAAAATATATTTCATGAAAATAATTAATTTGGAAAGATATTAAAACAATTTAGATTTTTATTCTATGAAAACCGAAAATAAAATTTAATTAATCTACCGAATTAATATAATTTCGATTTAGCTATTTAATTTTGAGAAATCAAAAAAACTATTTATAACATAAGTATAAAATAGTTTCATTTATTGGATTATCCAATTTAATTAGTTTTGTAAAATAATGATTTAGGCGCCAAAATTTAAATATCATTTTGGCTCCAAAACTAAAATACTCTTTAGGAAAATAATTAATTTAGATAATACGTCAAAAATACGAGACTAAAATACTCTTTAATTTAGAAAATACCTTTCAAAAATACGGGGTATTACACCGCCACTTCAAGTGGCGCTGGCTTGAGGGTAGTGCCCTTGTCCAGCCGTCCACCTAAGGATTCAGCTGCGGCCAGTACTTCTGGCCGAAGCGCGGCTTCGGCATCCAGGCCGTTGACTCCGAAGAACAGGAGTGGACTTCGATCCAGGATAACGAGGGCATTATGAGGGCTTCGCCCTATTCTTGGTGGATCGAGAACGACGCCCAGTACCACTTCGCCGAACAACTCGAGATATATTACGGCATCATGGAAGAGGATAGGTACTGGTGCAAAATGCCTGTTGCTGATGACAGGATTCATCGGCCCCCACCTAGGTACATTGGGGTCTACACCCGGCAATTGCAAAACGGGCTTCGATTTCTTGTCCACTCTTTCGTCATCAAATTGTTGAACGGATACAACATATCCTTGTCTCAGCTGACCCCTTTGAGTGTCAGAAGGATCATGACCTATCTTTGGGTCTGTTTATTTTTTGGATTTGAACCGAGCGTTCACTGTTTTCGGTGCATTCACAAACTTGCGCCGAACACCCAATCTAGTCGATTTCATGGCCTAGGGTGGTGGCAGATAGAAGATGAGAAGGGATTTCTCACATCTTACCCGAACGACACATCGGATAAAAATTGGAGAGGGCAGTGGATCTGGATCCGAGTACCCTCTGATGAAGCTCATCCGAATTATTTTGGGGCTCCCCGCTTCCTGAGAAAACCAGACCCCAGAATGTCAAGCATCGGCCCTGATGAGTTCAATGAACTTAATCATCGCCAAATGGAGTTATTTGGCCGAAATAAAATGACTGTTATTGGCCGAATGGCCAACATGCCGAGCACTTGGTTGCCCTGTTTTCATTACATCTTCCAGGAGAAGATGCTCGCTGTCGTCGGCCTCAGCCGAAGAAACCAAGGCGATAAGGGGAATTCGGCTGGGGCCGAAGTCTTTTAATGCTTTTATCCTTTTTGTTGCTTGCTGACTTGCGAACTTTACTTTTTTCAGCTGAACTCATCTTCGTTTTCTTTTAACTTTTCAGAGTTGTACGAAGCGAACTCGGGAATTGATTATGAAGTGCTCGGGATTAGCGACGAGAGGGAACCACTCACTAATACGCCGAAGATAACAGAGGTTAAAGATCGGCCACTTGCCCTCCAACCGAGGAAACTTGAAATTGTCAGCGCCTTAGAGTATCAAAGTCAGAAGGCCTGGCATCAAAAGATTGACCTTTTCTTCCTTCACTTGGCTGAAGAAGTTGCAGCTGCTGAAGCTGCTTCTACTTCGCAAACCGAAGCAGGGCCCTCTGCCTCAGCTGCTGAGGCAGGAAGAAAGGAAGCAAATAAGGAAGAAGCCCACAACGACGAGTATCTTCTAGATAATACGGTGAGTTTCCCACTGCACTTTCAATTTGCGAGAAATTCTACGATTTTTCTGAGTGTGTAGCTTCAGCTTAAGTACGCATGCTATACCCAGATTTCTTAACTTGTAGGAATTGTTGCCGAGTATAAATCTTCAGCTGTGAGACCTGTGTGTATACTTTATGCGTGTTTTTTTTTTTTACTCACACATGTATCTTCCCCCCTGCTATCTCTTCTGCTTCAATCCGACGAAGAGGAAGTAGAGAGAGAGGATTTAGCCGAAGCCTTCCCTGTCCCCGAATCTGCGGCCAAAGAGACTATGGCTGGTGGCAAGAGAAGGATCCTTGTCCGTACAGGATAGTTTACGACGCCAGAGCCACCTGCCAAAAATCCTCGGCATGAAGAGGTCCGAGAAGAAGAAGAAGCGAGGGAAGTCACCTCTCCGTCTCGGGAAGTACTTATCGAAGTTGTTGAGCTGAAGACCCCTCCTTCACCTCCTCCTTGTGACTCTGGGATGTTCTCAGAGAATATCCAGTAAGAGGTTGATGCGCTGAATATCCACGCCGAGGATGCTGCTACTGTTGAGGTCGAAACGTAGATGGCTGAATTCGAGGAGCCTAAAAATGAAGAAGTACCCTCTGTCTCTGCTGCGGATTCATTCAAGACTTTTCAGTCTTCTGATATGGTCTTCGGTTCAACGCCCTTGGTCTCCATTCCAAAACATGCTCGGGCCTTGTTCGAGTCCAAGCGTGATACAGCCAGCGTTCATTTCGGCCATCTGGCCAATTTATCGGCGCTGGATAAGGCTAGGGCTTGGATTGCGGGCGCCGCTGCCGGGGCTGCCGAGCCTCTTGATAAGGTGCCGAATCCCTTCCTAGAGAACCAGAGGCTGCTGATGCAGGTGAGTTCCAGCACAGAATTTTCTCTAGGTTTCTCTTTCTTTGTATATATCATTTTATATATGTATATTTTTTGAGAAATTTTTTCTAAGTGTTAGGCCTCGGCTAATATCCGATTTTGCTGACTGGTTGATATTTTACAGGTTGTTCATAATCACTTCCTAGCTGTGGAAATTAATGATGAGTTGCAGTCCAAAGCCGACAAGGCCGAAGAAGCTGAAAGTCTGGCTCGGCTAGTCGAGCTGAAGCAGCTTAAGGCTGAAGAGGAGACCTCGACTACGAAGCTGGAGATGCAAAGGATGGACGAGAATTTCCGCTCCTTTTGCCGAGGCCTGGAACAGACTGTGTTTCCATGGCTGGATGAAGGCCATGCTCTCATCCAAGAATACGAGGCTGACAGTATTGCCGATTTCAAAGCCCGTATTGAAGATAGGGTGAAGAGAGAGTTTGAGACTCGGCGCCTCCAAGCTTCAGACTATGAGAGCCAGATTGTCCATATCAAAATTGCAGCTAAGGACAAGCAATCTGAGCTCGAAGCTGAGGTCTAGAAGCTGAAGGATGCGCTAGAAGCTGAGAAGAAGATATCCTCCAAGGCCTCATCTGATCTCGCTGCTGCTGAGGAATTGCTGAAAACCAGGATCTATACTGAGGCAGAATATGCTGAAGGATATGAAAATGGTTGGAAGGTTGCTCGGCGACTGGCCTTCCATCTTAAGCCTAAAATTAATTGGGATCAGGCTGAGGCTTGGTCAATGGATCCAGAAGATGCTCACATGCATGAATCCAGTCTAGCCGAGGTAGCATTCCTGGCTCGGCAAGCTGAGGATGAGGAAAGAGAGGAAGAAGCTACGAAAGAGCTGAATGCCGCCCATCCTGCTTCCTCTTCAGCCGATGATGAGGCTCTGGCTTCCCCGAACAACGTTCCCAAGGATGCTGAAGCATAGGAATTCGGGCAGTCGTCTACTGAGTCCTGCGGATCAATATGCACTTAACTTGTAAACGCCGCATCAGCTTTTGCCTGTTCTCTTTTTGTTTCAGCCCGCCTATGTACAAACTATTTTAACTGTTTTTGTGTACTTTCGGCAGCTGTGTTTTCCGCTATGTGGGCGGCTGCCGACTTTGAATTTTTTGTTAAACATTCTGAACCTTGATATTTATAGTTTTAACTCAACATTCATAGCTCTAATTTTTATGAATGGATGAAGTAGGATTTCAGCTCTTATCCTTTTGCCTGTTTGAGTAGCTTTGAACTTTATTGCTTTTTCCTGAATTTCTTCAAAATTTGGCTAAGTACAAAGCTTCGGCATGGAAATACTTAGCTGAGAATTTTTCTTATTCCTTTATGCCTTGCCTATTTTGCTCGGATTTTGCCTGAAATCTCCCACCTGAAATTTCCCAAGTATCGAGCCTCGGCTTGGAGCTTGATGGGCAAGTACCTCTTGCCCCCCCCCCCAGAATTATGGAGACGAGGTCTTCAAAGTTCTGAGTTTATTGCCTTCTTTCCTTCGGCAACTTAACAGTTTGAACACTTATGTTTGTTTCTTATGTTCAGTCTGGTTTTAATTCATCCGAGGTACTGACTATCTGGGACACAATGCCAGGGCGATGACCATCCTAAGTACAAGGCATCATTATGCAATACTTCGGAGGTGTAATCATCACCCGAAATTGACTTGCCGAAGCACAGGGCATCATTATGCAATGCTTCAGGCCTTTATCAATTCCTATTTTCGGCTATGCCTTAGATGAGCCTATGTCCTCTTTGCCAAGAGCAACAAATCCGTCTGAGGTACAGTGCATCATTATGCAATACCTCGAGTTTCTATTTGTTTCCCCCATATTGGCAGGTCCTTCGGGTTGCCGAAGTACAGTGCATCACTATGCAATACTTCAGACAGCACCGGGTGCAAAACCTTGAATTTTTCAAAAACGATGAAGACATAAATAACGAAGACATAATAAAAACTTTGACTAATGGCGGCTCAAAGGCCTTTCATTGATTTGAAGAAGACGTACTTACATAGATTTTTCTCCCACATTGGGCTTTTACACATGAAATTTCCTAAGTACATCAGCATTCCAGTGGTTTTTCAATTCGGTTCCATCTAACTGCCGAAGTCGATAAGTTCCTGGCTGGAGCTCGTCGTATATATCATAAGGCCCTTCCCAATTAGCCGAGAGTTTTCCATGGATGCGACTTTTCTGGACAGTGGCAGCATTCCGAAGAACAAGGTCCCCAACTTTAAGGAGCCTTGCCTGGACTCTTCGGTTATAAAACTTGCTGATTCTTTGTTTGTATGCTGCCATTCTGTCTCTTGCCGAATCTCGAATTTCGTCTAGGAAATCGAGGGATTCTTTCATGAGATGCTCATTTTCTTCGGCTGTGAACTGGTTTACTCGAAGACTTTCTGAACCAATTTCCACTGGTAAGACGGCTTCGGATCCATACACCAATTCAAAAGGTGAATGTCCCGTCGCCTCTTTCTCGGTTGTCCGAAGTGGCCATAGAGTTCCGGGAAGTTCCCCTATCCACTTAGACTTTTGATCCTCAACTCTCTTTCTGAGAGCATTGAGTATTTGCTTATTTGCGGCTTCGACTTGGCCATTACTTTGGGGATGACAAACTGCCGAATACGCCAATTTTATTCCAAACTGATAAGTGTACCGCTTCAGCGGCAGATTATCGAATTGCCTTCCGTGATCAAAGACAAACACCTTCGGAATGCCGAAGCGGGTGATGATATTCTGCCAGATAAACTTCTTGACAGTTTGCTCAGTTATGCTTAAAGCTGCTTCGGCCTCAATCCATTTGCTGAAATAGTCAATGCCGACTATTAGCCACTTTTTCTGGTAAGGAGCTTCAGGAAAAGGTCCCAAGATATCCAATCCCCGTTGAGCAAAGGGGAGAGGAGCTAGGATTGGCAGAAGGTCTCGCGACGGCCGATGGATGACTGGTGCGAATTTTTGGCATTTTTCACATTTTCTCACCAGCTCCTTGGCGTCCATAATCATGGTTGGCCAATAGTATCCTTCCCTTAATGCTTTGTGGGCCAGGGTCCTTCCCCCGATGTGGTTTCCGCAGATGCCGAAGTGAATCTCCCGAAGGATATAATCTGCATCTATTGGACCTACACACTTCAGCAATGGGGCTGAGAAGGATTTTTTCAGAAGTTCCCTGTTATAAACGATGAACCTTGAACCGATTCTTTTCGGTTTTGCGGCCAAAACTCTGTCTTCGGGAAGTTATCCCTGAAGTTTATAAGCGAGGATGGTATCCATCCAGCTCGGTTCGACCCCAACACATAGGACCTCATCTTCTTGGTCGATGCTTCTGTTTTGGCGCACTTCCACATATACAAATCGGTTCAACTCTGTGAGAGATGAACTTGCAAGTTTGGAGAGTGCATCGGCTTGAGCATTTTGACCCCTCGGGATTAGCTCAATTTCGAAAGTTCTCAGCTTTGCCATAACTTTTTTTATTTTGGCGAGGTAGGAGATCATGGAGGGTTCCTTAGCTTCATATTTGCCTCGGATCTGATTGGCGACTAGCTGAGAGTCTGTCTTCAAAAAGACATGTTCGGCTTCGAGGGCTATATACAACTCTAAGCCAGCAACTGCTTCTTCATATTCGGCTTCGTTATTGGAGGCCTTGAATGAAAATTTCAGTGCATACTCGAAGTTTTTGCCTTCGGGAGAGGTGATAACTACCCCTGCCCCCGAACCATTCACGGTGGCTGAGCCATCCGTGAATACAGTCCAGATCTTCTTTCCTTCGTCGAGTGTTTCCTGATAGGAACATTCGGCCAGGAAATTTGCTAAGGCTTGGGCCTTAATGGCTGCCCTCGGCTGATAGCTTATGCTGAACTCAGTGAGCTTGAAGGCCCACTTTGTTAGTCTGCCTGACTTTTCAACCTTGCCGAGGACTTTTTCCAGCGGTTGATCTGTCAAGACCACTATCTGATGTGAGTCAAAATAAGGCCTTAACTTCCGAGCCGATACTACCACTGCATATGCAACTTTTTCGAGCAAGGGGTAGCGCGTTTCGGCGTCGGTCAACGTATGAATGACGAAGTAGATCGGTTGCTGGACCCTTTCTTCTTCTTTCAGCAGCACCGCACTAACAGTGGCAGGGCTAACTGCCACGTATAAGTACAAGACTTCTCCTTCAGCTGATCTTGCCAGCGTTAAGAGATTGGCCAGGTGCTCTCGGAGCTGCTGGAAGGCTACCTTCTGCTCTTCTTCCTATATGAGCTCTTTAGATTTTGGATGTTTTAGCGCTTTGAAGAAGAGCAACCCTTTTTCCGAGGCTTTCGAGATGAACCTCAACAGGGCAGCCATCCTCCCAGTGAGACGCTGAACGTCCCTCTTTGTTTTCGGCTCGGGAAGGTCAATAGCTGCTTGAACTTTGGCGGGATTAGCATCAATCCCCCTTTTGCTGACCATGAAACCAAGGAATTTCTCTGACTTCACGCCGAAGACACATTTCTTCGGATTTAGCTTCATTTGATACTTTCTCAGAGTGGCGAACGTCTCGGCTAGGTCTGCAACATGGTCTTTTACCTCTTTGCTCTTGACGATGGAATCGTCAACATAGACTTCCATGTTACGACCCTTTTTTTCGGCGAACACTTGGTCCACCAACCTCTGATATGTCGCTCCGGCATTTTTCAAGTCGAAGGGCATCATCTTGTAGTTATACACCCCGACACTTGTTACGAATGTCGTTTTTTCTCTGTCGTCCGGGTGCATGAAGATCTGATGGTACCCAGAAAATACGTCCATGAAACTAAGCAGAGCATGGCCGCTTGTCGATTCGACTAATTAATCGATTCTCGGCATGGGATAGAAGTCATTCGGGCAGGCCCTATTTAGGTCCGTGAAGTCAACGCACATTCTCTAGGTGCCATTATCCTTCTGAACCATCATCACATTCGCCGGCCATTCAGGATATTGGCAAGGCTCAATGAACCCTGTGTCCAGAAGTTTTTTTACTTCGGCTGCGATGTCTTGGTTCTTTTGAGCGGAGTAATTCCACTTCTTTTGTTTAATTGACCGACATGTGGGGTCGACATTAAGCTTGTAAAAAATGAGGTTCGGATCAATTCCCGGCATGTCAGCTGCTGAGAACGCAAACACATCTCAGTTGTCCCGAAGGAGTTGGATTAATTCAACCCAGACGTTCGAATCGAGCCCTTGTCCGATGCTGACACATTTTTCGGTATCTCCTTCAGTCAACGGTATTGATTCAGTTTGTTCATCTGACTCCATTGCTTTGGAGACAGGCTCTTCAGGATCGGGCCTATTGTCAATATCAGCAGACCTCCCTTTCTTCGGCTAATCTTCTTCTGAATCTTTCGACCTAGCCGAAGAACTAGCCTTTCTAGTCTCCAAAGATGTTCTTTTTCTTGGAGACCCCTAAGCCGAAGCACTTAGGCCCTTCGGCCTTTTGGTACCTCGCTCTTTTTCTTTCTCTTTTTCTTCCTCGTCATTGCGGCGACTCTTGGATGGTTTGAGAAAATTGCATTCTCGGACCTCTCTTTGGCTGCCCAAGATTTTTTCGGAGCGTCCTTCGTCTGAAATGTAGATCATTGTTTGACGATACGTCGAGGAAACTTCCTTAACGTCATGGATGAGGGGTCTCCCCATAATGACGTTGTACACTGATGGGGCGTCAATGACCAAGAATTCGGCCATGATGCTTCGCCATGCTTGGTCTTGGCCGAGGCTGACGGGAAGAAGAATTCTTCCCGCATGGATATGAAGAAGATCCGTTGAATCCAGTTACCGGATAGGGAACTGGATTTTTAGGTGCCTGCTCTCCAACTTCAACTGGTCGAATGCCTTTCGGAAAAGTATATTCGCCCCACTACCACCGTCTACCAGTGTCCGATAGATGTTGTGGTTTGCAATGCTCGTCATGATAACCAATGGGTCATCATGGGGGTATACTACCACCCTGCACTCTTCGAATGTGAACATCATGTTCGGCACCGGAGACTGTGGCTTTCGAATTCGGCATGATGAATCTGATGGGTCAGCCCCCTCAGATGGCGCTTCAGTGCATTCTGAGAAATACCCCCGAAAATGGTTAGGATGTCATGATTTCCCCCCTCAGGAGGTTTGTCCCTTTTCCGGTGGTAATCCAGATCCTGCCGAGAATCTCTCCCAGCTTTCTTTTCTTCGCGGCGCTCCGCGACATATTTCTTTAAATACCCTTTCTGGACCAGTTCTTCAATCTGGTCCTTCAGGTGAAGGCAGTCCTCGGTGCGATTTCCACGGGATTCGTGGAACTCGCACCAATTATCCTTCCCTTTCTTCTGATGCCAAGAAGGAGGCGGTTTCGGTTTTTTGAATCTTCCCTCCTCCCTCGTCGCACTAAAGATCTTAGTACGTGGTAAGGTGAGAGGGGTGTACGATTCAAACTTTCCCAGATAGGGAGCCTTATCCTTCTTCGGCTCTGTGGTCGAGGGAGGTTCTTAGGCCTTTGCCTTCCCTTTCCTCGACCCTGGAACTTCGGCTTGCTGCTCTTTTGGCTTCGCAAGCCCTGTTTGAGATTGCAGCTTGGCCTTGTTCCATTCCTCGGCCCGGATGAATTTATCCGAAGCATCGAGGGCTTCTTCCAAGGTCTGCGGAGGATGCATGACCATGAAATCCAGAAATTTTCCAACTTGCAAGCCATTCCGTAGTGCGAATACGACTAGGCTTTGGTCCAGGCTTGTGATTTTGGACGACTCGTTGCTGAAGAGAGTCAAGTAATCTCGGAGACTTTCGTCTTCCGCTTGCTGCAGGCCCATAAGCTCTGCAGTAGTTTTCTCTCGGCGGTTAGCCGTGGAAAACTTGTTCTTGAACTTGTTGGCAAGATCACTCCAGCCTGTTATAGAGCCTTCCTTCAGCCCTTTGGTGATCCATGACTGGGCAACACCTTTCAAGGTTGTAGGGAAGTATTTGCACCAGGTAGCTTCAGACCTGGGGTTAAGGTACATATGCCCCTCGTAAGAGGCTATGTGGTCCTTCGGATTCGAAGTACCATCGTAAGTGATATGTGCCGGAATTTTAACTGTCGGCACATGTTCCTCCAGTATCCACCTCTGGAAGGGTGAACTGGTAAGAACCATCAAGGCCTTTCCCCTCTGCCTTTCTGAAGGAACCTCGCTTCTCCCTCTTAGAGAGGTGGAAGTGAGGGGTCCCTCCGCGTGGCAGCTCTGGGCGAGAGCCTTCGGGATAGGTGAGACGACTGTGAATGTCCTTCTCCCTCTCCCCTAGGCGTTCGTAAACGCTTCGGCGGGAAGCGTTGTGGCTATTCAGGACGTCCTTTGGGCTCCGAATTGGGGAATTTTCCAAGTGACTGGAGTTCCATCGTCGCTCTCGTCCTAACCTGGCCAGGCTTTTGGCTCCTACGCTTCCCCCCTTCCTAGGAGAGTGGAATTCGTCCTTCCCCTTCCGAAGCCAGTTTCCTTTTCCGGCTTTCCGGCTTCGGCGGGGGCGAAGGAGGAGTAGAATGCACGGATGGGAGGCATCCACCCAGGGCTTTCATGAACTCCATGCAGACAGCCATCGCCCTCGCCACCTCTTCATTCGAAGGCACAGTGGGTGGGGTAGATTTTGGCTGTGAATGAGAATGTCTGCTCGGCTGAGAGCTCTCAGGCCGGGCCTCGCTTTCTCGCGGTGAGTCGGCGTTCCGACGCTTCTGTCGAGGAGGAGACCCCCCAGACAGTTCCTCTCTTCCCGGAGAACGTGGGATCCCCGAGACTGAGGCAGATGGTGCCCTGTCTGTCCTCACCGTGATTAGGCCCATCTTTTTTGCTTTTTTGGAGTTTTTTCCACTCTTAGTCATTTCTTGCGTTGGCTAAAATTGGTATGAGATTTTTGGCTGAATTTTTGTAAGATCCCCACAGACGGCGCCAAATTATTTCGGTAAAAACAATGGGACCTTCGGCAGGTCCTTCGGATGAGTGGGGACGAGGCCCAATTCGAGTGATGACCGAATTGGGGATATCCTGCACAGCTAAACAAACGTAAACTGGCCTCGGGGGTTGTGCCGAGGAAGGCCCCTCTGATGCCGAAGTCAGTACGAGTGTAAATTGGAGAGAGAATGGCTATGCAAGAGTGTTTGTTGCTTGAGGAAATATAAGTGAATGAATGTAAGTGAGGCAAAATGAGAGTATTTATACCTTGCTCCAATTGAATGGAGTGGTCTTGAGGAATCAGTTGGGCTCCGCTGACTTTGACTTGGCATATGTGTTAAAGGGTTGGACCTTGCCTATTGGGCTTTATTTATTTTCATTTGTGGACTGGGCCCAAATATAAGTTATTTGGACCCCAAACACCAAGTAAGTGAATTTATGCGGAGTACAAATTCTGATAATCTGGAAGGATCGTTTGCTAGGTTGATTATCGTCCAAGCGATCTTGAGTCTTGACTTATTAAGTGTCAAAAAAATTTAAATACAAATTCTTAAATATACTTGATTCACATTAATTTATAGTGAACCGCTATTATTAGGAACACTATGTTTGCATTGAATTTTTTTTTAAATGAATGTGTTTCAACTGGTCAATATAAATAATGAAGGTCACTATGTTTAACATAGTATCGGTTGACATATATGTATTTTAGCTTCACAATAATATTAAAGGTCACACGAGTTTAATAAATAAAGATCACTATGTTAAAATTAGGGTTACTATGTTCAATACAACGTTATTTGCATGCGTATAAGTCTACAATAATATTATTGTGAACCAGGTCCACACAAGTTTTTTCCAATTTTAAAAATAACTATGAAAAGTTAACTAATCAAACATGCTATAATTAAAGTTTATTACAGATTTCAGAGTAAATATTAAAGTACAACTATATTAATTAAGAAACAATGCAAACACAGAAAAGAAATTAAAGTGCAGTACTCTCTCCATCTTTTGCTTGTCTCTATTCTTTTGGTGTCTTGACTTATCTGCCTCATTTACCCACTCATTCATATTTTTCACTTAAAAATTCAATGCAAACATGATTATATCCTTATAGGAGAAGTAAATAGGGACGGATGAAGTATATAAAACGAGTTACTCGTACATTCTTATATATGATTCGGCCTAGCTATTAAGTCATGATATAGCTAGACTCCAACATTTGATTGTTGTTTATTGCACCCATTTGCATTCTGCATGCATTTTATCAGGCCAAGACATCATGGACACGGATGTTTGGTGAGCTGCATACGGAGCCTGCTCATATAGGCTTTCTCCATTCCATTGCAACATCATCTGCATGGAAATATAGTGGTGATGCATGCATGTGGCTAATTATGCATTTTATTTTTATTTTTTTGACTTCCGGTAAAAAAAAAAAAAAAAAAAATTGGATTTCTGGTAATTGTTGTATTTATTGTAGCTTTGGAAACCAAAAAGGTAGGTGGAAATGGGGCTATATTATACATGATCGACTATTAAATTTATTTAATATATTTGGGCCCACGTATATAATAATGAAGAAGATAGCAAGTAAGAGATGATTACCATATAGAGCTTCAAGGATTTGATGTACTGAGCTGCATCATCAAGGATGGTTGCATGGTCTCTCTACAAGTAAAATTGTACGCACATAGTAGTATAAATCAACACATTAATATTTAGACAGTACACGCCTAGCATGCAACAGGCCAGCTTGGCCAGTAGAGATGCGTATATTATTCAGTATACTTCGTATATTATACATAGAGGCGGGGCTATAAATGCTAACACCGGAAATGGCCAAGTACAATTTTGTTAAATTGGGCCTAAAATCATTTCTTTAAGGAAAAATATTTTACTTAATTATAAATTTTATGATAAAATTGAAGAATAGATTATTAATTAACAAGTTATCTCTTTACTTTGTATAAGTAAATTTCAAAAAATGGGACCCTTTTATAGTTATTTCACTTAGGGGCCCTGTACTATCGACCACCCTACACATGCTCGGAACCACCCCTGATTATACGCATATATTAATATACAACATACATTCGTCAGATGCATGTGTCTTAATCTACGATTTTATGATACCTACTTCTTCCGTGCTACTATAGCACTAACATTATTTAAACTATGGCTCACTTAATTGATAAGTTGCAATGGAAATGAATTTGTACATTATAAATATGTATATATGCACGAGAAATCAAAATTCATTCTCATGGGCACTAAAGGTCATTTTATATCATCTATCAAATATTCAAATGGGCCATTAAATTAAAATTGTTCGAAGCAGTGTCACTAGTGTGCAGTGATGATATATAAAACACTAATTTCAGGCTTCATTAACAAATAAACAATGATAAGTGAATGGCCGAAAGATTTCATGATAACAAGATCGATTTAACGATATTTCACACGTGTTACCTTATGAGAGTGTGGAACTAGATTCTGCAAGGCATGTAGCTTCTCAATCATTAGCTTTTGCCTTCTTTGTTTGTCAGTTCGCTTCTGTTGATCACAACATGCAATTTGGCCAATTAAGAAAAGTGTACTCGCTCTTTGCATTATATAGGGTAATTAGAATGGTTGAACAAAAAAAAAATAGAAAATTGAGAGAGAGAATAAAATGTTGTGGTCAGACTTTGGTTTATATATGACCTGACCCATTAATAATCCCAAAATAGAAAGCCCTATATAAATTTAAAATAATGCAAAATTAAAAAGAATTTGATTACTTCAAATAACCACATAAAATTTTGATTGAATTATTGTCCGTTAATATAGTAACAGGACAAATAAGTTATCTTTCAGGATTCCCTTCCCCCCCCCCCCAAGAAAAAATGCAGGTTAGAAAAGTTGAAGGATGATTAACACATATATATTCCATATCTTTATTTATTAGACTACTCTACATATTGTGGATTGCATTTATGATGGAACCTGCAGAGCAAATATTTGTTAGATTTGTTGTCCTACTTCATACTAACATATGTAGCCCAATTCATTCAATAATTACAAGTGAAATTTAACAACATCTAATGTACTTGATCATTTTATTATAACAAAATAAAATAATATAATCTCATACGGAGTATATCACACACATTCATCCACGGTACATGTTTATTAGTGAAAAACTATTATATTTTTTTGAATTGAAAAAGAAAAATAGATTAATGTTTATTTAATTTCCTTGTGCACTTACTCACCTTGGACACCTTCCTTGTTGGACCACGGTGAACTTGTATAAATGAGCATGTCTGTTCAAGCTCCACGACTTCTTTTTCCTTTGATTTGTTAACATCCACAGCATCCAACTCCAATCTCTACACCCAATTTAACTAATTAAACCCAGATGGAAATCACCTAATTGTATAAAAATAATAAAATATCTTAAATTATTAGGGAGTACCTTTTTTTTTTTATCTTTTGTCAAAAATTCTTTACCATCAACATACACCTTTTCACTCTAAAAGTAAAAACATCCTAACTTTAAAAATAAACGGAATTTTAAAAAAATTATATATATTAAACAAGCAACATACGAAGTTCAAATTAAAAAAAAAAAAAAAAAAAAAAAAAAAAAAAAAAAAAAAAAAAGCTTACATGGTAAATTTCAAACGCAAACCACTTACAAATTTACAATTAATACATGCACATGCATACGTAATGTATTTAAACCTATCAACGTGGAGTTCACAATACATTAAAATTAAAAATCATTAGCTTTTAAGAGGGTTGTTAGCTTGAAAAAATTATTAAGACAATTTTTGGCATAAGATCTAAAATGTCAACCTATATAATAGTGATATATTGATAACAAACATACCTCGTTTGCTAGTATACTCTCATTATCATTGAAGGTTCTATGGGCACTCAAGAGGGGGGGGTGAATTGAGTGTTAAGTAATCGTTGGCAATTTTTGCTTCTTTTCGAATTATGGTTAAGGGACCAGTTGTGCTGGTTCCCTTATGCAGCGGAATATAATAAAGCAATAAAGAACACAACAAATTTAACGAGGTTCAGCCAACTCAGGCCTACGTCCTCCTATCCTAAGTTCTTTATTAATCTACTCCGAAAAACAAAGACAAAAAACACTCTGCTGTTTCCCTACTCCGGGAACCAGCAAACCCCACACTCTACTCCGAGTGTGCTCTCGACTTACACTCGTAAGCCCAATGTGTTTGAACTCACAAACACTCACCCAGCCTTTAACCTCTTTGCCAAAGACTCAATTACAAGATCAAAACTCTCTAATGATCTAACTCTCAAAAGTTAATGTAGAGAAAATATTAAACACTAGATGCTCTTGTATATGATTCAATAATGGATTTAGTGCTTTTGCTCTCAATAATGAAAAACTCCTTTTTTATGCGTGTGAGAGATCTATTCAGATTATTAGCGAATAGATTGTATTTATAGTCTTAGAAAACCGAAACCCTAGTTACCATAAATCATGCCAATAAGATAAACATGATTTAGGTAAGTATTTATCTTTAATTGATTCTATTATAAGATAAAATCAACTCAAGATAATTACTCCTAGTTTTTAGGTATTTAAAGATTATATCACATCTATTTACAGCTGCCAAGATATATTTTCAAAACTGAATTTTCAATAAAAAATCTTTTTATAAAATCTATTTACAGCTGCGATTTTAAAAAGATTTTATAAAAAGTGTTCTATTATAGCTGGTTCCAACCAACTGTTTTCAATAACTTATCTAGGGAAACAGTGTTCTATTATAGCTGGTTCCAACCAACTGTTTTCAACACTTATTAAAACCTGTTTCCCATAGCTGTTTGTCATCATTCAAAACCATCATTCAAAACCTAAGGGACTCAACAAATTCCCCCTTTTTGATGATGACAAACTTTTGAAGTTCCTGAACCTGTGGACATGCTCAAAAAGAAAACCGTCAAAAACTTCAAGGACTCAAGACTCTTTGGAACAAGTCAGTTAGGCCAACTGGTTCCCTAAACAGAAAATAGAAAATACGAAATAAAAAGACTCAAACTGACTCAATCTAAACTAGCTAAACCTTAGGCTTCAACTTCAGACTACTTCCCCCTTTTGGCATCATTAAAAAGTATCCACAAATAAAAGCAATGTGCACAAGTTAATGTGCTTATCCATACAATGGCATCAACCACCATTCAAGCATTATGCTGCAAAAAGAGATTAGTCAAACAGTTCATACCATAGCAGAGTTAGTAGTTCATACAAGCCAACAAAGTTCAACCAAAGAAGCCCAAATCCATCCAAAAAGAAAGTTCATGGAATGGAGAGAAGTAGACAGACCAACAAAATCAGTTATTTTAGAATAAACATGAGGGTGAGGAAACAAGAACAGAAACAGCATCACTCCTCATCATCATTCTCGTTCCCTTCCTCCTCCTCGAACTTTGCAACATCTTCTGTATTATCATCTGATTCCTCTTCATCCTTGTCACCATGCTCTGCTTAAACCAAAATCATTATATTACTAAGCATATTCTTGTGATTCCCCAATCTGTTTCAAAACCACTTCCTGACCTGCTGGTTCCTCTATTTTTTTTTTTTTTTTTTTTTATAAATCATGAGAGATCCGCACTTATTCATAAAGTTCTCCTTGTTGCATAACGAGTACAAGACTAGCATCACATCAATCAAGCAAAGACCTCCACCCTTTTGTGGTGTGAAAGGTTCTTGCTGGTACCCTTTTTCTCTTGGTTTCCGGAAGAGAATTAATGGACTGTTCCTCCTACACCTTCTCAGTGAACTTCTTTAATGAAGATTGAGTTACTCTACTTCGTACCATGGTCTTAACAATGAGTGTCTCCTCATTGTAACCAACAATCTCTATTTCATCCTCTTCACTCTGACTTTTCCGAATTTCCTCCAACTTCGGGCTTAAGGACATTTGAGCTTCCTTCTGATGTTCCCCCTGAGACTGAGCTGGTTCCTTGAGTGAACAGTAACCGAATGAACAATGATGAATTTAAAGCATACGAGAGAGAGAAAGAGAATTTCGAGTGATGATGATTGATGATCTGCACAAAGGGTTAGTGTATATTTTTAACAATGAAGCACAAAGAGAGAAGAAGGAAAGAAAAAAGTTAGTTGAGCCAATAAAAAGCAACTGTAAAGGATATTTTTAAATTGAAATCAAAAATTTGGTAATTATCTTTTACCATAATTATCTCAACCAACTATAAATAAGGCATATGATACGTTTGCCTTTTATATGGGATTAAATAACTGAAATAAGATAAATTCCTTCCAAAAGGAAATATCTTATAGTAATCTTCCGAAAATAAAAGATATTATCGGATGACATATCAGAGCTGGTCTGCTGTTTCCCTTTGCTGGTACCTGTATAGAACCATGTCACGCTGTTTCTGGCAATTCAACCTGATTTCACCTGTTTCTTACAACAATGATTCTCAATCCTTTTGAGATTTTGAACCATCTACACAACACTTGAAAGATATCAACATAAGTATGTACACACACTATACAAGAGAATACCATTCTAACCAATCATTGAAGGAAGTAATTGAAGCCAATACCTAAAATCTAACTAGACCTAAAAGGACTCTTAACCTACAAAAAGACTCTCTACACAAAGGCTTTGTGAAGATATCAGCAATTTGATCTTCACTTTTACAAAACAACATCTCCACCAATCCTTTTTCCACATTGTCTCTTAAAAAATGGTGTCTTATTTCAATGTGTTTTGTCTTGGAGTGTTGCACAGGATTCTTTGAAATATTGATTGCACTAGTGTTATCACAAAAAATAGGAACACTTTTATAAATAACACCAAAATCTTTCAGCTGGTTCCTTATCCACAGTAGCTGGGAACAGCATGAAGCTGCAGCTATATATTCAGACTCTGCTGTGGATAGGGCCACTGAATTTTGCTTTTTAGAACCCCATGAAATTAGACAAGAGCCAAGAAAGTGTGCCATACCTGATGTGCTCTTTCTATCAACTAAGAAACCAGCATAATCTGCATCTGTGTATCCAATAAGATCAATGGTACTGCCTTTGGGGTACCACAATCCCAGATTTGTTGTTCCTACAAGATACCTAAGTATCCTTCTAACAGCCTTCAAGTGAGATTCCTTTGGATTGCTTTGAAACCTAGCACACAAACCAACAGAAAACACAATGTCAGGTCTACTAGCTGTTAGGTAAAGTAGAGAACCTATCATTCCTCTATAAAGAGAAGCTTCAACATCTTTTCCCTTAAGATCAGCATCTAATTTTGTAGATGGGGGAACAGGTGTATCATAAGCTTTGCTGTTCTCCATGCCGAATTTTTTCAGCAACTCTTTTAAGTACTTTTGTTGATGGATCATTATTCCATCATCCATTTGCTTAATCTGCAGCCCTAGGAAGAATCCTAGTTCTCCCATCATGCTCATTTCAAATTCACTCTGCATAAGATTAGCAAATTCATCACATAAAACCTGATTAGTAGCACCAAATAAAATATCATCAACATAAATTTGTACTACAATCAAGTGTTTCCCCCTGGTTCTTATGAACAAGGTCTTGTCTACTGTTCCCCTCTTGTAATCATTTGCCATCAAGAAATTGGACAATCTTTCATACCAAGCCCTCGGAGCTTGTTTCAACCCATATAATGCTTTGTCCAACTTGTACACATGTTGGGGGAACAGTGCATCTTCAAAACCAGGTGGCTGCTCCACATATACTTCTTCCTTTAAATATCCATTGAGGAAGGCAGTCTTTACATCCATCTGAAACAGCTTAAAATTCATGTGAGCAGCATAAGCAATTAAAATCCTAATAGCCTCTAGCCTAGCTACTGGTGCAAACGTCTCATCATAGTCAATTCCTTCTTGTTGATTGTACCCTTGCACCACTAGCCTTGCTTTGTTTCTGACTATAGTACCAAGGTCATCTAACTTGTTTCTAAAGACCCATCTAGTGCCAATGACTGATCTTTCCTTGGGACGGGGAACCAGGTGCCAAACCTGGTTCCTCTGAAACTGATTTAACTCATCTTGCATAGCTAGTACCCAATCAGGATCAGTCAATGCCATTTTATAGTCAGTAGGCTCTACATTAGACAGGAAAGAATAGAAAGCACAAAAGTTTTGAAAAACATTTGTTCTCGTTTGAATCCCCTTATTTATATCACTAATTATTTGATCAGTGGGATGAGAAGATTGATATCTATAACTTTTAAAATTAAGACTGTTTTGTGCTTTCTCATTAAGTTGGGAACCAGCATGTTCATGGATCTCTCCTTCTTCTGAGGAGCCAGGAGGATTCACATTCATGTTGTTTCCTCTATCATTACTTACCTCAGGTTCAGGGGTGGTACCTTCTTCTGTTCCCCCTGAACTCATTACCTGTCTATTATTTGAGGAACCATCAGGACTTGGTTCCCCTTCAGAGTCCTCATTATCTTCATTTTCTTCTCTAGGCACTTCATCATTATCATCTGGTGGAGTATTTGGTAGGCCTAGATCTGCTTGCACTTCATCCGTGGGACCAGTATACTGGTTCCCCGTGAAATCCATCAATCCAATCACTTCATCAGGTTGTACCTGCGCAATCTCAGAAGACATGTTAAATTCATCAAAAATGACATGGACACTCTCCTCAACACGAAGAGTCCTTTTATTAAAGACTCTATATGCTTTGCTGTGAGAAGAGTATCCAAGGAAGATTCCCTCATCACTTCTAGGATCAAATTTATCAAGCTGGTCCTTCCCATTATTATGCACATAACATTTACATCCAAAAATGCGAAAGTATGTAATGTTGGGCTTTCGACCTTTAAGCAGTTCATAGGGAGTCTTATTTAACTTTGGTCTAATGAGACCTCTATTCAATATATAGCAAGCAGTGTCAACAGCTTCTCCCCAAAAACTCTTTGGGAGACCACTCTCAATGAGCATCGTCCTCGCCATCTCCTCAAGAGTTCTATTCTTCCTTTCTACAACACCATTTTGTTGAGGTGTTCTAGGGGCTGAGAAGTTGTGATTAACTCCATGTTCCCTACAATAATCAATAAAGTTAGCATTATCAAATTCAGTACCATGGTCTGATCTTACCGAGACCAGCTTGTGGGTGAGCTGGTTCTCCACTTGTTTCACCAATGTTACCCATTCTTCAAACGTTTCATCCTTTGTGTGTAACATCATTACCCAAGTGTACCTAGAATAATCATCAACCATAACACAGACATATCTATGACCTCTTCGACTTTGTACTCTCATGGGACCACACAAATCAATGTGTACAAGTTCGAAGGGTCTGCTGGTACTCAAAACAGTTTTAGACTTAAAGGAAATTTTGACCTGTTTCCCCCTTACACATTCAGAACAAACTTTATCAGCTTCATACTTAATGTTAGGAAGGCCTACAACTAAGTCACGTGTTTTAAGTTTGTTTAGAAGTGTTAGGCTAGCATGTCCAAACCTCTTATGCCAAATCCATTGATTATTGTCAGAAACAGCTCTCAAACAGATGGACTTGTCTTGAGGGATTTTATCTAAGAAGGTGATGTAAACATCATGCTTCCTGGTTCCCTCACATACAAGTTCTCCTGTTTGTGAGTTAACTATGTGACATAGGTTGGCTTGAAACTCAACTATATTACCTTTGTCACATAATTGAGAAATACTCAAGAGATTATGTTGCAAGCCTTCAACATAATAAACATCATCTATTGCGTTAGAAAGTGTCTTACCAACCTTACCTAAACCAGTGATGGTTCCCTTGCTGTTATCCCCAAAGGTGACACTTCCTCCATCAAAGGCCACTAGTGAAAGGAATTGATCTTTATCCCCGGACATGTGTCTTGAGCAACCACTCTCCAAATACCAATAGGTGTCTCCCTTCACTCTAGCCTGCAAGAGCAAATCAAACATTAGTTTTAGGAACCCAAACATACTTGGGTCCCTTTTCAACAACATTAACATCTTGTTGATCCTTTCTTCTCCACACATATTTTACACCCTTGCTGTTCTTATTAGCACTAATTTTCTTAGCTGGACATTCATGTATCTTATGTCCATTTTTACCACAATGAAAACACACATGCATCTCTTTAGTCATGACATACTTGCCTCGTTGATATTCTTTGATCCAGGTGGTTTCTCTGGGAGACCAGTTAGTCCTGGTTCTCTGTCTAGTATAACCAAGACCAACTTTTCCTCTGTTTCCTCTTGATGAAGTCAGGTAATTTAAGGATTCTTGAGCATTCAATAATTTGTCCACATGTCTATGACTATCATTAAGTTCTTTTTCTCTGGTTTCAAGTGTTTTAGTTAACAATTCGTTTTTCTCTTTAAGAAAATCAAAGTTACTTTTTAAAGCTTCGAATTGTAGATTAAGCTTTGAAACCATAGAGTCAATAGACATGTCAACAACCACTGGTTGCTTGTCCTTTTTCAGTTGATTGATTTCCGCATGCAAATCACAAATATTACTTTCATACTTATCAATCGTATTACTGACATCTACACTGGTACCTGTAGGGGAAACAGTGAACTGTGCAGCTTTAAGTGAAGCAATTTCCTTGTGAGAGTTTTCCAGGTTGTAAGCCAATGTTTCAAAGGCCTTCAACAAGGAAGTTCTAGTACACGAATTTGCTTTACTTATAGCTACTGAAAAATCAAGAGTATCACTAGTGGTTGATAAGTCTCTAGGGAACCAGGAGGTCAGATCCTCTTCACCATCAATTGGTTCAAACGATCTTTCCTTTTCTAGTTCCACTTTACACTTGTCCAATTCAACCTCTAGTTCTGCTACTTGATTTTTTAGTTCATAACAGACTCCTTCTAGATGATCACAACTAGCAATAGCAATATTACATTCACCACGTTTTTCTTTTAATTCTCTTTTGCAAGTTATGTAAGTTTCACTTAGTTTATAGCATTCATCTAGTAAGGAATCAATACAAGCAAGCATATTTTCTCTATCATATTCATGCATATCTTCTCTAATTTGCTCTAAGATTACCTTGCGTTCATGTAGTACATCCTTCTTTGCCATAAAGCATTTGTTGAATGTACTGGTTCCCCCTCTGGTTCCTGGACCAGTGCTGTTTTCCTTGATGTTTGTAAAGGCAGTTAGGCAAACATCTGAGTTGGGTGATCCTTCTTCTTCATCTGACCCTGAGTCAGAGTCTCCCCACATGGAAGCTATCATGGCATTCTTGTATGCTTGTTTATCTCCGGATTTAGACTGTTTGTCATTCCACTTAGGACAATCTCGAATAAGATGTCCTTTTTCTCCACACTTGAAACATCCTGTAGAAGAAGAATTAGAGTTAGATTTTTTATAGTTTTTAAAATGCTTACCTTTGAAATTCTTTCTTTGATCTCGAAGAGATCTCTCAAATCTTTTTTCAATCATGCTAATTTCATCTTCATCATCTTCTACTGTTCCCTTAAGCGCCATGCCTCTTGCTGGTTCCTTCTCAGACTTAGAGTCAATCAGCATCTCATGAGTCATAAGGGAACCAATCAGTTGTTCCAGAGACAAGGTAGACAGATCCTTTGCTTCATATACTGCTGTTACCTTGGCTGTCCATGCATCTGTTAAACTACGCAATAATTTTCTCACAAGATCCTCGTCAGATAAATTTTTACCAAGAGATCTAAGATCATTTACAATAGTCATAAACCTACGAAAGCAATCATTGATTTTTTCATTTTTATTCATGGCAAACAATTCATATTTAGACATGATTAAATCAATTTTAGACCGTTTTACCTCACTGGTTCCCTCAAACGCAAGTTCAAGGGTGTCCCATATCTCCTTAGCACTACTGCAGCCAGATATACGATTTGTTTCGGTCTCACCTATTGCTTGTTGTAGTATTGACATTGCCTTAGCATTCTTCTCCAGCAACTTGTAATCAACAGTGACCAATTCGCTATCTTTCTTGGGAACCTGGTTCCCCTCAACATCTGTCTTGAGAATGATATTTGGACCATTTTTAACTACGAGCCAGCATTCATAATCAATACCCATGATAACATTCTGGATCCTGTTCTTCCACCAAGCATAATTATTTCCATTAAACTTGGGTGACTTGTTGTCATAACCGATTGCACTTAATTCTTGAGTACTCATTCTTAACTCCTCTAGATGTTATTCTTTCGAGAAGCTTAGGCTCTGATACCAATTGAAGGTTCTATGGGCACTCAAGAGGGGGGGTGAATTGAGTGTTAAGTAATCGTTGGCAATTTTTGCTTCTTTTCGAATTATGGTTAAGGGACCAGTTGTGTTGGTTCCCTTATGCAGCGGAATATAATAAAGCAATAAAGAACACAACAAATTTAACGAGGTTCAGCCAACTCAGGCCTACGTCCTCCTATCCTAAGTTCTTTATTAATCTACTCCGAAAAACAAAGACAAAGAACACTCTGCTGTTTCCCTACTCCGGGAACCAGCAAACCCCACACTCTACTCCGAGTGTGCTCTCGACTTACACTCGTAAGCCCAATGTGTTTGAACTCACAAACACTCACCCAGCCTTTAACCTCTTTGCCAAAGACTCAATTACAAGATCAAAACTCTCTAATGATCTAACTCTCAAAAGTTAATGTAGAGAAAATATTAAACACTAGATGCTCTTGTATATGATTCAATAATGGATTTAGTGCTTTTGCTCTCAATAATGAAAAACTCCTTTTTTTATGCGTGTGAGAGATCTATTCAGATTATTAGCGAATAGATTGTATTTATAGTCTTAGAAAACCGAAACCCTAGTTACCATAAATCATGCCAATAAGATAAACATGATTTAGGTAAGTATTTATCTTTAATTGATTCTATTATAAGATAAAATCAACTCAAGATAATTACTCCTAGTTTTTAGGTATTTAAAGATTATATCACATCTATTTACAGCTGCCAAGATATATTTTCAAAACTGAATTTTCAATAAAAAATCTTTTTATAAAATCTTTTTAAAATCGCAGCTCTAATAACCTGATCAGTTAACCTGGTCCCCAGACCTGGTTCCCTGACTTGAACATGTTATGAAATTTGTTCCAATCCTTGTACCAAATTTCACAACGATACTCGATATATTTAAAGCACTTTATATATCCATTAATAAACCATACTACGGAGCATTTACATGAAGATCCTAAAAAGCTCTTTCTTGATGTGGATCTTCCTTCATGTAAACTTCAAGTCTTGAAAACCTTCTTTAGATAACCTCAATTGTAACCAATGGAACTTTCTTCAATCTCTTCGAAAGTCCTATCTGCTTCAAGACTTGGAATCAACTTATATACTGCACATTCAACAAGGTTAATGCACAATATAAAGTAAGTGACTGTTTTTCCGCATAGCAGTCGAGGAAACGGTTCATACTGGTTCCCCACCAGTACATAGCACATTTATCATCTAACTGCTTCCTGTATATAGATAAGTTAGTTCAATAGATAACTCATATAGTCAATAACTTATCTAGGGAAACAGTTTTCTATTATAGCTGGTTCCAACCAACTGTTTTCAACACTTATTAAAACCTGTTCCCCATAGCTGTTTGTCATCATTCAAAACCATCATTCAAAACCTAAGGGACTCAACAATCATCATAAGGTGGTAGCGATGGACGAAATTTATAATCCGAAATAACTTGGACAAGATTATCACTCGGCAACATTATTGGTAAATGACCTCCATTATTATCAATGTTTGTGTAAGCAATAACATGACGATTACCATCAATGTCCTCTTGAACAATGGTGTTCTTTGTAACAATATCTAAGTTTGCCAAAACAGTATTATTCAAATCAGGAGGTGTGGTAATATTAGGAGAAGATGGTGAACACATTAAAAAACTATTGCTACAATTATCCAAAAAACATTCCATGTTTGCTCTCTCTCCCTCTCTTTTTTTTTATAAGAAAACAAATTTGGAACAACTGAATTATATTTTGGTTTGTATTTATAGAATTAAATAATTAAGTCGTTTGTCCAAATACTCCGTACTTGACTTGTGAATAAGTCGGTCCAAGCAACAAAGAACTACTGTAGAAATATGTGTCAGCATTCGGAGGCAGCTATATGATCGACCATATAAAACATGACGATCGAGTTAAAATGTTATTGCGGCAATACTTACCTCGATCTTTGAATTATTTATTTATTTTTTTCTTATTATTACTCCTAATTGCATTGGACTACATTTTCTCTCTTTATCTATAACTCCCTCAAAAAGTCAAAATATTGAACACTCCTCCATATTAGTATGTTACAATTAAAAAAGATAAATTATATTAGAAGCTCCTAGAAAGCAAAAGAAAATATATATATGAATTCTTCTTATAGAGGATGAGATCAAACTCCTTTTACAAGAGTAAAATAAGATCCAAAGATTAGGCCAACTTTAATTTGATTATTCTCTCCAAATTACTATACCTTCATACTCCTAATATTTCTCTCGCTAATCGTGATTGCTCTAATTTTGTATTGTTTTTGCTCTTCCACAAATAAATTACCATCTCCGTTTTATATTATGTGCAACAAAAAACCATAATACGGACTTTTAGGCAAAATTTATTTGTGAATGTTAAATGAAGAAAGAAAGATAGAAATGCACATGATGAGGAGCTAAAGAGAGAGAGAAAAATGACAACTTACAAAAAATAGCATTTGTTGCATATGATATATAACATCCATTTTTAATAAATATTGTACATAACATGAAATAGAGGGAATATAAAAATATCTATTACCGTATAACTCCATTTGCACTTAATTTACTTTGGTTTCATGAATCCCTCATAAGTTTTCCATACGTGCGCAACCACAAGTGTTACATGTAATGCTATACGAATATTATTTTATAATTCACATACGGAGCAATTAGTTTGAGCATGTAAAAGTAGACAAGTAGAGTAGATCTACCAGAGAACCTGATGACTCGAAACTGAGCATGCTGAAAAACTCTACTCGCTTAATAAAATCGGACATGGTTTTGGACTAATTGTATACTCCAACTCATTTAAATAAAACACGAATTGCAACCTTGTGTTCGTTTGTGAGACTATAGACAGCAAAATTGAGTGGCGTTACTCTTTGATTGGTGTAACGCACCGTGTGTTGGTTGCAGAGGACGCGAGCTCGGTTTCAGCATTCATGCAGCCCCACTGTGGTCTTCACATGGGCCTACACAGCTTAGCTAATGGGCCATTGGGCCTTATTGCCAATGAGAGAGGACACGTGGACCTTGTCTTTTCTTGCTGACTCAACAATTAAAGTAGCCAGGATGTTTGTTTTTGGGCCTAGGATTGGGCTGAATTTTGAATGATTGGGTTATTAGAGAGTGTATAGTAGAGGGACATAGTATTACGAGTTTACGACTGTAGTACTGGTTGGGCAAACTTCCATTGAAATAAGTAAGTACAAGTAGTTAATTCTTTGAGTCATGTAATGAGAGATTGAGAGTGCATGTTCTACAATATTAACTTATTTAAATGAGTTTAAATAAGTTTTGATGAGATTGATTCATAACTACATTGAATTTTGATGGATTTAATTTTACAAGAATACGACTTAATTGGTTGAATTGTTATCGATTTTAGTGGATTACAGCCTTAACTTAATAAGGTCAAAGCCTGAGGAATGATGATTGTTGAACCTCTTGGTATTTTGATGATTGACAAACAAACAAACTTTGACTAATGATGTTTGATAGTCTTTGATAGAATGAAAAGATTCAGGCAATAACAATTGACTGTTCCGGAGTAGGAGCAACTGAATTGGAAGCTTCGATATTCGTATGCAAGCTTTCAAGAAGAAGAAGAGCAAATCTCAGTCTTTAGTATTCACTGTAAGCACTAGAGTTTTTATGTGCAGAGAGGAACTCAGTAAGGAGCTAAATGTCTTAACGTAAAATATAAAATCAGTTTTATTCCTTAATTAAAAGATAAAATAAAATCAGTTTTTAAATGGATATATTTTCTGTAAATAAATAAAAGATAAATAATTGTTTAATTAAAAGAAAAGTTTATTGTTTTTAAATACAAAAGAGTGTTGAGTTCCTTTCTGTCATAATCATCTCTAGTGCATTAGGAAGATTCTTGTAATTACATTTTGTAAGTTGGGATTGGGGTTTGAGAGAATTGTAACTAAGAGACTTGAGTGAGTCTGTTAGAGAGTTGTAAGGGTAAAAGAGTCAAGCTACGGTAGAGGGACCGTAGCAGGGATACTTGAGTTCCTAGAGGAACTTGAGTGTAGGCCGAAGCTTCACCTTTGTAAAAGAGTCTGTACATAGTGAAAATATTCGAAAAGCCTATATCGTGTGTTCTCTCTTTTCTTACATTGTTTAATTCCGCAAAAAGTTCACTATTCTCTATATACTACAATTCACCCCCCCCCCTCCTTTCTTGTAGTAGACATCGAACTATCAATGATGACATAAAGACCTAGGAACTACCTAGGACAGAAGCTTGTGAACAAGGTAATTAACTACTAGCAAGTGGCTAGTTGGAAATTAGAAATAAATCAAGGCACTCTACGTTGTTTTACTTATTATAAGGTTGGTGAGAATAGTGACAAGACTGACAACGTATGGGGAAAAACTGGAAAAAGTATAGTGATACTTAATCCTGGGCACCGTGCCGTGCCGGGCCGCCGCGGGCCGTGCCTGGCGGGCCGCGGGCTGGTTCGTGCCGTGCCGGTCGTGCCGGCGGGCCCAGGATTTCGTGCCGTGTCGTGCCGGCCATTTTCACAGGCCAGCCCACGGCACGGCACGGCCCTCGTGCCTGGCGGGCTCGTGCCGGCCACGTGCCGGGCTGCGGGCTGGCCCGCGCGGGCTGATGCAGTTTTCATTTTTTTTTTTTTTTTTTTTTTTTTTTTTTTTTTTTTTTTTTTTTTTTTTTTTTTTTAATGACAACATTATTAATTAATAAGTTTATAATGTATATAAGTTATAAAATTATAATTATAAGTTTTATAAGGTAACTTATAAGTTTATAACTTATAAGTTATAAGTTATTAAGTTATGAATTTTATAATTATAAGTTGAATATTTATGTTTTATAATTTGTATATTCAATATTTATATTTATATATTTACTTTATACTATTACTTTAAAATTTAATGTTTATGATTTATTAGTAATTGGTATAATTTTATTTTTTTTTAATATGAATTTACAAATTGTAACAAAACGGGGAAAAAAGGCAAATTGGACTTTGGATGTGAATAATGCGTACTTTATATTATTATTACTTGAGTTGAGAAAATTGTACAATGATAACAATGATAAAAATCATACAATGATGGTATTAAACAAAAATTGGAAAATGATAAAATTGATATTTTTAAAATCGTACAATATACAATAATTGTCTATTCTTCTTCTCCTTCTTCTTGCTCGTCTTCGTCTTCGTCTTCGTCTTCGCCTTCGCCTTCAAGGTCATCGGCTAGTTGCATAGATTGGGAACTAGCCGAACCCGAACCGGAAGCGGAGGTTCCTTCTTCGTTGTCGTTGTGGTCGTAAGAACGGTCTTGTGAGCGATTTTCCGCATCCAACCAATCTTTGAAACACACGCACATTTCTAGTGTTTCGGGTTTTAGACTTGTTCTTCTATCGTCTAAAACCCTTCCGGATGCGCTGAAAGCTCGTTCGGAGGCGACGGAGGAAACTTGGATAGCAAGAATGTCTCGTGCCATTGCCGCCAAAGTTGGATGCTTCGAGCTTTGTTGTTTCCACCATGCAAGGAGGTCGAGGCTGTTTATCTCATCGTCGTCCATGCCTTTGGTGAAGTCGTAACTCAGGTACATCTGCAACTCCGAGACGTCGCTTTGCGTTCTCCTGATTGATGAATCACCTGAAAACCTTGAAATCAAGTTAGTAGCTTGTGAAAATAAATGTTTGGCCTTCTTACTTACGTTTTTAGATGGTTGGGAAGGCCCTGAGCGAGGAACGGTGCCATATTTGGCTTCATAGACTCTATATAAAGCAAAAAACTGATCCTTCACATTAGTCTTATAGTTTTCTACATCATCGTCAAGAAACATGCATTGAAAGTAAATGTCAACTAACATAAATGTGTTTTCATACTTTTGCCTAGGATCTAATATGGAAGCAAAAATATAAATCAAAGGAATCTGACTATAATATTTACGCCACTTTTTTTCCATTGCTGGAAGATACTGATCATAATCACTTTGATCGCGATGATCAGCGAAAAGTTGGGCGAGTAAGCATGCATTAGAAAGAAAGTTTTGAGCACAAGGATTGTAAACAGTAGAAAAACAATACGTCATGTTATATAATAACTGTAAAAATTGCATATATCTTTCACAGTTATTCCAATCATCATCATACAAAGCATTTTGTGGAAATTTTTGGTTGTAAAATAATGTTAACGGGCCCTTGTACTCAATTGCCTTTGTTAACATGTCATAGGTGGAATTCCACCTAGTTGGGCAATCGGTTCTAATTTTTATTACCCTTATCTTTTGTTGTTTTAGAAAACTCTTCCATTCTTGGTATCTCATGTTAGAGCTATTAATAGACATAATAGCATCTCTGATTTTGCTGTAGTATGGGCCAATTGCCCGAACTCCATCCTGTACACATAAGTTAAGTACATGGCAAACACATCTAGTATGAAGAGCTTCACCGTCTAATAGTACATCGGTTAAGTTTTGTTTGATAAGATTAGTTGTGTATGTCATAGAGGTTGCATTATCAAAAGTCATAGACATCATTTTATCTCGAAGGTTGTATTCGTCTATTGCTTGCATTAAATGGTGAGCAATGTTAATGCCGGTGTGTGGGTATTCCAGCATTTTGAAATGTATTATTCTTTTTTGTAACATCCATTGATCATCTACCCAATGGCAAGTCACACATAAATAGTGATATTTATAACCACTATCCCAAGAATCGGCTGTTAAAGATACTCTACAGTTAAGGTTACTCAATTCGGCTTGTAACCGGACTTTGTACTCTAGGAAATTTTTCATTGCTGCGGAACGAACGGTTTTCCTAGAGATTCTTTTATGTTGGGGTTGTAGTGCTTTGTTAATGTAGGTGTTGACTGCGTCACTTTCCGAGAAAAGAAAAGGTTGTTCGGCGTGTACTATCATTTTTCCTAGTTCATCCCTATCCCTCTCATAGTTGTATGTAAAGCCGTATGGATGGAATTGGGAAATTTTGGGCTGGGTTGGATCACTAGCTGGTTTTGCACAAGCTTTCATGTGTCTAGATAAGTGTCCCGTCCCGTTTTTGGTAACTGCCGTGAATACACTATTACATGTTTTACATTTTGCCCATTGTTCACCATCTTTACTTAGGACAAAATAACGCCATACCTCACTCCTTCGGTTTTTCAAAAGTAGCATCTCAGTTTCGGTTAACCATTCATGATGTGTGTATTGGTTAGTAGGGGGACTAGTGGGAGTGGCAGTAGAAGGGGTAGAACCGGAGGGAATTCGGGTACTTTCTTGGCTACCTTGGCTAGAACAATAGTTTTGTTGATTACCGATATAATTAGGTGGAAATTGGTATGGTGGTAGTGGAAATTGGTTTAGTGGTGGTGCTGGAAATCCCGACGTATTATATGGCTCATAGCCCGGGGGGAAGTAAATGGGGTCATTGGTTTGACTCGTAATTTGGGGGCTCGTTGTATTTGGTGGTTCCCTAGAACTACTACTACGGATAAGTCGGCCTTTCCCCCTAGACCTAGATGATGGGTTGTTCGATGCCATAATTAACAATTAATTTTTTAATAAAAAGTGGTTAACTATAATAATAATAATTAATAACAACAATTTTAACAATAAAAATATCAATAATAATAATTAATAACAACAACTATAACAATAACAATAACAACAAAAATAAATAATAACAACAATTGTAACAATAATAATAATTAATAACAACAATTATAACAACAACAATAACAATTAACAACAATAATAATTAAACAAGATTATTCTAATAATAACAATAAAACAATAATAAATTTAAGATTAGTTTAGATCTTACAACCGTGCTTCAACGCTCCACTAATTACGATTACGAACTTTTTAATTTTTTCCGATATTAGGAAAATAATTAGAGAATTTAAGAGAATAATTAGAGAATTTAAGAAAATAAGGATTATTAGAGATTTAGAGAATATAAGAGATAAGAAGAAGAGATTGTGATTTTGTGATTTGGGAATGAAATGGAGGTGAGTATTTATAGAATTTTTGGCAAAAAACTAGCCGTTTATAGCCGTTTAACTAGCCGTTGGCCCGCGGGCCGTGCCTCGGGCCGTGCCTGCGGGCCAGCACGGCGGGCCTTGCCCGTGCTCGTGCCGGGCCGTGCCTGGGAATTCTCCACCGTGTCCGTGGCACGGCCCGTGGCACGGAAGTCGAACTTCGTGCCGTGCCGTGCTTGACTTCGGGCCGTGCCGGGCTGCTCCGAACGGCGGGCCGTGCCGGGCGGCACGCGGGCCAACCCGGCCCGTGCCCAGGTTTACTCGGTAACAAAATTATGTAATAATATTCCTTTTTTTTTTTTTGTGAGTGTGTGTATTAAGTCACAAAGTTAGAGACATTGAGATTATTTTTTTTTATATTTTTTTTATTTTTATTTTTTTTATATTTTTTTATTTTTTTTTAATTGTCAATGCTTTATGAGTATAATCTATCTATTATTGCAGATAAGATATATATACAGAATATATACTTTGAGAAAATTCATATTCTTCATCTTAAATTATTGATGCAGTAAACGTCACAACTTAAAAGCACTTCTTTGCCCTTCCACTTGGATTTTAAATATTTCCTTACATTGAAAACTACCGTTACCAAAGCCTTAAAGCTACCCTAGCCTACCTAGTAGGTTTTCGCCACCCCTTGCCTTCCATTCCATTGCCTTTAATTTTTACAGGAAAATGAAAGTAAGAGGAAGTTTATGAAAAGAAATATATTAGAAAAGGAATTGAGAATTTAAAAAAAAAGTCTTTTATTTGACAAATTTGCAAAAGGTGTATGTAGTTGAGAGCTATTAATGTTAGTAATTGTGAAGTTGTGAACATGTACCTGTCTTCGTAAAAGTTGATAAACTTAACTTTTGCAAAACTTTTTGCTAACTTCATAGTTGCAATATTCTGCATTCAACTAATAGAGGCGATAGAATCGCATGACACAATTTCAACAATAACTCAAATACTGTATATAAAAAATGCGTATTTGACATCCATCCAAAAAAAAAAAAAAAAAAAAAAAGCGTAATTGACATTTGAATTAATACATATTTGTCAAATGGGCTTATTTAGGATTAACCACTTAAAATTAACTTGGCATATGAGTATATGACCATCAATTTCACATGTGTCTCATGCAAGTTAATTTATAAGTATATTTTTTTGAGAAGGTATTGGGTGCGGATAGCCGTATGCAAATTTGGTGCGCCTGGCTTGGCTGATATATATTACTTGTTGGCTGATATGTTTCATTTGTTGACTGATATGATTTTTATGTTGGCTAATATATTTTTTTGTTGGCTGATATGTTTTTTTTTTTATTATTATTTTTGATATGTTACTTTTGTTGGCTGCTATAAGACATCAGTTGGCTGATATATTTCTTTAATTGGCTGATATCTTTATTTTGTTGGCTGATATATATATATATTTTAATTGTTGGCTTATATGTTTCATTGTATTGGCTGATGTGTTTATTTTGTTGGCTTACTTGTTGTTTTTGTTTGCAGATTTCATCTTTTTGTTAGTTGATATGCTTCACTTGTTAGCGGATATGTTTCTTTTGTTGGCTGATATGTTCCATTTGTTGGCCGATATGTTTCTTGTGTTGACTGATACGTTTTTATTAATATCTCATATGTCCCTAATATTGACTAATATCATACATCAATTGGCTGATATGTACATTTTGATGGTTGATATGCGTTAGTTGTTGGCTAATATGATACTACTATTTAATTCCTTCTTTCTCCTCTTTCCCCCCTTTTCCTCTCTTCCTTTCTCACGCCACCACCCAAAAAGGCAACAATCCACTAACCTCACTCACCCTAACCCACGACCGTAACCAACCAACCACCACCCTAACCTCACGCCACTATCAACCTCTTTAATACTTTGTTTATCGTCAAAGTGAAGCACCGATTCGACGATATGGGTTTCGAACACTGAAATTGAGAGTCCGGCCACCCCTTACCACACCGTTTTTGCTGTCGCTGTTCAAGCCTACGCCAGGTCGCCCCACAAATTCTCAGCCACCCCTTCGCACCACCGCAAATCGAACCCATTGTCTTTCCTCGCTCAATCTGACGCCGCCCAGCCACCACCACCTCTACCTTAAGCTGAAGACACACCACCACCATCACCTCTACATTAAGCCGAAGACGCACCACCACCACCACCTCTACATTAAGCCGAAGACGCACCACCACCACCACCTCTACATTAAGCCGAAGACGCACCACCACCACCACCTCTACATTAAGCCGAAGACGCACCACCACCACCACCTCTAACTTAAGCTGCCGCCGCCGTGCCATTAGCACCTCTAATTGTAAGTTTTTTTGCTTTAATTTGTTTCGATTTAGGGTTATTTCCGACGCCGCTGCGCGAACGAAGTGTTGGGTGCGGACGTCCGCACCTAATAGTTTGCGTATTTTTGTTTCACAACAAAAAAATTCTTAATTTATTAATATTCATGTTAATTACTCTAATTATTTGACTAATTTTAGATTTTTTTTTATTTGTGTCAATTGTGTGGCTACTTGGGGTATCAAGCTAATTGTTTCAATTTTAACTTGTTGGAATTACCCACATGGTGACATGCAATATAAATGGTTTAAAATCGTGAGAAAAGGGTCGTGAAATAATTATACAAGGTGGGAACTGGGAAGTAAGAATTAAAAAACTATTAAGTCACTCCGTATTAATTAGACAAAACACATAACATACACTTTAAAAAATATTATCCTCATATATGGGACGAAGTTGCTTACCTGGTTAATTTCCTTATGCCTTTGAATTTCAAATCCCTGAAAAATGTTACCTGCATCCATTCAAAACAAAGATGATAAAATTTAACATAACATCAAATCGAAACAAAAAACGAAGTCAATCTAAGTTGTGCATCAAGTATTCAACTCATGCTACTCAGTAGGGTTTTCTCAAGTGACTCATTTTGTCATACAGATCTAGGTAAGATTATCATTCGATAACCCGTCAACCCGACATAACTCAACTCGACTCGACCCATATCATCGGTAAAAACCAGCGAGCATGTATGGATTCGGCTGAAATTTCAAAAACACAAACAATCTCCTGGCGGGTCAATTGAATTAGAAATCCCGAATTCCGAACTCAAATTTACAACATCCAGTAAAAGTGTTCCCGCCCCAACAATTGAAATCGCCTTCTTCTTCTTCCCCAACCCCGCTCTTTCCCTCTTTCACATTTTCCATTTCCAAACCCTTCTAAACCCTCTAATCCAAATTCACCCACTTTTTTCTTCCTTCCAATTTCCCCCAATTTTCCATTTTTCCGCGCGAATTTCTACAGTGCTGAACAACACTTTCAATTGTCGCCGTTTTTTCGGATTTTCTCTCTCCAAAGGTCAGTGCCCTAAATCGATTCATCTGTAGTCGTAAATCCTTGTAAATCAGTTTTTTTAGCAATTATATTGATTTTGTTGTATAAATTTGTGATTAGGGTTTAAAAATTCAATCGATTTCATATCTGGGTATTTTCTGGGTATCGCGATTTCATATCTGGGTAGCTTTTGCGTAGTATAAATTAATGGGGGAGGATAAATCTGGAAAGTTACACGATAAGGAGAATCGTCCTGTACTGGGTAATATAACAAATCAACTTGGAAAACGAGGGTTTTCTTTGATTTCTCGTAGTCCGCCTTCTAAATCTAAGAGCAGTAACAGTCAAAATGCGGATGATACTGATAGTGATTCTAATTTCTGGAAGCAAGTTTCTTTGGTTGTCGAGAAATTAGAGAAAGAGAGGAATAGTACTCCGGCAAAATGCCCTAAAATTGTTAATGAAGTCGGGTTATCGCCGTTGAGGGGCGGCAAGACTTACCGATTATTTAATACTTCCGGCGATACTCGAAAGGGTTTGCCTAGTAATGTTGCTAGTGAGTGTAAAGAGATGGCTAGTTCTGCGTTGGATAACATAGATTTGGATGCTGTAAATGTGGGTGAGTTTGTGAAAGAAGGTTGTGTTTCGGAGGTGAAAGCCGGTGAGAGCTCGAAATGTTGTGAGAGGGATTGTGTTGAGGGCGGGAAGGAATGTCAAGGAGAGGAAGTTAGGGAAATTTCTGATTCTGTGGGAATTGATTGTGCTCGTGAAGTGCTAGGTGGTACTGAAGCTGCGAGTGACAATGGTATGAATCCTGGTGCTGAGTGCTTGAAAACTAGTCAATCTGAATCAGTTGTGAGTTCTAGATTGAACGAGACTCAGGAGATGAAAGGATTTGGATTGCAGAGATGCACAGCACTAAAAGAGGATGGTAGTGGTATGCTCAAGCATTGCTCATGCTCATTTTGCACAAAAGGTATGTGCAAGATATTTTTTTGGCCACTGAATGAGATGATTCTATGTAATTACTGGTATTGATTTTGTTATTGCTGTGTTGGATAACAGCTGCTTATATATGGTCTGATCTGCATTATCAGGACGTGAAAGGCCGGATATCAGGTAAACTCCATGCCTGTTTATCTATTACTAACAGTTTGATTGCTTGACACAATAATTTTCAATTACTAACAGTTATAGTTCAATTATTCTCAGTAATGGAGAAAAGTCAGAAGGAAGCAAGCAAGTTGGCTCAAAGATATTCAACAGAAAATGAAATTGGAAGCCACACCCAAGAGAATTTAACTAATGTCACACAAATAGAGGCTGATCTCACGAATCATTGGAGGTCTCTATTTCTTCACATGGAGGATGTGTACATTAATGAAGGCAATCAACTAGTAAGTTTTGTCATACTTTGAAATAATGTCTGAATGCTTATATTAGTTATTTGCACTGCAGAACCGTATGCATTATGTTCTTTCTTATACTCGTATCGTATAACTCTGTTGATCTATTTGTTGCAAGTATATTGACCCACCATTAACAGATTTTGTCATTCTCTTGCAGCAAAACAATTTTCTTGCGTTGAAAGATTTAAGAGAGGACTATAAGATGAATTTAGAGATGATCAATGGAGTGCCATCGGATGTGCAACAATGTTCATCAGATACTTCTGATCGTACGATAGTCTAGGAAGTTTGGTCTCTGCAGGTTTGTCTTGTTCCTTCCCCACATCTCAACTTAGGATTGTTTAATAGCTCAAAGCACATCCCTGCGTGATGTCATTAGCGTCTGTAGTAGCTGTATTAATGTAATACTACAAATTTCTGCCAGTAACACAATTTGCCAAAGGTGATAATGGAAATTGTGTTTCCAGGTTAATGCTCCATCCTTATTTGGGTAATGAATTTGAGTTGAATTGCATTCTTTTTCTCCTTAACCACCCTAATATAGCATGAATCGTGCTGTAAGGATATAGTATAGCACAGATAAATGCTCATGACTTGATTTATGTGAATATTCTTTCAAACATTTTCTGAAAATTCAAGAGTTAGACAATGTGTAGTAAATTCTGCATTGGACCCCCCTTTTGGGACTGAGACTGTTTCTTTCAATTCAAACACTCTTTGTTATATTTGTATTGATGGTGCTCAAACAGTAAAGAAAACTACTGTAAGAGGGAAGGTGTTTCTGGTACTCCTGGTATTGCATGGGCAAGTAGAAAACTCAAGTGTTTCGTTCCTAAGTCGTCTTCCTTTTTTTGTTAATAAGTGACCTTGTATATGCCTTAAATATTAGTGTTTCGTTCCTAAGTCGTCTTCCTTTTTTTGTTAATAAGTGCCCTTGTATATGCCTTAAATATTATGAGTAAAAAAAAAAAAAAGAAAGAAAAAGAAAAAGAAATGTCTTATGGGTTTACACTAACTGTTGCTGTTTGTTTTACTTTGAGTGTTCACTTATTTTCGATGAGAGATTGGTTACAGGGAAAAGTCTCATATCTTATGTAGTACTCATTATTTCCTAGCTTGTTGGATAATAGTTTATTCTTGAAAATTCTGTATCCTGGTGAATCAGCATCAATGACTACTTTGTGTTGATTCACTGATACGTAGTTTTCTTACTGCATTGTCTGCATATGTTCTTGCTGGAGATTGAATTAGGTAGCTATCTAAGCTGAGGTTATGCTCATTTTGGCTCTTCAGCTTTTGTAGGATTGTACCTAGGGATGGGCATGGGTTGTATAATTGTATCTAGTATTACCCAGACTTTTTTTTTTTTTTTTTTTTTTTTTAGACTCTAAAAATACAGTCCCTTAACTCAGTCCTGTGAGTCTCAATTGGACCCAGACCATATAATTTTGGGTGGTTCCAAGTCTTCCAACTGAGTTTGGATCGGGGCCTGGATAGTTTGACCCATGCCCATTTCTATATGTACCTCAATCTCTCATGTAACGTAAAGTCAAAAGTGCAACTGTTAGGATATTCCCTTGAATCATTTTAGCTTTGGACTACAAATCTACAATTGCTTATTGGGCTGAACTTGAATATATTGGGTCCGGATTTTCATTTACAACTCAAAAAAGAATAATTTTGGGTAACTATTAGGGGGTATTTGGTTTGCAGATTTTTGGTAGGAGATGAGTTTGGAATAACTAAAACCATACATAGTGTTCTTTTTTAAGAAGTTTTCAATTTTCTAAACCTATTCTTCAAAGCAACAAGGTATGGGGTTTAAACTTTAAAAATCCAAGCGGAAGGTGAGTATAACTCGTACCAAACTTAAGGTACTTTGTAATGAATAAAAGAAAAAAAACTTATTACTGAACAATTGAACCATAATTAAACTTAAGGTACTGGGTTTTAAATACCAACTCCATATCACCCTATATTCTTTTCTGATTCTAAACCTATACCATTATGTGAATCATACAACCTCTTAAGTAGACTAGTATTTAGCCCGTGCAATGCACAAGTTAAATTTGTTGATGAAATTTTTCTATTGTAAGGTTGTTCTGTTTGTATAAATTACTCTTGGAATGAAAAATTACAAAATGTGTGTAAATACAAATTGCAACGTAGTATTAAAAATGAAATAAGTGTAAACCATCATATCAAACATTTATGGGTATATATATCTAAACTTTATAAAACGATAAAGGTTGACCATTGACGTATAGTCACGACCCTCCTAACATTAGTAGAAAAAACATGCACTTTCATATAAAATTAAAATTAAAGAATAATTTTGATGTCTAGAATTAGAATATTTACTGCATAAGTCACTTTAATTTTAAACAGTAAACTTTTACTCAAAAAAAAATAATAATAACACTGTAAACTTTACAAATAAACCAGAAATTTCCCGTATCAAATTTCCTTAGATGAATTGATGGGAAAGAGAACATGGAAACGAAGGAAATCAAATTTCAAAAGATTTTATCTCAATTAATAAAATTTGATGGGAAAGATACATGAAAACAAAGGAAATTGTAGATAGTAATTGTGATTGGTGATGGTGATGATAGAGGTGTTGATTGGAGGAAAAATAAATGAGTGAAAGATATTTGTTTATTTTATGCTATGATATAACCATACAGTGAAATGAATGAAACATTGAAACTATATATTTGTTGGAACATATTGAAGAAGCGTTTCACTATTTGGAAGGAAAAAAAAACTGAAAGAATTTAAAGATAAACATTGGATGATAAAGCAAGATATTTTTTTAAAAAAAAAGGAAAACAAAAAAGGACACGGCTTTCTATATTTCTTGTAAATTTTCCTGTTATTAAATATTAGTACAGATTTGTCGAATTGGGCTTACGATTGATTAAAGATCGAGTATAATCAATTTCTTTCATTTCATATTAAGTTGCTGTGGTAGATCATTATGCTTATACAAGTCAAATGTGTAATGTTTTTTTCGAGCCATGTTTTTTATTAGATTGCGATTTGATCAAGTTAGTTTTTGACATATCTAATACTTCTATTAGGATAATGTCTAGTACTTTTCTGAAATTTTAAATAAAAAGGTTTTTTTTTTTATTTTTTTATTTTTTTTGTTTAATTTTATTTTATTATTATTACGTCTATAAAAAGGAGAAATAGAAATTACTCTCCCTGCCGTCTTATAATAAAGTAGTAGGTATTAGTGGGAAATGGCTATAACTAGACCTGGTAATCCTGACCCAAACCTGAATGACCCGACCCATGACCCGAAATTGACCCAAAAACATTGACCCGTAATTGACCTGACCCGACCCAAAAATGGAGTTGACCCGATCCTGACCTGACACCCAAATTGACCCGACACGAAATTAACCCGAACAGACCCGATACCCGAAATGTCCCAAACTAAAATTACCTTATAATTGAACTTAAAATGTCTTGTATAAAAAGTAACTCAAATTGTTCATCTTCAACTGTAGCTAAGCTCATAAACTGAATTGATAGTTTTTATTATAACAATAACAAAATATATACTCCGTATAAAATTATTCATTTGAGCTTGATTCACAAATGAAACAACCCGAACATGACCCGACCAAATTTTGACCTGACCCGAATATGATCCGAACATACTTGATGCGAAATTGACCCGACCCAAATATACTCGACTCGAAATTGACCTGATACCCGACCCGAAGTTGATCTAAAACTCGAATTGACCCACCCCATACCTGACCTGAATGTTAGCTGACCCAAAATGATTCGATCCAAAAGTAACCCGACCTGGATGACCCATTTGCCAGGTCTAGCTATGACTAGCTTATCTTAATGATTGTTGGATAGTCTTCTAATACCCGTAACCTATTTGACTTGGCTTTTTCAAGTGATAATATTGAATAATGCTTGTCAACTCCACTTAATATTGGCTGGACAATAATGCTTCATTTTTCATCTTACCAACATCTATACTACTATATGGTGTTGGACGTTAGTTTTTTAATTCATTATTTTTGGGTGGATCATGAATAAATAATCCACAAGTCAACCATTTTATATTTTTATCGGTTGAGGATAATGAGCCAACTATAACATCGCAAATAAAAAGTGCTCACTGTTTAATTTCAATTTTAGTTTATGATCATTACGTAGGATCATTAATTGATTAAGTCTATTCACTTTTCCAATACCCTCTTCTATAAGATAGCATTTTCCTCATTTTAAAAATACATGATGTTTTGAGGTTATATGGAGTAACATACTCTTTATACACTAATAGAGAGTACTTGCTTAAAAGGATATGGAATTATTGACTATTTTTTATCAATATTAGTTTCCTTTTTTCAATTTAAAAACTTTAATTTGGGAACTCCAACTAAATTGAATAATTATAAAATATTGGATTGTATAGCTATTGTAAGAGCATTTTGTTGGAATCATGCTAAGTCCATAATAACCACTCATAATTCATAATAAGTTAATCAAGCTTTCATATTCCATTGTAAATTTGTACTATAATTATTTTAAACTACACTTATTAGGAAAATTGATTATATGACTGCATTTATAGAATTTTTTTTTGTAGATGGCCATAGAATTTAATTGGTTGAATGTGTAAAATTAGAATGATAGTTAGTGTGTTGAAATATAATTTGTGATTTTAGTTAATTATTCACACAATCACACCAACAAATGCATAAATTTATGGGTAATGCTATATGTAGCTCTTTAAACATTAAATACACTCTTGAAAATTGTATAAAATAAAAAATTCATGACAAAAACACGCATAAATTAGTGTAATTAGTATTTATATTTTTATATTTTTCTAATTTTATACGATTTTCTATTGTGTATTTAATGCTTATATATAATCCTAATGACTATGTATAACATTTTGCTAATAATAAATCAAAGAAGGTGAGAAAAGAAAGAAAAGCCGAGTTGACAAAAAGGAAGAGTAATTGTTAAGTAAAGGTGAGAGAATAATTCTCTCTCTCTCCTCTTCCATTCCCTTCCCACGGTTGCGTATGACTATATATAAGAGTATAAGACTGCCTGCTCTTCACCACTCACTACTACTCTCACAAAACAAACCAATAATCAAATCAACAACTTTCTTCATTCTTCTCTTTCTCAAACCCTTAAATTTCTTCAATCTTAATTTGAAATACTTACAAATTTAGCATGGCTACTGCTTTAGATTTCTACAACAATACTACCAACAAACCTCTTCTTTTGGATCCCTTAAAAGAAGAACAAATCAAACTTCAAACACCTTTAAATTCCTCTCTGTTTTACTCTTCATATCCTTTAAACAACAACATTTACTTGTTCAATCAAGAATTTACTCAAATGGGTATTCCTCAAAACCCTTCAATTCAGCTTCCTCCTCCTTCAAGTTCTAATTATAGAGCCAATCATCTTCTTTCTCCTAAGCCAACTTTGATGAAACAAAACAAACCCACAAAATTATACAGGGGTGTAAGACAAAGGCATTGGGGGAAATGGGTTGCGGAGATCAGATTGCCTAAGAACCGAACTCGGCTTTGGCTCGGAACATTCGAAACAGCCGAAGAAGCTGCCCTAGCTTACGACAATGCGGCATATAAGCTTCGAGGAGAGTTTGCTCGTTTAAATTTCCCTCATATTAAGCATCATGGAGCTCATGTAACCACCCAATTTGGTCATTATAAGCCGCTTCACTCTACTGTGAATGCCAAACTTGAAGCTATTTGTCAAAGTTTGGATATTTCCTTAAAACAGGGGAAAACAGAGGAACCCTGTTTTTCCCCTGTTTATTCCTCTGTTTCTTACCAAATTGAAGAGAATGCTTCATCAAGTTCTTCTCAAGTTTTGGTTCCTAAAGCTGAGGTTTTACCAGTGGTTTCGGATGATTCATCTGCGAATTCGTGTTCACCGGAATCCGGCGTTACGTTCATTGATTTTACTGAATCTTCTTGGGATGAATTTAATAGTTTCTCATTGAACAAGTTTCCTTCCTTTGAGATTGATTGGACTAATATTTGATTCTTGCCTTTGATTATTAGTTCTGCAAATTGGGTTTTTGTGACATTTTCAGGGGTGGCAAGTTGTTAATATTGTTGTTATCATGTCATATTGTCAATACACTGTATTAGTATCTTACTTTAAAATTTGGTTAGGTAGAATTTTTTATCTGCTTAATCAAAGCTAAGTTAGGGCTTCATGCTTTTTCATTTTTAGTTCTTGGAAGGCTACTTTAGTTTCATATTGTAAGTTATCTTCTTTATATTAATTAGTACAAATGTTATAATGTAGATCCTGTGTTTTGCTTAATAATATTGTCATTGTGCTAGCTTTTTAAATTACACCAATTTCTTTTATGAGTGTTTTTTTTTTTTTTAACTGGTCACAACATTTTTTCCCCCGGTCAATGATAATATATGGTAATACTATTTTACAAATTTATAATGCACTTAGATAATATATTTAATGACCAAAGGACTAAAATGACAATTATATATATGCATAAAACATAATTATGAAATTTATGACTATTTCAAAATATAATTGAGATTTATAGGTTTTTTATTCCCCCCTAACAATTAATAATTAGATAAAATTTGAAGATTATAATGTACGAAATCTGATTTTTTTCGGAAATTTTGGAATTCGGTGTCAAATACTCATGTGATGGTAGAGGAGACATCTCGTAACTTGGGGTTGTATAATGTTGTTTGGAACTATTACTTAAAGGTCCATTATGACCTAGAGTTAATGAAAGGAGTTGTGCAAGTAACATGATAAATTGACAATTACAAGCAAAAGGAGATGTTCCAACTATGGGTGTTCAAAAACATCGAATCCATTTTATCCGATCTGAAATTTCGGGTATCCGATTCGATTTTAGGATTTCAAATATTTCGGATTGGATATGGATCGAAATTTTTCTGAAACTTTCAACGATCCGATCTGAAAACCCGGTGATCCAATCGGAAAACCCAATTACCCGATTCGAAAATTCGATTTAAAACTCCAAGTATATGAAAATTTCGGATCGGATTCTAATTGCAATTTCTATCCAAAAATTTTGGATATCCGGATTGAATCAAATCCGATATCCGAAACTGAACAACCCTATTTCCAACCACCCAAGGATGTGCAACCCTCAATACCCCGACCTCTTTAATTTCCAAATTCAGAAGAAATCTAAAATTGTCAAAGATTAAAGGTTATAATCTATGCCCCGTTTTAGAGAATTTTCAAGAAATTGAACTAAATGTATATAGGGGATCATAAAAGTTGATTTGGAAACATAGTTTACTCGTTAATAGGTCTATAAAGTCCCAAGAATGTAGTTTCGGAGATTTCGGGATTCGGTATTGAAAACTCAATAATCACTATGACCTTCAATTATTCAGTTTATGAAAAGAAATTTGTACATAATCAGCCAAATTGTTTGCTCAGAGGCGAGGTTGATGGTTCCAACCACCCAAATAGCTTTTTGGGAGTTCGTTAGGTCCATGGGAAGTATCCTGCCCTTTGTCTTTTCAGGTTCAAAAAAGTCAAGTTTCTAAAACTAAAGGTTATAATCCACTGGTTTAGACCACTTTCAGGAAAAAAACAATCAGAATTTGAAAGTAATTTTGTTTTGAAATAAGACAAGGTAAACAATTCAGGCTAAATCATCAATAAGTTTCCTTGAACCTATCACTATTAGAATCCAACAAAATAGGTTTTTGATTGAATCAAACCCAAAGTTATTTGTCAAGAGTTAAAACTTAATTGTATCTAATTTATGAGGCACCCTATAAACTATCTACATGTCTAATTTGTCTCTTCACCATATGAAAAAAAATATACTCCCTCTGTCCTATATTATAATTCTTGTTTTCCTATTTTGCAGAATCAATATGTTGTTCTATTTTTATTTTTGGATAAAATATAAAGACCATTATACCCTCATTTTTTTAACTTTATTCATTGTACTTCTTAAATTACCCATAAAATTTTCACTTGCTTTGTACTTTTTTCCACTTTCTCTCTCTAACTTTTTGTCTATAATTGTAAATTTCACATATTTTTTTTATGTACTGTATTCACTTTCCCATTTCTAATTTTTGTCTATAATTGTACTTTGTACTTTTTTCATGTATTTCATCATGTTTCTCCTCCCATTTCTTAAATACCGTGAAAAAACTCAAACAGAAACTATATATTGGGACGGGGGAAGTACATGTATTATGGAGTATCATAATATCAACAAGGGTAATGCTATATGTAGGCTCTTAGGGCTATGAATAAGCATTTAATATATTTACTAATTTGGTATTAATTTAGAAATGCATGACAAAATCACGCGCAAATTAGTGTAATTAATGTTATATTTTCATTTGTCTTTTTCATTTTTAACTCTTTATATGTAACTCTAAGAGTTATGTATAGCATTTTCCTATAACAATTATATCGGACAAATTAAATGAAATTCAGCATATTTTACTACCCTAAACAATTAAATGCGAATGGGTATACACTATACACTCATACATGTATAAATGAATTGAACCTTTCTTGAACATGCAATGTAACATGCTCATGCTAATATTAGCAAGGGGGGATGTCACTATGGCATCTGTGTAAATTGTAACGCCCAATGCCCTTTAATTACACAATTTTCAAGCATACAATTATACAATACGATCTATGAAAAACAACAAAAACATACGGACTACATTAGGTAGTACACGGTTGAAGATAGAAATAGAATATTACCTTCGTCTCTTATTTATATGCCTACTTTCTTTTTTTGGGGTTCAAAACTATATGCCTATTTCTATTTAAAGAATGTATTTTTTTTTACAATAATCCCTCTTTTTGATGAATTGTCATCAATTTTCTTTTATTTTTTTGTACTTTTGACATCATTTTTCAACACTTTATCTTTCTATCTCTTCAATAATTACCAAGTATCTTTTCTTTCTCTCTATCTCTCTCTAACCCCACATACACATTTTATTTAAGTTCATTAATTCACTTGAAAAATGAAAATAGGCATGTAAATAAGGAACGGGGAGAATAATAATTTATGAAATACGACCTTTTTAAAATCATTAACTTGAAGGTATGGAGATATGATAACATTTGATTCTTTTTCCATATGAAAGAATTATTTATGTTAAATGCTTGGTGTTTTTTCCATGAAATAATCATAGTATCATTATGTTCATAAATGGTTATGAATTGGGTATCAACTAGATGAAACCCGTGCAGTGCACGGTTCGTTTGTAATTTTTTAAATAAAATATTTTACTAAATATATATTTATCTGATAAAGTTTGTGATATTTGCTTGCTTAATTACTACTTAATTTTTTTTAATTATATAATGAATTAGTAATTTTGTTTATCATATTTAGATAAAATTTCTAATGTATAATGATTAATATCTTAATTCACAAAGTTTCATATGTGGCTGGTCACACCGTGTGGTTGGGATTACTTGGCCAGGGGTTACTCGGTTGGTCAAGGGTTACTTAAGCGATTAGGGATTACTCGGACGGTCAGGGGTTACTGGTTCATTGTTTTGGTGTGCCTCAGCTGGCCACACGATATGGTCAGCCACATAGAAAACGTGCTGATTTAATTATTATAATTAATACTTCCTCCATTTTTTTTACTGCATCATAGGGTTTTTGAGGCAAAATTTGGTAGTGGAAAAAAGTAAGAGAGAGAAACGTAAAAATACAAAATTGTCCATGTAATGTAAGATAAAATAAAAAGTAAGTGTGAAAAAGTAAGGGTATGTCGGGTATTTGCAGTGTGAACATAGATATTTTTTATCCTAAAAAGGAAATGATGCAATAATAAGTAAACTTCCCAAAGTAGTAAGTGATGCGATAAAAAAAGAACGGAGGAAGTATAAAATTTTAGATCTAAAATAAATTGCAGTTCTTTTTTTCATTGGCTAAAATATAACATTTTCCTATGTGACGCTCTAAAATATTTTGAAATAATTCTCCTTTATGTAATTTTTGTAAAAAATTATCATAATGTTGGTTCCATTAATCACCAAATAAATCATTTCACTTTATTCATGATAATTGTTTAAAAATAATAATCTTATGTGTCGCTCTGATAATTTTTTATTATAATCCTAAGTAGCGCTTTAAAATAACTAATCTTATGTGGCATGATCCTATTGTAGCATTTTCAAAATATTATTCCTACGTGGCGTTTTTTTAGTATAATCTTATGTAGAGCTTTAAAAAAACTAATCTTACGTGGCATAATCCGATTGTGGCGTTTTAAAAATATTAATCTGACGTGGTGTTCTAATAATTAAAATCCTACGTAGCGCTCTAAAAATTAAAATCCTACGTAGAGCTCTAAAAACTCGAGAAAAAAACTCTCCTTTATATATATACTAGTTTTGTGCCTGGGCAATGCTTGGATTGTTGATAAAAGTTTAGGATAAACTTTTTTGCTTGAATATTTATTAACACGGTCATGTAATTCCTTTTGATAATGCAAGATATTTGACATACGATATCCTATCACTTATTTATAGAATAGTATACTTTTTGTAATTTTGTTTGTAAATAGATATCTATGTTATTATTGACTTGAAATTATTGTTATTGAACTTAAATTATTTTTACTGAACTGAAAGTATTTTTACCAAACCAAAATTATTTTAACTGGTTAAAACTTATTTTTGTTGATTCTCTATTATTTTTTTTACTAAATTAAATATATTATAAATGAATCTTATTTTAAAAAACTTTTTGACACAAACTTTATGATGGAAATAAAACTGAGTTATAGGATATTTATTAAAAGTTATGATTAATTTTGTATATATGAAACATTAGAAGCACAGTGATGATAAAACTATATACAACATTTTTATCTTAAAAAATCTATCCAAAAATCGCTTATTTAGTGTCACATATATGTGTCACAATAATACCTGTATGTCGCCTACGTGGCGCTACACTTGGCGAAAAACTGGAATGTCAAATGTCTCTATCTCGTGGTCTGACTGCGAGACCGACTTTATTTATTAGTGATATATATGATATGATATGAGATATCTTAGATTGTTATGTTCACCATCAAATCAGTGATATAAGAAGATAATTAAAAGATTAAATAACATCAAATTGGCTAAAAACAAGATAATTTTTCCAAAAACGATTATGCTAATATTTTCCTACATGGCTATATATCTACTCATTGCACTGTCACCCCTTGATCTTCACCAGTAACATTTACAAAGTAGAAAGGTGCTAGAACGAGTAGAAACCATCTATAATGACTTGCATACAGTTAGCAAGTATCCGAATGGAACAGCGGAACGTACATGAAATGGGTTTTGTTACCCAAAACTTGTAGACGATGTAAACGGACACTAACTTGCTTACGTGTAACTCTTACAATGGGCTCATTACACATTACAATGGGCTCATAAAACCAAGAAAAATAAAGCCAAAATCCATGTGAGAGATACTAATCAACATGATTGTAGCAAAACACAATTAAATCAGAGCGACACATCATGCTTCAGATCTTGAACCACATCCGAAACCCTTACTTCTAGGAGACCCTACACAATCTCAACTTGAATTCCATTCAAATTGATGAATCTTCAACTTTTCCTTTTTAGGTCATACAATGTGTTAATGCACTCCCCTTATGTGTAACGTTTGATTTTTGGATAGTCTACAAATTGTTATATTTTTGACACTTTGAGGGTAGATAGTGTACTTTTTTTTACGGATTTTAATGTTCATAGTCTAGCTTTTTCAAGTGCATACTAGTATCACATAATACACACTATATGTTAGTATATTTTTCAAATTAATACTTCATATTCAATTTATATAGCCAACTCTATGAATTTATGATTGAGTTTTATCATTTTTCATCTATTACTGTACACGTCTTGCTAGAGTGCCCTAACCTTTGATGAGTTTGTTAAATGTAATAACATTAATTTTCAACATCTATCCTTCATTTTTTCCGTTGAGCTAGCATTTTATGTATTCTATCTAGCAGAAAATCTTGACATTTATATCAAGTACTACTGTTTTTGGTATTAGGAAAAGTAATTTTTTTTCTTTAATACGAGTAACCTGTATTTCGTAGTCTACTTTGCTATCTAATATATTAAGCCTTATAACTTATAATATTGCACATCGGTCACATCCCTTCTTACAAAAATTGTTTGGAGATTTTTTTAAGGAAATTCAATGGAGTATTATAAAATCATATCTTATTATGTCATTTATATAAATGTCTAGATACATACTATGATACAATGATCAATACTTTGGAACATAACGACTTTTAAAATAATTTTTATTGGGTATAAAATTCGTACTTTATACTTGGCTTGTCATCTTCATAAACATAAAAACTAAATTTGTTGCTGTGATGACGATCAAAAGCTAAGAAAGTAGGTCATATGAATATGAAGAAGGCAAAAGCAAGAACTGAATTATTCTTCTATGCGATTAAATACAACTATATAATAAAATTATAATTCATTAATAATAATAGGGTAAAGTTTGGAAGTTGTAAAAGTCAAAGAATCCGAGTTGGAAATTTCCACTTTACAGGTCATGCTGATGTGGCTCTCTTTGTCATTAAATTATGCTAAGCATCTCATCTTTCCATTTTAATTAATTAATTATTAGCATGTAATAAGATGATAACATTTACATTGACAAAAAGCTCTCAACTTCTTCATTTTTAAATATTTAATACTACTTGGAGCTCACGTAACTAGTCATTCGCCAATTAGATTAACTCAAATTATATTAGCCATAGCAGTCATCTTTTATACAGTTATACTAGAGGTTGCTATCCTTTTTGTAGACTTGTCATTATTGTTATAATAGTAAGAGTATAGACAACTAGCTAGTACACTCGTGTCATAATTTAAAGTGTCAAATTTCTTATTTAAGGTGTCCATTACACGTATTGCAAGATTATTAAGTCCTAGCAAATTTGGGTATAATATATGATAGAGTATACAAATCAATTATGGTCTAACTTAAGCTTTGAGTTGAGATGGTCGTTTAATATGGTATCAAAGTCAGCGTGACACAAAGGTCACGGGTTGAAATCTCATCCACCTCTACTTTCAAGTGGAATATTTCGCACTGAGAGTGAGGGGCCCATACCGCATCTACATTTAAAGCCCAAACAACTTTCATGTGAGGGGACATGATAGAATATATAAACCAATCCTAGACTTCAACCATTAGTTTAAACTTTTGGTTGAGATGATCTTTTAACAATATAGATCTTATTTTACAATAATACTGCATCCATGCCTCAATGATCTTTGAAATTACGAGGCTCAATTGTCGTGTCTACAGCTGCAATAAATACACGGTGTCGCATAGAAATTTATCACAATTCACAAAGTGTGCTAAAGGATAAGGAGTAACTGAGGAGCATGGAGTAGACGGTGAACATGTAGAGATAGATGGACTCGGAAAAGAAATAGCATGTGCGACATAATCACGATGCCAACCCGGAGGATGTCGTTGGCGTTGACAACAACCCATATCAAGAGAAGAGGAAGAAGAGAGGCTCGGATCAGCCACAGAGCTGCTATCCGTAGTGCTGGTAGAAGTAGAGATAGCAACTTTAGGTGTCGCGGGTTGGCTGCAGGCAGCACTGGATGGGGCAGTGTGGCTGCGGTCCAGCCTGCTAGTAGCAGTAGCGGACGTTGCAGCAGAGGCAGTGGCAACATGATGAGTGGCGTTTACGCCACTATTTCACCCTTTTTCACTAATGAATTCCCCTCATTTGTCACTTGTTTGTGCCTTCTCTTACCGTTTTTACCTCTGTTTTAGTTACTTTTGTTTTTTCTTGTGTTTTTCCTTTTCTTTTATCTTTTCGTTTTCTTTTTATCTTTTGTTTGTTTGTTTTGATATCTCTTGACACTCGTAGGCGGAATTTAAGTTGCTCAATGGAGTTGAGATTTGCTATTGTGGCTTGGTCCAAGAAGAGGAGATGCCTAAAGGAGAGGGAGCGCAGCACATAGCAGGCCGCGGGCGCGGGTCAAGGTTCTGAGCTGAGCATCAGTTTCTGGAGATGGTTGGGAGAAGGCATGGAAAGGGCGCGGCCTAGGCGGTCGCAGGCGCGACAGATAGTGGCCGCGAGCGCGGCGAGCTGGGTTTTCCCAACTTCGTACCCATAACGGAGAGGGCGCGACAACTTCCTGGAGAGGCCTCTCCTCCACTCGGTTCCCTTGTTATATCAAGGGACTATAAATAGTCCTTGGATTGAAATTACATGACATTCACTATTCCATTGCCATCTAGAATATTTTTTAGAGAGAGAATATCAACATTTTAGAGAGAGAAAATAGCTTAATCTTCAAGTTTCCATTATTGTAATCAAGATCTTTTCAAGCTTCCTTCAAGTTTTCATCTTTTCAATGCAACTAGTCCATGTTTGCTTAATCCTTCAAGTTTAATAGTAGTAATCTCTTTACCCCTTATCTTCTGTTTGGTTTTATTGCTCTTATTATTGTTTATTTCCATAAAGTTCCTTGCTTTTACTTATTTCATTGCTTTTTCTTTGGTTTTGAATCATGTTTGGTTTTGTTAGGATTGAATCCATGTTTAGAGTAGTTGGTATGACTATCTTCTTTCCTCTAGCTTAGATTTCTAGCTAGGGAAGGGGGTGAAAATCATGATTGATTGAGTTTATATTAATGATTGATTGGGTTTTGCCTGGAGTTGATGATTTTGTGCTTATAATGCTTGGAGCTATTGTTGTGCACCTCTAGCCCCAATATTTGAGTTCCAGATTAGACGCATGAGAATGATCTAGTTTAGATTTGATCGATTTCATCGACTTGCTTTGAGTTATTGCATGAGAATGAATTATTTTGAGTAGAGTCTGTACTCCTTGGCGTGAATTCATGATGATTATCATAGTTGTCTTAGTTGATCATGATTGGAACCCCCTCTCTCTAGTGTTTTTGATCATATTTCCCTTAAAATCTTAATTTTTCATCTTTATTTTAGTGATTCTAGTTCAACTCCTTATTTTGCTTGTTTTAATCCTTTTTTGATAGATAGTTTAATCTTAGATATTCACAAAAATAAACCAAAATACCCCTTGTTACTTGCAATAGATTCTTAATTCCACCTTGATTGTGCAATACCCCGTTTCCTTGTGGTTTGACCCTAGCTTGCCACTATCTAGTGTAAACTTGATAGAGTTAGGTTAGGAATATAAATTATTGATTTGATTTAGGATAGTAGACACGACCTATTGTCCGCCGATCACATCATCGGAAGCAGATGCAATAGCAACATTAGGGGAAGATACAGCGGCAGTAGCAGTAGCAATAGGCAGAGCAGTGGCAGCAATAGAGGTAGCAACAATAGCGGTAATAGGTGAAATGGGGGGGTGGGCTGCCACCATGATTGTCCGAAGAACCAAGCTCAAGAGAAGCCTCACCAACCTTTAAAACTAGCTCCAAGTCATCCAAAAAATTAGTATCAACCCCATTATTGTCATGGGACACTTCGTCATTACCCACATTAGAATTATCCGAACCACCATTAATCACAAACGGAAATTCATTCTCATAAAACTTGACATCACGTGAGATAAAGATTTCACCTGTTGCTAAATCATATAACTTCTAACCCTTCTTACCATGAGGGTATATGTCGGTGTTTATGCTCAATCCTGCCATTTTATTATGGATCACCAACACAAGATGTTTGAAATAAAATTCCATGTTTATCAAAGTAGGGAAGCATGTGTTTAAATTCCTACCATTGTCACTCCGAACACACTTCACAGACACATCAAATTGAGTTTTAATCATAGCAAAGAATGAGCAAAAAGAATAATAGACCTCAGTTTTGTCATTCAACAAATATACCCAAACACCCCTAGAAAAATCATCGACAATAGTGAGAAAATAGTGTGCACCACAAGTAGACGGAGTTTTATATGACCCCCCCCACAGATCACAATGTATCATTTCAAAAAATCGACTAGCACGACTATCGCTTATAGGAAAGCTATCCTTGGTTTGTTTAGCTTGAGGACAAATTTCACATGCCTTATGTAAATATTTACTACTAGAACTACCTCTAATAGTAGGAAATAACTTGACAATTCTTTCCGACAGATGCCCCAAACGTCGATGCCACAACTCAAATGTAGAGACCTCTGGACCCGTGACCGCACATACTTTTGGAAGATGCCGAGCTAGTCCATCTATACGTTCACCTCCTCCAATCAGGCTCCCTGAATTTTGATCTTGTATAGCACATAAATAATTAGTGAATCGTACATAACAGTGAGTGTCATCAATCAATTTAGACACCGATATCAAATTGCAATTTAATTTATGAACAAATAAGACGTGTTCAAGAATAATTCCATCTGCCATGAAAATACGACCCTCCTTTGTAGCAACTGCGTGAGCACCATTGGGAAGACCAACTGGGCATGGTAGAATGGATTGAGTATCTTGGAGAGAGGAATCGTCACCCATTACATGATGAGACGCACCCATATCAATAATCCAAGACAAAGAAAAATAATCACCAATCCTCATGTCTGGCGAACAATTGGTGGTGTGAGTAGTGTGGGCTGCTGCCATAGCATGAGCAAGGGCAGCAGCAGGCGGTGCGTTAGCAGCGACAGTAGAAGAAGTAGCGGACAAGGCAACGATGGTAGAGGTAGAAGCGCTCCCTTGGTTGCCGTATTTTTCGAGCCACCAATCGGGGTAGCCATGACCAAAAAGCAAGCGGCATAATCGTGACCAAATCGATGACAGTGGGTACAGTACAAAGTCGACTTATCATGTTGCTTCGATAGAGAATTATCGTACGTCAAATTACTTTGTTGATAATATATAAGTGAAAAAGAACCAACTTGCCTTCATCCACCACTGTTGATCAAGTATTAGAGATCAGAGAAGAGTAATTTTTTTTTTTAGGGTTTAGAAAAAATAATAAAAATTAGGGTTTAACAATTTAGAGGTTCCGATACCATGTCAGGAATTGATTTTCCTTAATTGTATTATTGTATGAGCAAGTATATATATACAACCTAACAAGAGATTTGGGCCGAAAACCTAAGCCCATTAGCTATACACTATAGGCTTAACATGATGTTAACATATAATATATTAATTGCACAAATATTAATAAGAGATTGTGAGTGTAAGAAAGTGAGTAAGTGTATGAAAAAATGTAGATAAAATAAGACATACTTGTAGTACATAAATTTGTGTATATATAATAAAGTAAAAATCGCAAGAATGTTAATATAAATAAGGAAAGAAGAAAATTAAATACAAGTAAACTAATAATGCTACGTATGTTACTCTGTTATAAACATTATAACTAGTATTTATCTCGTATGATGCATGGGTCAAACTTTTAATGAACCTTTTTTTGGTGAAAGATTGCTCTATCATATTGGAAGTGTTTTTGGATTGGATTCAAGGTATGTAGGTAAATACCAAATGTATTATAGTAGTGAAGTGAAGCACAGTAAACATACACCTATATATACCTTATACAGAGAGTTGTAGTATAAATAAAATTTATAGCAATACAATACGGTTGAGTTACGTAAAAGATCTAATATTTATACAATAAATTGAATTGCTACATTAAAGAGCAAGTCGTCACCAATAATAATGATACTTTTCCGTTTTTACATATCTCATATCCCCATGACTTGTAAAGATAATTATATGTAAAATTATATGTTTAAGAATTTTTTAAAAAAACCTCTTACTATTGTTTCTATTCTCGAAGACCAATTGTTCTTGTAATACACACCTGCAATACATAATATAAATAGTTTGGATTTATAAATAATTAAATTTGAAGTATTAAAGCGATTTTACAGCAATTAAGAATATCTAGGGAAAAAAAAAAAACGCAATACCTCTATAGCTCAGGGCATGATACAGGACTGATATATACTCCGTATTTAGTTGCAAATAATAAAGATATATCTCATGTAAGTCCTAAACTAAATTACGAGTAACTAAAATGCATAATACATAAACAATATAGCAAACAGGCCAAACATAATGCCTTAAAACAAATGAAAACTCATCATGATGAATTAGCCTAATAAAACCCAAAAATGAAAAGACGTAGATATATAAGAATTAAGAAGTGTTTGCTTGTTTATCCACTGGCATTAATCCCTGAAAAATCCACTCAATAAGTCTGACATTTAAGCTTTTTTCCACCATAGAAACTATCATTCCAAGTTAAAATTTGTTTGAATTAGTCATCATGGATATGCACCGAAATCTTGGTTCATTGATTTATTTATTTATTTTTTTAAACAAACGGTTCATTAATTTTAATTATTCTTTCTTTAACAAACAAATTAAACCACACACATGAAAACCTCTAAAACTGAAAAAAGCGACTGAATATAAAACTGACGTTAAATTTTGTAATTAAATTAAATTAATAAATGATAAAAATAAGGAATTACCAAGACAAATAATGAGAGGGTTGTCGATAGGAGAGGAGAGAGAAAGATCACTTTCTGAAGACAAAATAGTACCAATATGTGACGACAACAACAAAAGACGACTTGTTGGACTTCAAAACGGATAAAAGAGAAATACAATTGTCTGAAAAATGAAAAAAAGAAAAACCTTTGCAATACATTGTTCTTTAATGCTGCATCACTCAATGCCAATAGTTTTATCAACGGAAACCTTATCAAAAATAAATTAATAAACAAAGAAAATCAGGAATTAGTGCTTCTAAAATTCAAAGGTCATAATTATAAGGACTTGTTACAAAATTAACCAGTGAAATTTTAAAAATTATTTGATATGTTGTATTAAAAAACCCAGTGAGATTTATATAATTGACATTTATGGAGCAGTTCGTGTTTTTGAATTCAATACATTGTTCTTCAATGCTACATCACACAATGTCAATCAGCCATCAAAAGCCAAATTTTTCTTTTTTCATATTTCCTAACACAAAAAAAAAAGAAAAAAAAAATCAAAACCAGAAAAATTAAAAAGCCACAATCAAAATTAAATTTAAGGTAAAATTAGAAAACCTTAAAGGATACATTTTTTTTTTTTAAATGAATTGAGAATAGTTTTACCAACAAAAACCTTACCAAAAATAAACTACTAAACAACAAAATAAGAAATTAGTGCTTATAAAATTCTAAACTAGTGAAAAGGATTATAATCAAACCTTAAATATATGATTGGAGTAGGAAGAACATAAGAAAAATGAAACTCGGACCTTAAATTGAAATGAAGAATAGAAAAACTGAAACTGTTGAAGAGAGGAGATGTACATATAAACTGACGAAGCGTCATGTAAATGAATCTGAAAAAGATTGTTTTTTTTTAAAAAAAAAAAAAAAAAAAAAAAAAAAAAAAAAAAAAAAAACTGCTTACTCACAATATAAAAAAATAAAAAACAAAAAGGATGACGTGGCACCCTAGATTTTCTTTAAGTTCTCTTGCTTTAAAGATTAGTATAGTGGATCAAAATGACAAATACACCCCCTAAGATCATCGTAAATTAAGTTTAACCGATGTTACGAATATACTTCGTATGTTATACTTCGTATTTCCCTCCGTCATTTATAGTGGGCTTTTCATGACACATTAGAACTTGAAATGGGCCATGTAGACTGATTATGGGCTCTCATTTGTGAATAGTATCCAATATGGGCTTTTATATTGCTAACCTACGTACCATGTCCAAACAAAAAGTCTTTTTTTTTTTTTTAATTTGTGTGTAGCTACTAAATCCCAATAATTATTATGTGCACCATAGTGCACCTAGAAATAAGAGCACCACGTCTATATTTTTGAACATTTAGTAAAAAATGTGAACATTTTATAAAAAATGAACATTTAGTAAAAAATATGAATACGTCACAAAAACTGAACATAAACATGCAATTTTATATGTTCATATTTTATAAAGATATGTTCATTTTATATGCATTAAATGTTCAGTTTATATTACAAAACTATTGAATTATTACGAGTCACACAAACTTCTTTCAAAAAATTGATGTTTAATATATTGTGTTATATTTAATATACTACATGTTTAAAGTTTACGATTGTTCAGATTATTTTACTTAATGTTCAAAATTTGCGATTGCTCGGATTTTTTTACTACATATTCAAAAGTCTAGGCGTGGTGCATTGTGATTGTTCGGATGTTTTTACTGAATGTTCAAATTTTGCAATGTTCAAAATTTTTACTAAATGTTCAAAAGTATAGGCGTGGTCCGTTGTGATTGTTCAAATTTTTTTTTATTAAATATTCAAAATTTGCGATGTTCAGATTTTTTTACTAAATATTCAAAATTTGTAATTGTTCAGATTTTTTTTTACTAAATGTTCAAAAATACAGGCATGGTGCACCTAAAAATCTGGAGTTAAGATAACAAATGGGGTCCAACTTTTTGATAAATATTGTGTTTGGGTTCCAACTTTTTTTTACTTTGTGTTTGGGGTCTATGTTAGAAATTCCGGTGAGTTAACCTAAGATAAAAAAAAAGTTAGACCCCTAATCTAATAAATTTAGACCCTTAATGCATTTAATTATAGGAATGGGTGACAAAAACTTTTTTTTTTTTTTTTTGAATAATGATAAAAACATTTTTATTAAACTTAAATCATTGATAATTTTTTTTTTTGTCATTTTAAACGATAAATTATTTTAGTAATACTTGGTAAGTTTTATAATTTATAAAAATAAATGACTTTCATAAAAAAAAATATTAATTAATATCATAATTATTTACAAAATAATTTTTAATTTTTTTTTTGAAAGAAAATAATTTTTAATTTTTTGTTGTACCTGAATTCTCTAGAATAAGGGTGCGATAAAAATCTCCAAAATTTTCCCTAATAACTAGCTATGTCAGTTATGCATTAATTATTGAAATCTAAGTTTATTAAATAAGATTCATATTTTATTATTAAAAATTTAACTCTTAGTATTATTAATTTTACAATTTTAATTAGTGAAAAATAGTCTAAAAAAAATTGTGAATTATAAATTTTTTTATTTATTTTCTTCTAAATTACATTCAATGAAATGAAGCTTGAAATATTAAAGAACTAATTAGCTAAATATGTATTTTAAAAGTGTGCTTACACTACAAAAAAAAAGGTTAAATTATTATTAATAATTAAAAGTATAATATAGGGAATGGTATTACTATAACTAAAAAAAAAAAGAAAGGAAAACTAAAAGGGTCCAAGATTTTCGATTTTTCTAATTGGTTGTTTTTATTTTTATTTTTGTAAAAAAGAAATTTCTTTATTGGTTAACTAGAAGGGTCCAAGTTTTTTTTAACTAAGGGTCTAACTTTTTTACACAATTAATTAAATCTCATCGAAAAAACTATTCTAAATCCCAAACACAAAGTTAAAAAAAAATTAGACCCTAAAACACAATATTTTCCAAAAAGTTGGACCCCTTTTGGGATATTAACTCAAAAATTTGCGACAAAATCCTGAATCCTCCTAGGCTCCTACGCTTTTCTTTGGGCTTTGGACTGGGTCTTTAAATTGATATTAATTTTTTTTATTTTTTTTTTTGTGTAAAGATACTGATTGAATATAATAGAATAGATACCAAGTTCAATGATTTATACACAAATTTTTTTATCAAGTTTTTATTTAGTTAAACATCTTTGCTTTTGAGGGATAGACTAATTTACACCTAGTATCTTCTTTCAAGTATAAGAGAACAATTTTCGTGTGTAGGTTAAGGTTATAAACTTATTACAAAAATTAAATAAGAATGTTTTATGATGACGTGATAAGGTCACAAACTTGTAGACGTTGTAGTGTCTCATAAAGTGGTCTAATATAAGACGGTCTCACATAATAAAACAACATTCAATATAAAAGATTACCTACAAAAAACAAAGTAAATACGGAGTAACATTCCTATAAATTCTCGTCAAAATTTTTATCCCTACTAATAAAACTACGCATATTTAGTAGCTTGTTGTACATTGATTTGTCCATTCACGTCCGGTTAATTTTTGCACTTACGTGTACAGGTACAATCGTTCCCCCATAATCTTAGGTGATGCATAATATAATTTGGCATATTATTTCTCTTTATCGGCAAAACTTAAGATTCTGTTGAACAAAAAAAAAAAATATTGAAAAAAAGAAAAGGTTGAGATATATAAAAGAAGAAATGGGATATGAGTTATCCTAAAGGTTGGGATATACAAAAAGTGATGCAATCAAGTAATGGATATCACATGAGCATCTCGTCAAAGTTGGATTTTCATCATTTCCACCTTTGAATATAACGATAAATAAGACATAACATAATAACTGCACAATTTGAATGAATACATTTAGTAATGTGGTTAATCTTATCGTAAAAGCCAACGCGTGGGATGTGGAATACCATAATGCCAAATTGGAGACGTCGGAAACTCCTTTTACTTGCATCACCAAGGACACCAACTGTTTCTGTTAGAATAGGTTAAAATTTACTTTAAAGATATGGTAATGCCATTCCAAATTGTGCTTTAATTTCTTTATCTTCTACAGTAATAATTTTAATGCTAATAAATACAGATGCTTTTTCTATAATTTGTTTATCTTCGAACAATTACTCTTGTTTTATTTACTAATAATGTAAGCTACTTTTCTCATTTTATATTACCGTATTATTATTTCTAATCTTCATACTATTCTCAAGCGCAATTATGTAATATCATCCCCTAACCCTTCTTTTTGTTATGTTTACTTTTATTTCAATCCCTTTCTTACTTTTGGGTTTATCCGATTGATAAGTGATGCATTAAAAGATAAATAAAGAAATATATCCCTAATCTCATTTATTTTTTTTTAATTAAAAACAATATCCTAAAAAGGCTAAAATGACAGAATGTGATAATAACGTAGAAGCTTTGAGATTGTTAAAAAAAAAAAATCGCCTGCGAGATATGTTAAGTATTAAAGTCAATAGAATAAAATCAATTACATAGGAGCTTACAAATTAAAGTTACAAACAGTGGTATGAAAAATACAGTCTCTCGCATTCAAGATAAACGTATGTCTTGATCATTTAAACAGAAAATTTGTCAAACATTCTTAGTATATCTTTTTTTATTTATGATCGGATTATGTAATCCGCGTGTCTTAATGACTTCTATTTGAACATTTATTTTTTTTATTTGACAAATAAGATATTAATACCGCCTTTATTGCACATTCACATTCATTGCAATATATACATGAGTATCATTTGCGAGACATAAAAAAATTTATTTTTATAATTAATGTAAAACGTAGGTAGTGTATAAAATTTTGATTTGCCAAACATAAAAAGTTAGAATAGATAAATTAGTACTCCGTATTAAAAATTGCGAGTAAGTAGCAAGTTTCTTCATTTGTTAACTTTTTGGTAAAGAGAGCCCCAAATGAAAGCTGTGTGAACAATTGATCTATCTTGGGACTTAGTTAGCATCCCCAAGACATCAATAAATATTCCTCTACTTCACACTTTTTTTTGGACATCTATTCCTCATATGATACTCAGTTTTTTTAAAAAAATATCTACTTCTATCTAGGGATGTCAGTGGGGCGGGTCAAATAGGAGACCCGCTCCATCCCCGCCTCAACGGGGCGGATATGGATCTTGGTTTGGCGGGTGGTGGGGCGGGGATGGGGATGGGGATAAAAACCATACCCGCCATGGGTGATGGGGTGGGGGTGGATTCTAGGTTGTACCCGCCCCATCCCCATCCCGTCCCACCCGCCCTGCTTCGTACCCGCCCCATCCCCACCTACCCCACTTCGTACCCGCCCCATCCCCACCTACCCCACTTCGTACACGCCCCATCCCCACATCCATATATTTTTAAAAACAAAATTATATACTTTTATACTATTTTATAAAAAAAAAAATTATGTAAAATAAAATAGTAAATATAATACTTTGTCATACACTTAATATTATAAACCAAAAAAATGTGTAATATTAACAATAATTTTTTTTTTCTTTTTGCAATCTTTATTAATTATGAAGGATTGTGTATTTGGGAGGCGAGGATTAGGCGGGTCTTAGGTGGGGACTAGGTGGGGGTGGATATCCAAGTGGGGGTTGGGGTGGGGATAGTTTTGGAATTGTACCCGTCGGAGCGGGGATGAGGATGAATTTTAGACCCGCCGCGGGGACGGGGATGAAAATTTTAGGTGGGGATGGGGATGGGGATGGGAAAGCCAACATCCGCCCCGCCCCGCCCCATTGACATCCCTATCATATCACTTATTTTTTTTAATAAACTATTACCCGCACTGTCTATTTTGTATAATTTTCAATTCGCCAATAAATCTCTATTATACAATAGGGGTGTACGGTTAGGAGTTTTTTGAAAAAGCTTTCAACTTTTTGATTATACTTTAAAAAAGCTAATAACTAACTGCTATTTACCAAACACTTTTACACAAACTAATTACAATCAGCTAGTTAAAATATTTAATGCAAACAACTAACAACTTCAAAGCAGCTGTCAATTAACAATTAAAAACTAATTACCAAACTTGATTAATATATTACTCCATTCAACTCACCTTTTTAAAAATATGTGTCGAACAAACCAAATTGCACTTAGAGAAAATAGATTAATTTCGGATTGATTGACAAAATAGAGAAAGAGGATCTAGAGTTGAGCCTAATACGAACCAAGTAAATGACTATCTGGACACGATCTTGTAAGAAGACATTCTTAATCCCATTGTATTAGATCCAAAGAAAAAAAAAATATACAGAGCAAGTAACTACCACAAGAAGATCTAGAAGGCAGTGAAGGGCTATCCAACAGATAACTGACTAAGGCCAACGTGGCTACATGGCCCACCAACAGTATGTTATAAACCGTGGGCCGACGTCTTAGAAATTTGCCGACTATCAAAAGCAAAATTGGACGCGCAATAATCTTCTTTCTTTGTAATGTACCAAACACAAAAATGAGTTGCTGCTCTTAAACTCGTTTTTTGTCGGGTAGTTAACCAACTGTTTTTGACACTTTACTCTCATTGTTTATAGATATGCTTCCACCTTTCACTTGAATATAACCCAATCTTGTCTATTTTTCGCTACACTCTCTGCTTAACAGATGGACATTGCCCAACAAATTTGCCAAAAGACGCTTCTTACATACACCATGAGATGATACCTCCCTTATTACTTCTTACTCCGTCTTATCATAAACTCTGGTTGAGACAAATTTAAAAACATATTTTTAGACTAAAATCCTAGTCCAACCTGAAAAATTACAAGCTCGACCCAATCAAACTTTTGAATACATGTAGTGTCAATCCATCTAAATCCAAAAGTCGATTAATCACCCAGTGAGCTTACTCCCATCAGCTTGTTCCCGATATAACATGCTGGTGAAATTGAACTCGCATCTTTCAAAGTATATATATTAATCCATATTACTAGTAACAAAAGAAGGAAAATAATACTCCAATTAGTACTATAATTATTACGCGTTTCATTCCAAGAAACTTATTTAGCATAATATAATTCAATTTGAGTTGCTTATTATTTTAACTATACTTAAAAAAGTTTCCAATTATATACATTCTTATAATTTTGTCGTGTGAACATGGTCTCTTCCGATACATTGAAGAATGCACCAATCACATATTTGATATTCCTCAAAATCTAAAACTGTCATATGAGCATGTTCCCTTACCAAAACAATTACTTCTCATAAGGGGAAAGGAGAGAGAGACAGTAGTCCACACAGATGGGGGATTCCGCAGAAGAGGTAGACATGAAGATAGTCAATGACCAATATTTTGTGCATCTCCTCAACATGTATGGTCCATCTTCACCCTCACAAGCATACCATATAATAACGCCAACTATTGGCACACCAAGCTAAGTATCCTCCAATTATTTATTACCAACTAGACTCCTTATATGAGTTATATCTAGATAATAACCATTTACGGAGTAAATTTTTGTTCCTATTCTTTACGTTTTGAGTATTATTTGTCACTATTTTGATCAATTATGGCAAGATTTACTAAACTTATTTAGAACCTTTAATAGATTGTATGTGTTTATGGTATGATGAAGAACTGGACAATTACGAATATATAAATAATTTTTTTTTTATTAATAATTTACGTGGTTCGTATATATTATTAATATATTGCAAGAGAAAAATATTACGAGTAAGATTTATCTTTAAAATTAATAAGTGTTTCATAATTTTGCATAAGCTAATTAATAAGGCATAATTTTAATTGTGAATACATGTAATAACCTTAATTTAGTATAATCACATATATACATTAAACGTTCAAAAGAGAGTATACATACAACGTTAAAGTTTAAATAATACAAGTTTATATTAAGAAAGGGAAGAAGTTTATAGGGCGAATTGCAACTACTTTAGAAACGTTACTTGATGAAATCCCATCAATATATTTACTCATAATGGAGTTCGTACGATGTAAAACGTTATTGTTGTATACAGAAGTTGTAGTAGATCGATAATTTAAGGAAAATAATTAAGTAGGGCACTAGGGCATGCAACTGAGAATTGACACGAGGCAAATGAACACATGCGGTGTCGGTGGGGGTCTACCACACAAGGGCTCAATTAAGAGTGAATAAGGAACGAATTGAAGAAGCTGATGCATTCTTCTAGAAAACGACGATCATTTTAAATATAGGTTTAATTTGGGACGATGCATTCTCCCATCTTTTCGTTTGATGCCATAATAATATTAGACTCTAGGTGTTAGGTGTATGTAACTGAATTAACTAACTTTATACGTTAGGTGTATTATTATTATTATTATTATTATTATTATTGTTGTTGTTGTTTTCCCTAGAGAATCAATGCAAGATCATATAATTTATATGGAGTATAATTGAAGTTCGAGTCATGGGAGTCAAGTCCGCTGTACCTTTGAAAATGGTGGGTGCTTGTTTCTTGTTGGTGGACGGACAACATTTCTTAGTATTCCCTAGCTCCCTTGTTCATGACGTAAATATTAATTTTCTCGGCAAGATTTTCATATTATGTCTAAAAAAATAGTTATAAATTAGTTTAAATTGATTTGTTTTGAATTAAGTATAGCTAGTCTAGTCTAGTCTATGAGTTAAATTATCAAATTTCTATTTTAATTTCCGATTTAGTTTTCAACAAGTGAACAACTTTATTCCCTAATCCACGCCATTTAAATTTTCTTTTTCATTAACTAACTAAATGTAAAATTCACATGAAAGTATAAAAAGGATCTAGCTACCAAATTAAAGTAAAGGTCTATTGTAAATGCCCTTTGCTTTCTAGCTTGAGATTCCCTTAAAAAATAATACTGCGGCTTAGAATAGATCATTTGCTCATATAATTGAAGTTATGCACTTATAATGTATGTACAAAAGATATTATGTGTGCCTTTATAATGTACCAAGGATATTCCTTATCAATTTTTATCTTTTCCTTTTTATTTGCGCGCTTTTTTTCAACTCTCAAATTAATTTAGAACCCATGCAATCCTTTGATACCAATAGTTTCAAAAGGAGACTAAAACCACTTACAATTAATTGATTGTAACAGAACTTACAAGATCTTATGCTTACAATCAAAGCACTTTATCCTCTTCCATGCATTATTTAGTATTGCATTTTCTGATTAAAACCTACAATCGTAACTTGACATTATACCAAAAAATTACATACTACGCGGTAATTGGTTTATAAAATTGAAGATAACATGACTTTAGGTATTTCTTTTTTCAAACATACTTCTCAAAGACAAACAATCAGAAACTACATGCTTAAAGCATCTTCTCTACAAAGACTACAAAACTATATAATTCGTAACCAAGTAATTAATAAATGATTAAACATAAAGAGAAGATCTTCAGATTCTCATAATTTTTGTGGATTAAAATAAAAGAAAGCAAAATAATTAAAAGTCTGCAGAAGATACCTCGCTAGGAAAAATATATGGATCACTAATTGAGCGGGTGGCATGTGGAATTTTCTGAACTTGACGGCCACGTAATTTTATAATAGAGAATTTCATGATACCTTTTCTGCTAAGAATCTGTTTAACTAATATAGTACAAGTATATGTTAATATATGATTACAATTAATATGATTGGAGGATCATGTTAATTATTTTACTGTTACCTTATTTAATATTTAACTGTATGTATTTCTCCCTCATCAGTCACTTACGTTATTCATGTGACAGGATCCTTTGCTAGATTTGTAATCAAGATGATTATTGATTAATAGTTAGTTTATAATATATAAGTGGTCGATTTATGGTCTACGTTCTTTAAGAAAAACAAGGGTTTAGATTAGTACGGAGTATAAGTTGATTAAGTTTTTGGCTTAAGAAAGGAAAAGATAATGGCATTAGCACTAATAATAAGGTACGTATTCCTACATAGATTTTGATTCCTTCTACAAACCTATGAAGATTTGGTAATTTCCTTATCATATTATGAATGTATTGAGTGGTGTGAATGTGAGATGATCTATGTAATATGATGTAATGGTAACCAGTTACCATGTCTTTAATTATTAGCTAGATTAATTATTATTGTACGTTATTCTTTTTGGTCTTCAGCTTATTGTTGAAGCAAAAAAAATAAATCAACAATTGCACCACATCAATTAACGATATAATAAGGGCATGCCCTTGGAGATTGATAGAGTATAATACATATTCCTGAGCCTTAATCATCAACTTAAGTTTTTGGTTGAGTTGATCCTTTAACATGGTATTAGAGCCAATGTAACACAAAGGTCACGAGTTTGAATCTCATTCACCCCTCCTTTCAAAAAGTGGAATAATATTAAGCACAAGGTAGTTAGCTTAAGTTTTTGGTTGAGTTGGTCCTTTAACAGAGATAATCATGATTCTTTTAGAAGGGATCTTGCTATTGTACGAGTAATCATTTTCAATAACCTAATCGGGTGGACAATGAAGTTATTCAATTAAGGAGAGAATGTTTATCTATTATACTTCCTCCGTTTCTTTTTATTTGACACGTTTCTTTAGTCACTTCTGCCAATGCACAAATTCAATCATTAATATCTTTAATTATCGATAAGCAAAAATTATAAAAAATTGATATTTTGAAAATATACATTGTGACGAATCTAACAAGATCTCACTTGACTATATTTTTTTCCACATATAAATCACAAAACATGGTCAAAGAAAGGTGTGTGAATAGTGCTAAACTCAAAACGTGTCAACTAATAAAAAACGGAGGTAGTATAATCTTCACGATGTTGAATGTCCCCATAATGATCAACTGGTTGTTGTTACTTCATATCCTATATACTTGTATATCATCATTTTGAATGTCTGGCTTCCTCCTTTTAACTTTTTTAGGTGTCAAGTTTTTTTTTTTTTTTTTTTTTTTTTTTTTTTTTTTTTTTTTTGTTGAAAGTAAGGAATTAATTGAAATCAAGATTAAGTTACATCAAGATCCGCAATTGTTGGAATGCCTAGCGGGAATTGTTCAAGAAAATTGGCTTAATCGTTAATCCCATCCATAGGAACTAATCTAGCAGCGAGGTGTCAAAGTTTGAAAGGGCTTAATTTGAAGATAAATAATACTCCGTATTCTATAGATGTTTTAGTACTGGAACTACTTCAATATGAATATTATTGGACCAATTCATCTAATGTTTTCAAAGGTCGGTCATAGCCATTTTCTTTCTTTCATATTTACAGTGGTGTAAGACTATGTGTAATAGGGTTACAAAATTATAAATTACAATAATTAATAGTGAGGTTTGATTTAATTTATTTTAATTAATGTACAAAAGTATTAAATTAAAGTAATTCTTCTTGTCATATAGTAATATGAGGAAAAGCATCTATGAAACAGTAAGTTTAGTAGCTTGACTGCTTGTTGCCTTGTTGGGGCGACAATGCCTGCTAACCTTAGGAACGAAGCAACTAACGTGGCTAGAGGTTACCTAGAGTAGCCTAGAGGACATACAAAATTACAAAGTTTAAAATTTGAAGACATTATAATACGGTGTAGAAAATTCCAACCGAGGGATGTGCAATTGTGCATGCATCGATGCACGTATAAGTTTTAGTTACCTTGTTAGCTCAAAGTTACTAGTCACATAATCGCATAACATATTATATCCACTTTTGTGCTATTTATCTATACCTCTCCATCCTAAAACGCAAGTTTGACATATAATATGTCGCTATCACGCTATGTGTCATCTCTCCTTGACTCCTTTGCAATATACCATTTGAATCATAGATACAACTTTAAGATTTACATATTACCTTTATTTAATAATATATACAACAATGAGTATTATTTGTGAGACACTAAAAATTTATTTATTATAATTAATATGAAACAGAAGTATTAATATTTTGAAATATAGTAACAAAGTTGCACATTAACAATTGTCAATTTTTACATAATATTTTGAAAATTTACAAAAATTGCTACAAGCATGTTATATTAGTTATTAAATCTTCTTAATCTAATAAAAATAAGCCTAAAGATTAAAATATATAAATAAACTAATCAAAATAAATCTGAGACGGAAGGGATGAACTCTAGGATCTTACCACGGTAAAATAGTAAAATATTAATTATTTTGTGTGTCCGTACACTTCATATCCAAAAGGATGTTAAATTACCACAGTAGCCGCCCTCTTGAATTGGCTGGCATTCGCAATGAGTAAGTGATTAATGCCGAAAGTGGGATTAATATACTAATGGTGGCTCCTAATCAGAGGACAAGCTAGCATTTGTGATTCCTTAGAGGAGGCCTGTGCATATAAACCATAACATAACCAACTTCAATAATTACCCAAAGATCATTATACCTTGTTTTAGGGCAGCTAGGCTAGCTAAACGACATTTGCAACTTGCGGTTATGAGCCTTAATCTAATTATAATAATGTCAAATAGTACTTATATAAGTAGTATTATGAAAAAAATATGGTCTTAAAGTTGAGATTTAGTACTAACTAGGTACCATATTACTTATTAATACTGTACTTATTAACTTTATAATTATTGTGGCTACTTTTCTCATGCTCTCACCACTATCTATCTACCCCCTAAACAGTAGACAATGTTAGTATAAAAAGCAAGTTGTAAACATGGGAGGAGTCCATGATCTACAATAATTATTACCCTATGTATGTACCTTTGTTTGATTAGATTAAGGTTACCTTTATAATACTTCGTATGAACGAACATAATTAATTTTATGAACAATTTGCTCCGTATAATGATTTAATTAGTAATAATTTAATGCCATTTGATACAATTTTATGAACAATTTTTCTTAAATATATATACAAGTATTTTATAATCATTAAAATAAAGCCATTTGATTGATAATGTACATTATCCTCTTAAAGTAAAATTATTAAAGATTAAATTGTTGATTGATTAGACAAGTAATGTGCTTGTATTTGAAATACTTTCTATGGCAAGGAAATAACCGTAAATGTTTGTCTAGAGTCTGATCTTTATTCACAAAATTATATAAATTACGTTTTCCATGGTCCCTACAAATTCTTTTTAGGAATACATTCTTAAAAAAATGAAATTCAAGCAAAAGTTGAGCTTCTCATCCTCTTGAAAATTAAAATTCTGCGAATAATAGTGTGCAGTGGCAATCTGTGTCATAAGGTCAACGAGTGTATTATTTGAATTATTAGAGGATGGATGAAAGAGACGCAAGAAAAAAGTATTCAAGAAATTAAAACTAAATACTTGTTGATTGCTTAGGTTGGCAATTTTTTTTTTATTATTTATTTATTTATTTATTTTCTTTTGATGATAAAATGATAATCTAGCCTAGTTGGTAAAGTAAATAATCTGTAATATTTTTGGAATAACAATATATATGTACTTCAACAACTACTTTTATTCATTTTATTTATTACTTATTTGTACTATTTTTTAATGCGCATTAATTTAAGAAATCAAGTTAAGACTATAACAATATGACAAACTTAATTTGGTTCAAGATAAAACAAAAAAAAAATAGAGAATGTGTAATTTCATTTGTTCAAAACAATGAGGTATGAGCAGATATATAAATTGATTGCATAGTAGTACAGTCTCTACATCTAATCATGCATGCATTGATGCATATGATTCCTTCCCCCCTCCCTCATGCTGCCCTGATGGGGGACTTGTATGGTATAATTTGTATCATTGATTACTCAACCAATTACCAAATTAGATTTGCTTATATTAAAAATAATGTAATACTCTCATCATATTAATTAAAAACGTAGTACTTGTATTGTCTGAACAGTATAAACGCATGTATTTGGTCCACATTTCCATATAGTATAAGAGTATCAAGTAATTGGAAAAATAAGAATAAAAAGAGTAATAAGAAGGAGGGGGTTGTGGTGGGGGCCAAATAATAGAGGGTAGAATGGGAGTGAGTGATGAAGCATGGGAGGCACGTGGGAAGGAAAGAGAGCTATAGAATGTTTGACATGTGTTGACATCCACAAGACTACAGCTGTCCCACGGCTGTTCCTGTGACGGCGGAGCTCTCCCGTTACGGGGACCACGTGGGCCCTCCTCATTTTTCGACTACTGCGGGCCACACCCACACCCCTACCCCAACAGTAACAAATACTTCTATTTTTACTTTGAAGGGCTTCGATTGCTGCCTATAAATGCAACTCCATTTCTTCTCATCTATCTAACCATTTTACTTTCTCTCTCTAGAAAAAATGACGAGGCAAAGAATAGTGTCGAATTCGGAATCGAATCAAATGAATTCATCTTCAACCATACTATCTCAAAAGCCTCCTCCCATTCCTGGTAAATACATTTCCTTACCATTGTGTGATAGGCAACTATTAAAAGACCTCGACATCAATAGTTCCACTTGTTGGATCGATTCTATGAGGGCCTCCTCCCCTACTCACCTCAAATCCACTCCTTCTCTTGGACTCGTAAGTCCTCGATTATTATTATTTTGATACAAAGAGTATATTTTCTTCCGGGAAATTAAATTAATTGTTCTTTTGATTACAGTTGAACCAGCCATCGGCGTTGGACATGTTCGAGCAGATTATAAAGGCGTCCAAAGGGAAACAAATTGTGATGTTTTTGGACTACGATGGAACTCTGTCTCCTATCGTTGAAGACCCTGATCGAGCTTTCATGTCCGATGCTGTATGTTTAAATAATATTTTATTAATTAACACGGCATTATTATTAGAATACAAAATTGAGTTTTCATGATGATATAGATGAGGAGGACAGTGAGAAAGTTGGGTAGATATTTTCCAACGGCAATTGTGAGTGGGAGGTGCCGAGATAAAGTTTACAACTTTGTCAAATTGACTGAGCTGTACTATGCTGGAAGTCACGGCATGGATATCAAAGGCCCCGCTAAAGGCTCCAAACATGTTAAGGTCATTACTTTCTCCACGTCTTTAAATTATTTTACGAGTGTACTCGTATGTATGTATGTATGTAACTATTAATTTCCGCCGAGAAAAGTTTATACTCCCTGTAGTATTAGTATTAATGTGGGTTACTTTTGTTTTGTTTTGCTGTTCAGAAAAGTCAAGCTGTACTATTTCAACCGGCTAGTGAATTCCTACCTATGATCGATGAGGTTAGTTGTAATTTTTTATTTTATTTTATTTATTTTGTTGTTCTTTTATGAGTTTTAAAGGAAGAGAAATATATAATTATTGACATTTTATGACAATGGATAATGTTACAGGTTTATAAGACACTATTGGATAAAACTAAAACCATACTCGGAGCTAAGGTGGAGCACAACAAATTCTGTCTGTCTGTTCATTTTCGTTGTGTGGATGAAAAGGTATGTTCATTTTTAACCCATGATCAAAATAAATATATATATATATATTTCTCATAATAATATACGAAGTATTAATTAATAAGAAACTCGTAAAAGTTGTAATAATTTGATTAATCAAACAATGCAGAAATGGAATGAACTGTCTCATGAAGTAAGGTCAGTGCTCAAGGAATACCCAAAGCTCAAACTCACTCAGGGTCGTAAGGTAAACTAACAATTCAATTCATTGTAGGATGGAGAGAGTATTATTTTATTTTCACTTTAACATCAAGTTGATTGCTTTTTTGGTAAAAAGAATATAAATTTATCTAAAACAAAAAGAAGAAAAGGATTGGGCGAAAAGATCTGATGTTATGTTCTCTAACGTAAAACAGGTGTTGGAGATCCGACCGACCATTAAGTGGGATAAAGGAAAGGCTCTAGAATTTCTTTTGGAATCACTTGGTAAGTTATTTCTGTAAATATCACTATCATTTTTTATTTTTTGTTCTTTACTTTTTATTAAAAAAAAATAACAATATTCTTTTGATATAATTTCATTGGTGTGAAAGAAGCTGACCTTTGTTGGGTAGTTATTTATCACTATCATAATGAGATTTTGTCATTTAACAAAGTCCATTATTATAATTTCTTATTAATTTAATTAATTAATTGATACAGGATTGGCCAATTGCACTGATGTTTTCCCTGTCTATATCGGTGATGATCGCACGGATGAAGATGCATTTAAGGTATCCTATGCTCCTTAATTAATCCTTAATCAACTTTTACACATACTTTATGATCATGTACTAATTAAACTTTTTCGAATGTACTTATTTATAGGTATTGAGAGACCGAGGTCAAGGTTTTGGCATACTCGTCTCTAAGATTGCCAAGGAAACAAATGCGTCTTACTATTTACAAGAACCATCCGAGGTAACTAAATACCCAATTCTAGGCTTTCCTTACTATAACTAATATTCATATCGTTCCATTTGTATTTTACTTCGTATGTACAAAAATTATTAATAAACGCGCTTCTATTTTGGGTGTAGGTGATGAACTTTCTACAACGATTAGTGAAGTGGAGGCGCGTGTCATTGAGAAGGCAGTTTAGGCTATAAAAGCCTTGTGGATTTCTGACCATTTGCCTCTTCCCAACCTGAAAATTGTAAAGAATAGGGAATGAGGATTTGCTATATATGCATTATCCCTTTGCTTAGGATAATTTAGTAGGCACTAAGCAAGATTAAGTAGAAGTTAATTTAAGTTGTATATAAAAAAAAAAGGCCTAAGAAATGAGGGGCCTAAAACTATGATGCATGCATAACTATTGGAAGGAAGGATTAATTAAGCTTGTACATACATAATCAATCTTGTAACTAGAAAGTACTTGCAAGCTGAAGTGTATAAAGCTTTGCTAAGGAATGTAAGTTACAACTTCTTGTCAATTAGTACTAATTTGAAATCTCCTTTTTAATTTGTAAGCATTGGCGCATTGCTATAATTCCCCCAATTGTATTACTGGTAAAGTACTATTTAATGCTCTCTTTGTCAAGTTGCATTCCCCCTTCTTTCTCTTGCAATCACTAATTCAAAGTTTAATTATTTATTATATAGCCATAGTAGCTATTTAGCTAAATTGTTGTGGAACTTTCAGAGTTCAGTTTAGAACTAAAGGGCTCGAAGCAAAATGTCATGATAAATCTTAGTTAGATAATCAATTATAAGCCAACAATAGAGGACAATCTACTGACATATGTAATCTATTAATATTTTAAGAAGTAACTCCTCACTTACAAAAAAAACATTAGTATATTTCGCTAATATAAGACAACACTTACACTCACATGTAATTTGTTTATGGAATATCATCACTCTTCATTTCACTCACATGCGATTCACCTTGTGAAATTTTATAAATAGTTAAATAAGTGTGGATTGTACCTATTGGTTTTTTGAAAATTGGTAAAATGTATGCACACCAAATGGTTTATAAAAAGCATCCAATTGGTTTAATTAATTTGTTTGTTTGTGTGAGTGTAAACTGTCTAAGTGTAACTATGTACGAAATAGTTTGACTAGTTTCTTAATCAAATTGCTTTCTTTCTTACAAATTTTTTTTTGGGGGGTTTAATTTGGACTTGTGAGAGGACTCATCAATCAGTGGACAAGAAGAACTGACATGTTCTGATTCTAAGCAACCTTGCCACTTGTAGTAAGCTCTTTTTTATGGTAAAGTTCCCTAGAGAAATAAGCAAAGGATGAAGATCGAGCAGAGGATAAAAAGGTAAGCTAAAAGTAAGAAGAAGATGAACCAAGGCTACTCCTTCAATTATATAATTGGTAATAAGACAAGTGTTTGATAACATGAAGATAAAAAAGTGTTGAAAAAATGAAGAAAGTGCTTTTGGATGGATAACTGATTTTACTAGGGGAAGGCAACAACCTTGTTCAATGTTCCTCGTAACACTTGCCTTCTTTCAAGAGGACACTCCATCTTAATTTCAATGCATCTTTTATGCTTAATTTCTACTTTGTATTAATTAGAGAGATGCATGGATTTGATTTTACTTTTACTAATATAGATTACATGATTTATATTAATATTAAGCTTCAAAAGGAACTTCAAAAAATTCTTCTTCTTTATGTCTTATTCTTCTAATTTTGAGATTACATTATTTAATTTTATTGCTACTTTTGATACGAGTAGTTTGTTAAAAAGTTGCGATGCACTACCATATACTACATCTTTAATATGAAAGTTAAGATAACTCAAATAATTTTTTTAAGAAAAATTATTACTCTGTTTGTATGATGAAGTAGCAATTTCAACATGTATTCAAATTCTTTACTTCATGTTAGATGGAAATGTCTGTTGTGCACGATTAACAATTTTGTGATACGGTTTAGGTTTAACCATATATGCTTTACAATAATTACAAATCATTAGGGAGGTCGGACTATGTAGAGTAAGCTAGATACAATCATACAAAACTTATTTTTTAAATAAACTTGTGAATACTCACAATCATAATATTCACATGCTAAAGCTTTGTTGGTATAGCATAAATCTTTAATTCCATGATTCAAGAGGTATGTTAACTTGGAAAATGCCCCAAAAAAACAACATATATAAATAGACACTTGTCCTATTCACCTGGGATGGGTTTGAAAGGTCATAGACGTAGTTCACGCATGCATTAGGTATGAATTCAAACCCTAATTTAATTTTTTGTCAATACTCTTATAAGTACAATAGTACTAATACATTATCTCACATGAACACCCTAATAAATTGAATGATTCTACTCTCATACAAACAACCCTAATTTAATTTTTTCATATATAATGCCAAGTTGCCAACACCTAAAATGCATATTCCGATCACTTTTTCCACTCCATTCTTTTTTCTATGGTAAATGAAAATAACCTGCCTTTTAGTAATGGAGCATTGAAACCTCTCTTACATAATTAAAATTTGGACATGCCATGTGATTTTTGACTGTAGATAGATGACAAATTCCATTCAGATTTAATGGATACAACTTTAATTTGGAAGAATGATGCATGAGTTAGTGTCAAAGAATCGATATAAGTACTTTAAGGTTCCATATCATATTAGTAATGATTTTATAAAATGGTAACTATACAATAATTCCTTATTATTTTATGATTTTTTTTTTTTTTTTCTGTAAATACCTAAGTGGATAACTTGTGATTGAAAATGTAATCATGAAAAGTTTCACTTATATATATAGGGATGAATTATATAAATTTAAGCAATTTCTTTTAATTTGTAGAAAGTTAAATTTCTAATTAAGAAATTGCGTCATGAATCATACTTTTGTCAATTGAAGAGCGCACAGTTACAATATTTTACAATTTACATCCAACGAAGTTACAAGTTCATAATATCATATTTAAACATAAGTTACAATTGATCACAAAATTAAACAAGAAAAAATATATATTCATGTGAATGTTTTGTGTGGCAAAAGATATATCAATTCTTAACCGATATCTCTTTCTTATAAGATGGACCCAACTACTACTCTTAAACTCTTAAATTTGGCCATGTGATCACTAACTTTAGATTCAATAGAAACAGTGACACACCTTTAGTTTGGAAAAATGATGAGTTTTGTCTAACATGTACTTAAGGAGCATAATTTTTTATAAATAATTTTCTTTACAAATCTAGGTTTAACTAAATTGTTTGATAGAATTATATGTGGCCCTATCACTACTGTGAAAAGTTTCATTTAATTTGAGACGAGTAGGTAAGCAATTTCTTACATTTTGTGAGATAATAATAAACTTCTATGAAAATCGTACTCGTATTAAAATTATTCATGTTTCGATGTGTCTTTGTCAATAAAAGAAAGTTCAAACAATCAACTATATATACATTATTGTACTCTCAACGAAGTTCCTCATCACATCCCCGTATCTAATTATATGTCTACTTAATAACCACTAAAACACACGTATCAAATGATTCATCCATTTGAGTCTCTAATATGGTAAAACCTTATGTAAAATAACTATCAATCATTATTGACTGATCTCGATCTCTAGCTAACTTCTACAAAAAACCAAAGATCACTGTATTGAAACAGTTCCATCATATTCACTGGATGAAAAGCTATTATTGCAAAAATGACATATAATTGGTGGGCATATCATATTATACGACGACAAATATAGACACATAAATAATATATTTATAGTTTTCCCAGACAATTTCTAATCCATCCAAAAAAACTGAGAAGGTAACGTTGATATATAATTGGAGGGCCACCTTCATATATAGTAAAATAATTGTATAATATAAAGTTGAAGTTAACGTGTTAGGAGTTAAGGACCCCAGTTGCATGGCTTTTCTATCAAAATCATGATCATAATATGGTAATGCATGGTTTCTTTCAATAATCTTCAACCTTATTCTCCTCAGCATTGTTATCTCCCATGCATGCTGAGTCAAAAGGACTCTTTATTGACATATTTTATGGATTTTTCAATTATGGGTAATTTGTTTTTATTCTCCATAATCTCTCTTTTTCTTATGACTTTTTATCATCTTTTTTTTTTCCTCTTTCCAATTCAACTGTTTTTAACTTCTTTGTCCGATCTATATTTGCTTATATGTATTCTATTCTCGGATTATAATTATCTATGCTTCTCACCTCATCTTTAAATTTTGATTAATTAATTAATTACTCTTCATTGTCTTTTTCTTTCAAAAAGATAATTACTATTCATCACCGCTTTTGCCTTTTAGTTGGGTTTAAAGGGGAAATTATATGAAGTGTTTTTTTCACAAAAATTAATATGTATATTGCCTTATCTAGTCACTCAGTAGTCATTACAAAAAGTTTATGTGTTTTGACATCCTGATTATTAAATATCCTATGTTAGATATATGATCGACATGTTTCCAAGTTTATAAAAAATACTATACTGCACAATGTATCACATTCAATTTAAAGCCGTCCGAAAATAAAATATAGTGTAAGTACGTAATTTTAAAGAATGTAAGTTGAGCGGCTTTTTGATATTATAATGGATGATACCAACCTTTGTCCATGAATTTCACTGTAAGATATAATGGATATGAGATTAATAACCTATGTGGTGAAATTAATAATTGAGCTTCATAACTTATGATATTATCATGGATCCATGATTGTAAGATATGGATATGATATTAATAACATATGTGGTGAAATCAATAATTGACTTTCATAACTTATGGTACTTGTATTATATTATTTTGTAGCTCAATTTTCTTAAAAAAGAAAATAACTTCATTAAACAAAACATTATAATTTTCAAAGTTAACTCATGTTTAAGGATGAGTTACATCACCATGGTCATAAACTTGCAATACTTCCTTTGCAAAGTTGTACATATTTGAATTCATTTTCATAATTTATAATGTATTTATTACCACTTGTCATCAGGTGTTCAATAATTTATTTGAGATATTATTCTAGTAATAAGGCTTGTATATGAAGCTCAGATGAATGGGTTAGTTATTAGTTATTCCTCAAATTATTTATTGCACATCATTTCAAAAAGGAATCTATGAATAAGGTATCTCCTACATTATTGGGACATAAATGCTTACATTAAGGTCATTTATGTGACATTTAGTTCAAAGCTAAGGTATTTTCCTTAACCATAGGCATAAAAATCAATCTGTATAATGCATGCGCGCCCACTGCACACATGTTAGACCGATAGATCCATTTCTCTTTCCTGCAAGTAGCTGTTTTCTATGATATTTTTTTTGGATCAATTATTGGTGAATTCAAACTTAGTGGAGCTTGATTGATTGCTCAAGCTTTGGAAGAATAGTGTATATTTATTGTTTCCTTGTCTCAATAATAATATACAAATATTAATGCATTTTTTATTTATTATTTTTTTCTTTATCACTAATAATTTATATTAAGGAACATCATAGAATTATCCTAATTATGAAGTCGGCCATATCCAAGATGCTAGTTAATGACAAATTTAAAACTAAGTATACTTGGATCAAATTGTACTTGATATCAATTAACAAAATGGTTTAACAAAGTAAGATGAATCTTTATGATTGGCATCCACTAATGAGAGGTAACCTAATACTATATATTGTCTAGCTGATATTTGTTATAATTTTAGGCCTAATTATATAATATAATACGTGGAGAATTCGAAGATATCCCTTGAATTTTCCTTCAAAAAAAAAAAAAAATGCCTTGGAATTACCAACTAATTATTATCCCATTGGGCTGAGGCAGTCCAGTAACTAGATGTGTACCACCAACTATATAATGCATATCACAGAAAGACTTCAATAAGGAGTATCTAGTGCTAGATGTAGACAGTTACAGAAATATTCCTATTTAAAAGAGGGCTAATGGGCCCAAATCATAGCTATTTGGAGAGGATAATTTTGGGCTTTTCCAGTGAGATAGGCCCATACATTTTTGGTTACAACTTGTATTTAGATGGGTCGGGCCTCCATCATGGTTGGTGTAGTCACTACGTAGAGGTTTCTACCAGTGGGCTACAAATTCCATGCACCCATCACTTCTTACTTGTGGAGCATTGGCTGGATAGGGATGCCACGCCTATGAAATTTTGTTTTTGGCTACGGATGCCACACCCTATGAATTTATATACGGAGTAATATAGAAGGAAATAAAAATAAAAATAAAAAAAATCTTCAAACTTTAAAGTCACAACTAACAAATGGTGACTATATTTTAAAATTTTGAGGGTGAAGTATTCAACAATATTCTAGTATATTCTATTCTTTTTCTAAAAAATTAATCAAATGAAATCAACATCTTATAAATTATTGATAAGCCAAAACACGTATATCGTTCAACCTCAAATGATAAAACGCTAATGAAAAAAAGGCAGTACAAAAAATAATGTCCTCAACTTGCGTATCAAGGATCCACAATACATTTCTGATATCTCCTCTCCAATTAGCCAGACCACTAGAAAAAATAAATAAAACGCCATACCAAATGGCAACCAAACACATCCTCTCCAACTTAACCATCCTCTTATGCCTCTCAATTTTCACTCTATCCGCCACCGCAGTAAGTACATCTATTAAACCATTTTTTTGGATTTAGTTATCATGTTACCAGTTCAAATTCTACCTGACAACTAATTTCAGACAAAGTATCATCACATATTCGATAATCGATTAATTAATTGTTTTTTTTTTTTTTTTTGGTTAACAGGACGATGAATACAGCTGTGTGTACACAGTATACGTAAGAACAAGCAAGACGATTAGTGCAGGAACAGACTCGATAATCAGCTTAGCTTTGTACGATGACACAGGCAACGGGAGGCCTGGGGTGGGCTCATGGAAAAGGCCCACGACTACTACGAGCGTGGCAACCTGGACATATTTTCGGGCCGATGTCCGTGTCTTAGCAGGCCTGTTTGTGCAATGGAGTTAGCCTCCGATGGATCAGGTTCACACCACAGTTGGTACTGTAACTACGTGGAGGTGACCACTACTGGGCCCCACATTCAGTGTGGTCAACAGTTGTTTACGATTGAACAATGGCTTTCTCGAGATAGATCTCCTCATGAACTTTCGGCTTTTAAGGATAATTGTAACAATGATGATGGACTTAAACGACGTCGTCCTAACAGTTCTCTTCTTCCTGTTGAAATTCTCCTTGCTGGTGCAGGGTCGTCTGCAGCTTCCTATTAAATTGGATTTCTGGGTTTTGAAATTTGATTTAATATGATTTAGGAATTATTATTGTTGCTGTTATTATGGGATGACTTTTGAGTGGCTTTATTGTGGCCATTGCATTAAATCAAATCACAACCGTTTATTTTTTATTGACTAACATAAACCGCTGATATGATTTACTTTTTATTTTACTTTGGAAGATTAAAAAAAAAAAAAAAAATTACTATGTAAAAGATCGAAAATACTCCAGATTCTGCATCATACTATACAATCAGTTAAATCATAGATCATTCAGAAATCAATTGCATTTTTTTATATACGAGCTAATCAGATCAGAGTAATAAGCATCTCTATGATCAAAACCAACTGGCCACCATTAAGTCCTTTGAATTAGACTAGCGACAATCGACCTCGGCCAAATCTTCTAAACACTCAGATTTTTCCAATTCTCCGTCATTTTTCTTAAGTGCGGAGTAATATTAATCAACCTCTCACGACCCAAAAATAATTAATAAACGCAGTCACAAATGAATTCAAGAAAGCTGAAAACCGTAAAATTATTCACATAGCTCAATAAAAATAACCCCAAGAAACGGGTGAACAAAGATCGAAAAGAAGTGAAGGGAAAAAAATTATTGAGTAAACAATAAAGAAACTAAAAGAGAAACTGATAAGTACATATTTTTTTAATTTTTTTTTTGTCAATTATTTTAAAAATAAAATAAATCAACGGTTTACATTAGTCAATAAAAATAAACGGATATGATTTGATTTTATATAATAACCGCAATTTTACTGTGGCCATTTGAAAACTATCCGTTATTATGAGGTTGATTATTGGATCGGATAATGAAGGTGAATTATTATAAGGTTTGATGATGCATTGCTGATATACTTTCCATATGTAGGTTTTCCTATTTTTATGGAGCTTTGAATGATCAATTAAATAATAATGCATCATCAATTTAATACTCTTTGAGTTTTATTATTTTCAATATTTGCTTATTGTTGTCAATTAATGCTTATTCATTGTGAACTGCTCCGTAATATAGTAATATTACACTATAATACGGTTACGATAATAGTAGTACTTTGTACTAATGTTACAGTATAGGCACTCTATTGCAACTAAAACGTACAATTTCAATGATTCTTGAACCTTAGTTGTTTTCCTAAAAACCGGAGTTTAGGTTTGTAATAATACGGGGTACTATGGTATGTCGTAGTATTAGTTATTAATTCAGTGCATTTTTGAAAAATAATCATGTACTTAACTAAGATTTTTATAGTTAATCAATTACGTCTAAACTCCAAACATTGCTTTAGAACAAAACTTGTGTGTTTATGTCTACTAAAATTATGTGCAGTATTTATTTTAGGCTAATTGTACGAGTATCAATTTTCTTTTTATAAGTATGTACGGCTGATAATCACAATACTAACCACAGACAACTGTCAATAACTGAGATGGTTCTATTATGTTCTCAAAATTTCAAAAGTTAAAATCTAATCCAGGCGTATTCTTCATGATGGCAAAGATTAATCTGGTGTCAAATAAATCATCATGTTATCTATCTTGTCATCTTGGAGGTGTGTGGACATGCTTATAATGCCAGGACAACTTATAGCCTTTGTTCCTCTTTTTTTTTGGCCTCATAGCTAACATTTGGTTCAGTTTTAAATAACTTTGATGATAAATTCTCATTAATTTTTAAAAGATATTCCGTAATATACTCATGTGTAATCTTGGTAAATTCGTCTAATTATATATTTTATTAATATCAAGGTTTTATAATAAACGAGACAGTCGCCACGTTTCTAGCTACCTGAAAGCAATGTTTAAAAGATTCGTCTAATAAATTTGTTTGACGGAGTAATTTTTTAAATGATTATTTTTTTTAAAGGTAAGAAAAAGAGGAAAAGCGTTAGGCACCAGTTTGTAATAATACGGGATATTCTTCACGAGTGGAATGACTAGCGCATCTGAGAAGACAATGGGGTACAAAAATGAGTTTGTACAAAGAGTAATATCCATGTCAATTTTTTAAATGACTTGAGGTGCCGGTCATAATTTATTCTATAGCAATATACTTGTAGCATTATACTCCTAATCAATTCAACGTAATTACCGGCGTTTCAAGTTTAAGTAGTCTTATAACCGACCGGCCCTTCAATTTATGTCACAATCAACATATATAATGCTAATTAGCTGTGGTGTTTAAGGTTTAGATATGAATCTACAAAAAGACTATTCATTAGTTTTGGCAAACGGGATAGGTTCAAGACTAGTTGTAACACTGTAAGTGAATCAAAAAAGCCCGATAGATATTATACACCCGGGTGTACTTTATATGTACTTTAATATTAGTATATATGGAGCTATTGTTTTATTTAAGAGATTTTTTTTTTTCAGAAGATAGTACTTCGTTTTCTTTATTGATACGAGTAATAATTAGAGCATCCACAATGGTTGCATAAAAAGACTGCTTGCAATTTCTAAATAATTAGATTAGAGCTACATGCTAAACATTGTGGAGCTACATGCTAAACATTGTGGAGCTACATGCTAACCATTGCGGAGCTACATAAGTTATAACTAAGGCCAAACTATAGAGATATGTAGTTTCACTCCACCCAGTGCACATATATTGGTGTATTTGTTTAACATGTCCTCAAGTGGGACATACTAAATTACAAAATGAATTAGCTTGCTATTGTGGAGGTTGTAGCTTAAATGGTATGGCTAAGGAAATAATGATGTGGCTATTGCTAGCTACAACGACATGTAGCTAGCCATTGTGGATGCTCTTAGAAGCTTTTTTCATCATTTTTTTTTTTTTGGTTATATTGCTTGATAATAGTTTTTCAATGCCTCCTAAGGCTAAGGCCAAATTAAAATTTCACAATGTTGCCTATGAATTAAAGTTATGTACTTATGTACAATTCTAATTTCTAAAGCACAATATATGACTTATTGACTTGGTAATTGGTTTGAATGGTTTCCATTGTCTGTTTGGATGCTAAATGTAGTAGACTTGTCTTCTTTCAATCGTCTGATCCACATGATCCTATTTGGATCGAGATCTTTCTTATAGATAGAGTAAATAATCATGGTGAGCATAACTATTTTAATACTAATTATAATTAGAGGATAGTCTCAAACAATAATTGTAATACTCGTGTCAGCTCTCACATGATGATGCCGGCCTTTCTACAGATTTGTTCAGATTCCCTTCTTCGACGATTACCATCTCTATATATATATTATCGTTATAATATTGTTTTAAAACATTAAAAGATCGTGAAAAGTTAAATAGGGTGAGAGGAAGCATTATTTACAATTAGTCCACCAAATAGTGGAAAACTGTAATAGACATGTCTTTCTTTGTGTACTTTGCTATTTGTGCATTTCTACAAATGGTGTAAAATATTAAGGACGAAGAGAGTATCATTTTCACTTGTCTAAACCCATCAAATTGTGGATCAGAGAGTTGTAATAGAAGTTTCTTTCGTTATTTGCCATTTGTGTATTTTTTTCATCCTCAAATAAAAGTTATGAAAATAAAATGCATTGATAACTATGCATTTGTTAAAACAAGAGAATAATTCAATAATAATATATGATTTTTGATTAAAATAGATACGAAGTAGCATATTTAATTATGAGGTGCGTTAACAATATGACTTTTATATTCAAATATACGAAAATATTAGTATTATTTGGATCGATTCCCTACTAGGTGCCAATTAACTAGATCCAACATTAAAAATAATAAAATTAGAAAAAGTCTATACTTAATACGAGTATTTGTAAATTGTTATTTGTAAAGTGTTGCAATTAACACGAAAACACAGAAATTTCCGTTCCCACTATAAAAAAAAGATCTATAATTAAACCGTCAGTATCAATACCACAAGAAGCTAAAACTGATCCATCAAAATAACACAAGTCGCACATCTATTCCCACCACTCCTACCAACGAAGAGAGAGAAATTAACAACGAACACTCATCAGCAGCAAAATGGGGAGAAACCCTGCGTTGTTAAACGCCATCGTCTTCTTATCCTTGGCTCTGATCGCTCGATCTGTATCTGTAAGTCTAATCCAATTACACATTTTACATTTGACAAATTTCTCCAATGATTTCAATCAAAAAATAAATTCATTTCTTTGCATAACAGGCAGGTGACGAGTCAGAATGCGTGTACACCATATACGTCAGGACAGGGTCCGTCATAAAAGCAGGGACGGACTCTAAGATCAGCCTCGAATTATGGGGTCAAAACGGCGACGGAGTTAGAATTACCGACATCGAAAGCTGGGGCGGGCTAATGGGCCAAAACTACGACTACTTCGAGAGGGGTAACTTGGACGTGTTCAGTGGGCGCGGCCCATGTCTAACAGCACCAGTTTGCGGCATGCGGGTGATTTCCGATGGGTCGGGCCCACACCATGGTTGGTACTGTAACTATGTTGAGGTTACAACTACTGGGCCCCATGTTAAGTGCGCACAGCAGAAGTTTGATGTTGAACAATGGCTTAAATCTGATTCTTATCCTTATGAACTTTCTGCTACTAGAAATTATTGTCCTGTTTCTTTGTCTAAGCAAGCTGTTCCTGCTTTGAGGTCTGTTGCTTCATCTTGAATTTGTGTTTTAACAATCCAAATAAAAAAAAAGGGTTGTTGAAGGTTTGTGGTTTGTGATGAGATTGAGAGTTTGAGGTAAGATTAACTTGGTTTTGTAAGTTATTTGTGATATTAATAAAAGTTTTGTTGAGGGGTTTTTTGTGTGAATTTGTTCATTATTTGCTTGATTTCATTATTATGTGTGTAGTTTTTTTTTGTTAAATTTGGAAAGACTTACTAACGTGTCGTTTGGCTATTATGGGAATTTTCTTCCTATAGGAATTTGTATTTTATGGAAATTAAATTACTAAATCAAATTGAAATTGCATAAAGTTGTTTGGTTAGAATAAAAAAAAAGTTGTAAATCACGGGAATTTTGACTTACCTAGGGGGTTGGGTAATTAACTTCCCATGTTTTGTGAAAAGGCACAATTTTCATGAATTTGCAATTCCTTCGTTTACATTTCTTATTATCAACCAAACAACTCCTCCATTTTCAAATTCTCATAATTTTCCACTTTCCCCATTTTCTTTGCGTAACCAAACAACCCCAAGTTACTTTCTGCTCAATGGCAGCTATTCAAGTTTGTCGTTTATTTTGTTATACCAATTAATATATTTTCAAGATAATTGATTTTTCTTACCGAAAGAACAACCAAACTTATTTAGACAATGTGTAAGTAAATATGGAGTAATTGAGTATTGATATTTCACATCTCAAATCCGGTCAACTACTACATCAAACTATCTAAGAACAATGATAAATTTGGCAAAAGATACATGAAATGAGGTGGATCATTTCTCAAGTGACAACTCAGGTATAACATGATCAATCATATTGTACCTTTGACTAGTGTAATAGGAATGGGTCCATTGAAAGAAAATGATCAATCATCTTAAATTGAATAGAGGTAATCTATGTTAGCTTGAGCGGAAGTGGAGAATGGGTTGGACAAAGGTTAAATTCATGTTTAAATGTTTAATGGTGGGACTAATATAATACTAGTAATAAAGTTAAGTCCTTTTTTTACGAATTCTTGTTCAATAATGAGGAGTCCTAAGGGGGTTGTTTCCTCTATAAAGATTAAAGAGTATGAACAAAGTTTGCTATAAGGCTATTAGCAAAAAAAAAAAAGTTTGCTATTAGGCTATTAGCCATAGCAAACTAATTTGTACACTGAGCAAAGAACAACTCTTATAATATACGGAGTACTCCGCAATAATTAGATAAATAAATAAATACCTTCACAAAATGATACGAAGGAACTCATAATAAGAGTGCAAAAAGTGGTAAGCCTCACAATATCTGAAGTTATATAAAAAGTGCAAATTCAACTACCAAACATAAAAAAAAATCTCTCTCTTTCAAAATTAGCCAAGTCAGCTATCACGATCAAAGATGATTAATGATTTTAGTATTCATCTAAAGTTTTAAAAGAGCTATAAATCTACAATCCATTTTTTATTTTTTTTTTAATTGACTGAAACATATGAAAATTGACATATATCCAGGATTTTATCCCAAGTAAAGGCCATAAATTATACTCATATAGTCATATTAGTAATATATATGAAGCCCTTCAATTTTTTCTTGGCACTTGGCATTACAATATCTACATACCCATCAAAAACCTCACTATCCAACATTCTTAAGGGTTGCTATGGTCCAGAGTCCAGATCCAATAGAAAATGACAATAGAGAGTCTCAATGAAGATTGAAGACCATGACTAAGTTCTATACAAATTTACGTGAAAAGAAAAAATTCTTTTATTCCTATCGTGTCTCACGTTAGGTCTCTGTAAGACCGTCTCATACTACGTTTTGCTGTTTTAAAATTGTAATAATTTCCACCTTATTATCCCTCTGGGAGTTACTTTTGAGTACTTCTAACATTCTATGTCTCGCAACATGATTACTCTACATTAAAAGGTGGTTTTACACTATATAAACTTCATCTTACAAAATATATGGAGAGTTCAAAATGTATATCTTTTAATTTTCTGCAAAAGTCATCCCACAAAATGAACTGATACAGAAATTTGCTGAGTAAGCTGGCAAATTAACAGGATCAAATCTAAATTGAAGCAAAATGATTCAGATTGCGCTGCAGTTCCCTCCTTTCTTTTCCTTCCTGCCATATATGTAACCCTAGTCATGGAAAGCTGCATCCTAAGAAACTTAACTTTTCTTGACACTCCAACCAGGCACTATAATATAGCCACGAGAAAGAAAAAAAAAAAAAAAAATTACAAATTAATGAAAGAATGACAAACTTTCTCTACAATGCTTTTCTCATGTATGCTAGCTTGTATACTCTTTGATTGAGCACTCTAAGGATTCATGATCTTCTCCGCGAATTTCTTTAACCCTCGAACCACTTTGGTATATCTTGAAGGCTGGCAATGAGCCAACACCCTCGGATTTCACCAAGTTTTGGGAATCTTCAACTTCGACCTGAATGTAAGGAAGGATTAAAATTCAGATGATCATTGGCAGCTTGTGTGTTATGGCATATGATTATGGAGCGCATACTATAACTAATAAAGTCTGAGTGTCTGACTTGGCCGTAAGTTTCAAAAGTGGTAACATCAACCAGTTAAAATTTGAGACTGACCTTGAGAAATTTTATGGTTTGGTATCTTTTGCAGAGTTGTCCAATGAATTGCAGTGTTTGTCTCTCGCCTGGCTTATTACAGAACAAGGCCACTGATAGACCTGCATAATGATCCATCATATATACAAATTGCTAGGCATATATTATGAACTTCAATTTATGATTGGGAACACTAAACAACAGTTAGTTTACCAGGCCAGGATGTCACACTTTTGAAGTGTTCGTCACTATGGATTTTAACAAGACAGTCATTTCCAAATTGCAAGTTTGACACATCTTCTCCCCGCTGCTTCTTTAGCTGCATCTCTACCTTAAAAAATGCCTTTGCCATGTCCTCGTCTCCTGGTGATTCTTGGAATAGGATTTCATAATCTCTCACAGCAGCTTCCCATTTTTGCAACTGACAATATTTGCAGAAAACAAAATTCAATCATGTATGCACAGACTCAACACCAAAAGATGTCTTCTTGTGTTGGAATGAAACATGGTAAATATGACAGACTGTGGATTACGTGAGCATTATCCTTCTTCAATGTGCCAATTATTCAACTAATTAGGCAAGTGTTAAACAGGTAGTATGCCATAATCTATTAAGGATAAACGACAACAGCAACCAGTTAGCGATTGCCAGGAGAGATAGCCTTTCCCAAACTAACATAGAACAGTATTTATGCCCAAAGTTAAACAATCTATAAAAAAGACTGCTGAAAGTAAAAAGTGGTCAAAAGTATGCAAACATATTCTATTTTTACATTATTATTGAAAATAACATAAAAAAGGAAGCATAGATAACTAGCACTCAAATGGGATTGCATCAGAAAAGAAAAACCCTATACCTTAACATTACAGTCGGCTCTTCTTAGTCTAGCCTTGGTATAAGAGGGACGAGCATTAAGTGCAGCAGTACAGTCCTCTATTGCTTTCTCAAACTGCCTGAGTTTGGCACGACAAGCTGCTCGGTTGCAAAGCAACACTGAATTTTGTGGGTCATGCTCAAGTCCTTGGCCATAAGCAACACAAGCTTCTGAGAACCTGCTCTCATTGAACAAGTCATTCCCACGAGCTCGAGCATTGGACACGGCTCGAGCCCTTCGTGTCACTACACCCACCTCCCTGTTGGACGGGTCTAATCTACCTGCATGTTGGATTGCTTCCATTGCATCGTCAAACCTGCAATCCCCTTTAAGAGTTTAAAAACTACTTTTTCTTACATTATGTCATTATGAAGATTTATGAATTTCCCACAAATTGAGTGTGAATCCAGAAATGAAAAAAAACTTGTAGTGTGCCTATATTAACAACAAAATCAGGCCGTATTATGAAACATTAAGTTGTGGCATCAACATTCCACAGAAATGAGAAATTTGAGCATGTGCCCAACCTAATATGACATTATAACTAAAAGCTTGATCCTTCAAGGTTATTAGGAGAACTTAGATCAAACGTGTCACATAACAGAGAGCCATTCTTGAACTAGTATTCAATAAGATTAGTCATTTGAGATTAATTTCCAAAGAGTCAGCATTAACCATAGCTAAGCATGAATGTAGGCCCTGCTTTTATATGATGAAAAATGGCACACTATTAGACTTTTTACATTACTTAGAAAAGAATAAATGAAATTAAACTTTTGGTATAGTGGTGGACTAGAGTAAATAATCAGAGTAATTAGGAGAATTGGAATGAATCATCTCAAAAAAAGAAAGCAAAAGAATAGTATATCAGCACGCAAATGGTAAGACATGACTGGATGTTTATTTAAATTAACAGTATCTAAGATTAGGACAGGAGTGAATGTTAGATTAGAACAATAGTAACAAAGATTAACCACCCTCAGTATGATAGAAAGTTCTACAGCACCTACTAAAAGAAAACAATGATTTGACAACGAGGAATTTTATATTTTTTAAAATCAGAAGCTTGCTAATCTTGGTTGACAAGTTTGTAAGCAGACCACATTAAATAAGAAATAATTCACACGACGAATTCACCTGGAGCAGTTATTAAAGCATAGTTGGTGTGATTGGTTGGAATTACTAGATTAATGTACAGTTAACCCCTATCTTCAACCAACATTTTGAGCTGTCTTACAGTACATTTTTAGCAAAATCATCATGCTATCAACTAATTAAGGCTACTAATTGACTTTTTTTGGTTAAATTAAATCATTCTTTTATCCCTCGTTTGTAGTTACATTACTTATATACTAGCAATGCCTGAAGAGGGAAACAACAAACGACAATCAAGATTTGAAAATATTTTTAAATGGGACAGACTAACCTTCCTGCAGCCATGTCAACCTGAGCCCTGATCAACAATAACATAGCATTCCCTGCAGAGCCAAATAGCTTGGTACACTGATCCACATCAAAATCTGGACCGTTTTCCCATGTTGCTACGGCATCTTGAGGCCGATGGAGCTTTAAATATGCCTCAGCTTGTAATGCAAATATCTTTGTTCAAGTAAACAAAAAAACATCAGCAATGTCAACAACTTACATAGCTGTATTTGAAATTTGTATCTATTACACCTATGTTGAACAAATAACTAGTCACACAATGCAAAAGATACTAACCATAGGTGCAGAATCTGCTCCGGCACCTATGGTATTCCCAGATTCTCTGAGCACGGTGTGCCAATCCTTCAACCTCTTAGCCTCCTCACACTTCTTCATGTGTCCAAGAACAAGCTTTGCTTTACTCATTGTATCTGGGTCGGCTTCCGGCCCTGCTCGTTTGAAGTGATAGATAGCCTTTTCTGCTTCTCCTAATCTGAAAAAATCGTACAGATTTTTTACATGAAAAAACTTCCAAGAATATAACAGAACCAATCATATGGCTGATGTAGTTCGGTGAATAAAGTGCCATTGTAATTACGTACCTTAGATAAAGATTAGCCAAACGATGGTGAGCCCTGTGGTAATGGGGCTCTATACCAATGGCTTCTCTGCACTCAAAAACAGCCTCAAGAAGCCGCCCTAGAGCTGTCAAAGCAGCACTCTTATTACTCCTGTAGGAAGCCTTGGAGGGGTCCAAATCAATGGCTCGCTCATACAAAGCTAAGGCTTCTGCAAAGTTGCCATTCTTATAATCTTCATTCCCCAATATCTTCAACTCCTCAGGGTCCATCCTACAAGACAATGCTCGACATAGAGAAGTCCCACCTGTTGCTTTCTCCCCGTTTTCTATCTGCTTCTTGTTCACAATGTTCCCCATCCCACTATTTGAATATTTTGATGAAAAGTTTATAATATTTTTGGGAGCTTGTTGTTCTTCTGGCTTGCCATTGGAGGCTGGTTTATATGTATAAGGGGATCCCCCAGGCTGCCTCAAGTTACCTAAACTACTTTGGACCATCACATTGCCAGATGAAGCTCGGACAAGATTGATCCCGCCTCTACCCTTCTGGTGCTCGGCTATCATCATCTCTAACTCACCGGATATCCCCAATGCTTCCTTTGGAGGCATTTTCTTTGTGTTATGATCATTACTTCGATTCTGATTCTGTGCTGGTGTCAGGCTTCTTGAAGCTTGCACTACGGTTGTGTCATTTGAGGACGGTCTTCTAACATGATGTTGCTGTTGCTGCTGCTGATGTTGTTGCTGCTGTTGTAATCGAACAGGAGGGCATTTCTGTTGAGGTTTAGGGCCACCGCGGCTTGAGGAAGGTTGAGAAGAGACGCTGCTGTTAGCATCAAGGTCATCAAAACTGCCTCGTCTCTTCTTGGAATTGTGGCTATCACTCGGAATTCTCTTGGGGCTGTCTACGTCATTAAGGCTACCATGTTGACTAGGAAGGGAGCCTGTTGACGTGGCTCTTCTAGGCCAAAATTTTTTTGTTCCTCCAAAAACAGCCCCCAGCAGCCCACACCCTGATTTCTTTTGATCTGGTGATGAAACGCCACTGCTCATGTTTTCCCTTGATTTTTTACCAAACATGTAACAACGATGACTTATTCCCGACGATAATCCCAATCTAACACCATCTATTCCAGCCTACTCCAGGAAGAATTCCCAGCATCCATGCATGTGAAACTGTAAAAACGAAATTGAAAGTTTCAAAAATGAAAAGGATGAGGGAAAAAAACAACCCTCCCTTACAAAGCAGGGCTGTTCATCTTATGTTATCATCAATCATCTCATTTTATCATACAAAAAAGAGATGAGACCAAAAATGCCAACCTTATTACCTTTGATTTTTTCCTAATTTGATCACCCTTTTTATTCTTTGTTCAAGATATTCAACCAAATATTGACAATGCAATGCAAGAGAGAGAAAGAAAGAGGAGGGGGAAAAGGTGGGAGCCAACTTATGTTTTGAATAAATATAAAATAATTATTTCAAAGATTTTGCTCAAAAAGGTTTTTACTTGAAGGATTTTTTTAAATAAAATATGTTTAATTATATTTTTTTTCCAAATTATTTTTCCTCAATTGTCAACTTGATTCCATAGGAAAAAAAAAATGGGGTTGGTGGATGGGAAGGAGAAAAGCTAGGAGACCAGGTCATTTGGGGATAATCAGGATCTCTAAATTTTTAGAAACCAATTTATATTTCTTTTAAATCTAATAAACAAATTAAGAAAAAAACATCCCCATAATTTTTGGTGTTGAGTCCTTGTCCTCAAATTACACACAGAAAATATTTTTTTTTGAGGGAACACAGAAAATATAGGAAAATACTTTACAAAAAAAGATTGAAGGGAGGAAAAGAAAGACGTAATTGCGTAAATTTTATACGTGAGTATTAACTCCAAGTATGATTACTAGCTACTTTACTATCTGATTTCTCTCAAAGAGCTGTCAGTTACTAGTAAAAAAAAAAAAAATTAAAACTCAACTTTTTTTTTTTTTTGGGGGGGTCATTTTCGATAAAAATGAACTTTGTACTAATTTTTGCCGTAATACAAAGTATAGTAATCTTTGTACCATAAAGGTCCAAGAACATAGCAGTTTCAGACTGTACTTCTTCAGTAAAGGGCAATAAAATCCTAGTTAATGTTCTATTTTTATTTTCCAGCTGGAAATTCAAATCCCGATCAAATATGACTTGTATTACGTAATACAAAAAATTTCTTTCCAAAATTAATCACAAATGACGTGTAATTATCGTCAGCTAATCTGATAATTATCTTCACCAGGCCACATACTTAACAATTTCAAGATTAGCAGTTTAGCATACGAGATTTCACACTGTGGAGAGTATCTGCAATTAGTGCAATTTGATTTCTTACCATTTTCATCATTTGCTCACGAGAATTTTCCCTTACAGCTGTTTCAGATATTAAAAATTTACGGAGTACTCTATATATGCCATATGGTAAGAAAACGCCTATGCTAAATATTTCTAACACTCTGTATTTGCAAGATATAAACAGTTCCACCTTAAGAAAGGTACATCCCGACATTGCCAAGGTGGTGCGTATAAAATACACGACATCTAAAATTATGTAAGCTTAAACTATCAACAACCACCAACAAAGTGTTATGTTGGCTCACTTAATTGGTTTGAAACTTAACTTAGATTCTAGAGGTCTAAGGTTTGAATCTTATTAAATATTAGACCAAAAAAATTATGAGGCTTAAAGTCTAGTCAGGGTCCTAATAAGCAGGTAATAACCCTTTTATTTTTTTTTAGATTTTCAGTTAATTTTCACATTGAAATAAATAAATAAATAATGTACTCCGTATGTCACTTTAACAAGCCTGAAAATAAATCAGCTCAGCATGCTGCCGTACTCAACCTAGGTAGGAGACTGGTTAAAGACAACCGGGAAAACTTGATGCTAATCATGCTATCAAAACAAGCCTATAGTTTAAATACTGATTCACATTGCATCAATTTAGCCTACAGTCACTGAGTCGCCTCTACTTCTAAGAATTCTGACAACAATATGTTTAGAAATGTCTAGATTTAAATTTTCATAATAGAATAACCATTTGTATTTGACAACATCAATCGTTTCATTTGCAATTAAACATTACTCCATCTGATAAAGACTAGAGAGTAGTCAAGTGAGTGAATAAACAAAAATTGGTAAAACCAAGAGGATTAAAAAACTCTACAATTGAGTCAATGACGACGTAAAGGGTAGTTCTCTATAATATTATACCAAATCAAATCACATTTGATTTGTCTTAGGCTACTTATTCAAAGCTCAACCTACGTTAATGAAATGGCAAAATAAAAAAAGTAAGCTTGGGTAACAATCAGTATTAAAATCCAGATAGCAGGAACACACAATCCATAAGACTGAGCCATGTCCTCCAAAGTAGGTCTAATCTGAGAAGTTTCCAAGAAGCTAAAAATCAGAAAGTAAGTTGGCGTCGTGTATCCTCCACCTAACTACGAGCCTGAGATATCCAAAATACTTGATTCCATCACAAATGGGATCTTTTGCATCCTAAAGGAACAAGGAATAAGTAAATTAAAAATAAAATAAAAAATAAAAAGAATTGAATGTGTTTATACTTTATAATCGTTACATAACAAGAAGGTTATTATACAATTAGGGGATGTATATAATAATTATTATATAAATAAATCATTCCTCATTCTATACCTTTGTCGGCCATCCCTAGGCTGATAAGACATTTTACCAAAATTGACTTTGTATCACAATAATGATGAAAATTGATTCAGGACCAGGTCGTACACTATTTTGCAACAACGTGCAGGTCAACACCATAAGCAGATATCCATACTTTAAAGAAAGTACAGAGATATCTAGTTACCTACATTATGTTGAAAAAGTTCCAACTTGCATTTCTACACCAAGATGCACCAGAACATTATTCTGGAAATGATTGAGACGCACAAACAAACATCTTTTATGGTAAGGTCAACTGCATCAGCAATTCGCCATATCCAGAAAGGATTCATGCCAGAGAACGATAGTACGGACGTAGTAATTACGGATGTTTATAGGCTATTATACTTTTGTAATAAATGACTTGCAGCTCGTCAACTCTCATCATAAGAAAAATGCCACCCTGCTTTACACGAGTTGCATTTTTCCGAGTTTAGAAACACGTTTTACTAAAAATACTCTGTAAAGTTCTTTAAGTAATTGAATCATAGTATCAGACCTAGACTTCTTTCATCCTTGAGATATCTACGTTCCCATCTGGCTATGCTTTCCAAAATTTATTCTTAAGAAATGAAAATAACATAATAGCCAACAAGCCTGCCTCACGTCATCAATAGTGAAAAATGAAAATGTTGCTGATATCAGATTATCAGTTTCTATACTATTGGTAATTAAGAGTGGTGTTTTGTTATATATTTTGGGTTTCATAATCTGGATCTGCTTGCTACCTACCAAACCATTTTACTGTTCCCAGGCCATATCCATGCGACATAGTTCCAAATCATATGAATATAATGAAATCGATAGCCTACAGAGCTTTCATCCTTCATACTTCCTTTGTTCATCATTAGTTGCAACAATTTTGCCAATGCAGGACTTGTACCACTTATTAAAAGTTTGGTTTTTTTTTTTTTGGTTGAATATTAAAAGTTGATACTATAAAGATATGTACTTTGACAAATCCAAAAGAATCCCCAACATTTCTCATTGCTATATTTTTTTAATCAAGTACTCCCTCCGTTTTTAAATCAATGAAACGTTTTAAATTTCAAGGAGTTTTAGGAAAATTAGTTGAATTTATTAAAATAGTAGGTAGTGGGGTATAACTTTGAAGAGAGAGAATAAAGTAAGGGGCAGTGTGGGGACCATTAGTTAATAGAGTATTATTAAAAAATAGATAAAATATTATTAAAAAATAGAAAAAAGTTACTAAAAAAGAAAACGTTTCATTTATTTAAACATGACCGCAAAAGGAAAACACTTTATTTATTAAAAAAACGGAGGGAGTATAAATCACCAAACATGGTCAAAGTGTAACAGATAAATAGTGTGAAAGTTATATTGTTGTGATGAGAACAAATGATTTATGATTTTATATATCATTATGGAGTTGAAACTCAAATTAGCTGGGATAATCCTCTAGCTTTGATCCCCCCCCCCCCTCTCCTCTCTCTCTCTCTCTCTCTCTCTCTCTCTCACTCTCACTCTCTCATGGTGTGTTTGGATTGGAGGAAATGGAGGGAAAGGAAGGGAAGGGAAATGAAGGGATTGGTTATCTTTTATTTGGATGATAAATGAGAAAGGAAGGGAATTGGAGGGGAGAGAAATGGAGGGATTAAATTGTAAGAAATTCATCTCTCCATAAATGGAGAGATTTGGAAGGAAAACTCATCTTTCTTCCCTCCCCTCCCCTTCCCTTCCCCTCCCTCCCCTTCTTTTCCTTCCCTTTTTAATATCCAAACACACTGTCAAGGAATGGTAAATAGTTAGGTAATAGATGACATTATTTGTTTTATATTTTTGCAAACAGAATATGCTGGGAAGAAAAGAAAACAAAGAAAAGTGGCGTGCTATCTATGACCGTTCCTAAGGACTTCAATCACCCATCCACCTAATATATACCTCCTTACTCCGTCCTCCCACCCTGCACAACAAAAGTAAGATAAAAATATCACTCCAAACTAGACAATCCTTATAATTGTGAAGTATCCCTCATTTATAAAACTAGCTATGGTTAGGATTCAATTATGCTTTAAGTTCAGCTTTAGCCTAATTTCCATTCCAGAATAAATACTCCTACATTTCCTTGATCCAAGATAGGTTAAATACCATGTCTATCACATGTAAACTCAAAGGTTATATTAAGAACTTCGGTATCACAAAATTACAAGACTTCAATTGCACTTGCACTTTTCATGTCAAAATCTCCAGTACTTGAGAGCAAGAGACAGTGATCAACTCATATAAATGTAGCTGCATATCATTCAGACAGGGTACAGCCAGTGCCAAACTAGTGGATGAAGATCTTGAAAAAAGATTCAATAAACTAGCCACAGTACAGCAATTCTCTCATAGCATGTGCAAGCCAGAACTTTCCAAATGGAACACATTAAAATCATTACCTTTCTACAAAGGTTTAATGTATGATATCATTATATTACTTATAGAGGGCTGGGAGCTGCTTTTTATTGAAATGGATATCCTAAAATTTCGTGAATCTTAAAGTTATAAGACACATGTATCTATAGCACAAAATGCATATATTCTTATAGAGAATTTTGGATATTGACAGGCTTACCCTACATTGAAAGATGAATCAAATAAATTTTCCCCAAAAAAAATAGCATCTCTCTTACCTCTAGGAAGATCCAGATTGCTTCTACAACTCTTTGCCTATAGCATCTGCCAGCACTGTAGCATTATATTCTACCCCAAAACATCTCATTATTTCCATATTTGGGCTTATCAAGTACCTACACAATCCATCACATCCATGAAAATGCAATCTCACTGGACAGAAAGTGGAATAAAAGGTTTCAGAGGGAATAAAGTTTACATATTATGGGATGATTCAATCAGATAGTCACTCCCATCCTCTTCAACCTTCTTAAAAAAAACCCGATATTCTTGTGCTATTTGCCTTATAGAGTTAACAGATCCAGTTAACCCCACTATTCTTGGATCAAACTCTGCATTCTTGAAGGAGTAGAAATGAGGCATCAATTGTAAGCTATTTTCAGATCTCGGCACATTACATAATATAATAAGTTTGGATGAAGACATTTAAATGGAATAAGAAAAACCACCTCTAAGATACGTTTTTAGCTGTTGAGGAGAGTCACGCTGGGGATCAATTGTGACAAAAACAGGTAGAAGCTTAACATTATGTTTTGACTCTAGTGACAACAAATAGAAAATGTCAGCAATTTATCTCAATCAAGAACAAAAAAAGCATTGATAAATTAAGGTGAATGCATTGAACCTAAAATGTCAATGGCCTTTGCCATTTTCTGCACTTCCTCTGGCCCAATATCAGGTGATGATGTATAACCAAAGTATAAGAGTACCCAATGTCCATGAAGATCCCGCTCAGTAACTATTTGGTGATCAGTATTAATCAACTCAAAAGGACCACCAATAATAGGCCCCTTGACAGTCATTCCTTCCCTTGATCCTTCACCTGATGAATTGGAAGAGGGAAACAACAGACATGTCAATCAAAAACATATAATTTCACTGCTCCAGCTATCATTATTGTATAATTCATTGCTTGAAGAAAGGGCTTGGTCAATCAACATATTGCTAATTCAATTTCAAAAAGAAAAGTGTTAAGCCACCCAGAGCTAACTTGCAGTCTCTCAAAGAAGATACCTCCCAAAATTAAAAAAAATTAAAATTAAAAAATTAAAAATAAAACAAAAACATGCAATTTAGGTCACTGGCTCACCGCACATGTATAAAGAATTTGAAACATGACAATTATTGCACCAGTATCCAAATGTGATCAACAAAATTCCTTTCGAATTCTAAATGGCAAATTCAGTTTCACTAAGGGAATACTGCATTAGTATTCAAAAATGACAAGTACTAAAAAACATAAATAAATAAGCTAAATTCGGGAAGAAAATAAAAAGATATGCAGGGAGCATATTTTGTGATATTCAAAAAAAATTTCAAGTCGAACAAAGCCAAAGTATTAGTAAATGACCAGGAAATCCGGGGACAAACTTTGAATCCTCTGTCATTATCAAGGCTGAGGTTTAAACAAGTAATTCTCTCTATCCCAAAGATAACAAAGAAGCATAATTCAATGAAATTTACTGGCCTCAAACATTGAGTGATGAGGTTTTCCAGCATAAAATAAAAGAAATACAGAGTATTCATCAAAATAAAATACAATTAAAGCAAGTGCTTGTGTGTGTGTGTGTGTGTGTGTGAATCAGAGTACCTTTCTGGATAGCTCTTTTCTCATCATTGTAACGAGCATAACCAGCCAGTCCAAGCAAAGCAACAGGCTGAATATTTTAATTAATTTGAGCAGGATGAGAATTGAGAACCTTTAAACACAGAAAAAGTGACAACAAAATAAAGCAATCTAACAGCAAAAATTAGATTGATAAAGATCCATGATAAATAACACCCTTGTTTTGGACTGAATAAATGGAGTTTAAGATACATACAATAGCAAGAGCCATCAATGGCTTATAATTAGTAGTCTTGGTACTTGGATGCATCTCCAACTGTAATTCATGGCTATTTGATCTTTCAGATGACTGTCTCGTTGATTTAGCATAACCACGACGACACGGGCACCGTTTTGATGGATCAAACCTAAAAGGAAAAAGAAACCTCTTAAATTCATATTCAGAAGTATAGCATTAAATACATAACTAAATTCGATCTTTTTATATTTTGAATCAGATCATCAGACATAAGAATTGAAGATGATATCAACGCCAAGAAAGAATCTGTGCCTTGAGAAAAATTCAGAAAGGCCACAGATACAGGACACGTCATTTGATATTGATGAGCTCTCATGAGCTTGCTCTATATTGCAGGGAAAAATTAAATTTTCTGATGCCAAGACCAAAAGATAACCTTAATATACTAATAAAGCAGAAATTAATAATAGAGAACAGATAGTCTAGAAACAGAGCAGGCGCAAACTAACAACCTTCTAGAACATTAACAATTGATCATGCACAGATTTTTTGTAAGTAGGGAAAAAGCTCATAATCTCTAACAAAAATCTGCAACTTGAATCACCGATAAGAAAATATACATATTCTTTGTCATAGAATTATCTGGACTGTGCATTGATCGTCTGTCAATGGCAAAGGATGCACAACGACATAATAAAATAGAAGAAAGGGAAAACATCCATGCCCTGAAGTTGGGCTTCCAATGCAAAATTTATTAATGGCTTGATAGAGGAATTAAACTGAATATGACCAAACCGGAGTAGATGGTTTTTGCTGTTCTGCAGGCACAATATTAACTAATGCAAAAGCAAGGTCCTCTGCAAGACCCCTAAATCGTGAAGACGTGAAACTAATCCAATCTCACTCATAGACCAAGAAATACAGGGTTTGTTGTAGTCTACTTGAAGCCCTAAAGGGAGATCATGTCAAAGTTGAATAACAGATAAGTATGTTCACATACACGGCCATTGTAAACCTATTATTTATAATAAATATAGATTACGAGCATAATGTTGTATTGTTTTGTTGACTACTTCACTAAATAATGTAAATATCCATATTTCAGTCAAATTAAAAACTAGACCATTAAGTGATCCCGCGGAAGTACAAGGGAGAGAGTTCATCCCACGTTGAAAGATTATATGTAGTACAACTTAGAGTACATATGACTTGAGAATTACTCTAGCCATTAGCAAATGGCAACTATTATGGTTGAAGATGGAACCCAGCTTGGACATGTATGCACTTCAGCAAGTTGAGCCAAGGTCGATTTATGCTCATTATCTATTACTCAACCTAATGAGATTCTTACAACAGTGAAACACTATTAGCCACAGAAACAAGCACTAAGTTCCAAATCATTTACTCCTAACATCATAGTATGATTCCATCTATGTTTTTAAACCGCAATATTAGGCCTATTACTTCTTACTACATATCAATCATCACAGCTAATCCATTGCAAAATAATTACCTCAACACTTAAACAACAAAATCCGAGTGACAGCAAAATTTGACAAATCAACAACAAAATCAAAACCTCTACAATATTGACCAAACTCGTAAAATCAGCTTCCCGAATTAAGAAAAACAACGAATTACTCTCTCAGAAACTTCAATAAATCATAAACCCTAATTTTGAACCAAATTTACACCAAAATTACGCTACGTAACATAAAAAAAAATGTAAATATGCATCAATAACTCAACCCTAGTATCAAACAACACTTCATCAAAAAAATTTGAAAATACAAAATTGAAGTACAATGCTGCATATTATCAAGCTTAATTCAAGAATTTGAAAAAAAAAATTGAATAAAAAAAAAAGGAAAGAAAAGGTAATGACAAACCGTTGAAGAAGATTAACGGGCTTCGAGCGTCCTCGAAGAGAGAGAAAAGCTGACCTAAACATTGATCACCAAACTACTAATTTTTGAATCGATTGAATAGGGTTTTAAAGAAGAAATTGAGAATAAATGAAATTTTGATGGAAAAATTGTTGGCAGCTAATCGGAGTGTTGCATTGGACTCAATTTTCTGTATCTCGCTTCTGTTGGCAGTTTGGTCACTTGGTTGCTGTATTGAAGAAACTGGGTAATTTAGGCGTGTTTGTTGGATTTTTCTTGAGAAAGGAGTCACCTCTTGATTTGGCGGCAACTTCTTTTATCAATTTCATAATGACCCACTTTGCCCCTTTAGGATTGTTGCTAAAACTACTCCCCCACATTGTTTTTACTTATTTCATACAAAGAAGTTCAGATAAGATAAGGGTGTGTCTTTTCATTATTGCGTATTTCATTGTCATAATACATCGTCATTTTAACGTTAAAAGCTTTCGATAACTAGACCTATTAATTCAGGTCGACAGGTCGAATTTGGGTTAGATTTCGTAAATTTGGTCATTACAAAATATGATAAATGGGTCACATTGGTATTTAGGGAGGGATAACTCAGGTGATTAGAGTTTCTCTCCTGGTTCCAAAAGATCATGAGATTGATTCTCATCACACCCAAAAAAAAAAAAAGGGGTCATTTAATCATTGATCCCAAGTAAAAGACAGGTTCATTTTAGAGAGGTTCATTTTAGGGATTTGCTACGTAAACTTTGGATTGCTTACTCCATAGCACTACGTATTATTTATCTTATGTAGAGTTCCATGACAATATCTAATGTGATGACTCCACCTTGTTGTTTCCCTTGTTGTTTCGTTTATATTCCTACTTAGTTTTATATTGGATGATGGAAGTCAAAATGAATAGTCAGTGTTTATTTAATATGCTAATATGTTTAGTTTATTTATCTTAGCTTATTTTATGATTATGTCAAATTATATTCGAATATATCCTGCTAAGTATGCTAACCTATTCGTATATTCTGCTATAAGCATGTTTATGTTTTTATTATTCTTTAAGTAACTGATTTTATCTTTATGTTTCTAAGATAATATTTTCTGTCAAATGTATTTATTTATCTTATTTGGTTGATGAATTTTTCTGAATATGATAAGATTTCTGTTTAAGATAAATATTGTTGTTACTTGTGCTTGCTGACCTGGTTTTTAGGAAGCTAAGTATGCTGTAACAGATTTCTAGCTGGAAGATAAACGTTGAATTTAAAAGCAGCTTTGAAGTTTGAATTTGAAAGCTTCGAAATTTCTGGAGTTTGTTGAAGACCCAGAAACTGCTGGCAACGTTTTAAAGTCGGCTTCAAAGCCTTATAAATAGCATGAAGATCAGCCGGTTTCATTATCCAAGTTTTTCAAGAAGTCTTGTGCTATTCTAAGAGCTTTAATTCTCTCATTGTTTACTACTTTTCATTACTTAAAAGTGAGGGAAAAATACGAGTGTTCACTTGTGCTAAACTTTGTAATACTTGAGTGATACACTTCGTAGTAAAATTATAATACTCGAAGTTGTTTGAGTGTGTTAGCTTTTATTTCTAGGATTTGAGTGTTTAAGGTGTAGTGGGAAGTACTACGGAGAGAAGATAGTGAGATCTTCTAGGTTACTTTAGAACTCTAAGGGAAGAAATAAAAGTTGGTTAAAATCCTACGGGTTGGACAACCCTAGGCGGAGACGTAGGCCTTTGTGCTGAACTTCGTAACAATTCCTTGTGTTTATTTCTGTTTTTATTTTTGCCTTATTCTTGCTTTCGTTCTTTGTTTTAAACAGTTTTAACAAAATCCAAAACAAACGTTTATAACCTTCTGCTTACTAACTGTTTTACTTTAAATAGTTTTCAAAGTCTTGATTTGTAAAACAGAGATCAGTTTATTTCGCCCTGTAACTGATCTCAAGGCCTTGACATTTTCTGTTTTGCGAAAAACGCCCATACTCTATTCAACCCCCCCCCTTCTAGAGTATTAATATGTTTATTCCATTACCATTGTGATCCTTTCATAATGTACAACTGGTTATGCCATCTCTGTCATAGTGTCATGCACATATTACAACCAAGATTATTTCTTTACTCGTATGATTATACCTCATAGGCACAAAGGAAAATAAAACTTTGGTCGTATCTTGCACGATTGTACGGTGAATACCATTGTACAATCAAACTCTTTCTTACCGATTACCAATTAAATTACAATTGTTATTTTGTAGTGCAGTCTACCAGCAAGAAAGAACTTCATAACATCCAAGCGGCTAAACTTAAAGACTAGCTTATAGAAAGATGGTAATCCAAAAAACTAAGGAAATTAAGCAAGATTAATAAAAAAAAATACAACAGTAAATGAACATACATAATTTAAATTTGCTACTTGTTATCATACTCATATCAAAAGCTTATCCTTAATCTTCATTTTGTTAATGGCAGAGGCAGGATCTAAGCTCTTAGGACATGCTGCAGTGCAATTCTTGATAACTCTGCAGCTGTACAATTTCATATCATCATCTGTTATAGCTTGTAATCTCTCCTTGGTATAATCGTCTCGACTATCCGAAATCCATCGATATGCGTTAATCAAAGCTGCTGGACCCAAGTACTTCTCTGGATTCCACCAATATGCAGGGCATGAAGTGGTGCAACATGCACACAATATGCACTCATACAATCCATCAAGCTTCTTCCTATCTTTGGGCGATTGCCTATGCTCACGCCCATCCTCTGGTCCCTTCTTCGTCTTTAGCCACGGCTCAATCGACCTACACAATTTCATGTTTTAACTAGTTATAAAGCTCAAGAACATTGTGCTTGTACTAAAATGAGACAAATTTACACACTATTCAGTATACGAGTACTAGTATAGAATGGGAGTAGCCACTTTTAAAAGTCTCAGTATCCCACTTAAAGCTCTGCCTTAGGCACATGTGCATGTTATACATCCTTCCGTTCTCTTTTAATTGTAAGATTTTGACTTTCACAAATGTCAATACACGTAATATTAGGAAGTACAAAGTATCAATTTAAAAAAAGTAACAACAGCATGGTATATATGTGGGGAATGTGTTAGTAATATACTTGTACTGATTATAGAAATTGGTGAGATCGACGACGAGATCCTTGATAACAAACATATGCGGAAGGGGAGTGATGGTGGTAGGCTTAGTAATATCAGAATCAATGGGCTTAAGGCAAGCCACAGTGTTAAGGCCATCAATATTCATAGAGCAGGACCCACAAATTCCTTCCCTGCATGATCTTCTATAACTCAAACTTGAGTCATCCTCTGCTTTTACCTTTTGCAACGCATCCAATACCTATCCATAATAGCTCAAACCAGTCTAACATTTCTTAATAATTAAGTTAAAAAAAGTATTACTGAAAAAAAGATAAATCAACAGATGATCATATGCAATTATGCATGATACGATCATACGAATAATATGATCATAATTAGTAGTTGCTAATAACATTTTGATTTTTTTTTTTTTTTTTTTTTTATGTTTTTCAGTTTATAACTTTCCCCATATATATATTTTTTATTATCAGTAATTAAAGGTGTAAAAAGTTGATTATTGGAAATAGATGATGAGATGAAGCTACAATATCTCACACGTGACTATATTTTTCTTCAAGTATCAATTATTAGTTATACATATAGTCAATATTTGAAGTAGATTTCTTGAATTGTTGCGTAAAAAAAAAATATATATATATATATGTACCATGGGGCCACAGGTGGAGAGGTCGACGAAGAAGGACTGAAGAAAGGGTTTTTGGTTGGGCAAGTCAGGGTTCCAACGGTATATTTGGAACTCTTTCGGCAGCGGTTGAGCCTGAGTCGTCGGCGTTGCGTGTTGCTTCACTCTCCTTCGTGATGTTGCGGCTTCCTCTGCATGAGTTTGGGCAGCAGGGTGGCCTTCAAGTGTAGGAAAATCGTCCCTTTTAGTAGAGTATCCTCTTACTTTCTGTACTCGCTCTATTGCTAATCTCTTCAGCTCCTGATTCCCTCCAATAATCCACCTTTTCCACATCTTCAATGTCTTTCTTTCTCTCCAAACTCACACGGCCGTGTTGTGTATTACCTTTTTCACGGCCGGTTTATATAATTTTGTAATGCAAAGAATCAATTGAAGATGGTCAAGGATAAAGCATGCATGCGGTTGATTTGATCATGATGTGTATTTGAGTATGTGACACATGGTTTGTTGCATGCTTAAGTGAAGCGTACGTGTACCATTTTGGGCGCTCTTTAATGGGGCTGCCTCAGTTTCTCTTCTTGAGAAACAAAATAATTGTTTTTCAAAGATGGCACAATTGTGAATAATATCAATAATTTTAATATTTTATATTTTTTCTAGTTGTACCTTTTTTTTCTGTACTTTTATTTCCCTGTTTTTCTCCTTCATCTTTCCTGTTTATCTCCGTCATCGAAATTCGCAAATCACCATTGTTACTAGTTTCCTCCTCCATCTACTCATGCTTTTCCTCCTGCATTGGAGCTGCGCATAAACCACCATCTCCACCACTAAATTTCCGATGGCTTCGCCGCCGAATTAAACGAAAACCCTAAGAAAAAATAGAAAAATTAGGGTATGGTTAACCCCAAACGGAAAAGGTTATTGTCATCCTCCATTGAAACTATTTCCCAAGCTTCGATTACTCCATTGAATCTGCTTCCTCCTCCATTGAAGCTGTGAATAACTCCATTGAAGTTCTACCTTCTTCTTCCATTCTTCTACAAAGTTACAATATTAACTCTAACTTATTTGTCGAAATTACAAATTTACCCTCTTGAGATACAATCTTGTTAATCAATAAGAGAAACTTGTATTTACCCCTCTTTAATCCATTCCTCATTGCACTACTCAAATTCAACAAATTTGTGATTTTTACTGTACTTCATTAATTTTGAATGAATTCTAATCTGTTTGAATTTCTTTTTTTTTTTTTTTTGAATGGCCACAATAAAATTATCACCATTGTATTAAAACAAATCACAACAAGTTATTTCTATTGACTAATGTGAGCCATTGATATTTTTTATTAAAAAAAAAAATAAATTTGACCAAACAATAAGAATTACTAGCAGTTAAAGTATAAAGACCAAACTGCTGTATTTTTTAATATTGCCAATGCATCAAGTAGTTGTAATCAAGAAAAAATTGTTTAGTGGAGTAGCACTCTTTAATTCAAGCAACTATATTTGAATGCGAGATTCAGAGGCTAAAATTGAGTGGATCAAATGCCATACAGTAGCACTATGCGCGAATTTCGAAAATAGATACGCTCCTATTATTCTTATCGTCAAACTTATTGTCAACGATTTCCACTTAATTCTCATTCGCTAGTGTAATGGGAAAAATACTGAATAAAGCAAAGTGTGGATTCACGAAAAATTACAGTAAAGACGACAATAATGGTTGAACTTGGAGCCAATCGTTATAATCAAAGAAGAAACTGAAACATATAACTGATAAGAACGTTTTTTTTTTTTTTTTTGCCGTTTTTTTTTTTTTTTTTTTAAATAATCATATCAACCGTTCACATTAGTCAATAGAATTGAACGGTTGTGATTTGATTCAATACAATAGCCACAATTTTATTGTGGCCATTTGAAAATTAACACTTTTTTTTTTTTTTTTACAACATGAAGTGATGTTTAAGCTAGGGGGTAAGATTTTTGTAAGAAGAGCTTTGCTCGATTAAAATACTATACGGAGTAGGTGTAGTTTCTTATATTTATCAAAACAAAAATAAGTGAAGTTTTGTAAAATTTACTTTAATGAACGAATATAATAACAAAATTAGGGAAAAAATTTAAGATTAGCAAAAATAATTAAAGTTTAACAAGGTTGGAGGGAAGTTCTAAACATTTGAGTTATCCTTCACTCTCGAAAATAAAGGTATATAAATGCAAATGAAAAGATCCAATTATTTCTGAAATGCGGAGTAAGTTGAGCTGAAAATAGCCTATATAAGATTAAATTTAACATGACTTGAAGTGTTGAACATTGTGAAAAACAAAACGGGGCGTCTGGTAAGTGGAATAGGTGTTTGGGGATTAAAGGGTTGGGAATGAAATTGGGAATTTATGGTTAGGAATTCAATAAAATGGAGTATTGGTAATCCCTTGTTTGGGTTGTGAACGGAATTGATTGAGAATAAATATCATGTTTGTAATAACACCCTTACTAATGTTATATCCATACATGTCCATTCAAAAAAAAAAATGTTATATTCATATATTTTCATTAATGGCAAATGGTCTTTTCCTCTTTATTCTCAATTCCCATCTCTATTTACTTACCCCAACATGTAATAAAATCATGGAAATAGAGCAATTTTATTCTCATTCTTAATCTCACCTAAAATTATTCATCTCCTCACAACAAACAAGGCAATATATATACTTCATTTGTTTTCATATATTTGACCCATATCCTTTAACACAATATTTGAGGAGGAGGGAGAGAAATCGTAGTTTGTGGCCCTGGTTACACATGGCTTACCATATTATCCCAAAAGTTATTCTCATGTGCACTTTATGGGGGTAATATAGAGAATTTATCTACCAAAAGCACCAAATATAGTATTAGTCAAGCAATATGGCATTTTCATTTTCGAAATGCTAATCAAGTAAATAAAAACAAAACGAGTTTTGACCATTCTTTTTTTGACCCATGAGCGGATGAGTCGTAACTTAATTTGGGTCTCAAGTTCTTGTGAGGAAAAAGAACTGAGTAAATGAAGGATTGGAGAAAGTAGAGCAGCGCAGCAACAACATTATCATCGAACAGGAGCAGCAGAAGGAGAGAGAGCAGGCGCCGGTTGTTCAGCTGTATTCTGCGGTCTGGAACTCTCCAGATCAGATCCTAATCTGAAGGGAATAGACAATGATGGTTTCACTCTAGTCCTTTCAATGCTTCCAATTACCTGCTACTACTAACCGGACGCTGAAAGTTTCAAAAAAAACTTAGGGCTTAATATAACTGCCAATTCATGTGTAGAAAATGTTGAATCGTTGTCTAATTAAAGATTGCGGCCTATATGGTAACCTAGTTTAGTGGATTGGTGATTTCTATTTTATTTTTCCAACTCCATTTTCTATTTTCTGCACTTTTTTGTCCAGTTAATTAGAGAATTGGGTGTGTTCTAGTATAGTATAGTATAGTGGTGTATTTAGTTTGGGGGCTCTTATGAGTTGTTGACATACTTGATGCTGCTATGCAGAGGCGGATCCAATGTGGGTCCATTGAACCCATTTATTTTTTGGAAAAAAATTAAAAACCTTTTTTTAAAAAAAAAAAAAAAAAATCGAAATAGGTTAAATAGAATAGTTGTGTATCATATGACAATAAGTAAAGCTGTAGTCCAGTGGTTTTTTTCACATCCCATCTCACAAGAGTTTGTGGGTTCAAAACCCATAATTCACACTTTTTTTTTTTTTCCTTCCCAGCTTTCCTCTTCCTCATTCCCCCAAATCGCAAAACCCTAACTTCTACCTCCTCCTCTTCCCGTCTTCCGGAGTTCCGGCTGTCCCTCTGTGGCTCTTTGTCTGACCGACTGTCCGCAGCGGCGCAGCCTCGCAGTCTTGCTGACCCGCAGCCGTCTGGTAGTGAGGCAAGTGAATTTGGGGATTTATTTTGCTAAATCGTTGAATTTCATATGCTAATATACATTACGAATTGGGGATTTTTTGTAAATCGCTGAATATTGGTTATAATTCGCTACTTTACTTCTCAAGTTCTCAATTTGGGGATATTTTTTGCTAAATCGCACGGCAGACGACCAGGTTCCTTGCTCCACCGACGTCCGACGACGACCACACGGCAAACGCGTCGACGCCTCTTGCCTCCAGCCTCCACGAGTCCACGGTAGTCTGGTGAGCTTGCTGCTTCCCAGTTTCGCACTTGTTTAGTTGTTTGTTGTTAAGTTGTTTCTTGTTTGTTGATTACTTAATTGTTCATTGTTGCTTACTTAATTGTTGATTGTTGCTTATTGCTTGTTTATATGAGATTACGCGTACTGCTAGTTCAAAAATGCTAGAGTGAAATGGACAGATATTATTACAGAAGGATGCTGATCAGCTTGCATTATTATTTAGATATGGAATATTGTCAATGTTCATAAAAAAATGTTAGGTTCAAAGTTAACTTAAGGCATAATATAAGCCAATCCCAATTACACAGAAGAACCTAATTATTTTCTAAACAATCAGGATGATATGTCATTAAATACAAATAAAACAAGATTGAGAAGACCAAACTAAAATCACTAATAATTAAGCCATTAAGCAATAATTCATCATTTATTAAAAAAAAAAAAAAAACAGTTCAGCCAAAATATACATATTAATAATAATATATATAAAAAAAATATTAGGAAAAGAAAAAAGAGTCAAAAATTCTTTTCAAATTATTCTCTGCCTTTTAGGAATCTCGAAGAATGCTTCTGTAATTTTTTTTTTTCTATTTGTATTGTGTAATCTATTTGCAATCCATGATTTGAACTTATGTACTGAATATTTAATTATTATATTTTTGTTCCTTTGTTAATCATGATTCTGAACTTCCGAAGTTTCGAACCCCCTCTAAGGAAATCCTGGAGACGCCACTGCTGCTATGGCATTGAGCTGTTATGTTTGGGGTTGTTTCATTTCGAAGACGAATCAGGAGTATGTCAACAACCCCAAACATAATAGCTCAGAAAAGAGGGAGATTATAACTTGTAAACCGCGTTTCATTCTGTTTTGGTCCTCTGAGGCTCCGAATCTTCCATTAATCTCCCTCTTTTCTGAGCTACGCGAGTGAACATGTCACTGTAAGAAATCTGAAGTTGCTGTATGAGGTTTTGGACTATAGTTGTAGGCATAGGCATTTATTTGGTGAGATGCTTGGTAATTCATGAGACAAGTTACTCATTATGTCAAAATTCTATCGCTTGAGGCCAACTAAGGGGCTTAATTGACGATTTTGTTGCTAGTTACTCTGTACGACATATCAGGAGTATAATGTACTCTGTACGATATATATTTGAATGAATTAGAGGCTAATGCTGCTTCATTCTTTTGATACTGTTATTAATAATCTTGTTATATGTGCACTTGTGCAGTACTATATGATTTGTGTGATTCATGGGATTAATGTGTGGGTATTGGGACTAAATTTGTAAAAAAAAAAAAGGTCACATTAGAGACCTACTAAGGCGTTAACTTGAACGTTTTAAAGCTTGTAGTTTAAGATATTTGTTGATGACTCCATGGTTATTGTGCTTCTCCCTAGTGATAATTGATGGGAAGTCAACAGCATATTAGGCAATTAGGGATCAATTTTTAGAACTTGATAAGGTTTGTCTTATCTCTGAAATTATCAACAGTACAACAATGGAAGACCAGGTAATGACCGATGAAACCGTGAAATCAGCGAAGGAGCTTGCAGCAGAAGGTCAGAAGCATCTAGAAGAGACAGTTGAGGCAGCATTTCAGATCCTGTCTGCAATGAATGATGAGCTTTGCAACCCAACCTTGTGGTCTACAACTACCTCTTCTCCTGTTGCTATTCCTGATACTAGTACTGCCGCTACAATCACTGCTAATGGGCATAGTGAGGGTTCAAATGGTGATGTTTCATTAGATTCAGCTCACCACTTCGATATGGGTGGTGGTGCTCTTGAAGAAGCTCGTCTTCGTTATAAGTCTTCCGTTGCTTCTCTTCGTGCTGTTCTCAATGCCTTGCCTCAGGGAAACAAGGTAATTTCCTCTTTTATTGCAAGTTTCTATTCATCTATAGAATTTTGCAGTTTATTTTTTCCCTTAATATTATGTGCACCCCCCTTGCTGATGATTGAAGCTTTTTTTACATGGTTTATTCTGAAAAGTGAATGACATTTGTTTCATTGACTCATAGGGTTGTGAAATTTTGCATCAAATATTTTCAGAGAATGTGAGATCTATAAAGGGAATCGAGTTAAAACCCTATTTGTACTGTACAAAAGTCTAGCTGAAAGAAAAATCAATCCCAGGAAACCACGTTTGCAAAATGTCTTCGGTTGGTTTGTTAAAGCAGAAAATAATTCAAGTTTAAATTTTCCTCGGTTGTTTGTTGTTATTAACAATTTTATGCTGCATTTTCCTTCACATGCTAAGGAATGGTTCTGTTGTTAGGAGTTATTTCGTAGGCCATAGCTCATAGGATTATAGGAGTTGACTTTGATCATAGTTATGATTCATTCTTGTTTGCTTAATTTTTTTGCCCCTTCAATCAATATTCAATTATTGGATTTTCAAACACTAGGGATTACTGCTGGCTGCTGCTGTCTGTAGGTGTCTGATTGGTGTAATTGTTTTCCTTTTGTTCAGGAAGACATGGATGGTTCTGCCTCAGTTGAAGATGAGGCTGAAATCGGGAAGTTAGAAGAGCAAGTATCTAGTTTAAAGACGGTAATGTTAAAGCTAAATTACTGTTCTTATTTTAGAAAAAAAAAAATATTACTGTTACAAGTCCATCTCTTGTGAATTGTTTCCATTTTAATGGATGCATGAGGTCGATTGCTTGTGTGAGGTCCAGGAGTTTATCATGGCGTAGTAAAGAATAGTGTTAAAATAGCACAATCGGTCCTCGTGATTGTTGTTCAATAGCTAGTGACTGATGTGGCTGATGGGATTGGAGGATGGGATTTGTTTAAGAGGGAGTCCTTTTAAGTTATTTTGGTTTGCAGATGATTGTGCCGGTTTGGAAGAGGAAACGTCTATATTTATTTTCTACTTTTGTAATTGCAGGATCTTGCAAATAAGAATAAGCACCTCAAACATCTGATAGATCAATTTCGAGATCTTATAACGGATATATCAACATGGCAAAGTCCTTGTTCTGTTGCTAGATAGCTTGTTTTGAAGCAGTGCAAATGCACCAGCAAGTTCCGTACTTGTTTTGTCTAAAGAGAGCCTCCATCATAATCTTGGAAGTAATTAGAGGAAATTGACTTCTCCTGTCAACTTCGTAGCTATCTATTGATGGGATATAGTGATTGATGCATTTGTTATTTTTTGTCGGCAATAATTTTGATCACAGAAACCCCTTATCATAGCAGCAGAGCTTGCATTCTACTCGTATTGCATTTTGTTGGTTTAACACCAGACCTGGGAAAATTTACCCAACCTGAAACAAATTCTGATCCCTTACAGATATTATGTGTTTCGAACAGAAATCCTAGACCACCCGGAAAATATTTGATACAGGCTAGATGGTTTGGCTCAAAATTACACATACCGATGTTCACTGATTTGAACTAACCGGACCCTGGTAATCAAGTTGCTTAAGGGGTTTGTTCAGAAATTGTTTCAACTCAGGTAGCTCTGTACACTGTTCTGAATCGTTGACATTACTCAGAAATTCAATGAGAATGAAAAGTAACAAGGGGGGGAGAAAAAACTCAAAAGGTTGCTCCAGCTACCGACCATTAATCATCACAACACGGTTACTGCTACAAGCACCAATTGCCGGTGTCCCCGACAATAAATTGAACTGTTACATCACCAACAGCATGAAATTGAGTGGCTTCTGAAAAAAACTACCGCAGATTGTGACGCTTTTCTATTCTAGCTACTAAGTACTATACCAAGATAATAAACTCTGCCATTGAAATTAAGTGAACTACTTAATTCGATATAATGTGTTCATTTACTTATTTTAAGATAACATTACATAGGATGATTTTCTACGAGTATGTGTTAAGTTTTTTAGGAGTTATTAGTGAATATTGAACCCTATACACCGACACGGGGTGATAGATGAACGGCATGTTTATTTATTTATTTTAATTAGTATGCCATCCCTACTTCTCTTTTAAAATGCATTTCATGACAGTGTTACCTATGTCAATACTTCTTCCTCCGTTATTTTAATATTGCACCACTTGTTTTTTTAAAAGTTTTATAAATATTGCATCATTTTCATTTTGAGACAAAAAAATATCTCTATTCACACTACGAATATCCAACTTACTCTTACTTTTTCACACTTATTCTTTAGTTTATGTTTACATCACGTGGACGATTTAATATTTTTACTTTTCTCTCTCTTTCTTTTTCCCACTACCAAAATTATTGTGTCCAACCTATACGGTGTAATAATTAGCAAACGGAGAAAGTATATTATAAGTATTTATCCGGCATGACTTGGTACTCTATAATTATTTTACTCAATTATATGTATATCGATTCCCAATGGAAGTAGGGAATTAACGGCAAAGGGAAAAAAAAATCAGGAAAAGAGAAAACAAAAAATATATATATTCTGATTTGAAGAATATATTTTTTTAAAGTTGCAATTTATAATGGGCAATCGTCTCTTGCATAAGCTTTAATAAGCACTTAATCTAGATAAGTATATCATAAATTCATAATTAAGCAAATCTTGCTCGGGTTTTGAATCCCCCAATCAATTTGGAGAGAATTATGATGAATTCCCTTTTCAATGATCATTCAACATCATAGTGCTTAGGAAAATCTTTCTTTTTTCACATGCACCACATGAATACTTGAGATTAAAAATCTGTTATATACCCCATTTCCCGTAAATTACCGGTCCTTTACTTTAGTCCAAATCCTCTATCCCACTATTGTGTTTCATTCCATGTCTCATTCAATTTGATTGGTCCACATTATTTCACTTGTCAATATTCTTTATTTAATTTTAATAGCAAATTAAATTATAAATTTTTTTACATAATTTATATTCTAGTCCTTATCTCTCTCTCTCTTTTTTTTTTTTCTTTCTTTTCTCCTTTTATACAATTACATTTAATTCATCCTTCAACCTCATTATTTTTTTTCTTTATACCACCTCCATAACTCTACGAAAAACCCTTGATAGACATGGTAAAACAGACCGAGCATATCAATCATTATTATTAAAATTCATAATTCAGTAAAGATACAACTTGACTGTAAATTCAAAATCTTTAGGAAATTGAAAATGCAAAAAACTTACACCCGTAAATGAGATCATCCACAACAACTTGTTATTACTACTATACCTCCTTAATTGAGCATTCATACTTTCGCTATGTTGTGTTGTACTCATATCAGCACAGACTGTCTGTCTCCCATAAACTAGTGCCCACTTCTCTCAAATTTACACTCGTTACAACCAACTATTGCCAACCAGATCGTATTTCACTAAAATAATGTCTCAAGCATCTATAAAATCCACTTCGTTGGCATAATCATAAACACAACTTTGTACCTCATACGGTAAATTCGTAGAGTTGTGGAGGTAGTATAAAGAAAAAATATAATGAGGTTGAAGGATGAATTAAACGTAATTGTATAAAGGAGAAAAGAGAGAGAGAGAGAGAGAGATAAGGACTAGAATATAAATTATGTAAAAATTTATATAATGTAATTTGCTATTAAAAATTAAATAATGAATATTGATATTTAAAATGATGTGGACCAATCAAATTGAATGGGACACAATAGTGGGATGGAGGATTCGGACCCCCTTTACTTTTAGTTAAGTGACTAAGTCAATTGTTCCACTCACTAGTATCCACTTTTAAAATAATAGACGGATCAAAATTTAAACATTCAATCTCTAACTAAAAATATAAATACTTAACTTTTGGTAACAAATTTTAATATAGAAGATCCTCCTTGTTTCCACAGGATCTAACAAAAATTAAAGATAGTGATTTATACCCGAGACGAGAATAAATTTTGTCTACATTATTTTTTTTGTGTTTTTTTTAGAGGATTTTTTTTAATTATTAAATGTAAACTCATGTAATGCATAAGATAATAAATTTTAGGAAAAAGTATTTACCTCTAGAATTAGGAGTAACCAAGAGAATTTTTTGTTCTTTTGCCTACATTTAGCTCATTATGGATTCTAGTACTTGACTAACTTTTATTAGCTTAGAATCAAAATTTAGGATTATTAATTGGATACTGCTTTTTTTTTTTTTTTTTTTTTTTTTTTTTTATATATACTTTTCTAGGGAAATTGGATACAGTTTGAATTACACCTGTTTTGATAACGCGTTTTATTTTTACATAAAAAGTGACAACAAAAACACAAACAAACGAAGTAATGTTGTGAAACCAAAACTAAAAGAAGTTGAAAAGGAATATAATTATGATTTTATGGGATACATTGCATTGCGGAAATAAAATAATGATGAGTAGGCCCACTTACCAGCCCATTGTGGAGCAAAGCCCATCTACGGCTTAAGTCAATAATTTTAGGTGCGAGCGTGCATCAAACACTTCTAGGGTTCTAGGTGGTACACTCGTACATTACTAACATAAGTAAATAGTAAAGCGTTTTCCTTTGGTTGATAATAGGTGCACCCAACTTCAGATTGCTTCTTGTTCAAATGATAGATGGTAAGAGGTATTGAAAGTTGTCTTTAAATATGCTACTCGTTAGATGTTAGTTCCTCCTCACGATCATATATTATGAGACCGTCTCATACAAGATTTTGCCTTTACGAAAAGGTAGAGTTATATGAAAAAAAAACTTTGACATTTCTCTGTCTTTTATCACTTACTTGAAAAGTTATAGAGTATCTTGTTTGGCCCCCCTATACTATGATGCACTACTAATAAATCTTTGAAATCGATAAAAATGCAAATCTCATTCTAATTGCCCATAAGAACAAAAAAACTCATATAAATCCCTAAAAGGAACTTTTTTTTTTTACTCAGTAAGATACGGGGGGCGCTCCTCCTATCACAGGAAGGGTGGGAGGAAGATCGAACCCAGGTCACTCCTGAGGGAGATGGAGGGGCAAACCCCCTCCATGATCCTCCCCTAAAAAGACCTTATGTTGTCAGTAATAAGTTTGTTTTTTCCTACTTTGATATATACTTAGAGTTAGTGACCACATAAATTCCTCTAAAATTTATAGGTATATAAGTACATATGACAGGTGATGATGTCAATTAAAGATGAGTGATTAATGTGCATTGAAAACAAAGATTCGAGCTCAAAGGTATGACTAGATCACTATAAGGATTTGTTAAGCTGCATTCTTTGCTTTGTCAATATTAGATATTGAGGTAAGTTTATTTTCCTGTTTAGTGAGAGATGTAGAACCTAATCAAATTAGATTGATTAAGTATAATTAATGTCAAAACTGAAGTTCTTGACATTGACTCATATCTACTACACCCTACTATGGCACTATGCCACTATTAACTATTTTGAATTAGTCAAAAGTGGAGTAATTACTAATAATTATCAACCATAAGTTATAAGATGTTTTTTTTTTTTTTTTTTTTTTTTATTTTTTTTTATGTTTTATCAATATTAAGATATTTTAAATGTAGAGGGGAAGTGTCTTGGAGGATCTCTAATGATAAAATTTAAATACCTTACTCATTTAGAGAATATCAAATCGTTAAAATTCAAATATTTCAATTTATACCTTGCCAGTTGCCATTAATATTAATGAGCTATATGCCCAACATTTTAAAGTGCTCTCATTTTTTTTATATATATAAGAAAATCTTACAAGATTATTAGTTTTGCATTACAATATGTAAACTAGAATTAATAACCTTAAAATACGACTAATAAGAGATTTGTGAAATTGATCTTTCAATTGAAATAGGTAAGGATAGTTGAGGAGAGAATTTGTAGGTGTATGTTGTTCGGGAATCCGATCTCCACTTGTTAGTTCCTAGTTTGATTACCAAATTACTCCTACATGTGTTTTGCTTGTTTGATCATCTCATCTAATAAAAAATTCTAAAAGGTATTTGATGTACTCTTTCAAATTTATTCTGCTCCAAAATTCGATTTAATCTATATAGTACATTGGTGGAGGTCGTTCTGCCAAATAAAGATGCAAAATTGAGGATTACTAAAGTTCAGGCATCTTCTATGCTAAGTTGCTAACTAGTTTATGAGAATAGTCTTGGAATGTTACTTCGTATAGTTCAACATTGTGACTAAAAGTAGGAAACGGTTTTACCTAATTTTCAATATTAGTTTTGAGCGAAAAATAACTAGAATTGAGTACTACCTCGTATTTTGTTTGTTAGTTTGACGGGAAATTCAAATACTAGCTATTATTGCGATGGAATTACATGTTTGTGGCCTTTTTTTTTGTTAACCATAGTTTTTTTTTTTTTATTTGCAACACTTATTTTATTGGAATTATTAACACTATTTTATTATATCTCTCTTCACATAGTCTCTACTAGCACTTTTTTTATTACCTTGTATTTCTATTTTATCACATTCCTTAATGTTATATAAACAAATCATCGACTATCACTTTTTCATTACTCTGTACTCTTTACTACCTTCGTTTCATATTATTTGCAACGATTTGACATAAAATGTGAGTAAAAAATGTCTAATCGTTGCAAATAATATGAAATGGAGGTATTAATTGACCAACAAATAGCCACTAATATACTTCCTCTGTTTGTTTTTTTTAGTTGCAACACTTCTCTTTTCACGTTTGCTGATGCATGATTCCAATCATTAATATCTTTAATTATCAATATGTAAAATTATAAACACTTGATATTAAAATAGTATAAATCGAAACGAATCTAACAAGATTCCACATGACTATATTTTTGCCTATAAAAATTATAAACATTTGATATTAAAATAGTATAAATCGAGACGTATCTAACAAGATTCCACATGATTATATTTTTACCTAACTATAAACCATCAAAGCTAGTCAAAGTGAAACATATGAATAGTGTAAAAGTCAAATTATTGTTGCAACTATAAAAAAACGAAGGAAGTAATATTTTACGAGTAATAAATTTAACTCAACCTCATACAACTTTGTAATTGAAAATAGAGGGTAAACTGAAGAGTCGTGTCGTCATCCACCAAAAAAAAAGTATTACTTCATCGATTTTTCTTTTATTGCACCATAAACAATTTTACATTATTTACATAACCTTCTTTGATCATTTTTTGTGATTTATTTGTAATGAAAAATATTGTCATTAAAGATATTAATAGTTAAAATAATGTATTGGCAAGCGTGAACTCCTTCAAGGTGCAATTTTTTTTTTTAAAAAAGGATGAAGTAAGTTGAAACGTGGGAAAGAGTCCCTTGTTTAGTTGCCTCCTCCTCCTCACTTTTTATCTTTTCAATTAATTTTTTTTTATTAATTTACCTTTCATCATGGGTAAAAAAAATTAAAAAAAATAAAATAGAAAAGGGAAATAAGTACTCCCTTGTCTACTCAATTCCTTTCCTTTTCTCCTTTTTCATCCCTTTCTTTGTTTCTCTCTCTTCATGTTCATCTTCTTTTCTTTCGGAATACGAAATCCCTAATTCAGGCCATTGCCAACGGACCTGGTTTTTCCACTCTAAAGCCACCACTATCACCTCCCCAAACTAACCATACCCATTTCTATTCTTAAATCTTTTTACTCACTTTTTTTTTTTCTTCAAAATTTTTGCTAGCTGAAAAGCTCAACTTGGACATCATCTGCTGCTTTTCCAACCACCCTTTTTGCTTCTTTAAAATAAAAGTTTAATAACTCGATCAACACCCACTTTACTTGATCACCCAGATCGTCTTTTTGCAGATCTTCGTAAAAAGCTTCATGGGTAACTTTCTCTAACCCCTGATTTCTTTGTCTCCTTACTTTCTACTGAGTCAACGAATCTGTCTTTGTATAATATATGCTAGCTGTTGATGATATTATTAGTGTATGTTTTTGAATTATTTATCTATCTTAAAATTCTCAGGAGACATGGATTCAGAGAACTGTGGTAGTATGCAGTCTTCGAGCACGGGTGGTGGCGGTGGCGGTGGTGGTTGTGGAGATGATCAAGAGTACGACTCACGTGGCGGTGGCGCCGGTGAGTCTATCTCCGCGTTTTTTAACTCCATGTCAAACTTGAGCAATATAGGTGGTGGTGCTCCGCTTCAACTTTACTCTTTGAGTAACAGCAATCATCAAGTATCCAACTATTTTGATCAACCACCTACTTTATCACAATCTTCTTCACTTGAGTGTCCAAACTTTATGATTAACCATAATACTACTAGTAATAATAATAATAATAATAATGGTACCAATAATAATGATAATAATAATAATCAGCTAGACATGGTGTGGCCCAACAAATTCTCTTCAATTCGACCGTCTTTATCAACCGATGATGCCAATTGCACTGAGGGTCCTTTTGGCTACAGCATACCCAACAACAACCACCACCACCAACAACAAAACCCACCTCGGCCAATTCCTTTACCTTTACCATCCCCGCCCGTCACTTCGCCACTGTCCTCAACAGCACCAACTATTACCGGATCAGGTCGAAACCCCAAGAAGAGGTCCAGGGCTTCTAGGAGAGCGCCTACTACTGTGTTGACTACCGACACCAACAATTTCAGACAAATGGTCCAGGAGTTTACTGGTATCCCTTCACCTCCCTTCACCGCCTTCTCCACTCGAGCTCGATTCGATCTCTTTGGTGGCTTAGGTGGTCTTACTAGCTCCGTAGTGCCTCCTCCTACTTATCTTTTAAGGCCTTTCCCTCAAAAGATACCTCCTCTTCAACAACCACCGTATTTAGCCAATAATCCCTCTCTTCCTTCGCATACTACTAATAATACTAGTACTATTGATGGTCTAGGATTGTCCGCGACTCCAACTTCTACTACGGCTAGCACTAGTATCAACACCAGTGGTATAGCAGCACCATCATCTGCCAATTTCCATATGTGTGATCCTCAACAGTTTCTTAGCACCAACCCTCAGCTCAGCTTTCAGTCTCTCCTCGAACAAACTTCTTCTGCATTAACTGATCATCAGCATGATTCGAGCATGAGTCTCGGGTGTACTACTGTCACACCTCTTCAGACTAGCTGCTCTGTTAATCCTGCACCTGGAAACTACCGCGGCATCAGTGCTATTACTTCTGCTGCTGCTGCTGCTGTCAATGGCGCCTCGGATAATAATGTAGGTGTCGCTAAGGGTGAAGGTATGATAGATTCATGGATTTGTTCATCTGATTAATTTATTAATTAATTAGTCTTTGTTATATTTTGTGTATTTCATTGATTATATATGTAGCAAATTAAACTGCAAGAGTAAAAAAAAATGATTATTAACTAGCACTAATTGGGGCGGGTTAATAGTTTTTAGCTAACTAAGCTAGTACGAATTGTATGTAACTTATTAACCATTTGAGGATCTACAATCATCTGTACTGTGTATATATTGCTAATATACATGCGTTCTGCTTCATTTGTTATACTATTATATGAATTCTAGCTAATTTCACAATTTTATTTACTAAATTATTTGAGCTCAAAACATACATCATTAGCTTAGGTTATATCTAATCACGTAATTAGTGGTAGGAAATTAGGAATTATATGCATATTTGTTCACTGTGTTTTACACTTAACTCTTAGATCATAAGCGTTAAAGAAATACACATACTCTATACTTTTGTATGACTGTATATTTAAAGTTTATCAACTTTTTGTCTAATATATATTCTAGAAAACACAGGTAAAAATCTATTTGTAAGAAAGTCGAAAAGATTACGTACCTAGCTAATTAGGTGTGTTTGTAACCTCAATTACAAAAAACATTTTTATTTGTAGTTTTAATTTTTAAACATTAGTTTCATATATAATTCAATTAGCAATGCTACTATTTTTCACACTAACATTTTCACTCCGAATATACCTTGTATAACGAAGTAGTTAAAAAATAGTCAAAGTTCTTAAACAAATTTTGTGTAGAAAGTCAAAACAATATCAAAAGTACTCGCAACAACAATGAATTAGTAAACTAAATACACCTTACTTTGTATTGTTATAATACCCAATTTTTCATTTTTGTCCATGAAGGTTCCTATGGAGTAAGTGAGTAACACTTTCTTTGTATTTTTTTTTTTTGCATTTTTTTTACTATTTTACCCTTACATCCCACAATATTTATATATTTTCACTCCTTTTCTTATACTTTATCTAATTTTTTTCAATTTTTTATTTATAACTACTCACCATATTACACTTACTCTAACACTTTATCCACCTTTTCATTTTTTTTTCCTTACTTCGTATTAATTTGTATCTAAATAGTAAATGTTAGAAACTTTCGGAAATAGTTATCTATTACCTCAATTGTTTGTTTTATTCTACAAATGTTCTTTTTTTTAAAGAACTGTAGTGATGGATTAATATTTTTTGTACGAAGATATGAGAAAATAATTGAAAAATTGAATAAATTATCAAATTAAGTAATCTTAAACGGAAACATCAAATTGGAAAATAGAGCAATCTTTAAAGCTAATCCACAGTACTTTGTGTTTAATTTCCCACCTTTTTAAAGTCTTTTTACGTTAATTAATTGATACACTACTCCCGTACTCCGTAGTAAAATTCTGACTAAATCACAGAAATTTCCTTGTATTTAAGGCAGTGAAGTGAAGTAGTCATTGTTGGGTTCTAGGAAGAGTAACTGGCCCTTACTGCTAGGAGATTGTGCAGCAGCCAATAACGAACCCCGGATTTCTTCCTCGTACCCGTGTTTATGTTCCTATGATTTTAATTTTCCTTTTAGAAAATTCAAATTATTTTACTTCCTCAAACAAAATTAAAAAGAAAAAACAATACATGGAATTTATATTAACATTAAATAAAATTAAATTAAATCAAAGGGGTGGTTTAGAGCAATGGTAAGAAGCAAAACAAGCAAAGATACTCCGTTGTCACGGAGTGAATGGTGGCGAAAATTGGGGAAATAATTGGCCGCCACAATCTTATGCTCAGATTTACCTCTCTTATCAAACTAACCATCTTTTTTTCCGGATAAGGTTAGGTACAATTAGACACATTAGCGCATAATTTAGTTGTTGTTGTTGTTATTAATAATAATTATTATAGTAATTGACAATCATGTTACTTGTTAATTAGTGGTTTGTTGCATTACAGGGTACTGCTTATACTGTAGATACTTGTTTAATATTGGTATTTAGCTCAACAAATTAATTTGCTAATTTTGTGAAATATATAGTCTTGAAAATAAATTAATGCTGAACATAAAGTATTGAGTGTGACAGACTCGTAAGGTACTCTGTGTTTAGGGGTGACGGATTTATAATCTGAGACTTATAGTGTAATAAGTGATCGAGATTTATTGTTTATAATCCGAAAACTTAAATGTGAGACTCGTTGCCCAATTGTATGCCCATTGCATGAGTAATTAACTAATTTTAATTTATACAGCAAGAAGTATCCAATTCTACATGAAATAGTGTTGTGGTCCAACCCAATGCATAGAAAAGTTGTTTTCCTTTTTGTATCAATTGATTGAAAGATCATGATCTATTTTATTTATAACCCAATTAATCAATTATAGATCTTCCCGGTACCTTTCATTTAAATTTGGGTATTAATTATAGCTACGTTAGTGAAAAACAAAATGTACTCAGCAGACTTCTAACTGTAGTAAAAATTTGCACAGTAGTAAAATACGGAGTAGTGAGTTATTCTTTTTCCTTTGCTTTTCTTCTCTTTTAATGATCATCCCTGTTAAATCACCAGGCTACCTCAGAATTATTTGTCCCCCTAAAAAATGATTATTATTGATTGGCCAAGTGTTGTGATTGATGTTATGTTTAGCTTATTTTATATTTTTTTAGGGGTAATACATAATAAGTTTGAATTGTGCAACTAATACATTTGGATAAGTTAATTTAGAATACAAAACAAGTTTTAAAAGTTCAAGCAATATATCTTGAAAAAACAACAAATAAGTTCACTTGAATTCAAATAAATTAAAACAAGTTGAAGCGAACAAACACACCCTTAAGCACCCAAAAGCCTCTAAAGCTAAACTACAAAAATAAACAAGACTTGGACATGGTGAAACATTATTTTTTAAGGCGGATACGGTAAAACTTTGTTACAATACATTACAACTCTTGGTCTCACAAAATCACAATACATCATTGTAAGTTACAAATTTGTAACTCCGTCCCATACAAGAATTAGCCTTTGACCTATACTATATATAAAGTGTACTTTTTTGATTTTTTTTTTTTTAAACCTTGTATTATATGATTAATATCTAGATGCTAGAAGAATTGGGCCAAGCTATTGTTGGTAGCAATGATGGCTAATATTCTAAATCCATCTCTCTACTCAGAGAAAAGAAGAACACACACTCTATTTTTAGCTTATTTGATTTTACATTTTTACTTTTACCAAGAGGTTGTGTAATCCAAATTTGCAATATCGGTAAAAAGCTGGAATAGTATGGTTAACTGGCAAAAGTGCAATTACATCTATCCCTCTTTTATAACATTACAACCCAATAAATATATAGGCAACAAATGAGTAGAGCAATAACAACAAGGAGAAGAAGGGGCCTTTTGGCTTTAGGCATCATCGATTCGCATCAAAAAGGCTGGCAAAAAATATTTTCTCTTGCTTGAAAGTTGAAACGAATGGCATCATTGTTCATCAGGGTGAAGCTGGATGCATATATTCAAATTCTCAACATTAGATGACAAAGAATGATATAAAAAGGACTGTTTTCAAAAAGCATAGGCGGAGAATTTAAAATTACGTATATTATGTACAGTATAATGTTATTTTATGTTTTCCCCCATCTATAATGACAACTACTCTTTCCGCCTCATTATTTTTCATGTTTCTCTAATTATCTTTTGGTAGTTGACATAAAGATTTAGTACTCCGATCCGTATAATGGATGGAGAGAGAGAACAAGTAAGAGAAAGCGAAGATTTGAATCGTTGAGTTAGAATAAGTAAAGTGAGCTTATACTCAAGAAAAGTAAATGATAAAATTCGTTATCAATATTAGTTGCACTTATATACAATATGTATAGAAAATCATTTGATTTGAATTTCCAAATAAAAAGGCGATAATATACATACTGTATTTGAAAAGAAAACATTTTTAAAAAAAAAAAAAATTAAAGACTACAAATAGATGATGAAAATTAGTCAAAATAGGTAGGAAAATGATTTTATTTTTTTTAAAAAAAAAAACAAAACTTAGGTTTTGCATCCATGCATAACAGATACTTCATTATTGACATGGACATATGGTCACATGGATATAACAAATGAATAAACTCCTACAGTATAGGATGGAGCAATTAACTTTAAGTGATCATGAATAAAACATGGAAATCTATGAATATGACCTACTTTTTATTCTTTTCTTCATCTTTTTTTTTTGAATTTTTTTTTTTATTTCTTATTTTTTGTCTAGGAGAGTATGTACTTCTTATTGCACCATTATAGGCTTGCTCGAACAAAGCTTCTACAAATTGTTGTAAAAAATGTACTCGTATAAGTATGGAGCATGCATGTAACTAATAACTAATAAGTTATAATAAAAATAGCTATATTTATTAAATTCTTTTTTTTTTTTTTTTTTTTTTTTTTTTTTTTTTTTTGGTTTGAAAATATATAGCCTATTATTTCTCTTAAGGAACGCAAACTATGTTTAATTTGTACGTGGACAATGAGTAAGAGAGAATTAATGTGTATATCTTTATTCCATATGATGGGGTATATATACATACAATATAATTAGGGTTTGCTTGGATAATAATAAATCCTAGATCTAGAATATTCAGGATGATACAAGAAGGATAATGGGCATCCACCCAATATTTCATAAGACTTCCCCTTGGATGTCCATTATTGAAGATTGTGCCTCGTTAAAACCTTAATAGAAAAAACCCTATGGGATAAAAACCTAATTAAGGAAAAAGAGTACAACATTCTTTGTACGTAATATGCTCAAGTTGCTGCTTCATTAAAAAGCTTACCAGGAAAAACCCAATGTGGGACAAAACCATGGTCAAGGGAAAAAGAGTATAGCGCGTATTTTCTCCCCCTTATGAATACATAACTTGAGATCTTCTAGTGTCGCATCAATGAATCCAATATGGTTGGATATCTTCTCATATGTAGTAAAATATCATTCATTGAACTTCGATCCTCCTAAATTGAATTTGCACCTTCAAGTCTCCAAGTCTTCACGTGAACATGTGAAGTGTCTTCATTTCATCATACATGTGTTTATCTCTAATATCATTAATTTCAAATCCCTGTTTAATAGTTGATTTAAAAGTTAAACTTGTGCGGTTACGCCTTCTTCTGGAGGTCGTGAATAATAGAAACTGATGATTATTATTAATAAAACATTCCTTAATAACTATATGGCAACATATGATATTATTAATGTTGCTCTTCAATCTCGTATGAATTAATAATATTACACGTAATTATATTCATTGATCATGGTTCTTCTAGACCATAATAAAACAGTTCACGTATAAGTATCCTGTTGATATTCTTTAGAATTTTCATAATTGACATGATAGCTCTCTTGCAAATACAAATAGTAAATCTCACTAACTGTCATATGCTCAAACTTTAGGTTGAGATGTCAATGATGTAGTCATATAGACTTTTCAAGAGTTTGATATATAATAATTGCAATATTCAATATATAAACTTTGTAGGGCTGGATATTTAAAAACATCAGATATAAGTTATTCAGGACTAACATGCCATTAAATCGGTTTCATCAATAATTTCATCACAATTATAAGCTCATCGGAATATAAATATCTCTTTCTAATTATCTATTAAAGTTGTAAATATGTCTTACTATACTTGAATGAACATTCAAATACACCACAATTATTGTATAGAAACTAATGCACGCAATATGAGATATAAACATATTAAAAAAAATATACAATGAGTAATGCATCTGACAACTTCTGACATATGCAATGAATAATCCATTAACCTATGAATCACATATGCATATGAACATACATAGGACTCAAAATAATGCAAGACACTGTACAGTGTGGATTTAAACATCCATATTTCGTTGGACTTTTGGTCCATGATAAACTTCTAATTATTATCATTATGTCGACATTAAAATGGACATATATATTTCAGACCCCTTATTCACTAGTCCATTCTATAATGCATATGCATATAATTTATCGGTTCCACGATATACCGGTATTATAAAATTCAGCAAGATTCAATTTCACATGCTAATTTACTATGATATCTGAATACATCTCCAATTAGTACCATTATAACCTTTTTCATATCATAGGCCATCTATTATAATTCTCAGATATCTATATATACCACTTCTATCTGCGGTATTTCATACATTATGGTATTAATATCAACTGCACTATTTTGCCATATATCACATATATTGGAACCGATCTTACAATCTACACTTCAGGTGTAGTGATTCAAAGAAAAATTGGCAATATCTTAATGTATGCACATAATATCATTATCATTATGAGCAAAATGTATCTCTCTATGCTTCTGGTTGGGTCATAACGGTATATAAATCAAATTATAAATGTGTAACATATCATGATATAAAAGTCGGCATGTAACTTTACAAAGTATCATTATAGGGATCAACTAATTATAAATTTATAATTTTGCTAACTTACTCCAATTCTACTCCCCCCGACTTGGTAAAATATCTCAAATATTGGGGCAATTCTTCACCAACTTAGAATATAATTTCATGTGCAACAAATTTCATCTCGTAAGATAATCATATTCAACAAATTTCATATCGCAAGAAAATAATCATTTTCAACAATTTTCACCTCTTTTGGAGAATAATGTAATTTCTATCTCTTCTGGAGATCAATCTTAATAGGGAGTCATGATTTGTGCAGTTGTCTATTTTCTTATTCTGTTTCTTATGTGCTGACATAAAATAACCCCAATCAAGAGATTAATTTACTATTAATTCATTTGTATGAAAAGCCACTGATCTTCTAATTCTCAAATACTTTAATAATGAATTTTTGGTTACTCAAAATCTCTACACATACAAGTTGTTTTAGTGAAGTTATGGCCACTTATTACTTGTTCACATGCAAAAGCATATAATAATCTCTTGAAATTTCTTCAAATTAAACTATTAAATCATAATCTAAATATAGTTCAATCTCAACGTTGTGTCTTGCCATTCAATTCATTTCATAATATCTAGTATGAGAGAGCGTTAGCACATTATTTTTTCATATCAAGTGAAAGTTAAAGTTTTCATGACGGGTAATTAATTATTAAACTCGGATGGCCTAATTTAATTATCACATCCAATCTCTTCTCTAAATTTGAACTGTGGTCAGTTTTTCAACTACTAGTGATCACTTTATTAAACTTACTTTATGCATGGCCATGAATATGATGTGATATTTGAACACCAACATGTATTTCTTTATACCATTGGCAAGACAATCAACTAATATTTTATCCAATAATTAATCATACTCTGCTGGAATTTTGACTATAATTTGTTGATAATTTAGAGTGTCGGAGTGGAGCGTTCGCTCTACTGAATCGCGCTCGCGCCAGATTGGCGCGACCCGCGACAAAACCGCGCATAAACTGCGACAAGTTTCTGGAAAATCTGGAAAAGTTTGGAGGCGCGCCCGCGTCATGGTATGGCGCGACCCGCGCCCAAACCGCGCTAACTTTATGGAAAAATCGAGTTCTTGGGCAAAGAAGGAGGCGCGCCCGCGCGGGCAGGTGGCGCGCCCGCGCCCCATGGTGGCGCGCCCGCGCTGCTGTGGTGGCGCGCCCGCGCTTCTTGCCGTTTTGCGGTTTTATACGACGGTTGATTCTATTTTAAATGGAATGAGTTTCTTTTTCGAAACAATACAGAACATTATTCTCTCATCTTCTCCCCAAGAATTCTCCATTTTTCTCTCAAAAAACTTGCAATCTTTTGTGAGAAATCTTCTTGATTTTAGTCTTTCTTGTGAATTATTCATCATCAATTTGTTTCTTAGTGCAAAGAACAATTGGGCTGACTTTTGTATCTCAAAGAGTATTTCCGGATCAAACCCAAGCACCATTGTGGGGGAAATTATACTCTTTAGGAATGTATTCATACGCCTAAGTCAGTGTGTCAAGGATTGAGACTCAAGTGGTCACCGGTTTTCTCATGTTCATGTTGGATGTAATAGCTTAGAGTAGAGGCAAGTAAAATATCTTTCACAACTAATGTTTTCATTGTGTTTTTCTGTATTACTTTGATAAATTGGTGTTTGGTTGTAATACATTGAATTGTATTTGGATTTTTGTATAATTCATTATCAATTATACATAGTTAGGTTTTGTTCCCACAATTGTTATAGTAGTTCTTGTTTTAGAATTACTTGAAAACCTAAAAATCTAAAGAGTATAAACTTAGAAGTAATCAAGCATGTCTAGTGTGAAAGAATTGACCACTAACTTTTTCAAACTCAAGAAGTTTGACGGTGTGGAGTTTCGGAGATGGAAGAAGAAGATGTACTTTCTTCTTACATCTTTGAAAGTAGCCTATGTTATTAGTACTCCAAGGCCTAGTGAACATGAGAAAGAATCCTTGGAAAATGTTCGGGAAATGTCAAAATGGGACAACGATGACTTTATTTGTCGTGGTCATATTTTGAATGGTATGGAAGATGATCTTTTTGATGTGTATCAAAATGTGGAGTCGGCTAAGGAGCTTTGGGAGTCCTTAGAAGGCAAATATATGGCTGAAGATGCATCAAGTAAGAAGTTTTTAGTAAGTAACTTTAATAATTTTAAGTTTGTTGATGGTCGGTCCATAATGGACCAATTTCATGAATTACAACGAATCTATGGGAACTTGAAACAACATGGTATTTCTATGGATGAATTGTTTGTTGTTTCAAGTATAATTGACAAGTTGTCTGCTAGTTGGAAAAGTGTTAAGCATGAGCTTAAACACAAGAAAGAGGACATGTCTTTGTCCGAGTTGGCCACCCATCTTCAAGTTGAAGAAGGGATAAGAGCCATGGAAAGTGCTAAGGATGGGAATCCTAGCTCATCTACCATTAATTTGGTAGAGGAAGGAAAAACTGGTGCTTCCACTAGTGGAAAGAGGAAGAATAATACCTCTTTCAAGGGAAAGTCCAAGAAGCAAGAAAACAATAACAAGTTTGCTTGTTGGGAATGCGGTAAAGTTGGTCACCGCAAGAAGGACTGTTTTTCTTACAAGAAAAGGATGGAGAAAGCCAAGGAGGGCCATTCTAGCACTAGCTAGGAACAACCCACCAAAGGTAATCCAATTCATGAGGTTGAATTTAATTCCGGTTTGGATTTAAATGCAACGGATCCTAACATTTTTATGGTGCATGATGATGACTCATGGTGGATTGATTCGGGGGCTTCAAGGCATGTATGCAAGATGAGGCATTGGTTCAAAACCTTTCACAAGGTTGGTGATGAAGAAGATCTCTTTATGGGGAACAATTCAACCATCAATTTTGACCCAGAGTTCGATATACTATTCAAAAACTTTTGTATATTCTTTCTCATGACACTGTGTTTATAAAATCACATTAGTATTGTGAAACTAGCAGAATTTCTAAGTCACATATGTATCTTCATATTATTTTTGAGGGTTTTTAAACCTTCATAACTTTAAAGAACTTCGGGTTCACATGTATGAGTATTTCATGTTCAACTTATTCATCATTCCTATAATCCAACTTAATGTAGGCATATAATATCATGTATAATTGAAATCAATCACACATCACTCAATAATTTCAACGTTGAAAGTGGCAGTATGTTTCATAATAGGTTCCACTTATAAGGTTACTGACAATATGACCATATATGGTACATACCAAGTTAATGTCAAATATAATGCATGTACATGAGATAATTCAAAGTACTAAAAGAACAATATTTGAAACTTCTAGTCCCAGAAATGGAGAGAGATATGTAATTATAGAGTATTAGGTTGCAAGTTACTAGTATGACACTATATGTTTGGATCGATCATTCCGTAAAAATCTTATATATCGCATGTAATAGTCATTAATTATTGTCATCACAAACTATTGTTCATCAATCAAATCCTTTCCCATCTAATTAACAAAATAAAAGAATTTCAACATTACATGTGGAAAAATAAGATAAATTGTGATTAACATAATTTGAGGTCAACTAGAAAAACAAAGAGTGTTGACATCTAGTCAAACATCATAGGCTTGTGAAAGGGAATCAGAATCATATATATTTAGTTGTAATGCATATACATTATTAAAGTTAGAATAATACAAACATGTAATTGTTGAACCCACAAATCACGATTTAAGCAAGTATATAGTATTATTTTAGTGACCATGCATAAATTAAGTTGATATTCATATAACATGTATATATAATTCACAAAAGTAATATGAAGTATGTTAATATTTGATACAAATTAATATGAAGTATGTTATGCAAATTAATAAGAGATAATTCTCTATAGTCTGTTATTGTTTCTTTGCATTTGATGCAGTATATATACAATGTCATCAAGTAAAACATTGGCCGCAAGACAAATAAGGACAACTAGGAAAATCAAACATTATAATTTCTAAGACGGAACTAGGGTCAATAAGATTTCTTTCAAAAACAATTGGTTCTTTACATTGCATGCTTACTAGTAGACTAGAGAGAAAGATCAACTATATGACACTTCAAGATCAGCATTAACTAACTCTCAAGGATAAGGATTAAAACACATTAACAAGATAAAGATTATGTCTTGAGTGTTAACATGCAACACAAGTACAAAGTACAATATATAACAATATAAACATAATAAACCAATAAAAGACAAACTAAACATATAATTAGCCCATAGGTGTATAGGATCATGGAAAGTCATGATAAATTTGATAATTTGATTTAACAAGTATAGTTGAATGCATTAAGTCGCGGCTGAACATAAAACATAGTAGAAAAAGTATAATAGATATATACATTGATAAAATAACTTAAAATTAATTAACATAAGTATATATAACTTATATGTAATCTAAAGATTAAAACACCCATCATCCAATAGTAATACTTATATCATGGTTTATCGTATTAAGGAAAGAAGATCATAAATCAAACAGAGTAATCATTAGATTAAAAAGCAATAAATTCAATAACATGCTCTAACGCTATACAAAATCGATCATTCGCCATATAAACAATTACGCAAAACATCATGTAATCAATAAATAGTAACAATAACATAATAGAGGAATAAAAAAATATCATTATAAAGTTTGTATAATTAAAGGGCCTATAAATTAACATGAAACAATTTATTACTGCATGTAAATCATAAAATAAGGCCAGATCTTTCTAAAACTCTTTAGAATATCAATTACGATAATTGCAAAATGAATTTCATACAAAATATGTACTAAAAATTCCCAATTCACTTTACTGAACTTTGCACTCAAAAAGTCGAAAACCCTCCAAGAGCGAAATAATTCAAAATATGAGTTACGACACATTAAAATTATGCTTTTAGCTATCTTTCAACCATTAATAATCTTCTTAAGTTTATTAAATCAACCAAAAAAAAAAAAAAACCGACAGATTATACTTTGCTAATAAATTAATAATAGCGCCATGGTATTATACCAATACAAAAGCAAATTTCAAATTAACACAGAATATTAGGTGAATAACAAACCATTGGGAGGAAAAACGTACCTTTTTTCGATCAAATTGACAAGATTATCAAGGTACAATCATGATCTTTAATATAATGTTCGGGTAGAGCCGTGGTGCTGATAACATGTTGTGAAATAGGGAGAAACATGAGAGATTGGGAGAGAATTAATGAATATAATTAGGGTTTGCTTGGATAACAATAAACCCTAGATCTAGAATATTTTGGATGATACAAGCACCCAATATTTCATAACAAGCTATACTTATTAATTTTTTTTTTTTTGGGTTGAAAATATATAGCCTATTATTTCTCTTAAGGAACGCAAACTATGTTTAATTTGTATGTGGACGATGAGGTAATATGTTTAAATTAAACCATTTTAAATGTAGGCTTGTTAGGCATAGCCTCTTAGTTTAATGGTTATATATATATGCTTATATCTTCTGTCACATGTTAGGATTCATTCATTTATATTCAAAAAGCAAAATTATAATTTGATGAAAAATTTACATTTTAGATAATTTATACTACCTCCGTTAAATATTAGTTGCAACTTTGAAATATTTTATATATCACAAATAATACCCTAAAATTGCAACTAATATTTGACGGAGGTAGTATTCCCCTTGTTTTGATAGGGCCCGGAAGAGAATGGCAATAGGTAGATAAAATATATGCTATGATTGCACATTTACACATTACCTTTATTCAAGGTAGTGAGATCTTAAAAAGCCTCATTTCTGAATAATATTGTATAGTAATGATAGCACAATCCCCACTGAAATCTTTGAAGTGGAGGGTGTAAAGGAAACTTGCTCTATTGATTTCAAATATATTAATTTCATTAATAATCAAAATTAGCGCAAGGTCAATATAAAGTGAAAACAGGAAGTATATGTACTTCGTATTATACTCCATAGTATGAGTATAGAGACAAGCAACTTTAATTTGATTTATATTATACAGTATTTCAGCCGTTATGAAGAAAGTTCTTCTCACCTTTACACCTCCCTCCCAAAGTGGCTTTATGGGAGTACAGTTTGAAAGAGATGTTGCTCAATAAAAATTGGCACTATTCCGGTCTTCCCTAAACATGGCAGTATGTAATATGTATGGCACTAGGCATATATAGTACGGATTATATATGGCACATGCCCGCTCGACTAGGCATGTTATGATAAATCTTCATTGTGTTAAGCACAAACCCATAATAGAGTGGCCACATACAACTGATAGATTATTCATTGCTTGACCTTTGTTTTTGGTTGGAAAATCATGACACGTCTTGACATGATATTCACTACGAAATAAATCGAAATTTCATTTACACATATGATGGGCACATACATGGGTGTGCCTGAATTACTCTTAGGCTCTTAGCCAACCCTTAACATGTTGGCTCAACACAAGGTACAATCATTACTGAATATTTATAATTAAGCCGGTTATATTTCTAAAACATTTAAAAACACAATTAAATTAATCTACACATGTAGAACGTTTTTTTTTTTTTTTTATTGAAGTATCTTATATGAAAAACAGTTGCAGTCCGTACATGATAACCCATATATATCAATTAGCAATATAGCATAGTAGCATGGTGGGTCAGAAGTGAATTTCACGAACCAACATTGCCTGCCACTACGCCATCCTTACAGCAAGCAATATTGGGATCTTCCTCTTAATCTGTCTCTTTGATGGGGCCATTTTCATCCTAATTATGAAATCTTTGTGTATCTAATTGAACACTTTAATAGTCATAAAACTTCGTGAAATCCAGTTTGTATTGCTAAGTGGGACATAATTACATAAATTGTTTTTATTTTATTTCCATGACAAATTAAGGTCCTGTTCTTTTAAGGTTTTGGCAGAGCAGGTGTCAACAGAGGAGAACAGCTAATTTATACTCAGCTGAGCAGGACCACAACAGCTCAAAAGAGCATGGCCTTATATAATTTGCAAGTACGGAGTATTCTATTTTTTTTATGAAACAATTAATTATAATATTATCTATAATTTAAACTCTCACACATCTTTTGTGTAACCCTAACAATTTTGATTTGTAACAAATTCTAATATTAAACACAACGCTACAATTATTAGGGATCCTTTCAATGTTTGACTAATGTTGTCACTTAAAAGATAATATCGATTTACATACCCTTGTTGATCAATGAACAAAGAGAGTAGAATGGGCCTGATATCGTCATTATTCCAGTACTTGAATCAATTACTTAAATCAATTGGAGATAGGAATTTTATCAACAAAAGGGGTTATGTGGTAATATTTGATCAATTTGAAGTCATTTTCAATTACATTAGGTGATATTTTTTCTTTTACTCACCACATTTATCAACATTGTTGACGAAAATATGAGGATAATAATCAAACATAAGAATGTTATCATCAGTTCATCACTTTGATAAGTACAATTTGTTATTCTAATATCTTACACGTACATTGTAGTTGGTAAAGCTTATGTCTTCTGGAGTACCAACTCCGTAACATACATTGGAGAATTACAGTGCAACTAGCCCAAAGTAGAAGCCAAAAAAAGCCCATGTTTTTTCATTAATCGATTTACCAAGGCCCATATTGATTATTATCCAATGCAGAGCCCAAATATATCTGATTGGACTGGATTTATCAGCTAAAATTCTAAGTAAATAAACGATCCTTGCTTAAGATAACTCAAGCGATTTGTAGGCTTGTAGAGACCTGAATCTTTAACTTTGAAGAGTATCAAGATTTAAGCAATTTTAAGTTTCTAATTTTCTACTTCGTATATAGTTACCGGACGTATTACAAGCAAGTATTATGTGAGTCTAGTTAATGTGACTTTAAGATCGTCTCATACATGAGCTTGTTGCCATTGTAAATTTGTAAACCAATTTACTACAAACAAGCAAATAAATATTCCATATTTACCAAATACTGTTATACAATCAATTTTAGCTTTTTATTTATTCACGTAGCGAGACCCATACCTAAATGATGCACTAAAGAGCAAATTTCGGTCATTTTCAAACAATAAACATTTCATAAAGATTTATTGCCAATTAGTTTATTAGTAATAACCTACGGAGCACTTAATAATTCTTGCAGTTGGGGTGTCTAGTGATACAACTTTACCTCCCATAACAAGTTTTAAAAAATGCCAACTAGAAAGAAAAAAAAAAATAGAAGGACCCCATTCACAAAATGTTGGAAGCATTACCATTGAAGAATGACCAATCAAAAACCTTAAAAACACTCATTCAACTCCAAGTCAACAAACACAAATCAACCATTAACAACGTCAAAACTCCAGAAACTTAACAAACTGAACAAACACCCAAAACCCAGAAAAATGAAATCAGAGACAATAACACTGGTGTTAGTAAACTTAGCAGGAATAATGGAAAGAGCAGATGAATCATTACTACCAGGAGTTTACAAAGAAGTTGGAGCAGCACTTCATACAGACCCAACTGGGCTGGGCTCACTAACCCTGTTCAGATCCATAGTTCAAACCTCATGTTATCCACTTGCTGGTTGTTGTGCGACAGCGGAAGCAAAGGTCGAAAACAAACAAGAAAACAATAAAGAAATTCAATGCAAACAATAAGAACAACACCAAGAATTTACGTGGTTCACTATCGATGTGATAGCTACGTCCACGGGCACCGAGATCGAATGATTTCACTATAAACTGCAAAGATTACAAAGATGATTCTTGTATTTCTCAAGAACGGCTCTCACTCTGTCTCTTTTAACCCTAATATTGATATTAGGGAGGTTTTATATTAATCCCTAATTAAAAGATACTTGGGCAAAAAGATAATAAAATAAGATAACCTAAAACCGCAAAATCCGCGTTCCGTATTTTTCCTTCTCCGCCCGGTCAGACCGGGCAAGGTCTGCCCGATCGGGCGCGAGAAGAAAACTCCATACGAATGCTTCAACGTATCCAACCCCCACCGCCCGGTCAGACCGGGCAAGGTCTGCCCGATCGGGCGAAGGCTCGCCCGGTCGGGCGAAGGCTCGCCCGGTCGGGCGAAGGCTCGCCCGGTCGGGCGCGAGAGCAGCTTCTTCAACGAATTTGCCAGGCACCTCTTCTTCTTCCGCCCGGTCAGACCGGGCAATGTCCGCCCGATCGGGCGGACAAAGCTACGAAGTACGAGTCACCTAATATACTTATCAACAATCTCCACCTTGACGAGAACTCGTAGTCAGCAAACGACCCCATCAAGACATAGTGAAAAAACATCTCAAGCCAAACCCGATGCAGGACTCATGCATAAGCCATACATCCCGATAAGTCTTCAACCAAGACCCATCACATACTCGTCTCCAAGTATAACAACTCATAATGCTCCACCTGCATCACAAGCCCCGGGCAAGCTCCACCTTAAGGCCAACACACCTACACCAGGAGCTCCCCAACTTCGCCCCTCAGGGCCTACTACATCACGTAGTAATCAATATTTAGCAAGTCTAAGCAATGTTTAAACTTGCTAAACGGAACAGGCTTAGTGAAGAAATCAGCCGGGTTGTCAGCAGTCCCAATCTTCTTCACCTTAATCCTCTTGTCAGTACGCAAGAAATGATACCTGACATCAATGTGCTTCGTCCGATCATGGTGTACTTGATCTTTAGCTAAGCAAATCGCACTTAGACTATCACAATACACTGTAGCAAAATCCTGTGCAATACCCAGTTCACCTACTAGGCCTTTGAGCCAAATAGACTCCTTAGCTGCAGAAGTTAAAGCCATATACTCAGCTTCAGTAGTTGACAACGTAACTGATGACTGCAATGTAGACTTCCAACTAACCACAGAACCACCCAAAGTGAACACATAACCAGTCACAGACCTCCTGGTATCCACATCAGCTGCATAATCAGAATCACTGTACCCAGTGACCAAGCATTCCCTACCATTCCCGTACACAAGACCAATATCAGTTGTCCCTCTCAGGTAGCGAAAAATCCTTTTCACCCCTTGCCAGTGTTCCCTCCCAGGTCGAGCCATAAACCTGCTTACAACACTAACAGCATGCGCAATATCCGGCCTAGTACAGACCATAGCATACATCAAACAACCAACCGCGTTTGCATATGGAACTCTAGACATATAAGACAACTCCTCCTCTGATTGAGGTGACATAGACAAAGACAACTTACAACTAACAGTAGTTGGCGTACTTATAGGCTTCGATTTTTCCATCCCAAAACGAGACAGAATCTTTTCAATGTAGCTTTTCTGAGTCAAGAAAAGCTTACCTCTAGCCCGATCCCTGTAGATCTCCATACCCAAAATCTTCCTAGCTGCACCCAAGTCTTTCATGTCAAACTCCGAGTTAAGCATCTCCTTTAATCTAGCAATATCAGATTTATTCTTTGTGGCAACCAACATGTCATCAACATATAACAAAAGATAAATCATGGAACCATTATCCAGCTTACTATGATACACACAGCAATCATATGAATTCCTGTCAAAACCTTGTGAAACCATAAAAGAATCAAACCTTTTGTACCACTGTCGGGGGGATTGCTTAAGTCCATACAATGACTTTAGCAATCTGCAGGCATAGTGTTCCTTTCCAGGAACTTCGAATCCTTCGGGCTGCTTCATCAGAATCTCCTCCTCCAAATCGCCATGAAGGAAGGCCGTTTTAACATCCAACTGCTCCAGCTCAAGATCAAAATGTGCTACAATTGACAATAACACACGGATAGAAGTATGTCGAACCACAGGTGAGAATATCTCAACAAAGTCAACCCCTTCTACCTGACTGAACCCCTTAGCAACTAGCCTAGCCTTAAAACGTATTTGCTCAGTTTCCGACAACCCTTCTTTCTTCTTGTAAATCCATTTACAACCCACAAGCTTCCTCCCTTCCGGTACCTTTACCAGTTCCCACACTCTGTTCTTGTAAAGGGACTGCATCTCTTCACCCATTGCGGCAAGCCATTGCGCAGACTCACTACAACTAATTGCTTGTTTATATGTGGCAGGTTCAAATGACTCTACATCATCAGCTACACTCAATGCATAACCTGTCATCGCATCAACACAGCAATTTCTTCCCTCCATCTCTTCAATCAATCTAACAGGCTTCTTGATAACTCGTTTAGGCATCTCAAGAATGGTGTCAGGTTGACTAGATGACCCCTGATTAGATTGCTCCACCTCATCCCCAGAGTTAGAATGAGTAGGAGTAATCTCAGGTTCAGGAGTACCCGGCACTGGAACATCAGCATCATCATCAATATATTGTACCCGAGGTAAATCAGCAATGGTAGACTGATGTACCTCAAGTACCCCATCTGTCTGTAATAAATTGTCTCCTTCCCTTCTCAAATCTGAAATCTCTGCATTTTTAATTGAATACATGGTGTTTTCATCGAAAGTAACATCCCTACTAAGAATGACCCGACCCTCCGAAGGTGAAAAAATTCTAAACCCCTTCACACCATCCCCGTACCCAACAAAACACCCCTTCTTGGCTCGTGGATCCAGCTTACCCTCAATAACATGATAATAAGCAACACAACCAAAAATCTTCAAATTCGAAAAATTAGGCAACTTACCACTCCAGATCTCAAACGGAATTTTGGAATCAATTCCAGAATGAGGACCCCTATTAATGACATAACAAGCTGTTAACACAGCTTCACTCCAGTACCTCCTCCCAAGCCCTGCATTAGAGAGCATGCATCGAACTCTCTCTAGCAGTGTCTGATTAACCCGTTCTGCTACAACCGTTCTGCTGTGGTGTCTTCCTGACAGTATGATGCCGACCTATACCCTCATCTGCACAGAACTGATTAAACTCGTCTTTGCAAAACTCTAGCCCATTGTCCGTTCGTAGCTTCTTGATCTTCCTTCCTTGTCGATTTTCCACCAAAGCTTTCCATTGCTTGAAAACTTTGAAGGCCTCATCCTTTGACTTAAGCAACCTAAGCCATGTGTATCGGGACTTGTCATCAACAAATGACACAAAATAGTGGTAACCTCCCATACCTTCAACTCTAGATGGACCCCAGCAATCTGAATGGATGTAATCGAGCACTGCATCAGTAATGTGAGCACCCTTGCTGAACTTTGACCTGTGTTTCTTACCAAACACACAATGCTCACAAAATTCAAGGTTGGCAACCTTGACCCCGGATAGAAGACCCCTCTTGGACAATAGCTGCATCCCCTTCTCCCCCATATGACCAAGCCTCATGTGCCAAATCTTAGTCATCTCCTGGTGAGATACAGATGCGCAAACCGCAGAACTAGGCAGTGTAACACCCTCAAAAACATAGAGGGTGTTCCTTTTGATACCCTTAAGTACCAACTCAGAACCTCTGAAAATACACAACTCCCCATCTGAAAACACACCATTGTACCCCAATTCATCCAGGGTACCCAATGAAATCAGATTCTTTCCTAAAGCAGGAACATGCCGTACATTAGTCAAAGTTAACCTCCGCCCATCAACAGTCCTCAACCTCATGGAACCAATACCTGTGACCTTACATGGAGCATTGTTACCGACTATAACCATACCCCCATTGCGAGGTTCATATGTATCAAACCAATCTCGACGTGGACACATATGGAACGAACACCCCGAATCTAGAACCCAGTTATCAGATAAATCATCAGACCTAGCAGAACTGACTAATGCTAAATCTTCCTCTGAATTATAGCTCTCATTCGGTTTCTCTTCAACTACAGCAGCCTGGGACTTGTTTTTCCTCACCGGACAATTATTCCTAAAGTGACCCGGTTCTTTACAGTAATAACATGTTTTAGTAGTAGTTTTACTAGATCCATCCTTGCCGTTTCCAGCACCCGACCCAGCATTGTTCCCCTTGTTAAACCCCTTATTCTTTTTAGACTTTCCGGACTTAACAAACAACCCACTACCATTATCCCCATTATCACTCGTAGCTTTCATTCTGAGTTCCCTAGTATGAAGTGCTGCCTTCACTTCTTCTAAGGTTATAGAATCCTTACCAACAACAAAAGACTCTACAAAATTCTCAAAGCTAGACGGTAGAGATACAAGTAAAATCAACGCAGCATCCTCATCATCAATTTTAACATCTAAATTACGTAAATCAAGCAAAATAGAGTTAAGTTTTTCTAGATGTTCCCGTAAGGAAGTACCTGACTGCATCCGGAGGCTAAACAACCGCTGTTTCAGTAATAATTTGTTGGTCAACGACTTAGTCATATACAATGACTCCAGCTTCAGCCACAATCCAGCCGCCGTTTCCTGATCAGCAACCTCCGTGATGATTTGATCATCAAGACTAAGTAATATGGTAGAGTGTGCCTTCTCTTCCATAACTTCTAACTGCGAGTCAGTCGGTCCGTCTCCTGACTCCGAAGTAGTACTCTTTGGAGCCAACGGACGCCATATCTGCTGTTGTTTTAACAGAGCCTTCATCTTAATTTGCCATAGCCCGAAACTATTTTTCCCGGTAAACTTCTCAATTCTTATTGTTGAATCTCCTGCCATTGTTATCTTCAAGAAACTCTCCAAGGATTGAACCTGAGCTCTTGATACCAATTGTTGTGCGACAGCGGAAGCAAAGGTCGAAAACAAACAAGAAAACAATAAAGAAATTCAATGCAAACAATAAGAACAACACCAAGAATTTACGTGGTTCACTATCGATGTGATAGCTACGTCCACGGGCACCGAGATCGAATGATTTCACTATAAACTGCAAAGATTACAAAGATGATTCTTGTATTTCTCAAGAACGGCTCTCACTCTGTCTCTTTTAACCCTAATATTGATATTAGGGAGGTTTTATATTAATCCCTAATTAAAAGATACTTGGGCAAAAAGATAATAAAATAAGATAACCTAAAACCGCAAAATCCGCGTTCCGTATTTTTCCTTCTCCGCCCGGTCAGACCGGGCAAGGTCTGCCCGATCGGGCGCGAGAAGAAAACTCCATACGAATGCTTCAACGTATCCAACCCCCACCGCCCGGTCAGACCGGGCAAGGTCTGCCCGATCGGGCGAAGGCTCGCCCGGTCGGGCGAAGGCTCGCCCGGTCGGGCGCGAGAGCAGCTTCTTCAACGAATTTGCCAGGCACCTCTTCTTCTTCCGCCCGGTCAGACCGGGCAATGTCCGCCCGATCGGGCGGACAAAGCTACGAAGTACGAGTCACCTAATATACTTATCAACACTGGTTATCTTGCTATCCGCCACAATCGGGCCCATGTTATTGCTCTCGGCCCTTTTCTTTGGTCTGCTGCTACTTTTCTCGTCGCTTTCTCCTCCACTTTTTTCCAGGTCTCTGTTTTTTTTTTTCCATCATCCTTTGACTTTTCTAATTTTTATTATGAATGATTCATATTTGCCTACATGATTGATCTACCTTAACCTTGCATTGACTTTTTTTTAATCCAACATTTCATGTTCAGAGCCTAATTCATGAATTTCGTTCTAATTAGAGATCAATTTATTTACTACCAAGTATATAAGTAGTGCATAATGTTAGTAGTGAATAGGGCCTAATGATGAGAATATACATCTATAAGAATTGTTTTTAAGATAAATTAAGCTGTATCAATTGAGGGCATTGTACCAGTAAAGTACTGAAAATCTAATTACCTGAACTTTTGCTATTTATGGACAGCTCCCATGCATAACCCAATTCCTGGATCACTTATTATGAATCTTCTGAGTTCTGATTAATGATCAGGTGGCAGTGTCGAGGGCATTAAATGGTATTGGACTTGCTATTGTTATACCTTCAATACAGTCCCTGGTTGCAGACTCCACTGATGACAGTAATCGTGGCACGGCATTTGGGTGGTTACATCTCACAAGTGGCCTAGGCTCAATCCTTGGAAACATCTGCTCGGTCTCGATAGCCTCTACAACATTCATGGGAATCCCTGGCTGGAGGGTCGCTTTTCATTTAGTCGGAATTGTAAGTGTTATTGTTGGCATTCTAGTGCGACTGTTTGCCAGTGATCCTCGCTTTGTAGATGAGAGTGAGAAGGCTAAAGAGGAGAATACACGAATGTCTTTTTGGGTAGAGATTAAGGAGGTGTTAGAGGTAGCAAAATCAGTAGTGCGAATTCCATCCTTCCAGATATTTGTTGCTCAGGGTGTTGCTGGTTCATTTCCATGGTCAGCATTGTCATTTGTACCAATGTGGTTGGAGCTTATTGGTTTTTCCCATAAGACTACCGCGCTCCTTATGACTATATTTGCTATTGCCGGTGCTATAGGGGGGTTTTTTGGAGGTAGAATGGGGGATATCCTTTCAAGACGTTTGCCAAATTCTGGACGAATCATTCTGTCTCAGATAAGCTCTGGTTCTGCCATTCCATTAGCAGCAATACTGTTGTTAGGATTACCAGATGATCCTTCCACTGCTTTTTGGCACGGTTTAGTTTTCTGTATTATGGGACTTATCATAACTTGGAATGCAGCAGCCACAAACAAGTATGTCATTTTCCTCATTTAGGCTTTTTTTATTCCTTTCAATTGCAAAACTATCATCTGAACTTGAACTTTTTGGCTTATACAGTAACTTATTAGTCCTTTTTATGTTAGTTTTTCTTCGAACTTTCTCATTTCATTGAGTGAAAAGAATAATGCAGGTCTTTTTTCATTTTTTTCTTTGAAGTCACATTACATATTTTTTGGTAGAAAGTATACTGTACTCAAGTTTCATGCTTCATTTTTACACAAGATTATTAAGCACACAACTGATGGTTATGGTTTATCAGCCCAATCTTTGCAGAAATAGTACCTGAGAAACATCGAACAAGCATATATGCATTGGACCGCTCTTTTGAGACTACACTAGCCTCATTTCCTCCCCCCATAGTTGGTATCCTAGCTCAACATCTTTATGGATATAAGCCAGCTGCAGTAGGATCATCAGATGCTGCAGCAATTGAAACAGACAGAGAAAACGGTGCATCACTTGCTAAGGCACTTTACACAGCGATTGGAATCCCATTTCCAATTTGCTGCTTCATTTACTCCTTCCTTTATTGCACATACCCTAGAGATAGAGAGCGAGCTAAGATGCAAGCTTTGATAGAGTCAGAGATGCAGTTAATGGAAGATGGTGTTTCTCCTACAATATCAGAACAGGCCCCACTTCAATTTTCAGAATCAGATGATCTGAGTTATAAAGGTAGATATGTGACAAGGACTGGGAATACTGGATACGAGGGAGGTGAAGGTCTTGAGTTTGATGAAAATGATCAAAAGACCCTGCTTTCACCCCAAGTACCTCTGTCAGATTCTAGAAAGCCAATGTGATACTTGTAAGGTCAACTTTTTCTTATGAAAGAACTTTTACAGTTTTACTACTCGAAAATGTATATTCATATCTTTGAGATTATTCATTACTCATATTACATGCTTCTCTACTCCTATCATTTTTGCAAGGGTGTTGGAAATTTTTCATACTAGAACTTTGTTCTTAAAAGCCTTCGATTCTGTCATTCCATTAGTAGCAATACTACAGTTAGGATGCAATTCAAACTCTGATAGATTCCGAGATAATCTAAGGATGATGCTTCTTCTGTATCCTTTATCATCTAAAGGCATCAGTTAATGCTTAATTAAGACGTGATTTATCCAATGGACATGTCTTCACCTAGATCGCACTTATATTATTTAGTATTTAGTTTTCTATTTGTGATACTTTTTTTTTTTTTCTTTTTTTGTCGTTTATGTGTAGCAAAGCCTTGAAAGATGAAACTTGTCTGCCAAATGCATGTAAGATCTGTTCAAAGCTACAGCTTTTAACTTGTTAGATAGCATAATTGAGCAAATATATAAATTAAAGCTTAATCTACTCTTAAGAAATAATTAACATTAACCTCTTAGACAAGCTTTGTGGAATATTTTCACATGCTAATGTTATCTTCCAGTAAAATACTGGAGTATAGTCCACGCATGAAACAAGCATTCAGTACTTATTTTTTCAATACTAACATATTATATGCACCACTAGTTCCTTAAATTAGTGCTTAAACTTGGTCATTTTACTAGAAAACTAAGAGTGAATGCCTTCATTTGAATGCTATTTCCATTCTCGATTTATTAAATGTCAACACACGCGAATTTTCTGTGTCTAGTGACCTGTTACTCCAGCTCTGGTATAAATTATTTTAGGCTCTCACCAAAGCCTAAAAGACAGTGAAAAGCCTGGAACTTAAAGTTATTATAGTATTTTTTCAAGTCACAACCCAGATTAATCCAAAATACTGGTATTATTCCCCAAAATGGGCCAAATCACTCCCTCCAAGTCCTATGGATTCCCAAATTACCATGCGATTGGCAGACCACATGTAAGTCCAACTTGTTGCTAACAATCGAACAAGAAATTATATTACTCCCATAATAAAGGCAAAAGAAAAAGTGTAGCAAAAATGAGCCCTGAGGCAGTAACACTGCTGCTGGCGAATATAGCAGGTATACTAGAGAGAGCAGACGAGTCATTACTCCCAGGTGTATACAAAGAAGTGGGAGCTGCCCTGAATATCGATCCTACCGGTCTCGGCTCCCTCACACTCTTCAGATGCATAGTGCAGTCTTCTTGCTATCCTCTTGCTGCTTACCTTGCTACACGCCATGATAGAACCTTTGTCATTGCTCTTGGTGCTTATCTTTGGGCTGCTGCTACCTTTCTTGTTGCCTTCTCCTCCACCTTCTTCCAGGTCTACCTCTTTTTCTTTTTCTTGCAATAAATTTTCAAGTTTTGTGGTTTTCTTGCTTGCGTTGACTTTTTTCTACTGCAATGATTTCTGCACTCTGACTGATGCTGGTGGTAAGTAGTAGAAATGATGAGTTTAAAATGATGTGAAATGAATTCAAATCATAGGGAACACAATTTTAATTGTTTTTTTTTTTTAGTTTCAATAATTCAATACTATTCAAATGTGAAATTGTGAATTGTACATTAGCCTTCAGATAAACAATAGAAAAAGCAGATTGTTTCTTCAGGGCATTTAGATGATAATAAAGGAGTAATAATCAGATGATCATGAATTTGATTGACTGTTTTACCTCTTTCAATAACAATTAAGACAATTCTCTAATGCTTTCTTCCTAGTATTAGTCCTTTTTTTTCCACGGCACAGGAGCAAATCAAAGGAAACAGACTGTTTGTTGCTTTAATATGCTGCAATTTCGCCATTCATTATCATGATTAGCCCCACAAATTGATAGCAGCCTGAGAGTATTAATTAAAACTTTCTAATTAAATAGGTGGCGATATCAAGAGCACTGAATGGTATAGGACTAGCCATTGTAATACCTGCAATTCAGTCCCTCGTAGCAGACTCCACAGAAGAGAGCACCCGCGGTATGGCCTTTGGATGGTTGCAACTAACAGGAAACATAGGAGCCATCCTAGGAAGTGTTTTCTCTGTAATGATAGCCTCTACATCTTTCATGGGAATTCCAGGATGGAGGCTAGCCTTCCATTTAGTTGGGATTATAAGCGTTGCAGTTGGCATATTAGTTCAAGTTTTTGCCACTGATCCGCGCTTTGCAAATAAAACTAGAAGTGACAGTACTTCAAACATGTCCTTCTCCACAGAACTTAAGGAGGTACTGTTGGAAGCAAAATCTGTTATCCGAATTCCATCTTTTCAGATAATTGTTGCTCAGGGTGTTGCTGGAACATTTCCTTGGTCAGGGTTATTCTCATTCGCTCCCATGTGGTTAGAACTCATTGGCTTCTCCCATGAAACAACCGCGTTCCTCATAACCCTGTATGTGATTGGTAATTCTCTTGGAGGTTTATTTGGTGGGAAAATGGGAGATATCTTATCTAAAAGACTGCCAAACTGTGGGAGAATTATTCTGTCTCAGATAAGTTCCGGGTCTGCAATTCCTTTGGCAGCAATTTTGTTCTTAGGAATACAAGATGATCCTGCTAGCTCTTTTAAGTACGGTTTAGTCTTGTTCGTCATGGGACTCACCACTTCATGGAACGCTCCAGCCACAAACAAGTATGTTTCTATTAGCCATTACTTGTTTTGAGTAAAAAAATATGTAACTTTGAACATAAAACTGAGTGTTTATTGCCTACTGTCAGTCCAATTTTTGCAGAAATAGTACCTGAGAAACATCGAACGAGCATTTATGCATTAGATTGTTCCTTTGAGTCGGTACTCAACTCGTTTGCTCCACCTCTAGTTGGTGTACTAGCTCAGCATGTATACGGCTACAAGCCTGTCCCAGAAGGATCATCAGAATCTGCAGTGAAAGAAACTGACAGGGAAAATGCTACCGCGCTTGCAAAGGCTCTTAACATCAATTTCAGTATTACAATGACAGTTTGTTGTGCTATCTATTCCTTCCTTTACTGCACTTATCCTAGAGACAGAGAACGGGCAAGGACGCAGAGTTTAATAGAATCCGAAACACAATTAATCGATGGCAGTCATTCTAACAAGCTTCAATTTTCAAGACTAGAAAAGCAAGATTATAATGATGATGATAGAGTTATGGCAGCTGAATATGAAGGTGAGAAAGTTCCAAGTTTTGATGAAAATGATGAAAAGACCCTTCTAGCAACCCAGGTACATGGATGAATATCACTATATCATGCAATGCAAAGTGCAAATACTATCACTATTTATTAAGCTAACTCATTAGTGTACTATTTTTAGTAATCTGATTGATTTTCACAAGTTTGAGGCCAAGTGTAAATATTTATTATTAAGCTATTCCGTTACACAAGGGTACAATCACGACTTATTTGATAAGCAGTAATTAATAAGCCCTTGCAACATAACTATCGTAATTAATCGAGTAAATAGGCCTGGCCTCGTCATATAATAGATGCCGTGTGTAAAGACAATCATTATATCAAGAAATGGAAATGTGAAAACGGTCTTCCTCCTTTCTTTCTTGATTCATGTGGTAGCTAAGCATATCTTTGAGTAGCTCCCTTCACTTGCTGTCATCATGTCACATACTCACATGTGTTTTCATTTAATGTACTACTGATTCTTTCTGTTATTATAACATGCATTATTTGTAATGAGATACACTGAATTATTTTTTTAATTAATTAAACGAACAAATCTGTGTTAGCTTAATTTAAAAGATGATAAGAGTAAAGTTTGGATTAAAAGCATTAAAAAAATAAGGTTTAGTCATCAATGTTAATAGCAAAGATTATGGAATTGATTAACTGAAGATCAATAGAGCAGAAGATACTAGGAAAGATCTGGCTAATCACTTATTGAGTCTAATAAGTGAGTAAAAAGTCAATAGATTGGACTATTATTAGTGTTTGTCCACACTCATCAGTCAACACCGTCATTACTTGACTGTCTGCGTCTACTCTTCATTGTCGCCACCAGACGCAGCATGCAACCGTGGAGTTTAAGTGTTTAACACTTTAAATAAATTGACCTAAGTTCTAACTCCCTTGGTACTTGAGTATGGAGTATTAAGGACTAACTTTACTTTTGACTAATCTATATAATTTACTAATGTTCCTGCTACTTAGCTTGCAAATCTAAGCTCATAAAAGTATAAAACTTCATTATGTAATACGGAGTAATAAAATTAAGAACATTGACATATCAAAATATATTTCTTCAAGTTCACAACGCAACTATATCATATAGATTACTCAATAGTTAATAGACAAATAGAATACAAATTAAAAATGATGCATTTAAAACCTCGAAAGATATACAGTATATGGATATTAAAAGAACTTATTATTCGCTAAAACAAATGAAACTAAGAAATACTCCGTAACAAATGACAATATAGGTTAATAACTACTCAAAATTTAGACAAATAAAATTAATATAAGTTCAGATAAATCAAAATAAATAAAAGCGTACTTAAATTGATTTCGACTTTACAACCCTAAATTTAGGTAATTGAGGGACATTCCCCTAAAAAAAAAAAAAAAAAAAAAAGTAATTGAGTGAGGACTTTACACAAGCACTTTAGCATAAGATTAGCCCACACTCCCCATAGAAGCGCGTATCTTTAGCTTATATCCCATGTGTGACCCCATCTCTGCCACTCTCTCTGCATTAAAATCTTTGCCGTCACTCCCTTCTTTCTCTCTCCTGATTCCCTACTTAGCTTAAATCCACCCATCTTTCATCCCTCATTCCTTCCTCTTCCTCTCTTTCTCACTCAAGATCTAAACTATCACTCTTAATTTTCTAGTACACTCTACTACTATTCATCAACATTTGATCCATCATTTCCTTGCATTTTTATAATTATGGCTCCACTTCCTCATTTCTTCAAAAATGTCTTCTTCTTTTACTTACTATTTATTTCATCTTCATTTCTAGTTTTTGCCACTTCTCAAAATCTACTTCTACCTCGAAGAGCTTTGTTAGATAAAACACTACTCCAAGATGATGAAGATGAAATTCCCAAAATCAAAATCAAGAAATCTTCCACTTCTTCTTCTACTAAAAACCAAACTAAACCAATCATCAAATCTCCTCCTTCTTCTTCCTCTAAAAACCTAGTCACTAATAATTCTTCCAAAAAAAACCAAACTAAACCCATTTTAACTACAACACAAAAAACCTCGTCTTCTTCCAAAAATAAAACCTCCTCCAAAAATGTCGGTGCTCCACCTACTCTCACTAAACTCAACCTTAAGTCCACCAAACCCAAACCCAAACCCGTAGATCTACCCAAACCTAAATCATCATCAACCCAAATTACCAAAACACCCTCATCCGATCCTTCCAAAAAAACCCAAAAACAAAAAACCCAGAAACCTCCATCAATGTTAAACAACAACGATGAAGAAGACGACTACGATTTCATGGCAGAATTCCGAGATTTCACAAACAAATTCCATAAAACATTCATCCCAGATTTACACAAATTCTCAACAACTTCGAAAATCTACTTAGCAAAAGCAAACAATGAGATCACAAACAATTACATCAAACCATATGTAGGTAAACAATATCATTCTTCAGCATCAACTGCTATTTCATTCGCTTTTATCATTCTTCCATTTTTACTGGTATCTCTACTTTTTAACCGCATTACTGCGTATTTCTCCCTCCAAAAACTCATCATTTTTATCCAGATTTACCTCTCAATTTACTTCTCAATCTTATGCTTCTCTAGTTTAGTTACTGGGTTAGAGCCGTTGAGGTTTTTTTACGCTACTTCGCAGTCAACCTATGTTTGGTTGCAAGTTTTGCAGACTCTTGGATATGTTATGTATTTGTTGATGTTGATGATGTATTTGATTCTTGTGTTTTCTACTGAGTCTGGGCTGGGCCAGAAGTTCTTGGGCTTGGCCCAGACTTTTGTGGGCTTTGCTGTTGGGTTTCATTATTATATGACGGTGTTTCATCGTGCGGTGTTGCATCAACCCCCTAAGACTAGTTGGAAAGTTCATGGGATCTATGCCACGTGTTTTCTTGTTATTTGTCTCTTTGCACGTGCTGATCGCACGAAGAAAGCTTACCTTGACGAAGAGGGTGTTGAAGAAGGCAAAATTAATTAAATTTACTATTACACTTTTTTTTTTCCTTTTTACTCATAATTTATAAAGTCAAATAGTTTTTTTTGGTATTTGTTTTTTTTTTTTTTTTTTTTGGGTCTCATAAAGTGAGGGGAAAAATTCGCTTTTCTCGCTTTCTTTGTTAGAATTTTAATTTTTAATAATTTACTATATATGGTCTATTGAGTAATATTATAAATTATTGTTGTAGCTTCTTAGTATTTAAGATCTTACAATTGTACTTATAGATCATACCTTTGCCAACTGTATTGTATAGTATTTTTAATATAAATGTCATGCATAAATGATTTTACTTCAATTCCTTTTTTGGCTAGTTCGTTTGTTTTAAGTTTACAAAAATTTATGGATGTGTACTATAGTCTACATTTATTATATTTGATCCACCTACTTAATCAATGAATAAAAAGAACGAAGCCTTAAAGAAAGTATATTTTAAGTGTTGTAACTAAAAAATGTAGTCGTGATTTTATAGAGGCTTCATAAATATGAACTACTTTTTATATTCTTTATACAAGCTCTTTATAGAGTACTTGTAGCAAAATAAGAAATAGCACTTAATAACCTATCAAGTAGTTTAAAAGTGCTGCTTAGATCCATCACTTTCATCTTGTCGATTTTGGAATTTGGATACATTTGATTGATTTATTAAGAGCACCTAATTATTTGTTTTATGTGCATTTTTTTTCTTTTTTGGAACTTGTCCACAGGTGATAAGTTAGTTACAAAAATTAATAATTAATTCTGAATGTTTTTTTGTAACGCTTAACAATATTATTAGTTCCAAATGATTGTAAACAACACAATTATATTATATATATTACGGAGTATAATTGATAGCTTGTTCTCTTCACCTAATCACCTTATAAAAATAAGTTCAGATAAGTTATAATAAGTTTAATAAGGTTTAATAAGTTTTATAAGTTTCAATAAGCTAACTAAGCTCTAATAAGTTTCAATAAGTTCTAATCAAGTCTAACAATAAGGTCTAATAAGTTTCAATAAGGTCCAATAAGTTTTAATAAGTTCAATCAGGTCTAATAAGTTCAATAAGATTTAATAAGTTTATTAAGGTCTAATAAGTTCAGTTCAGTTCGGATAAGTTTATATAAGTTCAGGTCCAATAAGGTGAAGAGAACACACCCTGAATGTAGATTTTCCAAAATTTAAATTGTTGAATTTTACAAGTATAAATCAATTTTAGAAGAAAGTTGGATATAACTTTTAAAAACTTTTACTTCCTCTGTTCTACTACTATTGCATCATGAGAAGATTTATAATATTATGAAAATACAAGTATATACCGAGACAAATATCATAAGACTCTATATGACTATATTTTTCTTTATGTACAACCCACAATATGTGGTTGAAAAAAAAATCATAAAATTGTAAATGGTGCAATAATCATAGAACAGAGGAAGTATTTTTGATTGTCAAGTTAGCTAGACATAAACTTTTCAAAAAAATTTAATTAAAAAAAATAAAAAAATTCAATTAGATAATTGTTTGTTTGTTTTTTTTTTTTTTTTTTTTTTTTTGTCTTTTCAATTTTTTTTAATCAATTAGATAATTTTTGTATTTTTGTGAACAAATCAATCAGATATTATCGCATTAATTCAAGCAAAAAAAAAAAAAAAGTGTATTATAACAATATAGCCCAAAATTAATGCCCCAATTCTTCATGCTTTAAATCGTGGCTTACATACTTCAAGATTGGTCTGTGTTGAGTAACGCTTCACCGATCCGATAATACTGATCTTTTGCGCATATTCTTAGATGCACCCTTGTGCATTTAAGCTGGCCGCACCACTCATCAAATACCCGCTTTTATACACCAAACACACACATATCCTATGTATTACTAGAGTACTGATATATATTAGTTCATCTCCTTCCTATAATCTTCTTCCTATTTTATTTCTTTTTTCCAAATTCTTTACTTAATTCTTAATTTTGGTTAAAATTTTCTCTCTCCACTGTGTTTGGCATTATTTTCTTCTTTTAAGATTTTCTCTCTCCTCCATATTTTGTATTTTCGTTGATTCGTGATAGATTTAATTGGAATTTTGAAGAGATTGTTGATATAAGTTAGTTTATGTTATTGATTTGTAATTTGGTTTAATTGGTTATATTTTCTGAATTTGTGATTGGTATTGCATATATAACTTTTGGGTAATTTGCCAATTTGTAATAGGTGATGAACACAAATTGACCGTAGTACTTCTCACTTCACTTTTCTTTCCTATAATAATTTTAATCAAAATGTTCATCAAAATTTCGATCACAATTTTCATCAAATTTTTATTCTCCTTTGTTTTTCCTCTTTCGTTCTTCATTTTCTCTCTCATGTGTTTTCGTTATTTTTCTCTTTTGTTTCACTTTTTTGATTGATTTTGTTGCTTACTATGGAATTAGTTGTTATTCCTTAAGTGATCATCAATGTAGATTAGTGTTTTATTTTGTTGATTGTAATTAGGTTTTTTTTAGGTTATATTCAATTGCAATTGCAATTTCTATCAATTTGATCTATGTATGAATTTTGATTTTTTTGTGGTGATTTTAATTTGTAATGAATTTTGACAAATTTGATTGGGTTTGTGAACATGCAATTCATATGAATTGAATTTACAGCCTTTAATTATGAACATAAGAAAAATGAAGAAATAGAAAACAAAATGATTATGAAACATACGCATTATAAGTATTAAAAATATGAACATATGCACTAAAAATATGAATATATGCATTTTAGAAAATAAACATACGCATTCAAAATATGAACATATGCATTGGTTCAATTTTTGAATACATATGAACATAATTAAGCATTTTAGAAGGTGAACATATACATAAAAAAATATGAACATATATATTTCAGAAAGTGAATATATGCATTTCAGAAAGTTTATATAAGCATTTCGGAAAGTTTACAAAAGGATTCAAAATATGAACATATTCATTTAAGAACGAAAGTGAACATATGCATTTCAGAAAGTGAACATAAGCATTCAAAATATGAACATAAGCATAAACAGACAAAACAGAAAAAATGAAAACATTTTATGAACATTAAGAATATTTATCATATGAACAACAAATAATAAAATTATGAACATTTCAAAACATTTTATGAACATAAGGTATCCGTTTGATTTCACTAAATTTTTTAACAATTCCAATAAAAATTTCGAACAATAGAGTATCGAACAATATTGAAACAAAATTAATTAAGTAATATTCATATAAATTCAAACAAAATTAAGTGAAATTTACATAAAATTACCTTTTTTGGGAGAATCCGTTTGATTTTCATCTCATCTCAAATATCCATGGTTGTTTTGGAGGAGAGAGAGTGAAATGTGTTTAATTGTAAGTGAGAGGAATCAACGAGAGAAGAAATAAATTTCAGAAATTTAAGTTTGAAAGTGACGATTTTTTTTAAATAAATCATATTAAAAAAAAAATAGCTGTTAAAAGTGACGGTTTTGTATAAATGACAATTAGTTGGACTGCATTTTAAAGATATATTCTGTTTTTTGGGTGGGCTCGTTTTGATTTGGGGTTTTTTAAATGGGACGCATTTAAAATTGGGCTTGTGGGCTGGTGTTGCAGCTAAAATAGTTGCATAATGGTGCAGCTTAGACCAATTGGGTCTCTTGACGTAGTGAATCCAGTGACGTACAGTATGTGCATATGTACTAGTGCACAAACCCAATATTAATAAGCTTTGGTCGCTTTTTTTATTCTTTGGGCTTAGCCCAATTTTGCATGCTATCAAACCAATTTATGTCTTTACACAATCTTTTTTGGACCTTTTTTTCAAGGTTTAATTATACGGAATAGTGTAGTGAGAAACTAATTAATCCCCAAGCGATGTTCGGCTTTTTGAACCAATGTATGATTTTTTTTTTTTTTTTTTTTTAATATGAAGGAGTGATTTTTAATATAAATTTTATTTTGAATGCAAAAAGTAGAAAATAGAACAAACCATCTGTATTCATCAAGTTTAAGGTAGGACAACTCAAAAATTTCCTTGAATATAGGGAAGGAGAAAGAAAAAAATGAAAAAAAATAAAAAATGAAAAAAATCCCAAAATTATAGTTAGAAATCTACAAGAAAAAAGAAATAATTTGGACTAGATTATAAGAAGTTATGGAGAGAAAAAATGAGGTAAGCGATTGTTATTTTAATATAGATATATAGATAAATTAAACAATCTGCAATTTAAACTAGTTACATATGTTCTCTTTAGTAAGTATAATGACTCTCAAACCCCCTAACAAAACTCCAATCCCCACCATCACTCTTGATGTCGTCCCTTGATGTTGTCGCAAGGAAGGAGTGTCGAATCCTTATAAGTAATGACTTTTTTACATATATAATTTGGAGATGAAACCGCCTGAAAATCTTGGTTTAGTTGTGGTGGAACTGCCCAATACCGCAATTCCATCACAACAAAACTGAGATTTTTATGCGGTTTAATGCAAAAAAGTTTATGTTTTATTAAAATAAATGGTCACTCAATCTTATTTATACAAATATATAATAACAAGATTCCACTTTACAAATGATCTCTATTTGTTGTAAGATACAAAGAATAATATACAACTATATAAGTATATAATAATTTGGTCACTCAATCCTATTTATCTTTGAAAAACATAGTAATTAACAAGATACATTACATGCATCCTTATTCCTATCTCAAGCAAGTTTTTAACTTTGTATGGCTCCTGTATAATCTTTATATCTCAATTCTTAAGTACTTGGGTGTGTTAGAGTGTGACCAGCTTAAGGATCGATGCTATAAAATTATAGAGCACCTCAACAATATAAATAATGAAAAATAGTTTACTTGGTGTAGCTTTTAATGAGCATTTTATAATAACACTCCAACATGGATAAGAAAAGTTTAAGAGCTAAAAGAAAATGGGAAAGTTACGGCTGCCTGTAGAAAGGGAGCCTAATCCAATTGACCCCCCCTAAAAGTATGCATTTTAGTAGTAAAATACTTTTTAATATTTTTCTAAGTTCTTTAATTGTTTTTTTGTTTTCATGCCTTAATTTAAATTTTTGTTGCATGCCTGGATGATTTTATTTACCTAAGTTTGTCAATGTTTGTCATCATCAAAAAGGGGGAATTTGTTGAGCCTTTTGGTTTTGATGGACAAATTGACAAACTCGACTAATGAATGTTTTGAGTCTTTGGTGAATAAAGGATTCAAGCAAAGTTCGTTCCGGAGTAGGAACTTGGATGCGGAGTAGCATTCTTTAAAAAGCCTCGTGCAAATCTCACGTTCTAGTTTTAATTGTGAGCACTCAATAATATAAAGTCGGAAAGGAACTCAATGACTTATGTTAAAGACTACTGGAATAAAAGTTAGTTTTAAAAGATAATTTCTTAAAGAAAAGATAATTTGTAAAAGTTTTAATAAAGATAATTATCGAAGATAATTATCTAGTTGTTTTAATAAATAATAAATTTATCTTTTCAAATAAAATCTTTTTAAACAAACTTTTGATAATCTTTTAAATAAATATTTGATAAAGTTAGCAAGTGGTTTTTCTGTGAGAAAATCTTTTATACGGCTAATGGTTATCAAGTTGTTAGGATAGTGGTTTAATTAGATAAGGCTAGGAAACCTCTTCATGATCACAATCTGTCAAGATAACTCCACAAGTTGTTAGTGGGTTGTTGACATGTGGACGTGATTATGGTGGAGGTTAATGACTAAGCCTTCTCTATAAATACTCATGCAAACTATCTCAGAAAAACATAACTCTTAAGCATAAAAATTCCAGTAGCCATCTAATAACATAAAGAGAGTTATTTTCCTTCATATATTCTTGAGTGCAATAGGTATTTGTAATCACAGATTGTATACAAGTACTTTGGGGTTGGGATTGTGAGTTTGTAAGGTGAGGTTAAGGAAGCTTCGTTGCTGAAGTCTTCTGTGAGAGTTGGGAACAAGTTCCTAATTTGGGGAACTTGTTAACGGGTTTGAATCTTCACTTGTACAGAGTTTGATTACATAGTGGAAATTTAGAAAAGCCTATATCTTCTCTCGTCATTATTTCATTTAGTTAAATTCCGCAAAAAGTTTTTAGATTTCACCTCAAATACAATTCACCCCCCCTCTTGTATTAGCCAGTTAGACTTTCAGTTGGTATCAGAGCGGGAACTCAGAACACGCAGGCAACCCTGTTGAGTAAGTTCCTGGAAAATGGCTTACACAGAGGAAAAGGAATTCGGGAGTACATCCATTCAAAGGCCTCCATACTTCAATGGCAAATTTTATCCTTATTGGAAGGATAAGATGGAAATCTTTATCCAAGCAGAGAATTATCAGGTATGGCGGATTTTACAAGTAGGAGATTACGAAATTACGAAAACAAATGCTAATAATGAGGTAATCCCTAAACCTATGGATGAGTATGAAAAAACTGATTTTGAAAAACTTGAAATGAATGCTACTGCCAAAAAATTTTTAATTTGGGGACTTGGACCCGATGAACATACTCGTGTCAAAGGGTGCAAGTCCGCAAAGGAAATTTGGGATCTTCTGGAAGTTACACATGAAGGAACGTCAGATGTTAAACGTTCCAAAATAGACATTCTTTTGTCTCAGTATGAGCGCTTTGAAATGGGAAACAAAGAATCCATTAAAGACATGTTTACTCGATTTAAAAGTATTACTAACGAACTAACGTGTCTTGGCAAGATAATTCCTATAGATGAGCAGGTCAGAAAAGTCTTAAGAAGTCTTCCAGACAATGACAGATGGAGAGCAAAGGTTGCAGCGGTGCAGGAATCAAAAGACTTCACCAAGTTCAATCTGGAACAACTTGCGGGTTCCCTCATTACTCACGAGATCCAGTCGAACAATCGGACTCAGGAGACTGTCAAAAGTCAAGGGCTAGCATTAAGAGCTAATGAAGAATCCGAAGAGAAGTCTGACATCGATGAAGAAGAAGCTGCAATGTTGGTGAGAAGGCTGAAAAAATTCTACCGTAACAACAAGTTTTTAGACAAGAAGAAAGGATACAGTAAAAGAAATCAGGAACCCAAAGCCAAGTCTTCTTGTCACAAATGTGGAAGCACCAACCACTTCATCAAAGAGTGTCCATTATGGGAATCTGAGAAAGGCAAGGGAAAAGAAGCTGATCAAAGCAGAAATTCCAAGCCTAACTTTTCTAAAACAAATTTCAGGAAAGCAATGATTTCCACGTGGGGAGAATCAAGTTCCGAAGAAGAGGAACAGGAACACACAGACGATGAAGTAGCCAATCTCTGTCTAATGGCAAAGCATGATGATGAGGTAGTCATTCAACCTAGTTATTTGAAATCTCTCTCAAAGGATAAATTAATCTCTTTATTGTTAGAAACCTTAGATGAATATAAAGAATTATGTGCAAAACTAAGGCAAGCCGAAAAGGCAACTGGAATTTGTAGAGATCATGTTAAGTATCTGAATAGCTTAAGAAATGATGTTCAAGGCAGATTCTTTGAATTGTTAGATAAAAATATTATGCTAAAAGAATCCCTTGAAAGAGTCAAGAGTGAGAATATCATGCTGAATATTGAATTGACTCAATATAAAATGTTGTGTACTAACATTGATTCTTGCAGGTCTACTGAAGTTCCTTTAATCATGTTTAATAATGAACTAGAGCATGTTAAGAAAGAGATAAAGGAAACCAATGATAAAAATGAGAAACTAGAAAAGGACCTAGAAATTGCAAGAAAAAGTAAAAATACAGCAAGCACGGGTGTTCCCAAGTGGGTAAAGGAAGCTCAGACAAAAAGAACAGAAGGTCTAGGCTATGTTCATAAGAAGAAGTCCACTGGAAAGAAAAAGAAATATGTGAACTTACCTAGTGAGACCGTTTGTTCTTTTTGTGGTAAAAAGGAACATCGCAGTGAAGAATGTACTAAGAAAGCAAATCTGTACAATAAGAATGTGAACTATGTTTGGCAGAAGAAATCTGATTTAAATGTGTCAACACAGGAACCCATGAATGAAAGGGTTCCTGCTACTAACCCTTAATTTCTTTTGCAGGTCGCAGTGAGGGGGAACAACCAGTGGTACCTCGATAGCGGTTGTTCTAAGCACATGACAGGAGATGAATCCAGATTTCTCTCACTGACGGCCTATACAGGGGGAACAGTGACCTTTGGAGACAATAAGAAAGGCAACATTGTTGCTGTTGGCAAAGTAGGAAGGTCAAGTTCCCATGCAATTGACAATGTATTTTTAGTCAAGGGTTTGAAGCATAATCTACTCAGTATTTCTCAATTTTGTGATAAAGGAAACTCTGTAAGCTTTTCTTCTGAAAAATGCAAAATCATCAACAATAACACTGGTAAAATCGTTTTGGAAGGAACTCGTAAAGGGAACACATATACCGTGGACCTTAACAAAGTTCCAAAATACAATCTATCTTGTTTAAGTGTTATTGAGGATGATCCACTTCTATGGCATAAACGTTTTGGACATGCTAGTCTTTCATTGCTTGACAAATTAAGGTCAAAGGACTTGGTAATCGGATTACCTTCTATCAAATTCCTAAATGACAAAATTTGTGAAGCCTGCATCAAAGGAAAGCATGTTCGATCATCATTTAAATCAAAGAAAATGGTAAGCACCACAAAACCATTGGAACTCATTCATATGGATTTGTGTGGCCCCGTTAGAATTCAAAGTAGAAGTGGAAAAAGATATGTCTTAGTTCTTGTGGATGATTATTCTAGATTTACATGGGTCATATTCTTACATAGTAAAGATGAAACTTTTGATATGTTTATGACTTTCTTGAAAAAGACACAAAAATCAATAGGTAATCAACTTATTCATATGAGAACTGACCATGGTACGGAATTCGAAAATTCCAAGTTTGATGAATTTTGCAGAGAACAGGGAATAAGTCACAATTTCTCAGCGCCAAGAACACCACAACAAAATGGTGTGGTTGAGAGGAAGAACCGAACATTGGAAGACATGGCAAGAACAATGCTAATAGCAAGTGGGCTTCCAAGGAATTTTTGGGCAGAAGCCGTCAACACAGCATGCTATATCGTCAACCGAGCCATGCTCAGACCAATGTTGGACAAGACACCTTATGAATTGTTAAAAGGGAGAAAACCTAATATTGCTCATTTAAGAGCTTTTGGATGCAAGTGTTTTGTTCACAATAATGATAAAAGAAATCTTGGAAAATTTGATGAAAGGAGTGATGAAGCAGTCTTTTTAGGATATGCATCTAATAGTAAAGCTTATAGAGTTTACAATAAGAGGACTATGTGTGTAGAAGAAAGTATACATGTGATTTTTGATGAAACTAATAATTATGAATGTGTACAGGAATATGAAGATGGAGATTTCGAAATTGGTCTCACTCGTTCAACAGACCAAGATGAAGAATTAACTCCCAAAAAGCAGCCTGTTCGAATTACTGAAAATGCTGATAAGGAACCTACTGAAGTTCCAAACAATACTGAAGCCTCTGATCAAAATACAGAAGAAACAGAAAATACAGAAGGCGAAGCAAATGCAGAAGCAGAACACCATGAAGAAATGGAAGAAAGAGCAACTCAAAATAACACTTTTATACCAGCTCAATCATTCCAACCAAAGCCATGGAAACATCAAAGGTCACACCCCCTGGATAAAATTATAAGTGACCTAAGCAAGGGAACTCAGACGAGATCCCAACTGAAAAACTTTTGTGCATTCAATGCCTTCCTATCAACACTGGAACCTCGAAATCACAAAGAAGCTTTGGAAGATGCTGATTGGATTGTTGCCATGCAAGAGGAATTAAATGAATTCGAAAGAAACAAAGTGTGGCACCTTGAACCTAAACCAAAGAATCAAAAGGTTATTGGTCTCAAATGGGTATACAGGAATAAGCTAGATGAACATGGCACAATTGTAAGGAACAAGGCAAGATTGGTTGTTAAAGGCTACAATCAGCAGGAAGGTATCGATTTTGAGGAGACTTTTGCTCCTGTAGCTAGATTAGAAGCAATTCGTATTTTAATTGCATTTGCTGCATTTATGGGTTTTAAACTTTATCAAATGGACGTCAAATGTGCTTTTTTAAATGGTTTTTTAAAGGAAGACGTCTATGTTGAACAACCACCTGGATTTGAGGATCCAAACTTTCCTAACCATGTTTTTAAGCTCGATAAAGCACTGTATGGATTAAAACAAGCTCCAAGAGCATGGTATGAAAGACTTTCAAAATTCCTTTTACAAAATGATTTTAAAAGAGGAAAAGTTGACAAAACTTTGTTCTTAAAATCAAAAGGAACTCATTTATTAATTGTACAAATTTATGTTGATGATATTATTTTTGGTGCAACTAATGAATCCTTGTGCAAGTACTTTGCTGATTTAATGAGCAGTGAGTTTGAGATGAGCATGATGGGGGAACTCAACTTCTTCCTTGGGCTCCAAATTAAGCAAACTAACGAAGGAATAATGATCCATCAGCAGAAATATGTGAAGGAGTTATTAAAAAAATACAGTATGGAAAGCACAAAGATAAACCACACTCCCATGGGAACAACCACAAGGTTGGACCAAGACCCCAAGGGAACTCGTGTGGATCAAACAAAATACAGAGGTATGATTGGTTCCTTGTTATATCTAACTGCTAGCAGACCTGACATTTCGTTTAGTGTAGGTCTTTGTGCAAGATTTCAATCGGATCCAAAGGAATCGCATCTAACAGCCGTCAAAAGGATTCTACGATACTTAAAAGGGACGGAAGACTTGTGTCTGTTCTATCCAAAAAGTGACTCGTTTGACCTAAGAGGATATGCTGATGCTGACTATGCAGGAGATTTGGTAAATCGTAAAAGCACGTCAGGTATGGTCCAATTCTTAGGCTCTTGCATGGTCTCTTGGAGTTCCAAGAAACAAAACACTGTTGCTCTATCCACTGCCGAAGCAGAATATGTGGCTGCTGCTGCATGCTGCTCTCAATTGCTATGGATAAAACAACAGTTGCGTGACTATGGCATTATTTTAGAGTGCGTTCCTATTCATTGTGATAACACAAGTGCCATTTGCATTTCTAAAGATCCAGTACAACACTCTAAAGTTAAGCATATACATGTAAGGCATCACTTTTTGAAAGATAATGTTGAAAAGGGCTTAATTAAGCTAGATTTTATTTCTACTGAATTTCAAATTGCTGACATTTTAACTAAGCCTTTAAGCAGAGACAAGTTTGAAAAGATGCGTGTGGAATTGGGGATGCTACGGCTAAAGTGATTTTTGTTTGGAACCCCTAAGGTAAAATCGGATGTAACTAACGATGCTATGCTCAATCTTGTGTGCATAACGCAGCTGAAATTACCCAGGGGAAAGATTTGTGAAGTATTGAAAAGTCACGTATACATACTCTTAATATGTTAAAAATATTGAGCCATGTTGTTTCAAGTTCCCTTTTCATCATTCTTTACTCTCTGTATCATGGTCACGTAAATTATCATCATAATTTACAATCAATTTGCTCTTATTTATCTTTTTCATTTTTTATCTGTTTTTCTTCTTGTTATTTTCTTTCTTATCTTTTATTTCTATCTTATTTTTTATTCTTATCTTTTTCCTTCCTTATTTTTTCATGATCAATTTTTCTATTCCTCATAACATTCAAAAATACAAAAAGATTTTTTTTTTTTTTCACGTAAGATAAGGAGCTAACATATTCACTACTCCTTAACTTCCGTATTTTTATCTATCTTATTATTGTGATACGTTTGAAAGATGCAATTATTACATCCTATTAAACCCATACTACCCCTAAAACTACCCTACTACCTTACCATACAAACCGTCACTTTTTCTCACCCTTCCCAATTAAATTTTTTTCTTTAACACTCCACCTTCACCCATCAAATCAATTAAAATCCCCATAAACTTCCATAACCGGCCTCACTCTCTCTCCTCCCTATTCGCACTATTCATCTTCTCCTTCCTTTCAATTCATCCTCATAACCATGAAAACCAACCTAACCTCAACCCCGAAACAACCAAAAACCCGGAAGCCTTCCTCTGTTGGCGGCTCCCCTGAACCAGTCCCACTTGCCGTTGTTCACCCTCAAGCTTCGACAAAGAGAAAGGCTACAACCGTGAAAGGAGGTGACAGAAAGAGGCAAAGCTCTCAAAAGTCTCCATCTTGGAATTACACTCACAGTTATCACATCAATTATGACTGGTGTACGGCAAGTAAGTTCTCCGAATTCATCTCCTTAATTGATTATCAAGAATGGGTGCATTTGTTCCAAAATTGTTCTCACTATCCAATTTACCCTAAGCTTTTGTTTGAATTCAAAAATACTTTCAAACACAACAATGGTGTTTGCACGGCTACGGTCAAAGATACTCACATTCATTTTGATATTGCATATTTAGGGAACTTGTTTCAAGTCCCCACCTCTGGCTATAGTTCATACCTAAAACACAAGCAAATTGTGCAAATTGGGCATTATGATGAGAATAGGGTTATTAAATTTATCGGTGGAAACCCGAAAAGCAAGACTTCGCATCATAACATACTCACCCCTCTTCACAAATTATTGTTCAATTTCACATGGAGAGGCATTGTTCCTCGTTTGCAAAAACGTAGCACAGTATCCCTACTAGATGCAACCATCATCTTTTGTCTTGCTCGGAAAATAAAAATAAACTTTCCAAAGTTGATGATTGAACATTTGGCTTTCTATGCAAATAAATCTACTATTCCATATGGATCTCTCCTCACTGTGTTGTTTAAGTCTTTTGGGATTGATGTTGAAAGTGAGTCACCCACTTATATTAAACCTGAGAACATTCTCTCGGAGCAATCTTTGCTTCGCCTGAGCCTTAAACTTGAGAGTGGGACACTTACTTTCTTGACGAGAGGAAGTGAGGAGAAAAATCGTGGAAAAGGGAAAACACAGGTTGTAGAGGGAGATACAAGTGAGTCAGAAGAGGAGGAAAGTGAGTCTGAAAAAGAGGAAAATAAAGAAAAAGGAGAGGAAGAAAAAGGAGAGGAAGCAATTTCTGAGGGGGAACCTCAGGAGGCAGTTTCTGTGGAAGAAGAGGAGACTCAGAGTGAGGGGGAATCTAGCTCAGAAAGTGAGAGTCTCGACCTCCCTTATACAGGAGGACTAAGGCGGAGTAAGAGGAAAATTGTCAAACCTGCTACTTCTACTCTAAAGCCTGTGATCATTGAAGACATTAGCTCTTCTGATCACTCAGACCCTGATTTCACCCCTACACAAGTTCCTTTTGCCTCCGAGCCATCTCCTGTTCCTGCCTCTCCCACAAACCAAGCTAAACCCTCTTCCCCTCCTGTTTCACCAAAACAGACTTCTCCCTCTCCCTCCCCAGCTTTTCCTACATCACAGCCTACAGGCTTTGCTGCCTTCTCTGGAACAAATGCTTCTGTTTTTGATATTCAACAGGTGAAAGCAGAAATGGAGAAGCTGGTAAAGATGGTGTGCACAAAGCTGGAGGACATGGCAAAGCAGCTGGCTTCTCTTCAACGCCAAGTGCAGGCTGTGGCAGATGCTCAGGCAACCAGTTTTACTGGGATGGAGAACAAAGTTGATGCTGCTGAGAAGAACATACTGCACAGCACTCAGGAGATATTGGAGACGATTAACAGGGTGGCTTTTGAAGAGGTGGAGGAAGCTTCCAATGACCCCAAAACCCCAGCTGATGAACCTACTTACTCACCATAATTGCAATTTCAAACTTGTCACTTTTACTTCTTTTGTTTTTGCTTGTTCCATTCGGATTTCAGTTTGTAACTCATAACTTTTGCTACTCTTTCCTGCTTTTGATTTTCGTCTATGGGAACTTGGCTCGTATTTTTCATATGATTGTGTGTGTTTGATGATGATTTAGTACCTAACTTATTTTTGCCTTGCATTATTTGAGCTCACTATTCCCTACGTAGTCTAGTGGGAGTATAGCAAAATGTTTTTTTCAATCTTTTGATAATGCCAAAAGGGGGAAAAAGACAAACTTCATGGCGGCTAAGGTGTTTACCAAGGAACTCACACATCGAAGGTACAAACTTTTGCTAAGTTCAGTTTTTAAAGTCTTTGTTAATTTTTCTTTTGCTCAGTTTTTTTTTTTTTTAAAAAAAAAAAAAAAAAAAAAAAAAAAAAAAAATACTTTTTAATATTTTTCTAAGTTCTTTAATTGTTTTTTTGTTTTCATGCCTTAATTTAAATTTTTGTTGCATGCCTGGATGATTTTATTTACCTAAGTTTGTCAATGTTTGTCATCATCAAAAAGGGGGAATTTGTTGAGCCTTTTGGTTTTGATGGACAAATTGACAAACTCGACTAATGAATGTTTTGAGTCTTTGGTGAATAAAGGATTCAAGCAAAGTTCGTTCCGGAGTAGGAACTTGGATGCGGAGTAGCATTCTTTAAAAAGCCTCGTGCAAATCTCACGTTCTAGTTTTAATTGTGAGCACTCAATAATATAAAGTCGGAAAGGAACTCAATGACTTATGTTAAAGACTACTGGAATAAAAGTTAGTTTTAAAAGATAATTTCTTAAAGAAAAGATAATTTGTAAAAGTTTTAATAAAGATAATTATCGAAGATAATTATCTAGTTGTTTTAATAAATAATAAATTTATCTTTTCAAATAAAATCTTTTTAAACAAACTTTTGATAATCTTTTAAATAAATATTTGATAAAGTTAGCAAGTGGTTTTTCTGTGAGAAAATCTTTTATACGGCTAATGGTTATCAAGTTGTTAGGATAGTGGTTTAATTAGATAAGGCTAGGAAACCTCTTCATGATCACAATCTGTCAAGATAACTCCACAAGTTGTTAGTGGGTTGTTGACATGTGGACGTGATTATGGTGGAGGTTAATGACTAAGCCTTCTCTATAAATACTCATGCAAACTATCTCAGAAAAACATAACTCTTAAGCATAAAAATTCCAGTAGCCATCTAATAACATAAAGAGAGTTATTTTCCTTCATATATTCTTGAGTGCAATAGGTATTTGTAATCACAGATTGTATACAAGTACTTTGGGGTTGGGATTGTGAGTTTGTAAGGTGAGGTTAAGGAAGCTTCGTTGCTGAAGTCTTCTGTGAGAGTTGGGAACAAGTTCCTAATTTGGGGAACTTGTTAACGGGTTTGAATCTTCACTTGTACAGAGTTTGATTACATAGTGGAAATTTAGAAAAGCCTATATCTTCTCTCGTCATTATTTCATTTAGTTAAATTCCGCAAAAAGTTTTTAGATTTCACCTCAAATACAATTCACCCCCCCTCTTGTATTAGCCAGTTAGACTTTCAATATGGCTGAGTACTAAAGTGATGTGTTCTTCGTCATTGTAGTTATCTAAATTGTGTGTTTAATATGCCTCTAATCTAATCGTAAAGGATTTGCCGCCTTAGTTTTAACTTGCATGGTTAACCAATACCAATTTAATGACCTATAATATACTCTCTTTTTATTTAAGATTAAGATAACCTTCTTTATTTAACCGTACATTTTTACTAATATACAAAGGCAAACGATAGTAGATACTTCTTCGTAAAATATTTCTAGATTTATCTCAATATATCAACTTTTTTAGTTAAAACTAATTTATAAATATATGTATTAAAGTTTTGCATAAGTAATTATATGTCAATCAAACTGTTGTATTTATTCCAAAATTGAGTAGTATGTTTGATTGCATACAATATTCGCATATATCTGATTCTACTAAGTGTAGTATTGTTGAATTTCACCCTTTCTTCCAGCCGCCCCGTCCTTAGCTTAGCCTTGTCTGATCCAACTTGGTCTCCATTATCATGCATTTTAATAAATGGTATAGTTTGTACTTGTATATTACTAAACTATATAGTGGAGTATAATTCTTTGTTATCCCCAACGATTTTATGATATATTGTACGTTCCTATAGCAGATTGACATTCTTCATAAGAGACATAAAGCGTATATTCTTATTTCAAAAAGTTAAGTGCTTATGATTTCATATTATGTTTGTTTTGAGCTTATTGGTTAGCTAGGTGTTTTAAAAGGAAACTAACAAGTTAGTTTATGACTTGTGACTGTAGAGCATGATTTGATAAGATCGAGCAAATTTGAAGTTACTTACAGTACAAGGGAATACGGAATATATTACTAAATTTTTATATGGTGCTTTCAGATTCGTGGACTATGTACTCATAATTCATCTACACGGTGCACCCAAAAAAAAAAAAAAAAAAAAAAAAAAAAAAAATCATCTACGCAGCAAGGTGCACATATGACAAGCTAGCATTTTATTTATTAATTTTTTTTTTTTTTAACTTTATGTTAGTGAAAATAAGCTAAGGATAGATTAAGGAGAACCCTAACTAAGCTACAGCTTTACTTTTACAAGTTTTTAATCTAGTATGTGTGATTAGGCACTTGAGAGTAAGGGAATAAAAGAATCCTTACCATCAAATTAAACATGCTCACTTAACAAGATACGGACTTCATACCTCTAAGATTTGAGGTAAGACCTTACTTACTAAGTGAGCCAAGAGCCTTGTTTAGAGTGACATACAAGCCATCACTTGGGTGCATGCATATTTTTTTTATATTATGGATGTATGGTATAAGAGTAAATTCAAGTTACTCAATATGAGTAACAAAATATGTTACTCAAGGGGTACCATTGTCTTTTCATATCTATCATTCAACTTTCTCTCTCCTCACTCCTCTTCTACCTCAACCATCACAGCCACCATAACCACCACCATCTTCACAGCCACCACCATCATTACTTCATCGCCGCTGAACTCGACCCATCTACGAATTGTCGAACTCGACCCATCATCAATTGAAGGAGCTTCAATGGAGGACATGCCCCTTCCCTTTGGAGTTGACCATGCCCTTAATTTCACCCTTCATTCCTAGGGTTTTCGTTTTTTTACTGACGTGGGTGGAGATCGGGGAAGGTGGAGATGGGGAAGTTTGAGTTTTGTTCCGCCGCGGCGTTGTGGGCTTGAGAAAGGACGAAGAAGAAGAGGTCGACGGGGGAAAAGAAGATCGGAGGTCGACGACGGAAAGAAGATCGAAGTGAGAGATGGTGACTGTGATGATGGTGGTGGCTGTAAGAAGGAGGAAGAAGCAATTCTTTACAATTTTGCCATTTGAGTAACACCATTTGTTACCCAAATTGAGTAACTGGGGCTAGCTCATGGTATAATTCGAATGTTATATGATATTGAATATTTATATTTTTTTATTAATAGTTTGCATTTAAATACATATGACCTATAATAATTGACTTAATTGGATAAATTTTATATATATAAATACACTCTCCGTTCTTTTTTGTTCTATTCACTTGCATTTGTGTGATTATGAAAATTTGTTATATAATATAGATACCACATCGAATCTTTAGAATTCTTATCTATATTTGGAGGATCCCATCGATCAATCGACATTGAAATAAGATTAACAAGATTTTACGTGATAATTTTTATTTTGTATATGACTAGTAACAAATGGTCAAACTTGACTCGATCGGCTATGAAACTTTCAAAAGCTATTTCTCAATAATTTAGAATCAGCAAACCATGACTCCTTAAAATTAAAATATAAAACAAAAACTTGAACATTGACTTTAGTGATATTATTTTTTAAAAAAACCTACTAAATGGAGGATGTTAATATTTTACACGTATTATTTGAAAGTTTATGCCATGAAAAAAGTACAATTGGCCTCAATTGCCCACGCCGCCCTGTATACTCACCCATCACTAATGATATTGCTAAAAAAGTTTTCAAAATTGGCCCCTTAAGTAGTCAATAATCAATATAGAATTGAACCCAACATGTGCTTATGTTGATATTCTAATTTGGTGGAGAGGTTTGTGCTCGGCTAGACACAAAAAAGTGTGTGCTTCATTATGTAGGGACACAGTTGCATGGAAATAGATTTTTCAATTTCAAAAACCTTCTATTTCTAGCTAATAGATTTGATACTCTCATCGTTAAAAAATACATTTTTTTTTCGTGATCCAGTACAAATTTGGAGTATCAATATCATTAATTTTGAGAAATTACTTCTTGGACTCATTTTGAAGTTTATATACAAGTATAATTTTTGGTGTAAGGAGAGATATAAAAGGCGATCGATGATGTGTAGATGAGAATTAATCTCATGTTTTATGTATTTCCTTTAAGTAATGGGTGGAGTAATCTATATTCATATACATACCTATTTCAGAAGAGAATATGACTACATACAAAACCTGTAAAAATCAATTCTATATTGGGTTTTATATGTGTCATTTATTATCCTTCTATTAGTATGAGATAAGCTAATAAGTGATACCAACTCAGTGACTCACATGTGAGTTCGTTATTTTTTTATTAGTTGGTCCATTAACTGAATGGTGGATTTAACTCATCTAACACAAACCACCACCACCACTAACAAAGAAACTATCATACTCTAGCTCAACAACTCAAATAGGGAGTATGATGAAAAAGCAAACAACAAATGCAAGGGCCAATTTAAAAATTGGATCCCCTTCATGTGATGGAAGGGGTGAATTACTGTTCTAAACTATATGATTATATAATCCCTCCTAAAAATCTCCTAAATCACAAATCCACTCTATTTCAATCATATTAAAGGTGGAAGATTCAAAGAAGAATACTTTGCCACTAATTTTTTGTCAAGTGTATCTCCCTTCCACTTCAAAGTTGATTGCCTTCTCAAGTTCTCATCACTTTAAAAGCACCTTTATTCTCCCATATATATATATATACATAGTTTTGCATTATTAGCCTCAACTCAAACTAAACACGAAAACATACCAATCCTATTTCTTTTATCATTATCTTTATTTTTTTGAGTATTATTATCGTTCTACATCTTCGTATTGTCTAATGGCTTCCTCCTCCCTTACATGCGAGTTAAAGATCATTGGAGCGGAAAACATACAAGCAAAACACAAGGGTAATCTATTCATTAGATGCTACCTTTCAGTAGGAAGCAACAATAGAAAAATTCAGGTTAACACAAATGAAATAAGTTCTGCTCATCAAAAAGATGATTACATCTTTTGGGATGACACTTTTTCACTAGAGTGCAATGGTTCAGAGGATTCAATCAATAATCTCAAGGAAGCAAGTGTGTTATTCGAGCTTAGGTGGCGAAACACCAAGGCTTTTCTAGGGAAGATTGGCGGGTCTCAGCTCCTAGCAACTGCTGAGATGTTTTGGAAGAATGTCTTTGATGCGCCGAAAATGGAATTTCAGAGGTGGGCTGTTATGACTGTCAATCAGGATGGTTATAAGTTGCTTAAAACTGTTGAAGACGGAGTTAAGCCACCGGCGTTACAGATAGCAATGAAGGTAGAAGTTCCGGTGGTGAGCCTGGTGTCGATGGAAGAGATGAGGAAGATGAGAAGAAGAGAGCGTATGAATGGATGGAAAGAGTGTGGGTGTAAATCTAATGAAGGGTGTTGCTCTTATTGTGTTGATAATGAGCTGCTTTTGATTGGTGCAACTTTAGATGGCTTTTAGCTATTGTTTGCACTTTCTTATTTTTGGGTTAGATGATTAGTACATGTATAGAATTACTAGTGAATCAATTTAGATGTTGATTTGGAAACAATCAATCAATGCAATTCTGCTATTATGCTCATATATATATATCATGGCTCTGATTTGCATATACTTCTTGAGTTCTTGTACTTGTGGAAAGCTAACTAATTTATTGGTGATACCACTACTACAACTAATCAATATTCTTCAACTATAAGATTGTTTAGATTTTAGGACTGCCCATTTAACATGTACCTCAGTAAGAAGTTGTGCCATTGGGCTAGCTAGCAAGACCATGTTGGGCCACATTATGATTCCAGAAATGGAGACCAAAGCCTGTTATGGTGTAGAGTAATTAGTAGTGTAGTACTCCGTACTTCCTAGCTCTTTCACCAAGTGAGCTTTAAAAAATAAAAAAACAGAGGAAGTATAACTCTGTTGTAAATTTGTAAAAAGAACTCCGTAAAATTACTTCTATTTGTTTTTGGGAAAGGTAATTGTGAAAACCCTAAAATTCCTAACCATCACATTAATGACTTTGAACAAGTAGAGTACACTGGCTCCTTCACTCACCAAAAGCTTCTGACTGATTGACTAAGAAAATCTTTACAGAATAAAATTTGAAGTTGATTAATAAAGCAATCCATCCATAATTTAAATATTTTAAAATACAGTAGCAGCTACTTAGAGTACATTACAAATTTCAAATTCATTTGAAAAATCAAATCATAAAATCCAGGAGAGAGAATAAAACTCATATGATCTCACCTTTTTCACTCATTCAGTCCTAGCTAAAAAAAAAAACAGAGGAGAGAGAAAGTAGTAGAAGATAGGAAAAAAAAAATGGCGGAAAGAGCAACAGCTGGTAAAAAATCTCACACTTCAACAGCTGATCTCCTTACTTGGACTGAAACTCCTTCTCCTCATTCTCCTGCTCCTTCCTCTGCACCTCGTTCTCACCAGGTACGGAGTAATATTTTTAATTGTGTGTTCGGTTAAATTTGAACTTATGTTTTTCGCGATATCGTATCATACTCTCGCGTGTAAGACCTAATTTGCAATTGATTTAGGGCTTTGGTGATTAATTGATTGAATGTGTTGTTTGAATTTTGTTTTCAGCCGTCGGATGCGGTGAGTAAGGTGTTGTTTGGTGGTCAGATCAGTGAGGAGGAAGCTGAGAGTCTTGCTAAGAGGTTTACGATCTGCTTGTTTTTCTCCATATTTATTACTTTTTTTTTTTTTGCCTTTTATTTGGTACTGTATATTCTTTGCTTATATTCCTTATAATATAATATTAGATTAATCTTAAACAAAACTATAATTGAAAAATGCATTAAAATAAAGTTATTATTATTGGAGGATTATTAATTTCCTAAACTCGGATTTTAAGTTAGATGTTGCTTAGATGTAGCAATGCCTCCAAAACCCCCACCAAATTATACAAATTAATTGGATATGAAAAATGGCTTAGTTAATGTACATTTTTTATTTTAAAATATTTGGATAAATGAAGCCAACTCTCTAAAGTGTAAGGCATGTTTCTTCTGTATACCTTTTGATGGATACCCGAGTAAAAGATGTCAAAGTCGTGAAAATCAAGTTCAGATGAGGGCTAATAAGTTTTGATAAGTTAAGTTCAAGGCCGATAAGGGCTACCTTAGTATAATCTACGATTTAAGTTGTAGAACACCCTCAATGTTATTACATGGAAGCATAGAAATCCATAGATTTAAAGTTGCTTTCATTAAGAAACTTCATGACCATGGCCATTGCTGTTAGCATAGAAGTCCTTCTTCTAAAAGCCTCCTGCATGTATGATAGACCTATGCATTAGTTCATGAACCTGTGTAGCCCATGTACAACAAAACTCCTACTTTGTATATAATGGTGAAGTAGTATGAATGAATAATGATTCAAGACTCGATTACATTGCTTCCAGCTGGCTATAAATATATAATGTGTGTAAGTTACATCCCATACCATGCGTTTCTTTTCGTATACACAAAACCCTGCCGTGCATATACCTAAGTTTCCAACCGATCAAAAGATGCCCAAATACGACATTTCAAGTTTGTTGATATCTTGTCTATATCCTCCATTTCTGGTTGACTCAATATGTCTTCCAAAGAGGACTAACTGTAACGTTGATGGAGGAGCTCAAATTGCATCCAAAAGCTAGTTGATAGGTGTTCCAAAATTACCAAACCTTCCTGTAGAATTATAAATGCTATATACTCATTGGGTAGTAAGTGAAGCTAGATGATGATGCATAACTGTAATCTTGGCTGTTCATCATTTTGGCTATGCAGATCTAGCTACATGACCTACATCTTTCTTGTTTTGTTAATTAACCTTGTGTCAATCAAGACATTGTCTTCAAATTACAGAATGCCCAGCCCAAATTTTATTAGCTTATTACATGGACTATGCTGACATAGCTACATTATTCTGGTTATGTTCAATATCTTGTATGATCCAAATTCAGCGGCTTTTTTTCTTTTTCATATTTTTATAAAATAATCCTGCCCTTTTCATACTAGTGCTTGAGTCTGGACTAATTGTTACTTGTATGAGACTGATAAATAATTCTTGAGAACATATGCATCATTTGGTTCTCTGCATAACTGACCTATTCGTTTGCTACTTCAGGAAGCCTTGTTCTGGATATAAAATGAAGGAGATGACTGGAAGTGGAATATTTGCTGGGTCTGAAGATGATATTACAGCAGAATCTGGGAGTGCTAATCCCAATTCGAATAAAACTGGATTGAGAGTTTATCAGGTTTATTTTCATTAATATACTTCGTACAAAGTATATTTTTTTTGTAATGATACACCGGGTCAACTCTTGACCCTTTCTCTTGTAACTGCCAATTGCAGCAAGCTGTCAATGGAATTAGCCAGATTTCTTTTAGTGTCGACGAAAGTGTGACGCCCAAGAAGCCTACGTCTCTGCCAGAGGTAGCAAAGCAACGTGAATTGAGTGGCACTCTAGAAGCTGAGGCAGACTCAAAGATCAAAAAGGGACTGTCAGATGCCAAGTGCAAGGAACTCAGTGGAAATGACATTTTTGGCCCACCTCCGGAAAATCTTCCTCGATCATTGGCTGTTGCACGTTCATTGGAGTCAAAAGAAAAGGACATGGGTGAGCCAGCACCACGAACTGTCCGGACATCTGTTAGAGTTTCCAACGTGAGTATACTAAGTTTTTAAGAGAGTGACTCAATCTTTTCTATTTTCTGGCTGTACTAAGCCCCTTATGTTGTTCTGTTTGTGTGGTCAGCAATTCGGGATCACTTGTTTAAATATAACCTTTATTGTGCATTGTCTTGAGTTTGCTATCTGTGTTTGGAGGACAATGATTGTAGAAAGGTAGGCTTTAGAGGACCGTAACAGAGAACATTTGAATATGAAATATATATGCGTGTTAATTGAATTGCCTGATTAGTGACTACTATACTGATAAACTTGACAAAGGTTTTTCAAAGGATAAAAGTTTTGTAGCTGTAAGTCTCAAGTATTGTCATCCATTTTAGTATTTGACAAGTTTTCTTGCAAAGCTGATCATTAACATAATCTCTTTTTGTAGCCTGCTGGAGGACAGAGTAATATTATGTTTGGTGACGATCCTGCTGTCAAGTCAACAAGGAAGCTTCACAACCAGAAGTTCCAAGAGCTGACAGGTAACGACATCTTTAAGGGGGATGCTCCTGCAGAGTCAGCAGAGAAGCATCTCAGCAAGGCTAAGCTGAGAGAGATGAGTGGAAGCAATATATTTGCTGAGGGAGAGAAAGTAGAACCCCGAGATTATTTTGGTGGTGTGCGCAAGCCTCCTGGTGGAGAAAGTAGCATTAGTTTAGTTTAAGATTCTGTGTTAATCAGTAATCATGGCTATATATTGACCAACTGTTATCTGATAGGACTGGCAAGAGCTCTTCCTGCCTTTTGTGCAGCGCCCCTTGAGGGGTTTAGCTAGCTAGCTAACCAACACGGTAGTAGGTTTTGACTTTGTACCCTGAATAAATTAGCTTAAGACTTGCCATGTAATGGCATTATGTTAATTTTTAGGATTTCTGCATGTTTTGCAGTTATTTTAGCAGGACTTCATCAGATCATTTCATGTATGACTATATACGTTTACCTTGAGTGCTTGCTGTTTGAGTGCTGTATTCTGATTACTAAATGGTTGCTCACCATCTATCCCTGTGATAACCTATGCAGTTTTACAATTTGATTTTCGGTCACCAGGAAATTAGCTTTGAATATCACAAACATTTATGGTCATTTCAACAATAATAACAATGTTATGTTTCATTAGAATTTCTTGTGAGTTCCATTAAAGAATTTTATGATAAAATATAAATTATAACTTAATTAAAAAATCGGTCTATAGTAGCTTAGTACTACTATATAGACCTAGTATTATTTTGTAATGAATATAGACCTCAAAATATTACTGTTTGATTTGGGCCGATGCATAGAGGCAGGTAAGCTCAAACAGTCAAACTCAACCTTCTCTTGCCTGATGTACATTGGTCTCAGATTCTCAATTGGACTAGAAGTTTAAAACCCATATACTCAATCTTTTATTCAACCTGATTTTGGAAGTACAATAAAACAGCAAAATCCAACCATAACAGTGGCTAGTACAAAACATAAAGTCTCAACCGGAGCAATCACCATCCTCAGGTAGATGTTTAAGCATTCTCAGAACCAACCAGCTCAATCAGCATTTTCTCGTAATCTCCACGAGTGTCCTTAGCAATAGCATGATCAAGGGGAACGCTGTTTCTGCGATAATACTCTTCCTTGATGCGCTGCATGTCCACTTCAGCCCGGGTGGTGACAACTCTTGTTAGAGCTGATTCATCTGTTCCCATCTTGTTTATAGCAAGACGAAGGAGCTTCTCAAAGTATTTCTCAGGGCAGGTCAGGCACTTGACAGTTGCCCTTAGCAACTTCAAGTAATCATCCTTAGGATCCTCCTTAAGATCCTGCAGATAAAACGATCTTAGATTTAAGAACAGCAATAATAACATAATAGTAGCAACACTGTAAGACAATACTACCTTGGTAATAGCATGACCATACTCATTGTTGTAGGTGTTGAGTGTGGCACTGAGCTGTGCTGTGCTCCTTGTAGCGATGATTCTAATGAGATCGTCATCAGCATAAGCCTTGTCTGAGATCTTCTCATGAAGTATCTTAGCCTCTGATTTTGCCAGATGTGTGTTAACCTCCGGTCCTTCATATCTGAACGAGGTCAGCAGAGCAACCAGGAGCTGCAAAAGATGAATGAAATGCTTCAATTTAGCAGACCTTTACTCATAAATACATGATTGCAGCCAAAATTACCATCACTTTTTCTAATATGCTATCCAAATTTGAAGTACTTCTTCCTAGACAACTGTAGCCAAAACTTCTTGTTACAACATACAAGCATCAAATGTAGTTCATGAGATTCAAGTTTAAGAAAGACATAGTTATGGCTATGATATAAAACTTCATGAAAAATAAGTATGACATTTTGTTCAATTCCTTAAAACTGACTCAATCAAATGCAGGATATATGGATAAATAATAATCAACTGCACCTTGCGGAAGTCACCAGTGGTGTGCTGAGCCACATCTTCTTCAATCGATTTCTTGTAACGAGCATGGTAGGCTCGCCTAGCATTAAAGAGATCCTCTGAAGAACGTGTACAAGCAACTTCAATGAGAACCCAGTTGCTGGAAGTGAACTTCTTAGTAGCTTCATTAGCCAAAAATGCATCGCGCTCTGGAGGATCCAGGGTAAACAAATGTACTGCCCTCTGTATCATTCAAACAAACATTTTGCTTCATACTTTCTTCTAACATATTGTTTTACAGACCCAAGTCACGAAACTCATACAAGAGAAACTAATATCACCAACTATACACGATCTTTAGTTGACATGCAAGATAATGATGTAAACGAGATTGATCATAGGTACACCAGACCGTACCAGGCCGACTTTAAGACTTTAAACAATTTCTTCGTGATCAAAATCGAACTTTATGTCCTCTAATACAGATCAAAACAACAATGGATCATATATACATATCACCATCAATTTGTATGCAAAACCCAAATTTATTAATCATCATTGTCATATAAATCAAATAAAATAAATAAATCACCTCAAAGTCACTAGTAAGCTCTTTGTCGAGAGTTTTAAGGAGATCTTCACCGTAGGTTTCCTGGTAAAACTCACGGATCAACTTGCGTTGGTACCCATTCCTATGAGCCAATATTGTTATGATCAATTCCTCATTCGTTCCCCACCCTGCAACAATATAATATAATCATTTCACATTCCCCATCAATGAATCCATCTACATATCGTAGACGGGATTTGATGACCAAAGGCCAGGGTTCGGATATTACCACAAAAACTTTAACCAACTAAACTAATTAACAACATCGTCGAAAACAAAAATAATAATAATCAATAAAGATTAAGAAAATAGACCTGAAAAGGCTTTGTGTAGTTGTTCAACATCCTCAGCAACATCAGGGAGAGCAGCAGGAACAGAAAGGGTGGCCATTTTTGTTGAGATCTTAGTTTTATTTTTTTGGTGATTTGAATGATGAAATGTGGATCTCCTGAGATGTTGACTGTTTTTGATATGTTATATATATAGGGAAAATAAAGGGGATGAATGTAGGGATATTCAATCAATTTTTTAAGAAAAATAATTTATTACAGAAATGAATGATGCGATTGATATTAATTTTTGTACAAAATTGTAACGATCAGACACCTCCGCAATTTCGCAGGGATTGCTTTACTCGGTTTGGGTTTGTCTAATTGTCATGTTAAAGTCTTTACATTTTTATTGCACTGCTTGACGTGGTGATCACTGCTAACAGATCACACCTTTTTAGGCACCTCTTTTATTCTTTTCTTTTTTGTAAATGTATTAAATTATTAATTACTAAGTAGCAATAATATACTTTTGCTTTACTAAATAATTGTAATTTGTAAATTATGATTTTACCATGAAAAGAAAGATTTGTTTACGACTTTATTGAGTGTAATATTGCAATCTGTATTTTTTAAATGGTTTTTCATATCAACACGTAAAACATCTAACTATCGTTTTGACGGTAAGCTCGTCTTTGAATGAATAAATAAATCCCAACTTAAGAACTAAATTCCTTGTCCTTCCATGCGCTTAATATAAGGAACTATAATATGAGTACTAGATAATATTGTTTAACTATTTCATAAATCATAATGAACCAAAAATAATTGTTAATTTACCAAAAAATAAAATAAAAAAAATTGATTCGACTCCACTAGGGATCGAACCCAGAATCTCTGGTTTCGTAGACCAGCGCCTTATCCATTGGGCCATGGAGTCATATTGTAATTATAAATCCCGATTTAATTTTAGACAACTTTGTTATTCGATAACTTTAGAATGAAGCTAAATTAGCTACTGTAATACAGAAAATCTGATGAAGACTTGCCACCTAATCCTTCCTTTCGGTTGCGGTCTCAGGGTTTGGGTTTGGGCTTCTCATTTAACTAAAAATTAAAAAAAAAAATAAAGAAAGAAAAGAAATATAATAAGTCAATCTCATTTGACAATCAGATAATAGACAAATTTTCCAATTTTTGGAACAATTTATCCATTGTATTTTTCTCATCACTTTGCTGTTAGATGATCCTGTGAGATGTTTGTTTTGGGTATTTGATGATTGGTAATTTCTGGTTAAACAAATGAAATGGGAAAGCAACGATCTTTTCGTAGTAAAGCAGTAAATCTTGTCTCAGACCTCACCACTGTCCTCCTTAACCCCATTTCTGATAAAATCTCCAAGAATCCCCCTTCTCCTCCTGTATGTCTCTTTCTTTCTCTGTTTCTCTTGTTTTTTGTTGTAATTCTTGGTTTTTTATGATTTATTGAAATTTTTGTGCAATTTCATTTCATGGGTTTTATGTTATTTGAGCTTTATTTGAAGCAATTTCATGGGTTTTATTGTTTGATTTGAGTTTAATTTGATGGGTTTGATGGTACTTGAGCTGAAGTTGAAGCAATTTCTATGTACCCATTTCATAAATTCTTGTATTTTTGTTGTTTTAATGCTTTTAGGGTTTATCTTAATGTTAATTAGGATTGTGGGTTTTTGTTTAAATGTGCATTGATTTATTTTATTTTATTTTTATTTAGGAGAATAATGATGTTGACTCAGGGCAAAGTCAGCTTGAATCAATTTGTGAGGAGGGTTCTGTAACTTCAGTTGATGGACCTGATACCTCATCTTTCACTGCCTTCCTTTATTCTCTTTTAAAAGATGATTACTTTAGTGCCGAAAGAGATGACGGGCCGCAGAATAATAATATAGAACCTGTAAAAGATGAATCTGAACCTGAAATTGAAATTAAGCCTGAACATGTAAAGGCGGAACCAGAAAATGTGAGTATAGTGAGAGAGAGTGGTGGAAGGAGAGGGTTGATTTCTAAGGGGAGACAGTCTATTGGTAAAGCTATGAATTATGCTGCCAAATTAGCATGGTTCCGGAATCAAGCATCAGAGAGAATGCCCAAGTCTGAAGCTAAAACTGATGGTAAAGATGGAAGTCAGGATGGAGGAAATATAAGGCTAATGGAGAGTGTAGCTGAACTCCCAGACATGTCTGATAAGTCATTGCTTCTTTCGCAGAAAACCCGGATCATACTATATGCTTCCCTTCCATCACTTGTCAAGGGGAGGAAATGGGTGTTGCTCTACAGGTGTTGGATCAGTCCTAATGCATTTAGATTTTGGTTTCTGAAAATTTGTTTGGTTCACTGTCTAGTGTTTGATGATATGTTTTTTGACTGTTCTATTGTGTCCTGCAGCACGTGGAAGCATGGCATATCACTCTCAACCCTGTACCGGAAAAGCATGCTCTGCTCTGGCTTGAGCCTGCTGGTATCTTCTTTTCCACTTTATATTTACCTATCTCTATTGTAAGAAATACTATTAGTAAACAAGAACTGAAGAACCTTTATACCCCGTTTTTTACAATACAAGCCTAAAACTCTTCCCAATAAATCCTGTGTAAGGTGGACTTACGTTAATTTTATTGTAAAACGATCAATTTAAGGGTAACTTTAACAATTTTTATAGTAACTTTAACCCCGTTAAGGGTAACGTTTAAATTGTATAAGTTTGATTGTATTTTAATGTGTAATTTCTAATAAAATCATGCTTTGAAGGCTAATATGAGTAATCTAATACATTATAAATATTTTGTAAGGGTAAAATTTTTGTTATAAAAATGGTAACTTTTGTAGTATAAAAGGGTAACTTTAAATATTTTTAGGGTAATTTTAACCCGTCTTACAATAACTTAATGAAAGTCCGCCTTAATCAAGAATTTGTGAACTCTTCCACTCATTCCATTGCCTCGGAAAATTGATTGTGAACCAAAGATATTCATCTTACAATTTGCATTGTGAATGTTTGTGTAAAAAGGACAAAGTTCAGTCTGACTTTGTTTCAAATCTGTGCCGTGTTCTTTTTATGGAAGTAGTTTTGCTTTTGAACAGTCCTTGAATTGTAAGAATGATTCATCTAATGTGAAATATTGATTGGACAATTGAAATTTGATATGTTTCTGATGATGGTTTTCAGCCTTTTAGCTCATGAAATTGCATTCGCTATATTTGAGTAACTGTTTCTGGTGAACATTTGGACATAAACTCATCCACACAAACACTTTTTCACTAGCCTGTTGCATCTTATGTAACTTCAGGAGTGTTTCTTATCATCTTGCTCTTTGAAAACTTAGTTTTCATCATGATCTGGGGGTATTGGACAGGTGGTTGGTGATCGAGGTGGTGCAGTTTTTGGCGGCTTGGTTGAGGCGCCTCTTAAACCTTCTAAAAGCAGGAGGTATCAGGTGAGTTTGACCCGTAGACTTTCTTAAGCTCTTGGTTTTGATTTCTGCAACGCCAGCCTAATTCCTCTATGCATACTCAGGGGTCAAATAGCACATTTCTTTTTACCGATGTACCTGGCCAGCCGATTATATATCGTCCCACAGGTACCAATATTGAAGCTGTGCTGCATATTTAAAGTACTTCATTGGACTATATCAGTATGTATTTAGGAATTCAGTGCTAAGTTACCATGACAGATGGCTTATGTTTAAGTCACTTTTAGAAAAAAGTTCACTGCTATCTTGCTTTTACTTATAAACTAAAGTTAGGTTGTAGCTATTATTTGGAGCACTGTTCTTGTGCATTAAAAATCTGTCTGGTTATCAACATGTCATTTTATGCAATTTTCTTTTTAGTGGATTAAGATGAAATATTTCGTGTCTGCAGGTGTAAATCGATATTATACAGTGTGTTCTCCTGATTTCCTAGCAATGGGTGGTGGTCGTCACTTTGCACTCTACCTTGACAGTGATCTGTAAGTTACATCTCATGTTGACAAGTGACGTAAAAAAGTAATGTGGATTAGAGGACCTATCGGCCAAGGGCCTTCGAACACGAGGAAAAAAAAGTCTTGATACCAGTCAAAAGATATTATTCCATTGAATACTGAATATATAATAACTCCAATTTCTTGCTATACTTGAACAGATTAAATGGATCAAGTGCAGCGTCTGACACCTATGGGAATTCTTGCCTTGCTCTTTCCGAAGACTTTGTGGTGAAAGAAGTTGAGGTAATATTTGACTTTTCCTAGATACTCTTATTTGTTCCATTCATGTCCCTGTTATATGTTCAAGTTTCATGGTGAAGTTCGAGTTTTGGAATGAAAGTATGAAACCAAGACATTGATTGACCGCTTCTACCTTTTACAGTTATGGGGCTTTGTAAATGCTTCGAGGTACGAGGAAATTCTTGCTTTAAGTCAGAATGAGCTACCTGGTATTTGTAGATGGTGACTTGTAAACAGTTAATAATACCGGAGCAATTAAGCTTCTGGAATCACGATTTTGCCAGGTTGTAGGTGCTGTTTTAACTAACGCGTGAATGCCCAACATTGTATATATTCAACTGTATCATCTACTGTTTTACCATGACAATGGGAAGAAACCTTAAGCTACTGCTTTTGTACATAAATATAAAGTTGTATGTATAGAGTACCAGCAAAATTTCTGCTGTGGGATTACTTGATTTAGATTAGTAAGATTTTCGCCAATGTCCTTATTTCTCTTCAGGATTTCAAATGAGTTAAGCTAGCTATCTTGTAGGACTTACGTGATGTGAAGTGGGATTACTTGATTTAGATTAGTAAGATTTTCGCTAATGTCCTTATTTCTCTTCAGGATTTCAAATGAGTTAAGCTAGCTATCTTATAGGACTTACGTGATGTGAAAAAGTTGCCACGCACTTACTTTTTCCTCTAAGGCTCTGTTTACTTCACCTTAAAAAAAAATATTAAGTAAAAATAATTTCAGTTCAGTAAAAATAAATTCAGTAAAAATAATTTGAGTTCAGTAAAGATAAGTTTAGTTCAGTAAAATTTAGTAACTATAAAGAAGAAATATAATAGAAAATCAGTAAAAATAATTTCAGTTCATCAAAAATAGTTTCAGTTCAATAAAAATAATTTCAGTTCAGTAAAAATAATTTCAGTTTAGTAAAATTAAGATAAATAAACGAGGCCTAATTTAACACAAACTCTGTTGGCCTACGATTTTTATTTACGCTACTCATTTCATATCTTTATGCGACGGCTTTTCGTTTCTACCTATTTTCTCCTTCCAATAGACATTCGTTAAAGGTATGGATGCCTAGTTATCATCGTGATGGACTTCATCTACTCATCACATCCAGATTGTACAAGTATATTGCAACTGAATCCTAATAATCAAATAGTACAAATGGGGAAAGAAATTGTTCACAAAAAAATATAGAACACTACTTTCGACCGAGTGAACATATAAATTATCAACCATGGTATCATTTGAGAAGTGTGATATACTTCGTGCTTGCTTTGTCTAACTCGATAGTAATCTTGAACTTACAATGTTAAAGGTAACACTACACACGAAAGCACCTATGATCTAAACACATTCAGAAATTCTAAACAAGTGATTTAAGCTTCAATTACTTCGGCTTATTTCTAAAACTGGTAGCAGAGCAACGACATATTCCAAGGAACTGTATTCATTATTCAAGGTTACAAGCAGCTAAAAATGATATAACTAAGGGATCTGAGGAGAAAGGGATCCTAAAAGACCGATTTCAGCCAAAACAAAAGGGCCACTATAACAAAAGTACAGAACAAATTATCAAAGAAAATCATTCTCAAATCAGAATTAATCTTTTGCGCCATTTGAAGTTAATAGAAACAAGGAATGCTCCACCCTTTTTCCCGAGCAACCCAAAGTCCATGCAAAATATCCTCTGGAAACAAGGCGCCATGAGATTGCTTCTCAAGAGAAAATGCACCAGCGACCAGAGTCCTCAATTTGACAGCTTTGGCAGTCTTTGTTAATGACTCCGTCTTGATCTCTCAACGGATGACAGAAAGACTGGAATAACATTTGTTTACAGCTTCTTGCTAGTAAGCAGCTTCATGAACCCCAAGAGCAGCACGACCAGATGGATCAAGGTTTTTCGACCATGCAGCATCCCACTCCACTGCTTTAGCAGTACTGCAGGCAACACTTGGACCACCTGGAACAGTTTGTCTAGCAGCATTCTGCTCAAACAGAACCATCAAAAGACATTTAGAATGATCATATATAAATAATTATCACAGAGACCAGGGCTAAACATGGATGAGGACAACACGGGAAAACAGAAAACAGAAGTGAGGAGTCAATCAACACTAGATAGTAACTAAACTATAAACATGCCCAAATCCACAATTGAGAGAAGGCCAAAAGAGGTTAATTATCCTAACCTTTGGAAATAATTTTTCAAAAATCGCCCTGTAATAATACCCTTCTTTAGTTGTTGGAGTATTTTCAGGGTAAATAAAATTCGCATTTGCCAACATTGAATCCGTAACCTGAAAAGGTTCATTGCCAAAGGTTATTAACAAGTGAGATATTGAATAGAGTAGGCAGAGGCCCAAATCAATGAAATTGAAGGCTTTAATCACCATAATCGAGACTCATACATGTTTGCTAGCATGATCCTTCAAGCCATCAATCCAACTGTATCCCACTCCATCACTGAACTGTTCCTTTTGCCGGTACAATATGTGCTAAAGCCAAAATTGCAAGAATATAATCATCAATTTCTTTGGTGCCCATAAATCAGTATGATCACAAATTTTTCAAGAAAAGACCCCTATAAAAATCTTGGAAGTTGGAACGAATGTCCTACTGACCCATTGACTCAAAAGGTACAATAAATATAGCCAAAGTAGCAACGCACCTTGGGCAGATACGGTTTCTTTTCATCATCAAAAGCATTCCGTAAAATCCACTTCTCAATCCTCCCTTGATCACGTTTTATCTGCAAATTTTGTTAACATATATGAAAATGCATATTAAATTTCACCCTTACGAATTTTCAAAATTATATCACAATGAAACCTTTTATTCCTAATATATCCATCCAATACAAGGTTTCATTGTGCAATATATGTTAAAAAGCACATGCATTGCTCTTATGATTGGTTCATACAGGAAGATTTTTAGCCAGATAAAACAGTTACTGGGGAATTTTTTTTACTAAAGCAATATGTAAGAAGTAAGAGCATATAGTTTCAACACTCTTATCCATTTCCCCTTCCCATAATCCAGCCTCAAAAATTAGAAAGGGAAAACAACAAAATTGCAACAGGTGCATCAACAGTGAGCAATTCATTATCAATCTCAAGGAGGCTTACTTGAGCAGTAGTAAAGTATATTGGCAGCAGAAATTGACATTAGTTGATGTTTTCATAGAACAGTAAGAAATATGTATAAGAAATTTTCAGTTACCATTTTCCACTCTGGATCAATACTCATTGCAACATTAATAAATTCTTTATCCAGAAAAGGAACTCGTGCTTCAACACCCCAGGCTGATGTTGCCTTATTGGCTCTCAGGCAATCATACAGATGGAGAGCTTTAATCTGAACAATACAAACACCAGATCAAAGACATGATCAAAACAATGTAATGAACAGAAAAGATTCACAGCCAAGGAATACCTTTCTGCATGTTTCCTCATGGAGTTCCTTCTTGTTAGGTGCCTTGTGGAAATACAAGTAACCACCGAAAATTTCATCAGATCCTTCACCAGAGAGAACCATCTTTACTCCAAGGGATTTGATTTTGCGAGACATCAAAAACATAGGGGTGCTGGCTCTGATAGTTGTAACGTCATAGGTTTCTATATGATATATAACCTCTTCAAGTGCATCTATGCCTTCCTAAATTTGAGAAGGAAAACTTTAGTTGTCTAGGGTATATAGAGTGAAACTTGACTTAATCTTATATCTAAATCAGGTGAATTCGTAAGAAGAAAGTACCTGAACAGTGAAAGTAAGCTCATGATGACGAGTTTTAAGATAATCAGCAACCTCTCTTGCAGCTGTGAGATCCGGAGAACCCTGAGTAGCAAAAGATGAGTTTAGTTCCAAGATTCCAGACTGACTAAAGCAAAGATCAGCTTTATTTACACATCTGGTCTACGCACAGACACAATCATGCATATCCAAGTTTAAAATGCACTGCTACCAAATGTCACTACTTCAGTATTTTAATATCCCCATAATATAATTGGATTTAAATCAATTTATCTAAGAAAAACCTAGGTATTTAGGAACATAACGTCATAGACACTTGAAATATCCAGAAAAACAAATTTTATGAGAACCAACTATCTAGACTCCCCCATGGAAGCCAATTTCACCAGACCCAAGATGAATAGTTATGCAGTTTATGCTACATTGCTACGAGTGATTGTAACAAAGAGAAAGCTGTGTCAAAATTTTCTGAGTTGTATAATTAACGGACATAGTAATTTGACTTAAGCAAGCACTACTGAAAGAGATGAACTGTTGATATCTGAAGTACAAAGGCATACGTACCTTCAAACCAATGCAAAAGGAATGCAACTGTGAACCCCATTGGTATGCTCCTTCCATTTCTTCCAAGTGACGTGATGCTACAGCAGCAACAAGAGATGAATCCAGTCCACCCGACAGAAGTACACCAAATGGGACATCTGTCATTAATCTCTTAAGAACAGACTGTATAAAATTAAAAGAGGGGGTTAACAAATCAGAATGTAAATTTATTACAAGATCTAAGTATATCATAAACCAGACAGGAAAAAGAAATCTAACAAATACAAAAAAAAAAGGCTGTGTAGTAAAGTGAGGGACAAAGGAAAAAAGTCGAGATATTAAGTACTGCTACAAATAGAGAATAGTCAATTAACATTTTTAATATACCTTTTCAAAAGCTTCACGTAAAACTATTGGATCATATGGAGCTGAAGGTATCTTCTCTGAGAACCATGGTGGGTTGTACCACCTTCTTAACTCGCCTGCAACGCGTAAAATGAAACAGAAATAAAATCCGTTTATCCCTAATCTTTAAATTTGAATCACATCTAGCCAAGATAGTCTACGAACTAGATAATAGCATACCCTGTTTGCTTGAATATATATGTCCTGGGGGAAAAGTGATAAATCGTTCACAATCATCACTTAAGGCCTTCATCTCTGAAGCAAACCAAATGGACCCTGCAAAAAAAAAAAAAAAAAAAAAAAAAAAAAAAAAGGTTTTTATTGTAAACAAAACTCATGACTATGAAAGATAAAGTATCTGTAGCTACTGCTAAGGGAGGACAACAGAACACAAAGGTCAACACCCAAAAGACTCGTAATAGTCAATATTCTTGAGAGAAAAAGCAATCATAGAATAGCTTGCCCAAAAATGCACATGAATGACAGCTACCTCACATTCTAAGCTACTCCATTTCTTCCCTATTGGCCAAGAAGAAGCTTAATATATAAGGGAAAACGCCTAAGTACATTAGCACATCAAAAAAAAAAAAAAAAAAAAAAAATTGGAGCAAATGATCAGACCATCATGCTATATTGCAGTATCACACAATTAAAACATCATAACAAAGTGGAGGTTAAAGCTTTGAATTTAAAGACATTAAAGCAATCAGCAAAGCATCATAAGATTGCATCACCACCAAATGAAACATATACTATAATGTGGCGTACCATCAGGACCCCAACCCATGTACAGTGGAGTAATTCCAACACCATCACGAGCAGCAATGAAGCTTTTATCACGTGTATCAAGAAGTACAAAGGAGAACATCCCATCGAGCATATTCACAAACTCTTCCCCATATTCTTCATACTGCCAAAGAAGAAAAAAAATAATTAAAAGGAGCTCACGTTTAAGTAAGGATCCAATGTCCCACAACCAAGTATTCTCAAATTAAATTTGGTGAGTATTAGTATGGTAAACAAAAAGAAAGAGTACATAACATTAAGGTACTTACAAGGTGAGCAATTACTTCACAATCACTACCAGTGCGAAACTCATGCGACTTAAGCTTCAGCTCTTCTCGTAACTGTTTGTGGTTGTATATCTCTCCATTGACCTGACAATGATAAATAATCCGTGAATCATGAGGCTGAGTTTATTATGCTTAAATGTGTAATTTGCAACTAATAGTTGATAATCCATGCATCCTGATGCTGGGTTTCAGTAACTAACAACAAAGAAGATTAATATGCTTGGATGCATACTTTGCATCTAACAGTAAACAATATATACAAGCAACAACATATTACAGATTACAGATGAAGAGAATGAAACAGAAATATTGTCTCTTAGTAATAAACTTCACATTATTCCCATAAAGGCAATAATACGTGAAATAATCATCCTTGGCTCTGATATATATATATATATATATTAAAAAAAATGGAAAGTTAAATTACTGTGACAACAATGGTCTTGTCCTCGTTATAAAGTGGCTGATCTCCCGAAGTGGGATCAACAATAGCTAACCGCTGATGAGCAAGGTAACAATTCTCAAAACAGTGTATGCCACTCCAGTCAGGGCCTCTATGGCGTAACCTATCATCAACAGAAGACTAACAATCAGGCAAAGTTATACACTGAATATATTGTCCTCGTCACACAAAGAAAGATATGATGAATAGGTAACAAGTTCATGATATACTATGTACAAACACCACTCTTTCTTGACTAAACCATCGCATCTCACACAAAATAGGCATAAAACAGAACAGACATTAGTGCGAAAAAACAGATACCCAAAAGTACTATTCCCTCCCTTAGATAGCCTCATTTCTCCTAAAACTCTTGTCCCATTTAAAAAGCCTCAGTTCTCAATTTGGAGGGGGTTTGTCATCCCTAATTTCTGTTATTAATCATTTTGAATCAACAAAGCCCTCTAACCCCTGTATATTTGATCATGTGTAGTATGTAGATTTTAAGAGCTGGTTACATAAATAACTTGAGTATTTCTAGCATAGGTTGATTGATTTGAGGGGTATGGTAACAATTCCCGAGCAAAGATAATTTATTCAACTCACTTATTACCCTCTCCAACTCACCAGTGACAAATTGTGTTACTTTCGTCAGTCTCCCTTCTCTATAACTCATTTGAATCCATTCTATTCTATTGTAATAACCAACGATGTACTTGTATAAAAGTAATGGTTATCATTACCCTTTCCCTCCTTCACTGGATTCCATTCCATCCTATATCCTTTAACCATACCAAACACACCCTATAGGTGTATTTTAATCAACAAACCAGAATTATCTTATCTAAACAATCTGAAATAAGCTCAAAAGAATAAAAACAAGGCGCATACACTCTCAATTGGTCTCACGAGTGATGTTCTTGTACTTCAACGAACCTCTCTCACAATCATTTTCATTTACATGATCCATTTCACTTCTATCTCACCTCGTCAACTTCACTGCCAAACATTTCTTCCTTATCCGAGTTTCTCACAATTTGGAATAGATATATGCCAATTCAAAACAATCCAATTTCACTTATAAATCATAATTCATGAACATCTTAATTCTTAATAATCTCCAGAAACAATTTAACAAAATGTCACATACATTCAACATTATTATCACGTAAAAAATAACAAAATCATCCTTAGTGCATTACATTGCAATTAAAAACACATAAACAACCTATAAACACCAAAAAAAAAAAAAAGAAAAAATAAGTAGTCATAATTAATTAAAACTAAGTGTCTATTACTGGTAACATTAATAACAGAAAATGCCTAATTTCATATCATCAAACGAATAAATTCCCAAACACAATAAACAAATTATCCTCTAAAAAAGATGTTTAAAAAAAGCGGTGAAAAAAACAATGTAATACCTCCGAGAAAGCTCGATGATTCTAGACCTCTTTATATGAGAAGTATCGAGACATCCGAAGACGGCAAGTATGCCACACATGATGATGGCGGCTTCTTTCTCTCACTTACTTTCTCTCTCTAGCTTTCTCTCTCTTATTACTCTGCTATTTCATTTATTACCAATACTAAGTCAGAAAAAATGAAGGTAGTCTGATGCAAAAATGGTGCAGGATATATAACCGCGCCAATCGGAGCCGTTGATGATTACTGGAATCACAAAGATTCTACTTTTTTTATTTTTGGTCTAAAACTAGGGTTTTGCCTTTTTGGCAACTCTAATTTCTTAATTTTAGTGGGACCTTTTTTCGCTAAAAAAAGGCAATTGGGATGAGGAGAGGATTTAGATTCTGTCTCCACTATTGTCTTTATTTGGTGAATAGTGAGCGGCTGAGCGCCCCTTAACCTTGACCATTGCTAATGGTTATGGCTTTGTGGAGAATTTTGCCTAGCCACTCTAATTCTTCGGGGTATTTGGTAGGAGGAAATTGTAAAGTAATCTCGTCCTCAAATACTTTTATTTAGAAAGATTTGAAGTTAAATTTTTTTTTAAAAAAAAATGAGATAATAAGTCTTATCAAGTGAGTCAAGTCTTACTTGGTTTGAAAAATCTTTCTTATTTATAACCTCTTTTAGCTTCAAACTAACGTATCATAACAATGGTTATATTAATTATGGTTTTAAAAAATTATCTATCTATTTATTAATATTTGATGAGAATAAGTAAGTTAATCAAGTGGTTTTCTTTTGAGAAATCAATGGAGCTTACCAAAAAAACATATTCAAGTTGGTCATATTTTGACATAGTCTTAATAAAATCCTTGGTGATATCAATTGGTTTAAGAGATCGAGCACAAGCCTATGTTAGTTCCATCTCATTTTAGCTTTTAAATTGTTTTTTTTTTTTTTTTTGGTATTTTTTAAAGTTTCTAAAGTTTACATTTAACCATCTAAATTAAATAGTTTTGTAGGTTATTTATCGTAGATTTCCAAAAAAATTACATAACCATTAATAGAAATTTGTCATCAAAGTGAGTCAAAACAAAAACATTTTTGAGTGAACGCCCAATATATTCCAGCAACTCAATATTAGATTAGCTTTATATTGCTTGGATTGATGACTATTGACTCGATGAGAGTCTAAAAATGCATGGGTTGTCATAATAATTCAAGTTGATTTTCAAGAATGATATTCACAAATCACGAATTTACGATCCACTTAACTGTTGTATATCACATTGGGGCAATAGTAAAATCACATTAGGTCTCATCAAATAACATAGTGATCTGATTCATATCATAATGAAATTTTTTAAGATAGACCCAAAATCTATTTAGAAATGAATAATCCCCTTCTTTATTAAGGTGCGATCATATTTAATTTTGTAGCAATTCATTATTTCACTTCATCATTTGATCAGATAAAATGACGGTCTAACTCCATAAATCCATGATACTTGTAATAAAAAAGTGTAAATCGAATGACATAATTATAATTAAATCAACAACTTTTCATTAAATGTCTTAAGTTAGGCCCTATTCACTTCACCTTAAAAAAAACATTGAGTAAAAATAATTTCAATTCAGTAAAAATAATTTCAATTCAGTAAAAATAAGTTCAGTTTAGCAAAAATAATTTCAGTTCAGCAAAAATCAATAACTTTAAAGAAGAAATATAAAAGAGAATCAGTAAAAATAATTTTAGTTCAGCAAAAATAATTTCAATTCAGTAAAAATAATTTAAGTTCAGCAAATAGGGATGTCAATGGGGCGGGTCGGGGCGGATGTTGGTTTTCCCATCCCTATCCCCACCTAAAATTTTCATCCCCATCTCTATCCCCATCCCCGCCCCAACGGATACAATTTCAAAACCATCCCCGCCTCACCCCTTCTTTGGTAAGGCGGGTATGAAGTGGGGCAGGGCGGGATGGGGTGGGTATAATTTAAAATCCACCCCTGCCCCATCACCCATGGCGAGTATGGTTTTCATCCCCATCCCCATCCCCGCCCCACCACCCACCAAACCGAGACCCATCCCCGCCTTATTGGAGTGGGGATGGAGCGGGTCTCCTACTTGACCTACCCCACTGACATCCCTATCAGCAAAACTAATTTAAATTCAATAAAAATAATTTTAGTTTATTAATAATAAAATGGAGTCAACCGCACTTCCGAACAAGCGGGGCCTTGCCCTTGGAATCCTTATTAAGACCTCCAATAACTTTAGCCTAATTTGGTCGTGCTCCAAATCTATATTGCCTTTACTTTACTTTACTTTACCCACTACAACTACAACTATTGAAGGCAAAAATACGAAAGCGTACACCATCGGCACCCAATCGCATCAATTCTGAAATCCCAGGACTTGGTGCGGGTGGCCCTCAGATGGAATCCACCAAAGAAAACACCTTCAAAACGGCAACCGCTAGAGAAGAGAGAGAAAGCTCTGAGAATAAAATATGGATTTTCTCTGCTTTGCTCACTCTCCAGTATGGTTCTCAGCCTTTGATCTCCAAGCGCTTTACCGGGTTTCTCTCTCCTCCTTTATTATGATTATTATTATTATTATTATTATTATTATTATTATTATTATTATTATTATTATTATTATTATTATTATTATTATTATTATTATTATTATTATTATTATTATTATTATTATTATTATTATTATTATTTTTATTTTGAGTTTTCTTCAATTTGAAGCTGCGTAATTATTGATTTTACATACATGTTCTTTGATTTTTTGATGTTGTTTTAGTATATATTTTAATTACATACTGTCTTCTTCTTTGGATATTTTTTTTTGCAATTAATGGTAATTGGGGCTGAATTAATAACTTGGAATTTTATTTTGGTTCAAATAATTACCTAATTGTGCCACATGTTAGAACCAGTTGAATGAAGTTGGTTGAATTACAAACATATATAATTGGTTTTGGAAATAATCATATGTGGTACTCTGTCATTAGGTTTCTTGTTCATTTTTTTGATAATTTCCCTTCCTCCAATTGTATGGCCCTATTTGGTACAATGTACTATTTGATTTGTGCAATATAGTTGGTAGAAAATAATCCACATGATTTTAAATTGTGGAATATATATTAGGAAAATAACGAGGTGGACTACTAGTTCCAATTTGAAGGAGGGGGAAATTGACTAACATATAAGATCGGTGGGCCACTCTACCTATCACCAATTGGTTCAAGGATGGATCCTGTGATGTGGTCGGAATCTCCTGTGATGTGGGCTTGTACTCGGTCTAGTGAATTGTTTCAATAGCCCATTGTAGCCCTTAATATTAATCAGGGAAAAAAAAAAAAGTCTTCAGGCTAACTCATCTTGACTAAGTTTTTCACTTAGGATAATGGATGGTACCATTACTACATACTTGGCTGCTGTCTTATATTCTACTTTGTCAGTTTGATATTGGTGAATTTAGCTTATATACATGATGTTCTTAAACCAAATCTATGCGAGTTTGGTGCAAAATGTGCTTCAACTTTATCAGTCCTACAAGGGCTTCATTTTAAAGTCGAACACCCTTGTATGTTTAATAGTATAATACTGAAGTATTGTCACCATCACAGTTAGACATGTGATTGAGACATATAATGTTGGAAAAACTTTGAAGTTGGGGGTGGTTGGGTCTGGTTCTATTTGGTGTTAATTACAGAGTTGATCATAAGCCTATAGCTAAAATTATGACCTGGCATTTTGTCAAATAGCACCAAACCATGATTTTCACATTTCCTTTTGTTATTTGTATAATCATCTTAGACCATAGAAGTTTTACTAATCAAAACTCAAAAGACTCAATACTCGGCTCCTCATATTCCCAAATTCATACTTGAGATTCTATAGCTAAACGAACAAAACAATATACTCTTCCTCCAATCTTGCGTTGTGGGCTATGAGGATCCCGCAAGATTGGAGGAAGAGCACCTTGGTCCTGGTTTATAAAAACAAAGGAGACGCTCAAGATTGTCCTAATTATCGAGGGATCAAGCTTATGAGCCACACTATGAAGTTGTGGGAAAGAGTGATTGAACATAGGTTGAGGGCATGCACAAGCATTTCAGATAACCAATTTGGTTTTATGCCTGGGAGATCTACTATGGAAGCAATCCATTTGATAAGACAAATGATGGAGTTTTATCGGATAAAGAAGAAGGATCTTTATATGGTTTTTATTGATTTGGAGAATGCATATGACAAGATTCCAAAAGAGGTACTTTGGTGGGCAATGTTGAAGAAAGGTATCCTATCGGGATGTGTCAACAAATGTGAGGATATGTGGAGGGTTGACAAAAGATTTCCTTATTACACTTGGATTGCATCAAGGGTCTGCATTGAGTCTTTTTCTTTTTGCAAAGGTTCTAGATGAAGTAACTAGACCAATTCAAGATGAGGTTCCATGGTGTATGTTGTTTGCCGATGATGTCGTTTTGGTGGATGAAACTAAAGATGGGGTTAATGCCAAGTTGGAGCAATGGAGGCAAAGGTTGGAATGTAGAGAGTTTAAGCTAAGTCGGAGTAAGATTGAATATTTGGTATGTCGCTTTGATACTCGAAGGGGGACAAGTGATGGAGTGGTGAGTTTGGATGGAAAGGAATTGACCATGAGTGAATGTTTTAAGTATCTCGGGTCGATCATCCAGAAAAATGGCGACATTGATCAAGACATGGCCCACAGGATTAAGTCGGGGTGGCTTAAATGGAGAGCGGCCACGGGAGTGTTATGTGACCGAAGCATTCGCTTACAGTTGGAGGGAAAATTCTACAAGACTGCCATTAGACCAGTGTTGCTAATGTTGGGCTTCTAACAATGAGCACATTAAAAAGATGGAGGTTACAGAAATGCGCATGTTAAGGTGGATGTGCGAGAACACTCTAAGAGATAGAATCAGAAATGAGGTTATTCACAAAAAAGTAGGTACGACAGGCATTGCGGACAAACTAAGGGAAAATAGCCTGTGTTGGTTTGGGCATGTAAGACGGAGATCCGAGTGTGCACCGGTTCGAAGAGTGGAAGAGTAGGACCATGGAGGGGTTAAACGAGGGAGAGGGAGACCGATAATGACTTGGTTGGAAGGAGCTAGGAAGGATATGAAATATATGGATTTGCATGAGGATGAAGCATTGGATCGTAAGGGATGGAGGAGGAAGATTTTTGTGGATGACTAGATGCTTGATTCGCTAAAGCAATCGAGCAGCGGTAGATTACAGCCAACACAGCACAGTAAGAAAAGACAACGAGCTCAAGAGAAGGGAAAGAGAGACCTTCACGCCCCACACATGGGAAGCGCTCACTACGCTACGTATCTTTATTCATAATCAAATTTGGTTCATGTAGCCGATCCCACTTATGGGATTAACGCTTTGATTGATTGATTGATATAATATATAAGCTCCACAATTCCACTATACAGTTTACCGGTTTTAGTAATTGTCATGTATCATTGTCTATGTTTGGTTTGGTCATTTTTCCTCATATTTTTCATAAGTCCAAATCAAAATTGTAAATCGCAAAATTTGATGAACAAATCATATCCCAATTCTAAGTGATAAACTGCACCATGTCATGACTGGAGCATTTGGTGCTGTTTGGTATGCAATTTAGATTTAGCAGTTAATAAATAGTCCTAGCGAAAGCGATTTTTGTTAATTTATCATTCTCCATAAAAGTTTTTTCACTTGTGTGACCTTGTTGAAATGTTGATTTTCTTGTAGGCGAGATGTAATCGTAACCTCATCGGTTTTGGCATGTGAAGTTGCAAAGGTAATTTTATTACTGTATTTTCAGCCTACCATCATGAGACTGTATTCGTTTGTGATCCTGAATTCTTTTTACCCTTCAGGTTATATGTGCTTTCACGGTCCTCGCATTCAATGGTAGCTTGACAAAATTATGCAAAGACTGGTCTTTACTCAGGGCATTGACCTTTTCAGGACTTCCAGCTGCAATTTATGCACTGCAGAATAGTTTGCTTCAGATCTCGTACAAAAATCTTGACTCACTTACATTTTCAATGTTGAATCAGACAAAATTATTTTTCACAGCTTTCTTTGGGTATATGATATTGAGGTAAGATTTCAGTAAGTAATATTAGTGGCTATCTTATTTTCTGAATTTTCAAGTCAAAGAAGGGTACAATGGATACTTTGTGGCTTGTTATTGGAGTGGTTGTAATTTACGGTGCGGCTTAAAGGTCAAGTATTTTGGTTATATTGGACTATTGGAGACCTAGAGTGGCCTAGTTGTGTGGTTTTGTCATTTCTGGTATGCTCATAATACCCTCACTTGTGCTTTGAGTGCTTCATTCATTAAGCTTGTGGAGTCTTTTTATTTTGATTTATTTTGCTTGGGAACAAGGTTGGTTATTGGGTGTTGATGCAAGTACCTAGGGTTTGATCCGTTGACTTGGCTATTGTAAGGGAGTCTTGTTTCTTTTTGGTCAATTTTGAACTTCTTAATTTCAAATCATTTGGTTTAAGAAGAAAATCAGGCACAAGTTCTCATATACCACAAAACATTCCAACTAACTAAGACCTTGATTTTGTTGAGATTGATACAATAATTACCTCTTATTTTCAAAGCACATCAACGTGATTGATATCTAAATATATTGCAGTTCTTGTGTTGTGGACCTTTGATAATTTTGGATAGCTCAAATTCCTGACTTCAATTATTTACAGGCAAAAACAATCAATTCAACAAATTGGAGCCCTTTGCCTTTTGATCTTTGCTGCTGTACTTTTAAGCATTGGTGAAGGCACAAGCAAAGCTTCAAGAAGTCGGAATCCCGAAGAAGTGCTATTTTACGGGATTGTTCCTGTCTTGATAGCCTCTGTGCTTTCAGGTCTAGCTTCTTCTTTGTGTCAATGGGCTTCTCAGGTATCTTGAGCTTATCTTTGTCACTCAGGTAGTCAAGTATCTTGAACCTCTCTTTGATCTTGATTTACATTTTTTTAATCATTGCAGGTCAAGAAACACTCATCATACTTGATGACTATAGAGATGTCAATTTTTGGAAGCCTGTGCTTGTTGGCCAGCTTGTCTCAGTCCCCTGATGGATATGCTATGAGAAACCATGGGTTCTTTTATGGATGGACTCCTTTAACTCTGGTATTTTTTTTTTGTCCTTGGGCACTTAAACTTTTGTTAGTGCAGTATCAGTTTGCTTCTTCATTGCCGAGGGCTTACGTTCTGAAAATGTAGCAATAAGTGAAATGACTGTTGAATTCACCAATATTTCCTATTTTAAGGAAACTGGCCCTAAATTACAATTCCCATCTGTTAATAAGATGTACTTGTTTGAAGTCTGTCAAATTATTAAGTTATGTATCTGTGGCGGATCGCAAATGGTAAAATTACTCTTGAGTCTTGATGATCAATTGATGATTCTGCTCACTCTCTCTTTCTGGCCTTCTGACGGTTCTTTTCCAATCAGTATTGGAATATCTAAACACTTATTAAGTTTATTTGAGGGTGTACAATGTTGCATTGGATTTAGCCACATGTTGATGTTTAGGTGAAAAGGGCTCGCTTTTCTTATCCATCTGTTATACTTTAATCTACACCTCCCCTCGCCTGCCTGTTGCCTGCTGGCTAGGGCTTGGGCTGAGCAGAGACTTGGCCAATAGGGAACCTGTTGGCCATTATACTCTCCTTTTCTCATGGAAAGTGAGGCCATACCTGGTGTGCTGCATGGTGGCCTTGATGTCACGTGAGCTAAGAGTTCAATGGCACAGTATCATTGTGAACATAGACATTTGTGGCATGAAATTTTGCTCTTTTTATTTCTTTCAGGTCCCTGTAGTAGCAAATGCCCTTGGTGGAATTCTTGTTGGGCTCGTCACAACTTATGCTGGTGGTGTCAGGAAGGCAAGTTTGCTTAGATTGAAATCAGTATTTTGTTTTTTTTAATTATAATAATATATTCTCATTTACATGCTAAATATTATTATGTTTTTGAAATTATTGAGACACATTGAAGCAACAATTTGATGGGTAGACCTCTCTCTAGCTAAAGGCTCTTGATTACCCCCTTCCCAGTGGCTTGTTAATAGTAGAATACCTTCATGTGAACAGTTTTGAAGTTTGTTTTTAGTAAGATTTGCATGTTGAAAAGCTTAAAAACATAATGAATAAAAACGTTCTTTAGTTGATTTGTGTGTGAATCACCATTTTGATGATTTGTAGCCCACTCCCACTATTCCCAGCTCTATATTAGCTTCCTGGTTCTAAGTCAACTGGTACTTGTAGCTTAATTTGTATCAGGCTCTTCTTTGTTGGTTGGATGTTTTGGCAGTCTAGTGGCTAGTGCCACTGAAAAGATTTAACATCTCATTTCATTTATGTTATTGCAGGGCTTTGTCATTGTTTCTGCACTTCTTGTGACAGCCTTGCTGCAATTCATTTTTGATGGTATACCACCTTCACCTTACTGCCTTGTGGCTCTTCCCCTAGTGATAACAAGCATCTCAATGTATCAGAAGTACCCTTACCGCGCCAAAAAGAAGGAAGCTTAGGCCTAAATCATTCTGAGTTGGGGAGGATCATTTTTTTGTTTTTCTTTCCTCAACTGGGTATGGTGGTCTGTTCAGAATTTAATTCATCTGGCGGACATGTGGTGTTAATGCTGTAGGCGAAAAACTAATATGCAAGCACTGTTTCTCTGTTCATTAGAAATTGTATTAAAGTCTGTCAGACTTCTAAACCATTGAATGATGAATATTCATTCACTAGAATGTACAGCTGAATGTCTTTTACCTGACATTTGAATGAATTTTTGGATATCTAGGCTACATTTGGGATTCAGAACTGGAAATTGTAACTTCTCATCTTTATGACAGAATGAAGTATGTCTGTGTTTCAAGTGTTCACTTTATGTATTTTCACAATTTACTTTGTTTAATGGGAGAGCCGGAGAGGTAAAAAATTTAGGCCAAGCTTACCAATGGAGTGCCAGCCTAAAGCCTAACCAAGTAATCATTGTGAAGTTTATGCTCACTTTCTATTAGTCGTGGTATATCGTGTATTCTTTTAACCGAGCGTTTGGTATGGGGTAATTAGAAAAGGGAAAGGGAATAAATAAAGTTTATTTCTTTTGTTGTTGTTTGTAATGACATTTTTATATTTCTCTTTTCCTAAGGGCGAAAATTAACAATTAATCACAAGTTTGTCATTTAATGTTTATGAGCTGCCTCTCTAAGAAGATGAAACAAATAGAATTATATGAAACCCCAATTCAAAATTTCAATCAAATAGTTTTGAAATTTCCAATTTATAATTAATTATTGGAAATTTTGACTTTTGGTACCACAAAAAGACCTATTATTCAATTTTGCTACCTCTAACAATTTTTTTTTATTTTACTACCACTAAAAATCAGGTTTTTTTAAAACTGATACCAGTTGACGGAAACTGTTAGATTAGCCGTTTGTGGGGCCCACTTCAACCCTGCCTCTCTCTCTCCTCCTTCCCCAGCCACCAATCCCCTGCCACTCCCCCTCCACCCCACAGCCACCTGGCCCGTATCTCTTCTTCCAACCACACCAGCCCAGCCATCCCCCTTGGCGGATTCCCACCCCTTCCCCTCCCCTTTCCCCAGCCAACGCAGCAGCCATGAACAAACGCAGCAGCAGCAGCCATGAACAGACGCAGCAGCAGCCAACGTAGCAGCCAGGAACATACTTTCAGCCACCAACGTCGAAGCTTGAAAACGCCTAGCCACCGCAACCAGCCAACGCCCACTTGAATGCCGTGCAACTAGGAGCAAACGCCTTGCCACGGTGCCGCGACGAACAAGAAAACCGAGTCCAACAATTCGAACAATTTCGAATCAAAATTAGGATTTTCTAGCGGTTTGATGTTTGATTTTAATCCCAAAACAAGATTTTGGTATCAATTTTCAATCTTATTGAATTAATATGATGATTTTCATTCAAAATCAAATTGGGGAAAAAGTTTGGGTTTTTAAAATTTATGAATCAAACTCTTTGATTTCAAAACGAAAATAACAATTATTTACATGATTTTGCAATTGAAATCTAAAGAAAACAAAGCCCTCAATCAATTTCGACACAACTTGTCAAATTAGAGGTCAAAATTTTTCGATTTTCCCCTTATTCGAATCGACCCCCCCTACAATCATACAATCATCATCGTCGTCGTCCGCTGGTGGGGGAAAGGGTTTGGGGTGGGGTCGCCGGCGTTTGCCCAAGCGCCGGCCGCCAGCAGGAGGGAGGGTGGCTGACGGGAGAGGGGGCAGTTGAGGGTGGCTGGTTTTTTTTTTTTTTTAAACATTTTAATTTTTTATTTTTGAATAAACTTAATGGAATCTTAACGGAAATTTTAATTTTATTTTTCATTTTAATTTTATTCCGTTAAGTGGTAGTGAAATTTAAATTATGTGATTTTTAGTGGTAGTAAAATAAAAAAAAAAATTGTTAGAGGTAGCAAAATTGAATAACAGGTCTTTTTGTGGTACCAAAAGTCAAAATTTCATTAATTATTCCGTAAAATTTCCTTTTTTCCTTCTAAGAAAATATTTAAAAAAAAAAAATTGAAAGCATCACTGTCACTCTCCCAAATTCCCATTTTTCTGGGGTTTAAGGTGGGTTTTTGGCAGCTTCATCTGCAACTCTCTCTAAAATCAACTCTCTTCACAAAACATCGAAGAAGAAGGAGCAGCAATGGCTGGAAGATTAGGAAGACGAGTAGTACACTTCGCCAACCTCCCAATCAAGCTCCTTATGCCTTCTTCCTTCACCAACATCACCGAAATCTCTCTCAAAACCATCCCTTCTGCTTCCAAGGTATTTTCACAATTTCATCTTCGTCTTCATTTTCCTCTTAATTTCTTCCCAGTTTCATCGATTTTAATTTGATTAATTTCGAATTTGCAGATCGAAATCAAGAGGGTTTTGGAATCATTGTATGGGTTCGAAGTCGAAAAAGTTCAAACCCTAAATATGGAAGGAAAGAAGAAGCAAAGAGGTGGTATTCTTCTTGCTAAACCCGATTACAAGAAAGCGTTTGTAACCCTAAAAACCCCTTTATCAATTTCGCCTGATCTTTTCCCTATTAAGGTGATTGAGGATGATAAGAAGGAATTGAATAAACAGTCTAAGACTAGCATTGTTGAGGCTGAGGGTCAGAAGAGGTCTCATTGGCTTGAAGGCGATGGAAACCGACCCGATAAGGCCACTCCACGATACCGCCGTGGTGTTGGGGGATTTGCTCCTCCTCGCCCTTGTCGTACTGCTGGGGGTGCTCCCGAGACAGCGAAATTCCCGTGGACTAGTATGAAGAGGACCCCTGCTGCTTCTAGGTAGATGCTTTACTTTTGGTATTTTGTTACTGATTAATTATAAGCATGAGGTACTTGATGAGATAAGGTTGTTGTTTATCATGATATCATCTAATAGAGTTATTTGAGATTTTTTGCTGCTGTTTTAGTGGTAATGCTGCCATTGATGTTTTGGTTTACCAGGATTGTGACAAATTATTTTGATGTTGAAAACCTGCCATATTGTTGGTGTTCAGTAATAATGTTCTCACAGCTATGTGATTCTCTTTCTCAATGGTTGATGCTATGTATGCTATGAATTACTAATAGTATGTGCATAATTGTGACATAGTTTGTAAGTGTCGAATCCTATATAAGCGTGCTAGTTGTATATGTGAGATTATCCTCATTGGATAGAAGGTAAGAAGGTTACCACCTTATACTCTTAGGGAGTTACACACTTAAAGCTCCCTTTATCTTGCAATTTATCAACTGGTTTTGGGGTAGAAGCTCACTTGGGCATGTAGTGGGTTCACTCTCCTCTTTCTTCATGGTCTGACGGACTATCCAAACAACAACAGCAGCAACAAAGCCTTAGTCCCAAAATGATTTGGGGTTGGCTAATATGAATCATCATAAGGAACCGTCTCAAATAGAAAAATGGACTTCTATCCAAACCCATTTTCATATTTTAGAAAAATTAAATAGTAATGTGTAAATGGCAATGAATGTGTTGATTTTCATGATATTTCAAAGGAAAAACAAACCCCAATCTCGTCATTGACATGTGGTTGAGATGTTTATTGTGAAACCTATGACTGAAACTAATGTAATAGGCATGCTAGATTGTACACCATTTTTATAAATTTTTTTAATTTGTATTCAAGATATCGTTAGTGCTCCATCATCTGCTTGGCACTAAAATCTTGTGCTCAATTTCTTTATTGTCTTATTGTTTTGATTCACTTACAAGATCAGACATAAATTGTTCTTTCCCTTCTTGGAGATAAAATACTTTTGTAGTATGAACGCATGGGCTGTGAGGCTGTAATTTATGTGGAGAAGACTTTTAGGTGATTACTATGATGACGAGAACATAATTTCTCCGATGACATTTTTGATCTCCTGGCTTCACTTAGATAATTGCTCAGTGAATGGATTGTCTTCTCCCAGTATTAGGTGTGCTTCTCTCTTGGTTGGATATTTCTTGGTCTCCAATATCTTCCATGGCTTTTTCTGTAAAAAGAGATAGATTCTTTATTTTCTTCCATCGAAAAATCCAGCCTGAGTTGCTCCGTTGCTTGTTGATTTGCTTTATATATTCTTGTTGGAGCTCAGAATAGTCTCTCTGCAGTTCTGACATCCTATCTTTTACTATCTCAAGCTCAGTTCTAAGAGTTGTCATCTCTTTCTTCGTAGTCGACCAGCTTTCATCATTTTCACGAGCATTGCCATCAGTTGTTTGTTCCTTGCTTTCCATAGCCGCCCTCATCTTCACTTGCTCTGAGAACAGAACCTGTTGAATATTTGGATAGAAATTTAATTATGTTTGAGATTCTTCATGGCTATTGTCTTGAGCTTCCTACATCTTTATATAGTTTTTAATTTAAAAATATGTATAGAGCACTAGTTTATAAAGTTTTCCTCATACAATTGCCAAGGCATTGAAATTGGAAGCTGTTGCTTCTTTTCCCTCCCTTTGGAAGCTTGAGTTGAATGAGTGATGGAACTTAGAGCTTGCACTCATGTTTATCTGATTTTCATTCTATAGTGCAAGGCTTTGTTTTATGCAAAGACTTAAGTGGATCTCTCTCTTTCTCTCTCTCTCTCTCTCTCTCTCTCTCTCTCTCTCTCTCTTGCCCCTGATTTGAGAAACATCATCTTCAGACCTTTCTGGCTAATGATACTATATGGCGGAGGCTATTCATATGCTGCATAAGGGATAAGTTGTGTGTAGCTTGTTGCATATAGGTTGGATTTATATTTTGACTGTGATGTGTGAAAGATAAGACTAGCTGCTTCTAAAACTGAAGGTAGTACCTGTATAACAGTTTTCAATGGCAGTCGATCATTCTGTGCCACATGCATGCAAGCATCAAGTGACAGCTTCTGACAATTCATTATCCTGCACAGCCTTCTACGCTCTTGCTCCGTTAGTGAAGGGTGGCTCTGATCCAGTAAATTTATAAGTAGACTTTATTTATTGCTTCTCATTGAAGTTGGGATAGAAGTTGGGCTGGAATGCTTACCTTTAGATAGGTGTCAATTGATCTATATAGACCATCATGACATAGTCTAGCATTTGCTGGCAATGCTTCTGCCAGAACTTGGAACTTCGAGATAGTGAGATTGGGGTCTGTTGCAATTTCAGCTAAATAGTTGTCTAGAAGCTTACTGACTTCTAGTTCTTCAGTCCTCTGCTGCTGTTGTTGTTGCTGTTCGTGCATCAGAAAGTATTCCACTATTCGCTGCACAGTGTCTATGTTGTGTATTGTCTTTTCCTCTGGTGAACTGTGCCGAACACTGGTATGGTTAGTTTAAGGTAAATTGTTGAACCAGCAAATTACTTCTCCATATAACCTAGTTTCTGGCAATATTATGACTTGTATTGTCTTAAGTCTGTGTTATTGACGAAAATAAGATTTCTAACATCAAATCATAAACTCATAATTCAATCTGACAATAGAGTATTTTTGGCTTTTCATGTCATAATATGGTTGATTCTATCAATTATGATTTGAGCTAAGACTTGACATCTAAGAGTAATCAAGGTGCCTAAATGAAGATTAAATTTAGCTGATTTTTTTGTTAAGTGTCTAAGATATGAAGTTATTCCTCATAGATTAAAATTTTCTAATCTTGAGAGAAGGTGATTCTAAGATAAAGTATAACCTTGAACTTACTTTATCAGCTTCCCTCGATCTTTGTTATGATATCTTGGAATTAGGAGGTCTTGGACATCGGCATCTTGCAAGACTGACCCTACTCTCTTTTCAAGCTCTGAGATTAGAGCTGGTGTTGCAGAGTATATCATAGCCATATTCAGCATCCATAACAGGAACTTACAGGAAACAGCTTCTTTCTGAGGCGGCAATATACTGATGATGCTTTCTATAATCATCTTTTGCTCCTTATTTTGGCTGATGTCACCTTCTTGGTTCATCCCACTTATAATACTGAAGTGCCGATCACTTTTTGCATACCAATGCCGTCCTTTCCCTTCTACATTCCCATCCATGCTTGGCAACCATTTTTCTGCATAATGCTTGATACATGAACCTATGACATCTGGTTTAGTACCTTTGGATTTCAATGCTGCTATAATTCTGCCAAAGTGGTCAATCCGCAAGGTTGCTATGTCATCAAACCACCAAACCTCATCATCAATTAACTCATTCTTGTCTTGAAAAGCTTTCCACGAAATTGAATCACAACATCTTCTTACAATCTGGAGGTTTTCTGCCCAGGGAGATAGTTTCTCACAAGCTTTGAGAACTATAACCGAGTCTCTCCATGAAGCTAGTACTATAAATGTCAGAAAAGCTTCTGTTTTGGATATTAGATTTCCATCTTCGAATTCCTCTGTCATTTCTAGATATTCTGATGCACATCTCAAAGGGGCCACATTGTTGGGGCATAGATCTATGGGAAGGCCATAGCAGAATTTCGCTACTTCTTCAAAAGTTGCCAGTCCTCCTGGAAAGTTGTCAAGTTTGATGTTGTGCTCTAAACTTGAACTTGTGGGCTGAAATTCTACCCGACCTATGTAGCCACTCTTTGTAAGTAGTGCATACTGTATCAATAGAAAACTGTTAAGGTGAGAGATAACTTGATATCAAAACCAGAAGTGGATTTGGAGATTATGTATATCTAATGGAACCTCTGGGATTGGGAAAGTGCTGTTATTTTTCTTGATTGAAAATCTAATCTGAACATACACCATCGATTAACCTCTTCTACTCTGCTCCCCTAGCATCCCTAACCTAAGTGTCATACCAAGTCACAGGCTTTTGTGTCTTGAGGTTGTGTTAACTGTCCCTCCAGAATGATCAGATGCTTTTTTTCGTAGCTTTACTTGGTGCTGGTAAATTTGATGTTATTCATATTTAAACTTCATTATTACGTGAAGATGATTTTAGCGAAGTTGCTAATAACTTGTATATTGAATAATATCTATGCTTTTGTGCCCCTTCTATCTTAGCCTTTTGGAGCATCCACAATGGTTGTGCATAAGGACCTGCTAGCAATTTCTAAATAATTGCTAGCTACATGCTAGCCATTGTGGAGCTACAACCTCATGTAGCTAAGCCAAACTACATAGCCCTATACTATGTAGTTTCACTCCACCCAATGCTATTATATTTATTGTTTAACATATTTTATATTTTTTATGTCATCATGTTTGACATTGTAGAGGTTGTAGCTTAAATCATATAGCTTGAGAAATAATGATGTGGCAACCCTTAGCTACATGTACATGTAACTAGCCATTGTGGATGCTCAGCTTTAGAAACTGCTGTCATCATACTATCTTCACAGTTGTACCCTAAATTTTTGGAGATGCATAAAATTACTGGCTGAGATCCCCCCTCCTTTTTTCCCCAAGGATACCTAAAATGAAGAAGGTTTAAAACTCTCAGCTTTATACATTGCCAACAGTTTTTTAGGTGCACTCCCAAAGCGCAAAATGGGAATTGGAGATATTATTACAGAGCATTTAATTATGGATATAAGAAAATTTGGGGATTTAATAGCTTTTGTGAATCATTTTATTATTGTTAGTATATAAATTTTTGATTTCTCTAAACAACATTCAATATGTTTAGTTACCTTATGCATGTGAAAGGTGTTTTCCTCGATTTGAATCGATAGATCAGTCGGGATATCAGAAGTCACGAACCTGCATGTAACATAAAAAAAAGAAAAAAAGGCACTAGTTGGAGGGAGTCAATGCAATAGGAAAACAATGGTATATGGAAGAAAATTGACCCGGGGGGGGGGGGGGTGGTGTTGCTCTGTGAAATGTGAGAAAAATTGCTCTTGTAGCCATTGGAGGAATTCACCAGCTGCTACAAGTTAAGGAAACAAATAATTGTCTTTACCATGCATTGCCGTTCTTCTCAAAAGTGTAATCTACATTGTTGATTCTGGTGGGAAGTATGATTTGATCTGCGTCATTGCTGTCATTCTCCTGGCTTTTTGGTTCAGCTGCAGGTACTGGCCTCTTCATGGTTACCTTTTCACTATGAAGGTTTAAGACTATGAGGAATTTTTGCTGGTCTTATTGAACGAAATTCAGGGGTGGGACAGGACTGTAGTAAATGTATGACTGATGAGTTTGTGGTTTTTTTGATGAGAAGACAACTTGAGGGTAGTTGAATGACTTGTATCTGTCACAGATATTGGATCACGATCAGACAGTAACAGAAAACTTGAATATTCTTTGGGTTGAGGTATAGTCAGTATTAGCTTTGAGATTATATGACAATCAACTTGATACTTACAACACAGAATGCTGTTTAGAACATCTGTTGCTGCAAACCACACAATTTACAGCTCCAACAGAAGATTATGCTGTGGTTCACAAGTCACATAGAAGCTGCATTTAATAGTAGAGAATGTTGCATGGGGTTGTTGGTCGACAATAGGATAATGCTGTCTCTACTAAATTTGCTATCAAAGGTTCAAATTTCATTTTTGTCATAAACTTTGCATTTATTGATTAATATGGTCCATAGTGAGTCATTCATCGCCTGACCAGCTTTGGTTTAGGTAAGATTGATTCTTATTCTTTTGAGCTTGGTGTCTTCAGAGACGCCAGAGCAAGGTTTCTGATGTTATTGATATGGGGGCATTTCTTATGCCGCGAATGTGACTATGACTAAAAGAAGCATGGTATTGAGCGGGGTGGTGTTGCAGAAATATGGTTACAAGTAGGAGATTACTGCTGTAATCACCAAAAAAAATTCAAGTTTTGATTAATTTTACTGCGCTTAAAGTAGGTAGATGACATGAAGGGGTGTGCATGTGCAAGAACGCATATAATTAGGAGCTGCTTTTGCATTCCCTTTGTGTAGAAATCACTCGATCTGATTTTCCAGTATTAGTAAAAGCTTCCGGTTTTTTAAAGCATTGCTATTTACATATATGCTTTATCAAACTTAATTATGCAAAAAGGTCACTATAATTCACTACATGGAACTAAGTTTACTATTTTATCTCGTAGCCTTGCTTTTTGCTTGTACATATTTGGATTAGAAGTGATTACTACGTATAATTTACGAGTCCGAGTGAACCCAAAAATAAAACTCTGCCTTGATTTTGCCTGAGGTCGGAATAAGTCTGCATAAGTTTAGTAAGATCATAGCATAAAACTAATTTATGAGCTTATTTGCTGTATTTGTGTTCCTGATCTTAATTAAAGGAAAAGTAAGTACAATGCATATAGGCTTGTTTAATCCAAGGTCTAATTATATTGTCAAGTACTCTGCTGTGAAGGTGTGCGTGGCTGCATTGCTTAGGACGTTCCTTCTTAAATACTCCTAACTTGTAATTATGTTACTTCACGTCCAAGATTTTGTACCAAATGATATACATTCCTAATTGTTTCTTACAATTATTCGTAAGCTAATTTTGTTACTTTGTATTCAAGATTTTGTACTAAATGATCCATAATTTCCTAATTGTTCCAAGTTTGCTTTTGTTTGAGCTGCTTAAGCAGCTTTAAATGATAGTCATGTTAGGGAAGCTTTTTCCCAAAATAAGTCTTAACTTTCTTAACAGATCAAATGGACTAGTTAATTTAATTACAATGATCTCGCATTCTCTCATATGATCTTTAAATGATATGTTATGACCTCTATTAGCCTCAACAAAGATTTGGCATTGCTCTCAAATATTATTCTAATCTCATATTAGCTTCATTAATACTTCATATTAGGACTTTAAAAGAAAGAGGAATCACATCCAACCAAAAGCAAGGTGAAAAGACTGATCTTATACAAGCATGCATGAACTATGTTATCATACAAATCAACACATCACAATAATTATACATTGGAAATACACATTTCTACATACACTTGATGTATAATAACAGGATATGAGCATAAAGCTCTATTATCCTAAGCTTATTTATGTTAAGTTGACTTTAAAATTTTGACTTTTCTTAAAAAATAAATTGGTCAAATTCCTTTATTTTTGCTGAAATTCCTTTATTTTTGCTGAACTTATGTTAATTTTTAAGTAATACTTCATATGGATATAAAGAAAATTACTTCTATAGTTATATGAGTTGTAAAAAATCGATTCAAAACCTACTAAAAGAAATGTTAAACTATTTTAAAAAGTTGCTTACGAGTAAATACTTACAATGTTTTTTATTCGATATGAAATCTTTTTGTCTACTTTATATCTTTATCTTCATCACACAAGAGTCACGTTTAAACCCCCTAATTTTACATGCACCACCACCACGTTGCCATTGTTAAAAAGTAGATGGAAATATTTATGCTTTCTTAAAAAAATAGAAATAATGAAATATTAATCGTTCATACCCAAATTGTTATATGTAGCCAACAATTCGTTAGTGTTATACGAAGTAAAAGTTACTTGGTCAATGTTATATAGGGATTACTCGATCAATGTTATAACGATTACTCTTACTTGATTCTTTTACCAGCGGCCACATAATGTAGTCAGCCGCATATAAAACTTGTTGTTATTAGATGATAAAAGGGGTCAAAGTTGAAAAAAATGAAGTGAATGCCGTCCGTTGGCGGTTTCTTCTCGCCCGCTGTATGTATAAATTTCCCCGTTGAAACCAACCTTGATATGCACACCGCGTCCATCCCTTTTCCCCCTCTCTCTCTCTCCCTCCCTCAACCATTTTTGGCAGATTCAGATCTACCTCTCACAGACAAAGAGAGAGGAGGAGAGAGAAATTGAAATTTCAAGGATTCATCAATGTCGGTCGTCTCACCATTAGCCAAATACAAACTCGTCTTCTTAGGCGATCAATCTGTCGGAAAAACCAGCATTATTACTCGCTTTATGTACGACAAATTCGATACCACTTACCAGGTTTCTTCTCTCTCTTTTTTTTTTTTTTTTCATTTTATCGTGATCATCATAATTTAATTTTGTTGCAATTTCTATTGCATTTTGATTGAAATTTGTTGGCTTATTGTTGCATTGTAAATTGCGATTGATCATTTTATTTTACGTTGGATTTAGGTTTCGTCTTCAAAATCTATGTGATCGATATAAATTGAGATTGATGCATGCTGGAATGGTAGCTGAATTTGTTGGAATTGATGTTAGTTTGTCTAATTGTTTTCAAATGATATGATTATATGCCTAATTTTGCTGTATTTGTGCCTAACTTACCCTGTTTCACGCTAGGATTACAAATTTTTCTAGAGAATTTTCATTAATTTAGGATACAATTGCAATTTTGTTACAATATGTACCAGGAATTATAGTTTGTCAAAGATTTGTCATTCCGCAATCAAGTGCATGGTTCTGTAATTTGTTGACTGATCATAGAATCAGAGGCATGACTCCAAGTAGGGGCTTTTAAAGGTGACAATGGGGTCATTTTGTTCTGTTTTGGGTCTGGTGACTTTAGTTTCAGGTAGAATCAATCCCAACCTTAGTTTCAGGTAGAATAAATTTGGTACGAATCATCTAATTTTGGCTATGATTCAGATATCAGTCATCAAAATTGAATATTTTTTCCTCCCGTAATTATATACACTAGTAATTGGTAATTTGGTATATTGCACCATCCAGAAACTTGAAGTTTTAAAGTCAAATAAGGACGTCTTTGATAAAACCAAGATGCATGATACCGAGTTCTTTTTTTAAAAAATCTTCCGTGGGAGGCATGACTTGTACTAAACGATAGTTTGCACTTCATGGCCAACAATATAATTATAGATTGCCATGATTTTTTATGAATGATATCAATCACTGAGCCACATTGTCATAGGAGATGGGTTCAACTTCCTGTAATAAAATTTGCAGTTCCTTTTCAAATTTGTATGCTCTACTTATACAGTATATTTTTCTCATCCTAGAGTTGGACCATTTAATATATAGAATATATAGTGGAGACTTCTCAATATTTAATGGACAAGTTTAGAATTGGAAATTAGTGAGATCCTAATATCCTACAAGTATAAAGTAATACTCCAAAAGAATTTTGGCCACCCAAACTTCAGGTTACATTATCATGAAATCATGCTGGTATAGCCGTATGTGCAACTCTTATGCTTTGGTATTGTTTATTGTGTATTTGATGTATATTGAAATCTAGGACATGTATAATTTTGATATATTTTAATAATGTCAACTTAATGGCAGGCCACTATTGGGATTGACTTCTTGTCGAAAACCATGTATCTTGAAGACCGAACAGTGCGCTTGCAGCTCTGGTATGATACTGTCAAATTTCTTGTCAGTTAATGTATATTCATGTTAAAGCAGTAACAAACGAATTTCTTAAGCGCCCTGAACTCATTGATTATAATAGCAGAAAAATTTATCTCTAGATTTCCCATCTCATGACGATTTAATGATTTACCAATATAACTTGTTGTCTTGTAGACATGATTTATATGATTCTATCCCATGTTCTGAACATTTAACTGCTAATTCCAGGGATACTGCTGGACAGGAAAGATTTCGGAGTCTTATTCCCAGTTACATCAGAGATTCTTCAGTTGCTGTTATCGTCTATGATGTTTCTAGTAAGTGCTTTGTATGCTAATGACTTCAACCTTGATCATTTTTACATGTTAATGCCTTAAGGAGCCATGAAAGTTTACCTATGATGTAATTTGTCTTGACTGAAGCTCTTATATTTCTACGTTTCCTTAATGCACAAGTACATGGGTGAAACTATGTGCTAGTAATGTACAATTTCTGCTGATGCTTCCTTTTTCTTGAACCAATATTATTCTCTTTGGTTATTTGTTGATAATAAACCTGTAGCCAATTTCATCATGCAGATAGGCAATCATTTCTCAGCACTACAAAGTGGATTGATGAAGTACGGACAGAACGTGGCAGTGATGTGATTATTGTCCTTGTTGGAAATAAAACTGATTTGGTTGATAAAAGGTAGGGATTTTGTTCACTTCTGTGTATTCTCTTTGCTATGCTTTATGTTCTCTCTTTTATATGTTAATCCACCATTGATTAATTGAGAAATGTTATCACACAAAGGTTCTACTTGCCATCAGGCAGAGGGGAGAACCAGAATTCTATATTTTCCTGGGTTTCATGAATCATAGGATCTCTTTTTACCAATAACAAGATAAGGCCAGGGTTTGGTTGCATAGCATTTTAAAGTGTTTATGCTAGAATGTTTTGACATTGAAGATTTAAACAGGCAAGTCTCTATAGAGGAAGGAGATAATAAGGCTCGTGATGCAGGGGTAATTTTCCTGGAGACCAGTGCAAAAGCAGGATTCAATATAAAGGTATGTTAATTACTCAGTCATAGTCGCTTAATATTCTAGGATGTCCAGTAAAGGGGTTATTTCTTATGTAGTATTTATTTATGACTAAATTAGCAAATATGCACAACTTAAATGTAAGTGATTGGAAGAGAATAGAATTGATTCAACTATCACAAAGTTAAGTTTGTACATTCGTGTTATATTCTCGATTATAAGGTCAGAGGAAATATTCCTTTCTATTTACTTCGTATTACAGTAGAAATCTGCAGCAATGATGAACATGGAAATTTCACGTAACTAATGCATTGACTAAACATGCCACAGCCTTTATTCCGTAAGATCGCCTCATCCTTGCCAGGGATGGAAACCCTGTCATCCACCAAACAAGAGGATATGGTTGATGTGAATTTGAAACCTAACAGTAGTTCATCCCAATCAGAACAACAGGGAGGTGGTTGCGCTTGTTAATTTGTAACAGATCAAGATTTTGTGAAGTAAAAGAAGGCTGTTCATAAAAGGGAAAGAGGAGGTGAACATAAAGGGCCAAGCTCGACAAATAAGGGTCTGAGTTCGTTGCACCAGGCCCCATTTCATGTTCTATATACTTCTCAACTTGTTCTATACTTTAAAGGTACATTTTGTAAAAGGTTTGGCTTTGACTTTTCGAGGCCAGCCGTTCATTTTGCCCACTTTTTGTAAACATTATAGCTTCCTTTTTTTTCAGTGTTTCAATTACACCGATTCATTATTGGACTATGTATTTTGTTGTTTTGTTTCGAGGATTTCTTGTTATGTAGGCTGAGATTGTTAAGAAACCACTCCAGTTAGAGAAATAATACTTACATAATTTCGCTTTGAATCCATATTTTGTAGCTCCTAAAGATCTATAGGTTGTATTTCTGTGCTCTATACAGACCGTCAAACTGATTATATGTCGGAAATTCAATTCATATGATTTATGCCATCAACTTGTGGAACGTAGGAATGATGATAACGAAAGGAAACTGCAGATCTGCAGTAAACACTAAACTCGGTATATGTACACAGGAAAATTTGAGATAGTGCCCAAGCAAGAGTAGATACAATTCATACAAATGCAATAGAGCAATAATCTCCAAATAGATCTACGAACAGAAGATAATTTAAAATAAAAGAAAAATAATCTGCTGTCGCTTAGCCATGAATATAGCCTTCACTGACTTGTCTAACTCGGAGTGTTAGAAAAATCAAGACTATTGTCCCCATACTCGACCTGGGAAAAACATGGAAACCCACTTCAGTAAATCATTAGATATATGGTATTTGGTCAAGTGTAAGATAGTTTAAGGTTTTAATGGTAAACATATTTATAAATTATACTTGTATGAGATACTTTTAGTTAGATCAGATCAAATAGTAGATATTATTCCATTCTTGCAGAATATATAATTGTTCAAAAAGTGAAAAGATAGCAGATCAAGATGCTCATTTATCTATTCATATTCTTTCTTTTCCCTTTTTTTTAATCTCTTTATTTTTTTTTAATGGGAGGTGTTTGTCAATAGAACATAATGCTTTAGGCTTCATTATCATATCATATACTGTATGTTGGTGCCAGACAACCAGCAGAAACATGTGAAGTAACCGCATTCTAATTTAAGAATCTAATTAGAAGCAATGTATCAAGGGTAGAGTAAGAGCTTGGAGCTTACAGAATGGAGAACAGGAGGACAATACGTCGTGAATCAAATAGACCTGGACGTTTATACTTTCTCCATCGGTTATGAGTAGCATCGTGTGCCTTCTCCATTGGTTGCCTGTCTATCGAAAATAAGCAAGAAGAAGAGTTAGTCGAGTTTATTTAACCCCTAGACATGCTGAAGAATTCGTACACTAACGCACCAAAACCTCATAATCGTAAACTAAAATATACCAAGCTATGTAAAGGTAAACAAGTTCCTGAATAGTGGCACCTAAGCTTTATCTGCCTTTACAAAACTCATATGCTCCGTACAAGAGAAGTACATAACCCACTAAATTACAGTTTTCTATTTCTAAAGCTTATAATTGATGGGATCATCAAAACTTATTTCGAAGCAATAGCATTTAGCAATCATCAACAGAGCACAAATAGTGGGAAGAAGCTAACTGAATGACCAACAAATCTTATCTTTATGACAAAGCTAAAATGTGGGTTTTACCTTTGGCATTAAACTTGAGCAACATGAGGATGTGGTTCATTAAAGGCGGTATGGATTCTCCTCCTGTCTGTATGCTGTTCTGTCTCCTTAGCGGTTTCTGAAAAACAAGACAAAATACAGGATAGTTAGCCTTTACGAAAGGCGGAAAACAATGCCAATATATCCACACACAAATGGCTGTGAATAATTCAACTGTGGATTACTTACAGTCAATGAAATCTCAGTTTTGATACTCCCACAAGTCTCTTGGTCAATTTTCGAAACATCGTTAGCACCCTTTTCGATATCAACTGTAACTAAGCAAGAAGGAAACGAGTCTGAATTCTTATCATCAACAGGTTTGTGGCATATCACTGAAGCATCCACACATGTCTGACTATCTGATTGCAACCCACATTGTGTGTTTGCATTGCCTTGTTCATCATCACTCCGCACCAAAATTCGACAAAAATCCTGAGAATCAATCCAATAATCAATCTCACAAACTCAATATAATATTGAAATTCCGACTCTAAGTAATACTCACTCCGTCTCTAAATATTGTTCATAATGAAGAATTCTACTCCCCAATTGGATGAATTTTAACAGCTCAATTTCATCCTATCAATTACTACTTTATTAAATGAATCAATGATAAGTTTTAAGAAAAAGTAAAAAGAAAAATTGATTGCTAGTTGTCAGAAATTCAGCGTTGACAATTTTAGCAATTTGTAACTCCAACCATCCAACTCAAAAAAAGCTGTTAAACAAGTTGAAACTCAGAACACAAAAGTCACAATCATCGAGCACTCCGCCTCCATAAACGAATGAATATTCTAAAATACACTTAATTCTTTATTATTCATCCCGGAAAATGCATGCTTAATCATATTCATAAATCTAAAATATTCAATTTTTACAGGAAATTAACAGAGTAATTCTTAAAAAGGCTAAAATTCAGCTTTACATAACAAAATTCAAACATGATATGATCATAAAATTGATGTCCATTATTAGACACCCAAATGTACCATGCACAAATACCTTGATACACACCCAAATTAAGCTTTTTATTTTTCAATTGAACATCAAAAAAAATAAAAATCCAACTCCTATAATGTTGTAATAAAAATTGAACAAAATTGATAAAAATATGAAAATGGTTTGAGAAATGTGACCTGGTCGCCGGAAGCCGTTGCCATTGAAGGGAGAGGAGAGAGAAAAAGTGAAATTGAGAAAGAAAGAAGGAAATTGAGGAGAGAGAAAATGGAATGGTGAAAAAAAAATGAAGTGAACGTTACATTGGGATTCTTGCTCTGAAAAAATAGTGTTGTTAAAAATGAAGTGAAGTGCAGCTTATAATAACTCAAACAAGAGTAGCAGAAATAGCAGAAAGGCTCCTGATCACGATGTTGATGATCACGACAAACATTTTACTCTGATTCTCTCAATTTCTTTTTATAAAAAAAATAATATTATTATTTAATGTTACAGGATATCATATTTTATTTTATTAAAAATTATAAACCCTTATACGAACTTAGTAAACCCTACTTTGTTTTAGCCAGTTAAACATCATATACTCCATCTATTTCGTAATAATCGCAACACTATGACTTTTGGATTATTCATCTGCTTACTTTGACTATATATATATGATGCCATGTAAAATATTGTTGGATTAGTCTTTTAAGTATATTTCATTATATTAACTTTTTTATACATCTTAATAATAATATATACTCCATCCGTCCCTAAATATAGTTCTCGTTTGATGACTTTTTACGGTTTTCAAGGCATATCTTAAAACGTCTATATATCTGTTTTCATACGCGTAATAATTATAAAAACTTAATATTAATAAAATGTATAATGTGATGAATTTAATAAGATTCACATGAACATATAATCTCTTATAAATTAATGGAAATTTATGGTCAAAGTTTTTAAAGTTTGACCCAAATAAGTCAAATTAGATGGGACGGAGGAAGTGATTACAAATATTAATGGTCAAAGTTATGTATTAGCATGTGTGACGGTCAAAGTATTGTGATTACTATGAAAGGTAATGAGTATATCTAATCTTTATTAACTATCATGAAGTATATTATCTTATTTGCACTTATTAGAGGATTTGGTCCCGACCTACTAACCACATCAACCTACCCAGCTTGACGGCTAATGCATTATAAAACGAACAAGAGTCATCGTTGAGATGCGGGTAATCTAGTACATGAAATTGTCATTATTGATAATATGTTGCATTCAAGCTTTAATAAATCCATGTGAACGCTAAACTGGAACAGCAAATATTTGGGGTGCATTTGAATCATAGAATATGACATTAAGGTTTAGAAATGTGTAAATTAGTAGTAATAACAAGACTCACGGGTTGCCTACTGTTTTTTGTCCTCCAAGACGCACAAACCACCAACACAATTACCTGTTTATTGTCTTACTTTTAATCCGTGAGTTGTTTCTATTCGAGAATATCTTTTGTCACCTTCTTTCAGTCGTCTGATGACCAACGCCTAAATCCATTGATTCTTCTACTAGGAATCTACCGATCAAATTACCAATTGTCTGTCTTTGTCGAGGTCCAATGTTATGGAGTATTATTAATTATTAGGAACTTAAGGGTGCATGACACAGTTGGTCTAGCTTTGTTTATGCATGTTTGTTATGGTCGAGGTTATGTTTTATCATACGTTTTTAAAATGTGTCTTTATCTTACTTTTACAAAAAAAAAGTACTGACATAGTACTTCTTCTTTTGGCTCTTTAACAATTTACAATGTATATAGTTTGGGAGGAAAAGAGTTGATCCTTTATAATTTTGTACATTTAAACTCTATTTCATCTGCAAATTAATTTGTGCAGGTTATTGAAAGCTCTCAAGCTTACAAAAGTTGAATAATTTACAGTTTATACATTTTGATTATATTTCTTACATCTCAAAATTCCTCATTTACTCCAATGTAAGATAACTGATTCATGTGATTTCACATACATGTAATAGCTAGCTAGGAGCTGAGGCACAACTCTTTGTTACTTCACATCTACAAGTGATTAAAATTGTAAAATTTAATTAAAACCCGTCATGAAAGAGTCCAAATTCAATTGATATGATTAAAGACCTATAATATGATGAGTGATCAAAATGGATTTTAATACCATATGGAGTACATGTTAAAAGTATATACCTCTTCTATATATCTTTAGTTAGTGTCCTTAGTGATCATACTTTTTCTTTATTTTTATTTTCCTTTAGTGTGTCCATTTTGGTTGGCTAGTGCTTTGGTCCATTTATAAAATGCGGTGACAATGCACTAATGGTGATCGAAATTAATTACTAATAAATAAATAGTATTCCAAATATATTTTTAATACTCGTACACCGTACCCTCCTTCAATTCCTTGCCATACTGTAGATGATCTTTAAAATATTTGTAATAAAACATGTGTTATTCGGATCCATATATTGGTTGGTTGGTGGAAAATGGAGACAGTGAAAGTTCCATCCCATGCTTCAGCTCAGACCTATTTGTGCTATATACTTCTGCCACGAGTTGATGTTGCACGGTGACGTGGTCAACTTATATTACTCTGTATCAACTTTTGTATAGAATATCAAGCAAAGTTTAATCTATTGGTAATGTATGAATGTGTGTTCATAATTTCAAAGTCAATCATGAGATTAAATTTTACTAGGAGCTCATTTGGGGAGATTCTTTCATTCTTTTCCTCACTCTCAATGAGCTGAATTAGTATATGAAAAATATCATTTTGATAGGGTTCTTCTCCTTTAACTTATAAAAAGATAATATTACAATTACAAGAGTTAACAAGGCAACCTCAATCAAAAGACTATACAAGTACTTGTATGAGTTGTATATATCTATTATATGTTCCTTCTTATTCAAACCGCCAATAATACATGAGTCTATTTTATAAGAACTCTCTTTAGCATAGATTGTTATTCGTGCTATACTAACTAAAAGGATAAAATAACAAAGCTAATAAGTATTGAATTTATTCATAGTAGAGATTCCAAATCATCAACTTCTTTTACAACTATAATTTTACAACTATACATAGTTGTTGCTACTACTCATAATTAGTATTAATTAAATATTGATAAATAAACTAATACATCATAAAAATTAAAGCGAAACAACTACGTAGAAGAACCTGAGATATTATAATAATGGAGAAAAATGTGTCTATCAACTTGATAACATGTGCTCATAGTCTCACCTAGATTTTAAAAATCTGGTATAGAAGTACTACTAAACAATGTTTATTGCCTGTTGGATAGACACACACTGAGAGGTGGGAACACTATCTTAATCAGAAAAACCCCTTGCTATTTATTGCTAATTAAAAACTCAGTACACTGATTGTACATTTCTATTTTTTTTGTAAACTTATGGGCCTATGACTCCTGAATTATTACTGATTACATGTTCAAATTTTTCACGGGCTTTGTAAATTGGTAATCTTCTCGACTAGAAAGCCAGCCCAAATAAATAAATTTCATTGGTCTTAAGGCCCACAACCTACAATCCATGGACCATGGGTATAATTTGTTGCGTTACAGGCCCTTACAGCTTCCCCTAGAGTGTCAATTCGATCGTTTAGGTCGAGTTTGGTGATGTCGACTTAGATCAGGTAAGATCCATTTCAGATTTAAGTCAAGCTAAATTGTTGTGTTTATACAAGCTACTTCCTCCGTATTTTTATTACTCGTTCCACTTTCTTTTGCGGTCGTATTTTAATACAAATATTGTATTACTTGTTTCATTTCCTTTTTTTTTATAAACTTTTAACAATATTTTACTACATTCATCCCCACTTCTAGTCCCCTCACATCATATTTTAATATTTTTCATATTCTATCTCCTCTCTCCTTTCCACTTATACTCACTTTTGCTTTTTTAGATTTTTTTTTTCCATCAACCCCACTTGCATCATACTCCCTCTATTTTTTTTATAAGTTAGAGTTGGATTTGCACATTTACCGAGACACAACTTTGACCATTAATATTTTTAATTAGAGATTAGTAAAAATTATGAAAAAAAATAATTTATAAAAGTAGACGCTATGACAAATCCAACAATATATTATATGATCATATCTATACTATTATATTAAAAAGCGTTTATAAGAACGTCTATGTGTCACGTATACTCTCCTCAATACGCCGCGTCACCCACTCATTACGCCATGTGGTTTTCCCTTCCATTTGTTTTTCATTGCAATTTATGCACTTATAATAATAATAAAAAAAAAAGTTTTCCACAAGATTTGAACACCTAACCTCTAATTCTAGAACTATGTGTCATACCACCAAACTATGTGTTTTTTTTATGCAATATTTTGAATACAAAATATTAATATGTAACAAATGACAATATTAACAAAAAAATTAATTACAAGAAAATTGAGTCATAAATTACAACGTACATTAATGATCAATTCCATATAATAACCCGGCGCATCTCCGAATCCAAAAATTAGTTTATATATTATATATTGGTAAAAAAGTTAAGTCAACCTATAAATAGTGGAATTTTCCAACTCTAACTTATAAAAAAAACGGAAGAAGTATTTTATTAAAGAAATTTCTACTATTCCTCTAATAACTTGGCGCATAAAAAATGGGACAAGTAATAAGCTGCAGGAGAGTAAAATCTAAATGGAAGTATATTCAAGCCGATTTCCGATGAATTGGGTTAGTTTTTGTAAGACCCCTATATCCCCCACCACTCGCGTTCTTCGTTTTGCTTTAGCCAGGTGAAAAATCACATCAAACATTTGAAAAATATTCCGTTACATGTCATCATCAAAGTATCAAACATGTAATATGCTCTCAAATTCACACCATTTTATATTGCTTCCCACCTAAGTACCTAACTGCACTGTTGTGTCACTCACTACCCTCTTCTTCCCCAAACTTTTTCACCCAACATTTTCTCTCTCATCTTTCACTAAATTTTTATGCAATGCTTGAATTAGAACTCTATAATGAACTGGATTTCTTCAGAATCACAAATTCAGCCTTTTTCATCAAATCACCCACTTCTTTTCTCTTACACATTTCATCGAACAATTCGTCGACATTCCTTTCAAATTCTCTCTCTTCCTCTTCTTCCGCCTTGCGAATTAACCACCGGCGAAAACATGTAGTGGATTCGGAAATTCGTCGCCGTTTCTCCGATTTCTTGTCTGTCAGCTTATCGGTCAAAGATGCTGATGATGGGTTTTCTGGGGATTCGTCTCAATCATTGGGGCAAAATGGGGATCGTAATTCTGAATTTATTAGGGTTTCTGAATTACTTGAAGAAACCAAGGAGGAGGAAGTAAAGGTGAGAAGTTCTGGTGCATTCAATACCACTAAACATTTGTGGGCTGGTGCTGTTGCTGCCATGGTTTCAAGGTTTATTTCCTTCTCTTCTCTCTTTTTAATTTCTGTAATTTTTTAATGGGTTTTAATTTGCAATCATATTAGTAGTTTAGTACTAATGCACCCGATCCCATCAGAACTCCGCAATTTAGGTGTGTGGTCGAACAAGTCTGTGTATTGCACCTTTTTTCACCAAAATGTAGTTGCATGATCCGGAATGTGTAATTGTATAGTTCTATTATCTATATCTTGAATAAAAATTGAATCTTGCTGTTTCTAAGATATCAAACTTGCAATTAAAGTTAAAATCTAAATATATACGGTTAGTAAAAGCTGATAATATTAATAGATTGATGGAAGTTTTGGAATTATAATCTATTATTATCTGAGACAAAGGGAGTAGCTTTTATGAGATCAATATTGGAATTCCTTGCCATTTAAATATTATACTAGCTTTCTGTTATGGTAATGGTTTTAGTAAGTATTTGGGATTTGGGTTCTAGATGATTCTGGCAAGTCATCTTGCTCTTAGATCAAGTGTAAAGTGATTCTCTGTAAAAAAAAAAAAAAAAAAAAAAAAAAAAAAAAAAAAAAAAAAAAAAAAACCTCTTTTGGGTTATTTTCTGAACGAATGGCAACGCTGCTCTAGTTTTAAATATTTGAGATAGCTTCCGATTTTCAATTGTTTTTGCGGAAGCCATTAAAACAAAAATTGTTGCTGAAGCTCTAGTCTTGCAAAGGGGTATTAGGGTAGTAAGGTTTTGAGGAATAAGAAGTTTGGATAGTAGAGAGATTTTTGTGTTGTGAGCCTTTGAAATTTTGGAAAGTCAATGGAAGATTGCTGATATCATGGAAACTTGCTATTAGAACAATCCAGTAAGGTCATATATTGCCTAACCATAGGAAGCATATCCATTTTATGTTATTAAAGTTTGATGCTTTTAATGTTTATTCTTCATCTACCATCTGAAGGTTGAGTAAGGTTGGTGCCTTTTGTCCCAAAGCAATTTCTCATTATAAACTGGCCATAAAGGAGAAGAATTCCAAAAGGGGAAAATGGGAAGTTTAATTTTAATTTATATGATTAATATTATTTTATTTTATTTTTGGTTCTTTTATACCTGAAATGAATGACTATCAATACATATAAGGAAAAGTCAATGGAGCTATTCAAGTCATCATAGTGTTGTAATCCTTAAGTGACACTTGTTTCGTGAATGGAGTGAGTAAGCTTGTGAATAACCTCTTATTTTGTTTCAGGACCTTTGTTGCCCCTCTCGAGCGACTAAAATTGGAGTATATAGTTCGCCATGAGCAGAAGAATTTGTTTGAGCTCATCCAAACAATAGCAACTACACAAGGAATCAAAGGCTTTTGGAAAGGAAATTTTGTCAATATCCTTCGAACTGCTCCTTTTAAAGCAATTAATTTTTACGCTTATGATAGGTATAGGAATTACCTTTGCAAGTTATCTGGAAATGAGGAGGCTGCAAATTTTGAGAGATTTGTTGCTGGTGCTGCTGCTGGTATCACTGCTACCTTACTCTGCCTACCCATGGACACTGTATGTGGTAAAAACAGAAATTTCACTTGCTTTAACTACTTCATTGTCTGAAAGTTTTCTAGCATTATGTTTCTGGTTTTGCCAAAATGTTGTTATTTGACGAGACCTTCCTTAACTTGTTCTCCTCATTGCTTGAAATTTTACTCTGCTCGAAAGTAAAGAAATGTCTTTTAACCCTTAAATCATTCTGGTTCACAACTTGAATATGTCCGTGTCTGACAAAACTGCATCATCAACCATTGAATGAGGTTCCCTCTGGAAGCAATAAAGTAACATGAAAAAGGAAATCTCGTACAGTAAAGCAGCATTTCATATGATCCTTTTGATTATCAATTAGGACTGTTTGGTATCTGGATTAGAGATTTCCTGTATGATAATAGCTTATAAGTCATTCTTTCCAGGATGAAATGGGCAAGGACAAAATCCTATTATTATGTATTAAGCCCAAACTTATGGGGATTATCAGTGTCACAGATAGTGGAAAATATTACTTTTGTCTTCAGAAACTCTTATGTGCACCTAGGTGACCCAAAGCTAAATTTTGCTCATTTTAAGATTTTCACTTTTGTCTTAGACTGACTCTCTGCAAATTTTGGCAATTCCAGAACCCCCTATGCACCCAAACTGGCCATAAAGGAGAAGAATTGTTTGTAATTAAAAAATAAAGATATATACATTTTTTTTTCCCTCCTTGTTTCTTCAATTTCAAATCTTAGCATTTTCGTTAGTGTAGCTTTCAGTTTCAATGAATCTTGAAACATACTATTCGCTGGCTCTGGATTTTACTCAGCTGGCTTATTAAACCCTGCACTTCAATTACGTTACAGTTCGGATCAAAGTTTATGGGAAAAGTCCTCTGCTATGTGGGGATAAGTCTGTGTTTCAGATCAGGACTGTTCCCTGAAACATAAATCTTCATTAGATCTCCCATCACTTGTAGATTAAACGTTAATCACAAGTCCTTTTTCTTTATAAATTTTTCATTGTTTCAGATCAGGACTGTTATGGTAGCTCCAGGCGGTGAAGCTCTGGGCGGTGTCATTGGTACTTGCCGGCATATGATCCAAACTGAAGGATTCTTTTCTCTGTATAAGGGCTTAGTCCCGTCACTTGTAGCAATGGCTCCTTCTGGTGCAGTATTTTATGGTGTTTATGATATATTGAAAGCATCCTATTTGCATTCACCTGAAGGGAAGAAAAGAATAGAAAACATGAAACAGCAAGTAGGAGACCTTAATGCTCTGGATCAGCTGGAACTGGGTCCTGTTAAAACACTGCTTTATGGGGCAATTGCTGGGGCTTGTTCTGAAGCTGCTACTTATCCGTTTGAGGTTGTTAGAAGACAGCTTCAATTGCAGGTGCGGGAGAAAAAGTTGAATGCTGTGGCAACTTGTGTCAAGATAGTAGAGCAAGGAGGTGTTCCAGCCCTGTATGCTGGATTAATTCCAAGCTTATTACAGGTAACTCATTACTTGAGCTGGAAAGTAGAATGTAAAAAGAAGAATTGTGTTATTATTTGTACTCTACAATCAAGGGAGCTATCTGACTATATGCTGTAACTTTTCCAGGTTTTACCATCTGCTGCCATTAGCTACTTTGTCTACGAGTTTATGAAGGTGGTTCTCAAAGTGGATTCATAGTTCTGCCTTCTTGCAACAATAGAGCAGCAAGTTTTTCTTAGTTGCTTGGAAGTTGCAGTTATTACCTTCGACTCAGCTGATGATTATGGACTTGTAAACATGAAGAAAGCAAGTATATTTTCACCATGCTTGGTCTAAACTACCTTCTCACCGACAGTTCTTTGTCAGAGCTAACGTTGATGATTTGCTGGAGGATATGGATAACATCTTGTCATGATTATCTTCCCTTATTGCTTAGGAGTTCAGAAGTTTGGAATGATTCTAAAGTAGTTGTCCTTATAAGACAATATTGTAGCTGTTGGATATGAACCACATGCCCACATATATTTACATTTTACAAGCCAGATGTGGATGCAGCTCACTGGCGGCAAATGTCAGATGTGTTGGATGCATTGTTGTCTTCAAAGACAACTGATACAGAGCTTCACTGAAGTTTGATGGTGTACTTTGCTCACGGAAAGAAGTATATGTGAGCATTCTACAATTGGGTTATTAATTTGAAGTTTACAGTCGACTCTTCGGCTGACATTAGATGTAGAGCCTTGGTACTAATCTTGTGGGATGTCGTAGCTGGCATTATTTGATATAGCTCTTTTATCAACCCGAAGAAATGTAACTTGTCATCATCTCTTGAGAATTAAGTTTATCCTCGTATCATTGATCGTTCACTCAATTACATAATTTTCAAGTTGTAATACAGACTCTTGTGTCTAGAAATTATTGAAAAAGGTGTGTAAGAAAAATGTAGATAGGGTAAAAGGTGTGTCAAAAAAAGTTGAATAAAGTAAAAGAGATAGAGTAGAAATGTGTAAATCAGGTAATAAAAATTAAAATACATGAATTGAACATTTATATACCCGAAAATGGAAAGTAAGTCAACAATTATATACACATTTACAAAGAAATGTTATCCAAGCCAAATTTGCATTTTTTGTTACCTTGACTATTAAAGAAGTTTGGAGTCTTACTCGCCAAAATACGAGGTATATATCAGTGCAATTACAACATCAACTAACACACCAATTTCTGAAGCTACAATTACAGGAAAGCCTTACAGACAAGATCTAGTTTGAGTAATACTCAACTCATAAAAGAACAGAACAAAAAATGATTGTACTTTGAGACTCCCATCTGTACAAGTGAGAAACCACGCTTTGTGGTCTAGCTCACAAAGTCAAGTTATATAGAAATTTCTACCCTCATTGCTTCACATTATGATATACATCATAGTATCTTATACCAAGCATTATGATATATATCATAGTATCTTATACCAAGCAAAGGTGTAAAACTACATACACCTTTCATTGTTGCCATCCATATTGCTGATTTCGAATATTAGCTATTGGGTTTGGACCTCTATGTGAAAATCCTGGTGGTCCAGCTGCATAACAAGGAGTGGTCGATCGGTTAATCATATTACTTGCAGCATATGGACCAACCCGCCCGTGAGGAGGATATGGCCCTATAGAAGTACCACCAGCTTGAGCCTGGACCCCATGGGTTTGGTTGTATCCAACAGTCAGATTCATACTGGGAGGATACCTATTTGATAATCCAGCATCAACAAGAGGTTCACTATACGGGTTGCTAGGTAAGGTAGGTAAGGGTCGTTGCAACTGGTTCATGGAAAGGTTGCGCTCAGGCCGATGCTCTTGGAGGACCTGCCCACTGTGATGAATAGGAGGAAGACGAGCATGTGGTGGTGGGCAACGCAAATTCTGTCTTTTTGCAGTTTCCTCATTCAACTGCTGCTGTTGCCTCTTCCTCTTTGTTTGGAACTCATGCGATGCTTCATATTTGGGTAAGCTGCACCATCAATAACTATTCACAAAACTCATCACAGCAATAGTTCAATCACCTAATTAGAAGCCAATATAATGTTCTACATGACTTAAAAACTATGACATTCATTTGCAGTATTTTTTTTTTTTTGGATTCATTTGCAGTATACAAATACAGTTATTGAAGATAAGAAAAACAAAGTAAGACACCTCTTTGGGTCGCAAGGTAACGGCTCCATCTGGAAATATTCAGCAGCAAGTGCATCTTTGGCAGATATCCTCTGTAGACAAAAGAAACTTAATCCTCATTACAAAGCTTTAAAAGGAAAGTGGATTAATGGAAAATAGTAAATATCGCCATTCAAAAAACCAGAAAACATCAAGTAGGGCTGCAGATATAGAAGTTCCAAACAAAAAGCTCAGGAGTCTAACCCTCACTGTCATCCCAAAGACAAGACAGCACACAACAAAAAGTTTTTGAAATCTGAATATACCTTAGATGGATCAAGGATCAGCATTTTGTCCAGTAAATCAAGAGCATGTGAGTCGAAACTGTTAAAGAAGGCAAAATAAGTAATAAAGTTTAGGACACTGTAGCAAAATACATAATGGGTTAGTGTAGGTAATGGAACAATAACATCAGATATAGACTAACGTACTGTCTCAAAACCTCTCGTAAACGTCGACGCATGGGCCTTGCAGGCTTAAAGTTATTATACCAACGAATCTTGGAAACACCAGGCCAATTTACTTCATCAGGACTTCCACAAAGTTCAAAAATTTTGTGCAGTTGCTCTGGCTATACAATGGAACACAGGAAATCCATGTAAGAAATGAGATTGATAAAAGTAACATCATGAACTATATGCTAAGATAGATGATGCGCTCCACCTAAAGCATTCTGCACAGGACCAAAATTTCATTAAAGTTCATATTCTTAAAGCAAGGTCTCATTGAAGTAGATCCTATGAATCTATGATGCATAAATTTTGGTCCAAATAGATCCTACAATACATAACTTCTACAATAACATTCAAAAGTGCAATCACAATTATTCACCTCTATTATCCAACTTTTGGAAGGAGTGAATTTCTGGAACAAAGTGAGTCCTACTTTAGTTGTAGACTCATAGTTGATATGTCAATTTTATATGGTGATTTACCCCCGTCCCTTGGTCATATTTAGGAGTATTTTGGCTCAACGGAGCTACTTTTATTACTAATATGCGTTTTCTAGTGTTTTCGTAGCTTTGGTATTATTTTATAGGAAATTGCAGATTTGGAGTGATTTCCTGGACTTATATGAGCCACTACGAGCATTGGATTAGGATCGCATTCATAAGACCACATTCCGAAGCCCAAGACCGCGTTGGAGCAATCAAACCGGTGTTTAAGGGCTCAGTGAAGAAGAAGATACCGAGGCAATGGACCGAGTCTTAAAGACCCAAAGAGGAATTGCGGATTGAGCTAAGAAATAGCCCAATCGAAGAAGTCCATGATGCCCGAGAGCTCACCCGACCGGGGGGTGAGGCAGATAGGAAGGAATAATCCTCCGCCCTCACCGGGCGCGAGAAGAAGTGTCCACCAGCCAAAGGCGGGTCCGGCCGGGCGAGGGTCGTTTAGCGACGTTTAATCTTTGTTTTAGCTTAGGATTTCTAGCTTGAGTATAAGTACGCTTTGTTAAGCGAGATACTTACGTCTTTCATTAGTTAATTTCCAGATTTTTTAGTTTTTTAAGCTTTTGATTAATACTCTTGTTCTCTCAACTCTTTTGGTTTATGCAATTCATTATTTCCGTTTATTTTGGTAACGATTTCTTTCCCTTTCATTTTCAGTAATTTAATTGCTTTGATTAATTATGTTTTGTTTTATTGTCTTGTTTGGTTTAGATTTTAATATGTGTGAGTAGTTGTATTTCTAGGGTTTGTGTGGATCCATAAATAATATGAAGGGGTAATTTATTATTGTTAATTGTCAGTGATTTCCTATTGATTGGTTTAATGCTATGCAAATAGATTTGGTCAGGTTTAATTGTATGACTTACGCAATGTTGATTCGAGATTCGAGAGATGAGAATTGATGTTTAGGCTTAGTTTCAATAGGCAAGTTAATTTATAAATGGTTAAATCAAGATTCGAGAGATGCAATTTATTACCGGTGGATTAATTCTGTGATTGTAATTCGTAGTGAAAGCCCTTTATAATCTGACTAATTGATGCATTGATGATTGATGATTGATTATTGTATTTTACCCTGAAATATTATTTATTGGTGAACCTATACCCTAGGCTTTGATTTATTGATTTATCCTTAGTTTTAATTGCTTTAGTTTATTTATTCTCCTTAGTTTAATTTTCTCAAAACAACTTGGTTACTTGATAGTTTAGATTATACTAATTATTTAGGAATAGAAAGACTTGTTTCCCTATGAATTCGACCCTACTTCCCTATATGCTTTAGCTAGAGGACTTAGGTAATTCTTTTAATTTGGTGATACGACTTTAGCCTGTCAATAGTCTGATACGTGACAACAAAGTTAAGATCACTACTAGTCTTAACCAGCTAAATGAGAGATGATGTATCTTTCCAGCAAACACTCAACAAAGAGGAAAACAAGTGGTCACATTACCAAAAAAGTCTTAACCATTTTCTGGATGTCAAGCTCTAAATACAAGTAATACTGAAAAGAATGTATGCAGCAAGCCTGACCTCATTTCTTCCAGACATGATGGGTTTTCCATGCAAAAGCTCGGCAAAGATACAACCAGCAGACCATATGTCAACAGCTGGACCATAATTTGTGGCTCCAAGCAACAACTCAGGAGGTCTGTTCAAACATATCAACTAGAATCAACTAAATGAGAGGTGATTTGGGAGAAAGGCACAGTACGTGACTAATACATGAGTGTCATCGACAACTAGACCTTCTGTCCTTCAGATGGAAAGAAATACCTATAAGGTAAAGTGACTACACGATTAGTAAAATTTTCTCTGCAAAGATGAGAAGAGCATGAAAGCCCAAAATCAGCAAGCTTCAAGCTTCCATTATTATTTAGTAGAACATTAGCCCCTGCAGGAAAAAAAGAAATTTATCTAATTCAAAGTTTTGGAGAAGGGGATACTCAGACTCATATGATACCTACCTTTAATATCCCGATGCAGCACTTCATTGGCATGGCAGTAATGGAGCCCAGTGAGCAGCTGCTTCATATAACACTGAGATAAACAACATTAGGGGGTAAAAAAACAGTTTTAGTAGGCACAAGAACAATCCAAAGAGTCACATCTTTAAGAAATTATGAATATACACATACCTTAATTTGAGGAACAGTAAATCTCAGGCCAGGACGATCTGAGAGGCCTGTCAAGTCATGGTCCATGTACTCGAACACCAAGTAGACACCACCATTGTACTTGTTATTGTCTGATTAAGAGGGAAATGAAGTTCATAGGCACGACATATTACACATCCTAATGCAATCGCTCAAAAAATAACCAGAGAGATATTTTACCTGAACTCTCCTTAGTTGCAGCTAGTTGGTTATTTCCATCTGAAGAAAATTCAAAATTTTCAAAAGTACGAGTTAAACTACCATAAACAAAATACATCAAATCATTAGATACTGTTTAACTAGGTAAATTATGTTAAGCCAAAGATAATATACCTTGAGAAATCACCACCTCCTTTAATTTTACAATGTTTTCATGATGCAACCTAGTCAAAACTTTGATCTCCCTAATAGCACTAATAGGAAACTGCATTAAAAATAACATTGGAATTAGAAACAAAAAATGACTCGTACATGCCCAAAATTAGTCTTTCTGAAAACAAGTGTTAGTAAATATAGATCATCCTCCCTACATTTTAACTTACAAAACAGTGAAAGTGCTCATTACAGGAAATAGTATAAATAGATGAGAATATACCCCCTCCTTTTCATTTTCTGTTTTTATTCTCTTCAAAGCAACAATTTCCCCAGTCATGACTTCTTTGCCCATGTATACCTGTCTGCCAATCAAATCAAATGCAAATAAGATAGCTCCTCTCTATTCCACATTGTTGTCTTTACAACTCCAAGTAATTGACAGGTTAGCTGAAAATGCAGTATTACAGTACCAAAGGTCAATCATAGCCTTCTGCAGTTGAGAACAGGCCAGTTACTTGCAAGTTGCAAATTCTCAACATATGAAAAGCTTATTCCTGCCACTTGGAAGCGGAGGCTTTGCAATGCTCATGAAATACAAGAGACGTTATGGACACTCAAACACTACCTACACCTCTTGGCCAATTCAAACTAAAATATTTTGTATCAAGAAATGATGGAGGTGAGAAACAAATAATACACTAAAAGAAACAAGGATAAGAAGATCTAACAACCACTAAACTTTAAGCTCTGGGATTTGGAAATTAATAATGCCTGAGCACATATTTCAAGTATCTTTAGTCTCAAAGGAGTGTTTAATCTGGAAAGTAATCTCCTTGATCCCAGAAAAGAAAGCGATCATTTTGTTGATAAGGAAGTTAAAATAAAAGAGAGGATCTTAATACTTTTGCTTATGGATATGTCAACAGCTTGAGCAAGAATAAGATATAATGTTTGGACTAAAATTCACCACAAAATCTTAGTTATACTTGTTACTCTATTTGGATTCGAAAAGATAGGATTGTAAATGAGATATTAAAGATAATCACTCTTTTCACCCCTTGATGATCTAATTCCTTCATACTCATCTCTCCTTGTCAGTGATGAGAAATCAGAATTCTTAGAGCTAAAAGACTTCCATAATTTGAAGAATGCAGATTTCTACTTCCTCTGTTTTTTTTTTTTTATATTGCACCATTTTCCTTTTTGGGAAGTTGCATATTAATTGCACCATTTCATTATGTGGTATGTATTTTTTTCACTTTTTAGTTGTGTTCACACGCAAAATTCCCTACTTACCCTTGGTCACATGTTATAACAACCTTTATTACCCCCGTCTCCACCTTTTCTATCTCTCATTTGTTTTTTTCACATGGGCACTTTTGACATACTCCATCTTTTACACTTTTTCTTAAATCCCGTGCCCAACCCAAATGGTGCAACTTAAAAAAAAAAAAAAAAAACGGAGGAAGTATATTATAATTCCCTGCTCCTTACTTTTCAGATTGTCATATCTATAGAGCTTAAAGCACGCTAACAAAAGTAACAAGTCTGTAAAGAAAAAAGAAATCATACAAAGAAAACAGACTCGAAGCCTCGAGACAAGCCAATAAAAGGGATGCTGTGGGTGTTTGCATGCATTTTCTCTTCACTCCGATTACATTGTTAATGATACTTCAAATCACCCTTCCATTGAAAGCTAAAAAAAATATACATTGCTCCTCTCATTCATTGGCATGCAAGAACAAACTTAGAATAAAGAAACCTGTCTAAACTGGACACTTGGACAGATGGAGGCCTATTGAGAATCTCAGTGTTAAATGACATGTTGGAACCTGGAAGACAATGGCCATGCTAGTAGGGGTATAGGGCCTTCAGAACACTCTAAAAATAACATTATCCTTCTATGCACCTGTTCTGATTCACCTTCTGCTGGCCCACTGTAACTACAGGTGAGCACTAAAAAATGCTGCATTAGTCTTGAAGTTTATTTCAAACCCTTTTGCCATAACACACTTGTCGTCATTGTTCCTGTTTTTTATGTTATAGCTAGTGTTGTTACACTTCAACCTACAAGTCGATCACCATTACAGTATCCATTTTCCATCATGATATAAAACAGAAGACTATTTTTAATCAACCATTACATTAATGTTCCATAGCCAGTTAAATAGAATACAAGCTAATCAGTGCTTAAATTGTCCACTTTAGCAGTGATCTGCACTATCCCAGTCTCACTTGAGTAATCCTTCAGTCAATGTTTTTACCAACAGAATCTCAGGATCTTAATTACACCACAATCTGATACATATACCATTATACCCAACCTGAATTCTATTCCCTTAAATTTCTTCCCTTTCTTTCCAAGGTCGATTTTATCACTTTATAGGGTTTTTTTTTTTACTTCGACACAAACATGCATCAGACTAGATTACGCAAGGACAAATCAGCCAAAAAAAAAAAAAGATCTAACTTCAACAACATTATCTTATATATATACCAAATTTGACAATGCACAACATGAAAGTTTACCATTCAGGCATTCACACCCTTTTCTCATATTATTTTTGGCTCAATTGTTTAAAATTAACAGCAAAATCAAAACTTAAAAGAATGACAACTTCATCACCTCCCCCCCCCACCCAAACACACACACACACACACAAACCCAATAGCCAGCCAAGCAAAACTTGAAAAAATGACAATGAAGTGAGTTTCTTAACTCTCTTCCTCATTACTATACTGATTTTTTTATCTTTAAGAAATGAATTCTTGTTCTCACTTATAATTCTTTCAATAACTTATTCACCAAGACATTCAAACACCCAAATTCATATCACAAGACCTCAAATGATGCAGAATTGCAGAAACAAAACTAAACAATCTTTATAAAACAAATCATCAAAAACCCAATTCCACAAAAGATCTAAAATTTGATTCAAGAACATACCCAGAACCCCAAATCAATCAAAATTCATATAAAACATAAAATCAAAGAGGATATCCAGTAAATAAACAATGAAAATGGAGACAAAACAAAGAAGAGGAAATTGAAGTTACCCATAAGTTCCTTCACCAATTTGCTCCAACTTTTGGAAGCGATCAAGAGTGCGAGAAGATCCCCGCAATGGCGGAAGTTCATCGAGATTTAACTGTCCAAGTTGTGCAACAGTCATCTCTCAATTGTATTGTTTGCTCTAATTTCTCAGGTTTTTCAGAATTTTTTCACTACTTTGTCTACACTATATTTCTTTAACCCGTAACTCCTGCTGTTATAAAATAGGGATGTCTACGCTTTATGTTAGGGGGGAAAAGAAAAAGGTAAAAGAAAGGGGTCATCTTGAAACCCACGAATATTTCTTGACTAACTTTGCGGTTGAATGGATCGATCATACGATCCAATCTCATGAATCTTTTTTTTTTTCGGTGACACGCATTAATGGCATTGTAAGCTTAATTCATCTACTCCGTATCTTAATTATTAAGTACTTTATACTCGGTTAATATAGGCCTTTGCGAAAGAAGAACACGCAAAAATCGAGTAATGGTCTAATAAGAATTGCACATGTGAAAAGTTCTAAACTGATAGGACACATTTTCTTTGTCTTAAAAGAAAATAATTACTTGTAGTATTTGAATTATGTATCATGGTTAGATGTAATTGAAGGAGAAACGGACCAAATAAGTAAAGTATCTACATAAATTATCTAAGGACTTAAACTCAACCTTGTTATTAGATTAGAACTAGTATAACTACAAATTTAACTAATTTTCACTCCTTTGATATCTTTTTACTAGTCTACCAAATTGAATATTAGATTCCTTATATGAATATTTTTAGAATGTATCAACTTGTCAAAATTGTTAATAATATGAAATTAAAGTCATCAATGGTCGAGTAGTATTTGCTTTTCAATCACTTAAATTTAGAACTTGATTCAATTTAGGCCTTTTCTAAATTCTGATTAGGTTCAATTACATCATTACATGACTTGCTATTGACAATTTTGGCACTATCATATACTTTCATCTTTCATGCACCGCGCAACACTCTCCCCAAACTCGTCTAAAAAACAAGTTTTCTCTCATCACAAGTTATAAGTCTTGTCGATCATCACCTTAACAACAACTTCCTATTAACATAAAACTATAATTATGAATTAGCATAAAATCATCACATCGAAGGTACATCAAACCGTTCCGGATAACGTCTAAATTACGAGAAAATATCCAAGCCGCTAACTCGGTACTCAAAACGCAGCTCCGCGGTCTTTCATTTCTTTTTCCTAGAGGTGATCATTGGGCGAGCCGGGTTGAAGCTAAAAAAGTATGCCCAATTCTCGGGCCGGGCCAAGATTCGTGCCAAATTTTTTGTGCCCAAACCCGCCCAAAATGGTCGAACCGGGCAAAAAAAAATTAACTAAATATGCATAAAAACGCATTCCCAAACCCGCTGAAAAAAAATTTCGGGCCGGGCGAACTTTGATGACCTCTCCTTTTTCCCCTAAAAAAAAATCTTCTTTCTTTGCCTTCTTCCGCGGTGGTCACTGCATCATTTTGTTTGAATTCCATCATCTTCTCACTTCTTCCCCAAATCAAACGCCTTAAAATTTCAAAACTCTTTCTTCATTTTCGCTGATTATTACTAGGGTTTCTTATGGCTCAGACGAATCATCTGGAATTCGGCAATCAATTAGGTGAGATATCTTTCATCTCTTTTTCTCTCTTTAGCTTTTCACCCGAATCAATTAATGTAATTGTGGTTTTATTTTAATTGCAATTTTGCATTGTATAATGACGTAGAATTGTATTATATATGTCGTTTTCTGTAAATTTCTAGGAGTGATTTCTTAATTAGTTGATTGCTTGTATGATGCATGACTTTCTTAAGAGATGCAATATTTTCATTTGATTTTATTAAAAAGGGTTGCATGTGTAAATTGGCAATGAGTATTAATTTTGGAATCGATGACAAATCATGCATTGATCAATTTTTGATTGAAGTGATCAATATTTCCACTCTTATATTATTAGTATAAGATTGTTTATATCATTATCCTGTTATTATTAGTTATCTTGCTTAATGGTTACCTTTTTTTTGCATTAATAGATAGTTTATTCTTTGCTATCTTGTATTCAAGAGAAACAATCAAGATTGATAACGAGGCCGGAGTTGTTGTGTCTTTGATTTTGAGTGAATTTCAGAATTCATTCTTAAAATCTCAAGGAAATTTTTTGAGATTCTTATTGCAAACACTATGGGAAAATGGGTAATTATATTTAATTTCATAGATATGACTTCGAATTATGAAACAAAACACCAATCTATCGACAAGTCCAAGTGACCAAGTCTAACTTCAATAATTTAGCACCAAGCAAGAGCTTAGTTGAAGTAAAAAACTAAGGATCAATAATGACAATAACAAACCAAAGAAGGTTTCATAAAGATTTTTTATTTTATTTTTTATTTATTTATTTTTTTAAAAAAAAAATTTGGTTAATTTGTCACTAGTTATCGTAGAAGCAACTCGTATACTTGCAACTTCTTTTGTAGTGGAAGACATTTAAGGTATAGGAGAGAGATTGCTTAAAAAGGATACTCATAGGAGGTTATACCGTTATAGTATCCTCTCAAGAACCGAAAGCAGTGGGTGTAGCATAATTCATGAGCATATATTACAGAACTTGTATCCAAAAATAAATGTCATTTTTGTAAAAGGGCTAATATCTAGATTGCTCAGTTTTTAGTTGTTGAAGAGAAGGTGATGTTCGCATCATGAAATGTGGTGAAAAGTGTGCTTAGCAAAGGGAAAGCCCCTTTTGACTTTAAAGGGGGCTTTCTGTAACAACTAGATGTTACAGAATTTGCATAGGTGGCTTCCTTTTTTTCAACAGGAAAAGTGTTGTTCCTTGAGTTTTGTAAGAAACAAAGAAAGATAATTGCAGTATTTTTCGTCTTTATTTTTTTGAAGAAGAAAAGGATTAAAGTGTGACATATTAAATTTCTTTAGTTCAATTTTCTGTTGCCCATCTCTTCCGCCCATTGTTCCTTTGTATGCAGTGAATTTGTGGGTGTGGGTGCTTGCATGTTCATTCTCTTGCTAAAGGTGATTTCTTTAGTTTAATTTGCTGTTGGCCTGTTGCCTACCCCTTCTGGCCATTGTTTCTTTGTATGCAGTGAATTTGTGGGTGTGTACAGGCCCATGGTTCTGGCATGTGAACTCTTGAACCAACTCCTTTGCTTTTATCTTAGCCATTGTTTTGAATATTTTAGCGCTGACATTGTGTTGAAGTGTGTAGATTCTCCAATTCCTCTTATTCTCATGGTCTGATTGATCGTACCTGGTCTGTATGTTAACTTGTACTTTTTGTGGAATGCAGACATTGAACAAATTCTCTTTGATGCTCAACATCGGTGGCTGCGGACACCGGAAATTTGCGAGATTCTTCAGAATTATAAGAGATTTAATATTGCACCAGAACCTCCCAATTTGCCTCCAAGTATGACTGTTTGCTCTCATGTCCTTGTCTTATTTTTATTTGTGGTTCAGTATCTAATGAAACTTTTACATGTCATGGTAGAAGTCTATTGTTTCTGTAGCTTGCACTATCCATGATCAGAGTAAATTAAAACATCTGAGGTTTGAATTTTATGCTGTTATGTGCCCAACTGCCCCTGTATATTATGTACTTATGTTTGATTTCAAAACTTCTGTTTGTGCTGATTAAACTACAATTTTTTTTTTCTCCCTTTACCAGCTAATGTCCTAGCACTTTAATTTGCAATCAATTCTACATTAATGTGTTTCATGTGTCTGTATATTTTCATCTTTGTCATGACTACACTTCTTTGAATCTCTCTATCAAGGATATATCTGATTCTGCTGTTATAGTTTTTTTCTTCTCTTCTCTTTGTGCATTCTTAATCCACTCATTGCTTATTGATTTTAGTTGTATAATTTTGTTATTATCGTATTATCATCTAATATACTTTTCTTAGATTGAATTGCTTTTCAACTGGTGCATCAATTTTGAATTTTTATTTAGGAATGTCATTGACTCATTGCTGATACGCAATTTCTTTACAGGTGGTGCACTCTTTTTGTTTGACAAAAAAGTGCTAAGATACTTTAGGAAAGATGGTCATAGTTGGAGAAAGAAAAAAGACGGAAAGACGGTTAAAGAGGCTCACGAGAGGCTGAAGGCAAGAGGCAGATGACTAGTTACTTTTAGGTCATTCGACTCTGTGTGTTAACTTATTATGTTTCATTTTGATATTATTTTCTAAGTATGAATTTGGAGGTTGGGGGGCTAGGTTGTAGGAGCACTTTTTATTTGGCAAATTTTATGGAGTAATGGACAAACTTGTCTTCTTGATATGCTGTCATCTTATCTGCCAGAAATTCCTTAAAATTCCTTTTTTTTTTTTTTCATGTTAAATCCCGCTCTGTGGTCATTATTAATGTTGATGTGTAGGCAGGGAGTATCGATGTGTTGCACTGCTACTATGCCCATGGAGAAGACAATGAAAATTTTCAGAGAAGAAGCTATTGGATGTTAAAAGAGTGAGTATAACAAGCTCTTGAATTATTGAATTGCTAGTCATATTTGATTTCTGGCTTGCACATATGGCCATCTGGGCATCCTCGCTTTGATTTTTGTACTACCTTAATGTCCTTAACACATTTACACACTCAATAATATACATGCAAATACATAAAGGAGAAAAGTAGGAGGGTTTGGTTTTTTTGTTTTCCTCCTTCCTATTCATCTATGTTCTTCAGGCTCTTTACATGCCATCGGGTTATGTTGGCCCTGATGAAGCATTTATTTTGCCTGTCAGCTTTTACATTTGCTAATATGTGCAGAATGCATTTTGTCTATCACAAATGGTAGTCATGCTTTAAACTCTCATTTTCCTCACTCTAAGAGCTGGTTTGGCTCAAATTCTAAAGAAGAAATTAAATGGTTTTAAGGTAGAAGAATGATTCTGAAACATTGCAATTATTAACCCTAAAAACTCTTTTCATCCCTTGCTTCTTCTCCTTTCTTCCCATCATCTTCTTCTTCCCATTGTCTTCACACTCTCTTCTCTCCTTCCCTTTCATTGTTTATCTCCTTGCACCCACGTTGTTCAGCCATAATGTTGGAAGTTTTTCAGACAAGGGAATGGTGGTAGTTGTTCAGCCATAATGTGGTGGTAGTGGTGGGGTTGTGGCAGTGCTAGCAGGTTAGTCTTTTTTGAGAGTGGATGATTACAATTTGCAATATTATTACCTGATGGAAATCGAAACAGTAGGACTCCTGAGTTCCAGCTTGTTGACTAGGCAACGAGATTCTCATGCTGAGTCATTCGTAGACTTAAAATTATGTCAGGGATTCGCGGTCTCTTTGTCTTTAATGTGTGCTGCATTTAATACATTGGGTGCCGTGTTTGATGCATCTCAGTTTTCTTAACCTTCTTTTTTCTGCAGTGAGCTCTCGCACATTGTACTTGTTCACTATAGGGATGTGAAGGTTAGCCCCCAAACTTTGTTGTTATATTCGCAAGTCACTACAATAATGCTTGCATGATGCCACCATGTCAGATGTTAAATACAAGTTGAATAGATATGGATTGCACTTTTGTAAATACTCTCTATTCGAAGATACCAAAAAACACCATAATTCTTACAAAAATGAAAATCAAATAAAAGGGCTAATAAATGTGTGCAGTCACCGAGAATTTTCCTATTTCACTTAACTTTTGTATTAATGCTCCATGTAAATCTTAAATCTGGGTATCATGTTTGAAAAAGGTGTAATTTAGTGGTAGGGCTATTTGAGAGAGGTAATAGTTTCATACTTGCAACAAGTCAACAACTCTTTATTTAATTTAGAGTTTTTAAATGATAATCTGATCTTTTGTTATGTAAATAAGAGTTTCTAGTATAAATGTGTTTTGCAATGAATGTGTTATTCCTTTAAAGTTGTATTACTTGGTAGTAAAACTTTTAACATATGCAAGTTTTTGGCGTTACCATATATATTTGTTGAAGAGGGTAATTGGCTCTATATGAATGTGCATTTGGGGTTCTCTGTTCTCTATTTAAAGGAAAAATCAAAGGAAAAGCTGACATGAGAGGTTCAGTGTTTTCGCCTCTTGTTCAGTAAACCATATGCTTTTCCCAAATTTAAAAAGTTATCTTGCAAAAGGACTGCTAGATCCAGATCCACTGCATCTCGGGTGGTAGATAGATAATACGAGATTTAGTGTTTTCGCATCTTGTTCAGTAGCTGCTCTTTACTCTCTTCAAAACTCCTGTTTCTGGGTTCTGTTGTGGGAAGGAGAAGATTATTAATTAAGTCTTTTACAATCCATTGCTGACATCTGCAGTAAACCATAAGCATTTCTGTGTTGTCTGTCATTTATTAGGGCTACAGGACAACCTTTAACCGCTTTAAAGAGACTGAAAAGGATATTGCAAATACCCAAATTAAACAAATTGTATGCAATTCTGAGGCAGAAAGTACCTTAAATTCAGGCCTGCAGCAAAATTGTTGTCCAATGCTTTCTCAAAACACTGATAGCAGAACCCCAAACAGTGCTCAGGCATCAGATTATGAAGATGCTGAGTCAGGTATGCTTTCTGTCCATTACATGTTCTTTAAATCTTACACTCTGCCTAAAAAGCTTATATGAAAAATCAACTTCTGTAACATTGTCACTTACTGCTTAAATCACACTTCTTTTTTGTATTCCTCTGGTGGTGAGTATCAATCAATCAATCAAAGCCTTAATCCCATAAGCAGGGTCGGCTACATGAACCAAAAGTGATTATTCCGTGTAGTCATCGACAAAAATCTTCCTCCTCCATCCCTTACGATCCAATGCCTCATCCTCATGCAAATCCATAAACTTCATATCCTTCCTAATTCCTTCCAACCAAGTCATTTTCAGTCTCCTTCTCCCTCGTTTAACCCCTCCATGGTCCCACTCTTCCACTCTTTGTACCGGTGCACCCTCGGGTCTCTGTCTTACATGCCCAAACCAACGCAGTCGATTTTCCCTTAGTTTATCAGCAATGCCTGCCACACTCACTTTCTTGCGAATAACCTCATTTCTGATTCTATCTCTTAGAGTGTTCCCGCACATCCACCTTAGCATGTGCATTTCCGTGACCTCCATCTTTTTAATGTGCTTCTTCTTAGAAGCCCAACATTCTGGACCATAGAGCAACATTGGTCTAATGGCAGTCCTGTAGAATTTACCCTTTAACTCTGGGGGTGAGTATGTATAATAAAAAAATGTCCATTGACCTAATTTTGATATAAACTGACCAGTTTTGCAACACTTACTAGCAATTTCAAGATATCTCTCTTTGTTGGAGTCGCTGTCATTTAGTTTGATAAAAGAGACCCTGCTTGTTCATTTTCTTTCTGGAACTGCCTTGTTTGTGGTTTCTTATTGCTCAAATAGTTTCTCATTTTCTTTTGTCTGTATTTAACAAATTATAGCCAAGCCATTAAGGATATACATCATCTGAGCTGTGGCATTTGCACTGATTAACAGGGAATCAAGCAAAGTCAACCACTGTTTCTTCTCTGGAGATTGATGTAGATAGACCAGTACAAAAGCATCAGAATGAGCTATGGGGATGGGAGGATGTTTTGGAAAATCACAATGTCAGAGTGCAATTTGCATCATTAGAATCCTCCATCTTAAATGTACAATCAGATTCTGTGCACACCAACTCTAAACAAGAAAATGTGATCACAAAACTTTTCTTGACAGATCCCTGTTGTAACACCCAGGCATCAAGGGATCTTGCTCAAGGCCCAGAAGAGTGGCAGGTGATACTTCTATATGGTTATGTTATGGTTTCTTCTTGCCTCAGTTTGGCTGTCCTTTAATTAATTAGCAGCAAATGTCTGTAGTGGTCCTTTTTTTGTAAAATTTATGGCCTTTCAAAATTTAGCGCAACAACTTTACTAGCTAATCTGTTACTGCAACCTTTTATTTTGTTACCTATACTTTTTTAAATGTATTGTATTGTTACCTTCCTGAGAGTTCTGACCATTTGACTCCCATACCTCTTCTTTAGCTTTATCATTATTATTTATCCCTTTCCTTTGGGTTTCCTCATGCTGTGCTGGGAATGGGGTGAGTTTGTTGGTTTTATGTTAAACTTTGTAACCAAATAAATTACAATTAGGTGGCCAAGTGGACAGCCATGCATATGGGCGATATGTCTAAATGAGTATAAGATGATTAACAGCAAACATTATAAATGAAAAAATTCAGGGATCTCAAGCATTCCCTCAAGTGAGATAAAATCCTTTATTTATAATCAAATAGCTACCTTTAATGTTGACAGAAACCTCCTTGTAAGTATTTGCATTTTAAGAAACCACCTTGTATAAGTTAGAATAATTTTCTTTACTTTATATATCTAAGGATATGAAGGGTGGTTTATTAAGAATCTCCCTATATCAAGGTGTTTTTGTAATAAAATAAATAATTTATGTTTCCATCTCTGTATTACACAGTAGTGTATCCAAGCCCTCCCCAAATCTCACTGGCTATTTTTCTTGCGATTATCAAATAGGATGGAGAAGCTTCCACCATTAGCTGGTGCCTTCTCTATAGTTTATTATTCTCTTTAGGTCCAATTTAAAAGTAAGCAAAAAGTTTTATTATGGCATGACGTCCCCCCATTTTCTCTCCTGCAGTGTTGTTATAATTAAGGTATTTTATATGTTTTCAGTGCTTTTGGGTAGCTATCAAAGATGCAATGCACCTGTACTCAGCTTATGCACTGAAACACAATTATGCCGAAGCTACATGACTACCTTGTAATTGATACCATGTGTATGGATGAACAGGCTATGCATGCCATGGATTATCAAACTGAGCCTTCTGTTGCAGCATGCAAAGAAGATCAAGTAGATGTAGAGAGCAATCTGACTGGTGTGAAAAATTCTAGCCACTTTTCTGCTGCAAGAACTTTATTAGATAGACCTGTTAAAGATGAAACTCTAAAGAAGAGTGACAGCTTCAGCCAGTGGATGTGCAAAGAACTTGAAGATGTGGAACCAGTCAAACCATCATCTGGTGCATACTGGGATGCTGATGACAAGAGAAGTGATTGTCTGAATCTCCCACCTCAAGCTGAGTTCGACTCTTACACTGTTGGTCCCTCACTTTCACAGGACCAGCATTTTAGGATTATTGATTTTGCACCAAATTGGGGATATGCTGGCTCTGAAACTAAGGTATAGTAGCTTGAAACCTTTTATATATGCCATGATATTCGTAAGACACTTTGGTTTGTATCAGTTGATTGTTAATATCTTTCTGAAAAATTCAATAATAATTTTCATCTTGTATAGGTTTTAATTACTGGGAAATTTATGAAGACTCGACCAGATGCAGAAAATTGTCAGTGGTCATGTATGTTTGGTGAAGTGGAAGTACCAGCTGAGGTTATAGCTGATGGTGCCCTACGTTGCCATGCACCCCCTCATTGTGTGGGTAGAGTTCCATTTTATGTAACATGCTCTAATAGATTAGCATGTAGTGAAGTGAGAGAGTTTGAATACCAGGATAAGATTGTGCATGGTCTTGATGCAACCTTTTTTATTCAAATAAAATTTTGCAAATTACTCTCATTGGGTTCCAGCTATCGCCAGAATATTGTGCCTTGCAATGGGGATGGAAACTCAGATTTGGATCATGAAATCACGTCATTGCTGAAGGGAAATGACAATGAATGGTTCCATATACTGGAACTTTCTTCCAAGGAGGAGTTTTCTCTGGGTGAAGTGAAGGATAGGCTTGCTGAAAAGCTTATAAAAGAGAGGTTGTGTGAGTGGCTTCTATGTAAGAGAACTGAAGGTGGAAAAGGTCCCCGTGTTTTGGATGAGAATGGCCAGGGTGTGCTACATTTTGCAGCTGCTCTTGGATATGACTGGGCCATCTCCCTAACTGTAGCTGCTGGTGTAAGTATCAACTTCCGTGATGTGCGTGGGTGGACTGCTCTGCATTGGGCAGCATATTATGGCAGGTAACAGTGATTACATCTTTCTTCTTTATATTTTGAGTGTATGTTTTATAATCTCTGTAGTAAGCATTGTATTATTCTTTCTTTTGTTATCTTCTTTAGGATTATAGTTCTATATCATTAGTGATGGCTTTAACTTGGGATTGAGAAAATTCTTCAATTGTCAGGTATGATAGCCAAACTAGTTGAATTCGCAGGGTTTAGAAGGAAATTGGGTCCTTGTATTTTTAAAATTGAGATTAGTAGTCCTTCTCAATAACTGTGGTAGCGAAGAGTTTCCTTTTTTTTTTTTCTTTTTTTTTAGCAAGGTTGCTTGCTTACAATATCTCACCACCATTCCTACCCCCCTACCAAAGAATAGGAAACAAAATAATCTCAATCAAGATCCACAAACATAGAAGATTGCACTTTATTAATACTATTATGTGATTCTCTTACAGCTGTCATCCCTCTCCCCACCCCTTCCCCTCCTCCCCTTTGAATTTTGAAAGCTTATGTGATCACTCTGTATTGGCTTGCTAATGGAGAATAATTTTATCTCTTTCACTGTTCATTTTTATTTGAATTTTGGGTCAAGGGAGCGTACAGTTGTTTATCTCATCTCTCTGGGTGCATCCGCTGGGGCGTTAACGGATCCTTCCCCAACATATCCAATGGGCAGAACACCTGCTGACTTGGCCTCGGAAAATGGTCATAAAGGGATTTCTGGATTTCTGGCAGAATCAGCCTTGAGTGCCCATCTTGAATGTCTGACATTGAAGGATAAATTCAAACAGGACAGTACAGTAGTAGAGGTACTTGGAATGACCTCTGTATTAACTGCGACGGAACGGACTGCTACCCCGATCAGCAAGGGAGTCAATCTTGATGGACTTTCATTGAAGGACACTTTAGCAGCTGTTTGCAATGCCTCCCAAGCTGCTGCGCGAATTCATCAAGTCTTTAGATCACATTCTTTCAAGAGGAATCAGAGGAAGGAGTTTGGTAATGATAAAAAGGAAACCCCAGATGAATATGCTCTCTCAGTAATTACCTTAAACTCCCCCAAGCGTGGTCAACATGATGAGCCGGTGCATGCTGCTGCTATCAGAATACAGAATAAGTTCCGCAGTTGGAAAGGCAGAAGAGAGTTCATTACACTCAGGCAAAAGATTGTTAAAATCCAGGTGAGTGTTGTCTTTATTAATACTTGGCTTTGTAGTGTTCTGCCTAAAGTTCTCCTCAATAATTTATGCCAGTCCTGAATTAATTTTTATATTTCTATGGAAACAGGCCCATGTTAGAGGACACCAGGTAAGAAAACACTACAAAGCATTTGTATGGTCGGTTGGTATTGTGGAAAAGGTAATCCTTCGTTGGAGAAGAAAAAAAAGTGGGTTACGAGGGTTTAAATCTGAGTCATTGCCTGTGACGAAGCAACAGTCTGAGGGCAAATCTTCCGAGGATGACTACGATTTCCTCAAGGAAGGTAGGAAACAAGCTGAGGAAAGACTGCAGAAAGCTTTATCCAGGGTAAAGTCAATGGTTCGTTATCCAGAGGCAAGGGACCAATACCGCAGGCTGCTTACCACTGTCACAGAGATCAAAGAGATGAAGGTACGTAGGCACGTAGCTAGAGCATGCAAGTGTATAACCCGCCATCACTCAAGTTTTTGTGCTAAAAAAATACAGTTGGAAATTTATTTGGTATTTTTTTTCATTTTTTTTGCAGGATGGATATAGTAATGCTATTGATGGGGCATATGCTGCAACCTCAATGGGTGATGACCTGGTTGATCTTGATAGATTGCTGAATGATGGCACCACACCTTAGGAAATAGCAAGAGACATATCTAACTTAGTCGACTAAGTTGCCCCAATAATTGTATATCTGTTCACTATTAGAGTAGGATTATGTATATTGTTTAAGTACATATTAGTAAGATGTTTCCAACAATTTTTTACTTTAATTTTTTTTCAAGTTTGACCTTCAAAAGAGAAATGATACAATTATTTAGTAACAGAACGTTCCAAAGTAGGCATACCGTGTGGCACCATTTTACTTGGATTGAGAGGGTTTATTACATTACTTAATTATTTATTGCAAGATTTGCAACACCACAAAGTATCGTTTGAGCAACACACTTAATACGAAGTACTATATGAATATTGACTAATTATTATTTTTTGCATCCTTTACCCTATAAAGTTTAAGAACACCATTGAGATTAAGGGTAATGATTTTTTTGTTCCGAGGCTATAGTTACTAATGTCTAATCTATATTATTCAGTATAATAAGCATTGTCCTACAATATATGCCTTGGCAACATTAAATAGTATTTGAAAAACTCATTACTCTTATATTTTGAGATTTTTTGTCAGATGTCTTAAAAACTATGAAATGCAACGTTTCTTTTTTTGGAGACGGCTCCAATTCACCCTTACCCTGGCACAACCCAGCCAACAGCAAAAGGTCTATATCCAATGATTGTTGTTCAAATCAGCAATAAACTTGTAAAAAGCTTGAAAAATTACCATTAACTTTAGCTACATCTAGTAGCATCAGAATTTATATGCAAAGTATCTGACAAACCTATTCTTATACTCCGTATTCTTGAGCAAACAAAAGATAGTTAGATTGCTATGGAAACGTTGGCAAAAGGTCTCATACACCTTATCGTCCAAACAATTAGGGCAAACAAAAATTGTGGAAGAATTTCCCACCATCGATATACACTGCTATTTTCTTTTCACTCGACAGAGGGTCTTCAATGTTCCAACGTCAACCTGTACAAGCCCAGTAAAAGCCAACCACCTAAGCAGTATACATTTCCACAACCTAACCAATGACACCCTAATCCCAATGGTAGAAGAGTAGTAGTAGAAACAAAGGATTTGAAAAAATATCAAAAAATTGTAAACAAAAATGTTCTATTAAATGGGTAATTAAGCCTAGCTAGTGTTACTTTGACCAAGGGACTCGTAAAACAAAATGTACCCATGGTCTGTGTTACTAGAGTACTCCTGTGCTGACCCAAAGAATGTCTGGACAGCAGATTCATCAATCATTTCCACATTCTCATCGTCGAAGAATAACCAGTGATTATGACTTTTGACGAGGCTAACATAGTGTCCATGATTAGGGCCACTACCCACATGGACAATAACAGCAAACAAGGAGTATTCTCTATCTGAATCTTCCACAGTATCGCTCAGTTTTAGCTCAAGAGGGAATACCACACGGTAGGATAGTTTCTTGTACCGACTCAACTGTTCAATGTACTTGAACCTCTTCAAATGGATAACTAGGATGTGGGGTGGCCTTTTAATCTTCATCCTCTTTTGCGCTTCCTGCAAACTGCCCCATTATTTATCAAGGATTAGCTTCTAATAAAACAAATAAGAAGCTCAAAGGCACCAATTAAAATACAAAATTTCTTCATTACACAGTTCATAGAGGAAACACCATTTTAATGCACATCAAACTTCAAAGAGGAATAAAATGTGAACCCGTATTTAAATATAAATTTCAGGGTTAAATGATTGTTATTTCACATATTCGTACCTCTAACACTTCTATTTTGAAGGTGCTTTCTAAGATTCTTAATGTCAGAAGCTCCACTATTTTTTTTAATTTGATTCAATCTAATTTCCTTTAGCAACAATGTCTTCAATAATTCCATCATGAATTCTAGTTTGATATTCAGCACCAACAAAAAAAACCCCTCCCTCCCACTCCCTAACAAAAGAACAGCACTTAACCTCTAGCAAATCATAATTGATAATTGTCTTCATTCAATCTTTTGTATTCTCCTGAGAAGGTAAGCAAATGGAAGGGGGAACTATTCCAAAAGGCAAAAGCTACACTGAAGGAAAATCATACTAAATCATAAGAATTTTGAGCCAGACAAATTGGTGAGTGAGAAAAGAGGGAAAAAATGAAAGAAGAAAAAGAAGTCTCAATATCCTTTAGAAGCTGAGACCATCAGCATATAGGTTGCAAGTAAACCTGTTATTGGGCAGGTCGGAACAGGTCTGGGCAAAAGAGGTCACGTTTTATTGTGCCAAAGTAGATCAGTGGTTGATTATGGGTGGGCCACTAAACGAGCAACGACAAAAATGGACAGAGACAAAGTATATGTGAATATGAAACGATAAATGTAATATTTTTTTTTTTACGTCATCTATTTCCTATTTATTAAATTGAGCTGACATTTTGGCCATGTATTATTGACTCTGTCCAATAAAAAAAATAAAAAAAAATAAAAATTATAGACCCAAACCTTATACCCATTGGGCTACCCTATCTAATAACCAGGTCCAATTGCAATCAGAGAATATTCCCATCACTGGAGCAATAATTCAGACATTGCTCAAGAGAAGAAAAGATTTTAGCCTGTTATGATGGTTTATAGTCGCATAGTCAAAAGGGGTCTCAGCCACATGCACAAGGATGGAATAGACCTTTCCAAAAACAGATGCATATCTGAAATTATGTTATCACATCCTTCAACAGTTTTCCAAATACAAGATCTGAAAGTCAATTCAGTCACTTCATTAAAAAAATCAAAGGCAAACATATTCAAATGAAATCCAACTAATACTTGAAAGTGGCACTCAGGAAAAAAAGCAACAAGACGACAAATAATTACCTGCAACATTTGTCACAAAAAAATTTGTCCTCGGCATTCAAAGTTTCGGTCGAACTAAAATTTTTTAGACAGCTTGTAATTGAACTATTCTGCTCAATATCAAGGCTCAGGTCAAAAAAGGTTTCATCCCTTGCTGTGACAGTCTCACATCGTAAGCATCTTGTCTCGTTCGTAAGAATTCCCTGATTCAATAGGTCAGAGACGACTTTTCAGGTATATATCAAAGCTACCTTTAGGGGAAGAGGATGTATAGCAACGAAAGAAGGAAAGAAAAGCAGAAAAAAAAACAGAGTTTTGAAAGCCGTATGGAATAACTTAGAAATAATTAATGCCTATAGTTGAATGTAGTTGGTGTAATTTGCAAGTAATCTTGCAGAGACGTTTCCTCAATCTCTTTGGATATACTTTCTTATTTAATCATAAAGCTTTTATTTAAAAATGGAAAAAAAAAAACCCTAAAACCTTACTCAAAGCATGATGTAATATTGTAATGTGCACTATCTATCATTCTATCAATGTACTAGAGAAATGTACCTGAAAATTTTTGTGTACCCAGGTAACTAAAGGTTCTCTCAGAGAGGCAGAGGCCTGAGCATTTTTTGGTCCATTTGCAACTTTTTCAGATGGTAAAGTTGCTTGGTCAATTTTTGTAGCCTGAGCATCTTTCCCAGCTTCTATCACAGCTTCTTTCTCAGCTTCTGTCTGAGCTTCCTTCTCCAGTATGTCAACGAGTTCATTTAGCAAAAAGTTCAAGAATTCATGGGCATCCTATACAGATAAACAAATATCAAATGAGGGAAATTCTTTTTCATATATTACTATAGCAACAAATGAGTAGAAAGTTTATCTAGAGACACTAAAGCAAGAAAAAGGATCTCAATGACAACTGATTGTACATAGAAATGTGTGAGATTATATTAAACAGTAGATAGATTCCAAACACACTTCTACACCAAGCATTCAGCTAATTAATTGTATCTCACTCCCAATACCATCTTTCAGCTAACTCATTCAACAATCAGCATGTAATACGAGACAAATAATGATTCTGGAGCATGAAGTAATTACAGCACATATGAAAGGGAAAAAAAGGGGGGGGGGGGGGGGGGTACCTGATGCATGTAGCTGCGATAAAGCTCATTCCGCCTTTTCAACCTCTGGACAAAGCGCTTTGGAGCTATGACCCCTGTTTTCTTCTTTTGCGAACTTATCTATAATACAAAGAATTGCTGTTAACGGTTCTCAAAAGCTAAAATGAAAATCAAATACATGCACATAGCTAGCAATGGGAGGTGTTTTTTGTGTGAGAAACATGAAAGCTAGCAACTTCGACTCCTATAGAAAGACAACATCCATATGCCAGAGAATTATTATGGGCAAATTCATTAAACAGGCCAGCTTGCTTTCCAGAGAGTAAAATTAATTCTTGTATATTGTCACAACTGCCCATGGTTTGGTAAATGTTGTTGTTATACAGAAAGCAAGCGTAAGATAATAATTCAAGGAGAGCTTCATCAAAAAGTTGTGATATTAGTAGTAATGGAAAGAAGAAAAAAAAAATAATGGAAGCATATAGAAAAGGAAGTGTCATTCACTCATTTGTGAGCATTCAAAAGACTTAACTCCATTTTAGCTACAGGAAACAATCTTGAAACAAACAGAGAACATAAAACAGAAGTGTACTACAACAAAAGAAATGATGTTGTTTATAGAAAACATCCCCATCCCCGGACAAATAAGGAAGCAAAAGAGATATGTATAGTGTTTACCTGAGAAAAGAGGTCAGCCAAGCATGTCAGGCAATTCTCCTCTGCATCAACAGTTTTGCTGCTATTTGCGTAGTATTCTAACAACTGTTCTCGAAATGGAACACAAAAATAAAGCGCCTGCAAATGCCGGATAAAAAACATAAATAAACTGGCAATCATTCTAAAGCATCCCGAACCAGAGCTCAAACTAATATAGTACTTAAATCCCAAGCTAAGATCCGAAATTGTCCAATCATTAGCCTTTAACTGATTCATACGGGGCGTGTTGATTCAGTCGAAACCATCAACACTAACAAAATTTCTGCCATGGCAATTTGAATTCTAAACAGTAGGCCTTGGCATAAAGTACTAAGTAAACTAGCATAAACAAACATATTTTCCATTATCCAAGAAAACAAGGGCTGAAAGACCAAGAAGATATTTAAAAAGGGTGATTCTATCAACATCACACAAAGTGCTGGAAAAATGAACTTAACAGTCTTCATTATTCAGACAGGTACTTTCCTCTTTAAGTATACAGATTCATTGATACTGTCCCCTGACAAAAAAGGGCATATTTAATAAAGGACCCCTCAACAGAACAATAAAACAATACAAAAAACGGTATTGATTTCACCAAAATTCTATCAGGGTCACAAGACTGTTTATATGTATATGTACACTCTAGAGTCTCTCAGAATTGTAGTCTTACAGTTTGTTTAACTAGCAAAGTGGAAGAGAAAGGGAAGGGGGAGGAATGGAAGGGGAGGGAGAAGGTAAGGTTACATTTTCCCTCCAAATCTTTCCAACATTCCAACATTGGAAGGATTAGGATTTTTAAAGAGGGAAGGAAAATGAATCTTTCCATTACCCTTCCCTTCCCTCCTAACAAAAGGTATCCAAAGAATGGCAGATGAATCCCTTCTTTTCTCATCTCTTCCTTTCCCTCCAATTCTCTCAATCCAACCAATGTGTTAGAGATGTAACTGATAAGTGAGACAACTGATCATGGATAAGTTGATCTTCTCGTCTTTGTCATAAATGTAGCATATCATTGACATGTGAAACATGTGTGATCTTAGATGTCTTGACTTAGGCGTTAATGGCTACATATTAAATTCAGTTTTGTTCCAGCATTATAATATCAAACTGATATAGAATTACAATGTGCTTCAAATGTATGTAGTATGCACATCATCTAAAGATTTTCACTCGTTATTTTCCTACTTTTATGTGTTTTTTGTCTTGGACATGTGTGAAGTCATATTGTGATATAACACAACCTACCTATAACACCTAAGTGTTTTATATCCACCTAAGAGAACTCACTTACATCTTGAATTCTACTCCCTGCACCATATTCTCTACCGATAACAAGTAGAATTTAACTAAGTACCGAAGTCATTTAAATCTGTTTGAAATTAGTTGTAACATTGATAATGTAATAACCGTAGTTTATACTAGTTATGTGAGTATGTGACAACCATATTTGAACAGAGGTGGAATTGTGGAACTGTGGAAGTGGAAGTATATTTTGATTTCATAATTAATTTGACCAAATCACAATGAATCTGAGAAATTCAAATTGGCTGCTTACACAGGAGGTAACATCCCATATATTCAAAAACACTCATTAGCCCTAATCCACAATTAAGAAACAATAAAAGTCAATGAACCTAAATGTTGCATAGATCTTATCTTAGCATTAAAAACCTAATACAACCCAGCATTCTACCATCCCCTCTGTACCCTACCCTAAATCCTCGCTCATGTGCTTCTCAAACATCCTTCTTAATACCGGCGAATTCGATATTACAATCCTTTACAGCCTAAATTGAATCAACCTAACAACCTACCATCCTCAAACAAAATCCAATACGAAAGAAAATCAAATCATCCATAATCCCACAAAAATTGAGATACAATATAAGATACCCACATCCAAAATTCACAAACCCATATCAAATCTTCCATAATCCCACAAAAATTGAGATACAATACAAGATACCCACATCCAAAATTCACAAACCCATTACATAAAAACAGGAAATTTACATAATTTCAAATCAAGAAATTGAATTCAATAGATCAAAAATAAGAAAAGGAAAAAAAAAAAAAAAACCAAACCTGTAAAACACTGTTACAATAACAAGTGTTGCCAAAATTCTCGAGACCGAAATAACGCTCACCCTCAGGAAATTGTTCACCAAGAGCTTTCTCAAGCTTCGAACCCGCAGCACCCATCACATCACCTCTTCATTCAACAACAAACCTTTCTTTCTCTCTCCTCAATTCAGTGCCCTGTTTGCCTTTTCTGGGATTTTCCAGATGCCGGGAATTGGTTCAATTTTTGGAGGGGAATATGAAATTTTCTTCGAAACCCAAATCAAAAAACTGATTTTTTTTTGTTTTAGAAAAAAACAAGAATTGGTTGTTAGGTTTTTTTAAACGGAGAAGAATTTTTTAGAACTTTGATATGGGCGAATGACGATGAAAATACAATGAAGTTTGCAGATCTCATCCCGTTAATCTAAGTTTTTTTTTTTTTTTTTTTGTTCAGTTAGAGTCTTCCGATTACTCCGTATTGTTAAAAAGAAGTCCTATATTCCTATGGTCTATGGTTGTGCATAGGGATGTCAACGGGGTGGGGTGGGGCGGGGCGGGGCGGGGCATTCCCATCCCCATCCCCGCCTCACATTTTCATCCCCATCCCCATCCCCATTCCCATCGCGGGTTTAAAAATTATCCCCATCCCCGCCCCGGCGGGTCCTACTCCAAAACCTCCCCCGCCCCATCCCCGTCCCCGCTAATTCCCCGCCCCATTCCCGTCAATTTAGTATTAAAATCCTGCATATTATATAACTAAAAATTAATAGTACATAAAAGGAAAAAAAAAAACAGTAACTCCAAATTGTCCACAGTACAAATATTATAAATACTACAAGTTTACAAATATTCAAATACATAAGAAGAAATTCATTAGGCCTTGAATTATTCGGTGCAAAGTCCACTTGTTCCAGAATCGATATCACATGTTTCAAATCCTTCCTCTAATTCTCCCACTAATTTAGCATATTTATCATCCTTAAAATCTCCACAATCTGCAAATACAATGTTAATTAATTAAAATAAATAATATTATTAATTAAATAAAATGTTATATTAGCTATTTACCTTTAAAAGCAGCCCATATCCAATTTTGAGTACACATCAAAGCTTCGACAGCTTTCGGTAAAAGCCGACTACGATAAGGACTAAGAACTCGACCACTTGTGCTAAATGCGGACTCTGATGCAACAGTAGAAACAGGAATGCTCAATATATCTCGTGCTATTTGCTGAAGAATGGGATATGTGCCTCCATTTGTCTTCCACCAGTTAAGAATATCAAAATCTTGGACTAGAGGCACATTAGCAGCATCTAAATACTTATCCAATTCTGAAATTTCATGACTTGAGTCTTTATCTTGTTGCAAAAATTCTGCAAATTCTTGCATAAAGGTCTCCTCATTGGATTTGCTACTACTATCCAAATCAAAAGCTTGTTGGTTGCTACTACCTTGAGTTTTACCCATCTTAGACCCATACTCATCAACCAATCTTCGTAGAAGATCACTAATTCTACCAACCTCAATTTCAAAGTCATGCTCCTCAAAAATTTTTGCAAAATAAAAGCGAATAAGAGCCATTTTGTATCTAGGATCTAGTATTGTTGCCACTCCCATTAAACCATTCACACTAGCCCAATACTTGTTGTATTTTTGTAACATAATGTCGGCCATTTTCCTTACATAATCATGAGGAGATAAAAGCCAACCAGAAATAGCAATTCTCAAAGCACAAATTCTAGGAAAATAAAGATTGGCCGTAGGGTAATTTGTTCCTGAAAAATTAAGGGTAGTTATACTAAACACTTCCAAATGTTCACATATTTTCTCAACTTTTTCCCAATCTTCAGGAGTCGGTGGATTCTTATATAAATTATTACGAGCACTTAAAACAACAAACACTTCTTTATAACTAGTAGCAATAGAAAGCATTTCATAAGTAGAATTCCATCGGGTTTTGCAATCAAGTGCTAACTTTCTACTACACTCAGGAGCTATTTGCTTAGCCACTTGTTCAAACCTTTGTACTCTCTTATCAGAAGCAGTCCAAAACACAACACTATCCCTGATTCTTTGAACACCATTTGATACCACAACACTTAAACCATCTTGAACAATCAAATTTAATATGTGAGCACAACAACGCATATGAAAAAAATCACCTCGCAATAAAAGTGAGCCATATGGAAACACTCCTTTCAAATTTCCATCATTGCATCATTAGTTGAACAATTATCCACGGTTATAGAAGACAACCTAAGATCAAGATTCCATGATTGAATGCTTTCTTTCAAAGCATCAGCAAGAACCTCAGCAGTATGAGGGGCGGGGACATATAAAAACCTACCAAAACCAATGAAAATAACATATATTATTTGTCTATTCAATACTATTGTGGATATATGGGCTCATTATTATCATCTATCATCATAACTTATAATTCTTATAATTTTAAATTTCACACAAAAAACTATAGCAATACAAAGACAACCAAAAAAAAAAAAAAAAAATCATAAGTAACCAGAAAACGATACCTTATGATCCGACTTTGCAACTTCCATGTATTATCAATAAAATGTGAGGTGACCGCCATATAACCTTTTCTCTGGTTGTCAGCTGTCCACATGTCAGTAGTTAAGGCAATCTTACCCTTTGCTTTCCTCAACAAGGTTGCAACATTATCCTTCTCAAGCTCATATCTTTTCATAATATCTTTTCTAGTTGTGTTGCGAGACGACACTTTAAATCTTGCTATATTTTCTAAAACCAATATGCTCAACCATGCTAATTGGATACTCATGCAAAATAATCATCTCTGCCAAGTCTCTTCTTCCATCTTCTTGGTGGAATTCATAAGGAGCCAATGTCATCGTGTCATTCTTATCATTCAAGTTTTTTTTTGTACCAAACATTCTTGTTTGTCGAAGATCTTGACATACTCTCTTTGGACATATTTTTATATGATCTTTCAAATGAGTAGTTCCTGCTTTTGACCCACCAGCAAGTAGCTTAGAGCAATGGTTGCACTCAGCTTTTATCACATCACCAACTCTCTTTCTCTTAAAGTCAGACCACACTGCCGAAGTATGCCTACTAGTAATTGGTAGGAGAGAAGGATCGGAATTAGTCTCCAGAGGAATATCATCATCATCTAATGCAATTGGAGTATTACTAGCTGAAGTGGGAACACTAGCATTATTCTCATTTTTTGATGTCATTCTCCCCTATAAAAATTAAATAAAGACAATTAATGCACTAGACATATTGACTGCAGTATTGAACACATTTAATATCTCAGAAACAACAATAATAATAGCAATGCACAACAGCACAGCCGCACAGGGCACATGCAGTCAGGCAGATCATGCTTCTAGCACAGCTTCTATAATTGGTGAGCCCAAACATAAAAAAAAAAATAAATAAATTAAAAACCATTTGAAGTTTTGTTCACTACTATAAGCTTCTGCTGCACCTTAGTGTTAAAGAAGTGAGAATTATTGCAAATTGCATCAATATTTTATGTCCTATATTTTGCAATGAATTGCATGGTCATGAAACTATGAAAGTATGCATTTTCTGTCATACATATTTACAATTCAGAAAATGGTAGTCCCAAGTTACATATAATGCTGATGTATGATGCAAATTTGATTATGAAATAAATAATTTTATGGTTAAAAGACATCCAGGGAGTTGACAATTTTGTTAGATTATGAAATAAGTTTCCCCACATACTTGATACTCCCTAATCCCTATATTAATAATGTCACCCCAATAGAGATTCCTGGACCTGACAACTTTAGTTAATATAGGCTTTTGCCGACTAAATTAGGTTTATGAACAAATATGATTCATAACAAAAGAACTTCATCAAACGTTCATAGCCAAAAGGTAAAACCATAAACATTATGGGAAATCAATTACTAATTTTAAATTTTTATACAACAATATGAATAAAAATACACACACACATACTAGCAGTACAATTAATAGAAACAACATGCATTTACCTTTCGAGATGTATCAGAAAAACCTGTTTTAGGAGTAATTTCAATAGGGCTAAATGGCTAATGGCAGTGATCTGTGAAAAAAAAAGGGAAACAAAGTTAATACAATTGAATTCAAGTAGATCAAACAAAAACGTAAAAATTTATCAAGTAAATTGACGAGAAATATACCGGGTTGAAGACGAAGATCCGATTGCACACGAGGTTGAAGAAGAAGAATCGAAGAGAGGGGTGTGAGTGTGTGACCATGCGTGGAAGTAAATTGAGAGGAGAGAGTGAGAGGAATTCTGAGAAATTAGGGTTTTTGTTTTTGAGAATGAGGGATTGAGGCATTTGAGGGTGGGCACTGGCAGTGGGCTACTGGGCTGGGTAAGTCAGTACAATTAGCACAATTTTTTTTTTTTTTTTATGATTTTATCGCATTAATCACTTATCTTACGCATGTATGGGTCGGGTATAAAGCGGGTATGGGGTGAGGTGGGGCGGGGAGGGGCGGGTACGGGGTGGGTCAGGCGGGGCGGGGCGGGGCGGGTGTGGGGCGGGTCTAGGCGGGGCGGGTATTACATAAAAACCATCCCCGCCCCATCACCCATGGCGGGTATGGATTTTAGACCCATCCCCGCCCCGCGACCCGCCAAAGCTAGACCCATCCCCGCCCCATCGGGGCGGGGATGGGGCGGGTCTCCTATTAGACCCGCCCCACTGACATCCCTAGTTGTGCACTCAAGCAGTGAAGCATAAACATAAATAAATAAATATTTTTCCCTTAATTTTTTGAATGGTCCTCTAGAAACAAATTTTTTTGAGAAACTCTAGAAATAGAGTTGATAATAAAGAATTGGTTTATTTCATTTTCAATCCCCGTTGTCGAGTAGTATAGTTTAATTACTCCCTCTATTTTTAAATATTTGCTCTATTTTCTTATTTGAATTTTTTTTACAATATTTAATTCATTTCTTTCAACTAATAGACCCAACATAAACATATTTTATTAATTTCACTATCTCTCTCCTCCAATTCTCTCAACTACTTTTGTTTTTTACAATTTTTTATTCTTCCACCTACCCCACTACCTCTATATTTTATTACTTTATTCAATTTCTTCTAAAACTCCGCGTATGGAGAAATAGAGCAAGTAGTACCTCCGTTTCATATTATTTGTGACGATTAGACATTTTTCCTCTCTACTTTATGTCAAATCGTTGTAAATAATACGAATATGTAGTATTTACAAAACGGATGGAGTACATGAGAGTCTCATTTTATGTTAGGTTTCAACTTAAGTACGTATTTCACTTATATTAGGTACTTCATATATATATTTTTGCAAAAAAAAAAAAATGGAATTCCGTATAAACTAAAGCATAACTTATACTCCCTCCGTCCCACAATATAATTCCTGTTTTTCTATTTTAGAGATCCAAAATGTTGTTCCTCTTTCTATTTTTGGATAATATGTAAAGATTATTATACCCTCATTTTATTAACTTTATTCATCAAACTTTCTAATTTACCCTTAATTTATCCACTTGTATCGTACTTTTTTCCACTTTCTCTCTCTAACTTTTGTCTGTAATGGTACTTTTTACTTTTTTTTTTCTCCTTAAATTATTCACTTGTCTTGTACTTTTGTCTAGTTTTTTTTTTCCACTTTTAATGTATTTCTTCCACTTCTCCTTCCATTTCTTAAATATCGTGAAAAAAACACAATAAAACTATATTATGGGACAGAGGGATTACTTATTTTTTGAAACAAGAAGAGTGGGAATATTATTGCAAATTAAGATCTACCAAAGTAGTACTTTGGGGGAACAAATCCATATAAACTAGTTCATCATTATCCTTTGTGTCCCATCTAACAATTAAGTGAGGCACGGTATTTCCACCCCTTTTCACATGGGACCCCAAATATGAGTCAATAAACGAGACAAATTACAAATATCATCTTACGAAGTTCAAAAGATAAATGGGAGAACGACCTCTATCAGAGTTTGCAAGCGTCTTGAACACATTTCTTGCATCAACCTCCAGCAAAACTTTGCCTTTGTATCATTTATAAGTAATTGATAAAAAAAAAAAAAACATAATGGTGTAATCCAATGTTGATATTCTCCTGTTATGCATACTTGTGATAACAGTGTTACACTTGTAAGTTAAGGGCATTATCATTATATCAATGCAACACGAGAGCATCATTATTTCTATACCTGATCATAGTGAGCACGCCTCGATTTTGGGCGGATTTTGGGAGAATTTTTCCGGCCTGAAATTGTACCGGGTTCGACTCGATTTAAAAATCATTTTAGGCGGGCTAAGGAATGAGATTTTATGCAATTTCAATTGATTTTTTTAGGCCCGGCCCAAAAATGGCCCGAAAAGGCCACATAGGCCAACTAGTTTGGGCGGATTTGGACACATAATTTTCGACCCGAAGATTGGCTCCGCCTGAGGAATGGGCTGATTTTTTTCGGCCTTAGCCTGGCCCGCCTAATGATCGCCTCTAGTTATCCCATAGTTGAATTATTTTTTTTGATGTTAAGAGAGCCACAAGGGCGAGTGATGAGAATCGATTCCAAAAGCACCTGAAAGTGGGAGGGGAACTCCAACTACTTGAGCTATCCCTCACTCTCTCCCTTGTTGAATGTTTAGTAAAAGTAACAAATTAGGTTATTGTGCAATTAATTTGTTAAGCAATACCTCATTCATCATCTTTCCACAATTCCACTTATTGACATCTAAAGTTCTCCTCCATCTTAAAAAAAATCTAATAATATATAAAACTTCATATATTAAATTTATTTTTGTGATAAAAGTTAGACATACATAACTAATTTGCCATATAAAATTACATACTGCATATTTCAGGAGTATATTAGTATCGAAGAAAATCACCTATAATCGTTGTACAAGCTATATGGAATAACCCTCTCCCAATTAACCATTCAAAATCCATAAATTGATTTTTACTATTTTCCCTAACCTATAATGAGAGGATTAGAAATTTTCAAATTTACACGATACTTTTTATACTTCATAGCATCCATACCACTAATTACTAAAAGACATATTGTAACTTATTGATTGAAAACTAATATCAACACATTATGTATTTTACGAGTAATTTTTGGACAAAGAAAATATTTTACTCACCCCCTACAAATATGTGACTACGTGAGCAAAGGGATTGAAAAAAAAAAAAAAAAAAAAAGTTGGGGGATAAACAAAAACCTTATCTTTGAAATTCAGTACAAGAGGAAGATTTCCCAAAATTGAAAGCAGAGCAGAGCTAAGAAGCACCCCCAAAAATGTTGGCAAGCCACTCTCTCTCCTCAACCCCTTCATCTTCTGCTCTTACAATTCCCCCAAAATGCGCACTTCTTGCAAAATCTTCATTTCATGGCCTCCGTCTTCCCTCCATTAACCCATCTTCATCCCTCCGCCTCCGAGCACAGCCACCGCCGTCGTCTACGGTGGTTATGATGGCGAAGAGAGAGGAGGAATTGAAGGAGTTAAGGGCCAAATCCAATGAAGAACTCAATGAAGAGATTCTTCAGCTTAAAGGTGAACTCTTTATGCTCCGACTTCAACGGTCTGCTCGTGAGAATTTCAAGCCCAGTGATTTTGGTCGAATGCGCAAAAGGGTAACTTTATTACTCCATTGTGTATTGTTAATTTGGTTGTTTCTTTTTATTTTTGTGATTTGGGTTAATGGGTTGTTTTTAATTTGTGTTTAAGAATGATGGGAAATTTTGAAGGTTGTTGGGTTTGATTAAGTGATGGAATGGTGTTTTTATGAGTTGATTAGGTGAATGCTGATATGTTTTGTTTGATGCTTTCTTGTTGTTCTGTTTAATTATCACATTACTAGTTCAAATTATGCTATCAACTTGACTATTATTTCTAGAAGTACATAGAAAGTTTGATACTAACATTGTGGTAATATCATAATACTGTCTTGTCTTTTATTCAATGGTTTTAAAATTAACCTGAAGTCCTGGTCTTCTTGCCCAAGCGTTTTGGAATTAACTGTAATATGCGAATTCATATTTGGAATTGCGGTATTTGTTGGTTATTTGTGATGAAAATTGATAATATTCACATTCGAGACTTATACTGGTAACTGGTAAGCATAGGCTTAAGCACTTTTCTGAATCTGAAATCCTTGTTGTATTAGTTGTTTTATCTGTTATAGAATGGTTATCAGGAAAGGAAACTTTTGCACAATCATTCTTACAGAACATAGTAGTAAAGGTCTAAGGGCTAACCAAACAAGGCGAGTGGGCGTATTGAGGACTTTAAAGCTTGTTTGGGTAATGAAAAGGGAAGGAAAAGAAGGGGAGGGAGGGGAAGAGGAGAGAAGGGAAAGGGAGGGGATGGAAGAATAATGAGTTTTCCCTCCAAATCTCTTCAATGTTGGAGAGATCAAATTCTTACAATTTAATCCCTCCATTTCTCTTCCCTCGAATTCCCTTCATCCCTCATTTGTTATCCAAACAAAAGATACTCCATCCCTCCATTTCCCTTCCCTTCTTTTCCCTCCATTTCCTTCAATCCAATCACACTTTTAGTATTTGGTCACAATTTGAGACCTAGTCCTCCATTATTGGAGCCTTCACAGTTCACAACTTCACATATTAGTTAGTTACCCAGTCTCTGACTCTATTCTTGTATCTAGTTTTCCTAATATCGTCCTGAGTGATGATTTATTGAGTACATTGCTTTGCTGTTGTTGATATGAAGCATAACTTCTGCATTTAAAAATATATCTACTGGTAAATAGTTTGTTGAACTTATATTGAGCCCTGGCCTATATGTAATGTTAATTTAATCATTTCTACAACACTAGGTTGCACGCATGCTTACCGTGAAGAGGGAACGGGAGATAGAGCAAGGAGTGGGTAAGAGGTTGTCAAGGAAGCTTGACAAGGAGTGGAAGAGAAGCATCGTTGTGAGGCCACCTCCTTCACTGAAGAAGTTACAAGAGGAAAAGGTAGCTGCAGAGGCTGAAAAATCGTAATGAGCTTCCGACCTGTTAGTAATGTATCGATACAGAGGAATGTTTCTAGTTATTCATGGTAGGAGTTTGATTTCAGAATCTCAAATCAACTTTTTATTCTGTATGAGATGATTCATGTGTAAATTTTGGTTCCCCCCTTTCCTCTGTGTGGCTATTTTTGAAAATTCAAAATATGAATTTCTGAGTTCAAATTATGAATATCAAAGTCAACTGTAGCATCTGCATACTTTTAGTTCATGTATGAATATCAATATATGCATGCCATCACTACTGTGCCCCTTTGCACCATACAGTCAACACAATCATGCGCATGTCTTTGCAAATATGGATTTCTGAGTACAGCCATATGCTTTGCCAAAAGAACAAAAAAAAAAGAAAAGGGTATGACCGTATGATTGTAAGTTTATCATACACACTACTGTGATTGTTGCATGCTATGCTTCCCATTGGAGATTACTCTTGCTGTCTTGCAACTGAGTATAACATTTTGTTGCTGATGTTGTCCCTCTTATTTTTTGTACTGCCGTCAGAAGTAGTCCAAGTAGAGAGTTCACTCTATTTTTGTCGTTCCTTTGCCTAGACCATGTACACATAACATTAAGGATTTGTGTCAAGTTCGTTTATATAAAAGCATCTGGCTATCTGTCTCATAAAGAGGCTGTGTGACTGTATGTTGGGTGTGGCCCAAATTTTCTAGGCCCATTATTTTGATGGAGTATTTGTTCATGTTCTACAAGCTTCCGGATACAGTGTTAGGATTGGTGAGTGCACAACGAAAGAAATTAAAGATATAATACTCCATCAAAATAATTGGCCTAGAAAATTTGGGCAATCACGACTAGATATAATAGCCAAGATTTAGTCTTTAGAATTACGAACTTTAGTTGGGCAATCACGACTAGATCTCTAGCCTTTGTCCATGTTTACAAAAACAAATAAATAATATGGAGTATTATTAATATCTAGTACAATTGTTATTTATATTTGACATCAAATGCTACAATATTAACATTAATTAATCAAAGAAGCCCATATAAATCTAGCCTCCAAAAACATATACGGAGTACTATTTTTTGTCTATCTATATGCTAATATGAACTTGTTTACACAAGATGCAGCCTATGATATGCCCCACAAGATGCAGCCTAAGATATGCCCCACAAGTTGCTAAGAAGTTTGCATATTTCTACAAACACCACCAATTTCCCTATCACATCAAGGACACTCACACCAAATGTGGCTTATGCTGCTACACAAAATAGCCAAGAAAAGTAAACTAAAAGAAAGACATGAGATTGTTGACGTGGAAAACCTGAAGATGAGTAGAAACCGTGGGTAGAACTGAGTTTACCAATCACTAGATGAGAATTTCGTTAGTGAAATACCAGTATGACAAGAAAATGTAACGAAGTAGAAAAAATAGTGCTTGATAGGCTCTGTTCTTTATGTCCCTCACAATCTCCCTTGGACTCTTGGCAAATAAACATTGCTTCCTTATTCCCGACTAGTCCAGTTGTATGTTAGAGAGATTCCTAGGCTAAGAGAACAAAAATACCCTTCTATAAACCTTGAATTAGTAGGGGAGGAGGTTATCTTCAGAAGTGGCTGTTACCGAGGATGCCGTTGTGATCACACGTCATTACAATGTACCAACCAAATTTACCATAATAGTGACTTATAATAAGCGAATCATTCAAGGGGGGAGATTTCTCTAATTTCCAGAACTTAAAATTATGAGATTTGATAAACAAAATGAATATGCTAAATGTAGGACTGTAATGAGATTTTCTATTAATTGTGAAATTAATGTTATTTTGCAAAATCCAAAATAAAATTGTTTGAGCTAATGCACTAATTCTATTGGTCCAAAAAGAAAAAGTACGGAGTAGTTTGTACTACCCAATGTACTCTTCTCGTCTACTCGTATTTATATTGAGTTGTCACATTGTTCCAACCTCTCATAATTAAGGATATGACAAGATGTAAGATGTTATGGCTACAAGCCTACAAATTTTCCTTCACTCAACAATAATAAGCCACTTATAATTCAAGAAACGGGACATTATGTTCCATGCATCCAAAGAGTATGATATATATACGTGACTATTGATTTCGGATGATAGGGTACAACTTTACTACCAAATCTACTCAGGGACAGAGTATGGGAACATGGTTTCAAACTTGGCGAGTTATGATCATATAATTATATTCAGTACCTAATTATCTTTGTAAAAAATATCTTGCAACTACTTCATCAAATTATTGTCTTTCATGCTAGAGCATCCAATGTTAATACCTGTAAAACTATATTATTCGTCATAATTTTCAAATCTTAGTACCTACTTCCAAAGTCTCCTATGTAGATATTTGCATAATGTGCTGGTAGCCTGGTACTGATCATTTTTGACATAATGTAATGGTTTTTCTTCCTAATTTACTTATGTTTGTTACCAATATTGTGATGCAGATCCTCAGCAACCCAGTTATGGATGAAGATTACTTGGCTATCCAGGATTCAGGTTAGTCTATATTCTTACTTTTGGATGTTACCTTGATAAGTCTGCGATTAAAGGGCCGACTAATGTGCATATACTCATGTTTTACTAATTATTATCTTAGCTTTTCTTAGAAAAACAAGTGTTACTAATTACTAATTGTATTCAGTATATTGCATGTTTTTCATGGTTCATACTTTCATACAATTAGTTCATACTTTGATTTGCCTTTACTTTTTGTTTAACTTTACCAAATTAATTTGTGGATACTTCGTAAAACATTATACTTGTAATTGATTTTCGTATATATTTTACTTTTTATGTCAAAACATACTAAATTTTGATGTAGTGTCATGTTAGTGACATGTCATTGCCAAGGTGAAAAGTATACGTGACAGAGTTTATTTCATGAATGACAACACCTTTAAAATGTACGAAGTTAAATTTAAAGTCAAACAAGTTGTATAGTATGAATAATAATTGGAATAGAGTATTGATTGATCAAGTAACAAACTAACAATCAATTCAGTTGAAAGTAAAAATGACATTGTAGTTATTTTTCAAAGGGGAGAAAAAGGGAGCAAAAACATTTTAGCAAAATTCTCAATGATAATACAAATAGCTTTTTTTTTGCATGTTTTTTAGATTGGGCTAAAGAGGCTAGTTTGGCAACAAGAAAAAAACAATACTAAGCCATTGGGCCAAGGACAAAGTACCAAGACTTGCATCTTCAAATTTTTAGCCTACTCTAATGGCCTTTCTTTATTTCATGCTGTACATACCCCGTTGCCGTATTCCGTAGGGGATATGCAAATGAATTTTACAAATTGAATTCCAAGACCTTATTCTATTCATCTTAATTTTTACTTGTCTTAGAAAAATGAGTTTATATAAGTCTAGATAATTTCGATACAAGAAAAATAAGAACTACTTTACAAATAGAATAAATTTAAATAAGGTAAGTTAGATTTGGATAATCTTGTTTAAAAAAATGAGTGAAAAATCAGATGAATAAAAACGTCCTAATTCAATCAAGGACATTGCTTAAGGGCATTTAGCTTTGTCATTAGCTAGGTTCATAGCTCAGTGCTACAGGGCTTTGAAAGACAAGTAAATGCTTCAATTGGGCCCATAACAAAATTTTCCTACTCAATTTACCATAATTAAGGGTTTCAATAACGTGTCTGATAATCCTTCAACAAAAAGTTTAGGTAGTTTGTTTTTTTTTTTTTTTTTTTTTTTTTTTTTTGAAACCTAGTTAATCTGATCTTAATCATTGATTAAGTATTATATTTTTCAAGTATACTATAGACTTAAAATTAGGTTAAGATAAAAGAGAGCACTTTAAGCAATGTTATCATATTCAAATGTCTAGTTGAAGGGTAACATGCCTTCATAATATTTGCTCATTCTAGTCTTCCTTTTCTTTTACTCCTTAATTGTTTTTCAAGGAGAGTAACTAGATTCCTTATGCAATGCAAGTTATATGCAGTTGAAAACTTTTCCTCTTAATTATATTTTTATAAATTTAGTAATTTTGTCTAAATCAAATTTAAAATAATCAAACTTATAATTTTGGTCTAGGGGCAAATTTTATGTGACTTTATATTTCGTTCATATTCAAAAGCTTTGGGATAGGGTTTTTCTTGTAAGAATGAATTCCTAAAACACTCAGCCACAACAAAGCTATATCTTATTCTCAAAGAAAGATAACTGAATGCACGAACCAAGAGTGTATCTCATGTGGTCATCCATATAACCTATTCTCAAAGAAATAACCGAGTGTATGAACCAAGAGTGTGTCTCATGTGGTCATCCAAAAAGATTCCCCTCTCCTATTCTCTTTTATCTAATTTCCAAAATAATCAGTCACTTTTCCTAAAATTACAACAACCCGTCTTGTGTGTGACTAGCCACACCGTGTGGCCACTTATAAAAGTACCAAGTAACCCCTGTAATACTGATCGAGTAATCCCTTAGCTATAACAATTACAAAGTAATCCCTTTAACATTGACTAAGTAACCAATATTACACTAACAAATTAACCCCTATGATGGTTGGCCACACGGTCACATATAAAAATTTATTGTGAAATTACAATAAGTACCAATACAATATCCTCTGATTCCTCTCCATGTAAATCGCCATTTAAAAATTAGGCATTACTTGAGTTGAGTTGGTAATTTAATGGTATTAACAATATGAATATAATGACAACATGTTTGAATAAGATGTAACAATTTATCTCATCATTTGTCTCTTGTTTTTGTTGTTTACATGATGATTAACTGTTGTCAATCTCACAATATTTTACTGTCCCTTAGCCTTAGCTGTGTGCATTGATGTCACTCCTTATGGAAATTATAGTGGACCAATAAGATTTGTAGTAGTTAATGGCTTATAAGAATGACTATAATTGTTATAATTTTTTTCCTTAAGTACAAACTTAAAAAGACATTGCTTTAACTAATTAATCCTTGTACAATTTGTTATCCCTGTTTGTTGAACATAACCGTTGAGAAAATCGTGACAAACTCATATAATAATAAGATTATTAGTATTAACATTCTTCTTATTTACTAACTTAGGAAGAAGAGTCTTTTTGAAGATTAATAAGAATATCAATTTTTTTCAGCTAATTTTAATCGAGGAATAATAATAATCTACAATACCCAATTGGGAAAGATATCTTCTGACACGTAATTATAGTTAAATTAAAAGATTTTTATTTGGTTGACCTCCCGTACAACATATAATAATGGTTTTCGATGTTATTTAGGGTTGTTGAAGTGGAGCATTATTTAACTATTTATAGTTATAAAAGCTTGATATTGTTGTTTATGTTGTTAAATATAGATGTATTCATGTCTATATACTAATTTTACGTACTCACGTGTGTAGGATTATCTTCGTGCATTACGAAATTACTCTAATCTAATTTGTCATAGGTTATGCATGCTTTCGTAGATTTTCATTTTTAATAATGCTTACTCAACCAATTTGGCAGCACAAACAGTATTATACTATGTAAAATAAAGCATCTTCCTTGATAAACAATGTACTATACATACTTTATTCCATATCCGAGCTTCATATATTATCCCTATCTTCGGTGTCTGTCATACCTTTAAAGCATTTGTATATTCAAATATGATCGATCTTATGTTTTAGGGGACTTCAAACCTTCAGCATATGTGGAGACTTGCAACATTACAAGTTGTAACCACGAGGTACAATTGTGCCACGCACTCAGCCCGGTCATATACATTGCCTATTGTCAAGTCAATTAATTTAACACAAACGTGCCATGATGCCAACCTTGTACACCTATTTTTTTTTTCCCCGTATATATATATATATATATATTGTATTGCAAGCGTTGTATATATTCTCTAGCTTAGGATTTATGTAATAATATAACTTACTAATACAGGATCGAGTACTCGCTCGTATACTCTGTTAAGGGACCGTACTCACTATTATGAATGGATTGGAGGGAGTATAATATAACAAGTCAATCTTAATTTAATGAAAGATCGATCATAAATTAAAGAAGATACCACGACTAGGGTAATGTACGTGTACATGTACGTGTATGCATCAGATCAGTGCATGAAAATACATCAAAGTCTGAAATTGGATGTGTATATACGAAGTAGTATGTAGGTAGTGTATCAGGTAGAAACCCAAATGAACAAGCAAATCAGTTGTTAAGCTGACTCTAACAATAATCACTATATCTCATGGAATTAATTTTTATTTTCATGACATCATTCATGGATAAATATTTCATTTTAATTGAATGATTATTTTATAATAATTAATTAAAAAACGACTAGCAGCTTCTAATTGTTTAGATATGATATGAGAGTAGGTCCATCCGACAAGGAACCTTAGTTGAACAAGTAATCTCCGACTTAGTTCTTCCTTTGTCTCTCTCAGAATTTCTTCCTTGTCTTAATCTGGACACTTTGCTCACAATGTTCATTCATTATCCTTTTCTTTTCTTTTCTTTTTCTTTTTCTTTTTTTTTCTTTTTAAAAAAGAGAAGATTAATTTTCCTCTTTCATCACTCTTAAATTCTTAATTAAAGTGATGTATTAGTGTAGTAGTGCAGTACATACATAAAATACATGATAACATATATAGGAGCATGCACTGCACATATATGCACTACTTAATTAAGCATAGAAAAATATAGAAAAGGTCATTGATTATATTAGAGTGATGCATTTAATTAAATATACTACTCCTAACACCCAAAATTAATACGAGTACATTATTGTACGTGTTATTATAAGGTGCATTTTTTGTTGCTATGTTATGTTTTACCAACTTTATTACATTATCTCCGTTTCTTATTATTTGCAACATTTGTCTAAAATGAATGTTTCATATTATTTGCAATAAATGCACTTTTTTTTTTTTTTTTTTTTTTTTTTAAGTTATCATTTCTCTTTATCTGATCTCTTACGGAATACCCCATCATATTTGCATCGCTATTTTTCTCTCTCCATTTAACACCCACAAACAAATTCGTCTAAAAGTCTGTACAACCTTCTGAAGTTACAAATACGAGTAATAAGAAATAGAGATAGTATCCCATTTTGACGTGCTTGTACGATAAGTATTATTATCTATCGGTGAAAAAATACATAATAGTCATCCATATATAAAGCTGACATTTATATAATTTGGGAAGGTTAAAAAAATGTTGTACACTTGTACATACACAATACACTTATTTATATTATGTACATTTTTTGTACTTCCTATATGATATTTTTGCTTTATTAGCAAAAAATACAACATTAAATACTTCCATATAGTCGGCAATTAAAAGTGAGGAAATAGTATCTGACTAACTACTTCTGGTTGTCGTAAATCTTGTATGTGCCCACAACAAAGTAATTAATTGATTAAATTTTCAGAAAGAATCATGGGTGCTTTATATTTTCGCCCTTGGTTCTTCGACTTTCAGTGGCTAGCTTAGCTTATTGCCAGTGATGTGTTGCTAATATAAATACTTCTGTAACATACTCCGTATAATTTAAAAAGCAAATTATTATGTAGATGGGAATTATTATGAGATTTGATCGCTGGTTTTTAACTGTATATTATCCTCTCATGGCCTATTTGTTATCTAATACAGACTTATATATATAACAGTAATGAGAGGATAATGGAGTGGAGGGATGGTTTGTCCCTCCATCTCCCCCACGAGTGACCTGGGTTCGATCCTCACCCTAACCCTCCTGTGATGTTAGGGGCACCCTTTGTATCTTACCGTGTAAAATATATATATATATATATATAATGAGAATGAATTTTTCTTGCTTTGAAAAATATACATAATACGAGTAATGAATTAATGCCTTGGATATTAATTAAAGTTGAAATACAAATTTTACAGACACTTGTCTGTTTACTTTTAATTAGTTTGATTCTAGGACTTGTAATGTCATAATAACCTCATAAGTAAATCTACCCTACGTACGTATTAGATAATAGATATAGAGATGCCTGAATTTGGACTTTGAATCTCCCTTTATTTTACTTAATCACATAATAAGACTTTAAATCCAATTGTTTTATGCCAACGTCTAGGAGGACTAGGACGTACTTTAGACGAATTGATTTGCCCTTCAATTAATCAAATATGGAAACTTCAACTAATCGATGAGTATAATCTTCTCTTATACAAAGTATGAAATACATCAACGACTAAGTCGTCTATTGGTATGAGCCAATAAAATTCGAGATTGTTCGTTGGTACGAATGAAGTATTATTTTGATAGTAAGATGAATTCCAACAAATTTTGCACACCTTACTAAAATTAACATGTGTATGTAGTGTTAATAGAGTCAATGATGACTCAAGCTAGCTATTAGAGAATTGAGAAATCCTTGTTATATGCAAGCTAGCCATTATGGGTAAAGACTCAAAAAGACGCAATTTATTGATCGATTGATTAAATTAAACTTGCTTGTTTAGCAGGTTGATTAGGTACGGTTCATTCTGCTTACATTTTACTGGCTTAATTGTGAGAAATGTTTGAATTTTTTTTTTATTATTTTTTTTAAAAATTTTTTTTTTTGGGTAAGGAGAAGGCCCATCTTAGAAGGGGGAAATTTAAGGGAAATCGCTCCTAAAATGAGCTTGGTGAGATTTGACCGAGAAATATTTAAAGTTGGGTTGATAACAACTACGAGTATGCATAATATGCATCAGTGTATACATAAATACTAGGTTATGCATCAGTGTATACATAAATACTAGGTTAGAACTCGTGCGATGCACGGTTTATATAAAATCTATTTTATAATTTGTACATTTTTTTAAAAAATGGATAAATATAAATAAGAATTGTGCACCTTGGACAAAAATATCTGTACTTTTTAAATTTTAGATTTTTATCAAAATTATGATATAATACCTGTTCAACGTCACCTATTACATATTTCAATGTAGGAGTCTATTTATTAGTGTGCTACTTAAAATTATTTCATTTCTTAAGGATAAATTGATAGGTTGTAGTTGTAATGTAGAAGGTTCTAATATTCAAATTTCAAAATTATTAAAAATGATAGCTCCCAAAAAAAAAAAAATGACATCATCCTTGCATTGAGGCGGGAATTTTTTTATCATGAGAGTGACATGTAGACAATGATGACGTTAGCAACGTTTTGCTTTAGTAATAGTTAATAGATACATGTTCATAATATTCTAGCTAACTCATTTAGGGCTATTGTTAGGTTAACAATTGTTGGTAGAATGGTAAGTTATTCATGACCTTATGTCCTCATGCAGCTGGATTCAACTTCAAGGATTATGTTTAAAACATAACAAAATTAAATAGTTCAATCTACATATAAATTTGTGAACAAGCACAAATTAGCAGTAGATGAATAAAAAACGGTGCTCAATCAAAGAAAAATAAATCTTAGAAAAAAGTTAATAATTGACTTCCAATTAAATTGGATTTACGAATTCAAACGTGAAAACTCTTCTATTTGCGGATAGATTAAGTTCGGTTGTAGTAGCCTTGTCACGCTTGTGTAGTTGTGTTTGATATGAACGAACAATAAACATACCAGTAGTAAAGTAAAAAGATCTTCACAAATTTATGTTACTCCCTCCTCAGAAAATAGGGTACGATTACTATTTTAGGCAGTCAAATAGGCCACCACTTTGTATTTTGTAATTTAAATAAAAAGAGTTCGAAAAAGATTAGACATTGATTCATAGGTAGTAGATATATATATGACAGATATTTGAATGTGGTATTTCAACTCAATTATTTATAAAAATAACCTAAACTAGTTAAATGTAACGGCCTAAACCCTATTTTAATTTGAAGAATAAATGGTACCCTACTTTCCGTATTAGTGACAGAGAGAGTATTACATTTTTCCTCAACGCGTAGTTTCGAACTCCATAGATAGTGTAGCTATTCTTTTAATCATCTAGAAGAATACACCTTTTGTTTTGATTTGTATGTATAATATATACTAGCTATTTGGTTACATGCGGTACGGTAGGTTCTTGCATTGAAATTAAAATTTCTTGTTGAATAAGTTACTTGACCGTAATATAATATTGCTAGATTTTTGGAGATATGAAGTCTGATTAATCTCTTCTTCCATGCAGAGACAAAGGAGAAGATGACAAGGCCATTGACGAAACTATTGTTACGGTCTTCAGGTGAAAGAGCTACGTTGTATGTATCTATTTTACTATTATTACTTTGCTTTGCAGTTTGATAATATGGTAGAAATTTAGCAAGTTTGCTGCACCAACTTCTTGCTTACCACCTTCATTTTTCATGCTCAAATGTGTCACATCCAACTTCAAATATCTTTTCATGTATGCATGCTAATTTAATTTGTACCAAGTATAATGACGTGAATTATTAACTAATCTACATGATCACACTAGCTAGTTAATTCAATTTGGGATAAAGTTACGTTTATGTTAGGACTTTGCGTATAATCCTGCCTATGGAATCGACCAAATTAAAAATAGGTTGCCGTATGTAGTAGTAGACTGGTAGTAATGTTTAGAGACAGAAAGTCCTACGAAGTATATATGATTATAGATTTGTAGCTGAGGTGTATATGCATGTACCTTAGCACGCACATTGACATAATGGTCAGTTCTCAGTGATCAAGAGGTTTTCTCCTGGTTAACGTATCGTAGTGCAATGCAGAAATCTGTAATATTAATAACAAGGTAGTCGAACGTTGACTTCTTTAGTCAAATTATTCAAGGGATAATCAAAGGCTTATTAATGGCTGGCTTGAAAAGTTTAGGCAAGCAAGGTACTATTTAAACTAAAAATATCTATCTTTAATCATGTACAATTTAAAATATAATTGATAATACTCCACATGACTAGTTATGAGTTCATTTATATTCAAGGTTTTCTTATTCCAATGCATAAATAATAAATGAGACAAACAAAATGAACAAATATAACACACTTGCTTTATCACACCAAACCAATATAACTACATGTAGAAAACGCGTTAGAACGGTTTTGTGAGGCAAGTTATATACTAGTACTTCTATTCACCACTACACCAATATGCATATGCCTAATTGCTTATTTGAAACAGAATAAACCTATTGATTCTAGTAAAATATGTGCATTGAATTGTAAAAAAACACAAATGAGACAAACACAAGGAATTGAAATGATTGCATTATTAAACTTTTATTATTTATTTTTATTTTCTAAAGGATGAGTATTTTCATCAATTCTTGGTTCAATCACCACACGTGTACTTCTTTATTTTTATTTGAGCAGTACGTGTACTTTTAATTAAAACAATAAAATGATCAATTTTGGTTAAATACTAGCCAATAATTTAGCTTTGCCTTTATTAGGTGTAATACAACATAATAGGTGCAATAATTAATTTTGACGAACGAAAAAAAAAAGAGGGGGTGGGGGGGGGGGGGGGGAGAAATCTTCCTCTTTGACCATCAAACTTTAATTTATTAGCTAGCTGAAAATTACTCGGTATACTCGTATCTGAAACATCATATTCATAAGCAAGTTTCGTTTAATTCATTGGTACCCACCTGAATTTCTCTTTTGAAACCTTACCTAAGTTCTTGGGATGTAGCTTTTGGATTAAACGAAGATTTCCTAGTTTAATCCCACTAGTGTAAATGATTAGTTGCTTATAATATATATTTACAGATGATTAATTACACTGATTCATATCAAATGCGCCGCTTGTCAACTTTCTAGATAGCTTAGCTTAGGTAGCTTCTTAAACAATTTCTCCAATATTATTTCTTGATTTTAAAAGGGTTTTATTTATTTTTTTTTATTTTTTTTTGTTAAATTAGAAAATGTTAAATGTAGATACATACTAAACATTAACAACATCAAAAAGTATGCATGTGCAATTTTTGTTATAACATCTATTTCATTCGAAATTGGTCTTACTGACCCTCATTATGAAAATTTGTATAATTAACTGGTACATGTATTGATCGATATGTGAGTGATAAATATGTTTCTAGAATAAATATCATATAGAATATGCTGAATTGAAGAACATAAGGTCATCGTAGACAATCATGTCAAGATCATTGTGTATATGGTAATTTTCTTGTTTTCTTTGTTTTAGATAAGACAAAGTTTGATCTTAAGAGAATAATACTGTTTTAAAATTTGCGTACCTTTCCTTCAAAAAAAAAGTACGTTGAAGAACATGGGCCGGGTTAACTTATTGAAGAGCGCTATGGTCCATGCAATTAGTGACAAAGAAGACGCAAATTTCAATTGTTACGTGCATGCATGGAGGCGGATTTCCTTTTTATTTATGAGCCACGATTGGTCCACGATGAATGCTATATTTGTCATTCTATTTTTCCTATTTTATCCATCTCAAAATTAGAGAGTTATTCATATTACATTCATCTGTTTTTCCTTATAAGTAAACATGTTATTAATGTACCATTAAGGCATAAAAAATCTACATGTGAAAACATTCTTTTTAGACTGGATAAAACCGAAAGACTTTGCTTCCAAGGCTATTAGGTGGATTCTCAAAGGAGACGTACATGACTAAGGCTCCCTAAAAATGAATCGATCCTAAACCCATCACCAAACTCGGCTTTAATAGTCATAATTAACTAACTAAACTAACTGACCACAAATTTTAAACTTCGTTGACAATTGTTTTGACTAGTAATGTGAAATCTATACATGTCGATAAAGTACGGAGTATTTTGCAATTATTAGGCGACTAAAATTACCAGTATTAATGTTTAAAAACAAATTTCCAAAGATATTTTGTTTAGAACTATACATTTTGTACGGAGTAGTAAACAGTTTCAAATTATAGCTATTCTAGCTTTCATCATATGATGAAATTGTTAGCCATTTCAATAAGTTATTACTTGTTTCAATTTCAAAAGTAGCAGGTACATACATGAAAACCGTAGACTAAATACGAGTAATTAAAGTTCGAAAATAAGAACTAGGGTGGTGGCTAAGCTTTGATTATTTTAAAGAGGGTTATAATTGTAATTTTAACTAACAAAGAGAAGAGTAGTGCTGGTATAGACAAGCCAATAAGAAGGCCCCGCGTAGTGAGTTAAATGAGCAAATAAAAAAATAGAGAAACGAGTGAAAGGAGTGTCCAGTAGTTGTGTATATAAATAGTAATCCATAGTTGTTGGTAGGACTCCAAGGAGGCAGGCAGCCAAATAATTTTTGTAAAAACAAGCAAACAAATTAAATTATACACTGAGAAAAACAATAAGAAAGCTAATCGAATTACTAGTAATAATAAACATAATTATTACTAGCATTAATATCATGGGAAGATCACCCTGTTGTGATGAACTTGGTCTCAAGAAAGGTCCATGGACTCCTGAGGAAGATCAGAAGCTTGTGAATTACATCCAAAAACACGGCCACGGTAGTTGGAGAGCTCTTCCTAAACTCGCAGGTAACTAGCCAACCCTTGATATCATCGTGTTTGTGTTAAAATTAGGATAACTTTCTCTAGCTAACTAGGATCATGGAAGACGCACTATTTTCAAAGTGTGCAGGTAACAATATCCAAAAATGTGTTCATATTGTGAAGTTTGGTTTTGTTTCAGGTTTGAACAGATGTGGAAAAAGTTGTAGGTTAAGATGGACAAATTATCTAAGGCCGGATATCAAGAGAGGCAAATTCACACCCGAGGAAGAACAAACCATCCTAAACCTCCATGCTATCCTCGGTAACAAGTAAGCCTTTTAAAAACTGAATATTTCTGGATTTTCTTTTGAAGCAATTTTATGATCAAACTTTGAATGTATTTAAAGTGATGATCCTTAATTCAATTTTCTTATTTTCTGTTACATGCGTTACACTTGGCTCGTTCAAATTTGAATTTGATGATCCTTGATTTTATAATGTGGGTACTAAACATTTTTTTTTCACAGTGAAAATCTCCGTACTAACCTCCTATTTTCTAATAGCGTAATTAGCTTAAAATTACTAACTTCTTTCAAAATTTGGGATCAAATCTTATCTACATAATTATTGTCCTTGTGGCTCTCTCTACACCAAAAGAATATTTATAATTACTTTCCCTAATATTTAATTTCTCATGATTAGGTGGTCAGCAATTGCAAACCATCTACCAGGACGTACAGACAATGAAATCAAGAATTTTTGGAACACACACTTGAAGAAGAAGTTGATTCAAATGGGATTCGACCCGATGACTCACCGTCCTCGGACCGACATTTTCTCAAGCTTGCCTCACCTCATAGCCTTAGCAAACCTTAAGGAGCTAGTAGAGAACAACTCTTGGGAAGAACAAGCTGTAAGACTACAAACTGAGGTGGCTAAACTTCAGTACTTACAATACCTTTTTCAGCCACCTACTAATTATCCCATGCCTAACCTAGACATGGACACCCTTAACCTTTTAAACTCTCTACCTTCAGCATTTTCTTCAAAGGATAACAATAATAATTTTAACCATAACCTAAACACAAACCCGGTTTTGAATACCGCGAATTTGGATAGTCCAAACCCTTTTGATGCCATCCATGATCATTTGCCAAGTCTAAAAACCCTGGAAACACCAATTAACTTGATCAACAAAGACAACAATAATAATAATGGTATTAGTTTGGTTAATAATGATCAAGATCAAATTGTTTTTCATCGTCAGCCTTGTGAGTTTACTGTCTTAAGCAAAGGGGAGAATTCCCCGACTTCTCCTTGGCTTCCTTCTTCGCCTTCTCCACCTCCGGCAGCCACGACCACCACCTCGGCCTCACTTATAGATGGTTGCAATACTACTTCTGCTACTAGTTTCTGGCCTGATCATCTCCTCCTTGAAGACTCCTTGTTTAATGATATTCCTTAGTATAGTATATTATTAGTATTTAATAATTTTCATATAGCATATTTTGGATTATTTTCATATACTGAGTCCTGTGAAAAGTTAAAGGTCTGTACTATATTTGCACCCTTAGCTTATCCCTTTTACGGTGAATATTTTCTAGTACAAATATACCCCTTTGAACTTCATTGATCGTCATATTATGGTGATTATATGATATATAGATCAGATAGCACATACTGTTGGTATGAATTATGGATTACTAATTAACTAAAGTATAAATGATTTGTTTATACAGAGATTAATCAATATATACCTCTTTTTATTAATAAATCAATATAACTGATTATTAAGATTACCTTCGTTTTTTTTTTAATCATTTTTTAACATGATATGTAATTACAGTATGTATACTAGGGTTTGGGTGTATGACTGAGTTGCTTTGGACCCACCTAGCTCGTGTATACACAGATGTCTATGCAAATACATCCATGAATCATTCACCTCCCTTTGCCCTAGAGAGATTAATTGCAACTAAAAGTACGGCTGCAATACACCATAGATTTAATTAAAAGGCGGAAGTACAGTGTTACCACCTCGGCCAACTGTTGATTCTATATATATCTCAAATTACCTTCACATTGTGTAGTATACTTAGTACATAATACGAATGACCAATTTTAATCATTTTAATTACGAAGTATACTTAGCTTTAGGTCATATTTTACATAATGATGTGGTCGGAGTGGCTATGCCCCGCTTCGTTTCACCTTAGTTTTCTTTATTGTTTATTTAAAAAAAAAAATATTTTAAATTTCTGTTTGTCAAAAAAAAAATTATATATAAATTGTTGGGATACCATTCACACTAGTAATATCTTTAGGTGCAAATTTGATCACTTAATTAGTGATTTGGTAGCAAACCACTTTTTACTTTATCTTAATAAAAGTTATTAGTCTTCCAGTCCAGCTATATGCCGAGATCGAGTAGTCTACATCATATCACACAGTTTTGAGGTGTTAATTAATACGAGTATCACTTATAAAAATGGAAATATGTGGTAGACTAAAAAAAGTTCAATATAGGTGAGAAGACATGAAACTTCAAGCTCGGGCAACATGTATCATGTATGAGCAAACAAATATAGCACGGGTAAATAGTATACTCGTACTGTATTAAGTTACTATGTACAATAATTTCGTATAATCAGGTTTTCCACTGTTCAATAGCTACAAAGTTCATCTAATTGTACGGTAGAAAATCAACATGGTTAACTTTGCATTTTCATCAAGAATATGAATATTAGAAATTTTTTCCTCCACAATTAACTACTCTGTATCTTCTTTCCCGCAAACAAAATATCACCCAACACCATTGTTATACAAAATATATCATACTAAAGTCGAAATTCGAAATCAAACGTATTAATGGAAGAAAGGATTGAGAAAAATACTTTGAGGCTATTTTTAAAAGTAATTGATCAATTCAAATTTTATTTAAAGAAAAAAACTACAGTAAATTTATTTATTGTTAAAAAAAAAAAATTATTCAACTCAATGAATGGTTAAGATTTAATACCAAATTTTAAAGGTTGAGATTGAAAGATTACAGTGGCTATAAAATTACTGTACCCAATGTATGACAATATGTTAAATTAATATCTTGTGAATATGCGTTACGTTGTAGAGTCCACTATATATGATTTTAAAATTTTAACTCGTACGGACTAAATGATTTTGTATCAATTAAATTAAACCGCAATAATTTGCAACAATCAACAATTTTGGATTTTTTTAACTTTGACTTTTGTCACCTAAGCAAGTCAAATTAAATTAACTGCACCACCACTGAACAACTAGAATAATCACACTTATTATGAGTATTATGAAGTAGTTAAATACATTAAAGGAAAGCCCTATTTTGGATCAAAAAGCACTTTTAAATGCTCTTTAACGTGACCTTTTCTTTCTGTAATTCTCAGGTGTCAAGTCTATTATGTGACCTAGCGAATTTGCTAATAACTTCGTATAACAATATCATAATAATGGTAATTGTAAGTTGAGATACTGTAAAATAAAAAAATAAAGATTGAAATGTGGGCCGAATTTCTTAATGTATGTATAACGTTGTGACGTGTTAGAAACACTGTCTTAGAAGCAAAATTCGCCCCGACTATGGTGCAATCGGAGATGGCGTTGTCTCCCAAGATTTAACACAGCAATCTCCCTTAATGTGCACTCAAAAAGAGAGAATAGGAACTCACAATATTTAAACCAAGTATAAACACACATATCTAAACCAAGTAAAATTTACTTCTCCCACCAATGTGGGACAAAACCCCTTTTCTTCCAATATATAAATCAAGTAAAGCTTTCCTTATCCCACCAATATGGGACAAAGAGTTTTCCTCCAAAACAAATAAAAACTTCCTAAACATTATTTCCAACAGTAATATTTAAAGCTCAGTCGTCACATTTTAAAACTCGCTCGTAAAGAGTCACAAAAGGTGGAAACGTAGACATATATAGTACACTAGTATTTGATTCCGACCAGTAATATATGTTGAACAGTGATAACTATTTTTTCGCATTACTATTCATTGCATGGTAACCTTTAATTTATGAGTGTTGTTGAATAAAAATGTGACTTTTTACTTTATTTAATGGGGAAAAATAAGTCCTATATGATTCTTTTCTTGCCTGTAGGCAATGAATCTGATCTCCATTACTTATATTTTTTGTATTACTTCATTACACTTAATCCCCCCTCCTCCTCAATTTTATCCGTGTACTTGAGTTGATTTAATTATACATATATATGCAACCACAAATGTACCATCTACTTGTCTTTTCCCAATTGAGCATAAAATTATGTTTCTTTGGAATCTCATCCCCAAAAGTCCATTATTGATTTTGTGTTAAGTCAAGCTTAACCCAATGAATAGGATTAATACCTTGGCCACGCTCTGCACACTATCGTATTGTATTATTTAAGTCAATGGTAGCACTACAAGAAAACAGCTGAATTCCGACGGACTTTTCCCGTCGGAAACAGGGGAAATCCATCGGAAAACGGCCTTACGACGGAATTTCGTCGGAAACTGTCTCTCGGAACAGTCCTTGTCGGAAATTCGACGTTTTTCGAGGGAAATTCCGTCGAAAGCCACTTTTCCGACGGAATACATTCTGTCAAAGCTGGTTTTGACTTTAGCCGAAATTTCGTCGCAAAGTTCCGACGGCGGAGCTGAATGGATTCCGACGGAATATTCCGACGGAAATTTCCGTCGAAAACAGTATATTCCAACGGAAATTTCCGTCGGAAACAGTATATTCCGACGGAAATGTCCGTCGGAAAATTGAATAAAAATAAATAAATAAAAGCCACCCCCCACCAGCCCCCTACCACCAGCCCACACCACCAGCGCGCCCCCTACCACCGGCCCACACCACCTGCCCCCCTACCACCTTAACCCACCTCACCTGACCCACCCACCTCCCCACCACCACCTTAACCCACAACCAACCCAACCACCTGCCCCCATCGCCCTCCCCACCTCACCTCACCGAAACCCACAACCCCACCTACCAACGTACCCATCCACCACCACCCCACCTAAAACCGTACCCACCCAGTACCCCCACACACCCCACCAACTCACATCACCCACCGTAACCACCATACCTCCAACCCATTTTTCCAAATATTGAAAAAAAAAAACAGATCTATACAAACTAAAAAAAAAATATAGATCAAAATGAAAAAATTGGAATAAAAAAATCGTGTTATTAAAATTATTAAAAAAAACAAACAGAATACAGAATTATTACAAAAAATTATTAAAAAAACCAAAATTATTAAAAAAATACTAGATCTATGCAAATTAATAATTAAAAAAAAAACAAACACAATATAAATCGGAAACAACAAAAACGAATCTGGGCTTTAATCTGCAAACGAGCGAAGCTGGGATGAATTTGCAAACGAACGAAGCTCGATTTTGGCCGGTGTTGCTCGGTGTTTCTAGGTCCGGTATTACTAGGAGTTGCTCGGTGTTGCTGGGTCCGAATTTCCCTAGGTGTTGCTCGGTGGTGATGGCAAAGCGGGGCGGCTTCAAGCGGTGTTGTTCGTTGCTGGTGGGGGCGGCATCGAGCGGTGTTGTTCGTTGATGATGAGAGAGAAGAGAAAAGGAGGAGAGGGAGAAGGAAAAGAGAGAAGAGAGAGAAGAAGGAGAACAGATCAAAGAAGGAAGAGGGATTAAGAAATGAGGAGAGAGAGGAGGGAGGTGAGAGAGGAGGGAGAGGAGAAAGTGAAATGAAGGGGAAAAGGGGCAGGTTTTAGGGTTTTCACTTTTCAGTGAAATTTTGGCTTTTTTTTGTTTTTTGTAAGTTGTATTCTGACAAAATATTCCGTCGGAAATGACCTTTTCCGACGGAATATTCCGTCGGACATATATGGGTTTTCCGACGGAATGTCGGAATATTCCAACGGATTTTAGTTTCGTCGGAACATTTTATTCCGACGAAATATTCCGTCGGAAAACCCATATATTCCGACGGATTTATATTCCGTCGGAATTTTCCGACGGATTTCCTACGGAATAAATATTCGTCGGAATATATGAGATTTCCGACGGAAATTTGTGTCCGTCGGAAAAAGGCCTGTTTCTAGTAGTGTGGGGTCTAGATCTCATTACAATGGCTCAAGCAACAATTCCTTTGCTTAGGTTTGTTTGTGTAGCCTTGAAAACCTAATTTCGTCGTTATTTGCAATTCAACAACATGTTTAGCATACTTTTATTCTGGTTTTTAAAGTATGTACATTAATACGAAGTATTCATTTTAATTTTATTTTGCATGTACTCTGTAACAAGAAAAATTCAAGTTACTAAGCACATCTCTTTTGTCTATATGAAATCACAGTAATCTCTGGTTTATAATGATAGTATGTCATGCACCCGCAAGGCCTCAAATATAGTTGAACATAAAGTAGTTACCAACGTAATGTCGATCAAGGTACTATTAATGCATCACTAATAAGCTTGGTGACAGTGGCGGACCCAGGAATTTCCGACTGGTGAGTCACAATCGATAACCAAATATGTAAAAAAATTTTTTTTACCAAACAACCAAATAATAGTACTAAAAAATACAACCAAATATTCAAACAGTACAAAATACAACCAAATGTTCATATAATACTACAAAAGACAACTAAATAGTAATGCAAACTTATTACAATAGTTCTCGACGAGTTTTCATGTTTTGATATCGATTTATGATATCTTCCATGCTAACATTCGAAAACAAATCATTCTCTAAACAAGTAATCAAACAATCATTCAACATTTGATCTCCCATGCTATTTCGTAGTTTGTCTTTCACGTGCTTCATGCCAGAAAATACCCTTTCCACACTTGCCGTTGCGACAGGAAGAAGCAACACCAACTTCAAAAGTAAATAGACCCTATCATGAGTTTCAGACAATCCCGTTTCAACCAATTTGATTGAAAGCTCACTAAGACCCTTCAAATTCCAAAACCTTTCATCTCCTCTAACAAAACAAATGTAACTCTCAAGTGTATGACCAAAGATTATCAATTCTGAACTTGGAAATTCAGTAGGATAGAATTTCGCAAGCTTAATCAATTTTTCCTTGTCAAACTTAGAAAATCAATCCACAGGACTCAAACAAGACATACACACAAGTAGTTCTTTAGTTATTTCGGGAAATCGATTTTCAAGTTCTTGCAATTGAAGATCAATGACACCAAAAAAACTTCAACTCGAAAATGATGTAGATTAGACACTTGTGGGCCTTTACCTCTAAACAACCTCCTCCCGGGAACAACATATTTATCCTCCATATTTGGAACTGCAATGTTATAGTCACCAATAAAAGAAATGACCTTTTCCATATGAGAATCCCATCCTTCATCTCTCATTCTTTGCAAATTAGTCTTGGTTACATTAACCATGGCCATTGCATTCACAATGTCTTGATCGTGCTTTTGTAAGGCCACATTCAAGGTATTTTTTATCCCAAATATACTAACCATCAAGTGTGCCACAAACACAAAATCAAAGGACATCAGAAAATTTGTAAGTGTTTGAGCTCTATTAGAATCTATTGTATCTGATACTTTTGCAATATCCTCAAGAGAACCAAGGATTACAGGGTATAAATCAAGTACATTCAAGATTGTCTTGAAGTGAGATCCCCAACGAGTATCACAAGGTCTACCTAATCCACATTCTTGATTTAAACCTGAACCCGTTTCAAGTTCACCTAGAGACAAAGCTTCCACCACTCTTTGAGCTTGATTTTCACAAATAAACACTTTCCTTTTTGGTGAACCCCCCACAAAATTCAAGAGAGGTGCAAGTACATTAACAAATAACCAAGCACAATCTGAATTCTTTTTAGCAAGTGCAACTTGAGTCAATTGAAGTTGGTGAGCAAAGCAGTGGACAAAATAAGCTTCTTTACACTCATTCTCTATAAGAGTCCTAAGGCCATTAATGGAACCTTGCATATTACTTGCCCCATCATAACCCTAACCCCGTACTTGAGAGAAAGACAAAGAATGCTCCATTAATAAGGATTCAATAGCAGTTTTGAGAGTCAAAGAAGCAATGTTTACAACATGCACAATACCAAGTAAACGCTCACACACTTCTCCCTTTCTATTAACATATCTCAAACAAAGAGCCAATTTTTCCTTGTCAGAAACATCAGCAGACTCATCAGCAAGGATAGAAAACAAACCACCATCAATATCTTCAAGCATTGCTTTAGTTGTCTCTTTTGCACATGCATTTATGATATCTTTTTGGACTTTTGGAGAAGTAAGTTGACAATTACTAGGAGCATTTTTCAAAACAACTTTAGAAAATTCAGGATTACCTTTGAAAATAAGGGCTAAAAGTGAAAGAAAGTTACCTTTTCTTAAGGAACTTTCTTTTTCATCATGACCACGGAAAGGAAACCCTTGGAGTAAAAGCCATCGGATTGATTCAATTGAAGCTTCAAGTCGCTTCCTATATGCATTTGTACTCTCAGCGGTCTGTTTTGTCAAGGCTTGTGTGATGCTTGACTTTTGTTTCTTGAACAAATCCATAGCTAACACTGCATTATTATGTGCACTCAAGTGTTTACCCACATGATTTCTTATTAAATCCGATCGATTCCATGATTTGAAACCATCACTAACAAAAGCATCACCTCCAAATGCATTTTCATCCTTGAATCGATAACAAGGGAAACAATAGGCAGCATCCTTTTCCACACTATACTCAAGCCAAGTCCAAGTATCAAACCACTTAGCACAAAAGCGACGCTTTTTGCCAAAAATAGAAGTTTGAGGAAATATAAACACTTTGGGCTGACAAGGCTTTCTTTGAATGTAAATTCTTCTCACTAAATCTCTATCATATTTATGAAATTGACTCATCTTTCTCCTCTTTCCTGGATCTTGTGGAAGATTAGCAAATTCATGTTCACTTAATCTTTCACCAAAGATTGGGGCATTAGGAGAACATTGGCCTTGTTCATTTTGAGGGGAATTTTGAGTTGAATAATGAGATGGAGATGAATGTTGTTCACTTTCTTGAGGTGGAGATATAATTTGTTCATTTTGTGTTGGATGTGGAAGAGAAGTTGGAGTAGGATTCTTTTTAGCAAAGAAGCTAGCAATGTTTTGCATTTCGTTTGGAGTGCGTTTTCTCTTCATTCTAAAAATTGAATAAATAATCAACTAAATCAAACAATATTCCCAAGAAAAATTATTTACAAAGATCATCCAAATAGAAAATTGACAAGATTACAATACTAACTAATAATTAACAAGCTTAAAATTGACAAGACTAAAATTAACAAACTAATAATTGACAAGCTAATAATTGACAACATGTCAAGCTTAGCTCTCTAATAATTAACAAACTAATAATTGACAAGATTAAAATCTGTACAAGCATTAGGTTCAAATTTCAGTAAAAACCCAACAACATTAACAAAAGGTTCAAAGTTTACCAAACAAACAACAATAAAATCAACCAAAGTTTCAAACTTTTACCAAAAAACTAACAAAATCAACGAAATAAAGAGAAGAATGACATACCCAATCACTGTGTGGAGGCAGTGGAGCCGCCTGTGTGCAGCGGCAGCAGTGAGCGAAGATGAAGAAGAAGCGAAGAGCAGTGAGCAGCACTAGAGGTCTGGCCGTCTGGTCCGCCGGTCGTCTGGAGGTCTCATGGAGTCGGCTACCGGCGGGTATGCGAGATTTGGGTGAAGATGAAGAAGCAAAGAGCAGGGGCTAAGGCTTGAGAAGTTGAGGAAGTCGGGCACCAGGCTGAAGATTGAAGTTAGAAAATAATTTTATTTATTTATTTTTGTAAAAAAAAAAACTTAGAAATTTTTTTTGGGCCCTGGTGAGTCATTTGACTGGCCCAGTTCGCCACTGCTTGGTGATGTTCCTAGCCTCTGTTGTGAGACTCATTGCAGATTAAAAAGGAAAGAGGGGGTAGTACATACACATATCGATGTGGCCGTCGTGCCATAAATGTGTTCAAAAAGCACTTTTGAATTCGATGAGTGCCGAGAAGGAAGCATCGATCTGACTAGCTATTTTAATTCAAGCAGTAGGTGCAATTAGTCTTTTTCCTTATTTATTCTGACAAGAGATTGACTCCAAATACATTAGTTATGAAAAACAAGCACATATGACACTATATATCTCATTTCCAATTTTAGTATTTTTCTCCGAAAGAGAACAGTCAGAAAACTACATAATGATGTGCCATACTTGATCAATTAATCTACATACGAGTATAATTTATGAGTAAACTGCTCGTGGAGCAAGTGATTAAGTTGTTATGAATAATTATGTACTGCATATTTGAATGTACGTACGTCAAGCCTGCACTTATATAAAGGTTATTAGGCCTTAATATTTAGTCGGTAATTATGTTTAATGGGCTACTGTATTTTAGGGCCCTATAGTGTTAATACTAGCTTGTATATAATCTCTTCTATACTGATGAATGACTAAGGAAAATTAAATCCTTGACATGGTATCGGAGCTATCAAACACTAAAAACCCTAAACCTTGAACAATTTTTTTTCTCTACAATGGAGGATGGGAAACTTGACCCTTCTTCACCGGACTACTATAGTGTTAATACTAGCTTGTATATAATCTCTTCTATACTGATGAATGACTAAGGAAAATTAAATCCTTGACATGGTATCGGAGCTATCAAACACTAAAAACCCTAAACCTTGAACAATTTTTTTCTCTACAATGGAGGATGGGAAACTTGACCCTTCTTCACCGGACTACTATAGTGTTAATACTAGCTTGTATATAATCTCTTCTATACTGATGAATGACTAAGGAAAATTAAATCCTTGACATGGTATCGGAGCTATCAAACACTAAAAACCCTAAACCTTGAACAATTTTTTTTCTCTACAATGGAGAATGGGAAACTTGACCCTTCTTCACCGGACTACTTAGGTGCGGGAGATCAACCTGGAAGCACGATTACTCACGTAATCTTACCTTGCGTGTTCTAGGGCAATCACTTTGTCCTTGAAGTCTCGTCGAAAATTTGTGTTCATCAATGGCACCATTACTAAGCCAACCGAGAAGAAGAAACTCCTCGATTGGGAAACTATTAACTCCATGTTAGTTTCGTGGATTTTACGGTCTATGGATCCTAAGCTAGCTGCGTCCATTCCATACTTTGAAGAGGCAAAACGTCTTTGGGATTATTTGGAACAACGATTTTGTGTGTCCAATGGTCTTAGATTACAACAATTGTGAGCAAGAATCACTCATTGCAAGCAAACTAAAGGCATGTCAATTGAAGAATATTATACGAAATTAATGGGGTTGTTTGACGACCTAACGAGGCTCAAACCGCCTCATGGCTGTGAGTGCGGTCTTTGTACCTGTGATGTGGCGGGTAAATATGCGACGGACAGAGAAGGTACTTCATCATTTTCTGATTGGTGTCGATGATGATCTTTATGCTACGATTCGAACCAATTTGCTATCTCAACAGCCTATGGCTGACTTGAATCGTGCCTATCAAGCCTTTCTTCAAGAGGAGGAATCGCGTCGCACTGCTCACGGGAAAGCTACAATAGAAAAAACGAAGGAGACTGCTCACGTGTTTGTTCTATCTTCTGATCGTGGCAAAGGCAATTCGGGTCGTCGTGATAAAGTGATGCTTTATTGTTCGCACTACCATAAGAATGGTCATGACAACAATGGGTGCTTTGAACTCCATGGGTACCCTCCTTGGTGGTTGGAGAAGTACGGTAGGCCTGGAAACAATTTAATGGGGCAGCCAATAATGCTACCTCTTGTAACTCTGCTTCGGCTTCTTCTCAACCCTCTATTAAGGGTCGTGCCTCGGGGACACCAGGCCATGTTCGTGCAAATGTTTTTGGCATCAGCATTGGTGAGTCATCACCACTCACTGATTAGCGTGCTGCCCCTGTTCAAATATTATTGAATGCCATAAATTATCGGCAGCAAGACAAGATGATTGGTAAGCGTCTATCCTCGTCTTGGATCATCAATTTGGGGGCGTCTCATCATGTGACAGGGGATGAAACTTGCTTGGTGGACATCCAATCTGTTTTGTCATGTCCCGTGGGTCTTCCTAATGGTGATCAGGCCATTGCAACGAAGAAAGGCCATGTATTTCTAACCGATGATCTTATCCTTCAGCATGTTCTTTTTGTCCCACAATTATACTGCAATCTAATTTTGGTGTCAAAATTAATTGATGATTCTAATTGTTTTGTCCGGTTTACTAGTGATTTATGTGCTATTCAGGACCAATGTACGGAGAGCCTGATTGGAGCCGGTGAACAACAAGATGAACTCTATCACTTCCGGCGTATTCCTACAGTGTGTGCGATGCAAGTATCAGATGAGTCGCCGACTTTTAAGCTGTGGCATAGGAGGTTGGGGCACCCTTCGGACAAAGTCGTCAAGTTACTTCCTGTTGTTAGTAATAGCTCTCATAGGAAATCTTTAAATAAAGCATGTGTTGTTTGTACTCAAGCAAAATAATCTCGTGATAGTTTTCCTAATAGTGATAGTTGAGCTAGTAGAATTTTTGAATTAATACATTGTGATTTGTGGGGGTTGTATAAAACTCCTTCACCTTATGGTGCACACTATTTTCTTACTATAGTGGATGATTTCTCCATAGGTGTCTAGGTTTTTTTGTTGGGCTCTAAAACTGAAGTTTATTATGCGTTTTTCACTTTTTTTGCTATGATTGAACGTCTATTTGAGGTTTCTGTCAAAATAGTACGGAGTAATAATGGCACTGTTTGATGAACATGGAATTTTGTTTCAAACTTCATGCGTTGGGACACCTCAACAAAATGGTCGTGTTGAGCGAAAGCATCAACATATCTTAAATGTGGGGCGTGCCTTGATGTTTCAAGGCGAGGTGAATGTGTTCTTAGGGCGATTTATTTGATTTATCGTACTCCTTCTCGATTATTGAAAAATAAAACTCCATATGAGATATTATTTGGCAAGGAACCTAATTTTGATGAATTAAAAGTCTTCGGTTGTCTTTGTTTTGCTCATAATCATGGGCCAAGGGTGATAAGTTTGCTCCACGGAGTAGAAAGTGCGTGTTTGTGGGATATCCTCATGGGAAGAAAGGGTGGAAAGTTTATGATCTTGAACCGGTGATATTTTTGTTTCGCGTGATGTCATATTCCATGAACATGAGTTTCCATTTACTAATTTTAATACTATAGCCCAAGGGAATAATAATTCTCATGAGGACCCGAATGCAAGTGTGGGGGTGGATGCCGATTTTTTGAACGATTTGGAGGCTGTTTTGGAAATGGGTGAACCCACTACTAATCAGGCTAATACTTTGAATGAGGTTGTTGTGTTAGACTCCTTGGCAGGGGCTTCTGGTTGGGCTGGTTCTGTTCCAGTTGGCGGCAGTCAGCCTTCGGCAGGGGCTGATGCTCGGTAGGCTTCGAAACAGCAGCCGCAGCAGCAGCTTACTGCCCAGGTCGGTGGAAACCAAGTGAACGCTCGGGGTGGCAGCGCTGCTGTTTCAACCGAGCTTGGTTGTGGTCCTTGGGAAAAAAAAGGCATCGGGTTGGAACCGTAACTATGTTGCACACACTGTACAAACGAGTCCATCCCAATGTTCACCGTCTACTCCTTACTCTTTAGTTACCCCGTATCCTTGAGCACATTTTGTAAACTGTGATAAATTTTCATTGCCACACTGAAAATTTAAAGAATCTATGATAAATTGCAAGAATTGAGCCCCATAATTTTAAATTGTGATAAACTGTGATAAATTGCAGGAATTGACCCCCATAATTTTAAAGAAGCTATGACGGATGCGGGATGGAGAAGGGCGATGCAAAAAGTGATTTCTACTCTAGAGGACAATGAGACTTGGGTGATGATTGAGTTACCTCCGGGAAAGAAAGTTCTCGGGTACAAATGGGTGTATAAAATTAAGCACAACTTTGATGGCACAGTTAAGAGATAGAAAGCTTGTCTTGTCATTTTTGGTAATCATCAGGTCGAAGCAATTGACTACAAAGAGACATTTGCCCCCTTAGCAAAAATGGTGACGGTTCGTGCTTTCTTAGCCGTTGCTGTAGCGAAAATTTGGGAATTGCATCAGATGGATGTTTATAATGCATTTCTTCATGGCGACCTTGATGAAGAGGTATACATGAAACCTCCTCTGGTTTTTCATGGTACCAAGCCTGGTATGGTGTGTCATCTGCAGAAATCATTATATGGTTTGCGACAAGCTCCTCGGTGTTGGTTCATTAAGCTTGTCGGTTCTCTTAAGAGGTATGGTTTATGTCGGTCATACTTAGATTATTATTCACTATTTACCATGACATGGGAGGATATTCAGCTGATTATATTAGTGTATGTAGATGATTTAAACATTTTTGGTAATAATGCATCTTCGATCTCTGACTTCAAACGATATTTGAGTGAATGTTTTCACGTGAAGGATTTGGGAATTTTGAAATATTTTATTGGTATTGAAGTGGCTTGGAGTCCCGAGAGAATATTTTTAGTTCAACGAAAATACACTCTTGATATTATTGCGGAAGTAGGTTTATTAGGGGTTCGTCCGGCTGGATTTCCGATTAAACAAAATCATACACTTGCTCAGTCAACTAGTGCCTTTCTCGCGGATTCGGAAATGTATAGACGCCTTGTGGGTCGTCTGATTTATTTGTCCTTCACTCGTCCCGATTTGTCTTATGCGGTTCATATTCTGGCACAATTTATGCAACAACCGCAGCATGAACCTTGGGACACAGCATTCCGTACAGTTCAATATTTGAAGGGTTGTCCGGGACAAGGAATTCTTTTGATTGCAGATTGTGATCTACAATTGACTTGATGGTGTAATGGGCTTGTTGTCCACTTACGAGACGGTTGTTGTCAGATTGGTAACACACTGTTTCAAAATCTTCCGCAGAGGCGGAGTATCGCTCCATGGCAGCAATTACTTCGGAAATGAAGTGGCTCAAGGCTTTGCTTACTAGCTTAGGGGTGGCACATCCCCGAGCAATGAATCTCTTTTGTGACAGTCAGTCGGCTTTGCACATTGCGCAAAGTCCGGTCTTCCATGAATGTACAAAACACATATGAGGTGGATTGTCATTATGTTCGTGATGCCATTCAAGATGGCACTATTCGTACATCGCATGTCGAACGGATGAACAACTTGCGGGCATCTTTACAAAAGCCTTGAGGAAACGATAATTTTTTGTACTTACTTGACAAGTTGGGCATTTGTGAATTGCATGCTCCAACTTAAGGGGTTGGTATTAGGCCTTAATATTTAGTCGGTAATTATGTTTAGGCTATTGTATTTTAGGTCCCTATAGTGTTAATACTAGCTTGTATATAATCTCTTCTATACTGATGAATGAAAGCTAAGGAAAATTAAATCCTTGACAAAGGTCATTTTTTGAATGGAATTCACATTTCGTGCATACAGGAAAGTATCACCTTTGAATCTTTATTTTGACTATCCGGTCAAAAATAATTTTATACATCCTCTGTTTTCTTTTAAATGCAACACACCTTTTTGACATGCTTTTTTAGGAGGTGATTCGAATAGGTAAACGAGCTACATTATCAAAATAATTTTAACACCACGATTAGAGCGGGAAGGGTTACCTAATATGTGTATAAATTATTTTGATTAACTTGTCCGTTTACCTACTCTAATCACCTCCTAAAAAAGCGCGAAAAAAGGTGTGTTGCATTTAAAAGAAAACGGAGGAAGTATCTTGTAAGAGAAATCAATATTGTTAGAATTTTTTTTTTTTTTAGGGCAATATTGTTAGAACTTGATCCCTATATAACCTTTTGATATTTAGAATATCTCTTAAAAGTTATATGTATCCTATCTAACTTTTTTGGTAAACAAGAGTGAAGGATACCTCAAGTGGTTAGAGCTTCCTACCCAATTCTAGAGGATCGTAGGATCGATTCTCATCATCTACCCTTGTGGCTCTCTAGTCTTTACACACACACACACACACACACACACACACACAAAAAAACTTATTTTGGTACGCAATAATGAATTAGGTTTGGCCCAAGATCCTACTATTTAGTACTTCCTCTGTTTTTTTTAAATGCAACACACCTTTGACACGCTTTTTTACGAGTTGATTAGAGTAGGCAAACAAGCGAATTTAACAAAATAATTTTACCACTATAATTAGAAAAGGGTTAGTTACTACGAGTATAAATTATATTGATTAATTTTTTCGTTTACATTAAGATCTCTTCCTCAAAGTGCGTGTCGAAGAGGTGTGTTGCATTTAAAAGAAAATAGAGGAAGTATATTCGTATACCCTGAGCACCTTCATTGCACACAACACGATGTAATTAGTAGGATCCAAACTCTTTAACTTCAAGATGAATAGCCAAATGCCGTACCACTTACCACCTGTATCAAATCTACATATAGTTGATTGTAAATTTTGTGGCCTTAGCTTGTTCAATTACTTGACCATCAACATAAAACTTACCACTAAACCAAATAACCAAATATTGTTATCCCTATTGCCAAGGATTCCGGTATGTAGTTTTAGACACTTTGTCCCTTCATTTGGGGTTTGGAGTGTTTGCCCCATATCTCATTTTGAGTCACTCTTTAAAAATTGCCCCATATCTTATTTTGAGTCACTCTTTACAAATTGCCCCGTATACCGAACAAAAGAGAATGGAGGGAGTATAATGATATCGGGTCAAAAAATAAAAAATCACGAAGGCTGAGTAACATTGTGTGGTCTATAGCAAAGTTGTAAGGCCCAACTCCCAAGGCCCTAAAAAACACAACTGACAAAAGACGAACGATAGCCAGATCGACCCTCGCTCTCAACGCTGCCTCATTGCTGCCGGCACAATCCTCGCCGGCACCACCGTTGCCGTCGCTTTTCCGGAAAGTCTCTTTTATCTACTCTGTCATTGCTTTTATTTTTTTTTTTATTTTTTTTGTTTATATTCTTCCATTCGTTACTTCACTGGAAATTTGCCTTTGTGTTTGATGATTAATGAACAACAAACTATAGCATAATCAACAAATTTGTGGCAGCAATTCGTTTATAAAATTGTATAATCCAGAGACTTTTACCACCATTTCGTATTTATTAATATTATTTCGCGCAGTTGCTATTTATCTTCCTTTATTTTTAATCAATTGTTGTTCAAGGTAGTGTATAATTGAAGAACCCTTGAATAATCGAGGAAATTGTGACATTAATTGATTACTTGTTTCTCGTTATTATATAGTGTGTTATGATTATTAGTTTGGTATATATATTAATACATGATTTTGTAATAGACTAATTGTTGATTAATGAATGATTGTTGTTCATGGTAGCATGTTTGTTCATGTAATCATGTGTTTTAACAAATATCTTTAGTGATAACTTTTGGTTAATTCTACCTGCATTATTGCAATAACAGTTTATTATCGTAAATCGCGGTTACACCCTCATCAATGGAGTCACTAATCCTTCAACTTCACGACATATCTGCTGTTAAATTTGACAACTTCAAGCTAAAATCCGGTATAGCCTCTCCAGTCTATATAGACCTCCGCTTAATTGTGTCCTACCCTAAACTCCTCTCTCAAATCTCCCAAACCCTCATTTCTGCCGTTGGCTCTGCCTCGCCCCCTGCATCCTTTGATGTCATCTGTGGTGTCCCTTACACTGCCCTTCCTATTGCCACTGGAGTTTCCATAGCTAACAACATTCCTATGCTCATGCGCCGTAAAGAGGTTAAATCATATGGAACTGGCAAAGCCATTGAAGGTGTTTTTCGTCCCTCCCAAACTTGCCTCGTTATTGAAGACCTTGTTACTAGTGGTGCATCTGTTCTTGAGACAGCTGCTCCATTGAGAGATTTTGGCCTCAAGGTTACTGATGCTGTTGTTTTGATTGATAGGTGAGCTCTTTCTAAAGAAAATAATAACAAAATGGGATAAGAAGATTTCTTAACTTCGTGTGGATATTAGTTGTCATATACCTTTTTGGACCGTCCCTATTTAGCTGCAACATTCGGACACAAAGTATCCTTTGTGTCACGGTTTTTCTAACTTGTGCCAGTGACGTTTGTGACAGCTAAATTGGGACAGAGGGAGTACTTTGTATATTTCCTTTAGCCATGTTATATAAGGGAAAAGTAGACTATAAATTTTGTTAATGGCTAATGTACATGGATGTTGGCGTATTAGGGAACAGGGAGGAAGAGAGAATTTGGCAGAAAATGGCATAAGATTGCACTCCTTGTTGAAGCTGAGTGAGATGGTTGGAGTTTTGAGGAGGTTGGGTAAGGTGGAAAAAGAAACAGAGAATATGGTGTTGAAGTTTATCAGGGATAATAAGGTTTCTGTGCCAAATTTGGGAAAAGAGAGAGTCGGGGGATCACACATGGCCTACGGGGAGAGGGCCAAGTTAGCTAAAAATGAAACTGGTAGGAGATTGTTTGAGATAATGGTAAACAAGAAGACGAATTTGTGCTTGGCTGCTGATGTTGGTACAGCTGCTGAGTTACTAGACCTGGCTGATAAGGTGACAATTTCTAGCTTTTGCATATATTTGAACTCTAAAGCTAACACCCTACATTAGTACATTTTTCTTATGTAGTCTAGGGTGGATTAAACGTTAAGTCGTAAATAAATGCCAGTAGCTGTATTTTAATCTTAATAGTAAAGAATTTTTCATACTTAGGTATTTAGCAATCTCTAAGGCCATGCTTATAGTCATTTTACTTGACCTGTTTGCTCACTGTGTTGTAGGTAGGACCAGAAATCTGCTTGCTGAAAACTCATGTTGATATATTGCCTGATTTCACCCCAGACTTTGGTACAAAACTTCGATCGGTATGTTTTGATCAATCTTCATTATTTATCCTAGTTTTATACATTTTTTCCCCCCACATACCATAACTCAGTAACCTGTTCCCACATATCCATGCGATTGTGCCTATGTGAACCATGTTGACTTCATGAGATACACAATACACCTCATTGAAGCTCATGAAGAAGTCTTCCGTTAAAAGGACCAGCTGCATTAGTTTTTGCCCTTTTGCTATGGAATTGACTTCAAAAATTTCTATTTCTGTTTTCCACATTTTGGTGCTTAAAATCTTATCATGACTTTTAAACTTTTTTTGCATTATGTGTGCCACATCTTGTTTCTCATGCAACTGTTTCGTCACTTTGGTAAATGAATTTGACAGATTGCAGACAAGCACAATTTTCTTATTTTTGAAGATCGTAAATTTGCTGACATTGGCAACACTGTAACTATGCAATATGAAGGGTAATAGACCAAATTGTTTTACAGTAAGTTTTTTCAGTCTTCTTCTTTCACTTGCCTCCTCTGAGCTTATCACTTTTCTTGTTTCAGGGGTGTTTATCACATTTTGGATTGGGCTGACATTGTCAATGCTCACATTATATCTGGCCCTGGGATTGTGGATGGTCTAAAATTGAAGGTATGCTTTATAGAATATGATTATTTAGAATGTCTTACTTTCTAAACTGAGAGAATATTTCAACTCTTAAATCTCAGGGCTTGCCTCGTGGCAGGGGGCTCTTGCTGTTGGCTGAAATGAGCTCTGCTGGTAACCTTGCTAGAGGAGATTACACAGCAGCAGCGGCAAAGATCGCTGAGGATCACTCAGATTTTGTCATAGGTTTCATCTCGGTTAATCCAGCATCTTGGAAATGTGGACTCGTCAACCCAGCCCTTATTCATGCTACACCTGGAGTTCAAATGGTGATTGGTGGTGATGCCCTTGGACAGCAGTACAACACTCCGTATTCAGTATGCTACTTTTTTTTTCCCTAATTACTCAATTTTGGGTACAGATTGTTCGAATAGCTACTGATATGTTAATTACGGTCTGAAATGTTGAGAGAGTATTATCTTCTAAATTAGAATTAGTACTAGCAAATTTAGATGACTGAAGTGTTGCCTGTTGTGCCAAAAGTATTCCTATGTATATCCAGCTGCTTTATTTGTAAGACCATGTGTTTGATATAAATTGGTTACATTGTTGCAGGTTATTTATGATAGAGGTAGTGACATAATAATTGTTGGTCGTGGGATCACTAAAGCAGCGAATCCCAGAGAGGCTGCTTGTGAATATCGGTGTCAAGGATGGAATGCATATTTGGCCAATGCACATGAGATAAACAGGTATGTTTGTAGTTTCTCAGTTTCGCATTACTTTGGGCTAACTTTTATAATAGCATAGCCATTAATATTATTTATGGAAGATCTGGAAAGTTCTATACACATTGGTTTAACAACAGGGTTCAAATCTGTTCTAGGCTTCTAGTTAGGCAATAGATTTGGCTAAGTGTTCCATAGCTTCTGTTTTGTTTTCACGAGTGATAGTTGACAATTGCAGCACCAAAAAAGAGGATCTGGACTGGTAAATGTGAGATTTTGAGCGTTGAAGTGGATGGAGTTTGGAAAAGGAGAAGTAAAAGGGAGAGGCTGGAAATCTAGTATTGGCTGGGTGGTTGAAGAAAAGGGAAGTAAACTTGAACTTTTGTAGGGTCAGAAAGAGTATTTTGTCTTCCTCCATTGCAGACTGAAATGAAGGCCATCTTAAAAAGAATGAAAGATGCTGCAGGTTTAATAAAAGAAGTGGTAGTTCGAATCAACTCGTAGGAAGCAATAAGAGCACTCAAATCAAATTACCCCCAAAAGCTGATGAACCAATAATACGCTTAGTGACAGAGTTAGAAGACTTGCTTATTCTTCTGGTTGTTTCTGCTGCTCAAAAGTAATAAGCTGTTATGGCTGATGAACCAACAAGCTCAATCTAGTGATTATGACTAGAGAACGGGAGTTAGTTGTCTCGCTTTTTCATGTGTTGTCCCCGAAAGAAATAAAGAATCCAAATGTAATCAGTTTGGTTTGTGTGCATATGTCTCATTGTGACGATTCGATTACCAATTTACCATCATGAAGTATTTACTTATGAAAAATCAGGTAGTAATACTACATTTTATGAAATTGGATACATTTTGTTGCTACGTCACAGAATTAAATGTTGTAAGCTGCAATTAGTGATTAAAATTTCAATTCTTTGAATTTAAGGAGTTGGATGTAAACATGGATTGTATAGTTTCAAGTTCTTAATCATCGGGCATGTCTTTGTCCAAATATTCGTTTCCAAATGCTAAAACTTTCCTTGTCATTATGTCAATGATGTTATGATTCCCATTATTATTTTTTTGTAATCTTCTATACACTGTCAAGTGGAAGCACGGACAGATAACTCCATAAAGCTTCTAATTCAACTTTCATGAATTTTGTTGAACTAAAATGTCTAAATACGACACTTAGCTCAACTTTTTAAAATCTTGTTTTGGCAACATATGGAATAATTGTTTGTTTGATTGACATAAAAAATACGAGTAATAAAGTAATACGGAGTAATATTTTAAAAAAGAACCTCAAATAACCATCAAAACACCATATACCCCACCTTTTCAACCTCCTCAAACACTTCCAATCTCAAATTCTCAACAAACCCACAACAAATCCAGAAAATGACAGATCCCGTCGACACCCTCCACCTTCCACCACCGGAATACACCGCCTCCGACGATCCACTAACCAACCTCTCAACGATCCGCAACCGAGTTGACTCACTGAGTCACATCCTATCCAACTCGGTCAACGGCACCGCCCCAATCTCAATAGACCAATCAAACACAATCTCCGCCGAGCTAACCGCCGCCATCCACTCCGTCGTCATCAACGGCGCCGCCCTCCTCACCGCCGCCACCTCATCCTCCCCGACCCACGTGGACGGCGACGATCTTGAGATCGTGGAGCTAGACTTGATGGAATTAACGGCTGAACACTCCCACACGTGTCAAGTTTGCGGGAAAGGATTCAAGCGAGACGCCAACCTACGGATGCATATGCGAGCTCATGGTGACAAGTATAAGAACATCGAGTCTTTATCGAAGCCGGATAAACACAAATACTCCGACATTTATGGTCGGAATACGAGGTTCTCATGTCCTTATGCCGGCTGTATCAGGAACAAAAGACACAAGGAGTTCAGACCGTTGAAATCGGTAATTTGTGTGAAGAATCATTTTAAGAGGAGTCATTGTCCCAAGAAGTTTCCGTGTCTTCGGTGTAAGAAGAAGCGGTTTTCGGTGTTGGCGGATTTGAAGTGTCATATGAAGAACTGTGTAGCGGCGACAGCGGTGGTGGTGGTGGAGGTGGAGGAGGAGACTTCTAAGTGTTCGTGTGGGAGGATGTTTTCGAGAAAAGACGAGTTGTTCGAGCATATGTCATTGTTTGAAGGGCATATGCCAGTTGCTGAAGACAATAATAAGTTTGATGTTTTAGAGGAAGTACAGGATGATTTCGGATTCGGATTGATTGAGGGTGATCAATGTTTGCAAGATATGGATTGTTTGTGGTCTTCATTTGAGGAGGAGGGTTTGCTCCGTTTTTGATGATTTTGTTGTGTTGCTCCTAATTTTTACTCTTTTTTTATGATTATTACTCAAATTATAGTTATACTACGTACTTATTTAGTTATTTTCCCTCCTTGAATGGGGTTGAAATTATTTTTATGTATTCGATTATTTTGGAGGTTAAGGAGAAATCTTTTAAATTATCGACTTTCGTATCTAATTTATTCTATTTTTATTGACATGAGCTTTTTTAATCTAATACACGTAAGGTCGGTCAATTACCCCTTTTAATGAAATGTACGGATATTTCAATTGACACTTTGACTCGAACTAAAGAGCTTGGAGATATTTCTATTGAAAAGGAGGCTTCATGTTATACATGAGGGTTTTTGAAACTAAGCCTACTAAGGCTTTTAGGCAATATGATCATCAAACTCGTCATATACGGCATCAGCATGGGATCGTATTAGCTGACGGCTGACGCCATTGTTGATGCATCTCTTCTGCTACGGGAAAAATATTCAAGTATAGTTCCTTTCATTTGAATGACAAGTTCTAATGTTTCCCAGACAACCACCTAGGTCAACCTCACATACTATTCACTTTTGTTCTTCATTCATTCATGCCAACTGGTTTTCTTGGTACATTTTCCTACCTATATTGGTTTGAATTTATTAAATTCATAGAAAAGATATACTTCATATTCAACTAAACTGATATTCAACCTTTTAATTTTAACTACATTAACATTTAGCATTTAGCTATTCTTTTTGTGAGACCTCCCCTGTTTCTGCTGGAACAAATATTCTTTTCCATCTTCGGTATTATACTATACTATTTACTAAATCACTCATGTTAATCCTCTAATAAAACTCTGGTACTCCGACACAGACACTACTTAACTACTACAACATAACTACGTAACTCATAACAATATTTGAAATGCTGACTTGTCAAATTCAATGATTTCAGGAAGGAGTGAATGAATGATATACCATTATATCACGAGAATGTTATTGCATAAAAACTTCTGAAACTCTAAATTTCAATTCAACTAATTTGATTCTTTGCATAACCCGTGAATTCATAGAGAAAATTCAACCTGATTTTTCCTGTAAACATGCATATATATACACACACGTACGCACACATGCATATACTCATCCTTCAATTACAATTACAACTTCATAGAAAATTTATCAATCAAATTTACCCGTAGTCCAAAAATCAACCGAAAATAAACAAAATATGTCGATTTCCTTAGAAGCATTGGCAATGGCAGGAGAAGATTATGCTAGCTTTGGCTTAGAAACTGAAGAATGGGAGCGCGCCGACTTAGAGGAAACACCAGACCACCTCCTGGCTGCTGAAGATGAGCAACAATATTGCAGTTTCTTTAATTGCAATAACGCTAATGATAAGAAGAAATTTGAAGTATCGAGAGGCAACTCTAAGTTAAGAGTGTTAATAATGATAATTACAGCTATTACTAGGCTAACGATGCTCATAAGAGTGGACAACATCTTGTGAGATAATTATCTCTATAATGCGTTTCCCCATGTTTTGTTCAAGCTAAGCTAACATGAGTTAAGGATTGCAACTCAAGCTGGCCTAAGGTTTGCTGTAATACCTTGTTAATATAACTTTTGTGAATTGATAAAGCATTTCTTGATTTTTACACCACTCATTCATTCTTTTTTGTTTGTCCCACATGCCTTTTTTGCACAATATCCGTTTTATATTTTGAACATAATCAATATCTTCTACATAAGGGTGCTAATCGAGTTGACCAGCTCGTTAGCAACTCGGACTCGACTCGATCAAAACTCGACTCGAGTTGGCTTGACTCAAATTCGACTCGACTCGAGAGGTTGACGAGCATGAGTTGAGCAAGCTCTAACTCGACTCGATAAGCTCGTGAGCAACTCGATAATATATTTTATTAATATAGAATTTACAAACAAAGTTATTATTATGAACAAATTTGACACTTATTAATTAAGAGTTAATTTATATTATAAAAAAAAAGAGTAAATCTTTAATAGTAAATAAAATAATTAAGAGAAAACTATATAAAGTGAATACAAACAATAAAGGACTATAATTTTAGAAGGGCCAAAATTTTAACGAGCAGATCATGGGCTACTCGACTCGACTCGAAACTTTAACGAGCACATAAAAAAAGTTTTCGAGTCGAGTCGAGCACCCCTTAGCTCGTGATTGACTCGCTCGATTGGCACCCTTACTTCTACTTAAGCAATATAGAAAAATATGAAATATTAAAAATGATATTTAAATTCTTCAAAATGTTTAACAAGATTCCATATGATTATGTTTTCCTTATCATTAACTAAGACATCTCTAATTCTTATGATTCCAATTAATTTAAGTTTTGAACCTAAGAGACACAATCTAGATCCACTTTAGTTTTGGGATAATTGTCCCAAATTAAAATTGATCCAAAATAGTGTATTATACTTTGAATTTTAGAGAATTTTATACTTTCTTAGACTCGAATATGATAGAGAATGAGATGATTCCCTTAGATCTCATGAAGTCATGAGACCCCGGAAGGCCATTTAGGTGGTTAAGATCATCTGCTTTTTCTATTAAAATTGTATCAATTTAGCTAGTTACGACTTACGAACGTGATTCTTGTCATTAACCGAAGACCATCCCGATAATTTGTGTGATCGATTAGTTGTCATCTGGGACTTTGCGCAGTGCATCCCTCACCTTTACTCGTGTTTTTAACACTAGGTCTTGAATTCTCCAAAATATTTAGATTTTGTGTTGGTCCATGGGAACAACATTTTATGACCGTGGAGGCATCCCTTACAATTCTGTGCATTTTCGACACTGCGTCTTATAACCTCTGAAATTGGTTCGAATTCATGTATTATAACCTTTAAATTTGACTTCTAAAAAACATTTTTTGACTGAACAAGATTATGTATCAAGGTGGTTCCTGTGTTTCCTTAAAGGCCACGGAAAGCTTACTTTCATAGATAAATGAAGTTAAAGGAAGATAATTCCTTGAATTATACCCTAATTAACTTAACCTTTGTCTAAATATCACATGCATAGATTTTTATTGATTCTCTTATTTGTTTTTAAAGTTTTAATTAGTTGTACATCACCTTTATTATGATGCTAGCTGCCTAGCCTAGCTCCTGCCTTCAACGTTATACTTGTGATTGCCAAAAACCAGCGGCACCAACTGTTTAAAACCACGGTTTTTATTTCCAAATCAATCTAGATGCACAACAAACATAATACGTAAGAATATAATTCAAGTTGAAAAGTGGATGCTTTTGTTGAAAAATGCCTAGATTCTCTAGGGTGGCAAGATTCCTCAATTAGAGGTGGGAGGTTCATTATTTATTGGCATTAGGTTCATTATTTATTGGCATTAGTTATTTGACAATTAGTTAATTTACACTCTTTTAAAACCAGTAAGATTATAACCTATTATATAGACTTTTTGCAATTTATCATTTGTGATTTTCATAACTTTTGGTTTCAATTTTTTTTTTTAATAAAATAATGGTTTCACTTGCAAAACCAAAATTAAGATTTATTTACATTATGATTATAAACCTATAATTACTAAAACACCGAACATCAGAAGAATAGAATATATTTTTTACTCCGTATTTTCTTCCTCAACAAATCTTATGAGAAAATATTGCAAAAACATTAAATTTATAGTATGATTCTTCAAATAAATAAGGATTCACTCCTTGAAATAGAAAAGCTAGGCATAGAAAATTTGAAACAAAATGAATAAAAAATAATAATGGAACAACATAGTTAGTTTGTGAAAGACAGTGACCCAAAAATAGCCAATACATAGTCATACTAGAGTTTAGTATCAATTATTCAATTGCAAGACAAGAGATGGGAAAAAAAAGGGGTAAATCATATACCCATCTCTCTGTCTCTCATTGGATAATAAATGGATAATGTATGCTTCCAAAAGTTTTAAACTTCTGCCAAAATACATGGAAAAATGGAAAGGATAAGCTGCTTTTCTCAATAATTAGGGTATGGCTCATCCAGCAGTAATTTGGTAAGAAATTTATGGTACACAAAATATCTTTTACAAGAGAATACGTGGCGAGGATTTATTTATTTTTGTACAATTCTAAAATAATAATGTGTCAGTTTAGAGTGATGCAAGAAAGTTCATATATTAACTTACTAAACCAAGAAAAAGGATTACGGAGTATTATTTTGGGACAATTTGAGATAGATACTTCTCGTTTGATAAGGTTACTCACTCAATTTAGAGATAATAGTCGGTTATTCAAACCACTTGTAATTAAGAATACTTCTCAGTAATAGTCGGACTCTTCATACTTAATACTTATAGTAATGTTTGAATCTTGTTGCTTTGGATAACCTACATTCAACTCCCATCGACATCAGTGGCGGACCCAGGAATTTCGTGGCGCACCCAGGAATTTCCGACTGGTGAGTCACAATCGATAATCAAATATGTAAAAATTTTTTTTTACCAAACAACCAAATAATAGTACTAAAAAAATACATCCAAATATTCAAACAATACAAAATACAACCAATAGGCAGCATCCTTTTCCACACTATACTCAAGCCAAGTCCAAGTACCAAACCACTTAGCACAAAAGCGACGGTTTTTGCCAAAAATAGAAGTTTGAGGAAATACAAAGTCTTTGGGCTGACAAGGCTTTCTTTGAATGTAAATTCTTCTCACTAAATCTCTATCATCTTTATGAAATTCACTCATCTTTCTCCTCTTTCCTGGATCTTGTGGAAGATTAGCAAATTCATGTTCACTTAATCTTTCATCAAAGATTGGGGCATTAGGAGAACATTGGTCTTGTTCATTTTGAGGGGAATTTTAAGTTGAATAATGAGATGGAGATGAATGTTGTTCACTTTCTTGAGGTTGAGATATAGTTTGTTCATTTTGTGTTGGATGTGGAAGAGAAGTTGGAGTAGGATTCTTTTTAGCAAAAAAGCTAGTAATGTTTTGCATTTCATTTGGAATGCGTTTTCTCTTCATTCTGAAATTACAAGACTAAAATTAACAAACTAATAACTAACAAGCTAATAAACACCCTAACTACTGTTCTCCGTGTAATAACAGTTTAAACAATTTACAGCAACAATCACAAGAAAAAACTTAAGAATGATTTAAGGTTTATGTAACCACAATTCAGACACTGTTTTACAATTCCTGAATCCGCCTAGTCTATACGGAACTTCCAGCCGAATATGCGACTAGCACCACTAACCAGTCCACACTGTAATCTAATTATAAATTTATAATCCTCCTTACACTAATAGCTGTCTTATACAATGTCCGGCATCACATAAAATAATAAGTTCAATTTAACAGTCAAAACACAAATAATGCAAATTCAATGAACATTCATCGTATATACTAATTTTAAGCAACAAGTAATGCAAATTTGATCAGAAATTCACACACAAAAAAAAAAGAATAAATTGATGATTACCTTGCCAGACGGCAGACGCTGATTGAGGCGAGTAGGCGGAGCAGCAGGGCCAACAGCAGGGCCAGCACTGGAGGCGACGAGGCGTGAGCGTGAGCCGATGAGCGAAGAGGAAGCGTTAACTACAAATCAACCAAAGTTTAAACCAAAGTTTAATAAAATTAACTAATTAGACTGAATTAAATTGAAGATAAGAAATTAAAAATAAAAATTAGAAATCAACTTACTAGTGAATTAGCAATTGCGTCGAAGCGATTGCGAAGAGGCGAAGAGCAGGGACCACAGAGACGGAGCAGGAAAGCATCAAGCAGGCAAGCAACAGAGGCAGAGCAGGCGACTGGAGGGTGGCTGGGTGGAGGCAGTCTGGTGAAGATGAAGCGAAGAGGAAGTCAAGAGGCGAAGAGGGAAGAGCAGCTGAGGAGGCAGTGGGCTAGGGCTTGAGGAAGTGTCGGGAAGTTAGATTTTTTTTTTATTTTTTATTTTTTAAAAAAAAAACTTAAAATTTTTTTTGGGCCCTGGTGAGTCATTTAGGCCCAGTCCGCCACTGATCGACATAGGTATCACTATCGATTTCGATTTCGGTTGCCAGCAACACAAGTAGACACAATTGGTATAGCCGTATAAGCTAAATATAGCAAAGGATAAGCTTCTATATATGGAAGAAGAGTAAGCTTAATTGCCTATATTAAGTCACAAAAATGGTTTAAACGTATCAATATGTCTAATGTCTAATGTCTAATATTAGGTTCACGGATATATAGTTATAACATGAAATATCTAATAGTAGTAATAAAAACCAGAAAAGGTGTAACTACTAAGTGCAAAATTAAAACAGCTTCCTTTTTACAAAGTGGTTTTTCAATTACCTTAAATGCAATGAATGCATACATTCACCATTTGCCCCCCTTATCCTTCTTCCTCCTTATAAATGTATCCAACAATCTTGCATTCCAGGATATCAGTGATCATAAAATATCTTCAAAGAATACAAAGCTAAAATAACAGATAGAAAGAGCAAGAGCGAGAGAGGTTCCGAGGTTTAGTCATGTCGATTGATGCATTAGCCATGGCAGGTGTAGATTACAAAGAAAGTGGCATCAGCTTTAGAGAGATGGAGTTTAGAGACATGGAATCCATACCAAAATATCTTCTAGCAGAGAATGAGTTCGGTAACAAGAAAGATGAGAAGAAGCGTGTAGTGGCAACTATGCTTCAACCAGATAGAAAGCAAAACAATGCGAAAATCCAACCTTGGAGGAAGGTATCAACTAGTAGAAGCTCTGGATGAAGAACCACAAAATCTATAGCCCTTCTTAAATCCTACGACAAAGGGGAGGGGCGGCAGAGTGGAGGCCTAACAAGATGCAGAGTACATAGTATTAGTAAGCTAATAACTACAATGATCTGAGTTTTCTATTTTGCTTTTCATAACTCTTCCATGTAATTGTGTAACTAAATCTTGCAGAAATGTGAAAATATGATCAATTAATTCCTAGAAGACATCCCCATCCTAAGCACCCATCAATATTCAATTGTGTAAAGAAGAGTGATCAAATTATCAAGCAGCAAAATTATTATATAAAAAAAAAAAAAAAATTATACTTCACCAGCAACATCAGCAATCATATTCATAAGACAAGCAGTCATCAGATAGCAATTTATGTAATTCCAGAGTATCCAGACTCTCCATTTGCCTTGCCAACTTATTCAAGGAGGATTCGCAAAATGATTACCACTCAAGATTTCGTGCAACATAAAGCAATCTCTCAGAAAAAAAACCTAGTTGATCCCAGGATTGGATCGAAAAGGGAAAAAAAAAAAGAAAAAAAAAAAAAAAAAGAAAGTCATAGGTGCTGTTGTTCAAAACTAACCTCCTACTCGGTCACGAAAATCCCAGAATACTGCTACATATAACAAGCATATTAAAAAAAAAAAAAATGCCCTGGGACTGGACTTAGAAGCCCGATCTCTGGAAGTGTTGATCATTGCAAGCAATCTGTTCAAGAAAACTCGAGTTTATACAGAGATTGGATTGGAAATATAAAATCCGAGGTCCTGATGCCCAAAACTAGCCTCCTATTCAGTCAGAAAAATCCTAGGATACCTTTTCATATAGAAAATATCAAGAAATTGCCCTGGGACAGGACTAAGAAGCCCGATCCCTGGAAGTGTTATATCATTGCTCCATTTCTCATACCTTCAGAAAGGAGGCATCAGTGAAGCATAAACAAAAGCTGAAACCATTCAATAATTGTATTGCCCAAGCCTTCTAACAGTTGCTTTGGAATTCTGAAAGCATACATCACTCAAGGTTTTCCCTGAGATTCTCACACACTAATAAGAAGAAGAGGTGCTATTGGCTATATACACACAGCAGAATATAAATCAGGAATGCCAATGTAACAATTCCAAAATCTGCACATAATTTCTTTTAACAAGGCAAGGAAGAAAATCTATAGCAGGCTAAACTACTTCTATTAAGGAGGTAAAGACAAAGCAAGCAATTTTAATGATTCTACAATAGGGACCCAAGGATACCTCCATCATTAGTCCTATCTTCCACCGGACAACTCAATAGCATCCTGATTATGAATAGAATCGTCACCCCAGTCGAATCTTCTATGCATTCTTTCATGTTCTTGCCTGCGAGTGACTTCCACAGTCTGCCATTCCTCCCATCTTGCAGCAAGACCCTCTCCTTCAAGCATCCGCACCACCTCTGACATTGCTGGGCGTTCTTCTGGTGAAGCTTGAGTACATAACAATGCAACTTGGATCATCATCTCCACTTCTTGAATGTCATAATTCTTATTCAGATTTTTATCAACAATTGCATCTAATCTTTTTTCTCTTTGCAGCTTCTTAACCTGTGATCATTCAAAAGAACAAGAATTAAAATTAAAGTAATCTGAATCCATTAAAAAAATTAAAAAAAATTTTTAAAAAAAAAAAGAAAAAAAAGGAGGAAGGATAAAAGATAAGAGAAAAAGAAAAGGAAATCAAAAGCATATGGAAGAGATCAATGTGAGATCCTCATTGAAGGGTACAAAACTACTAACACTAATATCATCACATAGACACACCTTCTATCCCAAATAGATTTAAATTTTTTAGTAAAGATCTCAGCCAAGGGTGCCAGTGAGCTTTCAGGATAATAAGTACAAATGATGGATTAATATAATTGTCAGATTAGATATGTGCCAAATTTCATGTTAAGATAGGTAAATTAAAAAATTGTCAATACTCGTACTATTAAATGAACTACATAAAAGGACATCACCTAAGAGATGAATGCTTTCAGTAAATCTTACATGATCAAGCAATAAGACGTCATCTTCTTCTTCCAAACGTGAAAAATCGATGGCCCGTTGACCTGTCACAAGCTCTAGCAGCATAATTCCATAACCAAAGACATCTGTCCTCTCTGAGGACTTCCCAGTGGACAAGTACTCAGGTGCTATGTGACCCATTGTTCCGCGCACCTGAGTGGTCACGTTAGTTTTCCTAACATCTACCAGTTTTGCTAAGCCAAAATCACCCACTACTGCTTCAAAGTCTTCATCTAGCAATACATTAGCAGCCTTAACATCACGATGAATGATCTTAGGGTTGCAGTGTTCATGCAGATATTCTAGTCCACGTGCAGTGCCCAAAGCTATTCGTTTTCGTGTAGGCCAATCTACAATAGACTCTCCAGGTTTCAACTCTGTAGAGAAATTGACCAGATAATAGCATGTTACAGATCATAAAAATAGCAGCGAAGGTATACAATTGGCACATTAAGACAACATACAAATACAGAAAATTCATTTTTTTAATCCCATTATCAAGGCAAGAGATAACATTTTAAGAAGGCCATTTCAGTGGTAATCTTGTACAGCAATTGAAAGTAGCTCCAATATGGAAAATAAGGCCAGCAGGATTAGAGTCGGATAAGTTAACACTCATGACTTTTAACTTCTAACCCTATTGGTACATTGATGATTTACAAATAGAATACAAAAGCTATCAATATTATTAAAAAATGCGTAGGGAGCTTCAGCTAAGTTTAAAGAATAATCTAGGGGTTGGAGGTACCTTCTAAAAATAGTTCAAAATTTGTTTTTCCAAGATAATATGCACCAAAAAGGCAAATATACTTTACACTATTTTTAAAATTGTCCCTATAAAACTTGGGACAACTTTAAAACAAGTTAACAGTGGAATTACTTTAAGAAGATAAGTGAAACTTAAAATTAATCATGCCAACCAACTCTCCCCCTCCAAAAAGTAATATTCATTAATTAAAAAAAAATTAAGAAGAATAAAGAATGAAAGAACGGAAAGGGGGGAAAATAGAGGTGAATTGGTTACTGAAGGTGTTCAAGTTTCTTTGACTCAAAGTTTAATTAAGAGTTGAGAAACTATCACTTATATAGTTATATCACAAAGGAAGGGAATATTACCCCGTAAACGATAAGCTACACTAAGGTTTTGCATGAATGGATACACCAATAGTCTCTCTGTTGGTGTAGTGCAGAACCCTATTAAACGTAATAGATTCCTATGTACAGCAACACTTATCATCTCAACTTCACGCTGAAAAGCTGCATCTCCTCCAGGGCTCTCATAGTCAGTTAATCGTTTCACTGCAACCTTTGTATTGTCGCCTAGCACACCTTTGTAAACCTTGCCAAAACCTCCTTGACCAAGAACATTTTTCTCACAGAAATTGTCTGTTGCTATCTGCAGCTCCCTATAAGCGAATCGTTTCAGCTGCCCAAATGCAATTGTACGATCAACTTCACCTAAATATAATCACAAACACAAAAAATTATATAAGTTCATGAGCGCATCAGTTCTATTGCCAATTTCCCATACAGATTAAAGGCTTGTTTGGTTAACATAGGAATTAAATTCCTATGTTAATTTGTATTTAATGGGAATTTATTTTCTTCATACAATTCCTAGGAATAGCCATAAGTTGTTTGGTTCTCATAAATGATTTTGTAATTCATAGGAATTTTGAGTGACCAAGGAGGAGGTAGGTAATTAACTTCCTATGTTTTGTGGGAAGTCATAATTCCCATGAATTTCCAATTCCTCCATTTTCACATTTTGTTGTTAACCAAATAACTACCCCCATTTGCAAATTCCCAGGAATTTTCATTTCCCACGTTTTTGAAGATTAACCAAACAATGCCTAATAATCTGCATCGTTATGTATAATGAGGCTTCAGATGTAAAAACAGGCACATTCAAACTTTTCAAAAACGTGGTTCTTTAAAGCATAATTATCAAGCTATAGATTAAACTTATCACTCAATTGTAATAGACTAACCTAAGGAGGAGTAGTATGGGTATTCTAGTAATATTAGTTTACTAAGTTAGTATTCCTTAGTATAAATAGAGAGGGAGGGGAAAAAATGGTAGGCAGAAATTTGTATTGAAGGGAAACCTTAGAGAGTCATGGCCTAAAGCCACTTTGAGAGTGATAGCCTAAAGCTATTAGTCTATACTTTTGTAAACCTTTTGCCATTTTCAATCAATATTCAAGCTTTAATCTTTATTTACTTGCATTATTAAATCAAAAAAATATAAACCCAGAAAATCAGTTCATTACAGACTCAATCCTCAATTTGACTGACAAAACGATAGATAGAAATGAAACATAACCTTCTTAGTGTAAAACTAACCAACTGTATGTCTATATCCAACAAAGTAGAAATTAATAACTTGGAACTCCTAACTTTTCTTTTACAAATCTAATGGTCATGATAGGTTCTCAATTTTCACTTAAGGAGTGGTTCTCATGAGATCCTCATTTTCATATCTATGTGATCGCTTGGTGAATATCTATGTGATCATGGGAGGTTGAATCGATGTGGATCAGCCCAATGATGTACGAGTATACAACAAATACCACTCAATACCCATCAAACTGATGATAAAATTGGCAGATGTCAAATATACATAGTAATACTTCAAAATAATTTGACTATGAGAAATACCTATAAGACAAATTAACACACCTTTGAAAGAAACCTTAAGAATTAAAGAAAAGTGAGCAACTAAAAGGGAGATTCATGAAACCTGCAACATCAACATAGACTTCACGCCTGTATCTTGTAATTCTACTCTTGCAAATGAAAAACAGCACACATCCAACCAGTATTATACCAATAAGCCCTCCAACTACTCCAACTATAACTCCAACTTTTGTTTTATTCGAAGAACCTGTCAACACAAAACAGTATCAGTTCAAAGCAATAGCTTCTTAACTATAATTCAGGAGTTGGCAAATTTGAAATACATAAGTACAAACACAATCATCAAATTATAGCAAATGTACAAGAACCATCATACCTTCACTATTAGCTTCAGCTACACAAGGATGGCGAAGATCTCTACCACAGCTCAATTGATTCCCTGAGAAACTGCAATCAGGGAAACAAAAGATGATAACTACAAAAGAGCGTACATCTATGCTGCTTATCCATCCATTCCTTATTTGTCTATCATTGGTACTTTTTCCGCATTACTTAAACAGTGAACAAGTAAAAAAAATATCCAGTCATTCATTATAAAGAAAGAATTAGAGATCATACTTGTATTGAGAGATTTGAAAGAGCTTCTGAGGAATTGGGCCACTGAGTTGATTTGAAGAGAGCTGGCTGTAACAACATTTACAGGTTTGTCAGACACAAAAGGTAGCTACTTCTAGCAATAACTCAAATCTTATATCCTTATTTCCAAGTCCCAACAAATTTGGGAAGGGGTTGAAATGAGAATATAAATCGGTATTTAATTATTTATAAAACAGTTATTGAATTTTTCCACATACAGGCTAATTAAGTTATCAAGGGAAGCCAGCGAGTCAGGGATAGTCCCAGAGAGATTGTTATAGCTCAAAGTCCTGCATCAAGAAAGGTAATTATAAAAAAAAAAAAAATAAAAAAAAAAAAGAAGAGGAGAAAAAGATTTTATCATATTCAATACAGATGTAGCATTATCTCAAGACAAAACAGCAAAGATGGTACTACTCACAAATATTTAAGATTTTTAAGATTACCGAGGGAGGATGGTATTTCACCAGTAAAACGATTATTCTCTAAATCCAGGCTTGTTAGACTTGACAAATTTCCAAGTTCCTTAGGAATTTTGCCAGTAATAGCATTCCCTTGCAGAGACCTACATAATCAATGCATCCAACTTACCAAGGAAGGCAAACAGGTAGCTTAAATGCTAAGAAATATAAATTGAACATTAGGAAATGATGAGTGCTATTCTAAAAACATGCTTTCAAATTTGATATCAAATCCAGAACTTCAACATTAATCAAATCCTAGATATATTTTAAAATATCCTATCACCATTCCCTAAATCTAAAGATGACATTTGAATTGATGATTCGCCTTCTGTAATAGCTCATAAGATACTTAGATTATTATCTTATCAGTAACACAAAACAGGTGAACAGAAGTTTGAGAATCTTTTCCTAGGTGACTATGTTTTGGCATGCTAACTGACAAACATAAGTTATACAACAAGATTACATATTATATTTTGAAGGGATCAAGATTACATAATGAATGTCAGTTTAAATTTTTCTAAAAAGAAAACCGTTTCAGATGTACAGAGATATGAGATATATCTTCCATAAAACAAAAGCCTCATTAGTGGGTAGGTATGTACAGAAAAGAACATAATGAAAAGTTACACCTACAGCGTTGAAAGAGTCTTCAGAGTGCCGACTTTAGGTGACAATGATCCAGATAATCCCATGGAAGACAATGTCCTGTGACCAAATAACAAAATGAGCCTTCTATAATGATCGACGTGCATGCATAGGGTAATAATGTAGAAGATGCATCAAAAGTACTTACACAGAAATAACATTGTTACTGGGGTCGCACATAACATTTGACCAAGTGCAAGGATTAACCATATTGGGTTTCCAATCACGCAGCTGATTGTCTGAAGCCTGCAATGATTGTTTCACTGCATATAGCGCCACGCCTTAAAACAGAAAATAGCATCAGTAATGATCAAAGTTTGATTAATCACAATATTAAGAACGCTACGCAACATACTGACTGCATTGATTACAATATCAGTATCCAATCTACCCCTAATGCCTCTCAAATTGATATTATCCAATCGGAGTAATAGTCAAGAGGCTAATACCTTGAAAATCGGCCAAACCGCAAGGAAGCAAACAAACGAAGGCCAGAACAGCAAAAAAAAACTCCATCACTGATGCCACCAGGTCCAGCTACTAATCCTCTAAAAGTCAATCACACAAGTATCCAATGGAACAGCATTCCTGTGACAATACTAAATCAAATCATTACAAAGATCCTGGGCCGAAGATAATTGGTCGCTTCATTTATTAACTAGAAGCAACAAATTTTACATATGACATACACATTCCTCATCTAGTAGATTTCAGTTTCACATATTTTTTTTTTTCAGAATTTTCGCATTTTTGCCTTGATTCTCCTCAACCTAATTTCTTTCATCAATCTCTATCACTCTCTTATGAACTCAATTACCCAAGTTTCATAGCTACCAAAAGTTTAAGATTCAAGAATTTATCCCCAGTTCCTATCAAATCACTCAACAAACAGTCTAAGAAAAGTTCAACTACCAAGGTTTTACCACCATTGACCAAATTCCCGCATCTTTGACCTACCAAACTTAATTTCCAATTAATACAAAAAATTAAACCACCCAAATCCGTAAAGTTTACATCTTTTTAGCACTAATCACACAACTAACTCAAACCAATTAATTTAAATTCAAGATGCTTTGATCCAAGTCAAACTTTCTGGGTACTAAGCAATTATTCAATTTAATTTCCAACCCAAACATCAGAATTTTAAGCACAAAAACAAACATTTCCCAGAACCCCACTAGTAACCACTTCAAGTTTGAAACCGCTTACCACAAATCAAATGAAACACAAGTTGAGATCAGATAAAGAATAACCGGAAAATTGATAAGATCAAATTCATGAAATTAAGCATAAGAAATTAAGTAGACATCTTCAAAAATACCCAGAACAAAAAAAAAAAAAAAGGAGAAATTAATTAGTATAGTAATTACCTGAGTATAGAGAAGATGAATTATGTCTGTTGTACTATAAAGAAGAGGGTTGATTTCTTTCTGACCCAAAAGGAAAGAAGAATTAAAAAAGCGATTTTTTAATTTGGGATGGAGGGTGGGAAGAAGAAGAGAATGTTCTGCTTCTTCTGAAATCTGACTGGCAAATGTTTTATGCAAAACAGGATTAGGGCGTATGATATTGTCTGTAATTATATTATTAGGGTGCTGTTAAAATGGGATTAGGCCAACACTTTGTAATAATTGCGCTTTCCACTCTCACTCAGTCTCGCGGTTAGTCTTCGGCAAGGAGAGAGAGAGTGAAGGGCTTGTAGTAAGGTGTTGTCGCTCATTTTTTTAGAGTGGAAAAATTACCAATGCAAGTTGTCCCCCATGCATTGTTTTCGAGAGGTAAATCAGGCGGCGGATTTTAGGTTTGATTTTTTGTCATTTTGCAAAGTAATATATACGAAGTAGTATAAGTAAATGTGATTTTCATTTGATTACGAGTATATATCATTTTTGCATCGTACGAGTTAAAACTAGTCCACTCGTCATAGTTACTTAATAAAATGCATATTAAAGTACATATAATAATGTGTTGGATTCCGTAGATATACTAGTGTTGTCTATCTCCAAAGAGTGATATTTCACAGGAGTATGCGAGATTTCAGAAAACGTTGCAATAGTATTGACTGTTGAGTAAAACATGAATTCTCAAACATCTTCCACGCTGGATCTCCCACCTATGTTTTGTCGTACTTCAACGTACTATTTAAATGGCTTCAACGACTCAACATGATGGACTCATTCTACACGTGCCTACGATCTCACTACTGTACTACTAGTCTACATACACATGTAGCCATAGATTATAGATTTGGAGCTATTGAAAACAAATTCAGCTCAACATCACATTAATTTGATCCATAATTCAATCTATATGGGGTACAATTATCTATCATGAGATTCATGACTATTCAAATTCAAAATGACTCGATTCGATTTAGTAACTCTACATATTCTTATGATCAAATCATCTCGTCAAAAAAATATGATCAAATCACTAAGGCACCTTGTGAAAAATCGTAAAATAGAAGCTTGTATAGATATATAGTATTGAAATTACACTATTACCTGATGACATACTTTATATTATGCAATTATACATCTAAAACAATGGCCATACCATGCACGGAACTTTCCAAACTTATAATTCTACGCTCATGTTAACAAAAATATCTTAATTAATTTGGACTTGTCATTTTATATAAACTTGTAATTATGTATAAGCTTATATCTATTCAAATTTATTTATATTGACTTATCTAAAATAAGTCAAATAGTTGAATACAAAAACTCTTAACATTCAAAAGCATGTTGCTATGAGACCATGATAGATGACTCAAGCAAGCAAAATTACTTGTATAATCAACGATTGATTCTCAAAAGTTAAAAAAAAGCAGTCAAAAATTGACAAATTGGCGCACTCTAATATTGATGAGTCTTGTGTGGCCAGCATGCCTAAAGATAGGCAAGAAGTCACGACTGTCTTTAGTCCAGCCACAAAAATTAGAGAGATTAGTCAACGATACAATGCATGGCCATCGCATACATAATTAATTACTACTCCGTACCATTTTTTAAATTTGATTGTTTATGTTCATACTAATGTGATTGACATGAAAATCAACATTGTAATATCTGTACGAGTTCTTGTAATATTATCATCATTCATCATATATAATATAACATAAAACCAATCCATCTGTTGTGACTACTCCGTATTTTAAGAAATAAATCACTGGCGTCACTTGTCACGCTTCTTTAAATGATCTAGTTTTTATTCAAGTTTTTTTTATGACTTATTTTTTTAATGGTGAAAATAACGGTCTTACTAATCTAGAACTCCTTACGGATCAAACCGACCTAACCACCTAGATTAACATGAGCTAGACAATTTGGGTGAGTGGGGGAAAAGGTAAGGGAATTGTTCCCCCAAATTGCCCCTAGAGGAAATTGAACCTTCATTCTATTGATTAGAATGTGCTCTCTTATCCACAAGTTAAGCCTAACTTGGTAATTTGAATTTAATTAGTGATGAACAGTGATATATGACACTTGTTACAATACTTATCGATTATTTGCAATAGATTTTTTGCTCGGCCAAAGAGAGATAAACACATCATTACAAGAATTGTACTAGTAATGGACTTAGTAGATTGTGGAATTGCTATGCTCCTTAATAATCCCCCTAAAGCTAATTCCATACACAATGCTTGGTTTATAGAGAAAAAGACCATAAGCCCAAATGCTAGTACATTTTAGTTGAAATTAGTGACTTTTTTTGAGTAGTAACCTTTTTTGTTATTGGACTGAATCATATTACATATTGGACTTAGTCAATATGGGCTGGTACAAGATCATAGCAAAATTAACCATGGCCCAGTTCAACTGTACTTTTTAACACTATTGGGCCTTGATTGCATACGTGAATTTCAATTAGCTCGCCCCTAAGAGAAAGAGAGTATTCCAAAAAAAGTTGCTAAGTTTAGATACCCAACTTTGATTCTCATTTGACAAAAAGTGTGGACCCCTTATCAATATTATAATAAATTTAGTAATTTATTTAAATTTAAAATTTTTGTTTTGAAAAACTTACAATATGAATTTAGTGGGTTATAAATTGATAGTGACATTAGTATACTTTAGAGAGTCTCACAATTGAAAAATTAGACTTTACATGACATGAGTTTTTAAATTGAAAAGTGGGTTGGGTATCACCATTAAAGGTAAAAAACAACTCATTTTGTATTTCAATACTCAAAGTTGGGTCTCACTAATAGAGATGATTTAATAACCAGTTAAAATGTTAGGTGTCCTAAACTCATTTTTTAATTTTAATTTTTTATGTGGTAGTTGGCCCTCCCAACTGCTCACTTAAATTGGGTCCCATTGATATCAATAATAGAAGAATAAATATTCTTAAACTTTTACAGGTGTATCTATATTGCTACAAGTCTTACAATAATACAATCCTAACAACTTAACAAGTCCTAGTATTAGTCAATATTTGGTCGTTTTCATTCCAAAAACTTTGTTATTGTAAAAATTAGTAATTATTTACCATTTTGGCATGTTGGCAAGCTTCATGGCCTTTTCCCTGATTTTGTTTACCATTATAGTATTAGTTTAGTTTGATAGAGGAAGTACACACAAATTTTCTAAAAAGTGAGTGTACGTTAATTTTTTGTAAGACAGATTAAAGTTATCATAAGAGTATTTAAAGTTATCCTTTATATTACAAAAGTTTATATTTTTCTAATAATAAATTTTATCTGGCGAGTGTACGTTAATTTATTGTAAGACAAGTTAAAGTTATCATAAAAGTATTTAAAGTTACCCTTTATACTACAAAAGTTTATATTTTTCTAATAATAAATTTTATCTTACAAAAAAACTTATAAATTTACAATGTATTCGAATAATCATATTAGCTTTCATAGTATGTAATCATGAATCTATAAGAAATTATACATTAAAATAAAATTCAAACCAACGACAAATTAAAAATTATCCTTTAAGTGGTCAAAGTTACCATAAAAATAGTTAAAGTTACCTTCAAATTAATCATCTTACAATAAAATTAACGTAAACCCGCCTTACACAAAACTTATTATACAAAGTGTCGGAGTATATAGTTATCTTCTACGGAGTAGTATCTTCGGGTATCTAAAATATTATTGTTTTATGCGTACAATAAATTATCTTAGATATTAAATTATTTTAAGTATCTTTTGATTCATGTACTATGTATATTATTCAATGAATAATTGAGATTGTATAGATTTACCTTTCATAACTTCATATATATTTTTTTTCTTAAGAAAAAAAAAATCTCATGAATATAATTGACAATTACTTTCCATTTTCTTTCATATTCACTACATAATCATATTCCAAAAATTATATAAAAATTCATGAAAGGCGAGACAAAAACTATTGAATCAAATACTCTATAATTCAACTCAATTTAACTCTTCGATAAACCCACGAAAAATGGTGGTTGACAGGATTTGAACCCATGGCCATAATGATAAAATCAAATAGTGACCATTGCTTTGAAATTATCGACATATAAGTTGAATTTAAACAATGTAGAATCAATAATAAATTTAGATATACTAACGGTTAGACAATCAAAATGAATACAATATCTTTCATATCTCCATATAACTAAAAGCTAATTCTAGGTAGGTTCATTAAAAACACATTTACAATTTTTTCTTCATATTAGTTGCCTATCTAGCTTGTTAGGCTTAGGCACAAGTCTTTTTCATTTTTAATTTACTTTCACGAGCTTTAACAAGTATTTATGACATTATAAATATAAATGTACAATGATTATGATATGAAAATTTCTCTAACTTAAAAGACAATTGACATTTTAATACACAAATTCTTATATGTGGCTGATCACTAGGGTTACTTCGTTAGTGTTATAGGGGCTATTCAGTTAGCGTTACAGAGTTAAATCGTCAGTGTTATAGAGGGTATTCGTTCAGTACTATAGGAGATACTTTGTTTTTTTAACAAGCGGCCATATGATGTGGCCAGCCGCACACAAGGTGCACTATTTATAAAATGACATCAGCACATATTTTATTCTAATTTTTTAAACATAAAATAGGACATATATGTCTTGTTATAATTGGTCAATATAAAGCCCAAGATTTCTTGGTAATTGATATGTTTTCCCATTTTTCTCTCCTCTCGCTCAACGCCTCTACCTTCCTCTCTCTAAACGTGATTCTCATCACCAAGTAATAAATTTATTACATTCTTTACTTGTTCCAAAGTATCCAACTTTACCTTAAGAGATCAAAATTATCAATCTTTCCAAAATATTCTCTAATAATCTCTTCTTTCCTTTATATCATCGATTAGTAATTATTTGAATCAATAATCCTGCATTCCAAAACACAGAGAAAATTTTTAAAAAATGGCAAAGTGTTTCAGCTTCACATCAACACGAGACACATGTTACAAATATTCATTCGAAAATGCGGGATTAAAATCGACGACAAAAGATCTAGGACAAGGTACAACAATGCATTGTTGGGCACCAAAAAAGCACAAACAAAACAAACCAAGCCTTGTTTTGTTACATGGTTTAGGTGCTAATGCTATGTGGCAATGGGATTACTTTATATCTCCTTTAATCCCAAAATTTAATGTGTATGTCCCTGATCTTGTCTTCTTTGGTGAGTCTTACACGACTCGGTCTGAGCGGACCGAGTCGTTTCAAGCTCAGTGTGTGATGAAAATGATGGAGGACTTAGGAGTGAAAAAAATGAGTGTTTGTGGGGTTAGTTATGGTGGTTTTGTAGCGTATAGTATGGCTGCTCAGTTTCCTGATGCTATAGAAAAGTTGGTGCTTGTTTGTTCGGGTATTTGTTTGGAAGCTAAAGATATGGATGAAGGGATGTTTAAGGTTAAAAGTGTTGATGATGCTGCCTCTATTTTGTTGCCTCAAACTCCTCAAAAATTGAAGGAGTTGATGAAGCTTTCTTTTTACAAGCCTCAAACTCGTATTCCTAATTGCTTCTTATCTGATTTTATTCAAGTAAGTTCTTTTTTAATTCATTTTTTCACTAGTATTTTATTTTATGTTTGAAAATTGATGATACGAGTACCCTTATGTTTCCTATATGATGTTCCTGGTTATCTCGGTTATAGAATCAAAACTTTGACTAAAATGATCCTATCTGACGTTCTTAATGTCAATTTACTATTCTAACTTGTTCATTTTCTTAAAAAGATGGATTTTATTTACTTTGTTAAAAATAGATCTTGCTTTATATAGGGTTGTTTATTGATCCCCTTTAGCCACTTTTTCATGTTTATTAGTGAGGACTAATTAGGAGGATTATCTTTAACTTTTGGTGAGATTAGATGTGTTACAAGTGGGTGGCTGCAAATGTGTCTATTCGATTATTGTGATACGCTTTCTTTCTTAGAAAGAAATGAAATGAATTAACGCTACATGACAATTGTGTCCAACACAACATGGTTCCGTAATGATTTCTTTATAGATTGGTAGCCTCACCACACAACTCAAGAAAACTAGCTAGGGAACCCTTTGGACAATCGGATTGCAACTTGTCAATGAATTGTCTTCCAAATATTCTTAATTGGTTGTAAGATACTCTGTACTCGTAGTAGATTGTGCCACATGAGATATCAAACATCCGGTAGAGAAGTAAATAAGTTTGGATTTGAGTCAAAATGACATTATTGCAAAACATTATTAATTAAACCAATATATTTTTAGTTACAAGGCAATTGGTCGGCTAATTTTTTTTTGACACTAAGTTCCAAGGTACTTCGTAGTATATAATAGCATGACGATTTCAAGAGTTCACACACCAAAGGGTCCAAGTTTGGTCCCAAGGCCCTTGGAAACAAATTGGGAAGGGGCGGGGGTGGTGGAAGGGAAAGGGGAGTCACTGTACGTGTGAAATCTCTTTATGGCCTATTTAGATTTCGCTATTTTTGAAAAAGAAAGATGATTAGAAATAAAAAAAAAATAAAAAAAAAAAATAAAAAAAAGTTTGTGCATTTTAGTTGATATGTTGTGTAGGAAGTAGTGATTTTATTGTCCCAAAACATGAGTTCTCTTCACTTGTGATACAAATTTGAAGATTGCCAGAGTTTTTCTACTAGCTTTGACCTTGTTTTATTCGAGTTTGGAGTAAAGCTTGAAAACTTACTTAAACTAAACTTCCTTGCATGTTTCATCAGGTGATGTGCACAGAAAATCGGGAGCAAAGGAAACAGTTGATAGAAGCCTTGCATAAGGATAGAAAACTCGCTAACCTTCCTAAGATTAATAAGGTAACCAAATGCACAATTGTATATCTTTCATTGTTGTACTCATCCAAAAAGCTGATCATGTCATTGTTACTCGTGTTGGTGCAGAGCACATTGATCATATGGGGGGAACACGATCAGGTGTTTCCAGTAGAGCTTGCTCACAGACTAAAAAGGTATGCATTCTTAGCTTGTAACATCAAAATTAAATTTTTAGTACATCTCATGTTAACATGTTTGATATACTTATGTGGTCTCTCTTATGATCTATATGTATGTAGGCATATAGGTGAAAGCGCGGAACTAGTCATAGTCAAGAAAGCAGGGCATGCAATCAACATAGAGAAGCCCAAAGTACTATACAAGACCATGAAGAAATTTCTCTTTAATTCAGTTCCAAACTCTGAAAATAACGGCACTAGTAAATAATAATTCAGTTCCAAACTTGGAGGCCATGCCTGGATCATATGTTGTACAATCTTCCCATTAATGGAAGAATGAATTAATTGCCCTTGTAATCACTTATTTAATAGATATAATACACAATTGACAGCAATAAGGTTATACGTATTAATTAATTGCCGCTTGGCCCACATCATATTCAAATTTAGGTTATACTAATACGAGTAGTCTATTTGGTCATCTCTACAAAAGCAATTCCGTATTTCATAGGTTTTTCATATGAACCTTGGCACATCAGTATCATAATAAAGATATCATTAGGTTTCGACTTTAATTTACAATTGAAGGTTTATCACATGATTAACCCAAGCCTGAAAATGAATATGTTGCCAGTGTATAGAATATAGAATATAGAAAGTGAAATTCTTTATCAGCAAAAGGAGAGGAGTGCTCATAATTGGTCTACCTGCTGTAGCCTGTATTGCTGCATGCATAAATCTGGACAATGGAGTCTCTAACCAGGTTGCTCACAGGCACCTTGGTTAGCGAGGCGTGGCTCAATTTAGCCAGATATGCGTGCCCGGGTTAGGGTCCTATTGAAACCCTTTTTAAGCCCAAAACTTTGATGCTATGATTCCCAAGCTAAGCACACTTCAGAACATATATCTTAAATTGAGATTTGCTCGAAGGCAATAATGCATGATTGACAGTAATGTTGATTATGTTTGTACCAGAAAGCTAAGGATCGAAAGAGGATCAAAATCAGAAAACAATAATCAAATAAATTCATCAATCAACATACATCTCACACATAAAGATAATAGAACCCACAATCAAAGTTGTATCTAACATTTTGCTTTCTAGCACTCGTCAAATATTAATTTCTTGTAAAATTTGAGATTACCATACGATAGGAAAGGATTAAATTGTTAGCTTGAAACGACGATCCAAAATTCACTAGAGAGATGGCTATTTAACAAGAAAGCAAGAGACTTCAGTTTCTTTCCATCCATAATCTAGGAAATGATTGTGGCCTATCCAAGATCCTTAACTTGAGGAGAAAATGTGCGATAATCCCACATAAGAACCCAAGTGACGCCCCTGAACCTACTAGGGTTACAGCAGTCACCAAAAGCATAACAAAGGCCTCGGCTTTCGTGTTCATATCCCTACAAGCCATAGCGAGCTCTAGGCCAGCAAATAAAAGTAACACCCCTAAGACTCCGACAGGAAATTGGTCTAATATTTTGACAATAGAACTCCCCAAAACAACACCAATTACCAATTTTCCATTCCCAAAAGGGCTACACACCCGCCACTCCTCCCCCCAAACTTATATTGGCCCGCGAGACCTCCAGCTCCGTGGCAAGTCGGTATGGCACCAAACCAACACCCAACTAAGTTCATCATTCCAACAGTCACAGAAAGTGATGTTGCCGAGAAATCCTTCCCCGGAAAAAGGTCTGATGACAACTTACAAACCGCAATAACTGAGTTTAACACAGATAATGGCAATTGTGGAATTGTACCTTGGATGAACCCTTGTTTCCAAGACTCTTTAGAGATGTTTATAACATGAATAGGAGAAGGTCCAAATTTAAAACCCTTGAACACTTCTTTAGGTCCACTTGCAAATGTCAAAATTACCCCTAACAAGAAGATCATAACAGCACTAGGAAGTGAATACAAAACCCTCCTAAAACCCTTACTTTCCAAACCCCCCCTCCTCTCTATCTCATCACAACCACCAGCACCGGCCACGCGTTCGCCACTTGATTCCAAGTCACACCCACCACTCTGTCTATCCTCTCCAGCCCCATTTACAAGAATGATAAAAAAAATGCACAAACAATAGCCAACAACAAACCATCCAAACCCAACCAAGGCCTGTCACCTACACTCTTAGACTTAGCAAAATCCTGCTCTTTTGTTATATACTTAACAGCAGCCATTGCAAATTTCAACCCTTGTGAAACCTGAATCCCTCTAACAACAGATAAAGGAATTAACAGATAAAAAAGCTGCATCAATTGTGTTACACCTAAAACAAATAAAATTCCGGCAGTACAAATTCCTGCTGCCATAACCTCTGGAATTCCAAAATCTGGATTAGCAATAGCAACTGCTGCGATTGATTTCATAGGCTGAACCGGCATCGGTATGCCATAGATTGCACCAGTAACAATGTTGTAAATACCTGTAAAGATAAGGGTGGTACCCAAATCAAGATTTCTTGACAATGTTAAGGCCAACACTATTGGGATATAAGTGCCCAAATCTCCCATTGCAGCATTCAATTCCCCCATTTTGACCTGAAACTGAGGTTTTCTTTAAGGGTGCCCCAGAAATTGTAGGAAAATTTCTGGTGAATTGGGTCTGGAGTTGGGTTTTCATGGATTTGATGGTTTAAGTTTTCTGAAAGTTGCTGATGAATTTGGGGTTCCATCTGATATTTTTGTTGAGAAAGAACACTTTTTTGTTGTTATTTATATGAGTTTAAAAATGTAATCTTTATTTGTCTTTTAGAGGTATCAGGGGTCATTTATGTTGGGATTGGACCTATAAAATAAGGGCTGATGTGAGTCCTAATCTTGTGGGGGAGGTGATTTCTGAATTTGATGGAGACTTCATTGGTAGTTCTTTTTTTGGAGAAATGATGTTTGTGAAATATATTCTATATTCTCCACTGCATGAGTATTCAATTGCGTTTGGCTTCAATTCAGAAGACAATTTGAATACTTATTGTTTCATTTTTGCCATTTGTTTTATTCCCTCTGTTTTATTTTTTGGTGCAAATGTCAACTTCTTTGATAGAGATGGACTTGTTTTTGAACGATTGATAGAGATGGACTTAAATTAGGGATAAGATGCCATTTAAATGTTGATTGGCACCTTGTTTGTGGGGCCTCTATACACAGGTTATGTTCACGCACACGTCTCATAGAAAAACCCCAGATGTAACTTATATTAGATTTAGACGAATTTATAATTAGATATTTGATCTTGTACATTTAAACTTGCTGACATTTACTTCATTTTCAGTCTTTATTAAGTACATTATCCACTAAAATATGCAGTACAGAAACAAGGGTCAACGGTAGCATCATCTAGAACTAATGAAATTATATATGACAGAACCGTGAAAAAATAAAATAAAATGATGACACAGGAAAGGAAAAGACAGAGTTAAAGAATGTTCAGTCTGTTTCTATATACTTTGAAATAATACGATACCCCGTATACAACATACATAGTTTACATTTATTCAACAGCACATATCTGACTTCATATCTCAAGAAAAATGTTTAAGTTTCCCGCCCGCATTCAACACGGTAAGATGTAATGTAATAAATTAGCTATCAGCAATTTCCCTTCTCCTCCTATCCCCAAAAAGAATACAAGTTTAGTATCTCTATAGTCTATACATTAGTTAAGAATCAAACAGAGGCACAGAAATATCTCTGTCTTCCCATATAGTCCTTAATAACCACAACAACATAATCAAACCAAACACTATCAGACTATACTATGAAAGAGGAACGATATCATATGTTCATACTTTGTCCCCTGGAAAGGGCTTACGGCATATGAGTACTCTCTCATCAATGTTTGCTTCCACATCTACAGTCCGGGCATCCCATCTAAATCTTGTCGCAAGTGTTCTAGCTAGTTCAATCATTGAAGGTGTGTCACGGAATATAACCCAACCCTGGGAAGGGAAAATTTTCAGTACCAGTGGACAGTAGCCAAATTTTTTAAGTTGAGGTAATAGCAAGAAAAACATATAATCATCACCACGACTCATAATTAAAAAAGCACATTCAGCATACCTCTGGACGAAGGAGTCTGTCTATGTCTAAGAAGAGATCAAGCATTGTGCACTTCTGATGCTGATGTGGCTCAAGTGACAGCAGTCCAAAAGCATGGATCATATCATAAGTTCTTGGGTATGATGGAAAAGCTTCACACCTTGAATCAAAAAAAGATTGCAGTCAGAATTTTCAAACAGGATCATTAAAATCAATTTTGCACAGTGAATCCACAAATCAGTCTCGGCAATAATGAGTCATAAAGGGCATACTATCAAATGTGAGTTATGTATATGGTTATGGTTTGTAAAGAGGAGATTCCCTATTGCATATCAACAAAGAAGTTTTCATCACAACAAAGGTTAGCACCTACCAATTATGGGATGTGCCTATAAATCCTCTGTCATGGATTAAGGGGAGTGAGTTAGCTGCAGTCGTAGGAACCACATTCATGACCCACAGATTTTTCCCAGCTTCCAGCAAGGCATGATTAAATCCACCAAACTGAGCATTCATATCCAATACATTCCTAAGCATGTTAAAAGGTGGAGAAGGGTCCTCGTCACCAGGTCTCTTCGGATGGTCAGAGAATATCTGGGGTGACAATAAAGACCAATATTCCTGAATTGCTGACTTCCACTTTAGGGAGTCCGCAGAAAATACTTCGGGAAGGACACCTATTAGATATAAAGAAATGCTCAGTGATGATTCTGATGAAACAACATTGCATCGACCTAAGGATTATATATTATAAAAGGAAGAGTTTGAAAACATACCATACATCCTAATTTCACTAGAATTTAGACTTGCTCTAGAGGGCCAAGCTGTGCGCTGTTTAATTGGAATCCATCTTTCACTACGAGTTCCGCCTATGCATAGATGGAGGGGTTGATAGTACGGAGATTCAACATCATACTTCTTCTCACAGATAGGAGGGTTTGAACTATGCTTCCTGGATTAAACACAAGACAAAAACGTAAAAAGATCAACTAAAGCATGAAAATTTTACACGGTAAAAGTCATGTTTTCCCATCTAATTACTCACTGCAACTCTATTGTGAAATATCCTTCTTAGAGACAGAGAAATTACTTGTGAGCATAACAATTTCTGTGAGTGGTCTTTCTCCAGATAACTGTATCATCTTGCGGTGATAGCATATCCCAGCATAGACTTTCTGCAAATTGAAGGACAAATTGCCACTTTTTTTGGTTTTCATTGGTTTCATGTGATCCATGCATACCAGCAACTGGTGAAGTCCAGACAAAATACCCTCCCGGCTTCAGAAGTCGGTCAGCTTCAACCAGAAAAATCCCATCTGCATAACAAGGCATATTAGGTCCTTTTTCATCCAAGGAGTCTACTCTTCGGAGTTTTTTTTTGGCCAGGGGAAGGGGTTAATGATTACCTTTTTCATCCCAGTTAATACCACATCTAGCACAATGCAACATGTCAAAAGAAAGTGATGAGAAAGGCAGCCGCTTTGAACTGAAGGACGCAATCATTGCAGGGAGACCTCTTTCAAGTGTTAACTGAACTTGACTACCAGAAGGTTCATAATTTGCAATACACATTGTCAACAAATTTCGTGAGAAGAGATGGGCGCCAAAACTACCATAGCCACACCCAATATCCAAAACAGATCTTATCTGAAAGACAAAAGAATAACAGAAAAAGTTAAAATTATAGGGCATGAATCTGTTCATATTGGACTAACAGCCAAAAGTTAAGAGTCAGCCATAAAAATTTGTTTAAAATTTTCCTCAGCTACACAGAGAAAGAGAAGTGATTACATTATAGCTAGAAAGGTATTGGTATCAGTAATGCAGTTTAACAATCTTTCATATACCGATTAAGTCAATCATTAGTAACTAAGACTGGGTGGAAATTTACATTCAATCGAACACCTTGCAACTGTGAAGACTTGAAAGCAAATACGATACTGCAAGATACATTCAAGATGTTTATCATTGATCAGTGTTGGCCACAATATTGAAGTTTACATCCTCTCCAACATATAAAACATATCGTTTGAAATTAAATTCCAGCTATAGAAAAAACCAAAGTTACATGCTTAATCATCGAAAGAAAACTAATCACATTTTTCAACTTACTCTTTACTGCAGACAAAGGAGTTTTCCTTCTAAAAATTCAAGCAAATCTTATAAGATTTGACTTGAGAGGAAGTATTACTAAAATACAGCAGAAATTTTGATAGCTACGATATTGTGGGGAATAGGGATAAGAACTTACTCCTGCTTGATTGAAGTCAGACACACTTCTGAGGCCAATCATGTCTGCAATTTGATGTGAGTAGTCGTCAACTCCATCAAACATGAGAGAGTCTGAACGAAATGATATCTGGCCTTCTTCCAACATCATCAACCTGCAACACATGGTATAGGACATAAATACGCTTCACGAAAGACTGATTGTAAGCTATGTAGACTGGAAACATGAAATGATGCCCCTGTCCCCACTAACCTCTTTGTCACGGCTCCAGAAGTCAAAACCTCTTGAGCAGAAATCTTCACATTAGCATACCAAATCACATCCCTACCAGAAGGCCACCTAAGAGGCAACCTATAATTCCTAGGTGGAAGAACCACGCAATTCAGCCTCAAACCCCTTTCACACTGACGTTCCAAGTAGGAGTTCCCGGTATTTTCAGAAGTGTTAAAGCAAGGCACATAATTTTCATACTCCTGAGAGCAAAACTCAACTTCTTTGACCCTTGAGGACCCAAGAGAAAGCTCTTGAATATCTGAAAAGTCAGAAATGAGCTGTTCTTGGAGCTGTAGCCACCAGTAACCACCAGCAAAATTATCTACGAGTAATGGTTTATTCGTGATAGAAACCATCCGTCTAATTGATGTAAGAAGCACAAAGAATGCTACTATAGCTACAACTAGCTTAAGAACAAAACTAAACAAATTATGCTGCAATTTTCCTTTTCCATTCACACCACCAACTTTTTCTACTCCAAAACAATGATCATCAACTGCATTACATACATAATCAGAAATGCTCGCCTTACACGAATCGCCTTTCTCTTTGTCTTTCTTCCTTGCTATACCATTCTCTAAGTCACTAACAGCAAGGTCAGCCTCCCGTAATCGTCCACTGGATCCGGCTCGATTGTGTGGACCTACCATTGATCAGTAATTATTCTCCTAAAGAACTAATCTGGTACTCTCCAGAGCTGATAATCCTACCAAAAGCTGAAAAACAGAAAAAAGCAAACTTTCCTGTACTTCAGTAATGATCTGATAGTTGAATTGATCCAGTTCATATATTCTGAATAACTAAGTATTAAATAGCATCATATAAACCCTAAATCGTCTAAATATGTAGCAATTCAAAAGTTGAACTTGTTGATTCCAAGTTATGAATCATCTTACTCTAAAAAATGGGAATTTGTTGGATTTTGATTCTAACAAGCTTACTCCAAAAACAAAAGCAAATTAGCAGATTAGCAACAAGTAGAAGTAAATAATTCAACAATTAAAATTTATATAAGTTAGATCAAATCAAATGTGGGAAGATTTAAGTAGATCAAATTATAAATTAGTAAATGAGCAAAAGTAAAGTTGCAGTGATTAAATTAGTATTGAGGTAGTTAACAAGATCTCAAATTTGGTATGGAAAAATAAACGACAATGAAGAAGGATGAAGAAGAAACCTGTAGTTTTAAAAAGACGTTAAAGAAGTCAGAGACGGTGCAATGGTCGCGCTCTTATGAAAAGTCGGCAGTCGCTACGCTAGTGTTCAGCACCAGAAGTTGTATATAATGACTGGGTGTGAATTTATGATTTGTGATTTCTATTACTCCGTACTTTTGTTTCGAGAAAATATAACTTTATATCACATAAATATAACTACGTGTGGCAGACTGGCAGTCGATCTAATAATCACTCACCGATTAAGTAACCCTTGATTAAGTAATCCCTGTTCGATCGAGTTATCTCTAATCAAGTAACTCTGAGCATACGATATAATCAGCCACATATAAAACTTTGTGTAAGTACAAAATAAATATTAATTGTGCGTCAATTTTGAAAATAATGTTAATTGTGTAAATGAATCAACAACTTTTCATTATATGTAGATATTATAATTGTTGATTTTATTACGAAAATGGCATGCCGCTAGCTGAATAAAGTTGTTGATATGTTTGCAAATTACCATTTTTTCGGTTGTTTAAATTACATGCTAAGTTAGCATATACGGAAGATAAAAAATAAACTAAAATAAATAAAAAGTAATCATTAAAACTAACAACCGAAAAAGTGGCAATTTATTTTCAATATTAATTTTGGACATTAATATCTTTTGTTAAATATGGAAGAGAAATAAAGAGAGATAGGAGAGAAATTGAGGAGAGAATAAATCAGACTATCTTGTTCCACAGAGTGGGGGATATATATACATACAATATAACTAGGGTTTGCTTAGATAACAATAAACCCTAAATCTAAAATATTCCGAAATGATAGAAGAAGGGTAATGGATATCCACACAATATTTCATAACATTAGTATTCTATTAATTGTTAATTTTTCTAACTGGTAAATAAATTAGATGATTGAAGCATTTATGCAAACTTGATCATTAAACATTTAAAACTACTTGTATTTGGTAGTACACTGATAATTCCTAGTAAATGGGAGGCAGATCTAGGTTCTCTGTCGTAATTTATTCTTCACATGTTGCGCATTAAAGACACTCGCAACATTGCCGGAGTATAAATTTTCAATTCCAAAGCTTACCAGTTCAAGAATTCTGCTGAAAAGCAAAATGAATTTTAAAAAAATTGGGGTGAGAGAGGCTCGAACTCTCGACCTCAGGATTACTCAGAAGCTATGAGACCTACGCGCTAGCCAACTGCGCCACCACCCCTTTTGTTATTCTAACTTGCAAATTTTAATACTGGTACCATATCTAATGTTTTGGTTTTGCATGTTTCAGTAATTTTAAATTTTAATTGAGTATCTATACAAAATTAATATTTGATATATAATACTAATACATAGTACGGAGTATTACACAATCTTGTACAATACCACGTAAAAATCAATAATAGAAAAATTCATGGTGCATTCGCATATTTTATACACACATCACATAACAAACCGGTCTTATAGTTCAAATTATGAATATAATCTCACTAGTTCGTCACTGAACTAGGCTAAACATACATTTTTTTTAACTAATCGATGCATTCACTATGAAGAGCCTCTTTGATAAGCCTCTCAAAATCATCAAAGGATGAACCTCCAACATCGGTAGCCTCCTCAGCTCTTTCTTGCCAACCCAAAGCATTTTTTCTTAATTTCTCCCCTTTCTTTCCATCCATCACTTCTCTAACCAAATCCTGAATCTCCTTTCTCTTAACCTCTTGATTCACCTCAAGCCCAACCCCCCACTCATCTTCCAAACACGCGTACCTACAATTCGTGGGTTGCTCAAAAAAGAACGGCCAACAAATAATAGGCAAACCACCTCTACATACAGCCTCGAGCAAAGAATTCCACCCACAATGTGTCAAGAAAACACCAACCGCGGGATGAACCAACACTTGCTCTTGTGGACACCAACTCACCACCAATCCTCTATCCCTAACCTCATCAAAAAATTCCTTAGGCAACAACTCTGATTCCTCCATACTAACAACATCCGGACGTAGGACCCACAAGAATGGGTGCTTGCTTTTGGCTAAACCCCATGCAAATTCCACAACATTTTCCTTAGACATTGTAGTAACACTACCATAGTTTACATACACAACTGATTTGGGCTTCCTTTGGGCCAACCACTCAAGACATTGTATATCATCTTTCCATAAAGTGGGCCGAAATGACTTTAATGGGCTTTCAGGGACATGTTTTTGCTCTAGTATTTGAAGTGGCCCAATTGTGTAGATTTGAGGGGATATATTGGATTTAATGGCCTCTAAAACTCGTTGTTCGAATGAATCGAAAGTGTTGAATATTAGGGCCGATGCTTTGAGACAGCTTTGAACTTGTTCTTTTTGAAATGTGAAAAGAATTTCATCTTCATCTGTAATTCTCATAAGAGAAGGAAGATCTCCAAGGCGCATGTTCTCCATGCCTGGTATCCAATTCACTGGCGTGTTTAAGGTTCCATCGTGCTTGTAATTTTCATCTACGACCATCACAAAATAAAAATTAGACTGATTTACTATATTAATCCAAATTTAGTTCTCACATTTAGTAAACTTTCTTAGACGTTGAGTAATTCACAACTTTAATACTATATGATTGTGAAATTGATAAGATGTTGAAATGCGTATAGTTTTGAAAACCATAAAATAAATCGGTTGCAATTATATGAAACGTGCTGTCGGACATAGCCTAATATTTAATTTAAATTAGCAGTGTGTATTTTAAGCTCTTTGGCCTCCATGTGAAGAAAAGTAACAAAAAGAACTCCATAGGAACAATCATTAAGGTTGCATATGAAATGTTAAAATAAATTATCAGATTCTTATCATATCTTCGTGTAATATCATTAAATATTTCAAACATGTTTTTCAATACCATTTTGCATCTTATCATGATTGTGATATGCAAAAGACTTATGCACTATACAACAAAATAAGGTTGAATCACCACCACTACATACACATTATCTATAGTACTCCACCTTATCTATAGTACTATTACCCTATTACTATACAGTCCTAACAAATTAGTAAAACACTTTATCATTCCTAGTTATTATTTGTTGGAATCTTGAATCATTAATTACTGACTAATTATTATTAATCGTAATCACAAATCGTTAATTACTGATAAATAGATTAACACGATGGTTCTAGATCATGCAATAATCACGAGAGTCAATTAATTAAATAGACCAACCTTTAAAGGGAATAATTCCCCTTTCAAGAAGTTGAGGATAATAAAGATAACCCAAGAAACCACAAGCAGAGGCAGTCCATAATTGGATACCCGGAACACCAATCTCTCTAGCAGCTTCAACAACACCACCCAACAACCCATCAGAAATGACACATGTCACAGGAAGAACACCGGTCTTGGCTCGTACCCTCGCCAAGAGCTCACGTGAAGCAGGCAAACAATTGTCACGTAGAGCATAACATAGAGTAGGAGGGTCTTGGGTTGCATCACGATCAGACGGTGGTAATCCATCATCCATACTTTCAAACTTGAAATCAGGAAAACAGCTGACCCACTCATCATCATCCGACGATGATGAGCCCTTGTTGGCCTTGATCAGACGGTTGTGATTGAAGTGGGTATTGACGAAGGTTATGTAGAAGCCTCTAGAATGAAGAAGTTTGGCTAATTGCATCATAGGAATTAAATGACCTTGTGCTGGAAAAGCTACGCATACTGCATGAGGCTTGTTATTCATATTTACTAACAATATAATTTTATGGTTGTTAAAGTTTTGAGGGTTCTTTAGCTTAGATTTATTCACTATTTATGACTTTATGTATATATATACTTGTAGACTGTAGCATATCAAAGATTGTTGCACATCAATAATAATGGACTATGATAAAAATAATTAGGGTCGTTTTGACTCTAATATATAATATAATTTCAGCTTAATCACGACGTTTCTAAAGTCATGTTTGAATCTCCTTTCCTCTATGTCGTCATCTAAATTATAACTAGCTAGTTTTAATTTCCTTAACATTAGTCTTTTTTTAGTGTAATTGTTGTCGATTGTTGACGATTGACACAAATCATTGCCGCATGATTTTAATATTGATAGACATCAGCCGCCTACTCAATAAGATGTGTATAGGGTAGATCCAAATTAATTCAAACCGAAATGATAATATATGGATATAAAGATCCAGGTTGAATCAAACCCAGTTAAACAGATTATAACCGGTTGTATAACTAAAATTGTAATACAAAGTATTATCTTTAACAGTTTAACTGCTGTATATCTTTTGGTCTTCATATGGTCCAAAAGTGACATCAATAATGGGAAGACAAGTTTGATACGAAGGTCTAAGTATTAAATCTGATTGGTGTTCTTCATTGTAAGAAACTTTAGTCGATTTTTAAATGTGGTCAATGTACTACTGCTTGGTCCCCTATCTAAAGGGTAATTCTCTGTTTCTCATTGTGAGAAACAAGTTTTGTTTCTCATGGGGTATGTGTCAAGATATGAGGCTCCCACCCAAGACACATACGCGGTCCCCACCAGTGAAAAACATCACATTATTTTCCAAAATGCCATTATGAGAAACAAAAGTGTTTCTCATAATGAGGAATTGGGGCTCCCTCCTATGTAAATAGTCATTGCAAAGACGTCAGTTGTACATCATGATCTTCCTCTTATACAACTATATATTCTCTTGAGCCATTTTTACGTGTAATAAATCAATCTACAATTTCACAATTATAGAGATTAAAAATCAGCCAGTTTTGACCCTTGAAATATAATCGAGCTTAAATTATTTTAGATTAACAAATAACAGTAATCAAGTGGGAAAGAAATTTGAGATAAAGTATATATATATAGGAAATGGACCATATCATAAACGTAAGGAAAAACTACACTTCATTTAATTATTGTTTAATTTAAAGCAAGAGCTAGTACAACAGACTAACTAGAAAGTAAGAGCACTGCTATAGGATAATTAATTGAGATAATCTCTAATTAATCAGTGCATATTACCACCCTGATTGACAAGTATATATATTTTGACGTACTAATTATATGAAAGGATTACAAATGGAAGTAACTAAAATGAAGTTCCAAGAACTTAATTATGTTGCTAACATAGTACGTGAGAGGTACATAACTGTAAAATTGTAGTTTTACGTTGAAACAAAGTGGTGGTGGTCTGGTGGATTAATATGTGTTGCATTTAAGGGCACTTGACGGTAACCCCGTGGTAGAGGATGTCGTTCCAGGAGGGGCAAGTGACGGTAGCACTGGGAACACATTTAGAGTTGGCTATACAACATTGACTGCATATCCTCACACACATCCTTGTCCTTCCGACGTAAGCAGGGGAAGCTTGACACCTCTTAAAGCACTCCGTTGGGCAGAACCCTAACATATTCCAAACATACATTGACCATGTTAACTTCGTTATGTTAATTGAATACGTTAACAATAAAGTTATATAGTCATAGATATGCAAGATTAAATAATAGATCCAAAATTACAAACAATTCGAATCAATTTTTTATACTTCTTTTGAAATAGTATTAGAAGTCAAATTATGTTCTCTAAATTACCTAAATATGTTTCAACATGACATATATAATTAAATTCAATTTAAAGAGTTTGTAATGTTACATACCGTGGTTGTAAGGAGTTGCCGGGGGAGGAGTGTAAGTTGGGGGAGTAGAGGTAGTTGGAGGAGAGGATGGAGTTTGTTGTGGGGGGGAGGTGGCGGTCGGGGGAGTGGCAATAGTTGGGGGAGTTGCGGTGGTCGGAGGAGTAGCTGGAGTGTAGGTCGGTGGGGTAGCGGTTGTCGGGGGAGTGGCAGTAGTTGGGGGAGTAGCTGGAGTGTAGGTCGGTGGGGTAACGGTGGTTGGGGGAGTGGCAGTGGTTGGGGGAGTTGTTGTGGTAGGGGGAGTAGCTGGAGTGTAGGTCGGTGGGGTAGCGGTGGTTGGGGGGGTGGTGGGGGGAGTGGAAGTGGTTGGGGGAGTTGCGGTTGTTGGGGGAGTGGTTGGAGTGTAGGTTGGGGGGGTGGCGGTAGTTGGGGGGGTGGCAGGGGTTGAGGGAGTTGTGGGAGGTGTGGCAGAAGTTGGTGGGGTGGCGGGGATTGGGGGCGTTGTGGGAGGAGTGGTTGGAGTGTAGGTTGGGGGAGTGGCGGTAGTTGGGGGAGTGGTTGGAGCCGTTGGTGGGGTGGAGACTGGTGGAGTTGCGGGAGTTGGAAGAGTGGTGGTTGGTGGAGTGGCAGGAGTTGGGGGAGTGGTAGGAGCCATTGGTGGGGTGTAGACTGGGGGAGAAGTGTGAACCTCAGGCGGTGGACAATTAGCGTACACCTGCATGCAAAAATTTATAGATTTGAGAGAAAAAAAATATATGTACATCAATTCAAGGTAGCTAAGAAAACTAAGCTAGGATACCTTATTTGTGTATATGCATAAGAAGAGAAATTTATGAATGTAACATAAATTGTTATGCACATCATTTTAAGTGAATAGTATTGTTCTTTGAATTCAATGACTGTATAATTGGTACATGAGTACAAATGTATGTTTCGCACTACTATAACCCAACATGAACAGTTGGTTTGCCCATATTATCGATCACTTTCATTACACAAATATGATGCATGCATTATTGTATTATACACTTTATTTAAGTATATGAAGTATAAAAGGTATGCCTAGATTATATATAATAGAAAGATGAGCATATCAAAAAAGTTTGTTGTGACCTGCCTACAATAGGTGAGTAGTAATTTCAAAAAAAAAATAAAAAAAAATAAATAAATAGAATTGTAGTGTATGTTATTTATGCATTATGAGAAATAAAATTATGCATTAATAGAGTACCTGGGTGGATACGAGAAGGAAACAAGCGAACAAAAAGGAAGTTTTCAAAGCCATTGCAATTGGCAATTTAAATGGCTAAGAAAAACTAATTAGAAGGAATGAAGAAGCTTGATTGGTAAAGGCTAAGGATTTGGAATTGAGATATGTAAGAATGTAAAGGAGTGAGCTATTTATAGAGAGTGAACATTGAATAAATTAAACCGATCTTTCACGTACAGTTGTGCATTAATGAAGGGAAATTTTCTTTCTAATTTTACTTAAAAGATTAATTAAGGGAACCAAGTCGTAAGTTTCATTCATTAAGTATTGAAGCTCAAGTCAACCCTTCCTTGGCTTCCACAATATTATGGGAGAAATTTCTCCCATGCATCATGCATCGCGATGGCTCGTAATCTGATTTTAATTACTAGCAGTTTGATTAATTACTTTAGGATACATTTACTTTAGGCGAACAACTAATAGCCCTTGATACAAAATTCGAAATAGATTAGGCGTGTTGATCCATATAACCTCAACTAGAAAGAACTTGACATAATATAGTTATGTCATTGAATCAATTAAAATCAAGTTGAAATTTTCTAAAAATCTAACTAATGAGGATAAAAGTGTGAACATTATTACGTTACTGGCATACATACATACCTACTATAATTTATAAGTATCAAAACTAATTCAACTTACTTGCACTCTAGGTAAATTTTTCTTGTTTTGGATGTTTTGGTCTTAATTAAAGTACGGTTTCTTGTGAAGATTCAACCGATATAAATCTTTTGCTCTTATACTAATCTTTTAAACATAACGTTACTATTTTACATTGTTCATGCACATTATTTGATCTTTTGTGATGAAGTATATTAAATTACATTTTAACTGCATTGTAAATATTTAGTGATATATCATATCAGAATGCATGCATCATGCATGTGACAGGGTACAGGTAACACTCTAACAAGTATTCAAACTAAAGGAAAGTCGAAATCCATCCACGGAAGTGACGGAAATAGTCAAAAGGGTGATTATTGTTAAATCTCAATGCATGCTTTAAATCTAGCTAGTTAACTTGTATTGTGTATTTGTTTTAATATTTGTAATTTAAACCCACTCACATCCGTCATAACAGGATCATGTTAAGGGTGCGTGCGGCATTAAAGACAATCATTAAATTCAGTTCTCTTGGATTTCATGCGATGCGATCGATCTTGCACCGAATAAAAGGCTCATTTCCACGTGGCTACAAACTAGGTTATGTTACAACTTACAACTTACTTGATAGCTTACCTGGCCTTAAGCATAATTAGCAGCTACTCCTTCCGTTCTTATTTGTGAATTGCTTGGGTCGAATCTTCTATGACTACAACTAAAGATACTCTTTTTTCTAAGGTTTTAAGTTTGGACCGATATTGAAATTGAGTTCCGTTCGTTTAAAATCTTTTGTGAGAGAAAAGAATGTCAAAGCTTAACCAATCAAAAGAAACGAAGGGTATAACTTAATCAGATTCATTTCTTGAAATATAAGCTAAAGTTTTAAAAAATTACAAGACAATTTGTTTTCATCGGTTTGTCGCACATCGCTAAGATGAGCTGGTTATAGTCCATTTTACGGTATAGTGGCCATGACTATATAGTTATAAGTCTTATAACTTATAAATATCATCAACTTGTCCACCTTTCTATTTTTTTTTGTTTTTTATTTTTTTGGAATCATGGACTATACATACATTAATTCAATTAATTCTTAAGATGATAGTTTTGTACTTCTAGAAGGGAAAAAAAAAATCAAGTCACATTGATCAAGCAAGAAAGAAAGTTTCAAGAGCTAGTTAGCTTATTGTAGTTCTTTGTTGAACCCTCTTTATTAGTTTGTAATTTTGGTTGATTAACCTTATGTCAAAAAAATAAAGAAAACAAAAAAACAAAAAACCAAAAAAAATTATACCAAGAAAGGGTGTATATGTATCACTTTTTCGGTTGTTGTTTTAGGTTATTTGATTGTTATGTTATCATTTTAACTTTTGAAAAGCTTGTAGATGTCGGAGCTAAGATTAGTTGTCATCTAAAAGCCGATAAATAATGCTAGCTATTAAAGTTACATAATCTTGATAATATGAGTGTTTGTTAATATTAATTATCTATAGTTTGAGAATCGACCCAAACACCATAGCTACTCGTGCTATCAATTGTTAATTTTCCTTGGTAAATTGGATGATTGAGGCATTTATGCAAACTAAACAATTAAACTACTAGTAGTTGGTGTAACACTGGTAAATTCCTTGTAAATGGAAGGTAGATCTAGGTTACCATTTCTCATGCTGCGACTCTCACATGGCTTTGCAATAAACAAATGCAATTGCAATATTACCGGAGTATAATCAGGTATGTTTGCAATTCCAAAGCTTATCAGTTCAAGAATGCTGCTGAAAAGCAAAATGAATTTTAAGAAAAATTGGGGTGAGAGAGGCTCGAACTCTCGACCTCAGGATCACTCAGAAGCTATGAGACCTACGCGCTAGCCAACTGCGCCACCACCCCTTCTGTTAATTTGTAATGGGTTATCAATCCAAACTTAATGTCTAATCTTGTACGAAGTATGTATTGTGTTACGGAGTACATAATCTTGTACTTATACCGTATGAAATATGAACAATAAATATTAAAAAAAAAAAAATTGTACATACATATTTCATATACGAAGTACTTTTACTTCGTATTATACTACGTATAACAAATCGGAAAAGTAAGGTCTTTAAATTTTGAATAAAATTTCACTAGTTCGTTGCTGAGCCACACCAAACATTTTCGTTACTTATTTGTGAAATTGCGGTCAAAATTATGACTTACTTAGATATTCTTTGTTGACATATAATTTGTGAAATTGAGCTTAAATTATGTTAGGTTAACAATAATCATCATGTAGAATTGGACCATACCATAAACGTATTTAAGGAAAGACTACTTCACTTGATGTGGATCTCTTAAGATTCTCACAAGGCTCGTAAGGTATAATAACATTGGATATTCGGATTTCAACAAGAACTAAAGAAATTACACATACTCTAATTCTTGCAAGAATAGAGAGTCTCTTCCTAGTCGCAACTAGAAGATAATCACGTGTCGCAACTAGTGATGTTTTTTATTAACAATCAAACGAGCAACGCTCAAAGGGTTAATAATTCCCAAAACAAATCTCTCATCATTCATTAAAAATCACTATTGATATGCACCCATATTTATAGGGTGAAAAATCGTAATAAGATAGGAAACTAATAATTATATCCTAAAATAAAATAGAATATTAAGAATCTCAATCCTAATATATCTCCTAATTATATTTATAACCAACTACTAAATCTCTAGGAAAAATCCTTTCAAGTGAAAGGTAAAAACCCATAGGCAAAATCCTAATAATTAATAATAACTAAAAGATAGTATAGACTTTTTAAAAACTCCATGAATTTTCAAGAAAACCCATATTGGACTATTGCTTCTGCATCATCACTGCATACCATTATTGTTTAATTTAATGCAAGGGCTAGTACAACAGTCTAATTTAACAAGTAACAACACTATGGCTATAGGATAACTAATTGAGATAATCTCCAATTAATTATCAGTGCATATTACAACCCTAATTGATACAATTGAGAATACTTTGACGTAGTAAGGATTACAAATAGAAGTACCTAAAATAAAGTTCAAGAGCTTAATATGTTATGCTAACATAGTACGGAGTGCATCATAATTTTAGACTTGTAGTTTTATGATAAAACAAGTGGTAATGGATGAAATTATGTTGAACTTAAGGGCACTTGACGGTAACATTGTGGTAGACGATGTCGTTCCAGGATGGGCAAGTGACGGCAGGACCGGGAACACATTTAGAGTTGGCTATACAACATTGACTGCATATCCTCACACACATCCTTGTCCTTCCAACGTAAGCGGGTGATGCTTCACACCTCTTCATGCACTCCGTCGGGCAAAACCCTAGCATGTTCCACACATACATAAGTCACATAACCACATTACCTTATGTAAATTAGTCGAATACCCTAACAATAAAGTTATATATATTAATATAATATAGTCATAACATATCACTTTTGAAACATTAATTAGAAGCCAAATTATGTTCTCCGTACAAATTAAAAATAAGTGTATTTCAATATGAGATAGAGATATATAATCAAATTCGATTAAAGAGTTTTTAAATAACACTACAAGATCGAATATTTCCTTTTATTTAACAATTATTATATCTTTTAGTATCGATTGCATTCACTACAAAAAATCCTCCCAATGAATGACAATTCTATACAAGATTCACTGTTACCAAAGCATTAGGTTGTGTTTTTGTATTTGCTTGGGTTGCCTCAATAATTGATACGAATACTAGCTACATCCAATTGTGATGATTATTGTAGCAATTATAATCACTATAAATGTTGAATCCAACATCCATATAAATTGCATATATGATAGTAGGCATGTAAGTTTATAAAAGATTCAAACATGCAAACCCAATTAAATTCTAATATTAGATGTTTTACCACGACATTAAATAATGTCATATTTTAAGCTCAATGTTCCAAACAAAATTTCAAAATATAGATTATTACAATATAGAAAAGGCTTTTTGTATCAATTTTTAGGTTTGATATCGCAATTGTAAAAAATGGTGAATATAATTTTTGTCATATCAAATTTATATGGGGTTACTATGGTGATTGTAAATAATACGATTTTCAATACTATTTTACGAATATAAGTTGCATATTGTTGTAGTAGATGTATAATTACTACAGAAAAATCGCTACGAAAAGACAATTTTTTTTGTAATGGTAACAAACCATGATTGTAAGGTACGGAAGGAATTTCCGGGGTGGGTGGGCAGGTTGAAGGAGGTGGAAAGGGAGATTGTGGTGGAGTGTAAGTTGAGGGAGTAGCAGTAGTCGGGGGAGTGACAGGAATTTGTGGTGGGGGGGATGTGGTAGTTGGGGGAACAACAGGAATTGTAGTGGTTAGGGGAGTGGTTGGAGTTGGGGGACTTGTGGTAGTTGGAGGAGTGACTAGAATTGAGCAAGGAGGAGTGGACATTGGGGGATTGGAAGTGGTTGAAGGAGTTATAGTTGTTGGCAGAATAGATGGAGACGAGGAAGGAGAGGTGGTCATTAGGGGAGTTGTAGTGGTTGGAGGAATGGGTGGAGTCGAAGAGGGAAGGGTGGACATTGGGGGAGTTACAATGGTTGGGGGAGTCGCGGTGGTTGGTGGAATGGGAGGAGTCGATGACGGAGGGGTGGACATTGGGGGAGAAGTAGTGGTTGGGGGAGTTGCAGTGGTCGGAGGAATGGATGGAGTCGAGGAGGGTGGGGTAGACATTGGGGGAGTGGCTGGAGTCGAGCAAGGAGGATTGGACATTGGGGGAGTTGTAGGAGGAGCTAGCAATTGGAGTGGAAATCGAGGGAGTAGCGGTGGATGGAACTGGGGGAGTTGTGGCGGAGTATAGATTGGGGTAGTGGCAATAGTTGGGGGGGTGGTTGGAGTTGAAGGAGTTGTGGGAGGAGTGTAGGCTGGGGGAGTTGCGGTGGTTGGAGGAATGGATGGAGTTGAGGAGGGTGGGGTGGACATTGGGGGAGTTGTGGTTGTTGGGGGATCGGAGTGGCTGGAGTTGAGCATGGAGGATTGGACATTAAGGGAGTTGAAGGAGGAGCAATTGGAGTGAAAATAGGGGGAGTAGCAGTGGATGGAGCAGTGCCTAGGGGAGTTGTGGGTGGAGTATAGACCGGGGGAGTGACAGTAGTTGGGGGGGGGGGTGGCTAGAGTTGGAGGAGTTGTGGGAGGAGTATAGAATGGGGGAGTGGCAGTAGTTGGGGGAATGCTCGGGGGTATTGGTGGGTTACATGTGGAAATTGGTGGAGTTGCGGAAGGTGGAAGAGTGGCAGTTGATGGAGTTACGGGAGGTGAAAGAGTGGCAGTTGGTGGAGTAGTGGGAGTTGTGGGAGTGGTTGGAGCTATTGGTGGTGTACAAGTGGACATTGGTGGATTTGCAGGAGGTGGAAGAGTGGCGATTGGTGGAGTGGCAAGAGTTGGGGTTGTGGTTGGAGATATTTAAAGGGTGTAAACTGGGAGAGTGGTGTTATCTTCTGATGGAGGACAATTAGCGTACACCTGCGTGTAGAAAATTATAAATTTAAAAAAAACATATGAACTTATTCATGTTAGCTAAGAAATAAGACACCTCATTATTTATGTTTATTTAGGTTTATATGCATGAGATTGCATGAGAAAAAAAAAAATTAAGGCATGTGATATGAACAAAAATACTTATGCACTTCATTTTAAGGCAACAATGTTAGTTACTCTTTAAATTTAGTGTCAATATATATTTGTCACTTCAGAACAAATATGTGTTTCGCAATACTATAACCAAACATGCATGCACAATTAGATTGCCCCTATTCATTTTTATCACTTTCATTGCGTAAATATGATATATGCGCTAGTGTATAATACACCTTAGGATATATGATATGGGGTATATAAAATATATGCCTAGACTACATTCTACATAGAAAGATGGAAAAAGTTTTCAATGTTCTTTTATTGCGTATTATGAGAAGTTAAAGTGTATATTTTTTAAAGGTAAGAAAAATAAGCTTTTATCACGAGCGGTATGGGGTGTTTGGCTATTGGCTTTTTGCCTAATTTTTGGCTTTTGGCTTTTTAGTTTAGTCAAACAGCTAAAAGATATGTTTGGTAGTTGACTTTTTTGTTGGCTTTTAAGCTGGCTTTTCCGTCAAAAGCTAATAGGAGTAACTTTTTCTATTGGCTTGTTGGCTCACTTTATTACTAATACACAGCTAACAACCATTAATAATTTTACCAAACACTTTTGTAAACAGCCAGATCAAACAACTAACTTAAAAAGTCAATCCATACAGCTAATACTTTCAGCTAGCCAAACAAGCCAAGCAAACAAGCTAACAGCCAACAGCCAACCGCCGATTGCCAAACAACCCCAATATAATTAAAATGCTTATGTATTGAACATTATTATAGAAAACAATACCTTGGTTGATACGAGAAGGAAGCATATGAACAAAGAGGAAGTTTTCAAAGCCATTGTAATTGGCAATTCAAATGGCTAAGAAAAACTAATAAGAAAGAAGAAGCTAGACAGGTAAAGGCTAAGCTAAGGGTTTGGAATTGAGATATGTAAGAGTGTAGAGGAGTGAGCTATATTTATAGTGAGTGAAAATTATTGAATAAGTCGATCGATCTTTCACATACAGTAGTTGTTATGCATTACTAATGGAAGGAACCAAGTCTTTAGTTCTCAACATTAGACGTACTTAATTATGTTCAATGTGTTAGTTTTGGTGAAATCTGATTGATTGCATGCATTTTATCCAAGTAATGAAGCTCAAGTCAACCCTTCCTTGGCTTCAACAATAATATTATGGGAATAAATTCTCCCATGCATGCATGCATGCATCGTTCGCTACCTGATTTGATTAATTACTTTAGGCATGGCCTTGAGCTCAATCAAGGAGAAACAATATTAGGTTATATAGGTTTACATTTGAACATATAATTTTATTTTTTTGACGAGATTGATCTGAACACGTGTTTCTACAAGAGTAGGCAAAGAAAAATTTGTAGTAAAGTTAGAATTCGCTTTTATAAGTCTTACTCCATATTAAACAGAGGTGTGACTATAAATGTTAACAACAGCAATGATTCGGTGTAACAAATTCTATAAATTTAGGCTCTTAATTTATAGATATACACTGTTTTTATTAACAAAATTTACTTTACAAAATTATTGTTCAACAAGTTTTCTTGTTACATAAAGTGGAAAAATGTGAAAATATATATAAAACAAACTATCAAATTTTGGAGCCCTTTCATTCAAACGCCCTGTACTATCACTTGCCTTGCACAAACTCATAAGTCATAACCGCCCATGATATTAAACAATATTAGTTATAAAACAAAATAAAATACCAAAGATCGCAAGGCCCCCTTGGAGAAGGCTGCAGAGGACAGCTATTCAAGAGACGAGAGTATTAATTGTTTTACAGAATTACAATTGTTATTTGATTCAATTTTCATTGTATTAATTGTTTCTGATCTCTTTTGTAGATGTCGTATGACTTCTTATTAATGAATTGATCTTCTAAAAAAAAAACCAACTTTGCAACCCCCTATGGAATTTTATTCACATTGCTATGGCTCACATGAAATATGATATTTTTATTTTCCACTGAATATGCGCAAGCTAAGGACTCTTTAATTTTACATTATTATTACTACAAAAATTCAAAACATGTAGCTTTACTTTCAAAAGGTCCATATGCATGCATGATTTATAGTTATTATTCACTTAAAATTCGCTTAACTCAACATTTGTCAAAACATTTAGCATAATAATGCAACAACTAATCTTTTGTCTAATATTATAACCTTTTATATACACATGCAGGCACATGCTTATGAGTCACGAAGAAACTTGAAGAGCATATAGTCGATGTAGATAGAATACCTGTTCAACAACAATAGCAAGAGATCGAGACTGATTAAGAAGGTACCCTCAATTGAATTATGTATTTATGTGGAAAGAGTAACATCCACTACTTCTATATCGTAATACTATTCCTCCGTTTTTTTTTAATACAACAAGTTAACTTCACGAATTTTGAAAGGTTTAGGTTAAATTTGTTGATATAATATTCAATCAGTATTTTTAAGTGATACTATAACACACTAGCATCCGCACAAAGTTTTAAAAGAAATATATAGAGTATTGACATGATGGTTTAAAACCCAAATATATCCAGATGCATAATAGATTTAAAAGCAATTACAGTATTTAGAAGTCCCCATAAACTCATAAATCGATGAACACTTGTACATTCCTTTCATGCACAAGGAAAGACAACAAATGTGGTTTAGAAATTAGAAATCTTTTGCCCTTGATAATAATATACCCTGCATTTGATGATGGTCAACCTTTCCTATCCTAAATGTAAGGCTTCTCATGTGCCCATGGACTAAGGACTACGGCATAAGTTAGACTGCTGCCACCTCTCTCTCTCTCTCTCTCTCTTTCCAGAGAAAAAATGAAAAAAAAAATAATCTCACATGACAGTAATACTACCCAGCATATATGGTACCTGCAGATCTAAGGGAATCGTCGAAAAGAGCCGAAAATCAAGGTAAAAAAAATACAGTATAAGAAAAAAGCTGGTAGCAGCAGCATACCAGTAAAATGAGCAACATTTGGATTAAAACAATAATTACATCACTGTTTTATACATCTTACACGATCAAATAGGAGTAATAAAAATTGATAACGGGATGAAGAAATTGCAGTGTATAATGAAGTGGAATTTCAACATCAATTTCTGTAAGGCGATAACCTGCAGTCCTGCACATTATGTACAGTTTCCGAGCCCCTTCTTTACTTGGCTAGCCAGCGGCAACTACATTTTGCAGCAGTGCCTCCAAGTCACTCAATCTGTAAGTATGGGACACGTAATATTCATGAGTGTCGAAGAAACTTGTAACACACTTGATTTAATTAAATTTCATATACACACCCTACCTTACAGAACTCAAGTCAGGGTAAGTTGCAATTGCATCTGTAAAATCCTGCAATGGGGGTCATCATTGAGTACAAAGTTAAACCATTTTATTGTACTTGTAGTTAAACAGAAAGACTGATATTCTCCTGTAAGCTCATATCAGTCAGCTAATCAGAACAGAAAAATTAAGCTTTTAACTAATATGAGGATTCCATATTAATTACTTTTAACTAAAGCAATTAACTGACCTGGGTAGATGTGGATGTTGTATAGGTTATTACACAGGGCATTCCAGCCTTTGTTGCAGCCTGAAAGTAAAGGTAGGTTTATCCTAAGTTAAACTCTTGCGTACCACAGTCAGCAGTGAAAATTTAAGAGCTCTAACATTCTAATGTATAGACTACAAAATTTTCAAAATGCTTAATAGAGCCAGAAAATATTGAATGCTGAGAAACAGCATATCAAGTTCTTTACATTCACGCACAAACTGCAGTCTAGATACATTTGAACAGCCAGATGTATATAAAAACAGAGTGATGCAATTGTCACTCTTTCCTAAGATTAATTGATCTACTATCCAGATTACAAATAATTTGCAATTTTGAACTCCTTTTAAGGAAAGCATATTAAGACTGGTCAGCTTGCAAAAAAATCAGCTTTCAAGCAAATAATAGTAAAACCATGTATAGCTCTTAGAGTCTATTGATCTCTATTTGTATTATTTAAAGTAATGTTAATTTTCATTGCATTGCTGAGGAAATTTTGGTTAACAGTAAATATCCATAGCTAAATTGTAATTTTGAATATTAAGAGCATTGAGCATGACTTCTATACTTGTAATTCCAAGCTCCATCCAATAGCTTCCAGTTATTTCACCATAATTTTACTCATATTTTATTCTCCCCTGTCTAGGCTATTATGGATCAGGACTTCTTAAATCCAGTAAAATTTACAAAAATTTAAAAAGAAGAGGCATGGATTTCATGGGCACCAACCTGTCAAATTGTCAAACAGGAAGTGTCAAATTCACAGAAATCTCCAGGTTTCTAATATTTGTTTGTTTTTAATAGTAATGTGGTGTACCTTGAGGCCAATGACACTATCTTCCACTACCAAACAGTCGTCCGCTGACACACCTAACTTCTGCAACATTTAGGACCCAAAGATATCATATTATTGCTTGAACCGCTGATGAAAAAAGCTACGAAGCATGCAACGAATGTAAGTGTGCTAAATTGATCTACCTTAGCAGCAGCAAGATAAATTGATGGATCAGGTTTCTTTTCTTTGACATCATCACCTGCAATACAGAAAACTGAAATATCAGACCCTAAGGGTGTAGAGATTTAACACGACTGCCAGTTTTTAACCCTACAGCTCAAAATCATCAGTTTGTAATCTGATCTCGATATTAAAAGATGTGACACATTCAACAAACCTGCAAGAAAGCAATCAAGACCATGGAAACGATCCTGTGAAAAGAGAAAGGTAAGTTAAGCAGATTGGACAGAAATTGAGAGCTTCTTTTACAAATGAGAGAATGAGCTTACTAGTCCTATTAGACTCTCAAGAGTGAGTACAACTGAACTTTTGGTTGCAGCAGAGCACACAGCTAGCTTCTTACCCTGCAAACATGAAGCCAAATGGCCCAGCACATCCATGAAGACACAATTGCATAGTCATTCCAAGAAAAAAAGGCATTATGCCGTAAGAAAATAAATAAATCAGATTCATCTAGTGGACTAGTGGTAAGGACTGGCAACATGATTTAAGTCACAATTCAAGAAATGCAATACACCAATGTATATGAATTGCTGTATTAGTAGAGTATTTTAGAATTTTAACTTACAGCAGCCTTAGCTTCATCCATCAATCTCAAAACTCCAGGTCTCGGTTGCACCTGATAAAAAATAGTACTTTTATTTGAGGGAAATAAACTAGTCTTCAATAAAATGGAGAACAAAGAAAGCACAGAAAATTATTTTTAAAAAGAAAGACTTACAGAACCAGACTTGATGATTTCTTGGTACCTTTCTGTTTTCCAATCCTACAAAACTATAAGCAGAATCAGCAAGGCTCCCTGGTCTTAGTAGTCCTAATCAGTAAAATCCAAACAGGTCAACATGATAATACGAGTACATGATATTGAATTGATATTGATGACCTAATATACCAGCTAGTAATTGAGAAAATCACTGTACTAAAAGGAGCAACACTATTAGATAATACAGGAACCTGAATGACATCTATCAATTTTGATCTATCTGTATCATTTTCTGGAGGTGTCTCAAAAATCGTAGAAGTTGGCCATCCGTGCTCCTTGAAGTACCTTGCAGTTGATTTCTGAACAATCAGTGAAGCAACATGAAAACAACTTACTGTCCTACACCACAGGCAGGACAACATACACCTTCTTATGAATGAACATTTACTCATCATACTGGTTGACCATAACAACTAAAAACAAGATTAAAAAAAAAAAAAAAGACTGTATAAAGTATAGGGAGCATGCTTAGATATAATCATACACACTAACAGAACATACATAATAATTTAAAAAAGAGACAACTAAAATAAAGGCAGAAATTATTATGTAGTTCAGCATCGAGAAACAGCACTAAAAATACTAGCTATTAGCAGCTATATTAATCACCTTCCACAATTTTTCAATTCACTTAGCTAGCAATCTGTCAAATAAAACTTTCAACTTAAAGCTCTTCTCTTGCCATCATCTTTCATTCGAAATCCAATAAAAACAGCAAGTATCAAAATGCAAAATAATACTGAATTTCACAAAAAAGAGAAAATCTAATATGATTTGTTCAAAGATGAAGATACTAAACAGAAGTCAAAATCCCCAAATTTTGCAATATAATGTTATTGCCTTTACCTCAACCAAAACATAAAATTTTCTACAAGAATTAGTCACACTAACATTAATGTTAAAAGTATTATAAAACTTCCAAATTTGCATTGCAACAACCAACATTAAGGTTTCGAACAAAGAGAAGCGCCATCAAAAATTATGCTATGAAATTGAAGGAATTCCACAATAGCTGAATGGATATGGTATAAATCCTACAAAGAGGAATAATGGTCCTAGGCCCTACCTCTAAATTCAAACCATACTAAATACAATTTTTCCTATGATCTCCGTCCGAGTTTAGTTGTTGCATTACTACTTTACTAGAACACGATTTTAATTCCAAACCGAGGGAGTATGTACCTATACTTATACAGCTAGACTATCATTGATCAGTTGTATAAGTTCAATAACTATGGCCATTCCTCTAAAGCCTAAACAATATCTAATACTTTTTTCTACTATCTAATTCTTAATTTAGTTGTCACATTACTAATTCAATTTGCGCTATCAACCCGATTATTAATTCCGAACAAAAGGGACATTTACCCGCACAATCAGTAGAATAATTTCAACAATCAGTCAATTGCACAGATTATAATTGGAAAATGAAAATGAAATAGGAATTTACCAACGCATCTTAGGTTTACCACCACCAATTTGATTCTGAAGAACGTCATAAAACTCGATATCCCAATCAAGAGGTCCATCCAAAGAAGAAGAAGGGCAACGAACATTGAAGAAAGCGAAAGCATCATTATAAGCTTGACGATGCAAATCCTCAGACTCTAAAATTACACCATCGCAATCAAAAATCAATGCTACCATAGAATTTGCAGATGCTCTAACAACTGATGATGATGTTGAAATGGTGCGGTTTTTAGGGTTGCTAGGGCGAAGTGGAAGAGAGAGTCGGAAGCCATTAGAGCGAGAGATGAATGCGGCGGAGGAGAGCGGTGGCGAGGAGAGAAGAAGACGGTGGTGGTGGGAGTTTGGAAGTGTGTGGAGTTGGGCCGCCATTGAAGATGAAGCGCTGAATGCCATCCTAATCCGTTTTTTCAATTGCACACCCAAAATGGAGGGAGTGTATTGGATAAGGTTTATTACGGAGTACTCCGTATTTTTTTTGTTGCCGCCGATTATTTTGCCCTTTTCACTTCCAGTACCGACTGTTTTAACCATCCAACCTCTTGTAGGAAAGATAAACTATCTAAGCCAATTAACAACTATATTATAATATATAAAAATAAATGTATATATTACAAATCACAAAGACTAATAAAAAAGGAAAAAAATAGTGAATTGCTAAACATCGCCTACAAATTACCAACTAAAGCCCACACATTTCCATTGAATTGACAATATTGCCCTTGACCTAAAAAAAACACTCTCTCATCACCCCAACAAAAAAAATATGTGCCACTTTCATTCTACGTTTTTAAAAAAAAAAAATCAAAATTCGGCAATGTCGAGACGGCAAGGCAAGGAATTGGCGGCGGCGGCGGAGGGAAGGAGGTCTCACGGTGACAAGGTTGATTTTTTTCCGTTTTAAAAAAAAAAAAAAAAAAAAACGCCGTGGCAAGGTGGGGCGCATGGGGAGGACGCCACGGCGGTGGTGGTGGCGCCAGAATCAAACGCCGGAACCACGGCCATGGCGTCTGGATCTGGCGCCGTCACCACAGGAATGGCGTCCTGGCCAGGCACCGCCACCAGCGGTCTAGCGGTCTAGCGTCCTAGCCAGGCGCCGCCACCCATGGCTTGGCGTCCCAGCCATGCGCCCCCTTTTTTTTTTGTTTTTTTTTTTGGAAATCAGTTTTTTTTTTTTTTTTTTTTTGAAAATAAGATTTTTTTTTTCGAAAATCGTTTTTTTTTTTGTTTTTTGTTTTTTTAAGTAATTTTGTTTGAGTTTTCGTTTTTTTATGGTTTTTTTTTTTTTGAAAATCATTTTTTTTTTTTTGGAAAATCATAATTTTTTTTTTATGTTTTTTGTTTTTTTAAGTAATTTTCTTTGGGTTTTTGTTTTTTTATGGTTTTGTTTTTGAAAATCAGTTTTTTTTTATGTTGTTTAATTTTTTTGAAAATCATAATTTTTTTTTTTGTTTTTTGTTTTTTGTTTTTTTGAGTATTTTTCTTTGGGTTTTTGTTTTTTTATGGTTTTTTTTTTAAAATCAGTTTTTTTTATTTTGTTTATTTTTTTGAAAATCATAATTTTTTATGACTTGTTACTACCAAACAAAAACCAGAAGTAATTGCAACTTGTTTAGCCCAATCAATCGCTTGTTGAGCATCTTTGAAGGACCATCATGTACAAATATCCCACTGTAATCATTTCCGTCTCCACCGTAATCCTGCATAAATTAGATATTATATTTAAATACATATAATTATGTAAAGCGTAAATTAACACAAAATTAAAAACATAATATAACAGTATTCATACACATACAAAATTCAAACATAATCATTTATAAAAGTATTCATACACATACAAAATTAAAACGTAATTATGTGTAAAAGTATTCATACACAAATAAAATTAAAACATAATTAATTTTTTTTGTAAATTATTAACACAAATCTAATTTCCACATACAAAATTATAAATTATTAGCAAATATGTAAAACATTATTTCAAGTTATACATTTTTTTTTACAATTTAAATTTCTCAAATTTAATAACTAAAAAAACAAAAAAATTAAAAATCTAATTTCCACATACAAAATTATAAAATAAATTTATTAACAAATATTTAAGACATAATTACAAATAAAACATTTTTTTTGTTTTAGAATTTTAATTTTTCAAATTTATAAACAAAAAAAACAAAAAAAATTTAAAAAAAAAATAAAGGCAGTGGCGCCTGGCTAGACCACCACCACCATGGCAGTGGCGCCTGGCCAGGACGCCAGGACCGTGGGCGTGGCGCCTAGCCTGGAAGCCACCACCACGGTTCCGGCGTCCTGGCCAGGCGCCACCTCCACGGTGCCGGCGTCCTAGCCAGGCGCCACCGCCATGGCACCGACGTCCTGGCCATGCGCCCCGACCATGACGGTGGTGGTCCATGGTCACGCCTCCGACGATGTTTTGCTGCGACGACGACGGCTCTTCGGTATCCCTCAGCTCTCTGGTCTCTCGCGCGGACCCAGTACGACTCCACATTTTTCGATGTCAGAATTTTTCGTTTTATGGTAAGATTTCACAAATGGCCAAAAGTGTCAAACCAAGTGTCTTTTTGAATTCGATTTTCGATGTCAGAGTTTTCCGTTTTTGGTAAGATTCCACAAATGGCCAAAATTGTCAAACCAAGTGTCTTTTTTAATTTGATTTTTCGACGTCATAATTTTTCGTTTAGAATTCACAAATAGGCAAAAGTGTCAAACCAAGTATATTTTGCGGGCTTTATGTAGTAATTTGTGGGCGATGTTTAACAAATCCCAAAAAATAATACCGAAAAGAATTTTTTTTTTTGATGGGAACACCAAAAAGATTAGATACATATAATTACAAGGTTTTATTAAAGTAGCAACCCAATGCTAACGTTCGGGCCACACACTAATTTTTTCACTAATTTTTTTTTAAAAAAAAAATGTGTATGCACGGCCCGTGATGACTCACTTGTGTGCCTCACATATCATGTGTAGGTTTGTGTTGGCCTCATGCCTATTCCCTCCATAGTCCATCCCTATTTTTTTGCCCCATTGTCAAAATTTGGATTAGTCTTTAAAAACTTTTACCATGAGTTCTCATTATTCTATAAAAAGTAATATAGTCATGTGAGCTCTTATTTGGTTTGTTTCATTGTATAATATCTATTTTTTTTATAAATTTTAATGAATATATAAATGTTTTAACACGTGTCTTGAAAATCGTAAAATGTCAAATGGAATAAAAATAAAAGGATATAGAGTTCTTGAACCAATTTCATCTAGGCTATAGTTGTTCAATTCAAAGAGTAGTTGGTACTCTTTTTATTTTTCGCTCCAATAATTGCATCACTTTGACAGTTTGACCACCATATTTGTTATAAACATAATTTTAATAACTATTAATATCTTTAAGTATTTTATCAAAATTGTAAAAAATAAAATACATTATGAAAAATAGACATTGCAGTTAATCCATTAATATATTACATAATATTAACATTTATTCTCATAACCCAATGACCATCGAAGAGAAACTTTCATTCATGGAAGATTTTTGAACATGGAAAAGTGACCATGGATGAGATAACAGTATTCTAATATATTACCGAATTTGTAGTTTTATAGATACTCCACAAAGGGGAAAGGAACATGTCCTAAGTAACTCTAGATGCCCTTTATATGATACTAGGACTCTAGAAGGTACTAATCATTCAATTGAATTTTATACGTAAACCATAAATATATCATGTGCACCACTTATTTATGAAGATGTAGTCTAGGACTCTAGGCATTAAGTTCACTCCTTTTTGTACGTGTCTAGAGTTGTTGATTAATGAGATCAAAATATATTATGACCGTCTTGGATGCAACTAATTCAGAGTTTATTTTGATTGATTGCAAAATTTGTGTTAATAGTTTACAACGTTGTTTTACATACTACCTCAACTTCATATTACTCGCAACAAATATGTTGTGTGCGGACTCCTAGACAAAAGATCTTATGTATAATTATTGAAAAATAAGGACATATACTAAATATTAATCCAACCCCACCCAAAAAAAAAAAAATTAAACTAAATAACCCACCACCACTAGCAGCACCGAAACCACCCACAACTACCACCACTAGCAGCACCGAAACCACCCACAACCACCACCACCACCACCACCCAACAGCACCGAAACGACCAACCAGCACCACCACCCAGCAGCACCATAACCAAACAGCACCACCACCTAGCACCTTAAAACATCGAGCCCACCACCACCCAGCACCTCAAAACATCAAGCCCACCACCACCCAGCCGCAGCAACCCCCACAAACCTAGCTGCAGCAACCCCCACGACAGCAAGTCCAGCAACCCCCACAAACCCACAAGCCGCAGCGCCACCACTAACCACGAACCCGCCGATCTAAACCCCCCGACCTACAACCCACGAACCAACCACAAACCAAACACGAACCCACAAACCCTTCTCTATCATCAATTAAAGCTTTAATTGGTCAAATTAACCATAAAAACTCTAGATCTAGAGTTTTGACGGTTAAATTTGACTATAAAACCTTCGAATTTGGGTTTCACCGGCAATGAGGAAACAAAAGGCAAAGGAAAAGAGAGAAAACAGGGGCGGCGACAAGAAAGGGATAGCGGTCGAATTGAGGGGAGAATGAAGGTGGTGGTTGCCATTGAAGATGGTGGTGGTGGTGGTGATGGTGGTGGTTTCCATTGAAGGTGTTGGTTGAATGTAGATATTGAGTTATGAAGGAAGAGAGAGAAAACTTATGAAGGAAGATGTTGAATGTAGATGGAGGAAGGGAATGAATTTGGTGGTAAGGTGAAATTAATTAACCTTAGGTTTTAATGTAATGAGAACAAATTTATAGTTTAATTAGGATGTTTAAAAAAAAAAGTAAGGGTAAAATTGTCATTTTGCAGCCAAAAACTTACTAAATAAGGAAAGAAAAATATTTGTTGCGAGTAATGTGAAGCGACCATTTTTGGCAAATGTTGTAAGTAATATGAAGCGGAGGTAGTATTTAAATATCTAATTGAGCAATACTTTCTTTGTTCCTAAATTTTTGCCCCGTTGCAAAAATTTGGACCAAACTTTATAAGTGATCACGTAGTCATGTCTCATGTGAGATCTTGTTGGATACCTCTCATTGTATATACTAACTCCGGTTCTTGTTACTCGCAACAAAGAGGTGTTTTGCGGACTCCTAGGCAAAAGATCTTAAGCATAGTTAGTGAAAAATAAGGGCATATACTTAAGTATTAATCCAACCCAAAAAAAAAAACAAATTCAACCAAAAATAAACTAATAACCCACCACCACTAGCACCACTTTGCAGCACCGAAACCACCCACCACCCACCACCACCACCCAGTACTACCGAAACAACCCAACAATGCAACCACGAAACCACCACTGTACCCACCGCACCGTACCCACAAAACCACCACCGCACCCATGATACCACCACCGCACCCACGAACCCAAGAACCCACCACCCACTGCAACCCACAATCTGCAACCGACAAACTGTAACCCAGTCACCCACAACCTACCATCGACGATCTCGCACCCACGATCTGAAACCACAACCTATCACCTACCACCGACGATCTGCAACCCACAGATCTGGAATAAACCACCCACAAGCCACCAACCATGAACCCACAAAACAACGTCGAACTCACCGCTCTTAACCCACCAACGTCAAATTCATCGCTCTTAACCCACCACCGTCGAACTCACCGCTCTTAACCCACGAAGCCACCACGGGAATGGGGTTGGAGGAGGAGAGTGAAAAATAATGGGGATTAGGGTGAAATTAATTAAGCTTGAGGTTTAATCTAATGAAATCAGATTTGTAGTTTAATAAGGTTGTTTAAAAAAATAAAGTAAGGGTATTTTGGTCAATTTCCACCCAAAAACTTACTAAAAAGGAAAGAAAAAGTTGTTGCAAGTAATGTAAACCATCCATTTTAGGAAATTGTTGCAAGTAACAAGAACCGGAGGGAGTATTATTGAAATCTAGTTTTATCATTTTTACACATGTGAAATTCGTTTTAAAATGCTTGTTGAAAACCGTGAAAAGTCAAGCAAAATATTAGAGACGGAGGGAGTATTATGCTATCAATTATTATAGATGTTGTATGACCTATTAATAATATTTTTCTTTCATGCATGTTAAGTTTTTTTTAAAATGTCAATTAAATGATTAATAATATTATTATCATACTTTAATATATATGCAAAACCTCACAAATAAACTACAAGTCACCTTTCTTAACATGAAAGCAATATATGCTAATTATTATGAAATAAGGGGAAAAGGAGAATATTAGAGAGAGATGTAGAAGGTAATTGTGTTGTATTCTTCTCATTTTAATAAACCATATTATATATACATGATGAGCATAAGGTAACCTTCATGGATAATTAAGGTTCCATTTAAGTGGAGGTGACAAAGGAGGTAATGGCAAATGGGGGGTTACAAAGAGGTTACAATGGGTGGCATTATACTAAGGGTGTTATAAGCCATAATGACCATCCACAGTAAATATATTTTATAACACTCCCCCTTGGATGGGCATTATCTAAAATAGATTTAATGCGTGTTTGGGTCCAATTTAATCCAATTGGGCCTAGTCATTAAATGATCCAATTTAAAGCCCAAAGTCAAGGTTCAACTCTCCAATTGTGCTAAAGTCAAAGATCAGTCCTCAAGGCAAGTCAATTGGGCTAAGGCCCAACTTCTCCATATATGCAAAGGTATAAAAGCTATCAATATGACATTTGTACATTCATTCAAACAAAGCCTCAAGCAATTAACTCTCTTGTATAGCATTCTCTTTCTACACACTGTACTGACTTTAGCATCGGAGGGGCCTTCCTCGGCAACACCCCCGAGGCTAGTTTACGTGTGTTTGCTGTGCAGGAAACCTTCGACCCAACATCACTTGGATCGAATCCAGTCTTCTCCACCTCATCGGACCTACGACAAGGTCCCATTGTTTTCACCCGAAACAATTTGGCGCCGTCTGTGGGGAACGACTTTCAAAAATCTTTAAGCCAAGTTTCTAACCAAAATCATCTTGCAATTATCTTAGTAGCAATGGCTAAGAACCGCAAGAGCAAAAGCCTCCGTCAAGGAGCAGGCGAAAAGCCTAAAACCCCTACACCATCACCCTCACCGGACCGGAACTCTCCTTAGGGTGCCAGCTCGGGGGGGGGGGATCATACAGGGAGGATTCCCTTTCTCCCGTAATTCATAACTCTCATCATAGGCCGAGTCACTCTAGGTCTAGCAGGGGTCAGTCCGATCATAGGACCCATTCAGTGCCCCAGAGCCAACCATCGACCGTCCGCTCTCATTCCCATACTCAGCCGAGGACCCCTTTGACGGGGCCCAGCTCGGAAGAGGTGGCGAGAGCGCTGACAGTGCTCATGGAGGCAATGAGGGCACAAAATATGCCGCCACCTCGCGATCGAACTCCTCCGCATACCCGGCATCAGCGGAGGAAGCTAGACCATGATGGTGGGAAACTTCCTTCCTTCCGGGAACTGGAAGAGTGGGAAGAGGATACCTGGAAAACTGAAAGAGAGAGGAAAAAGAACCCTCAATTTTTCAGAGGATCCTCGACCTCCCGACCGGAAACGCATAAGAGCAGCAGCTCAGCTTCTCGGCCAGAATCTGCTCGCCAAGAACAACCTGAGACTGTTCGCCGAAGCGTTCTCGACCGACTCGGCGGCAAGGAACCGAGCGTGCACAGTCGCCTCTCGTTCCCTACATCCGAGGCCCAGACTTCCCAGCCAGGGACGAAAACCACTCCTACCTCTCTAAGAGGGCGGAGCGCGGTCCCTTCGGCCAGGAATAAGGGCAAGGCCGTTATGCTACCCACCAGTTCCCCATTCGAGCAATGGATACTGGAAGAGCACGTGCCCACGGTTAAAATACCGTCGCACATCACATATGATGGGACTTCGGATCCGAAGGACCACGTTGCCTTGTATGAGGCTCATATGCATCTTTGCCCCAGATCCGAAGCGACTTGGTGCAAATATTTCCCAACCACTCTCAAGGGGGTCGCGCAAGCATGGATCTCCAAGGGAGTAAAGCAAGGCTCTATAACAGGGTGGGATGATCTGTCCTCCAAATTTAGGAGCAAGTTTTCCACGGTAAACCGCCGAGAGAAGACCACTGCAGAACTTATGGGTCTGCAACAGGGGGAGACCGAAAGCCTCCGAGACTATCTGACCCGTTTCAGCAATGAGTCATCCAGCGTCTCTCAGCTGGACCAAGGGCTAGCCGTTTTTGCAATGCATAATGGCCTTCAGCCCGGGAAGTTTCTAGACTTCATGGTCATGCATACCCCGCAGACCTTGGAGGAAGCTCTGAGCGCCTCGGATAAATTCATCCGAGCCGAAGAGTGGAACAAAAAAAAAACCCAACCTCAATCTGGGGGAGGGAAGCAAAAACAAACACCCTTGTCTGAAGTCCAAGGCCAGAGGACAAAGGGAAAGGCCAAGGCCTCGGAACAATCTTCGGCCAGCGACCCAAAGAAGGAAAAATCTGCCTCATACACAGGCAGATACGAGTCCTACACTCCGCTCTCTCTTCCACGCGCCAAAATTTACAGCGTGACGAAGGAGGAGCAGAGTAACCGAAAGCCGAGACCACTCCCAGAGTGGTATCAGCGAAAAAATAAAAATCAGTGGTGCGAGTTCCACGAATCTCCGGGACATAACACTGAGGAGTGTATCCAACTGAAGGACCAGATAGAGGACATGGTCCAGAAGGGATACTTGAAAAAATAAATCGCGGATCACCGCGAGAAAAAGGAGTCTGAGAAGTTAGCAAAGGACCCTCGGCAAGACCTCGACTTCCCCCGGAAGAACAGTAAAAAGGCAGAGGGAAAATTCTCTCCGATCAATGTTATCTCGGGAGGAATATGCTCTCGGAGGGAACACAAGCGACACCTTAGGGCTCTGACCCACCAGGTGAACAACGCTGACATTCGGCCTCCCCAGTCGCCGGTGTCGAACATGACGTTCACAGCCGCCGACTGCCGGGGGGTAACGTTCCCTCACGAGGATCCGTTGGTGATCATCGCCACGGTGGCCAACCACGACGTCAGTAAGGTCCTTGTTGATGGTGGCAGCGGAGCAAACATTCTGTTCCGAAAGGCCTACAATCGAATCAAGCTGAAGCCCAAGCACCTTACGCCGGTACCCTACACGGTATCCGGATTCAACGGGGCTTCAACTTATCCAGATGGGAAGGTGACACTTCCTGTCACCATCGGCTGCGATGAGGCAGCCAGGAATGTCATGATTGAATTTTTGGTCATTGACGCTCCTTCAGTTTACAACGTGATTTTGGGGAGACCCATAATTCATGAGATCCAAGGGGTCGTCTCAACTTATCATCAGCTGATGATTTACGTCTCAGACGCCGGCTTCCCCGAAAGGATACATGGAAACCAAAAGGACGCCCGAAGGTGCAATTACCTCAAGCCATCCAGTAGTCGCCCAGATGATGACAAGGATGAGGAGAAAGAAAAAGAAAGAGAGCCAAGCACAAAAAAGCCGAAAGGCCTAAGTGCTTCGGCCCAAGGATCTGTGCCCAGAGAAAAAGGGCCCGAAAGGGAAAAGGCTAGCTCTTCATCTGAGCCGAAAGACTTAGAGAGCCAGCCGAAGAACAAAAAGACTGGGACACCTGCTGACATAGGCAGCAGGCCAGATTGTAAAGAGTCCAGTCCATCAGCAATGGACATGGACCAACAGACTGAAACAATTGAGTTGGCCGAAGGAGACGCTGAGAAATGTGTAACAATCGGGATGGACCTTGATCCGAACACCCGTTGTGAACTTATTCAGCTCCTTCGGGACAACAAAGATGTGTTTGCTTTCTCGGCAGCTGATATGCCCGGGATAAGTCCAGACCTCATCTCCCATAAGCTTAATGTTGACCCAACGTGTCGACCAATTAAGCAAAAGAAGCGGAATTACTCCGCTAATAAGAACCGAGACATCGCAGCCGAGGTCCAAAAGTTGCTGGAGGCAGGCTTCATCGAGCCTTGTCAGTATCCAGAATGGCTTGCAAATGTGGTGATGGTTCAGAAGGCCAATGGTACCTGGAGGATGTGCGTTGACTTCACGGACCTAAATAAGGCTTGTCCGAAGGATTTCTATCCCTTGCCGATGATCGATCAGCTAGTCGATTCGACAAGTGGCCATTCCTTGCTTAGTTTCATGGACGCATTCTCGGGGTATCATCAGATCTTCATGCACCCCGACGATCGAGCAAAGACGGCATTCGTCACGAACGCCGGGGTGTACAATTATAAAATGATGCCCTTCGGATTGAAAAATGCGGGGGCAACCTATCAAAGGCTGGTGGATCAAGTTTTCGCCGATCAAAAGGGCCGAAACATGGAAGTCTACGTCGACGATTCGATCGTCAAAAGCAAAAAATCTGAGGACCATGTTAAAGACCTGGCTGAAACCTTCGCCACCTTAAGAAAGCATCAAATGAAGCTGAATCCGAAGAAGTGTGTCTTCGGCGTGAAGTCAGGGAAATTCCTTGGGTTCATAGTCAGCAAGAGGGGGATTGATGCCAATCCCTCCAAAGTCAAAGCAGCGCTCGACCTTCCTGAGCCGAAAACAAAGCGGGATGTTCAGCGGCTCACCGGAAGAATGGCAGCCCTCTCGAGGTTGATTTCCAGAGCTTCGGATAAGGGGTTACCTTTCTTCAAAGCCCTGAAACTCCCAAAAACAAAAGAGCTCGTTTGGGAGAAAGAGCAAAAAGAAGCCTTTAAGCAGCTTCGGGAGCATCTGGCTCAACTCCCAACGCTGGCTAGCCCAGCAGAAGGAGAAACTTTGTATCTGTATGTGGCCGTTAGCCCAGCCACCATCAGTGCAGTACTGTTGAAGGAAGAAAGCAAAAGTCAGCAACCGATCTATTTCGTCAGTCATACTCTGACGGATGCCGAGACTCGCTACCCTCTACTCGTGAAAGTCGTTTTTGCGGTAGTGGTAGCTGCTCGGAAGCTGAGGCCTTATTTTGATTGCCATCAGATAGTGGTCTTAACTGATCAGCCGCTGGAAAAAGTTCTCGGCAAAGTTAAAAAATCTGGTAGGCTAGCCAAGTGGGCTTTTGAGCTCACCGAATTCAGCATCAGTTACCATCCGAGGGCTGCCATTAAGGCTCAAGCTCTAGCGGATTTCTTGGCCGAATGCTCATACCAAGAAGCGCTAGACAATGAAAAGAAAGTCTGGACCGTGTTTACGGATGGATCCTCCACCGAAAATGGTTCGGGGGCAGGGGTAGTGATAACCTCTCCCGAAGGCAAATCCTTTGAGTATGCACTAAAATTTTCTTTTAAGACCTCGAACAACGAAGCCGAATATGAGGCAGCAATCGCTGGCCTAGAATTGTGCATCTCCCTGGAAGCCGAGCATGTCTGCCTGAAAACAGACTCTCAGCTAGTTGCATATCAGATTAGCGGCAGCTACGAGGCCAAAGAGCCCTCCATGATAGCCTATCTTGCCAAGATCAAATCAGTCATTGCAAAGCTGAAAACTTTTGAGGTTCAACTGATCCCAAGGGGTCAGAATACTCAAGTCGATGCACTCTCCAAACTTGCCAGTTCAACTCTCACTGAGCTGAACAGATCTGTATATGTGGAAGTGCGTCGAGAAAGAAGTGTCGACGAAGCACCTGAAGTGTGTTGCGCTAACCTAGAGCCTAGCTGGATGGACCCCATCCTAGCTTTCAAACTTCGGGGAGAGATTTTCGAAGATAGAGCTTTGGCCTCCAAGATGAAGAGAACCAGCTCAAGGTTCATTGTCTTCAGGGGGGAGCTTCTGAAAAAGTCCTTCTCAGCCCCATTGCTGAAATGCGTGAGACCAACAGATGCAGATTATATCCTACGGGAGATTCACCTCGGCATCTGTGGGAACCACATTGGGGGAAGGACCTTAGCCCACAAGGCATTGAGGGCCGGATATTACTGGCCCACCATGATCGCAGATGCTAAGGAGCTGGTCCGGAAATGCGAAAAATGTCAAAAATACTCACCAGTTATCCACCAGCCAGCAAGGGATCTTCAGCCGATCCTTAATCCACTCCCGTTTGCCCAATGGGGACTGGATATACTAGGACCATTTCCAGAGGCTGTGTACCAAAAAAAATGGCTGATAGTTGGTGTTGACTACTTCAGTAAGTGGATCGAGGCCGAAGCAGCCTCGAATATCACAGAGCAAACTGTCAGAAAATTTATCTGGCAGAATATCATCACTCGTTTCGGCATCCCGAGAGTATTTGTCTTCGATCATGGGAGGCAATTCGATAACTTACCGCTGAAGCGGTATACAGACCAGTTCGGTATCAAACTGGCATATTCAGCGGTATGCCACCCGCAAAGTAACGGACAAGCTGAAGCTGCAAATAAACAGATCCTAAATGCCCTCAAAAAGAGGGTGGAAGATCAAAAGTCCAAGTGGCTGGAGGAGCTCCCTGGAACCCTCTGGTCCCTTCGGACAACTAAAAAAGAGGCAACGGGCTATTCACCTTTTGAACTGGTGTATGGTGCCGAAGCCGTTCTTCCAGTGGAAATTGGCTCTGACAGTTTACGAGTGCACCACTTCTCGGTTGAGAATGAGCAATTGATGAAGGAATCTCTCGATTTCCTCGACGAAGTAAGAGACTCGGCCCGAGACATAATGACTGCTTATAAGCAGAGAATCAGCAAATTTTACAACCGAAGGGTCCATGCAAGGCCTCTCAAAATTGGAGACCTTGTCCTTCGAAATGCTGCTGTAGTTCAGAAAAGCCGAATCCATGGAAAACTTTCAGCTGCATGGGAAGGGCCCTACGAAATCTGTGATGAGCTTCAGCCAGGGACATACCGACTTCGACAGTTGGAGGGAACTGAGTTGAAAAATCACTGGAACGCTGATGTACTGAAAAAATATCATGTGTAAACCCTTCGGGGCAGAACAATCTTTGTAAGTACATTTTGAATTAATGAAAGGCCTTGGAGCCACCATTCATATAAATATTTGCAACTTTTTATTCTTTCAAAGTTTTCTTGGTTCTATCTACTCTTTAAGGGTTTTTATTCAGCCTCGTCTGAAACCTTCGCCTTCGGGTAACTAGGTTTCAGATTGCTGACAAACTCGTCTTTTTAAAGAACACTGGTCTTTCAGCTGAAGTCAAACTTTAGTAAGACTTGTTTTCCAAAGGCATGAGTCCATGGACAATTCTGGGATATTTCCTTAACTGAGCCTTGTATTCCAGAAAGCCATTATCCGAAACATTGCCTTCAGTTGGCCCTGTGTTTCGGATATCCATTTTTTTAAAAAGATAGCCTGAAAATTAAGGATAACAGCAACTGTTGGAAATTGTTTATTCAGCCTCGTCTGAAACCTTCCCCTTCGGGTAACTGGGTTTCAGATTGTTGACAGACTCGTCTTTTTTAAAGAACTCTGGTCTTTTAGCTGAAGTCAAACTTCAGTAAGATTTGTTCTCCAAAGGCATGAGTCCATGGACTAGTCTGGGATATTGCCTTAACTGAGCCTTGTATCCCAGAAAGCCATTATCCGAAGCATTGCCTTCAGTTGGCCCCGTGTTTCGGATACCCATTTTTAAGAAATAGAGAAATTGTTTATTCAGCTGAAGTCAAACTTCAATTTCTGGGGGGGCAAGAGGCACTACCAGTGCAAGTTTATGTTCAGCAGAATTGAAAAAACGGTAAAGCATTCAAAGTAAGACAAAGCAGTTGAAGAAAGGAACGTCAGATTAATAATTCATGCTCAGAAATTGAGCTTCAAGTTCAAGTAAACTAAAAACTATATCGGCAGCCGCCCACAAGCGGAAAATAACAGCTGCTGAAATACGTACAGAAGCAAAAATTAAACTGTTTGTACGACAAGGAAAGCTGAAGCAAAAAAACAAGGCAAAAATTCAGAAAGCGGCAAGTCTAAAGTTAAGCGCATGATGAACCGCAAGATTCTGAAGACGACTGCCCGAGTTCCTATGCTTCAGCCCGAGGATCAGACTGATTAGCATTGTGGGGCCCCATGGTGGCTTCAGCCCCAGCAGCAGAAGAAGCATGCTTTGCACTCTGCCGAGCCTCCCTTTCCCTCTGTTCAACCTCCAACTCCTTTCTCTCAGCTTCTTCTTCGGCTTCCTCAGCCTTAAGGATTTCAGCTTCGATTGGAGTTGCATATTTCATATGAGGGTCTTCGGGATCCTGGACCCATTCAGCACATTTGGACCAATCCAACTTCGGCTCAGCATGTAGGCAGACTCTTCGGCACACTCTGAACCCGTTTCTGAAACCCATTTCATACTCTTCTTGGGTATAGATACGGACTTTGAGTAGAGCCTCAGCATCAGCCAACTTCTTCTTTGTCTCCTCCAAGTCTTCCTTGGATTTCTTCAGCTCATCGGCGAGCTTGGAGGAGGAACCTTTCAGCTCGTTCAGCTCCTGCTGAACTTGGGAAGCCTCTGTCTGAGCCTGGGTTAGTTCTTCTTTTTTGGCCATCAGCTGATCCTCAGTTTCTTGGAGCTTAGCTCTCTGAGCTTCAGCAGCATTAGCAGCCTCTGAGAGTTGGACATTCCGGGCTTGGAGCATCTCTTCAGCGGCCATTCTACTGGCTTCAAGAGCTTCCAGCTTTTGCTGCACTTCAGCTTGTGCAACAACTCCTTCCTAGATTCGGCTCCCAATGGTAGCCTTGAACTTGGAGATGTCCACGCCCATGTGCTCTTGAAGAAATTTTTCCCCTTCCATCAGTGGGGGAAAAACTTCCTTCTCCATAGCATCGCAGAAGGTTTTAAGGGCTTCAGCAGCTCTCTTTTCATATTCTTCACCCTTCTGTTGCTTCTCTTCAGCTGCTGCTTGCTTCAGCTTAGCAAACTTTAGCTCCTCCTCAGCTACCTTCTTGTCATATTCGGCAGCATCTACCCTATCTTGTAAGGTATCTATCAGCTCTACAGTGAGAGTCTGATTGTGCACGAACTGGAAACAGGAGCACAAGTCAGCCAAAAAATAAAATAAAATAATAATAACTGAAACTGAATTGAAGAGTTGAATTGAAAAAGAGATAAAGGCAAGGAGAATCACCTGCATCATCAGCAGTTGGTTAGACCTGGATGGGTCTGGAACTGATCTGCTGGATTCGCCCATCCCAGCAGTGGCCTTTAGCGACCAGATTCTTGCCCTATCTACTTCGGACATGCCAGCAAAATCGCCGAAGTAGGCTGCAACACCTTTTCGGTTCTGACCCCATATGAGGTCCCAGATGTGATCAGGGATTGGAATTCGGGGGGCCGAGAAACCCATTTCCCCAGACTGCAGCGTCTGGAAGGAAGGGAAGGATGACGATGGAGCTTCTTGAATCTTGGATGGCTCGGCATCCCCCTTCTTCTCAGAAGAGTCAATTATTATGACTTCTTCTTCTTCAGGTGTGAGGACGAAAACCTCAACCTCTCTTGCAATGTCTGCCGTGAAACCCTCAACACTGGGCATCACAACATCCTCACCTCTGTGCTCAGCAACACTCTCTTGAACTTCCTCTTGGACCCCTCCCTTAAGTTCGGGAGTTTTCTGATCCACCTCCATCTCGGGAGGTGGCGGAGGGGTCTTTGGAGGTGATTGAGGTGGCGGCCGGGGAACCCTCGGCGATCCATTGCCTTCCTCAGGTTCCCTTATCTCGATGCCGATGGTCATCGGCCTCCTCTGAAAGTCATGTGGGCCGATGATGGCTATTCTTCGTCGCCTTTTCTGAAGCGGCTGCTCATCCATGTCTGAGTCTGAAGACTCTTCTTGTGCCTGGTCTTCGGGACGAACAAGGGCTTTCCCTTCTCTATGTCTATTACTCTCTTCGGACTGTAAGAGACAGGGGGGAGGAAGGATGTGAGTAAAAAAAAAAAAAACAACAAAACACAAAATAACACAACAAAACTAAGTCTAAAAGCTCACCGAGGTCTTCAGCAAAGCCTCGTCTTCTTCAGCTGCCCTAGCTGCAGCTTCTTCTTCAGTAGCCCTGGAGGACCCTTCTCCTCCTTCACAAGCTTCAATAACCCGTGCAACCTCTTCGGCCGTACGGGCAGCTTCAGCTTCTTCGTCTAACAGCTGAAACCAGGGATCTCTCTTCTTCCACCAAGGCTTCTGCCTCTGATACAGAGCAACAACCTCAATTTGGAAATGGGAAGAGTCTAGATGAACTTCCCTATGCCTCGGTTCAGTGATAGAGGGGGCCCGATCAGTTACAACTCGTTCTCGTTTGACGCCAAGACGAGCGTAGTTAATTCCGACGTTGGTCTCGTCCTGCTCTGAAAAAGAAGAGGGAAAAGGTCAGTTCAACTAGGTTGGCACAACAGAAAAGAGCGAAGTGAAAACGTAGGAAAAGAGATAATTAAAAGGCCTCGGCCCCAGCCGAAGAAGCTTACCATCCCTAAACTTTCGGCTGAGGCCGACAGCTGCTAGCATGTTCTCTTGGAAGACATAATGCGTATCGGGGAGCCAAGTCTCCGGGATATGCTGCATTCGACCGCTGCCCCCCCGGTTCGGCAGCTTGCCGAAGATGTTCTATTGATTAAGGTTCGGATCTGGGCCGTTATCTTCGGGGGGACCTAAACTTCCCATGTCGGGATCAGGCTCAGCAAGATACCTGGGAGCGCTGAAGACGCAAGGGTGGCCCGGGTCCGTGGGCGCCCTAACCCAAATCCATTGACCTCTCGAGTCCTTGTCTGAAGAGTCGTTCGGCCACATGGTTAGGTACTGGGGCCGAGACTCAATCCGGTACCACCCAGAACCGTGACTTCCGTGCCCACTTTGAATATTTGGCACTAGACGATGGAGCTTTTTGAAGCAGTGCAGGTTCGGCACATACCTGAAGAACTTGCAGACCCATAAGTATGTCATCACCCTTCGGATGCTAATGGGAGTTAGCTGACATAGGGAAATATTATAATGGATCAGTAAGTCTCGGACGAATACGTCCAAAGGGAACCTCAACCCATACTAAAGTTGTCTTGTGTACACCCCCACATACCCCGGGGGTGGACGATGGATCCTATCGGATGCCACGGGCATTCGGCACCAATACCCATCAGCTTCAAGGATGCCGTAATGCAACTCAATCTGCTCGGCAAAATGATATTGTTCAGCATTCTCTACCCACCACGAGTAGGGGCGGTTCTTTATCATGGCCGAAGCTACTTCAGCATCCTCCCACTCCGAAAACCCAGGAAGGATGTCCCAAAGGATAGCGGGAACTTCATCGTCCCGCCCAGAAGTGCTCGACCCCTCCGTTCTCTGAGGAGGAGCCGAAGAAATGGGAGTCGCCCTAATCCCTTCAGCAGGGTCAGGCTCTACTGTCTGTCCATTCCAGGTCCCAATCCTGTTCCTGGGATCGGGAATTGGCCTTGCTCTTCGTGGAGCACGGGTTCTACCTCTAACTCCTCTCACCATGGATGAGTTTCGAAGAAAAAAGTCGAAAAAAAGGGAAGGAGTTCAAATTCGAAGAAAAATAAACTAAAATCAAAGGAATTTACCTTAATCTGAAGCGAAAGCTGCCGATTTACGAATTGGTAGTGACGAGTTTCAGTTTCTAAGCTTAATGCTCGGGGAATTTGCGAAGTTTTGACGCGGGTTCTTGGGGCTTTCTCGAGAATTCTGGGTTTGTGTTGGTGAATAAGTGAGGAGAGATGACGCGCCTCTAATTATATCTCCAGAAATGGGAATTTTGGGAGTCCGCGTTTCAATTTCTCTTAAATACCCCACTAAGTAACCGTTAAACACATGACCTCGCGATTAAACCGCCCATTATCCGTCCAACTTCCACAATTATTCGCCTTAACTGTTGTTATCTCATTAATTACGGTTTAAATTCAAATTTCTTGGATTAATTAAATCATTCACTTCCCTCCTTTTCTGATTAATCAAACCCGACCCGTCATCCTTCCAAATAGGGTCTGGGGGGCAAGTTGTTTGGGTCCAATTTAGTCCAATTGGGCCTAGTCATTAAATGATCCAATTTAAAGCCCAAAGTCAAGGTTCAACCCTCCAATTGTGCTAAAGTCAAAGATCAGTCCTCAAGGCAAGTCAATTGGGCTAAGGCCCAACTTCTCCATATATGCAAAGGTATAAAAGCTATCAATATGACATTTGTACATTCATTCAAACAAAGCCTCAAGCAATTAACTCTCTTGTATAGCATTCTCTTTCTACACACTGTACTGACTTTAGCATCGGAGGGGCCTTCCTCGGCAACACCCCCGAGGCTAGTTTACGTGTGTTTGCTGTGCAGGAAACCTTCGACCCAACATCACTTGGACCGAATCCAGTCTTCTCCACCTCATCGGACCTACGACAAGGTCCCATTGTTTTCACCCGAAACAATGCGTATATATGCTGCCTCATTAATATATATGGACTAAGAGAATAAAACAACAAATCATAAATATAATTTAGTAAATAGAACTGCAACATCAATACATGGCTAGTAAATTTCAATATCACGTGATATCAATTAGCAAACAAGTAACAAACAAAGATGTTGTAATTCGGCAGTTCGACACTAACAAACAAAAGGACCAAATTTTTTTTATGATTGTAATCAAAACAAAGTGGAGGTAATTACACTTACCTCAACCAGACAAAAATATATAGTGTACGAATTGTATATTTCGATTAATTAAGGTTGGTGTAACAAGTCAATTAGCAATATGATCCTCCTTGTTATATTGTTTGATTAATGTTTACTTCGATTCCCGATAACTAAATCAATGGTGTTGATAACGTATTATGAAATAAGGGGAAAGGGAGAATATTAGAGAGAGATGTAGAAGGTAATTGTGTTGTATTCTTCTCATTTCAATAGACCACGTTATATATACATGATGAGCATAAGGTAACCTTCATGGATAATTAAGGTTCCATTTAAGTGGGGGTTACAAAGAAGGTAATGGCAAATGGACGGTTACAAGGAGGTTACAATGGCAGGCATTATAGTAAGAGTGTTACAAACCATAATGACCATCAACAATAAATATATTTTATAACCCTAATGAATTTAATTATTGAAAAAAAAGTACACACATGAATTTCGATGAAATATAGTGCGTACGTACCAAGTGTGGCAAAAAAGATTGGACCAAAAGTTACTCGGAGAACTTGAGTGTTGAACACAAATCACAATGTTAATGTATGTTGAAAAAGTCATAAATGCATGTCAGCTACCAGAGTCAAATAAAAACAAGAACTTTGATGCAATTGTTTGAAGTATCACAATCATATCAATAACTTCTTCAACTGATTAATTTTTGCAGATGAATCAGCATTCATGCCTGCAAAATTATTGCTGGGCTCACCAAGTCTTCTAAATTACGAATGAATACACTCATACAAGTCATTCTATGGTTGTAATATTGATTCACAGTACCATTATATATACAGTAAAAAGAAGTTATATGTAGTCATAATAAAGTACTACAATTATGAATTTTATTCATCGTACTTTTTTTGTTTCTTTGTCATATTAAGATATTTTTGGTACTCCGTAATAGTTTTTGGCTGCCACCATTTGCTTGTTTTTCGAATGTGTTAACTTTAATTTAACTATAACAAAGTACGTAGTATATATTTTGTCTAAAAAAAAAAAAGAACGTAGTATATACTTGTAGTATTGATTGATTATACGTACGTAGTATGTGAAAGACATTAGTATAATATATGTATGACCCCCATAACGTGTGGCCTAGTCTAGTCTGTTAATTAAATGAGCATCCTGAATTAAATTGAGTTCACTCCTACCCAGAACATATAGGAGATGTTGATCTTAGTGGCCCTCAAGATGACGACTCTTAGACCAAAAAGTGAAATTCGAACCTTCACTAGCTATCTATTTAGAAAAATGAATATTTAACAACTGTAACATGTTTAATTTGTCTTTTTATATTCATAATTAGGACAATAAAATCTCTATGTCTAATGCGAAGTATCTCAAAAACACATAACTGAATGGGGGCAAAGGCCTTATGAGCCTCAATGAAGATCTCTCGGGTCGTACATCTCAAACTAGAGTGCATACTAGACTCGAAAAGTCATTAATAGAACAAACTAAATCTAAATGTAGCCCCTCATATATTGTATCAATCCAAATGTGTACCCAGGCCAACTCAAATATATTAGGCTAGGTCGGACCATGCATGATCAACTCTAGTTAAGAGCACATACACATTATAGTAGTCAAATTAGGAACAGTGTGTGGGCATGATGCAGGAAGGAAGAACCGAGGAGGAAGCGCAAATGCTGAAATGGTGATGGTGATGGTGATGACACATTCATTCATCCTCACATGCTACCAAAAGCTCCGATTCTGCAAATCCCAAGGGCGTGAATACTACTACTTACAAAAATTAATCATCTTTGATGTTTGTCGTCCTCCTGAGTTCTGACTGCTGTATGACTTTTACTTAATCAAGAAACTCAAATTTTTACAGCTTCAAGTGAAAGGAATCTAAGCAGCTTTGGTTTTTAACTGCTAAACTCTCTAACTTCTACTTCAGTACTTGTTTTAACAGAATATGACTTGAAGTTGACAAGAAGTTGTCTATACTAAACATGCAAGAATACATGGGAAGAGATCGATGTTATAAAGAATCCTAACTTAAATTGTCTATTTTAGTTAGGTTCCCTCGTTCGTAATTAAAAGTCGCATTTTTATTTTCTGAAAACGTTTATTCATGAATGGATTTCCAATTCAATTATATCTCCACTAAAATAAAGTGATGTACATATATCGGTGCTTTAGTAATATACGGAGTAGTGTAATACGGGTAATGAACAAGGTGAGAAGAACACTATTAGGAAAAACACATGAAAAAATAAATTCTATTCTACTTTCGAAAATAACTGTGTTTTTTTTTTTTTTAACTTTCTTGTGTCTCCAAGATTTATCTTTTACCACATAGCATTGCTTTCTTTCTTGTTACTTTCGTACGTGTTACTCGTAGTAAATCTAATAAGAATATCACTTCTTAGTTAGTAGTTAGTACTCGTATATATTATGCAAAAGTGTGACCATACTAGTAAGTAGTAACACAAACGAATAATTTTACTTCCAATACAATTACTTTCACACATTATAATAATTGCATACTATCCAAACCCTAACTCTTCGATCAAGAGTTAAATAAAAATTAAACGTGCCAATTATAATTATGGGACTAATAATTACTAATACTCATATTTAAGTACTTTGTATCATCATTACAATGAAAATCAAAGAACATTTTAACCAATCATTAGAAGGAAGTCTGCATGCCAATAACATGATTAAACAGGATGATATATATACAATCAAAACCAAAGTCTCACTATTGTACAAAATCATGCTATATATTCATGCATACCCTAAATATAAACCTATGCTTGTCTTCAAAATTTAAATAGACTGTTTTCATGAAGTCCATTTACACAAGCACCCCCCACGGCCCCACCAACTAAACCACCCATAAATCAACATCCAAAAAAAACCAAAATAGTAACAAATAAAAGTGTTACTCACCAAAATTAGAAAAAAAAAAGAAAAAAAGAAAAGAAAATACTCGTACAAAAGCTAAGCATTGGTGTTAATGTTGTAATTTATGTACTAATCTAATCATTGCATGTACTAATAATTAAAATTAAGGGTTATAAAAATTGTTTCTACAACTGCACTTCCAACCCAAAGGCTTGTAATTAGAGTACCTGTTATCCCAATAAGACAACTCAAACTCCGAACTCGGCGGTTGACTCGTTCGAGGTGGTTCGACTCGGTCAAGACTCGGCAATGTAGGTACTTGAACCGCCTTGCAAGGGTGGCACTGATTGCATTTGTTGTAGCAACTTGGTGGTGTTGAACCTAATCTTGTTTTTTCTTCACATAATACTCCCTGCTCAAAATACATTATGTCACATAAATTAAGTTATACACATAAAAACCATATAATATAATAAAAGGGAGAAAGTGTAATTACAAAATTACCCTCGTTTGATCAGAGGCAGAAACAGGGGAAGAAAACAGGGGAATAGTGAAAATTAAGAGGATAAAATAATGGTAGAGGAAGAATGAATAATTGAAGGCCATCAAAGAATCTGGGTTTTGAAGAATTCACCATGAAACAGAAAAAAAATTAAATTATTCAACCCAGTTAAAATATGAGTAATTTGATGGTAGTAAAAAACAAGGAAGAAGATGAAATAAAATGGGGTAGTGCTTAAACTGGGGTAATGATGAGGGTAGTAATAATGAATGAAGAAAGGAATGGGAAAGAAGAAATGAAAAAGAATGGGGGTTGAAAGGAATGGTCTGGCCTTAATGAGGACTACTGAATGTGGGGAGAAGAGAGAGAAAGAGAGCAATGAAAGGAACAAGACGAGTGTAGGGAAACAATATCACAGGGAATCCTCTGAGGGTTTTGGGGCCTTTCATTGTGTCATTTTACAGGTTTTCTAAATTTTATTTTTGGGCAGGCGAAAGATATTGGAAGTGAAACGCTTAAAACTGTGCGTTTGCAAGTGTGACGGATAAGCGGTTTGATTGTAGAAACAAAATTGTTGTATAGATCCTACATTTGGGTGTGACTTGTGAGCATAGTTTATATGCATAATGTTAGATAGAAAATGCGGATCCAATAAAGGATATGAAGTGAGTTCGAATTTTTGAAGACACGTAGTTAAAGGACACATGCAATTTTACAATAAGATTGTGTATTTATAATTATGAAAAGAATACATACTAAATTATGATTAAAACAGAACATGGAGATATAATGAAATGGTACGAAGTAACATGTCAAAAAAAAAAAAAAAAAAAAAAAACTTAAGATACAATAATCACTTGGCCTTTGCCCGACCATTTTGTGAATTTTTGGGCGTTGGTTGGGAGTTAGGCTAGGTGGCTAGTGGTGGTCAACCAAGATGTCTTTGTGTCTAGTCATCCCGTATCATGATTCGATTAAAATGGAAAAGCACGACACAACATGCTACTATTCACATTATCTTTGGAAAAACATAATTGAACCTGTTAATTTAGGTGAAATTTTACATAGACATATGAGTGACAATGGGTTTGGGCCACCCTTTTTTAAAATTTCAATACTAGGCATAGTTAATGGGCTTGGTTATGGGTCAAGCCTAACCAGAATCAAGGCTAATGACCCGACACAAGATGTAACTTACGACAATCTTTCTTCTTTAGTTATCATGGTGATTAGGGGGCAATTTTTGAGATAAAAAGTGAAAATATGGGACGTTGCTTAGTTATTTGACAAAGAATTAACCATTAAAGTGCGTTGTATTTATCTATTTTCATCTATTTGAACTTATTTTAGTTATAACTAAAACTTAATCTATTTGAACACTATTATTTAACTATAAAAATTTATATCTAATTGCAAAATAGGATGAAAGCTCTGTGATTCAAAAATTTAAAAAAATTATATTCACTAAAAAAACAAAGGGCAAAATACTCAAATACATGCACGGCTAATAAAAATAACTATAGATTACATCACAAAGTTATAGATAGAAAAATATTTTTGCATAGTATTATATAAATTAAAAGAATAATATCTTTTTTTCTTAAGGGAAGCTCAATTCATTAATAAGAAGTCATACGACATCTACAAAAGAGATCAGAAACAATTAATACAATGAAAATTGAATCAAATAACAATTGTAATTCTGTAAAACTACGATCGCGAGTGAGAATTGACATTGATGAATACCCTAGTCTCTTAAATTGCTGTCCACTACAATCATCTTCTACAAGGGGGCCTTGCGATCTTTGGTAGTTTTTGAATTGAACAAAAACTGATTCAATTAATTGTAGTCGTTGATCTGACAACCAATTCAAGGCCGCACGACCACCACCAACAAATTAGAACTTCCGATGGCAAAAGAGAAAACATCTACACCGATCAAGACCATCATAAGGATGGGATATATTATTATAAGCAATTAAATATAAAGGGATTTTGGGGATTACCACCAATCAAGGAACCAGTGGTAGCCCCTACCAATATTCACGAGGGAAATCAAGGAGAGAAGGATGAAAGAGAAAAAAAGGGAGAAGGGAGAAGATTGAAAGAAAACCCAAAAAACTGGGAAAACTCTAGCAAAAATTAGGAAAACACCCTCCCAAGGAGAACCCTAGAGGAAACTAAAAGAATAATATCTTTGTTAAATGTGTATAAATGGAATATACTTAACAAATAGGAAGAGAAATATGATTGTATACTAAGTATTTAATACTTCTCTCATATGCTTTGGAAAAATATATATATATATATATATATATATATATATATATATATATATATATATATATATATATATATATATATATATATATATATATATATATATATATATATTGCAGGGATCCTGCTATGGCATGGCCCGGCAGCGTAGTATTGTAGGAATAAGGAGGTATTTGGTGAGGGGGCAGAGGTGAAGGGTATATCGGTGGCTGCGGGATTTGTGTCCTTCTGCGTAGAGTATGGCGTGTATAATACCAAGGTAAGGGGACGCAATCCTATGGTTGGTGTCACTTCTGTGAGCTGCTGGGTGCCCCCTACAGGTTCCCATGTCAGGTGAACGTGGATGCTGCCACTTTTGGAGATACAGGTGTGGGACTAGGTGCTGTGATACTAGACTCTAATGGTGTACTGCTGGCTGCTGCTGTAAAACGACAGGAGTGTTGCTGGGATCCTGCTATGGCTGAAGCGGCGGCTGCTCTATTTGGGTTGGTCGTGGCTAGAAGTTTGGGGTACATGGATGTGGTGCTTGAGTGTGATGCCAGTAATGTGGTGCGTGAGGTTAGACAGCAAAAGGATGGAGCAGCTCCGATCTTTCTGTTTTTTGAGGATATTGCAAAAATATGTGATTCCCTAAATAATTTCAAATGTAATCACGTCAAAAGATCAGGTAATACGGTAGCCCATTTAGTTGTAAGGTGAGACACCGATATGAACTTGCCCCGTATTTGTACTGGCTCTTTCCCCCAAAGTCTTCAAACTTTGGCGGATCTCGATTTAATTAATTGATACCCGTCTTTCTGTTGTTCAAATAAATATATATATGGAAATTTTTTAAACAAGAGAAGACATGTATCACTCCTAGTTTCGCCTTATTTTCACTTAGTATATAGTTATAGATTTGAACTTTTTTTTAATATATGTTATTTAAGTGAAAATAAGGTGAATAATACAAGAGCCTTATGATACGTTTGGCTCATAATATTTTAACGTTATTTTGACTTGTTTTAAACAAAATAAATTCAAATAGGTTAAAATAAGTTTAGGACAAGTCATATTTTGTTCACCTTATTTTCATTTATTTAAGTCTCATAAGTTCAAATAAAATCATATAGGATAAGTTTTTTTAAAAAAAGTTCTAATAAGCATTACACAAGCTCAAATTATAATTAACATAAGTTTTAACAAGGTTTAATAACTTCAAATAAGGGAATATAACACACCACAAATAAGCTTAGTTATTTTAGTTTCAGAATAGGACAATAGGTTTAGATAGACAAAACCACATCCGATTCGAAACCGACCCGAAAAAATATCCCTGATTTAAATTTCGACTCGCGTGAATACAATAATTTAGTATGACTCAACTATAAAAGTTGACCTAACCCGACCTCATCAAACGCAATCCCGATCAGAACTGGCATCTCTAAGTTTTGACAAAATAATAAGATTAAGTAACCTTAGTAAGACACTAACACCACTTTGTAAATTGTAATCATCGATTAAGTAACCTTTGTAAGACACTGACACCACTTTGTAAATTGTAATCATCCAAAACAATGGATTACTTTAGACTTATTAAATGGTGAATGCACTACTTTAAGAGGTGATAATAGACAACTAGAGACCTACAAGTGGATAACATGCACACAGTTATCGTCGGGCCCGGGCTTCTCAATTGGGTTACGCAACACAAACCCCCTTTCATTTTTTGATAGGCCAACTATAGTTATATACCGCTCTTTTTTTTTCTTTTTTTTTTTTTTTTTTTTTTTTTTTTTTTTTTTTTTTTTCTGCAATTCCCAATATTTTCGGTAATTTTTAACTACCTCTCGCAAGTGATCTCCTTCTCTGTTTTCTCTTTCTTCCCTCATCAAACCCAGTTTACAATTTGATCATCAAATTCATTATTCAGGTATAATTCAATGCTTTCATTTGATTCAATCTTATTACATGCACTTTATAAAATTAAAAAATATTCAATCATACTTTCCCTTCTTTAATTTTAATTTTATTGCCTATTTAATGAATTTTTATTGTTATCATTTCTAAATCCCATTAATTTTTTCCCTGATTTGTGTCAATTTCTAAATACAAATTCACAAATTTTGATCTTTTTTTTTTTTTGTTTTGTGATTGATGGTAAATTATATTTTTAATTAAAGGAAGATCTTCTTAATTCCATGATTGTTAAAGTTCTTATCTTTACTTTTTATTGAACATACTCATTTGTAAAGGGGTCAAATGAAATTTGCATTTTTTTTTTTGGTTATAAAATGATCTCATGAAATTTAATGAATAAATTGTATTAAATTGTTGCTGATCATATCATGACAATAAATATTTTGATAACGTAAATTAATGTCCAAGATACTGTAATAAAAAGATTGATTTTGTGATACTGTTATAAATCCAATTAATTCCTTCAAATATATATAATATATTTGTTTCAAGAATTTCAATTTATTTGTGGCAGGATTAAATGGAAGATGACCCTAATTTTAGGCCATGGGATGAACTAATGCCAGACACATTAGGTTTGATATTTCAAAGGTTACCACTTGATGAGATACTCAATGTAGTCCCAAGTGTTTGTAAATTATGGGCAAAGGCGGTACGAGGCCCTTATTGTTGGCAGGAGATCGATATCGAGGACTGGAGTCGATATCGAAGGCCTGATAGCCTTGATCGGATCCTTTTGTTGTTGATTGGAAGGAGCTGTGGCTCGTTACGCAAGCTTTGTGTTTATGGTTTGGCATCTGAAATGAGTTTATCCTTAATTGCTGATAAGTAAGAGGACATATCTTTCTATTTCCATTATACTGAATTACTACTGATCAAAGTTCTATTTTTATGTCTTTAGCATAGGTTTAATTTATTTTCCTTTGATTGGTATGAAATTGATTTGGACTAGATTAGCTTATTCCCATGTTTTATAGAGGACAAAGATTGGATAAGCGACTTTTGATCATTTGTTGCTTGGAAATGTGATAGATTTTATACACTTGGACATTAATGAGGAAATTTTGACTTGGATGCATGCTAAGTGATGAGGAATTCCTAGTTGATCTACAATAAAATTGTCAATCTTGTATTTTGGTGTTAAATTGGACGTGGGAGGTAGTACTTTGAAGACTTGTACGTGGTTGGCACATGGTTTTCGTTATACATTTGATGGTTGTGGTAGTATTACTAGGTCATTTCTATTGTCTTTTTTTCCCGATTATGGTCTGTTTGTGCTGTGTGGTTAGAAAGTGTGAGAACTTTTGATATCCGAATTATACATGGTCCTTTGCTTGTTTGGATCTAGCTTTGAGCCTGCTGAACATAAAATTAATCGTAATTAGAAGGGGGGGGGGATTTCTGTTTTCTCTTTTTGGATTCTTTGTAGTTTTCAACTCTATAGTGAAAAATAATTTAGCTTGATAAATGATAATGTCATACGAAGTATACTAGATTGCTTACTATATATCCTATATTTAAAGAGAAATGTGAGTTATGAAGTTCAACAAAATTGAATGATCTGAATACTAGATTACTAATACTACTTGCAAGTTTTCAGCTTTCTAATCTCAATTTTTATGTATTGCAAGTGCCAAGTGCCTTCAGATTCTACGACTTCCAGGAAGTGAAATAAGTGGCTCGATGGTGGAACAAGTTGCTGTGAAGCTTTCTAGCCTCACTTGCTTAGATTTGAGCTATTGCACCAAAATTGGAGCTCCAGCTCTTGAGGCATTTGGAAAGAACTGCAAACTCCTTACTTGTTTGCAGAGGAACATGCATCCTTGGGATGTAGCCGCAATAATGAAAGATGACGAAGCATATGCTATATCTGCTACTATGCCACAGCTCAAGCACCTAGAGCTGGCCTACCTGAATATCACAACAGATGGTGCTGTTTGGATCCTCAAAAGCTGCCGTGAGCTTGAGTTGCTTGATATTAGAGGTTGTTGGAGCGTGAAAATTAATGAAAAGTACCTTAAGGATCGCTCAAAGTTGCAGGTAGTAGGACCTCTTGTTGTGGATGGCAGTGGCAAGGTAAAGGAGAGCGTTGATTTCTACCCTGGTTCTTCCAGCTTCTGGGCCTGGGGTTTTGGGGAGATGGATGAGTATGATGACGATGGTGATCAGGACGATGCATGTGATATGTCTTATGCTCCCTGGGATGATGTGCATGAGATGGAGGACTTAGGGTTGGTGTCCTACGACGATGTGTTTGGCTATTACTAAAATTTAACCGAATGGAGTCTGCAGTATTTTTTTTCATGTATGCGTTCGCGAGCATTTGGCTTTGAACAGCGAATGGTCTCTCGATCTCAAGGAATGATGTAGATTTTCTTAATATTGATTCCTACATCTATCTGAGAATGTTGAGATGTATTTTTAAGTTGATTAGTTGGCAGCCTAGTTTACCACTATTACCAGATGGAATGTAGATTTGATCTAGACCTCTTATACGTAGTACTACAGTTCAGAATGAACTCTAGCTCTAGTTTAAGCTTCTTTTATGCAGGTAATGATATTGGCATTTGGCAATGAATGAAATGTGTCTTAGGATATTGCATATTCTCTTCTTTTTTTTTTTTTTTTTTTTTTTTTTTTTTTTTTTTTTTTTTTTTTTCTTTTTTCTTTTTTTGATGAATGTTATATCTGAAGCCTCGTATTCAGGTTCATCACATTTTGAAGGATATCTGGCTTGTAATTTATCCAAAGTTACCTCAACTTAAACTCGGCTTGAATCAACTGGAGGCTGGAGCCCTATGCGAGACAGTTAGAGCTTGCCTATGAATGACTTGAAAGCTTGCCTTATCTATATGGATTTTAAAAAGTAGAAGAAATATTATAAAAGTGATACATTGCAACATTATAGTATCAAATTAAGCACTAGAAAAAACTCCATTAAGTCTTAACAATTTTTTGATAAACGCAAAGCTGTATAATCACTGTAAACAACCTTGTGACTTCCTGGAGATTTACCTGGCCAAGTTTAGAAAGTCAAAGGTCAAACTTGGCATATTATCACAGACTCACAGTAACTAACTCCTATATTTATACAATGTAGTCAGTCATAGTACATGTACTAAATGTAAACATGCGCCCACACTGACTTTTGAGATGTATAAATCATGTTACATATGATTTACGCTATAAATATTGCGCCACGAATCTTACCTAATACACTGCAAAATCTACGACTCTGCATTAATGTTAACAAAAGTTAAGCTACTGATTACACGAGATAATCCCCCAAATTGCTGATAGGATTCTTACAGGAATGTTGATGGTTACCTCAAGCAACTTCACTACAGTGTCCAGCCTACCATCCTTGCACTGAGAAACTGAGATAGAGAGACACTTTGCGAGCAATAATGCAGAATTACAGCATTCTCATCAGCATCATCATTTCAGCCATGGGAAATACAGACAAAACAACATTCCCAGGGAAGCTTTGCGTCAGTCTCCAAAACAGCTGGAGTTACTGTCAACCAGTAGCATCCGAGAGCAGTAATTAAGAAGAATCTGACATGCTAGATCTATATAGCTCCTCGTCCACTATAAGAGGTGGGATAGTCCATGATCCAAGAGAATATCCAGAAACCTTCCCACCTGAATCACCAGACAAAAATACAAATACCTCAACGACAAAAAGTTTTTGGCAGGAAGAAAAGTAAACAAATTTCTGTCATACTGAGAGAAAAAAATCACCCAAATTACAATTCTACCTTCTCTGGTGGCTTCTTCACATCTTCTTTGGTAGCTCGCATAAAGCTTGGGATCCAAAGCTTTTGACAGTTTCTCATACTTCTCTTCAGCCTCAGCAATACTTTTAGCCTAAGAAGTCAGATACCACATTTCCAAACAGATGATCACGGATAAGCATCAGAGTTCAAACTAATTTAATCATTTAAGGAAAACAAGAATGTACAGAAATTTAAGCATTAACTTGTACTGAAACAACCAGACACCCCCCCCCCCCCAAAAAAAAAAAAAAAAATAAAAAAATAATTATTATAATATTGAATTCACAAGAACCTATGAAATATATCTAGATGAGCCATATGACAGTGAAGACACTGCAATCCTTGAAAATCACTAGACTTTTATCAATTTTTACATGATTTTGAATTAATTATGGTATCAGCACAAGCAGCAAGACTTAGGCTTTGTTCTTTTCACTAGACAAACCATTATTTGAACTTACATGAAATTATCAGATCTTATCTAATGTTTTTGGTCCATCGAAATTATTTTAAGTAGAAAGAACAGAGCCTAAACTCTAATATGTGAGTCAACATTATGGCACAACTCACCAGCATGGTTGGGGCTGCAGAAGCGCCATATATTCTGACAAACACGCGCAATATATTGAAATTATTCTCCAGCACATCTTCCTGGACAAGAAACCACATGTTAAGCACAGGAAACCTTGAAGCAGAAATTATCTGTTCAATAAACTTTGCATGTAAGCTGACCTCATAATCGAATCTGATGCATCATTATTTCCAAATCCATCAGCAGAGAATAGTAATCAAACAGCATGTAAAGGTTTTTCCATTACAGACGTCATCATAGATGTATCAAAAATATAAAAGGTAAGTTACTTACAGATCATCGGATACCTCCACTAGATATTCGGAGATAGTCAAGAATTCCATATGAAAATCATTAACCTTCGTTGAAACTTAAAATATATCAGCGTCAGAGCAGTGAAGACCCATTGTGAATACACTTCAAAAAGCAAAGTGAAACAAGACACATTGGGTGACACATCTTTGGAGAATCTACTCTCCATTAAACAGGGAGGGCAAGTACACAATAAACAAGAAATCAGTAGTTTGTAGAAGCACATTGTTTTGGACCTCCAATAAGAACATATTATAGTGCACCGTTCACAAGCAGTTTCCAGCAAGCATGCAAAGCTCACGTCACAAAAGCAGTTAGCAGCACACAAAGATAGTCTAGAGTATGGAGACTACTTATTATGAACATCCAAGAAAGTATTTAAGATGTAGAACGAGAAATAATAATGACAGAGTATAAAAACTAATATTGTATAAAAATGAAACCAAAAACATTTTAGAATAAAATTAAAAGTAAGCCACATCACAGAAAAAACAGACCGGAAACAAGCGGTCAACGATGCAGAGGAGACTAGGCAGGCAAACTAGCAAAACATGCAAAAGAGCCAGAAACCACTAAAACTCGAAAAGAGCTTGGCGGCCTGGTTGGAATAAGAGGCAAAAATTAGCTATAGTATTCGCAAGAATCCTAAACCCCACAAAGGCATTTTAGGCAAAGACACCTTCATTGAACCAAATCACACCATGTTCGATTTCCTTCCCCTAGAAAGATACTCCACTAAATGAAGTGCAAGGATGAATATGAGATACTTAAACACCTACAGAAGCAAAGGAAGGAAATACCTCTTCTCCCTGCAGCTGATACAAAAGAAGATTCAAAACCCGATAATCAAAAGATTTGAGATGAATAGCCCTCAATGCATCTTCAATTGAAATCTGTAAATAAATTCAAGTCAATAACAATGCATATAATTGGCAAATTAAATATTTACAAACTTCTAAAGACTTAAATGCAGTGTCAGTAAAAGAATTGCACTAATGAATCCTCATCTCAATGGATATATGAACAATGAGTGAGACATAAATCCACACTCAATTCACAAGGGGAAAAGTCTAATTAGCAAATTCAATTGATAACTCATCCCAATGGATATATGAACAATTGATAAGTGCATTTACAATTTACTATTTAAAAAAGGTGAAGATCTGGAAGCAATATACAGGATATAACATTTTTAAACCTCATCTTGTTCAGAAGCACCACAAAGCCTCCTTTCTAAAGCCCAGTATTCCTCTCCATTTTTCAGTTCTTCTCTGATTCTGCATGCTTGAAAAAGTCGAAAGTTGTTTAGATGTTTTATAAATAATAAAAAAAATTCAACGTTGGCGTGTAACAGATGTGAGAAGTCAAACCTCTTTGTCAGCAGCCCATTACACTGAAGTAGAATCGTAAGTGGCCGGAATGTATCTGACTCAAAATCTTTATTGAACCTGCATGCCAAGGTAGAATATGCTTCCTGGATACAAACAAGACTCGGAAAAACTCCTCAGCCTCATATAAACATGTCCAAGAAGAATCTACTACCTCCGTTTCATATTAGTTGCAACTTTGGAATATTTTATATCTCACAAATAATACCCCAAAGTTGCAACTAATATGAAACGGAGGTAGTATAAAAGCACGATATTTTCAGCTTACTTTATCGGATCTTCCATCTCGAACAGCCACTTTGCTTACACTTACATCAACCATCTTCTCATTCAAAGTGTCCAACTGTTCAACAAAAGCTGTCTTAAAGGCTAAAATCCAGACTGAGATAGTAATCATCAAACTTAACATCTAAGCACCCGTAGTTACCTAATCTACAATCTACATACTGGTGAATGGCTGATGCAAAATTTTTTTCCCTTTAATTAGTAGGATAAGATTTTTTTTCTGAAAATCCCTAGAAGAGAACCAGATGGCCCCCGAACTTGTTCAATATAATTCCTTTAGAAGCTAGTTACAAGACAAACGATAAATCTTCATACCTGGTAGATATAGCTTTCAACGAAAGAAAGCACAGGTAAATATTTGAATATGGATTCCGGCCTGTTCACATCCATCCCATGGAACATAAAGTAAGATCTACACTGCCAAAAAAAAAAAAAAATGTTACCACCATGAAAGTTTGACAGAGTGACAGGGTCTTCTTTTACTAGATAAAATAATAAACAACAAGAACATCCACCAGAATATAAATACACAAGATTCACTTTTTAAGTACAAACAACCTATGTAAATTAACCAGGCTAGAAACATTTAACTAGAATATGGATGCAAGTGTAGGAATAAGAAGATTTTCTGAAGATTTTGCATGTTTCTCATATAAATTGGAATGTACTAGTGTCCATAGCTATGTTGACGGTTGGATATCCATCAGGTACTTTGGATGAAATGAAAACCCGTGTCAAATAGCATGTAGAGCGGCATGATAAGTTTTAGTAACCTCAAAGACGGTGGTAAGTAGGGCTCATCAAAATACATATTAAACTATATAAACAGTTAGACAACATCCACAAAACCAATTATCGATCTCAAAACATAATAGACCACTGCTGAGTCGCAATGTGATCAAGTAACATGCTTTGAGGAATATAGAATCACTCACAAAGTCTTCAATTGTGGAATTCGCACGTTGCATCGCATCCAACCCAATTAAAGCCATATCCTCACAGGCTGCATTCGATCCTGAACCACGGCTGCCATCACCAAAATCCTCCTTAACCAAGTCAATAGACAGTGAATCACCCAAAACACCCGTCCGTTCGCCTGCAATAACCCCGTAACCATGAACACTCTCCAACTACAATAGTCGGTATTGGGTAAACCCAAAAGGGTCTTCTCAACAAAGTAAAGATCCACTAAAATGGTAATCAGCAAGGTTTTGAGTATTCTCACCGGGCAAAACTACCAATGCATTCTCAAGAAATGACGGCGAAATCTACGCAATAAATGTAAAATTACAACTAAGAAAACAATATGTATCACAAATTAGAAACGGATAAATGCATAATTAACAGATTAAACATGGATTGATCACCTTAGGTAAATGTTGGGAAATTAAGCTACATTTGTCGTCAATACTCAGTTTTCCACTGGGTTCAATCTAATTCATAAAAAGACAATGGAAATTCACGAATTATTGTTCATTAGAAATGCTGATTAAGAAAGTAGATTGACAAAACAATCGTTTTTACAAAAAAAAAAAAAAAAAATCGTAAGAAAGAGAGAGTGAGTTACCAGAAAAAGGAGAAATTGAGCGAGAAAACGGTGGGAATCAGAGAGAGAAGAAGTGGGTGTTGGAGAAAGGAAGTGTTGGTAATCCATGAACATCAGCATCCTCTGTATTTCTTCCAGTTTCTTCAGTACCTCCATTTTCTGCTGCTTGTTTGGAATAAAGTACGGAGTAGAAAGTTAATCAAGTGTGAAAGATTGAAACAGGTGATTTTTGCTTATATATCAACCCTAGTTTATGCAAAATTGCTCCCAACATTTTTTGCAAACAGAGTGGCAAAACTGGCAATGACATAAACGGACTTCAATCCTAGGTCATGGGTACGGTACTATTGGAGTACCTTAAAAGACAAAAACTAATTGTTTCATCTGTTTGGTTTATTTTATTTGAAATTACTTCAACTTTAATTCAAATGAAATACATATTAAGTTTTAGATTTTGGGTTTCATTTCATTTAGTTTAACCTTTAGTTCGATTTGTTAATGGGTTAATAATTTCAATTGCGGTCAATAATTTCAAACAAATAAAATGAACTAAACTGCTAAACATATCCTTAATGATGGGCTGTCCTTAATCACATTAATTTTTTTTATACTTTCTTATTCACATCTACTCAAACACAATTATACAACATTGTAAAATTTCACTCAAATAGTAGTAACTTAACACAATAATTATGTTTGTGTTGATCAACTTGTTACTTGTATTTGAGTGGATGTGAATAAGAAATTGTCCGGCTTTAGCTTTTTCTGGCATAATGAGCTATCACGACGCTTCCAAAGGGGTAGAGTGGTAGACACCCTAGAGTTTGGATCACATATTAATTTCATAAGTATGTCAACTTGTCAATCTAAACTTCTAAACTACAAGTAATAAACTTTAAGGATTTATGCCAGTAGAAAATAAGTTGCGCCATGGAACCTCTTACAAGCTCAAAGAAAGGATTCATTCAACAAAGATATCTCAACAAAACAATTTGCTTACATCATTCATATTATTCAGTACAATGAAATTGAGTCGGACTCTACATAGAACTTAATATTGGTCACAACATTATACAGTCAGCATTACCCTCACAATAATGCCTCAAATGGTACATTACAAATGAGTGGAAAATATAGGCAGCAAGCCAGCAACCACCAACGGTTTGTCAAGTCTGCGACGTTTCCACATAATACCAGCCCTAATTCCTTCCAAACGATAGCCCTGAATGATTGTGTCTCGACAAAAATGTTCAAGGATTTGGGATTGTTTTCACTTGCTTAGTCCATCCTAAGACAGCCTGACAATAATTAGATGTTAATGACAAGAATTCGCGACTTCATGATCCTGATGCTCTGTCATTACTTGCCCCTGTTTGCACTGTTGTTGCTTGGATTTGTTGCCCATCCACTTGTTTCAAACCATTATCTGGAACTGTTTTATTCACACTCGACTGACTTGGTGATTGTTTGGTTTCGAATAACTTTCCACTCTTTGCAATTGCAAGAATCAACTCTAGCTGTTTTTGCTGCTGGTCCTACACACACGTTAAATCTTTGGTCAGGACATTTTCAAAAATTGCATGACAAATAGAGAGATCCATATCACTGATATCTGACGACCATGACAACTATGAAATTTGCAGGAATGGAGGGAGCAGGGATAACGGTATACCCAATGTGATCCAAACGGTAAACCTTGTATACAGCAGCAAAAGTCTAATAGAATAAATAGATATCACTAGGAAGCTAAAACATCGAGTGCATGCAGTAAAGGACCTTTACAAGCTTTTAAAATTCTATGTAACAGTTATCAACCCAGTAAAGGCGACTCAAATTAACTGAAAACGTTACTATGTTCTTACCTGCATTGCAAGCAAAACTTTTTGAACTTCGCCAAGCTCCTTTTCTAGGATGCTTTCTTGAACTGCTAAAGCACGAGTGGCTTCAGAATTCTTCTGAGTCAGAGCTGCAGTCTTTGAGCAGACACAAAGTTAAAATCACAGTACCAAGGGACAAAGAAGAGACAAAAACGTGAGATAGAAAGGCTGACACAGATGCTGACACGCAGATAAACAGATTAAACCTTTTTTTTTTTTTGTTTTTTTTTTTTTTGAGGGAACAGAATAACTATATGCAATACTTTTCACATTTCTATACAACTTCAACCAACTAAATTTGCTTTCAATCTTAATCTATACAGGATGAATTTCCAGCCAAAGAGCAGGTACATGGTTTGAACCCAGGCCCCTCTTTCCCTCGTGGTTGAGAAATGTTAGGGGTATCAACTAGTTTGACCCTTTTTTTTTTAGATGTGCTCGTCGAACCTTAGTCATAACTAGGCAGCCACACCAAACAGCCCAGTCCAAGCCCAAGATGGGCATTTTTAGGTGGGGCTATACGCACACAAACACACACACTAAAATTTGTTTGTTAGTTTCTCAAGTGAATTAAAACAACTAAACACAAAAGCTGACAACAATTACAAGATAAAAATAGAACGCAAGAATGGGAAAACCAATGGCATAAAGCAGTTGCTGGTTGCAAATAAAGTTTCATAGGCAAATTTCACAGGATCGAGGATGGCTAAATGAATCCTCCATGGCTCCATCCATCCTTCAAATGAAATCATGGGAAGTATAAATCTCGAAACTGTGTGCAACTATGTTGTTTCCTTCTTTGTGAGGGAGATTATCTCAGGAACTCACGTATCTAGTTCTGTCATTATCTTCAGCAACTAAGCACCCATTTTCCAATTTTCCAGTTCTAACAGCCTGATATTATTATTCTCCATTATTTAGACTCTATCCTGGAAGGGAAGTTCTACCACCACCACTCGGCTTAACACACAAAGCTGCTATGAGATACAATTGCATCCCCCCCACCTGTTAGGAACCTTAATCTTTAAAACAAAAATTGCGGAAGAGGGAAGGTAGGGCAAAATTGAAAAAAAAAAAAGGTAATCTAGTCCTTCTGGTTTCTGATGTAAGCACACCACCCAAAAATTCGCACTTCTTCTAGTTGTTATATTGAGGTTTTATCATACCCTACATAGGATTTAGACATGATGAACAATGTAACACTAGATTCAGCATGCCCTTCCCCTGTCTTCCTACCCCGAGTTGCATATGGTTCACTCGATTTCATAAAATAGGAATCAAATAGCAATTGAATTGCCGATAAAATTTTGTGACCTGTATAATAGATGTTGCATCTATTAATATAGCCTTGACATAACAAGATCTGTAATGTAACTTTGGAGTTTGGACAGTCATAACGAAGTCCTGGTATCTTCAATTTAAGAGCTTTTCTATCAAAATACAATGTCCAAGTCAAAGTGTATTGAGCAAACAAAAATGCAAGAAAAGTTTTAGAACACACAATAACTAACATTGCAAAAACTCCAATAAATATAGGTATATAAAAACCCGGGCAACAAGCAGCTAAGATATCCACCAATGAAACAAAATCATCTTCATAATTTTCACATAATTGAATTTTTTTTGGCCGATGTTAGTGGGATTGACCAAGGAAGCACTTTTGGGACCTGTACTTTCCCCATTTCCAATGAAGCTCATAAATGATTGGGACTTGAGGTTTTCTCGTTTCCAAAACCCGAGCCATTTCCATGCTACATAGGTTTTAACTTCTATTTTGGAGGGTTTAGTAAGTTTTTGCAATGCACAATACTCTTATACATTGCATCAAAGACCTTGAGTCTCAGCAAAAAAAAAAAAAAAAAAAACTGAAGTAAATCCCAACACACAGAATGCATGTGATTAGGATCTAATTGAAGTGCCCAAACAATTTGTAAGCAATCAATCATTAAATAGGCATTCTTACCAAAAAGATGTTAAAGATTGATTACCTCAGAAATGGGATCCTTCAAGGATTTCCTAGTAACCCGAAACCGAACCCCTAATTTTCCAAGCTGCCTAGATAGCATCCTAATGATGGAAGTAGCACTCCTCATACTCTCCTCCAATTTCTCAATCCTGTCAATCACATTTCCAGTTTCAGAACCCAGTCTCGAGTTCATGGGCGGCCCACACACCCGCTTCCATTGCCGCCTCCGGATCACGGAACCAACAGCTACAGCCGCAGCTAGAATCCACACCAATATTCTGTTTCCCAGCACCAGCAACCCAGAAGTATGCTGCTTGAAAAATACCCAATTTACACAAAATCCCACTGAAATCAATACTGAAGAAATTACCAAAATTGATTCCAGGAAAGATAGAAAACCATCCAAATTAAACAATTGAATCGAATTCTCTTCTTCCTGAAAAGCATTAATGGAAGAATCATGAACTTTGATGAGAGAAATACGATTTCGCAACAAAGATAAGTTCTTTTGGAATGGGTAGGCGTTATTTTGCAAGGATTGATGATGGAGGAGAGAGAATTTGAAGGGTTTGGTGGAATTTAAGTGGGTGGTGTTTTTGGGGGAGTATAATTTTACTCGATAAGTGGCATTGGATAAGGGATTTTGAAGAATTAGTGACATTTTTTACACTGATTTTCAGTTGATTTGTGGATTTTTCAAAGGTTTATTTGGAGATAGCGATCTTTTTATTTCAGGGATTAATCATTGTTAGGGTTAATTGGGGTTCTGATAGTAGGATTTAGGCGGAGAAGTTGAAGTTCATCGGTTGAGGAAGAAGAAGAGGAGGGAGGAGCTGTGCCCAATTACCATTGTATTTTTGCAATTGTCTTTTTATTTTTATTTTTATTTTTATTATTATTTTTACCTCTGTTATTTTTTTTAGATGCAATAATAGAGCAGAGTAAATTAAATTTTAACAAAGCAAAACAAGCAGAGCTACTCTGCTTTAAAGAACAGGACTTTACTTTTTTTTTTTTTTTTTTTTTTTTTTTTTTGTGTTTGGTTTACGGTTTACCTATATACTTTTCTTTTTTTTTTTTTTTCTTTTTTGGTCTTATTTGACTTTTACGGTCTCAAAACGCGCATTAAAACTAAAATATATTTATTTTTATGCGCGTAAAAATTATAAAACTTGATATTAATAAAATATTGTATACAATGAGATGAATTTAACAATATTTCATGTAACTATATAATCTCCTATAGATTAATGATATTTAGTAGTCAAAGTTATAAAGTGACCCAAATATTGGCAACAGGGTAAAAATTTAAGGATAGAGGGAGTACTTTGTATGACAATTAATCCGAAATTGAAAAATTTATAAAAATAAGTTGAGAAGATAGTTAAGAATTGAAAGAGTGTAGGCATGTAAATGAGATACCATAGGCGTAACCGCATGAGTATAAGACCTATAAGTTGGAATGGGAGCTAACCCAAGATAATAAGGTTGACATAAAAAAAAAATTATATCAGCCTTCAATTTCAAGGGAAAATCGTTATTTAGGGTAACTTCAAGTAGCGATTTTCCCTTCAATGTGGATGTTGATATACAAAATTTGTACTACGTATGTCAGCCTTATTAACTTGTATTTTTTCGTGGAAATTAAAAGTTAAAATGACGAGTTTAGAAAATTGATTAGCCAAACACTTATGAGAAACAATAGTGTTTAGCTACCTAAATTTAAAAATAAAATTTTAGAAGTAGAAAGAGTTATAAATTACTATGTGGTTTAAATATTGCAAAGCTAGATAAAAAGGGTTTATTATTATTATTATTATTATTATTATTATTATTATTATTATTATTATTATTATTATTTATTTTATTTTTTTACGGGAAATAGTTGAATTGTTGTATGATGTATTGATGTAAGTTGAAAAAAAATAAAAATGGTTGAATAATACAAAGTTAGTAAATAATTTAATACAAAATGATTAAAGCATCACAAAACGCAATTTATGGAGAGCAATATACCTGCATCAATACCTTTTTGTACTTGAATGTTGCCTTGTATCTAGTAATACACATATTGGAACATATGTTATTTTTTTTTTTTTTTTTTTTTTTTCCGGGTGCTCACATATTGGAACATATGTGTATAGTTCATTAGTTCTCTGTATTAATTTTCGTAATAAATTGGAACACAATCATCTTGTTTTGATATAAATAAATCAAGTTTAAATACAAAAATTGTCAAAATTTAAAGAATAAGTCATATTTATGAGCACATGAAAGAACAACATCCTAACTCATATAACGTACTTTTACACCCGAGTTTAAGATAGAAATTCCGGGTCATGTTTTGTCAAAACAACCCCCTAAGTCAAATAGCCCATTGAAACTTGAAAGTATCAAGCCCATGATTCCCACTGAAATAGTCTGTTACAAATTCTTTAAAACACTTGTTGTAATCTTGTGAGGCAGATAAATCCATCAACTTCTCTTCCAAACGTCAGCGACAATTTCACGAGCACAGGAGAGAGAAAGTAAAAGCTTGAGAGAGAAAGCCATGGATGAAGAAGAGCATGAGGTCTACGGAGGAGACATTCCTGTCGAAGGTGATTTGGAGGGAGATTTGGATGCTGCGAACGCCGACGTCGACATGTCCACCGGCGACGATGACGCCGCCGTCAAGGTTTTCTTTTCTTTTACTTCTTGATTTTTTCAATTTTCTCTGTAATTTGTTCTTATTCATGATTTCTGGTGATTTCTGTTGATTAATTTGTTTTTGGATTATTGAGTGTTTTCGGAAACCCTAGAATTGGAAATCGATTGGTATAATCTTATTGTTGTGGTGTTTGATGTTGTGTTTCAGGAGCTTGATGAGATGAAGAAGAGATTGAAGGAGATGGAGGAGGAAGCTGCTGCTCTTCGTGAGATGCAAGCTAAAGTTGAGAAGGAGATGGGTTCTGCTCAAGGTTTGGATTTATCACTTTATTTGAATTTTTTTTTTTTTTATACATTTTAATTTACGTTAATATTATGTGATTGTTTGTTGAGGATAGCATTGATTTGTAATCTAGTTGATTTCAAAAAATATGTTTCTTCCAAAGTCTAGTCATAGTATTCATTATTTGATTGACTAATTTGTGATTGGAACGATCAGCTTGTTTTAACTTCAATATGAATGGCAATACTGCAATCTAAATGAATGAATACGCTGAATTTCGTCTGGCAATATGTACCTTGTGGATTTAGAGTGTGGTGCATATAAGGCCCATCTTTGTTGGATGCAATATCGTCATCTTTACAGCTTTATTATATAATCTTGTATTCTTATTCAAAATTTAAAATTTGGAATAGTTGCTTGAAGGATACCACATCTTAACTGTAAATCGATAATGTCGAGTATAGCACTCTCTTCTTGGTCATTCCTTCGTTAGCCCAACTTTATGTTTCTTAGCTCAAAATTTTACTAAGAGTAGGATTTGCTATCTAGGTGGTTAGCTGAGTTATGAACTTATCTTCCCCTCTTGATCTACTAAAAAGTTTCCTTTTCTTGTTCATTATGCCATCAAATAAATTTTGGGGGTTTTAATTGCTAGATGTATAACATTGTATTGATTTAATGGTTAACAGTCTCAAAAGTAATTACTTCAGTGATAAACAGCTGAGAACACAAGGATGTAATTTTTATTGCTATCAAAAGATTTTGAATGTAGATTGCTCTTTATTTATGATTAATGGTATTTTTCTACTTTCCAAATTTTTACTTCGATTAGTTCTTCTGACAGTGGTTATCTTATCTACAGACCCTGCTACTGCCGCTGAACTGGCGAACAAGGAGGAGGTGGATGCACGGTCTGTTTTTGTTGGCAATGTAAGAACCAGTATCTCCTTGCAAAGCTTCTACGTTATGGCTTATATTAATTCGTGTATCTGCTCTCATCACTCTTTTTATCAACAATAATAACTATACTGGATTGGCTACACAAGCAAATATGTCCTTCTCATGTGGATCCTTCTCTTCCCACTCTTATCCAATGCAATGTGATCCTGTTTACACATGTTTCATATCCCTTTTCACCCTTTTATCAAACTGCCTCTGTTGTTGGTGTTGGATGTAGCTAAAGCTGCTAACCACTGCAGTTGATTTCTCTTCTTCTTATCCTCGATAACTTGACCTTCTCAGTAAAAGTCCATCTCCGAATATTGGCCTATATTTAAATTTGCTTGTCAAAGTTTGGTAACCATGATATAGGATTTGTCTGGTATATGCATTGAATTATAGTTGAAATATTAATTAGGTCTATCTTAAAAGACAATTCCGTTAAAGTCTCTTAATGATCTTGACAATGAGTTAAAAATAGTGATAAAATAAAATACTCCGTACCTAAGTTCGACAACTATTGACCATAAAAGTCAAATGTTATTTATAGTTATGAAGTTGATAATGAAATGCCAAATTTCAATTAATTTTATATTGAAAGAAGTTAGTGGAGACCTTAGCAGTATCTTTTCAGCTTAATGGGATATTATACCTATTTGTGTCCAAGGCTGCCATGTTTGATGAATTAACATTTGGAAACCATGGTAACTTCCTTGACTGCAATGTTATATATTAATTGAAACTGAGGTCCCTTGTTCAATCTTGAGGTAATTCCTCCACTACTCTACCCAATCTGCCCTCAAAGAGAGAGAAGAAAAAAAGGAGAAAGATGTAGATAGGGTTGAATTCTAGCATACTCTTGTTGCTTTGGATGTGATATTGACTTCCTCTTGTGTTATATGGGGAATTTTACTCTCTGTTTCTTAGTTTGTTGTGTCAGTTAATCTGTGTTATATCCTTTTAATCAGTGGTATCAAGTATCTGTAATTAGAAATAAAGATGGTTATACTTATGATGAGTCTGGCTTTAGTTAAATTCCTTTGGGAAGCTTTTCTCATGAAACAATGGCAAGAGCTTACTTGCAGGACTTAAGAACCATTTTCTCTAAAAGTTAAGATAAAATAGGATTAGGTTTCCTCAAATCCTGAATTATTTTGTTCTAATAGCATACTTCCAGCCAATCATTTGTGTGCTGTATGCATTTGTTGATTGTGATTCCATGAATCTTCCATATACCCTAATATACTCCTTTATTCATATACCATGTATCTTCTGGATTCTTGTATCTACTTAAAGCTATTTTTTCCCTCACTCTGTTCTGCTGGCTATCTCAATGCGTATTTTACATTCTTACATAATTTTTTTCTCTTTATGTACTGTCCACAGTAATGTTTGTCGTCATATACAGCATCATATTCTGCTTTGAGTATGTCGTGGTTTGACTTAAATGTCTCACTATGATCGCAGGATTTTTCTTCTTCACCAAGTTCCTTGTGTGATTGTGTCTTAATGCTGGACTTGGTATTGGAGCTTGGTTGGCATAGTTTTCGAAATAGATTTATGTTGGGCATTGAAAGTCATTTGTTTGTTCTGTGATTTAAAATGTTGGAAAAAGATGAAAAAAAGGGAAAAGAAAGTAAAAAAGAAGAAAAAAGAAAAAAAAAAAAAAAAAAAAAAGAAAAAAAAGAGAAAACAAAGAAGAATTAAGTAGAAAAAGGAAAAAAAGAAGTGGAAAAAGTTGAATATATTTAAGTCCCCCGGAAAGAAGGAAAAGAAAATCTTATTGTGAAAAGAATAGAAGGGGATTACAAAAGTTACTTGAATAATCATTTAGTGATCAAATAATTTTTTTCGTTTTTATTTCCAAGTAGAGTGGAGGAACTGATGTTGGATTAATTGTAACCTGGTATGAATCTGGTGGTGGTCCAATATAAATTCTTCTAGTCAAAGCCATTCGTGCAAGACTCCTGCTTTCAAATGCAGAGGCGCGCCACTTCAACTGGAGCTAGGTGTGGGGAAAGTGCCCAGTGACGAGCGTTATTCCCTAATGAAAACGTCACTTGCAGGTGTGATGATGGATGCTGTAAAACATGTGCCTTTGGCCATGCAGTTCTCAATTGTTTTTATCCTTTATTGTTGCAAGGGTTGCTAATTGTAACCTACTAAATGTGGACAAAAAGTCATGTTTTTATTTTTGTTGAAAGAAAAAGAAAGGGGCAAATGGTAAAACCTATATAGTTTTTACTGCTTGGTTTATTATTGTTGATGTGTATCAAGTGAAGAATCAAAGTGTAGGGGATACAAAACTCATTCACAAGTCAAGAGTTCACAAAAATATACGAAGTATCTCAGTGTTTATCTTGGAGAAGAAAGTCTTTGTAATTTACATGAGGGTTATGCTTCTTATGATGTTGGAGCTTGAACTTTATATGCATACGTGAGAACTATGTATGCTATTTCTAATGGTGCGGGTTGTGGGTAAAGAGTCTGATTAAGGGTAAATATCAAGTTTATATGATTGCAGAGCTTACCTCTGCTGCAAAATTTAAAGGGGGAGAGAATAATGGGAAGGCATGTGGTCATGTAGGTAAAGTGGTACACATCTATAATTAAAAGGCACACGGGTAATTTCTGAGCCACTGATGATGGCCCTTGAACTTTGATTGCTATTGCCCTGAAGAATTCAGCTGTTGCTAGTTAAGCTTTAATTTCTTATTCTCTGGCTGCTTCTCAGTTCTAACCTCTTTCTTGAATCTTGGAATACTTCTTTATCACCTTGTCTTGTGTTATCTGTCTCCTAAAGACAAATTTTTAATTAGTCTACTTGGAAATATGCTTGAATTTGGTTACCTTGGCTCCCCTCTCTACCCTTTATTTCCTAGGTCACTGCCCAAGAGGCCAGTGAATATACCATGATGAACCATATCACATAACTTTCTTGATGCATGTTAAATCCACAGCTCTGTTTTTCTATCTGTTTATTTTATAATGGTCTCTATTTACTAATTCTCTGCATGAACGATCTGGACTGTGTTAATATTTCTCAGGTTGATTATGCATGCACCCCTGAAGAAGTTCAGCAACATTTCCAATCTTGCGGGACGGTGAATAGAGTGACCATTCTTACAGACAAGTTTGGTCAGCCTAAGGGTTTTGCATATGTGGAATTTGTTGAACAGGATGGTGTTCAACAGGCGCTTCAGTTAAATGAATCTGAATTACATGGTCGTCAATTGAAGGTATATTTAAAAAGGTGTTTTGTGTATGTCATTTCTGGATTGATGTGTTGCTGGTGGGGGGCTGGGGAAGAGAGAGAGAGAGGGAGGGGGGGGGGGTTTAAAAAGGTGTTTTGTGTATGTCACGCGTTGCTGGTGGGGGGTGGAGGTATCATAATTTATAGCTTGTTAATCACTTCCATGTGGCTATTTAATTATTTGCAGGTGTTGCCCAAGAGAACAAATGTGCCAGGCATGAAACAATTTAGGGGAAGACGATTTAATCCTTATATGCCCTTCCGTTCCCGCAGACCGTTTCCTCCGCCTTATTTCCTTAACCCGTACGGCGGCTATGGGTATGTAACAAATTCTTTTTGGGGTGGTACATCACATTATTTTTTACTTATAAAATGCTGTAGTCTAACTGGGCTTTTAGCTTTAGCTTTTTAAGCTGATAGTTGTTCCAGGATTTTGCTATAGCTTTTTAAGCTGCTTGTTGTTCTAAAGTTCATCTCTCAGATATGTATATTAAGATAATTTGTGGGAAATGAATATATGCAGGAATAGAATTCATTAAATAAAAATAAGAATTTTGAAATACATTCCTTGTTTACCTGTACTCTTTGTAGTACATTGTAGTATTGTTCTATCATCTGTACAATAGTGGCTTGTTATTGTGAATGGAGTTCATACTTTCCAACTCAGTAGAGCTTATTCATGTATGTATGTTGCATACACTGATCACTTTTTACAATGCTTGCTGTAAACAAGTTGCTCTGTTATTTTTGTGATAAATTATTGACTGCACTGTTACTGTTCGATTCCTTGCTGTGATATACTGCAGGAAGGCTCCTAGATACAGAAGACCAACCCGGTACATGCCGTATTACTAGAAGAAACTCTATCTGCTGCTCTGCATGATAGGATTCATTGTGTACTACTAAGTTTTTACTAATAGAAGAAACATTTAGTTACTGTTGCTTATGTGCACCTTCAGTCCTTCAGATGTATGATATACTTTCGAATTGAATACTTGTGAATTGTGATAGACGTATTTCCTGTCCTACTTTAACTTGATTTCAGTTACCACATACCTTCAGTTAATCAGGAAATTTTGATCCTGGATTGGAGTGTCATACGAACTGCATTACTAATCCCTCTATTAAAGTTTAATCAAACAAGTTGTTGGATATATTTACGTTTGTCATATCTCCCCAGTAGAAAGGTTCATGCATAAATAATCTTTGTTGGTTCTTTACATCTTTTAAAAGTTCTACGCTAGTTGAATAATTCCGTCTAATTGTCAAACAATTTGAGAACTGACTAGGTTAGGTCCCGTGCTATGCATAGTAGTTTCACCATATTTAATTTTAAAAAGATTTTTTTTTTACAAAAATAACATGGGCAAATACAATTATAACATACTTCGTATTTATATTCTTCGTATTTTGCATATGAAATTAAATTAAACATAGAATACAACAGAAGAATTGATTAGATCATAAGCATATTAAAATTATATCTTAGAGCATATGAGTGTTTAAAAATTCAATGATAAATATAACGAATAAATATGGTGTATTAGCCAACTAAGTTTTTTAAAATTATGTATTAGTAGTTCAACCAATGGGTAGGAATAACAAGAAAAACTCAATAACCAGTTTTGGGAAATATGCAATTAGTAGAAAGATTCCTATTAATAACTTGTGTTGTACCAACTACGAATCAATAAATTAATGGATTCATCAGCCATTTTTTTTTTTAAAAAAAAAAATATTGTTATAAAATTACCTTATATAAAATATATTTATAATTTGAAAGAATAAAATGTGGTGTATTGTGTTTTTTTAAAGATATGAGATATGGAAAATATTTTATCACAGATATGGAAATTATGTGAATTAAAATTAATTACCACAACTATAAGATTTGGTAAATATTGTGTATAAATTATAGAAGGTTGCATTGACTAAAAAGGGGGGGGGGATTTTGGAAGGAAAAAACAACACCACGAACTGACATGTGTCATTCCTGATTTTCTGGTGTCGGTTTAAGTATTATACTAAATTAGTGCCCGTGCAATGCACAATATTGATAATCATTTTTCCATAATTATTAATTGTGATATAATATAAAAATGAGGCAACTTATGTGGAATAAAAAAAATGCAATGCATATAGAAAGTTAAAATAATAATGCAAAAATTATTAAAACTACAATTTGAGAATTTTTTTATTATTGTTGATTAGTTGTGTTGAAAAGATTTAAAAGTAGTATACATTATATTATATTAATGATGTATATTATTCCCATTAAAACTATACAATCTACACTACTAGAAATAGGCTGAATTCCGACGGACTATTTCCAATGGACATGTTTTTCCGTCGGAAGATTCAAAATTCCCGATGGTTTATACTCTGTCGAAAATTTCCGACGAATTCAACAATTTCGTCGAAAATCCGTCGGAATATGTTGTATTTTTTTTTTTTTAAAAAAAATACCCCATTTAAACAAATCTTATCTCTTCCGCCTCTTTCTTCTTCTTCTTCTTCTTCTTCTTCTTCTTCTTCTTCTTCTCTGATTCTCTCTCCTCTTCTCCTTCTTCTCTCGTCCTCTCCTTCCTCTCTTCTCTCGTCCTCTCCTTTCTTCGTAAGCCCAAGGTTAAACCCGCAACCCCCACTCGCAACACCTCACGCATGAAAAATCGACTAGGGTTGTAATTATTTGAACAAAATAAGGTTTTTCATGTCAAATTCCTAGAGTTTTCATGGTCGAATTTGACCTTTAAAACCCAAATTCAAGCCAATTTCGGGGTTTTGATGGAATTCAAGGTAAGTTCTCTTTTCTCTTTCTCTTATTTTGTTTATTGAGATTTTTTAAAAAAAAATTATGGTGATGTGTGGTTGAATTGCGGCGGTGGTGGGTGGTGGGTGGTTTGTGTTCAAGGTAAGGGTTAGGGTGGGATTGGGCTAGTTGTTTCGAATGGATTTGGTTTGGGTGGAGGTGTTGGTGGGTTGGGATGGGGGTCGTGGTGGGTGGGAATCTGGTTTAGGTTGGGGTTCTGGTGGTTGGTGAGGTGGGTTACAGGTTTTGGTGGGTGGTGAGGTAGGTTAGTGTGTTTACAGGTTTTGGTGAGGTGGCCTGGTTAGTGTGGTGGGTAGGGATCTGGGTTTTGGGTGGTGTTGGGCGTCTGATGGGGTGAAGGTTTAGGTTAGGGTTTGGGTGTTTTAGGTGGGTGAATCTGGGTATGGGTTTGGTGGGGTTTTGGTTAGGGTTCGGTCAAGGTTTGGGTTAGGTGGGACTGGCGTAGCATAACAGTACCTAAACTAGGAGAAACACAGAGTAGTTTGAACAAAAATGCACCATACACCATTACACATTCACACCTTTCTATCTTGCATAATACGAGTACTATACTACTAATCTAGTGATAGAATATAGTATGCAAAGTACAAAATATTTTTAATATATTAGTAACAATAAAGGATTCAAGGGTCTTTTGAGATTTGGGTGAGAGCTTGCCCTCAAAAAAAGAGATTTGGGTGAGAGCTGAGAAAACAAAAGGTCAAAAATACATCTTTTAGCCTTGTAAAAAAAAAAATCAAATAAAGGAAAATTACATAATAAACAGAGCACACTTGATTAGTTAAATCTAAAATCTAAATTCAATATCATTCTCATGATCTCAACTACTATATCAACAGGTTTTCCATAAGAGACCCAAAACCTGTGCATGTGGCATGTAGACAAAAATCGATGCCTTCAATCAATCACCATCTGTGTCTTCATATAACAAGGGTGCAAACTTGTTAGGGTTTTACATAATTGAAGAACTTGAACTAATTTGTTCAACTTTAGAGGCAACTTGATTCCATAAACCCTCTAACGCAACCTTAAATAGTAGAAGATCATCCAAACCCATATAATCAATAGGCTGTGCAAGAACCTCGTACGACTGAAACATAGGAAAATTACGATGATTCATCGTCTGCGTTAGGGTGACCCACTACTAGAAAACAACCGTTTTTCGACAGAAAAATCCGTTGGAATCATTTGAAATTCCGTCGGAAATCATCTTTTCAACGGAATTCCGTCGGAATAATCTGTCGCGAAACATTTTGTAGGATATTCGACATTTTCCAAGGGATTTTTTGTCAGAAAATCTTATTCCGACGGAATCTCTGACGGAATAGGATCTGTCGGCCCATGGATTGACTTAAATTGAGAATCTGTCGCAATATTCCGACGAAGTGAATTTCATCGGTATGTACCTCTTCTGACGGCATAATCCGTCGTAATTAAACACATTTCCGATGGAAAAATTCTGTCGTAAGGAATGTATTTTTCGAGGGATTAAAATTCCGTCGGAAACTGAAGATGCACTTTTTCGTCGCAATCTTCAGACGAATTTATTTTCCCTCGGAAAATATATTATTTCCGACGGAATTTTCCATCTGAAAATCCGTCGCCATAGTCCTACGGATTATTTTTCGTCGCAACAAACCTGCTTCGGATAGATAATACCATCAGAAATTCCGTCAGAATTTGACCTGCTAATTTAACAAATTAATCGATTTTTTTTGGAATTACCAACATTCGAAACCTATACCTCCTGCATCTAATTCAAGATAAAATTAAATTCAGGATTAAATTACGAATATATATATATATATATATATATATATATATATATATATATATATATATATATATATATATATATATATATATATATATATATATATATATATATAAGGGAGGGATCCGGTGAGAATAAGTCTATATGTGAGAACCCTATTATATATAAGAACAAATTCCAACCATTGAATACCTCAAGATCTAACTGTTGAGATTGTTTATATAGAAATGGCAAAAATGTAATTTTCATTTTTTTTTCCTCTTCATTTTGAGCAATAATTTTTTGTTCATTTATCAAATGAGCAAACAATTATTTGCTCTTTTATCAAATGAGCAACAATTATTTGTTCATTTATCAAGGAGCAAAAATAATTTTTTTTTTTTATGTTATTTTTTTTTGTTTTTTTTTTTCTCATTTATCAAATGAGCAACATTTATTTGTTCATTTGATAAATGAGCAAATAATATTTGTTCATTTGATAAATGAGCAAATAATATTTGTTCATTTGATAAATGAGCAAATATTCATTTATAATTCTTTGTTCATTTATTAAATGAGCAAACAATATTTCTTTGTTTTGTTTGCTCATTTATCAAATGAGCAACTATTCTTTGTTCATTTATCAAATGAGCAACAATTCTAAAACATTCAAACTAATATGAAACCTTGAACTTACTATATCTGAAAATGTAAACAATTGTTGGACCATAAGAGACCAACTGTATACTAGTTTATATTATGCACTTTATTTTCTGCCTATTTTTGAAGTAGATAGTTCACAAGGTTAATTTAATACATGTTGTTCTGCTCATATCCTTCATAAATGAGCAAACTGAAATTAAAATGAGCAAACTAAATTAAAATGAGCAAAAATACATACAATAAAAATGCATAAATGAAAATGAACAAACTTATATTAGAATCTCAGAAAATTGCTCCACACTATCATCACATAATACAAACTCATTAAACTCATTTTTGATCGCTGAAATCTTTCAATTTCACCGAAACGCGCGATCATAATCATCGTTGAGTAGAGCTCAAAAATGACATAATTGGTCTGAATTTTGAGCTTGATTTCTTTGTTATTGATGCTGCAAAGTTAATAACAATGATGTTGATGGCGATGTTGTTGATGGAAAACATAATCGTTGCCGATTGGAGCTCGAAGACGCAATTATAAACCTGAATTCGAGCTTAATTATCTTGTTTTTTTAATGATGCGAAGTTGATGGTGATATGAGCACTGTACAAAGACGCCATGGTTGATTAGAAGTTGAGCTTAATTTCTTTGAAATTAATGGCGTGAAGTTGATGATGTATACTGAACAATAGGTGAGAAGAGAGAGAAAGTGAAGGTGAAGAGAGAGAAAGAAAGAAATTTGGAGGTGAAAGAGAGAAATAAGGGGGTTGATTTAAAATACTCTTTTGTTTTTGATTTTTTAGGGAATAATCACAGTCCTTAAATTTAAAAAATTCAAAGGTCTAGATTTATTCTCACATAAGTTGGGGTTCTCACATAAGGGATGTGTTCTCACATGATCTCATATATATATATATATATATATATATATATATATATATATATATATATATATAGGGTTGGGATCCGGTGAGAACCACCCTTTATGTGAGAACATATCATTTATGTGAGGACAAATCTCAGCCATTGGATTGTAATAAATCCAACAGCTGAGATTAATGATATAAACATTCTCTAACAAACCTTCTCTAACAACCATGCTTAACTGTTTCTAAACTTCTGCTCTGCTCTCTCACCACCACGAAACTCCATCAATCTCTGCTCTGCTCTCTCTCCACCACGAAACTCCAATCTCAAGCTTCAAGAATTTATCATCAATGGCGTCTTTTTAAACTCGACAATTTCTCTCTCCTCTTCTTGTTCACGGGTATCAATTTCCATAAATTATTGAGGTTTGTAATTCTTTTAGTTTTGTAAATTTTGTAAATTCAATGATCTTAGTTTAATCTTAGCATCAAAATTTACAAAAAGTTTTTCAATTGCATGTTAATCTTAGTGTTTGAGAATTTCAAATTGTTCGTTAAATTTTTTGATAATTTTCGTTAAAAAATTCAATTATATTCATTAAAATTCAATGAGAAATTTTTGATTTGAGTATTTAAGAACTAATAAATTGCTTGTTAATGTTATTATGTCCAGTTGAATGAGCTCAATTTTCTCTCTCCTCTTGTTCACTGCTGCATAATTTCAATTAGTACTTTTCAGATTTTTCTTAATTTAATTTTAATTTTGATAATTTCAATTGAATTCCCAATCTTCTTGTTCTGATTTTTGTAATTTTGATGATTTCAAATCATCTCGTTCGAATTTTGATGAATTCAAATCAACTTGTTCAAATTTTGATGCATTTTTATGATACTTATGAATATCCTGATAGTGCATACAAGGTGTTTGATAAAATGCTTGTTAGAAATTTTGTGACTTGGTACTCTATTATCCATGAGTTTGTTTTGAATATCCTAATAGTGTATACAAGGTGTTTGATAAAATGCTTGTTAGAAATCTTATGACTTGGTACTCCTTTATCAATGAGTTTGTTTTGAATGAGTTCGTAGGTAATACTTCGGATACTTTTGATGCGGAAAATGAACTGCCCTTTGTTATTAAGGGTAGTCAGATTGGTGTGGCAGACGGGGGTAGTTGGGTTAATGTCTTAGTTGGTGATATTCGAACAGATGATAATCTTGGTATTTATCATATGAGCAAACAATTATTTGCATTCCAATGCTAATACAATAACAGATTGAGCTCTTAGTCTTTTCCTTTGGGACTTTGTATTAGCTTCCTATGGACGAAATTTTGGCAAACTACTTTAAGAGAGTTGTTTGTGTTATTGAGTACAAATCAATTATTGTGCAGGAACTATCTACACGGCATACTCTTTCATTGGCATTCCAAACTCTTGGAGTGGTGTATGGCGACGTGGGCACAAGTCCTTTATATGTCTTCACTGACGTGTTTAGCAAGGTGCCTATAACATCAGAAGTTGATATTCTCGTAGCACTGTCTGTAATAATGTATACGATAGCCCTTGTGTCCTTAGCAAAATATGTATTTGTAGTGCTTAAAGCTAATGATAATGGGGAAGGTACATGAATGATTTTCCAACTTTCTTTTCACCTTATGTGCTTTATCATGAGTTATTTTGCATCTAAAAATAATAGGCTACTTCTGGCTGTCGGAGGGACATTTGCCCTGTATTCTCTTATAAGCAGGTACGCCAAAGTGAATAAGCTTCCAAGTCAATTTTTTACTCATTTAGCAAATGAGCAAATAGTTAGTTGCTCATTTGTCAAATGAGCAAATACTTAGTTGTTAATTTAAAAAATGAGAAAAAACTTAGCTGCTCATTTGTCAAATGAGCAAATAGTTAGCTGCTCATTTGTCAAATGAGCAAACATTTTTTTAATCATTCATTAAATCAACAAGTATTTCTTTGCTCATTTATCAAATGAGCAACAATTCTTTTTTCATTTTATCAAATGAGCAAACAATTCTTTGTTGATTTATCAAATGAGCTGATTAACAATTTATAACATAGAAAATGATTTAAAACATATGATAAACCTATTAGCTCAATTGGTAGAGCACTATGCAAATGCATAGAGGATGTAGGTTCAATTCCTACATAGGTTATCTCTATAAACAAAATTAATTAGAAAAATAAATCAAATTCGTACTAAATTATATGAGCAAAAAAATGGTTTGAAATGATTTATAACTGAATAAACTTTGTTACAATTAAACTCTCATACAAACTTGTGTTTCCACATTACATAAATGAACCTACGTGGGATTCGAACCCACATCTTTTGTGCATTTGCACAATGCTCTACCCTTGAGCTAGTAGGCTAATGTATTTAAAACATTCAAACACACTCATAAATGAGCATTAATTTGACAAAGAGCAAGAATCATTTGGAAAATGAGCAAAAATTCAATGCTCATTTGTAAAATGAGCAAATAGTTTGTTGCTCATTTGTAAAATGAGCAAATAGTTTGTTGCTCATTTGTCGAATGAGCAAACATTTCTTTAATCATTCATTAAATCAGCAAGCATTTCTTTGCTCATTTGTGAAATGAGCAAACATTAATTTGCTTATTTGTCAAATGAGCAAATAATTAGTTACTCATTTGGAAAATAAGCAAACATATCTTTGATCATTTGGGAAATGAGCATTCACTTTTTTGCTCATTTAGAAAATGAGCAAATAGTTAATTTCCCAAAAAAATACAATTAAAAATAAAAAACGAAATTAACAACTGGGAAGTGCATATAACAAAAACAGTAGTGAATCAGTAATTTGTCAGCGTATACAAGGCCCTAGATAGTATTAAAATCCACCATATCAATCTGACTGCCAAAACGAAACGTGACACCTAGCAATCAGTGAATGAATCAGATCAAACACTGATATTCCCACAGTTCGAATTGCTACAAGGTTGTCCAGTTTTCTGAATCCTAAAGTAATACTTTATACTTAATAAATACTGCTCAACTTGTCTTGTAAGGTAAAAAATACTTTAGTATTATGCAAACCGAAGGAAAAAGAACAAGTGAACACATACTTAGATTGGAAATTCTTGCATGAAATATGGGACATCATCATCTAACAACTAAAAGGAAACACATACTCTGTCCAGAAAAAGGCTTCTCTTCATACTATTCTTAAATAATGCAAGTTGAAGTTCCTCCTGATCATTATAATTGATAATTGTATTAGAATAAAGAAACAATAATAACTTAGATATAGCAATAATATAATGCATAATAACTCTTAATTTTCTACCATATAAAATAGATTAAGTATCATCAAGAATATTATATACCTTTTTAATAAAACCATCTTTGACAACAGAGTTGCTGAGTTTATTGAATAAGTCATATAAAAGATCTACTTCTTCCTCAGTAACTGCAACACAAAACAACCAATATATAACAGTTAGAAAGATCAAAACTTTAGAGTCTACAACATGTTCAAATTGTGCCATTTGAATTTCAGCCAGAGAACTTTCAACCATAAATATTAAATACCAAGAAAGATGGCAGCTTTAGCAACAAAATTATAGCCTCAATCGATTTCTTGCAATTATACTCAAATTTAGAGCTCTGAAATATTCACATTTAGATCCAACACCAGAAAACAAAAACACAAAAAAGAAAAATAAAATATCAAGTTGATTGAGTTTTTTAATATTCAGATCATAAATCAATGTATTACTAAAGCCTACAGGCTACAGGACATCAGGTGTCTGCTTTGTGTTAATTTTTACTCATTTAGCAAATGAGCAAATAGTTAGTTGCTCATTTGTCAAATGAGCAAATAATTAGTTGCTCATTTGTCAAACGAGCAAATAATTAGTTGTTCATTTGTCAAACGAGCAAATACTTAGTTGCTAATTTAACAAATGAGCAAAAACTTAGTTGCTCATTTGTCAAATGAGCAAATAGTTAGTTGCTCATTTGTGAAAGGAGCATTGAATTTTTTTGCTCATTTGACAAATGAGCAAAAATTAATTGCTCATTTGACAACTAAACAAACAATTAATTGCTCATTTTGACAAATTATTTGCTCATTTTTGACAAATTAGTAGAGAATAAATATTAATTTTTGACAATGAGAAACTAATCATTTGCTCATTTGGAAAATGAGCAATCGATTTTTTTGCTCATTTAGCAAATGAGCAAATAGTTAGTTGCTAATTTAACAAATGAGTAAAAACTTAGTTGCTCATTTGTCAAATGAGCAAATGATTAGTTTCTCATTTGTCAAATGAGCAAACATTTTTGTAATCATTCATTAAATCAACAAGTATTATCAAGAACCATACACTCATCTGCATTTTATGAACTGCATTTTATGAACAGACAAAGTAGCATTGTAAGGCTCAACCACTGTATCAGACACCTCCCAATGAATGACAAACTTGAAACCCTGCAATTCCATTCCGTTTCACACCCACATTCAGATTTTAAAATTGATATAGCCACATTCTTCCTGCAGATACTAGAATACGACAGTCTCAATACGCAAGAACCATATAATTTAACAAGAGTAATTCAAAAGCTTGTAGTATAGAGCAACTCACGTTGAATATCCAGCAATAATATGTTGTGCTGAACCAAACTTTTTCATCCAGTTTTGATAATTTACAGAATTCACAACAGTAGAGGGAGTAAGATGCACAACACAATTCACAGTTTCATATACTTGTCTGAAAGCTTATAATATTTACTGAGAGATTTTATGATAAATAGCTTTTCCGCATGAGATTCAGTTGGGCACTTAACAATGGGTACTCGGATAGAAGGGTCCATCACATCACTAGGGGAATCTTGAAAAGGCAACAAATACATAGGTTGTATATATTATATAGAGTGGATCAGAAACATTAACATACAAAAACATTTAATGGGGAAATCTACTTTCGGAAAATGCTCATATTGAAACTCACCATAATATCTAGGTGATCTGACTTCACAGATTTCCCATTTTTGAGATCTCTTCATTTAGGTTCTTCATCTAGACCAAGAGCTTCAGCCTTCTCCTTGTGGAACTTCCCTTTAATCTCCAGCAACTCACAAATGTATACAACATACACATCGCTAGGTTTTATAGAAGACTCTTCCATAACACAGGGTTGTAAGAAAACTGCTGAAACTTTGACAGCTGGACTTCCACAAACAAAATAAGGTTCTTCAGACAGGCTTGGAGCAGTAGGAGATTGAGCATTTGAAGATGAGATGACTCCAAAACTCTTTGCACAGATGGAAGCATGTGGAATGAAGGACTTCAGTCCATGAACCAATGGTTCAAGATTTGATGGACCCCGTAGCTCGACCAGCAGTCATAATTCAGCACAACATAAGAAGCAAATCAAAGAATTGTTCTGCATATATCAATTTCAAGTCAAAACTCAAAAAAGAGACAATAAGGTTAGTATTAAGACTTCAGCCAGTACTCACAAAATGTCCTTCCCCAATGCCAGCCAAAGTTAGAAGCAGCGCTGTACAAGAAGTTCTTTGTCTCTTAGAAAAATCATGGTATAAGGTAACAATCAAGAAAACTAGATTAATTGGGATATCGAAAAAATAATCAGAACAACCTTGAGGCTTAAATAACAAAGTAATAGCCAATCACCACCCGCATCAAAATATTCTATTGTATTTTGTTCTACAATCAACATTACTTGCTTTCATAACTTTCAACCAAAAGTTAACTACTTAATAAAATCCCTCAACTGATTTGTCTGAAGACATGTATGTAGCCGAAAGCATCTTAACTGGTAGTCCTTCACTAAATAGATACTTAAAAAAGTACATTTGAAATTGATAAAATAATAGGATTCATTGGGGAATATTGTCAAACACTTAGTGTGCATCAAAATTTAAGCACAAATTAGTGAAATGCAAGTACCAAAATTGACAAAATCAATCTCTTTAACCATTCATAACCTCAGAAATTATGAATAAAAGTTCGAATTACACTATAAAGAACCCTAAATAAATAAATGAAGCAAAATTAAAACTAAAATCAACTAATAAGTTCGAAAATCCCTAATTATCGCATGAAAATCGCCAAAAATCGCAAAACAAATGACAAAAACCTTAAGTAATCAAACTAAAATCAACGAAAATCAAACTTTAATCAACGAAAATCAAACTAAAATCAACGAAAATCAAACTAAAATCAACGAAAATTACCTTGACAAAGAATCAATAAAGTTAGAAGTAGAATTGATGAAGAATCAAAGCAAAGGAAGAGAGCAGTAAGAAGGGAGCAGAGAAATTGAAGGAGGAGAGAGAAAAATGGCGCCTTGAATGAAGGAGGAGAGAGAAAATGCTGGAAAATGTATTTGAAATTACATTTGATTGGGATAAATTGTAGCTATTGGATGCAATTAATCCAACGGTTGTAATATGTCCTCACATATAATAGGGTTCTCACATAAGGGGGGTGGTCTCATATGATCCTATTTCTATATATATATATATATATGTATATGTATATATATATATATATATATATATATATATATATATATATATATATATAATAGGACCGTTAGTGACTTCCCGGCTTATGGTATGTTGTCTGGTTGGACCAAATCTGGTAAGAAGGCTTGTCCATATTGCATGGAGAAAAGCAAAGCATTTTGGCTCGAACATGGTGGTAAAGTTTCTTTGTTTGATTGCCACCGCCAATTCCTTTCGACAGATCATAATAATTATATTATTATGATCTGTCGAAAGGAATTGGCGGTGGCAATCAAACAAAGAAACTTTACCACCATGTTCGAGCCAAAATGCTTTGCTTTTCTCCATGCAATATGGACAAGCCTTCTTACCAGATTTGGTCCAACCAGACAACATACCATAAGCCGGGAAGTTACTAACGGTCCATAGGATGGCTGCTCGAAGATTGAAATTATGTTTCCTCGAAATATCGTAGGTATTTGCGCTAACTTCCCATAATTGTTTCAACGGATGCATGTACACATCCAAGTTGCCCTTAGGATTTTTAGGACCAGGAACGAGCAACGGAAGGAACATGAATTGTCTTTTCATACGCATTGAGGGAGGCAAGTGATAAGAGGTCGAAATGACAGGCCAACAAGAATATTGTCCCCCAAACTTACCATGAGGAGCAAAACCATCTGTACACAAGCCAAGTCGAATATTACGAGGCTCGGAGGCAAACTCTAGAAAGCAACTATCAAGGTGTTTCTAAGATTCACTATCACTAGGGTGTGCCATTGTGCCTTGAACTCGAGGATTTTTCGAATGCATGTCATTTCCTCCGAAATGTTCTTGGTTGCAAAGAGCCTTTGCAACCTGGGTGTGACCAGGAAATTAGATAGAACATTCAAAGGCACTAAGCTAACGTTAGAAGTCTTCTTGTATCGGTTGCTGCCACACACCATACATGTAGATAGCTGAGCATCATCCTTCCAAAATAACATACATCCTTTCGGGCATGCATGCATCTTTTCATGAGGCAGTTCCAACCCCTTCACAATCAACACATCTGTGGGGCAAATTATACTCGCACTTTAGACTAGTAATTCTAGCAACCATCTCTAACACGTACAATGAACTCCCTTCGTATAATGGTTGTTCAGAAGCCTTCAACAAATCCAGAAAATGCTTAGCTTGTGCATTAGGCTCCTCCTCTGATGAAATACTAGCCTATTCGGAATGCCCTTGATCTTGAGTATGACCAAAAGCATCGAAAACCATTTCATGATATTCATTGGAACGCCGTTCAGGAACTCCTGGAAACCCTTCCCCATGACACATCCACTATAGTAATTAGGACAAAACCCTTGGGGTACAAATGAATTTTAACCGTTTCCGCATCCCAAAGCCGTTTGTTCTTACATTTAAAACATGGACCCTAATTTCATTCGGGTTACTACTCTCGGGATGATCTTTAACGTACTGAATGAATTCATCAACCCCTTTCACAAACTCTGGATTTATAGAAAGCCCAACCTTTCTTTCGTACATCCAGCTATGTTTTGTTCTTTTCATGATTAAAACTTCTACACAACTCACGCATATGTATAATCACATTAGTCACAAAGTGTATTTAATATTCATTATCAATCAAAGTGTTATGGAAATGCAAATGAGATTTGAAATGATGTCCAAGGGTCCTTATCACTCTAACCTAACCCATCCTTGTACGTTTTAATCCCACTAGTGAATGTAAGCCAGGTTTGCAATTCTATGGAAAATCCAGCAGCATTTCCCTACAGTTCTCCAAGTACACGATGTAGACGATTAGATACACCTACACATGTACCTAGAGAACATTGTAGAGAAATGAGAAGTTAGGATATTTCCTAGAATCAATAACAAGGCATACATTCACCACCTAAGTGAGAATAAGCGTACAAGGACAGTCCCAACCGGGGATTATTTAAGACATACTCCTAATGTGTATGCCTTGAACGGGTATCTAGGCATATGATTATGCAAATGATTCATTTACAAAATATATAAAGTAAAGGACACATGCATTATATTAACAAATATATCATAATTAAACTAAACTAAACAAATATATTAAACAATTATAATATATTATTTTAAACATTATATAAAACAAATATATTAAAATAAATAAACTAAACATAACCATTATATTAAACTAAACTAAACTAACATACATTATGTTAAACTAACCTAAACTAACATACATTATATTAAACTAACCTAAACTAACATACATTATATTAAACTAAACTAAACTAACATACATTATTATATTAAATTAAATCAAACTAAACTAATATATCATAATACAACACATTTATTTCAAATATTTCAACATATTTAACATAAAATACAACAAACATGTATACACTACACTAAAAACGATGATCAACTAACGTATATCTATATACAATTAGTCACTAACATGCATGTATAAACTAAAATAAGAATTTTAGAGTTTATAATGTCACTAACCTCTAGATCTGCACTTTGTATTGACAATCAAACCAAGTAAATCTACAAATCCTACAAATAATTAAAATTAAAAACTTAATTAGGATTATGGAGGAGGCGTCAGTTTTAATTAAATAAAAAAAACATAAAAAAAATAAAAAAAAGGAGGAGGGTCTTACCGGCTGCAGAACGACGGGAGGATGGAGGTGGTGGTGGTTCGGGTCGAAGCGACGAAGGAGGAGGGGGGATGCTGTACAAATGGTGATGGGTGGTTAGGGCTTACCGAAAAAAGAAAAAAAAACCAAATAAACACTACTTACCGAGCGGCGGCTCAGGAGTCACAATGGGGCGGCGGTGAAAAACGAGTGGTTGCGGTGGTTGCTGTACATTGTGTTGATAGTTAGGGTTTACTGAAAAAAAAACAAAAAAAAAAAACAACCCAAATAAACACTACTTAGCAATTGGCGGCCAAGGACTCACAAGTAGACGGCGCTCTGGCTAGAGGTTGCGGCGGATTGGTGGTGGTTGCGCCCCCTTTCTCTTTCTCTTTCCGTCATCCTTTCTCTTCCTCCTTTTCTCTTTCTGTTTCGAAAATAAGCAGATCTAAAGCCCCCACTTTTTTTATTAAAATATTCCGACGAAAATATTTTCTGTCGTAAATTAGTACTTCCGACGGAATATTTCGTTGGAATATAATTTTCTGACGGATCCAAATTCATCGGAAAATTCGAATTTTCCGACGAAATTTTAGGTTCGTCGGAAATCAGTCTATTTCTAGTAATGACCGAAAGAGTACACTTTTCCCGCAGGAGAAAAAGTAATGACAGCTAGAACAATAACAAAAAAAACCCATTAAATAAAAACCCCAAACTTAATTTTCATTCCAAATTGAATAGTTTCACACAACAAAATTATAAAAAGTAAAATAATAAATTCACATATTTAACAAATAGCTAGAAAGGGAAACATACATATGTTAAAAAAATAAATAAATAAAAAATATGCTTAGATTCATGCTAAGATTTTTACTGGATTTGTTTGGAATATTGAGGAGGACCTGACATCAAAGCTCTAATCATGGGCTTCAGTTTTTCAGTTGCCTTAATAATTCCCAAAAACATTAGCCTGTAAACCACAACCATACCAAACAAGATTGCAAGGTCTACCCATTTTGAGTACCCCATTTCAACTTGCCACAAGTTTTTCAGCACCTCTTCTCCTGTAATGGTTGCTGTACCACCAACTAAAGCATTTGGAAATGTCAATCCTTCAAACTCGTTCTTGTAGAACCCTTGATTCGCGTACTTGTGGAACGCAATGTAGTACATGGGGTACTTCCAGAAGGGCTTAGGGATGTCATTAGGCAATCGGAAAAACCCTCCATTTAGCATCATCACACCTTGAATTCCTGCCCCGGTTATTATACCCATTAGAAAGTCTGGGACTAAGCTTGCAACTATCATCATTAGGCTTTCGACTAACATCATGCACATAAATAGTACTAATGCAAAGTATACAAAGTGGCCGAATCCTCTTTGAAGGTGTACTAGATAGTATGCCATTGCTCCTGGGATTAGAGATATGATGATCAAGTAAGGGATGGATGATATTGTGTTCCCTACTGTGTAGGCAGCAACGCTGTAGTGTCCGTTGAGTCTTTCTCTTTCGAAAATCTAGCAACAGACACAGATGAAGGTATCAGCATTATCAATCATTCAAAGCCTTAGTCCCATGAGTGGGATCGGCTACATAAACCAAAAGTGATTATATATAATACATGTTATAATCAAAATAAGTTTTTTTTATATGTAATAGTATTATAAGATATGAGTACAATGTTCTAACCTTCATGTCTTCGACGAATGAAGGAAACCCTCCAATCGCCATAAAAGTCAGGAAAGCTGCAACAAACATGAGCATTGCTCCTCTAGCCTGTAAAAATTAAACAGCATTCTGTGTTCTTTACACATGAATGATTTGGTTCATTATTTTGGATGAAAACATGTGAGTTTTCGGATATAATCACCTGAATCGATCCATAAGAGAGGCCAATATCATAAAATATAGTCCCCACACATAAACAAAGAGCAATGTAGATTCCAAGTCGAAGCCAATAGTATCCTAAGTCGCGGTACATGTTCACGAAAGACCTCTTGGTAAGAACAATCGACTGAGTTATGAAACTAGCATGTTTCCTTTTCGATTCAGTGGAACTTCCCTCCTGCAATAATATCAATCTTTTAGAGTTCGATCTATTTACTAAACATCATAATTAGGCATTATTAGTACTATGAAGCAAATTGAATTAAACCGATTTTGGGCTTATTATATTACCTGTTGGCATATCATTGATATGTGCTGTTGAACTTCATGGTAAGTTTGTGATGTTTTGTATGAATTCACAAGAGTGTTTATAACTTCTTCAGTGCTCTGCTTCCCATTTAATCCTTGTTCGATGTCCTAAACGAGAGCACCAAGTCATACATTTTTAATAAATCATACATGTATATGCATTATATTTTTTTTCTAGCTAGTTCATTATTATTACTACCTTCGTTAAATGTTTTGTGCAAGTTTGGAGGTGTTTACGCTTACCAAGGAAAAATTTGAGGAGCAAAGATTAGCTAGTGTAATGGAAAGTAATTAAAGAAAGGGGAGAGAGAAAATGGGACCATCGCACTTAAAAAAGGGTGGGGAAATCTGATTTTATTAGGAGGGAGAGAGAAAATGGGACCACCCCACTTAAAAAAGAGAAAGAGAAAATGAGACCACCCCACTTAATATTCAAATCTGATTTTTTAAGTAGGGGTATATAAGTCTTTTTAAGTTTTTTTGTTTACTAAAATAGAAAAAACGGAAAGTTACACATAATGTTGATCATTCGTTTTTACAAAAATTGCACAAAATATTTAAGGAAGGTATTACATACAATACATATTAAAGATTTCAAGGAATACTTGGTACTTACAGCTGTTTCGAAGTCCTTGTTGATGGTTCTTAGGTAGTGATCGGAAGGGTTTCGCATGGTTGGGCAGGGGAATCCACTTATAGTGAAAAACTGCTAAAAAAAACATTTATGTTAGAAAATGATCTTGTAAAATTTGACTTGACTAAGAAAAAATCGAATCAAAATTGATCTGAAATCCAGAAAATTCATGAAAAGTTGATTGACTCAAAACTTGACCTCCTACGAATGACTAAGATTGAATTTGATATTGAACAAATTTAAGTGAACATATTGCAAGTCCACTGAAAAGTGTATTAAAAAATTCACTTAAAACCCAAAAATTAGATGTTTGGCAAGTCTAATCAGAATTATCCATTTGCTTTAATAAATGACTTTAAGTAAGTTACACAAAACTTGGTTTAGACTATTAAAAGTTACCTCATTAGCAGCTGAAGCCGAACCAAAGTAGACAACCTTTCCACTAGAGAGTAGACATAGATTATGGAAGAGCTCAAAGACTTCACTACTAGGTTGATGAATAGAAGCAATAACCGTCCTTTGATCCTGTTTCGCAAGCTTGATGATTCGGCTCATGACATGGTAAGAAGCCGCGCTATCAAGGCCACTAGTAGGCTCATCTAAGAACAGAAGTCTTGGCCTAGTCAAGATTTCAATGCAAATACTGACTCTTCTCTTTTGTCCACCACTAAGACCTTTTACACTCCAACCTCCTATTCTTGTGTTAACACAACCTTGTAATCCCATGTCTGTAATCGCGTCATTAGCTCGTTTGATCTTCTCAGCTTTCGTCATTGAATCAGGTAGTTGAAGCTGAGCTGAGTAGTATACGGCTTCTTTTACTGTTAGCGTTGTCATTAATGTGTCATCTTGAGTCACATATGCCTAAAAATAATGTGTTATGCCAAGTTAGATATAGTTCAATTAGAATTTTAATTTATGAAAATGAACTGTATTCAATTGATTACATGCTTAATGCTTTGTTAGATGCATGTAAATCATCTTACCGAAGTCCCAAAAGCAAGTGTTTGTTTACGACCATTAATCAAAATCTCCCCTGTTTGCCTTGTGTTTGAACCTAACCTGCCTGTGCACGGAAACAAGTCAACAGAAGTATATTCATAATAAGTCAACTTAATTGCATTATCCTAATCGTTTAAAAGGTTCGGAGAATAATGGTACGAGTAATTTTACAATGGTTATAACAATTATGTACCCACTAGGTCACTATAATGTTTCAATCACACTTATTATATTAATATAGAATTGAAGCATATAGAGCAAGCAGTCGCCATTAATAAATTTAATGATTATGTCGTTATGATTAAGATATGTATTATATTAATATGTATTACCATATTAAAGATTAGTAATTATTGAGCAAATGGACTCAAATGTAGCTGATTCGTAGCAGTGATCGATTAAGCTAACATAACTACCTTCGTTGCACAATGTACATACTGTTCTTTGTATAAGATAAAAGGCGGAGGATAATTTGCTAATTAAGTAAGTAATTAAGTTAAACCAATGCAACTAAGACATACAAGAAGTGTTCAATATAATATTGGATGAATGAAAGACGACTTGTATGCACGTAGTAATTCAATCTCTAATAATGGTCTTACCAGCCAAAGCATCCAAAAGAGTGGACTTGCCACAACCAGAAGGACCCATAACAGCTAAAACCTGACCAGGTTGAGCATAGCCAGAGACACTTTCTAAGATAGGCCGTCGCCCACCATCACCACCACCACCACCACCACCACCCGTGACTGTTATCGATAAATCTTTCCATGTCAACGATACATCACCTTCGCTACATCTACGTTCATTATCATTAATGATAACATTATCATGATCGCGCATTATTAACCTTGTGTCTCCCATTTTCTTCTCTTGATCAATACAAGCTTTTATCTTGCACGAACTAGTTGTGCACGTAGGAAGAAATTAATAAGGCGTAATGGGAAATTAGAGAGATGGGTTTGTATTTTTGAAGGTAAAAAGATAATTAAGATTATTGCATTTGGCTTAATTTCAGAATTAAGAAGTAGGCCGTTTGTTTTTTTAGTACTTAAAATTTCTTCGAACAAAAGGTTTATCCTTCGGAGGCGCCATCAACTTGCACGCGTCATTCCCTGATTTAAACTTATGCACTTAACATTAATTAATTAATTAATCAATACCGTAATATTAAATTAGAGGGATTTTTAATCTTTTGACTCGTTTTATTTTATTGGTTTGTATATTCTTAATATGGCCCACCAAGCCCTACACTTAATTTAAAATTAAATTAAATTTGATCAATCAGAATGTATTACATGCAAGTGGTATATAAAAAGCGAAAATAAGGATTTTGGCATGTTTGACCAAAATAAGGATTTTGGCCTGTTTGACCAAAAAAAAAAAACCAAACCACCCTTCCCACCACAGCCAGCCCCCTCCTCTACCAGCGGCCAACCAATTTCCTCGGTGTCGACGACCTTCAACGTCGTCGGAATTATCGCCACCCACAACTTAACCTTCACCACCACCACTTCCACCCACTGCACCACCACCTATATACACCACCAGCAACAACCACCACAGAAACCACCATACCAACAACCAAAACCACCGAAATCACCATACCTACCAACCAAACCACCATACCAACCCACCAAAAACATCGAAACCACCATACCAACCCACCGAAGACAGAAAAACACCATACGAACCACCAACCAACCGACCAAAACCATCCAAAAACCCATACCCGAAACCTGCCATAACCATCCTCTCACCACCACCGCCAAGATCCAAATTCCACCCCACCTAACTCGCATCCACACCGCGAAGCTACCCCACACCACCCCATAAACACCACCGCACCTTTCCTCCAAAATCAGCCCATCTTCCCTTAATTTCTCAATCTTCCAATTCTTCTTTCTTTCTACATCAATTTCTCACTTTTTTTTTCAGTTTAGGGGTTTCATGGGGAGCGGGGTGTGGTCGGAAAATGCAATGAGAGGAGATGGTCAAAAATGGGAGGTGAAGGGGGAAGGGGGAGTGGTGGTTGGAAAGGGAGGAGAAGTGGAGGAGGGGGTGGTTGGCAGTGGGGTGAGGGGAAAGTGTGTTTTTTTTTTTTTAAAATTGTATTTTTTTTAATTTGAAAAAATAATTAAAGGTTTTTAATTAAAAAAAATAATAATCCAAAGAAAATTAAAAAAATGACCAGTTGTATAGGTCACTGGTCATTTGCGTTCATTTTGGGAGAAAAATGTTAAACTTGTGTCTAATATGAGCAGATTTAAAGGTTAGTCTAATATGGGAGAACCGTCCACAAGTTTGTCTATTTATGTTAAATTTTCCTTTTTTTTTGAAACGTTAGTTGAAGTTAAAGATTAGTCATTAAAACTTAAAATAGTTGCTTCAAACAAGTGTCAACTGTCTAAGTAAAACTAGTTGTGGATTAGTAAAAAGACAAAAAAAGGACGAATATATATACTCGTAAACAAGAAAAGATAATTTTCTTGAATAGATTAAAGAAAGGTATTTGTTAGAGGATCAACTCAATCAAAATAGTTGAGGTCTAGGATTATGTTTTATACTCTATCACACCCCCCACACGAGAACTCGTTGGGCTTGAAGTATGGATGCAGTATGGACCCTCCTCATACCCAACGCTTAATATTTCATATGAGCTCTATGTCACGTTGACTCTGATACCATGTTAGAGAACCAACTCAACCAAAACCTTAAACTGATGGTCGAGGTCAAGATTATGTTTTATATTCTATTAGTATTTAACAATATTGGTAAAATAAAAAGCTTTTGGCGGCATCATGAAAAATTACAAGTTTTTTTTTTTCCTTGAAAAAATAATTTTAGATCAATTGGTAGTATCGGTGTACAGCTCTTAACATGATGAGTATTAAGGCCTAAAATTTTGCGTGTAAAACTTTTTTCATTTTGAATATACTAGAGATTAAGGTGAATAAAATAGCACTCGAAGACTAATGTTATGTATCATAAAAGCCTAAATTTTTTTAATTTTTTTTTTACTATGTTTTTAATTTTAAATTGAAGGAAAATTATGTTAAAGTTAAACTCACAATTGAACAATAGTATTATATAGAGTATTTCGTATCATTACTTTAAGCCAATTTTTTCTAAATCTCTTTTCAATTAGGGCTGATTTATTATAATACGGGATAATTCTCCCATAATTCTTTTCATATGGCCGGTATTCAATGCTTTAAGAAAAAAAAATACTTTGTAATTAAAAAAAAAAAAGTACATAAACTCGAAAGGAATTTGTTTAGATTTTTTTTATCCAAATGACTTTAAAAAAATGATAGTGGTGGGAGTTTAAAATTTGAGTTGTCGTACACATATCCTCAATCTTAATTATTTGGTCATCAGGTCAAAACCTCGTAATGGAATAAGGAGTTAGGTAAGTTGCAAAATATTTAATCAATAAAAGGATTCTTTCCATTTATCCCAAATCGTTGATTGCTTGCAAGAAATAAGAAGTGATCACCAGATATATATTCGATTATACTTATATTATTGGTGGATAAAATCATAATCTTCATGTGCAGGTTTTAGTATTTTTGTAGTACTCCGTATTAATAAATCAACAAAGGTTTATTTCTTTTAGGTATCTAGTTGTGATCCCTACCCATTAGTTTGGCTAATGCCAGGCTGAAAGCAGGCTATTTTTGCTGTGTAATGGTTGTAGTTTATTGGCTTTGTTGCTGTCAAAATTAAATATTACTTTGTATATTGTTTTATAACTAAGGTCCCGTTCACTTTACCTTTTTTTTGCTGAAATGAAATTATTTTTACTGAACTTAAATTATTTTTGCTAAAATGAAATTATTTTTACTGAACGGAAATTAATTTTGCTGAATTGAAATTATTTTTACTGATTCCCTGTTATATTTTTTCTTTAGAGTTACTGATTTTTGCTGAATTGAAATAAATTTTACTAAACTGATTTTTACATTTTTTTTTTTAAGGTGAACTGAACAGGGCCTAATCATTTCTTTATTTATCAATACGTCATAGCATAGATAGCAAATAATGGTTCATTAAATTATCACATGATTAATTGTTTTAATAAACTTCATGATTTTTTTTTTCCAAACGATCACACTTCATTTTCAATCAAAACAATATACAAGTATATATTTTGGTGGCTTTCCAAACTTAACTAATTCATGCATAGCTATATGTAATTAAGACGATTACACACTCAAGGGCGGACCCACCTTTAGTCATAGTGGGTCCGGTGACGCAGTATTTTTTTTAAAATAAAATATCAAAGAGACCCCTTATTATAGATAGGCGGTCTCTTTGATGCTGCTTTTGGTAACAACAAACAACATCAAATAGACCTCTTATTAAGGTAGGCGATCTCTTTAATGCTGCTATTGCTACTTAAATATTAAAGAGACCTGTTATTTATATAAGAGGTCTCTTTGATGCTGCGCTACTTTTTTTTCATTAAAGAGACCAGTTATATTTAATAACTGGTCTCTTAAGATCTCACTTTTTTTTGTATAATTTTTTAATAATTTTTTTCCCTTTTTATATCTTATATTTGTACAACCGATTTTAATATTTCCCCATAAAGCTTATCAATTAACTAAAAAATCATAAAGTTAATTCAATATAATAAATTTATTGTACCATTTGTTTATAACATGTTATTTGTAGTATTTTCGACTTGTAAAATTGAATTCTTAAGTACTGTATTTGGTTGTGGTATGTATTTTTGTGTCCTATTTTTGGATTGAAATCAATTTGGTGAAATTATATATATATATATAATTTGTGAATTGAAATTAATTATAAACAAGACATGGAAAAAAAATTATACTTTCACAAATGATCAATAATTGATGGTGACACACTATCTCGAAAATCTTGGATCCGCCACTGTACACACTACAAAGACGAAGTATTTGACACATGAAAAAGTTCATGAGTAAATTAGTCCACCACCTACAAAAGTAAAGTCAATCCCTCCCCCCCCCCCCCCAAAAAAAAAAAAAAAAGGAACTGCAACTGGTACTTTGATAAGCATCAAACCCACGAGTCCACGACATATACTAAGGTCACGAGATAAAACTCCTTTTTTTTTTTTGGTATATTTTACAAAATTAATAACTTTAGGATAATCAAGTCTTAATTAACTGGTGATCACTTGTATCTTTAATTTATTTCCCAACGTATAATAATTGTTCTTTCTACATCGTTATGATACATAATTACATACCATAATGATACATACCAACGTAAGCAACAATTAATAAAATAATTGACCAAATGAACAAAGAAATACATAAAATAAAGTTAAAACATACCAGCCAAAGCATCCAAAAGAGTGGACTTGCCACAGCCAGAAGGACCCATAACAGCCAAGACTTGTCCAGGCTCAGCATAACCCGATACACCTTCTAAGATAGGCCGTCTTTGCCCACCAACACCGCCTTCGCCACCACCTTCTTTACCACCACTAACCGTAACCCACAAATCCTTCCATGTCAAAGACACGTGATCACTCACATCACGATGCTCCGCCCCCATGGGTGCAACATCGTGTAATGAAACAGTACTTTGAGGAGGATGAGGTAAAGAAGACGACGACGACGAATTCGTATTAGTGTTAGTAATAGCACTAATACTACCAGTTAAGCTAAAGGGGAAGTACCTCCTTAAGCTACTAGAATTTCTCCTTAAACTTTCAACATCATTTCCTGTTTTCTTTTCTTCAGAAACAGTTTTAGCTAAGGGCCTTGTTGGGCTTGGGCTTGGGGTCCATCTTGGTACGTTATTTGTGTTTATTTCTTCCATTTTTAGTATGTTGAAGTTTTTTAACAGAAGCAAGAGAGTTAGTTGGTTGTTTTACTTATGTTTTTATTGCGAGGGAATTGAAGGGAGTGAGAGAGGGGGAAAAAAAAAAAAAAAAAAAAGAGTCGCAATTGAACGATGTCTAGATTTTAGATATATATAGACTCTTATAATTCAACTCATACATACACTTGTTAATTAAGTACTGTGTATAAAATATTAAAATAGAGTATAGATAAAGTACATAATTGAGTAATACGCATTGTACCATTGAAGCCTGTATATATAATACTCCGTAGCATAGTGTCATACATTATATTAATAAATTATAAAAGAGTTAATTATTTTATAAATGTTTTTTTTCTTTTTTTTTTTTGACATATGGTGATGACTACTGTAAAATTTTCAGTAATACTATGGTTCAAATTAAAGAAATGAATCACACATTTGAGCTTGATTCGATTCAGTGAAGTGGATTATTTCTCTATCTTGAATGTAAACTTTAATCATAAATTTTTGTCAATACAGAGTAAATGGTACCACACACAATCATACTGTATGAGATATATGTTTGTTATATTTGTATCAATGCACATTTCTCAATAACAACGCACTATTCTTATTTTTTAATCAGTATATAATTAAAAATCTTAATAGTCAAAGAAATACATTGAATACTCTAATAAATAATCAAGGAAAAATTGAAACTAATAATCCCACCTTTGGCTCATCTTCTCAAAATAATCCCACCTTTGCATATTTTGGAAACAATCCCCCTTTATACCCCATATTTTAAAATGAGCCTTTTAATGAAATTGATAACTAGTTTGAATGTATTTTGCTACGTGTTGTCTTCTAATTGGTTCTTTTTATTTGTTATTTTTAAAAAATAAAGGAATAAACAAAAAAAAATCCTTCTTCTTCCTTCCTCTGTCGAAGCCCCCCACTCTCACCGAATCAGCCGCCCCCCGGAACATCCAGATCCAGTCGGGCAATCGTCCTCCTTGATTCCCTCCCATGCTCTCACCCAATTCACCACCACCACATCCAGCCAGTGGCGGATCCAAGATTTCCGAGATAGTGTGTCACCATCAATTATTGATCATTTGTGAAAGTATAATTTTTTTTTCCATGTCTTGTTTATAATTAATTTCAATCCAAAAATTATATATATATATATATATATGTATATTTCACCAAATTGATTTCAATCCAAAAATAGGACACAAAAATACATACCACAACCAAATACAGTACTTAAGAATTCAATTTTACAAGTCGAAAATACTAAAAATAACATGTTATAAACAAATGGTACAATAAAATTATTATATTGAATTAACTTTATGATTTTTTAGTTAATTGATAAGCTTTATGGGGAAATATTAAAATCGGTTGTACAAATATAAGATATAAAAAGGGAAAAAAAATTATTAAAAAATTATACAAAAAAAAGTGAGATAACTTAAGAGACCAGTTATTAAATATAACTGGTCTCTTTAATGAAAAAAAAGTAGCACAAAAAAATTGGGAAATGCAATAGCAGCATCAAAGAGACCTCTTATATAAATAACAGGTCTCTTTAATATTTAAGTAGCAATAGCAGCATTAAAGAGATCGCCTACCTTAATAAGAGGTCTCTTCGATGTTGTTTGTTGTTACCAATAGCAGCATCAAAGAGACCGCCTATCTATAATAAGGGGTCTCTTTGATATTTTATTTTAAAAAAAATACTGTGTCACCGGACCCACTATGACTAAAGGTGCATCCGCCCCTGCATCCAGCCATCCTCACACCGAAAAAAAAAAAAAAAAACATTAATCCACCTTCCCGAACCTCAACCTGCAACACTCCACTGCCGGAATCAAAGGATGGTTGGGGGTGATGACCATGAAAGGATATCCATGACCACCTGTAGTTATATTTTTGTTTCGGAGATGAAGGTCAAGTTCTCACTCAGATCTAATAATGTTCTGCTAGTTATAAAGCTGAAATTGGAACCAAAAATTGCCAGGCTCACAGAAGACGAAATCACATTGATTTCTCAGATTATGGAACAAATTATAACAGAATTTAAAGCTATAATCTCAAACCGTGATCCATATTTTCCTTGGGTATTATCTTTGCAAACTTCTGGTGATGCTCGACGATAGACACTTGAAACATCGAGTCAGCAAAATCAAGCAGCTACTATTGGAAATAATGCTAAGGAAGTTTTTATTTATTGGAAGTAAAGGGGTTTTGTCCCACATTGGTGGGAGAAGTAAATTTTACTTGGTTTAAATATGTGTGATTATACTTTGATGTTTGAAGTGCTTTCCCTATTGTTGTGGGCTAGAAGGGGGGTATCCTCACGCGCGCCGCTGCCGCCGTTCGATCGGTTCAAGTTCGCACGTGCGTGGTGTGTGTCTACCTTTTTGGGCTAAGTCGTTATTGACGTTCCAGCTTTTATGAGATTGTTCAATTACGAAGCCCACAACAACGTTTGACTCGATTTTTTAAACGTTTGTAACTGTCGCTGAATTTTCTCCACTATTATTTCGTGGCTTGATTCTCTCCAACAGTTACGGTTTTCTTCATCCTGATAAACTGATCTTTTCGTGACTAATGAAGCACACAAAAACTCTTTCTTCTTCTCCCTCTATTATTTTCAGTTTTCCTCAAAAGTTGTTCTGAGCATATTGTGAGTTCCTAATCTCTCTTTATGAGTGCACATTAAGGGAGATCGTTGTGTTAAATCTTGGGGGGCAACGTCATCTCTGATTGCACCATAGTCGGAGCGAATTGTGAGTTCCTAATCTCTCTTTATGAGTGCACATTAAGGGAGATCGTTGTGTTAAATCTTGGGGGGCAACGTCATCTCTGATTGCACCATAGTCGGAGCGAATTTTGCTTCTAGACAGTGTTTCTAACACGTCACAACGTTATACATACATTAAGAAATTCAGCCCACATTCCAATCTTTATTTTCTGATTTTACAGTATCTCAACCTACATCTACTCCCTCGAATAGAAGCCAACCCAACCACTACGATGCTGAGATGATATGGAGGATACAGAGACAATGTAACTGCTTTGGAAAGCTGTATGTGGATTTCTTTTGTTGGTGTTGTGTGCGGCACTGCTTGAGGTGTTAGTTTGCGGCAGTCCGTCGGCTGGCTGGCTACGCTGTTGTTGTTGTTGGTTTGGGTGAATGGCGAGGCAAATGTTGCTGTTGTCGGGGTTGTGCGGCAGTTGGGGGTCAACGTTTGGTGGTGGTTGAGTTCAATAGTGGTGGCATTGGTAAGAGAAGGCAGGACAAAGGAGTTGGAGTTCTGTGTCGAGGTTGAGTGTGGGGGCTGCAAAAGGTGTGGATTAGCCGTGAGTTGTGGTTGTTGTTGTTGTGGGCGGTGGAGCAGAGACAAGTGGTTGTGTGGTGGTTTTTGCGTGGGAGTTGGTGTGTGGTGATGGTGCTGTCGAATTAACATTTTGGGTGGTGGTGTGGAGGTGGTTATGGTGGTTAACAGGGATGGAGGGGGTGAGGTGAGAAAAGAGGGAATTAAGGGGGAAAAAAAATTTAAAAAAAAAAAAAATAACTTGTTTTATAGGTTGAAGGTAAAATAGCTCATTTTGAGAATATGAGGGTATAAGGTGGGATTGTTTCCAAAATACGCAAAAGTGGGATTATTTTGAGAATATGAGCCAAAGGTGGGCTTATTAGCTTCAATTTTTCCAATAATCAAAGGTTGAGAGATAAAGTATAAGAGAAAAAGGTAAGAGTTATAATATGAGCGCCTTCAAAACACATTTCATAGCACATTATTGTATGTGAATTAGGAGAATATTATTTAGCTACGGTAAATGACTTGTTTTAAGGTTAATCATTTAGTGTTCTGTCGAATAGGTTGTCAAAATCTCGTTTTTTTGATATATTATTTGTCTTATTATTTGCCGTACCCGTGTCCCCTATTTTAGGATTGCCGTTTTTTCGTGTACGTATCGTACTCGTGTCCGTATCCGTGTCTATGTCCATATCGGTGTAACCTAGGGTATAACTACGCTATTTCGTATAAATAATTTAAACTTTATTTTAATTTGTTTCTTATATTTACGGTTTTTTTTTCCTTTTAATTTCATACTTAACATTCTGTTGAACTATTCTCTTCCGTGCAATATTAATCCATAATTAGCCTTTTTTTTAAGTAACAGTGTAACACTAATTACACTATAAATATACGTACGTTGTAGTAATAACTTATCAAGTTAAACAAGAAAGCTAGATATATAGGAGAGCTATAACAAAGTACTGTAATTAAGAAGATGATTAAAATACAGGGTTGCCCTAAACAAAGGAGTGATAAGCTGAGTTGGGTTAGATCACAGATAATTGGTGGCGGTAGCGATTGCAGTGGTGGTGGTGGTGCAGAACTCGAGTCCCCGTTTGGCAAACGTGGAATCACCTACGCCGATACTACGGCTACCGCTCGCTCTCTCCACTTCATTGAAGATTATATCATTACTAATGTTCTTCCTTTTTATGGTAATATAATTCCTCTAATTTGCTTGATTAAAACTTTAGTTATACTTCGTATGTTAATTTTTTTGAATTTTCTAGTATGTATTTCTCTTTAATTTCTCTTTATTGAGGTTGTTGTCCTTGTTGATAAGTTGTTTTAGACATTATGCTAAGAAGATGTATTCCGTGTTCTTCCCTCCAATCTCCATTTCACACTAGACATACTCATCATTTTTTTTTTTATAGTATTATACACATCATTTTTATTCTATTTTATTTTAATTATGGAGTACCATTTATCACTAAAATTATAAAATCAAAGAAATGTCAAAAGTGAGTCTCTACGATCCATCTTTATCTTTATCTTCTTGCAGGAGCACATTAGTACACATTCACACTTATGGAATACAATATATAATTGGATTTTGGATATTTATGGAAAATATATAATGAATCTATCACGACTTTTAAGTAGTTTATTCTTTTTCAATAATATTCATTTACATAATTTAATTGCAATTCAATATATTAAGATGTTACGTTATTATGTCGTAGCTCTACGTATGTGGTTTCATACAAAAATTCATTAATTTGAAATAGAATTTATAATTCGTGACATGCACGCATTCATTTGTTACTGCTACAATTTGATTCATAGCACACCTTTTTTTTAGAAATAACCAAAAATCATTGTACACGAAATGTTAAAAAACAATCTCAAAGCTTGAGCCCAAGAATATGTTTTATACACTATCATGAAAACATAGTTTGTTGATTTGGTGTGCGCTAATAATGTTTAGGAAACACTCACACGACCGATAGCTACGTGGGGCAACGAACTACAAAGACAATGGAAGAAGCAGCAAGATATATCAAAAGATGTTTAGGTGGTGGAGAAGAGGATGCCATTTTATTCTGTGGTTCGGGCACTACAGCTGCTATTAAGAGGCTTCAAGAAGTTATGGGAGTTGCTATTGCATCAACTCTAAGAAGCAGAGTTTTAGAGACCCTAAGGAATGGAGAGCGGTGGGTTGTTTTCTTGGGACCTTACGAGCATCACTCGAATCTTCTATCATGGCGGAACAGCCTTGTAGAAGTTGTTGAGATCGCGTTAACTAAGGATGGTGGCTCAATTGATATGGAAGCGCTTAGAGTTCAACTTGAGCATTACGAGTCTACTAACCGGCCTATGTTGGGTTCGTTCTCTGCTTGTAGCAATGTCACTGGCATTGTCTCGGATACTCGAGCAATTGCTAGGTTGCTTCATCAATATGGTGCTTTTGCTTGCTTTGATTTTGCAGCTAGGTATGTCTCAATAATTCTCTCTTAGTTAAGTCTTGTATCTTAGGTGGTATGATGGGCCTTTATGTGCATTGACGCGCATAAAAGCCCAATAATCATATATTGATCTCGTCACCTATTAGGAGCTTTGTTCGATAATAACCAATTCTATGCATGACATATCAACAAGTATTGTCCGTGGTAAATTTCGGTGGTACTAACCGAGTATGTGTTGCTTTCATCTAATTTACAGTGGTCCTTACGTCGAGATCAACACGAAAGCGGGCGAAATAGATGGATATGATGCTGTTTTTGTTAGTCCACACAAGTTTATTGGTGGGGCAGGAAGCCCTGGAATCCTCCTTATGAGCAAGAAGCTTTATCTGCTCACTTCTTCCACACCTTCAACCTGTGGAGGAGGAACTGTTTCCTATGTCAATGGCTTCAGTGAAGAGGTACTATTATTACAAATTACGAGTAGTAAATTACTATATAATACATTAATCAATCATTAATAATAAGAAGAATTATAGACTAATTAGAAACAATTATGATGAATGAAACAGGACACTTTGTACTCAAACAGTGTAGAAGAAAGGGAAAATGCAGGGACTCCTCCCATAACCCAGACGATTCGAGCAGCATTAGCATTCTGGGTTAAAGAATACATTGGTGTCGAAACGATTGAAGAGCAAGAGCATAACTATATGGCAAGAGCTGTGGCCAAACTAGGCAACATCAAGAACATTGTAATTCTCAGAAACACTAGCTTGAAGCGACTGGCTATCTTATCCTTCCTTGTATATCCAGCCACTCAAAATAGGGGAAAGCAGGACCCAGGACAACGTAAGCCACTGAACGGTCGTTTTGTCGCGAAACTGCTTAATGACTTGTTTGGTATCCAAGCTAGAGGAGGGTGTGCTTGTGCAGGACCATATGGTCACTACTTGCTCAATGTTGATAAAGACTACTCTTTGGCTTTAAGAGCATCAATCCAACAGGTAAAGTCTCAATTCAGAACATTCTTTCTTAGTATATGCATCCTTCCATCATCAGTCTCTATACAATTACGTCACAAAGGTAACGCGACAACTAGGAACAACCTTTAAGAATCTTGTCCATTACAATGGCTAACAAACAAATGTATGTTGCATTATTGAGCTCCAAAATCATTGTCAAATCATATATTCTATTCCTAATATAACACTTAAAACAAGAAAAATTGATGAAATCTATTATTTGACAGGGTTACGAAGGAGTTAAGCCGGCATGGACTAGAGTTAGCTTCCCATATTACATGTCAAAAGAAGAATTTAAGTCTGTATTGGATGCAGTGGAATTTGTGGCTACATATGGACATCAATTCCTTGCATTATACCATTTTAACTGGAGAAATGGGGATTGGACCTACAACAATAGGGCGTTCGACGAAATTCTTCATAATGCAAGAAACAACATAAAAGATGAGGTGAAATTAGCTAGTTTCATGCAAGATTTGAAGTTAAGAGCTAAAGTGGTGAAAGGTACCGATACAAACAAAAATACTAACGATAAAAATCTAACAGCCAAGTACGATTCGTATCTGGAGACTGCCATTTTCATAGCTTCTCTGTTACCAACTAAACCTAAGCAAGGTTGGATTCCAGAAGAATTGGACATTGATATACCCTTCAGCATCTAGATACAAGTGTTTAGTCTTTGTTTATGTAGAGGAAATCTATAATTCTTTGATTTGTGTATTCATACAATTTATCTACTTTAATGTAATCTGAAAAAGAAGAAAATAGAAGGATAATAGATAGAGAACATGTAAACCATATTCGGCTCATAGTTAATGTATTAATATTTAATACTGAAGTAATATGGTAGAGAAGAGCAAACAGTTCAAACCAGAGGCTGATCAATAGGCGACGGAGTCCATAAGAGAGCAAATTCATAATCATGCGCGCATACGAGACCAAAATTGAAATTCACTATAGCAAAGACACCAGTTGCATTTCAACCCTAAGGCAGTGATAGACATTAGAGAGACTCTTAGGTAGGTGTCAATCGGGTATTCAAGTCGGGTTCGATGAAATCGGATCGAATCTATTTCAAAATTAAGTCATGCTAAATTATTTTGTCCACATGAATCAAAATCGGAATTGGGTATTTTCGGGTCGGATCAGTCGAGTAAAATTTTGACACCTCTACTCTTAGGAGTATTCAAAAGTAATTGTCGAAATTTTGGAATTTCCCAGAAAAAAGAGGGGGCCATAGAGTGAATCCAGCATACTGAGCCCACCCAAAATAAAGAGTTTCATATAGCCGTTGAAGGACTGCTGAAGGAGTAGAGGACAGCCAAACAAAGACAAAACTTTTATTCCACAAAGAAAAGAAGACAACGCTTAGTTCTTATCCCTTCTAAAAAATTGAGGATGGTAATTGAAAGAGAGCATGAAGAGGTGAGAAGAAGATATGAATCGTACTATTGAATGCCTGCTAGCGGTGCTAACGGCCACCATAGAGGCATAAACACATAGGGCCAGCAAACAAGGACGACAGAAAGTGAGATTTTGGCAGCTAAAGAGATTGTTCGGCGTACAAAAACTAAGACTCTTAAAACTACAGCCATACATCAAGTTTAAGAGTACTATGAAATGGGTAAACCCCATACACTGGATTGTTATCATAATACTCGGAAGTAAATACCCTGAATAACTTTTAATACTCTAATAGGATCCCAAATTCTCAACAACAATACACCTGCACAAAATGCCTCAAGACGAGAAAATTAAAACATTATAGAAAGTACAGCAATCTGAGAATCTGTGACCAAATTGATTACACCTGCCACCAGCAGAAAAAAGAGAAATAATAAAGGGAATGGTCCTGGGACATCAATGTAACCCTTGCTGTAATATATTTAAGGTGTTACAGTGATAATTATAGATACTACATTGCATTGTTTATTTTCCTTTTTATGCAAAAAAATGTATGGCACATCTATTACACAAGTCAGGCTTAACAATTCTTTGCTTGCATTGTGACAAGCTTTAAATACCAAAAAACCAGCCACAAAACCATGCAGCAAAAATAAGGCACTGTTATAATCTACTAATCTAGAGCTCTGATCCGGCCTCAATAAGAGTTTTACCAACGGCACTTGTCGTGTCCATTGGTGGAATGCAACTAAGAGTCCGTTTGGTAGGGTGTAAAACATTTTCAATGTAAAATGGTTTTCCATAAAAATCATTTTACAATGGAAAACTCATTTTCAAAAAAGTTTTCCGTTGTTTGGTTGAATGGAAAATGATTTTCCATTTTAAGCATTTTCCATTGTTTGGTTGAATTGAAAATTCAATTGTGAGGGAATTTTTCCCTCCACTTGTGATGGAAAATATTTTCCTTCTAAATTGGGGGAAAAATGTTTTCAATAAGGTGGAAAATGATTTTCCACCCCAAGTTTTACATTTTAATGTTTTACACCAATCCAAACAATGTAAAATGGGAAAACACTTTTCGGTGAAAATGTATTACGCCCTACCAAACGGAGCCTAAAGGACACCAATTTTCGGTTTGTCTCAACTTTGAGCTTCAAACATGCAGATTCAACTTGCAAGTGGACTCAGTGTTCTCAAACAGGAAAAAGAATGAAGGCTTGATGAACAGTGAACAAGGTCAGAAATACGTATATTATGTCCATCACGATTCTCAATCTCAACAAGTACAGCATCTACTAACAGTATTTGATTGCATGACCAAAAGATTTAATATAAATTCAAAAAAAAAAAAAGAAATTTTGAAAATAACAACAATCTTAAAAAAAAAAATTGACAACAATAGAATACAGTTCATCTTTTGACATCGAAGACATCACCGACCAGCAAAAATCAAATCCTGTGATTCAGCATTGAAACATACCAAAGAAAGTGAATAAGGCAAATGTGATTCTGAAAAGACAATGCTCAAATTTCACTGAACCCAGCTCCCAAATTCAATGTACTGTTTTCCCTTAAGATGTCAAATGACTGAACTATCAAGGTTAGCATGAAAATGACATAAACATTATACACAAACTCGAGAACCATACTTCAGGAATAAAAGAATAACACCCAAATGGTTAACATTTTGTGCAACCAATCATTTGAGAACATACCAAAACACTGGTGGGCAGTAAGACAAGCAAAAGTAACAAGCACCCAGAAGATTTGTAAACAAAAAATGCCCGAGGGCAACCATGAATAAACAAATATACCACGGCCAGTGAAAGTAACCGAAGGTGTTGGGGAATCCGAAGATATGAAAATTGATCCTGCCCTCATGTATTCTTCACAATCTTCAATATGTCAGGATGAAATTACACCCCAAATCTTCACTACGATCTGTTGGCGCTTGAATGGAACAAAGAGGTAGCTTGAGGGGCACAATGTCATGTTTCGGACTCTTCTTCAACAGTTGGAAGCCCAATCTCTCTTGTAAAGGCAGGATTAAGAAACTTCGCAACAAAAGCCCACAGCTTGTACACATCGTCAAAGTTAGACAGAAAGCTAAGTGATGCTGTCACAACCTCCACCCTGAAGAAGCCACTTTTTCCATCAAAACGACCATTTGCCATTGGCTTGCACAATGTTGTATCTGTAATGTTCAATTCCCCATTTGAATTCCCAGGACCATCCATAATCCTCATATGGCTAAGGATGCCAACACCAAGCCCAATGCCATGTGCTTCAGCAAGCTTTTGAACAACCTCTGGATTAATTAGCCCCCGGTTGCAGTTTCTCACATTGAAAGCAACAGCAGCACCTCTTTCATATTTAATTTTAGGGCCGTATATTTGGACTAACGGCACATCATTTTTTTCATCTGGACCAGGGAATCTCAATTGCAAAAGTGAGGTCACAAGCCAATTTATCAAGAATCGTAATCTTGATGTTGTTCTGTTGAGGCCCAACATGTTTATGTGATCAAGATGCCGGCAAATTATCTCTGGTTCTCTCCTATCAGATTCTGGGTCATCACCGTAGTCCCCATCACTTGCATAGTCATAGTCTTCAAGGTCTCTAGCAGATGTCTCACCTGCCTCCAAGGTATGACTAGAGTGCCCTCTGTGATTGTCCTCTGTACTGAAAGATACCCTCCTACCTTTGCTAGCAATATCATCTTCTTCAAAGCATACAACCCTGCCACCAGCAAATTTATTGCCATCCCTCCTTCCCAAAAGCCTAAATTCACCTTCTGTTTCTCTTCTAATAGCACTTTCTTTCGACTCTGCACACAGTTCAGATGTAATACCACGAGATGTTGAAGTATGACCATTGTAATGGTCTCCATTTAACGAAGAATGCAGGGATGCTTTGTTGTTCGCCATCTCATGTTCATACTCCTCCTCTATCTCATGAACAGTGTGTATCTCCTCATTGATCTCATGGACATTATCGACACCTCGGGAAACTGATTGAACTGCAGCATCAAATGATAGCATATGCCGCCCGTCATATGTTGGGCTCCTAGACTTGTTCACTGCTGGCTTTGGGGAGACCCTCTTTGCATCCTTCCTCCCAGTAAACCATAAAGGCGGTGAAGGAGTGGATCTCTGTCTTTCCAGGTGGCCCACATGTTCGGAATTCATGGGGCTTTGACCTAAGTCAATCCAGAATGAGTTGTCAGATGATTCATCCTCGCTAAAGATAGGGCTCTTCATCACCTCCCCTACAGAAATACTCTCAGTCTCTTCAAAGATCGTGCTAGCACCGTCTCTGTCAGAGCTGTTTTCATGCTCCATCTCAGTGTCAAATACATCCTTTACCTGAGCATGAGTAAAAGCACCAGAAAAGGCAGGCATCTGGGAACCCTTCTGGGTGTCACCTTTGAAATCACCATTCTCATCAACTTCATCATCCTCAACCCCAATAAGCCCATCAAGACCATCCATCGAATCGCCCAGGTACTGTGGAAAGACTGGAGTAATCTTCACCATCCCAGTTCCAGTCACTCCAGATTGGTTTTGTAGGCATCCTAGCACAGATTTTTTGATGAGGAGACATCCAAACCCACTGGGATCAAACCCAAACACCCTGTAAAATGATGTGATTATGAAGTCAGGACGAAATAACGACAAGCCAAGCGAATCCATATCCTTAGGCCCCAAAGCACCAGCATCAAGCAAAACATGCCAATTGTTTTGTTGCGCCAGAGCCATCCATTGGTACGAGTACTTGGATCCCGTCACCCTGGACTGAACAGGAAAGGCAAAAAGGCCAACTGCAGAATCCTTCTTCCTCTTCTTCTTATTCAAAATCTGCTTCCTAAGATCAGCAGAGCAAGGTTTAAGAGTAGGCCACTTAAACCAAGCACTATAACTTTTCGCCCCTTTCTCCTTCGCGGCTTGGGCCATCCAATTCACAGATTGGCTCTCATGATCAAACATGGTCAACAATTTCTTGTTTGTATGAAAAGGGTATGCTTCAGCCAACAATTTAAAAGCTGAACCTCTACTTACAGTAAAGACAATCCCATATTCATTCTCAGGAATGTTCAAATAATCAATAATTCTAGTTTTAATATCATGTTCAACAGTCCCTCTCTCAGCACCACCATACAAGACATGATTACTCAAATTAGCAGTCATCTCAGACAAACTAAAACTTGAAGTGTCCCAATAATAAAGAGTCTGTAGATGAGAAAACAGCCCAAATCCACAGTAATCAAGACATACCTTAGCAGCTGGCCCAGTGAGGTGCCCATACTCATCTAATCTCAGCTGATCAATCCTCTCAGAAGACTGATACTTGGGATACATTGTAAGGAACTTGGAAAACGCCTCATTAAGAGCAGGAATCGAGTCTTCGGATTCGAATGTACGCTCCGCAGCCAGCGCAGTAGCTCTGAGGAATTCCTTGAGAGCTTGAAGCCTTGCAAGGGATCTCGACCGGCCGAGGCCCTCATCTTTGTTGGAATTAGCCTCAGCATCAGTGTCTAAGGTGGATTTCAGTAAAGACCCATCTTCAGATGCTTCTTCAAGAGCTTCTCTGAGCTTGCTCTCCTGCAATTTCCTCAATATTGAAGGGTTTTTCTTACTATCTTCCCCAAATTCAGACCCATCTTTTCTTCTACCCTTCTTATCAATTATCAAATGAACACAATGGGAAATAGGCTTCCATAGTGAGAGATGCATCAGAACTATGAACAAAAACCTAACCCCCAAAATTTAATTTTAATTTAACCCAAACTGGGTTTCAACTTTCAACTTCCTCCACTTGTAACAAAGAACACAAACCCAGAAAAAAAAGGGGAAAGCTTAGTTCAAATTCAAACTTACAAAGAGGGAACCAACCACCAAAATTGCTTTCTCCAAAATCAAAGAGTTAGCTTTAGCAAAGCATTCAAAAAACACAGAGAATCTTAGAGATTCAAAGGTGAATTAAAGGCCCAGATTATTCAAAAATAAAAAAAATAAAACAAAAGGAAAGTCTAAATTGGACCACACCAGAAGGAATCCCCAGTTGATCTCCAAATAAGATCAAACCCAGAAATTGGTAGTAATGAAGAATTCAAATAATTAACACTAACAATTTGAAGGGGGCAAATTCAAACACCAATCTTGGCCCTAAAAAAAAGGGTGTTTGCATTTGACTTTTGGAGAAAAAAACACAAAAGAAAAATAAATAAATAAAATTAAGCTAAATTAAACTAAACCCACTACTCAAAAGAGTCTAAATTCAAAAACCCAGATCCCAAAATGATAGAAAAAAGAAGAACACAGAAACCCTAACAGGGGAAATTTAATAGAGAAACTGGGAAGAAAAAAGTGAACTCCCCATTTTGACTTTTTAAGTAAAGAACTTCATGGAAAATAAATTAAAAATAAAATTAAAGTAGCTAGGATTTGTTGTGTGTATATAAATTAGGTTTATAAAAATTGAAATTGAAAATCTGGGGAAGTTGGAAGAGAGAGTGAGAGGAAGAAGAAGAAGAAGAAGAAGAAAGGGAAAAATAATAGGAAGGTTTGAGGTCAACAAAGAGCAGAGGAGGTGAAAGTGGGGTTTCATTCAATGACTTTTAAGTTTTACCTAACTTCCTTTTTTAATTTTCTACTACTGATTTTCCTTTTTATTTTTTAAACATTATTATAATTATTGTTTTTGTTTAATTGTTTGACCTCTCTGTCTCTCACTCTCTCTCCTAGTTTGACGTTGATGGACTGTTACGCATCCGGTTAATCTAAATCTCAGATTATTATGGACTACTGTTTTTTTTTTTTAATATATCGTTGTAACTTGACAAACTCGGGTAATAATAATTCCCGTGGCTAACGCGCGCAATAGGCAAGCTATAGCTAGCCATGTTCGGACAGTTATTTTAATTTAGTTTTATGTCATAACTTTAATTGTTGGTAGAATTAATGAGGAAAATTACTTAAACAAATATTTTTAGGGGTATAAATGTCTGCACACGCACTATTTTTAAGTGTAAGAAAAAAGACAATTAACATTAATAAAGGCAAATAAGTAAATAAGCATTTTAGATGGTATAATTGTCCAAACATTATTTATAAGAGTTAACTCGTACCTTTTTAAAAGGTAGGGATAATCTACTCCGAGTCTCTGACCAATGTTAATAATTTATATGTATAAAAAAAAATAGTTATTTGTTAAAATCGTATTAATGTATAATTATTAATAATTTAAAATATTAATAATTAAAGTTTGCATTTGCATACATACTAAGTCACACCAGGACATTGATTTTGAAATATAGTGAATAAAATCGAGGGTTGTTACTTTCAATGTTAGTGTATGTATTGAGCAATATCCAATATTGCTAGGTTGTGATTTTAGATTACGGAGTATTTGTATTTCAATATATGAAATGCGTAATGTATATTACTCCTTAGTCTCAAGACATACTTTTTTTTTTGACTTTTTTTTTTTCAGAAGACGGGAAAACTTTTAGAGGTTGAGAAAGTAGTGAATAATAAAATAATTATGAAAAATAAACAACTTTTTCAAAGTTAGATATGTTTGATTTAACTAGAAATGTATGATCAAAATGATAACTAAAATGGTAGGAAATCTAACTCATATTGTGATGGTTGGTCTCTAGTTCAAACTTTGTGATGTGTGATTTTTACCGGTTAATTTCTTACCATTGAATATAACAACATCAATATTTCCATAAAATACCAGACCAATTTGTATCTAACTAAATTCTTAATATGCCTTTATTAAACAAAGTAAAAACAAAGGACATACATAAAAGAATATAAACCATAACATACGTACAAAGAACACCCTTGGCCGCCTTGGGGCTTGCCCCTCTTGATCACCAAAAAAACAAAGAGCACCCTAACATTATACATGTAACAAATTTCCATTAAGGGACTTATCTACTTGAAGTGACTTGTAGTTCAAGAAAAATTATTGATCAAACAAGTTAGGTTACTAATTGTCTTATTACATAAGTAAACTTGCCAAATACAAAGTATGTCACTTTGTATCTTAATGAGCTAAACATTTGATTTAGGAGGAAGAGTAGCTAAAAACATACTAGATTCTTGCCTTCTATTACTTTCCTAACTACAGATAATTTCATATTAATTACAATAATAATATAGTAAAAGCCAAAAAGTAGTGGAATTAAAGTTGGAATTGTTGTATATATAGAAAAATCTAATCAAACTAGATAACAAAGCATGCAAAGTCAGGTAAATAGTTTCATATGTGGCTTGGCTGAGTGTTCTGAAAAGAAGAGAAATCAAAAGTAAATTCTAAAAGCAAATTCTTGTCAATCATCACTCTCGTTTAATATTACTTTTGCAAAGGAAAAACAGAGAAAAACAGGGGAGTGGAGGGGAAACAAATTTGTTTTCATAGTTTTAATTAATATAAAAAAAATAAAAATACCCAAATAATTTTACATTTTAAATACGAATTAATAATAAAGTATAGGATAATGATATATGTAGCCCTTAGGTTATATATAAGCATTAAATATAGTTATTAAAATGGAATTAAGTTGGGAATTCTTAATAAATCACGCGCAGATTGATATAATTAATGTTAATTTTATTCTCAATATTTCCTTTTTTAGCTTCTTATAAATAGCGTTTACAGCTATGTTTATCATTTTCCTAAATTATATTATGAATATCATATTCATGCAAAATAAAATAAAGTAATAAACCAATACCAGTAATAAAGTTGATACTGACAGCATGCAATACAATGCAATATATACGCAGAGACAACCACATCATAACGTATCCTATCTTAGTAATTGCAAACTTTCCACTTCTTCCAACGCCTCCTTATTTTACAACCAAGATCTTCAACTAACCCAACTTCACATTTATGATATAATCATCAAAACTCCTTACAAAAAAAAAAAAAAAAAAAAAAAAAAAAAAAAAAAGCAATTTACATATTTTTACTCACTCTCGCAAAATTGATTCCATTAAACCAATGTTCGTTTAGTTTGTAACATCTTCGAGAATGAAAGTTTTTTATTTAATCTATGAGAGTGCCAAAAGAAAATTACACCCAACGCATTTAAAGATGACACGTTATCACAAAGGTGATCTAGATGCAGCATATAAGTGACATGTGTTTGTCCAAATCGGATAATTATACACCTAGTCCGAAATTCCATATGTAACATGTGCATGAAAAGAAAGTAGACCTGAATATACTAGTTAAAATACTTAAGGAGTATATGGATTGCTTTTTATTTTTTATTTTTTATTTTTTTTTAAAGGTATAGCCGTATAGGTATATGGGTTGCTATTTATTTAGGGATCTAATTTTCACTCTTCAAGATTATGTAATTGGCTATAAATCTTTGCATAAGATTTATACTCTCTTAGGCTCTTTTTCTCTGGCATAATTTATTTTATTAGGTATATGATAAAGTTTTTTTTAAAAAAAAAAAATAACTTAAAATTTAAAAGCAATAATCCTTAAAAAACCTTATTTGAAATTTTAAGATACTCTAAAGTACCTTCTGGACTAAAGTCGGGGAGCTATAAAACACTTATGGAAACTTTTCAACTTGATTATGTTTACTAATTACCTGAATAACCTGATTACTGCTCATGGTGGAAAGATTGTTGCATTATTATTGCATGGAACACACAATATTCCAAGCGTACAAAAAGGATTTAGCTAAAAAGACAGTCTTAATTTCATACAAGTTTATGATTCCCTCACTTTCAAGACTTCAAATTAATAAATAATCTCTGACTTTTAAACTGTGACTACTTCTAGTTTTATCATGAAAATATGGATTAATACGGATTAATAATATGATTGTACATGTGTATGTTTTTTCATGATAAGATGTATGTACCACGTAGAATGGATCTTTTCATACTCATCGTTGCAAGTACAGTTATTGAGGTCATGCTTTTGGCATGACTCGAGTTAGTTTTGCCATCTCAGTTGGTTTGTTAGAAGATTGTCAGCTCATCTTATTATTCTTACATTATTTTTCTTCCTGTATTAATAGCTCATACCTGTAAGTTTATACACAAATTTCATGATAATAAATTTTCTGATTCCATTTTCTCTCTCTTTCTCCCTGAATTCTCTTCTTCCTTAAGAATATTTCACTTCTTATCATGGTATCAGAGCGAATTCCTGGAGATTTTGATCGATTTTTGTAATCGATTTTCTTTTTTTGTAATTGATTTCATCTGATCTTCTTCTTCTTTTGAATCGCTCAATCGATTGTGATTTTCTTGACTTTTCCCTAATTCTTTAATTTCTTCAAATTCTTCTTCGTAATGGCTGTTGCGAATTCTCAGACGAATAATGCTGCGATTAATTTCAATGATCCTTACTTCCTTAGTAATGGTGATCATCCTGGAATGCAGCTTGGAACTCATGTTCTTAATGGCTCTAATTTTCTCAATTGGAGTCGTGCAGTGAAGATGGCGCTAATAGCTCAGAATAAGCTTCAGTTCGTTGATGGATCATTGCCTATGCCAGCTACTGATTCTGCAGACTATCAGAAGTGGCTTCGCAATGATTATATGGTGATGTCTTGGAGTCTTAATTCCATGGAGAAGGTACTTGCTGAATCTTTCATGTTCGTTAATTCTTCTTAGTAATTATGGATTGAATTGTTTGAGTGTTTTTGTCATACTTTTGCTCCAAGAATTTTCGAGTTACATAAAACTCTGACAAGTATTCAGCAAAATAATTCCTCAATTGCTGAATATTTTGGTCAATTGAAGTGTGTTTGGGATCAGTTACAGATCCTTGAAGGTTTTCCTGATTGCACTTGTGGTGCTATGAAACAATGCTCTTGTGGTATTTTGAAGAAGATTCTTGACACTACTAGAAAACAGGCTATTTTCGACGGAAAAATTCCGTCGGAAACTACCTGAATTCCGTCGGAAAACACTGTTCCAACGGAAATTCCGTCGGAATGTGTTGTCGGAACATCCTTTGTAGGAAAAACGGCCATTTCCGTCGGAAATTCCGTCGGAACAGTGTTTTCCGACGGATTTTTTTCGCCGGAAGAGATTTTCCGGTACCTGAAAGTCCATCGGAAATTTCCGACGGAATTCAAATCCGTCGGAAACAGCATAAAAAAAAATTAAAAAAAAACCCCGGCACCACCCCAACCACCCTATCCAGCCACCACTTCCCCACCTTAACCCACCTCACCAGACCCACCCACCTCCCACCTCACCAAACCCACACCACCCACCAGCACCCACACCACCCACCAAACCAGCCCACACCACCCACCAGCACCCACACCACCCACCAAACCAGCCCACACCACCCACCAGCACCCACACCACCCACCAAACCAGCCCACACCACCCACCAGCACCACCTTACTTGAACCCACACACCAAACCTACCTAACCGTAACCCGCCACCTTAACACACCCTAACCCTCCCCATCACCCAAACCGAGCTCCTAACCCTTACCTAACCAGACCCACCACCTTAACACTCGAGAAAATAATAAAATTCAACCAGATCTAAAAACAAATTCAACAATCGAAAAAAATTCAACCAGATCTAAAAAAAAATTCAACAATCGAAAAATTAAATAGACACTCGAAAAAATTGAACCAGATGTAAAACTCAGATCTAAAAAAAAATTCAACACTCGTTAAAATTCAACCAGATTTAAAAAAAAAAATCAACACTCGGAAAACATACCTTAATAACTGAAATTGGCTTTGAATTCTTGAATTAGGTTTATATAGACCAAATTTGACCATGAAAAGTCTAGATCTAGACTTTTCATGGTCGAATTTGACCAAAAAAAATCGATAGTTTACTGCCACATCACACCAGTCGCCGGAAAACATCTTGCAAAAAAAAAAAAAAAAAAAAAAAAACAGAAGGAGGAAGAGAGGAAAAGATAGTTCGTATCAAGGCCTTTTCTTCTTGATTTCTTTGAGCAAGGAAAGAATGAACTTGGGTTGGGAAATTGGATTCCCTTATGAAATGAAAGATGAAAAGATAAATGAGAAAGGAGAACCAGACGAAAAGATAAATGAGAAAGGAGGAGGAAAAATGAAATAAGAAAGGAGGAGGAGGAGAGAGAAGGAGTGGGCGGCTGACATTAGAAGGAGAGAGAAAGAGGAGTTCAGAGAATTGAAGAGGAGGGTTTTTTTATATATATATATAAATATATTCCGACGGAATAATCCGTCGGAAAGTTCTGACGGAAATTTAACTTTCCGACGGAATATTCCATCGGAAATGCCATATATTCCGATGGATTTTTATTCTATTGGAAATTACCGACGGATTTCCTACGGATTTTTGAAATTCGTCGAAAATATCCAACGGAATAAAAATCCGTCAGAATTTCTGAATTTTCCGACGAAAATATGTGTCCGTCAAAAACAGTCCGTCGGAAATCGGCCTATTTCTAGTAGTGTTAGAATGATAAAAGAAACAAGTTGATGCAACTTCTTTTTGGTTTAAATAGCCATTATGATCAGGTGAAGACGAATTTGTTAGGATCTGGCCTATTACCTCATGTACATAAGGCGTACTATACTCTTCAACAAGTTGAGCAACAAAATAAGTTGAATTCTGCTGCTGTTGAAGTGAATGCATTGCAGGCTATGAAGGTTTTTCATAAGCCCATGTTCAGTGGTAGAAAGGACTTCAAGAAACAGAAGAATGATGTTACTTGTCAGTATTGCGAGAAGAGAGATCATATAATTGATCAGTGTTTTCAATTGTATGGATTTCTTGATTGGTGGAATAGAGATAAAGGTGTTGCTAAGCTTGTGTCTGATAAGCCTGCTTCATTGCCATCTACTTCACGTTTTTCCAACAATGTGAATAAAGAGAATCAGACTGCTGGCATTCTTGGTAAAGCACCTTCTGATGCTAGTTCTCCTGGTGTTGATCCTGTGATAACTTCTGCAGTTTACAAGCAAGTAATTCAGATGATGCAAAATAGAGGTGGTTCTGCAACCGGAGTGTCTGGTTCTAGTTCTGCATCTGAGGATAATCCTCTCAGTTCTGCTGTTTGTTAGATATTTAGAGTGTTAATGGTTGCGCGCTCGCGAACCATGAAGAGCGCCCGCGCAAAGTAGGCGCGGCCGCGCAGAGAGCGCGCCTAAACCGCGTACCTCTCTGGAAATTGGCAATTTGGAAGGATGAGGTTGGCGCGCCCGCGCGTCTGGTGGTGCGCCCGCGCTGCTGGTCGCGCCTAAACCGCGCCCCTCACTGCCTTCTTGTGAAATTTCGCAACTTTTGTGAGGAGCGCCCGCTCCTCCTGGCAGTTGCGGTTTCGTTTTTCTTTTAATTGCGAAATTAATTAAAAGAATAAGAGCAGTTGATGATTTTATCCTCTCTGTTTTTTCCTCTCCAAGTTTTCTCTAAGAAACTTGCAATCCCTTATATAAAACTTGATAACTTGTTATTTGGCATGATTTTAGGGTACTTTTGAACCTTGTTTTCGTTATTAATCGACATCAAAGTTCATTTTTTATCCTATTTTTATGCAAATTTTGTACCATCCATGCTTCACCGGTTGTTTGTGTTTTTGATGTAATGTAGCTATTTTTAGCACTATAGACATGATCAAGCATGAGTGAGCAAGTATAAGGGCAAGCTTGGTTGATAGAGCCATGGAGGAAGAAGGAGGAATGCCTTAAAGGGAAATGAAAAGCTTTTGGAGAACCTTGAAAGGTCGTTTGCGTAAGCGTCAACTTCAACCAAACATAAATTTTGATCTTATCAACCTTTTGAAGAGATTCAAATTGGAGATTAAAATTCGTCTCAAGAGCTTTCCAACGACTGGTCACAAGTCCACTTCCGACAAGAAACGTAGAAGTTATAGCTTTCCAAAGTTAAGCAGTCTAGGCAGGGCATCCTGCACGGACGTGCAAGATGATAGCACGTCCGTGCAAGTCTGCACGTCCGTGCCAAAAGCTTCTGCCTCCATTTTGGCCCTCCTGCACGTCCGTGCCAAACTTGGCACGGCCGTGCTTAGCCTTGCACGTCCGTGCCAAATCTGGCACGTCCGTGCAGACCTGCAGTCGAACTCCTTCCTTGTTTTCTCCGTCCTTTTTATTTGGGGGTCATATAAATACCCCTTTAGAGCTCATTTGTACCAGGATGCTGTTTTTTTAGAGCTTTCCTCTTAGTTTGTATTCTTAGAACATTAAATTCTCAAATCATTAGTTAGTTCTTAATTTTTAGCTTGGAAGCATTCAAATTCAATCATTGTAGAAGACAAAATCCACCATTGTTGCTCACTTTGAAGCTTCATAGTAACCATTTCTTACTCATCTTTTCTACTTCTCTTTACTTTGTTGTTGATTACTTGCTTAATTCTTGCATGCTTAGATTGTTAATTAGCTTAATCCTTAGTTTGAACTTGTTCATGAATTGCTTGAAACCTCTAATTGCTTTAACCTCCATGGATTGTGAGTAGTCTAAATTCTAGGGTTTGGGTAAAACCCTCAATGTAGTCACTAATTACTTGTTGCATGTGCTAATTTGGTTGTTGTGGGATGATGATTAGTTGAGCTTAAGTGGTTTAATTGCTTAGTTCTTGTATATGGCCATTGCTAGAACTATTTATCCAAGCTTTCTCAACGAAGGATCGAGAGATGAACTTAAGTTAGCTCCCTTATGCTTAATTGACCCGAAATGCCATGAGAATAGGGATTACCGGTCAAGGGAATGTTTATGTCATCGTGATTATTCTTTAACACTTGTTTTATGCTATGTAACCACGAGTGTAGGTTGTATTCACGATTCAAGTAATCCCTCTAGCTTGAGAAAGTAGTTGGGTGCTTTATATGACTTCCCCTAATTTGTCCCATTAATTTACCTTGATTGTAGCATGCTAATTGTGATTTGTGATGAAGTTGAGTGGTATAACCCGAGCCCTAGATTCCTCTTAATATTGTTAATCTCCTCTTAGCTTTAGTTGAGTTGAATTAGAAGAAGTTACTCAAAACCAACCCAATTTAGAATTCATTTAGCTTATTTAAACGGTAGTACTCGGTGGTTGATTCAACGCCTCTCTTGGGTTCGACCCTTTCTTACCCTTACTATTGTTAGTGAGACCAAGATAGGAATCATTATCTTTGGTAGGCTCGACGACGGCCTATCAAAACTCCATCAATTAAGTTAATTGTTGAGAATTTGATCATCATTCTACACATCTTAGTGCTAAGATTGTAGAGTTTGTCTATTATATCTCAAAGCGAATTTCTAGTTTAACCCAAGCACCGTTGTAGGGGAAATTATCGCTTTAGGAAAGTGTTTACATGCCTTAGACGAGTATCAAGTATTGAAGACTCACGTGGTCCATGGTATTCTCGTGTTCTTGGTTGTTCCTTTGGCTTGGAATGAGGCAAGTGTAATTCTTCATACTTGTAGTTTAGTTTGATTTTTTGTAATTACACTTTCTATACTTGTTTGTGTTTGGTTTGTTGGTGTAATTGGTTATATATTACATTGTAATTTCTTATTTCACAAATTCATAGAACTAGAATTTGTATAAGTAGGAATTATACTTTCCTAACACTGTTAACTTTGCTGGTACAATTTCTGCCTTTAGTGCTACTAGTTTGATGAAATCTTTTGATCATACTAGCTGGAATATAGACACAGGTGCCACAAATCATATGGTCTCTAATTTGGCTCTATTTGATTCCATTGAACCTTTTAGAACACATGTTAGAGTGTCTTTACTTGATGGAACAGTCAAGAGTGTTGGTTATAGTGGAACAATTAATCTTACACCACATATATATACCTGAATATAAACACAATTTGCTTTCTGTGGGTAAATTGTTGGATCATAATGAACTTGTTGCTGTTTTTTTTTAACAAGATTCATATTACTTTCAGGACTCTACAACTAAGAAAATGCAAGCTGAAGGCACAAGAGTCTCAGGTTTATACATATTTTCTTCAATTCCTTGTTCTGTCAATGGAAATTTTGCTTCTGCTATTGATGTTGCAAATAATTTTTCCTCTTCTATTCATAATACTATCACTAGTTCTTGTACACCTAGTCTTAATTTGATTCATGCTAGGTTAGGACATGCTTTAATTGGTAAACTGAGACATGTTTCAGGTCATGCTTTTGGAAATATTAATAAGAATGCTGATTTTAGTTGTGAAGCTTGTGTGCTTAGGAAACATCATAAATTTCCTTTTGAGCTTTCTGATTCACATGCCTTAGCATCATTTGATCTTATTCATATTGATCTTTGGGGTAAATATAAGAGACCCTCTTTGACTAGTGCTACATATTTCCTTACTATTCTAGATGACCATACTGGAGTAACTTGGACATACTTGATTCATGCAAAAACTCAAGTATTTTCAGTCATTTCTAGTTTCTTTGAATACGTGAACACTCAATTTGGTAAGAAAATCAAGATGATCAGAAGTGATAATGGCACAGAAATTATTCAGGAATCTTGTGCTTCATTATTTGCTAGTATAGGTGCTTTACATCATAAGAGTTTTCCTGGGGTTCCAGAACAAAATAGGAGAGTTGAGAGAAAGCATAGACACCTTCTTGAAATAGCAAGTACACTTAGGCTGTATGCTGGTTTGTCTTTCAAATTCTGGGTGATTGCTTACTTTCTGCTACTTATTTGATCAATATGCTTCCTATAGTTCTATGTTAAATTGGAAGAATCCCTATGAAATGTTGAATCCCTATGAAATGTTGATGAAGGTTGCTCCTACTTATGATCATTTGAGGGTTTTGGGATGTTTGGCTTATCCTAATAAGAAAACATTAGACAAATTTGCTCCAAGGTCTAGCAGGTGTATGTTCATTGGGTATCCTTTTGGGCAAAAAGGTTACAAATTCTATGATTTGGAGACACATAAGATCATTTTGAGCAGGGATGCTTATTTTGTTGAGAATTCTTTTCCTTTTAAGGATAAAACATCTATGCCTGTCATTCCAAATTCTGTATCCCCTCAACTTGTCAATCCTGCACTGGATTGTTCAAATCCTCTTATTGTTCCTTCATCTTCTTCTTCTGACAATTCCTTTTTTGTTTCTTCTTTTGACTCTCATCATATTCATGATAACAATTCTATTTCTTCTCCTTCTTTCTTCTTCTGATTCCTCTACTCAGAATTCTTCTTCCAACTTTATACCTATTCAACCCTCTATTCCTGTTAGAACTTCTTCAAGAACTTGTAAGAATCCTGATAAATTCAAGGGTTTCATTCTTGCTAATCCTTCTCACATATCTGTACAGGAGCTAGATATAGATCAGTCTGCTTCTTTTAATGTTCATACTGAACCTACATTGGCACATTTGAGTGTAGACAATGTGCATAGTTTGTCCATGGTTTTGACTGCATTTGAACCTTCATCTTATAATCAATCCAAAGAGCATCCTTAGTAGGTCGAAGTTATGGATAAAGAGTTAAAGGCTCTTGAGGAGAATAATACTTGGGAGTTAACTGACTTACATCATAACAAGAAACCTATAGGTTGTAAATGGGTTTATAAAACCAAATTTAAACTTAATGGTGATATATAGAAAGATGTAAAGGAAGGGTTGTTGCTAGAGGACATAAACAGGTGTTTGGGAAAGATTATAAACATACTTTTAGCCCAGTGACTAAACTAACTACTGTTAGAGTTGTTCTTGCTCTTGCTGCAATTAGGAATTAAGATATTCAACAGTTGGATATCAACAATGCCTTTTTTCATGGCTATCTTGATGAGGAAGTCTATATGGCCCCTCCTCCTGGGTATACAAAAGCCAAGCCTGGTCAGGTTTGTAAGCTCAAGAGATCAATATATGAGTTGAAGCAAGCTTCAAGGTGTTGGAACAAAGAACTGAGAAGATTTCTGGTTAACTTGGGTTTTAATCATTTACAGCAAGATTAGTCCTTATTCATAATGAAGAAACCTGATTCCTTCACTGATGTTGCATATGTTGATGACCTGCTCATTACTGGTAGTGATTCAAAGATCATTTCCTCTCTCAAAGAAGATATGCATTTTGCATTCACAATTAAAGACTTGGGTAGTCTGAAATACTTCCTTGGGATTGAGGTTTCTATATCTTCTTCTAGGATTCTTTTGAATCAGAGAAAGTACATTTTGGATCTACTTAGAGATCAGAAAATGGAAAATTGCAAGGTGGCTGCTTTTCCATTACCTAAAGGGCTGAAGCTAAGAGCTTATGATGGTGATTTGTTGCCAGATCCCGAGATTTACAGAAGGGTGGTTGGCAAGCTATTGTATTTGAATTTGTCAAGGCCTGATATTTCATTTGTTTTGCAACAATTAAGTCAGTTCTTGTTTTCTCCAAGAGATCCACATTTTTCGGCTGCTATCCATGTTCTAAAGTATCTTAAGGGTACTATCAACCTTGGTTTATTCTATCCTGCCAATTTAGATTTCTCCTTGGCTGCTTACAGTGATGCAGACTGGGGTATGTGTGCTGATACAGGAAGGTCATTGACAAGATATTGTGTTTTTCTTGGAAGATTAAGAAACAGAAGGTTGTTTCAAAGAGCTCTATCTGAGGCAGAGTATAGGAGTATGAGCCATACAACTGATGAGATTGTTTGGCTAGAGCACTTGTTGACTGAATTGAATGTGCCTATTCCTACTCCTATTACCTTGTTTTGTGACAATATTTTTGCTATGCATATAGCAGAAAATCATGTTTTTCATGAAAAAACAAAACACCTCAGAAATAAACATCAGAAGCTTGATGTTCACTATGTTAGGGAGAAAGTGCAATCTGGTCTTGTAGCATTGAAGTATGTCAGATCTGCATTACAACTTGCTGATATAATGACTAAGCCATTGGGGTCAGATCAGCATTGTTTTTTATCCACCAAGATTGGTTTGGCTCAGTATTCTTCTACTCAAGAATGGACTTCTTCACAGCAACATGGTTCAGACAGTCATTCTTGAGGGGGGGTGTTGAGGTCATGCCTTTGGCATGACTCGAGTTAGTTTTGCCACCTCAGTTGGTTTGTTAGAAGTTTGCCAGCTCATCTTATTATTCTTACATTATTTTTCTCCCTGTATTAATAGCTCATATTTGTAATTTTATATACAGATTTCATGATAATAAATTTTCTGATTCCATTTTCTCTCTCTTTCTCCCTGAATTCTCTTCTTCCTCAAGAATATTTTTCTTCTTATCAACAATAATAACGCATATAAAAAAATTCCAAAACCTATCTCTTTTTATCAAAAGTTTTTATTTAATTAATAATATTCCTTTGTGTAGTTATAGCAAACAAGGACATTTTAATAAAAGGAGAGAATATTTTATAGACAAAAAGTCGGAATTGCGACTCTATCTTTAATTATTGGAACTAAATAAATGTTTTTGAAAAAGTTTACGTCAATCGGGCATGAAGTCAATTAAGTTGCTTAAGTGTTATTACAATAACTACTAATGGTTGTAGTCCTTATAGATAACAACAGAAGGAAAAGACCAACACAAACTGTTTTAATAAAGTAAAGTCACAAGTTGATTGTTAAATTAGCAATGTCAATAAGAAAAGGATCCAAAAACACACACAAACCAAAGGTCAACTACAATCTGAGCATATTATAAATAATTAGAAGCAAATGTTAAATTAGACCATACTACTAAAAATCTTCCTTTCGATGATGCCATTTTACGTGTTTTGTCTATGAAAAAAGTAAGTTATCTTATATTATAATTAAGTCAAAAAACGACCATGTAAAGGAGTAATCAATATTAGCTGGTTTGTCCTGGTTAATTAATTAATTATTAGTTACTGAATTTGATAGGTTAATAACAATATTAATCACAATCTTAGTATCTCACCCTTAGCAAAATCGCCAACTAACTATTAATTCAATTTTCTTACATGCAGCATTTCAATGTCCAAATCACGTGCATCAGTGCATGTAAGGACTAAGGATGGTCCTAAATCCTAATTGATTAGGGGATTTTGCTCCCACCAATCGGAATGCGCCACGTGGACCAATCAGGTCCTGCCAAGTGTCCCCCAGTTGGAACAATCAGGGCTTCCCACGTGGCACGCGCTTATTCGTCCACCTTGGACCTGTTATGTCAAGACATGTGGCATACTCCATGCCTAATGGAGAAACCGGCCACCCAGGCCCAACTTCCGAGGGAAGCCCAATCGGCCCTAGGTTTACCTAAACCTAGGATGGGCACGTTTCCCAAGGTTATAAATACCTCCCTTAATCCTCATTAAGGGGAATGACAAAAAAAAGAGAACAGAAACATTACGGAAAAAACACATTAGTTACACACAGTAATAACCGGCTGATCTCGCTAACAAAGCAGATTACCTACATTAAACACTCTCACCTAGAGAGACCAAATCACTTTAATTTCCGCATTAATTACTCCTTAATCAGGTACTAACTTGACCGTTGGAGGCGGAGCTCACAGGAGTCTCCGTTATTTTGCAGGTACAGGCGTCCGGTTCCAGTCTCGGAATTGTAACTCTCCCGCAGGACATCAGAAAACCCCGAAACATTTGGCGCCGTCTGTGGGGAGAGTACTTCTGAGATGGCATCCAAGTCTGTACCGACTCCTGAAGAGAGGCGTCCCCTAGACGACCCTCAAGTTCAGTCGGACTATGATACCGAAAGTGAATTTGAAGTTGAAGCTCATACAGCTTCAGACGGGACCCTAAGGGCCCGACGTACCCGTCATACCGAAAGGAGGGAACGAGAGCATCTTCAAACAGGAAGCGAGCCAGCAGGCGCACCGCCTGTTCGGCAACAGCCGACTGATGGGTCTACTCCCATCACAAGGAACGAACTCATGACCTTCATGAGGGACTTCAAGGGAGAGATTCAAGAGTTGATCAACAAGAAGCCGCCAGCTCCAGTCAAGGAGCAGTCGGCCAAGAAACCCTCCACTTCACTGAAGAGGAAGCCAGTTCAAGGGCGAGAGGCGACTCCTCATCCTAAATCTAGGAAGTGGGAGCCACCTGCCCTTGATTTCACAAAATTTCGTTATCCTACAGGAAATAGGAAACCTGTTCGTCATATTCAGGCGGACGGGTCGAAGCAAACATTCACAGATGCTCGGCTACTGCTAGAGCAGAAGAAGAGTGACCGATTGTCAGAGTCGGCCTCTACTTCAAACTTTCAAGACAGTTTGCGAAATGCCTCGATGAGGCATACTCAGTCGTACCATGAGAGTCAGTCAGGCGGCACCTCCCGTCAGTCCGGCTTTCATAGTGACCAGGCGGTACCAAACTTACCATTTGTGCCGCAACAACAGTATTTTTTGCAGCCACCTCCGTTTGGTGGACCTGCAGCAAAAAACGTCCAACCTATGGACTGGCAGCTACGGTTGCTTAGACTTGGTGAACAGCCGTCGGCCTTCTCCAAGGAAATTACTGAAGCCGCTCAGCCGGCCAAAGTGAAAAATGTACTAGTAGGCGCCTATGACGGCACTACTAACCCAGAAGACCATCTGATGGCATTCACCAACCTGATGTACCTTCAAGGGTTGGATGATCCCACCTGGTGCAAGTGTTTCCCAGCGACTCTCAAAGGAATCGCACAGCAATGGTTCGGCAACCTGCCGACTGGTTGTGTAAATAGCTTCAGGACGCTTGCTTACTTATTTGCCTCCAACTTCGCCATGAACATCCCTGCGAAGAAAACGACCCTTGATTTGGGAACAATTCAGCAGGGTGAGAAGGAGGGGCTTCGTTCTTACATCAGGCGGTTTAACCTGATGAGAATACAGATTCAAGGGTTACCGGATGAGATAGCTTATACTGACTTTTTCAGAGGTCTCAAAGACGGGTCTACCTTCAAATTTGATTTGGTTCGAAAAAGGGTGGCGACTCTTCAAGAGGCCTTGATTGAAGAAGAAGCCTATATACAGGCGACTGATCTTTGTACGATAAAACAGTCGGACGGGAAAAGGTTCGACAAAAGAGAAGGACGACAGAAACAGTCGTCAAACAAAGATGAGAAATGAAAAGAGGTCTGGGCGGCTGATTCCTCTAAACAGCCGGCCCAGAAAAAGAAAAAAGAATTCAAACCATACTTCCCAAAGTATGCGTTTAACAAGGATAACCAGTTTATCCTAAAAGAAATCAAGGGACGGATCTCAATTGAGAAGCCGGTCCCCATGAAGGGTTCTGCAAACAACCGGAACCAAGATAAATTCTGTGCTTATCATGATGATGTTGGTCATCACACCAATGACTGCATCAGTCTCATGCGGTACCTAGACCGCCTGGCTGAGCAAGGTGATCTTGACACTTATGTCAAGAAATCTACGGGGAACACTTCCTCAAAAAAGCAGTCGGCCAAAAAGAATCAGCAGGCCGACAGCTCTGATACAGATGATGCAGTCGTCTACACCATTGCAGGCGGCTTTTCAGGAGGCGGCCCCACTATTAGGGGCAACAAAGACAATATCAGGCGGTTAGATGTAAATTCCGTTCACCAAGAACGACCGTCCAAATATTCATTTCCTGAGATTGTCATCACTGAAGAAGATCTAGGAGGGGTAAGGGGGCCGCATGACGACCCTCTCGTTATTAAATGTAAAGTGGCCAACCAGAGAGTTGGCCGAATCCTCATAGATACAGGAAGCTCCTCAGATCTCATCAGTAGTAAATGTCTGTCGAAACTAAAATATCAGACTGATTGCATACATCCGGCCTCCCACCCTTTAGTAGGGTTTGGAGGAGGAGTCGTCCACCCACTGGGACGAGTAGATTTACCCATCCGCCTGGGCGAAAAAGGAGAAGGACGACACATGGTAGTCCGGTTCCTGGTAGTAGAGGAACTCTCGGCCTACAACATGATTCTGGGTCGACCTACCCTGAATAATTCCAAGGCTGTTATAATCCCATCTCTTATGTTGCTCAAGTTTGAGAGGGATAATGGAACAGTCGGCTCCCTAAGGGGAGATCAGAGGATGGCCCGAGAGTGCTATCTCTCGGATGTCAAGCCCACTGTTATGGCTACTGGGTCAAGCGGTGAAAAAGCAGACCTTGACAAGGAGAGTGCGCCTGTTCAAGAAGCAGGCGGCAAAAAGAGAAAGGCATCCCAGACAGGGGTCGCAAGAAAAGAAAGAAAATAGCAATCATTGGCAGAGGAGCGGCCGGATGAGTTCCGCCCTCAGCCGGCTGGTGAGCATGCGGACTTGATCTTAGACGACTCACGTCCTGACCGAACAGTCAAAGTTGGGACGACTGCTCTGAGAAACCTTGGTGACAACTTTCACAAACTATTGAAAGAATACAAGGACATCTTTGCATTCGAAGTCCATGAAATGCCAGGCATTAGTCCTGATCTGGCGGTACATAAACTGGCCGTGGATCCGAAAAAGAAGCCGGTACGGCAAAAGAAGCGGAACCATGGCGAAGAAAGAAGTCAGGCGGCAGCCGCCGAAGTAAAAAAATTACTTGATGCAGGGTTCATTCGGCAATGTTACTTCCCAGACTGGGTTGCAAATGTGGTGCTTGTTAAAAAGCCGAATGGCACCTGGCGAATGTGTGTAGACTACACAGACTTAAACAAGGCGTGCCCCAAAGACAGTTACCCTCTGCCTAAAATTGATAACCTGGTCGACTCAACAGCCGGCCATGCCTTGATGAGTTTTATGGACGCCTATTCTGGTTTCCATCAAATTCCTTTATGGAAGAAAGATCAGGAGAAGACGGCCTTCGTCACTGATCAGGGGTTATACTGTTACACGGTCATGCCGTTTGGTCTTAAGAATGCCCCGGCTACCTTCCAACGAATGATAAACACTGTGTTCTTTGATCAGATTGGGAGAAACGTTGAGGCATACATTGATGATATGATTGTCAAGACTAAACTTCAGAAAGATCATTTGTTGGACCTCCGAGAAACTTTCGCCACACTCAGGCGGCACCATGTCATGCTCAATCCCAAGAAATGTGTATTTGGAGTTGAGTCTGGGAAATTTCTCGGATTCCTTATCAATCAGAGAGGAATAGAGGCGAACCCTGAGAAGGTGCAGGCGGTCATTGACATGCAGTCGCCTCGTACCATCCGAGAGGTTCAGAAGTTAACAGGTTGTCTGGCGGCCTTGGGAAGATTTCTAAGCCGATCAGGCGACAAATGCCTATACTTTTTCCAGGAAATTAAGAAAAAGGAAAGGTTTGAATGGGGGCCGGATGCTGAGGCCGCCTTCCAGAAATTAAAAGTTCACTTGCATTCCTTGCCGAGGCTGGTCAGCCCTTTGCCCAAAGAGGTTCTCTACATGTACCTGGTCGTCTCTGATCATGCGTTAAGCGCTGTTCTCCTTGCTGAAAGGGACGGCTGTCAGCTCCCGGTCTACTTTGTCAGTCACGTACTGAAAAATGCCGAGTTGAGGTATCCCCTAGTGGAGAAATTTGGTCTTGCACTCTTCATGGCTGTTAAAAAATTGAAGTCCTACTTTTTGGCACATGCAGTCGTCGTGTATACAGACCAACCTATCAAGCGGCCACTTACCATCATGGAGTCGTCAGGCCGAATGATCAAATGGGCCATAGAAATACAGAGCCTCGAAGTTACATTCGAGCCTAGAAAAGCAGTGAAGGGGCAAGCCTTTGCTGATTTTATTGTAGAGATGACTCGTCCTCCTGACTCTCAAGTTCCAGACCAAGTATGGAAGGTATATGTGGACGGAAGCTCTACTTCAAATGGTTGTGGAGCAGGCGTCATATGTCAGTCGCCAGAGGGCGACAGGTACGAGTATGCTCTACGCTTCAGTTTTCAGGCTTCAAACAATGAGGCAGAATATGAAGCTTTACTAGCCGGGATCCGCATGTGCAAGGCGGCAGGGGCAAGAAAAATAGACGCCTGTTCCGATTCACAATTGATAGTGAGTCAGTACAATGGCGAATACGAAGCAACCCATCCGGCCATGATCAAGTATTTACAGGCGGTCCGACAAGCAGTCGGCTCCCTTGAGGATTTCCATCTGATCCAAGTGCCGAGATCAGAAAACAACCAGGCGGATGCACTGTCAAAATTAGCATCATCCGCCTCCTCTGATACTCCTCGAACTGTTTTTTGGGAAGTAATGGAGAAGAGAAGCATCGAGGAAAACCCTATTGGAATCCTAGACAGAAGCTCAACCTGGATGGATTCAATCAGGGCATATCTGACAAACGATACACTGCCGGATGATACTCAACATGCGGCAGCACTGAAAAAACGAGCCACCTGTTTTGAAATGATAAAGGGAGAACTTCACAAAAAGGGGTACCTTCAACCCTTCTTAAAGTGTGTTACTCCAGAAAAGGGACGAGAGATACTAGACGATCTTCACTCTGGTTACTGTGCTTCTCATATAGGTGGTAGGATGCTTGCTTAAAGGGCAAGGTGGCAGGGCTACTTTTGGCCTACTTTGGAAGCAGATGCAATGGAGATGGTGAAAAAATGTGACAAGTGCCAAAGGTTTGGCAAACTAATTCACCGTCCGGCTACTGACCTCACTACCATTCACAGCCCACTACCGTTTGCTAAGTGGGGCATGGACATTATGGGTCCATATACGCCTGCTACAGGCGGAAGGAGGTACATACTTGTTGCCGTCGACTACTTCACTAAATGGGTAGAGGCGGAGGCTGTAAAGGGAATCAAGACGAAAGATGTAATTTCATTCATTTGGAAAAATGTCATCACTCGGTTCGGGGTTCCCATGTCTATGGTTTTTGATAATGGTCCCCAATTTGAGACGCCTGTTCTCAAAAGCTGGTTGGGTGACCAAGGAATTGCAAACTACTTTGCATCTGTCGGCCGTCCACAAGCAAACGGCAAGGTAGAAGCCTTTAATAAAATCATCTCAGACGGTCTCAAGAAAAAGATTGAACGAGCAGGCGGCCTATGGGCGGATGAACTACCACATGTTCTCTGGGCCATTAGGACAACTGAAAAAGGGGCGACTGGAGAAACTCCATTCCTCCTAACTTACGGTGCGGAAGCTGTTCTTCCAATAGAACACTACGAGCCGAATCTTCGAGTAATGCTATATGACGAAGAGGCAAACTGGGAAGCTATGCGCCTGGCATTAGACTCACTTCCTGAAAAGAGGGGCAATGCTGTCTTGCGCCATGAGATCTATCGCCTGAGAATGACTAGATCATACAACAAAAAAGTACACAGGCGTCCACTCAAAGTAGGGGACTTTGTACTTAGAAAAATGGAAGCAGTTGGTAGGGCTAATGAGTCTGGCAAACTAACTCCCAACTGGGAAGGACCCTACCGAATCTATGAGGAAGTCAGGGACGGTACCTACCGTCTGGAAACACCAGACGGACAACCGTTGCCTCGAACTTGGAATGTAGATAATCTTAAGAAATATTTCTTTTGAATGATGTAAAGTAAAGAGCTACTTAATAAAAGTTTGCACTTACTATTCAATTTTGTACTACGAGGGGCATGCCGTCTGTACCTTTAAAGTCGGCTACTCTCCATTGAGTATTTCACTCACAATAGGGGCATGTCGTCTGGGCATATAGTCGGCTACTCTCCATAAGAAGATGGCCGACTGGTTCCAAACACATAGCCACCCCCCTAATACTTAGCTAAAAAGATTAGGGCCTGGCCGACCCTGTGCCTAACAGGCGGCTACCCTCGTTTTACTTAGCACCTACGTTCACCAAGAACTTACCGAGGCCACAGGCCGAATGATCAGACCACGCGCCAAGCCAACTGATCAAAACTACAAAACTAATACGACCTGTCCCAACATCATAGCAGGCGTCCGACGGCATCCCTCCGGATGAAATTCGTCGCAGAGAGCAGCTCCCTTTTGGGTGGAACATTGTTCTATAAACTAATTACACGGCACCTATACGACTGTCCCCAAGGGCAACCATGTAGCCGTTTTTGAGACAAGGATAACTCTATCACTAACCAAACCAGTGGTAGTAGTTGACATCTGAGTCAGATGACCGCCTGTATTACTTGGGATAAATGCAGGGGGTACCTATTGAGTTAATAGCCAGCAAAAGTGACGGCGACTGAGTAACTCCAACGTTAACTCATAGTCACTCCCTCAAATTTGGTATGGAACCTAAAAGGTTTGAGTAGACCACCTGTTTTTTGGCTAACAGGGGCACTCAAACCCCTATTCCTACTAGGTAACCTATTGAGTTAATAGCCAACAAACTAGGGAAATCAAGGAGATCAGCCGGCCTCCGCCGCCTGGTACCTCTACTACTCAATCTAGATTGTGACGAAGACTAAGTAACTCCTATGTTAACTTAATAGTCACTCAAACTTAGTATGGAGCCTAAAAGGTATGAGTCGTCCGCCTGTTTTTAACAAACAGGGGCTCTCAACCACTACTCTTGCTAGGTTAACAAATTATGAGTTAAAAGCCAACAAACATTGGCAATAAAGGGAAACAACCGGTACCCGCCACTTGTAAAGGAATACTCATGTTTACTTGGTCAGACCACTTTCCTACTTGGTTAAATTTACAAATGACAGGACCGCCTGCCTAAAAAGGATCCAGACAAAATAGTTCGAATACTGATTGGATAAATGGCCGACTGATCGTCTATCCTGGAAACAGACAACCAGTCGTCCAGGGGCATAGGCGGCGTACTAACTATCCGTACCTGTCTGCAACGTTCGGCCATGTAAAACAGTCGGTCTAGTGAACAATTGGATATTAGATATGGAATACTTAGACAAATTTGAAGCAAAACAAAAATTCATTAAAAATAAGTCGGTCATTAAAGACCAGCAAAATATTCAAAGCCCCGGCCCCCTGGCCGGGTAAATACAAAGCAAACGGCACGCAGGCCGTGGAAAGAATACATAAAGCTTAAGAAGGGGGCAGTTCAGTATTAGCAGCTGCCGCCTGGTCAGCACTCTTCTTGCTGGACTCGGCTTCAGCTGCATCCTTTTTTGATGCCTTACCCCCAAGCGGCATGAGCGCCACTACCGGCTCCTCCTCCTCCAGCGCTTCCCCCAACGCCTCTTCTTCAGCAGCCGCCAGGATCTCTTGATTATATGTATCCGAACACTGGCGGTACGTTCTTTCCCAAGAGGCAAAGTCGGCACTGGGGAAGAGGCGGCCCTAGGTCATGCGCTGGATTTGAGCGGAGTCTTCCATCATCTCCCGGACCAGCTCTTTCTTCTCTTGCTCGGCCTTTTCCGAGAGCTCTTGGGTAAGACTCTTCTCCTGGGTCACCAGGCGTTCCTTTACGCTGGCCAAGGATTTCTCCATGGCTTCGTAAGAGTACATTTTCAGGCGAAGAGGTTTCAGCTCGGCCTTGAGATTTGTGATGGTCGCCTCCAGCTCGTCAGTCTTCTTCTGGGCCGCCTCTAACTGAGCCCGAACAGCGGCGGTAGCCTACTCCTGATAATAAAGAATATCAATGGTCAGAACTTCATTTTGGGCAATTTGAAACATTGCCTTATCACAGTCAGAGGCAGCCATAGCTTTTGCAGCCTTTACCTCTTTGTTCTTCCGATCAAGCGGCTTGCGAAGGCCGTTAACTCGGAGCAGGGCCTAAGTACAAAGAAACAGGCGTCAGTTTCCAAACAAAGAATAAAACAGGCGTCCAGAAATTCAAATACTCAAAAATATGCTAAGTATACCTCAGCAAGGACCCCGCAATCCCGTCAAGGTCAAGGGTGCCGACACCCCTGACCGCCTCCCTTTCAGCTGGAGGAACTGCCCTGATCATAGACTTGGCCATCTCTACCAAGTCAGGCTCCTGGGGGCCGGCTGCATCAAGCATAAACAAACGGATTAGACTTAGTAAAAAAAGGGAGCAAGTCTAAAATTTACAAGGACAACTTCATACCTCTAGGCGGCCCATTTGGAGTTTTAGAAGAAGTGGCCGGCTGTTTCTCAGCCGCCACCTGTTTCCTGGCAGAACTAGGAGAGCTCCCAACAGTCGTCTTCCGGGCCTTGGGGTCCGGCTGTTGGGAAGATGAAGCTCTTGGAGCACCCGTCTAAAACAGAAGAAAAAAGTCAGTATATGCATAAACACTCCAAAAAGAGGGTGAAAGGTTCGGAGCTCACCAAGGGTGCCCCCTTTTTGGGGGAGTCGGTTGAAGCTTGTTGCATAATAGAGGCCCGCAACATGGCCGCCGCAGTCTTGGAGGCGGTGATTTTGCTCATGGCGTCAGCTGCAAAAACAAACAGCAAAGTTAATAAAAGATAAACAACAAATGTATGGAACAACAGAGTATTCGACAGGCCGACTACCTTTTGAGCACCGACTGCTGAGGCCGCAGGCAGCCAAAAAGTACTCGTCATAGAGCCACTTGAAGCTCGGGACGCAGTGCAGGGGTACTTGCTCTCGTACCCCTGATGTAGAGTCGACCCTCGACTCTACTTTAAAGAGTCCTTTATCAAGGATCTCTTTCTTAGCCTTGGGGGGAACAGGCGGCATGCTACGGCCGCCTGCAAGAAGGTGCGGATTCCTGTTCCACCTATTGAAGCGCTTGTTCTGCTCAATGTCTGAACTCTCAATGATGAGGAAGGTGCTCCGCCAGTCCTTCCACTTGTTTGCTTTACCTCTTGTCATGAGGTAGCCCCTGTGGCTTGTCAATTGATACCAGCCGGTACCGCCTGTCTTAGGGGTCCGGCTGAGATAGTTCATATGGGCGAAAGCCTCGAAGCTCGGCTCCACCCCGTGCAGTTCGCACCCGGCCACATAGCCGAGTACGTTGACCCAGGAGTTTGGGGCTAACTGCCATAACCCAACTCATACCCATCCAAAATCCGCTGAACAGCCGGATGTAATGGGAAGCGAAGCCCTGCCTTGATGGCCGCCTCGTAGCAGCCAAAGCAGGCGCTTTCATAACTGGAACCAGCCGGCCAGACGACTGTGTCTTCTGGATCCGGCACAAACACTAGAAAGTCGGGGCCCATGGTGTGGTTTTCAATAAAGCTCTCCACTTTCTCTTGCATGGTTGTGATTCGGCCCCGAGGTACCGTGCAGTAGTAGGGGGTATTTAGCTCTCGGTAAGAGGCGGATGGTTCCGCCCAATTGTCCCCCTTCTCAACTGCGTGAGAAAGTCTCGCCTCTTGCAGGCGGCTGTTTTTCTCTTCTGTACCCAAAGAAGCATGGCCAGAAGAGCTTGACTCGGAATCGTCCTCCGACGAGTCCGAAGAGGACGACTCCTCCCCTCTCCCGGAGGGGCCCGCCTCCTCTCTTTGAAAAGGAGCAAATTTGTTAACTGTTAAATGGGAAGGGGTCACTATGACTCCCCCCACATAATTGCCGGCATCCAGGCCGCCTTGTTTCACTTCCACATCTGGCGCCTGGTCAGATGTTTCACTAAGCGGCACCCTGTGGGAGGAGCCGTCTGAATTTGAGATCCTAGCTGTCTTTTTCGTTCTGGCCATCCTGCTCTGCATAGACACAGATACAGTCGGACTTTGTATAAAGGGCAAAGATGGGTCCGGAAAAGGGCAGGCGGCACTCCTAGTCCTAGATTCAGCCGTCCCCGGTGACCGGCTGATCACTAACCTAGGTCGTGTCGTGTGCTTCCGTGGTGCCATTTCAGAAAATAAAAAGAAAATTAAGAGTAAGAGAACTGAGTTACCTGAACGAGTGACGGTTGATGAAGTTCTGGAAATCCTGTGCAGTCGGCTTGTCAGAACAGGCGGTAGGCAGAAAAGGTCCAAAATGTCAGAGCAAGTTCAGGGGTCTGAATGTTCTCAAAAAAGTTCTCAAAGTGTGAAAATGACTCAAGACAACTCTCCCTTATATAGGCGAAGTGAGAAGGCGAAGGGTCACTTTCAGAATTCAAAATTTGGGCGGGAAAATCTCTCGTCCTTTCGCCGACTGACACCTGTAGCAGGTCGTCGCCTGTTACAGTGCGACACCTGTCACAGGTAACACGTGACAAATCACGTGTCACCTGTGAGGGGCAAATGATTAGGGGATTTTGCTCCCACCAATCGGAATGCGCCACGTGGACCAATCAGGTCCTGCCAAGTGTCCCCCAGTTGGAACAATCAGGGCTTCCCACGTGGCACGCGCTTATTCGTCCACCTTGGACCTGTTATGTCAAGACATGTGGCATACTCCATGCCTAATGGAGAAACCGGCCACCCAGGCCCAACTTCCGAGGGAAGCCCAATCGGCCCTAGGTTTACCTAAACCTAGGATGGGAACGTTTCCCAAGGTTATAAATACCTCCCTTAATCCTCATTAAGGGGAATGACAAAAAAAAAGAGAACAGAAACATTACGGAAAAAACACATTAGTTACACACAGTAATAACCGGCTGATCTCGCTAACAAAGCAGATTACCTACATTAAACACTCTCACCTAGAGAGACCAAATCACTTTAATTTCCGCATTAATTACTCCTTAATCAGGTACTAACTTGACCGTTGGAGGCGGAGCTCACAGGAGTCTCCGTTATTTTGCAGGTACAGGCGTCCGGTTCCAGTCTCGGAATTGTAACTCTCCCGCAGGACATCAGAAAACCCCGAAACACTAATCATATTTTGTTTTATTAATTGATTCCTAACTACAAGAAAGTCTTCTAATTGCAAGATTTTGAATTCTTGGCCTAGTAGATAGTCAAGGTGTCTGAATACTCTTTTAGATCAATGTACGATCTTAATAATACTATATATAATCACTTTAATTTATTTTTAGAATGTATATACGTAGTATGTGACATACCTAATATGCTGGAGGGTCTTTTTTTTAGATTGTCATAAGGATGTTTGGAACCATGTCAAGTCTATCTTTGATTCACTTAGCTTATTCTTTCATCATGCTAATCAATAATGCTAACAACTTGTAAGTTTAGCAGTATAGAATACGGAGTACTATTGTTCACAGTGACTCGGTAGGTTGTCCTCTCGTGAGAAGGATCTCCTAATACAATTTATCCATAAAGCAATAACACAGTGCCAGCAGTGGAGTACATTTTAAACTTGTAGAGTGCAACAGCCAACATTTTATGGGGAACAAGGAAAATGTCGCCATTGTAGAGGCCAAAAAGGAAGCACATAAACATTTAAAAAAAAGTTTTACGTTACGAGTAACATTTTGCTCTTTCCAAATTGCTACTCCGTAGCAAAAATTTCTAAAATATCCATAGAATTTTTACCGTGTTTGTCTGCTATACTATATTCTAGCTAAAACTTCTGCAATTCCTCACTAAAAAATATGCAGACTAATATTGTATAAGTATTTTAATCAAAAAATTAGGGTGTCCAATTTCTGCATAAATTAATTTGCACGATATACATAATTAATTAATTATTAGTTATACATTGAGTGAACATTTATTTGATTTTTTATTATGAGATCCGCTAAATTGATCGTGGTTGACCAGAAATAGTGCTGACAGGTGAATTTGTCTCGACCTAAGTAATATACAAAGGCAATTAAGCTTGATTTTCTAGCATTACTAACTACTAAGCTAGTGCTAATATTTTAAAATAATATATTTATATTTTGTCAATCATATATAATTACCTATTAAGTACAGTAAGGTGTTACTCTTGCATGGAAATTGGAAATTTGGAATCATGCACAAATAATCGATATTCACAAAACAAAGCTAAGTGCCAAGTTTATGTCGTTGACATGTTTTTGTTTAAGAACTTGTGATTGGCTTCGTGACTTGAGCGATATCTTAGTTTCATTATTTGTTGTAATGCATAAATTGTAACTAAATGTTTATTTTAAAATAATATGTTCAATGAAATATATAAAAGTAATTGTTGATACTCGCAATTGTGTATTGACAGTACAGTTTATGTTAGTTGTTTGACCAAAGGTTTTTTTTTTTTTTTTTTTTTTTTTTTTTTTTTTTTGGGTGTGTGTGTGTTTTTTTTTATAAAGATGTTTAATAAAATAAGATTAGATGTTTGACAAAATATGGTAATGCATCACTTCTAGAAATAAGTTAGAAATTTGAGGATGCTCTGTTCATTTTATTTTCACTTATTTTAGGTATAATAAGTTCAAATAAGATATGTTCAGGAAAAATAAGTTATGATAAGGGTTAGCCAAGTACAAATTACAACTAAAACAAATTTTAATAAAATCTAATAAATTCATATAAGTTTTGTTAATTTCAGATAAATGAAAATCAAGCAAATATAAATAAAATGATACTCATGCAGTCATTTGTAATTTAAATAAAGAAAAGCTAAAAGCATACCAATAATAAAACAAATAAATCTATCTAATATCATATCATATCACTAATAAATAAAGCCGGTCTCGCAGCCAAGCCACGAGACATCGGCATTTGGCATTCCAATTTTTCGCCAAGTGTCGAGCCACTTAGGCGACAAATAGTGATTAGATTGGATAAATTTGTTTATGATAAAAAAAGTATACATAAAATAATTTATAATTCTTTTGAATTTTTTTTATCTTTTTATTGACAATAGAATTTTATTTATAGCAACACACCACATATTATAATTAATATGAATATCCAATTAACAATAGGATTTCACTCCTATACGAATAACAACGTAATTTTAATTATAAATATGGTCATGTATCATTGAATTTTTTTTAGTCTACTATTGATTTACCATCAAAGCTTTTTAATATGGTATTCTTCAAATTCAGTTGTAATATTTATGTATGTTTGTGATTTTGTTAATGAAATCAAAGAAGTCAAAAACTACTAAAATTAGGACACGACAAAAACTGTATAATACAAGAGAATCTTGAAGTGAATTCAAATCAATGTTAGCAAGATCTTAAAACTTTACGGGTTTTACAAAGCCTCCATAGCGCATTTTACCAGCCATATATTATTACAAATGGTCCAATTAGGCCAATAATAAAAATATATAATCTGTTGATTTTACGTGTTAAAAAAAATTACTTTTGACTTTTTATTTATTTTATTTTATTACCGATGCACTCTTCTTTTCACAAAACCATACCCCTTCTATTATTTTAGCGTCCCTTTGAAATTTAACACATATGTCGACATAAAACTTTGATAAACAATATATATATATATATATATATATATATATATATATATATATATATATATATATATATATATATATATATATATATATACGGGGAGGTTCCGCTGAAAACAGTGCTTATGGTGAAAACTAAAAACAAGCAATCTTAGCCATTGAATGTTCACTAGATAATCTGATGGTGTGAAACAACCCAAAGGTCACTATATACAAAAATAAGGTAATTATATCGAGTTATATTAAAAATTGATGACATTTACATCGAGGTCACTATATATAGAAATAAGGTAACTATATCAATTTTTAAAATATTTCCTTAGAGGTCACTGTATACAAAAATAGGATAATTATATCAATTTTGACCACATTTACATAAAGGTCACTATATACAAAAATAAGGTAACTATATCAATTTTGACCACATTTATACAAAGGCCACTATATATAAAAATAAAAATAATGAAGGTCACTATATATAAAAATAAGGTAACTATATCTATTTGACCACATTTATACAGAGGCCACTATATATAAAAATAACGAAGGTCACTATATATAGAAATAAGGTAACTATATCTATTTTGATAACACTTGCACATAGGTCAATATATATATATATATATATATATATATCAATTTTGATGACACTTCCACAGAGGTCATTATATATAAAAATAAGGTAACTATATGACATTTACAAAAAGGTCATTATATACGAAAATAAGGTAACTATATATAAACTTCAGGTAATTATAAAAGTCGTTATAAATAAAAATAAGCTAATTATATTCATTTTTACTACATTTTAAAAAGATCACTACATGTAAGCCTATGTAGGATTCGAACCCACATCATGTGCAATGCAAGTGCACAATGCTCGACCAATTAAGCTAATAGGCTTCCGGCACACAAAAACAATATACTCCATAGCTATTAACTCATTGTGATGTGAGGAGGGCAGTAGGGATACATCACTGTTTCAAAATTGGGCCTCCACCAGTTAGCAACACACTCACCAATCTGCAAAATCACATAATTTAGACCCAAATATTTTTAAGGTATACGAAGTATGTCTCTACAAGAAATTTGCTTCAAATCAACATTTCAGAATAACAGCAAAAAGAAAAAAGAAGAGTGTTCGAGACAAATAATCAGAAAGAATATCACACAAAGAACACAAAAGTATCACACCTGCCAATTATGTGGAATAAGCATGCAGTCCAAATGAACGCATTCCAAGTGTCCAAACAAATCATGTTGATTTCAGGCAGAAATTTGAGAATTTAGAAAAGCTTGCAGGAATGATAACATCATCAATTTTTAGCCGAAGGTGTTCTTGGGCTGTTATCCTCATGTTTTCAGCAGCCTTTTCATGAAAAAGATAGATTCTTCTGAAATTAATAAGGCTGTATCCCATGAAAGCTTATTAACTATCTAGCAAGAGAAAAATTCATATACAATAGATGCTTCAGGAATGTCAAAAGGGAAATAATAAGGTAAGCATGTATTGGAAAATGATGAAGGAATTTGAATAATAATAAGAAACCAAAAATAGACAATAGATGCGAAGAAAACCTAGCAACATAGAAAGCAGGATTCTCAAGCATAAACAATTTATTGCAGCAACAGATGGCCAGAGCTCCCCCAAAACCACCTTCACCGGTGACTATTGAGATGACAGGAACTCTCAGTCCAAACATAGACCTTATGTTTTGAGCTATAGCTTCACCCTGAGCTCAGAGAGACAAATCATTTCGTCCTCATTACCACAGGTTTAGTCAATATAAACTTAAAATAAACTAGTAGTTGTCTACTCACCTGACCAAGTTCCTCAGATTTGAGATCAGCATAAGCTCTTGGCGTGTCAATAAGTGTAATTACGAGAAAACCATGATGATCGCCATACTTCAATTTTCTGTCTCCTTCACATGTAGAAATCTGTTTAATATTTGCAATGGAAGCCTCTTTATAAAGCCTTAAAAGTACTAAACATAAAGAAAATATAATCCAAGAAATTATACAATTTCACCAAGTTCAGCTTGCTAGTTCCCAAAAATGTAACCCTATTTCTCATCTTTACTCTGCATCAAAATGCAAGGCAGTACAATCACAAGAAACAGATGCTAAACTACTCGAATTCCCCCATGAATCCTTGACAACAAACCGACCAAGCAAAAGGCACAATGAAGAGCTCAAGATTGCTCTAATCCCCCAATTTTACATAAATTCAAGGGTCACAAACTCACAATACATGACACATAAAATCTAAAAACAATTAAATGCTTGAATCGACAAAATTCGCATGCTATTCAACAAATTTCGAATCCAAACAACAATTTATATTTCATAACAAAAACATTCGAGCAATTAACTAGAAATAAACCCTAGATTGTGAAATTGATAGTCGATAATTTAAGAAATACTACCTGAGAAGCCGCTTCAATGGAGAAGAAAGCTCAAACTCGCTTCAATGGAGGATCGAGAAAGCTCAAAACTCGCTTCAATGGGATGAATATTCAGCGACGAAAATGATTAACTCACATAATTGATTGTTGAAACGCAAAACTCACTTTTCAGGTTTAATTTTGAAGCTAAAGACGAAATTGATGAAGATTGAAGCAAATTATTGATGAAGATTGAAGCAAATTCCTCTGAAATTTGATGATTTTTTGGGAGAAGGATAGAGAACCAGTGATATCGTGAGATTGAAGAAAGATAAAAATAGAGCAGAGAGAATGGACGGTCAAGATTACAAATAACGCGAATGTAATCTAATCCGTCAGATGAAAATTCAATGGTCTAGATCATCTGTTTTCAGTTTTCAGCTTTAGGTTTGTTTTCACATGATCCAATCTATATATATATATATATATATATATATATATATATATATATATATATATATATAGAGAGAGAGAGAGAGAGAGAGAGAGAGAGAGAGAGGGAGAGAGAATGGATCATGTAAAAACAAGTCTAAAGGTAAAAACTAAAAACAGATAATCTAGACCATTGAATTTTAATCGACGGATGAGATTATATCCGCGTGATATCTGATAATCCTTTCTCTCTATTATTTACTCTGTTTTTTCTCTCTCCTCCTTCTCACGTTCTCCATCTCACTCTTTCTCTCTCCTTCTCCCAAAAAAGTGAAACACTAAACACAGAAGAATTTGCTTCAATTTCATCAAAATCGCCATTAGAATTTGTTTCAATCTTCATCAATTTCGTCGTTAGCTTCAAAAAAGTGAGTTTTTTCGTTTATGATTTTGTTTAATTTGGTATATTCTATGGTTTTTTTTGGAAATCAAACTGATTTTTCGATTAGATTTTTTTGAGTTTTGATTTGAATCAATTTTGTGGTGTAGTTGTGAGCTTCATTTGTGTGATTTTGCTTGATTTTAGTAGATTAGGTTTTTTTGTGTAATTTTGGGTCGATTTTCTTTTGTCACGAATTCAATTGTGAGTTGTATGTAGCAGTAATTACGCTTTATTTGAGCTTTTTCATGCTTATTCGCGTGTCATAAGAGTGTAATTATGTCAAAATTTGACTTAATTTCTTTATATGGCATTCTTAGAATTTGTACGAATCTGATGATTTTGTTAAAGAACGCTGATACAAGCTTGTAAAATATGTTTTTTAGAGCATTTTTCTCTCTTGCTTTCGTAAACTGCAGTTAATTATTGTTACTTTGATTTTCGCTCACTTAGGGTTTTGATTTTTAGCTTGATTTTACATCTTTGATTTAAGAACTTGGATAATTGCTGGTTTTTAAAATTCTAATCGATTTAAGATAATATTTATCAGGTTTTAGTTGTTAACCGATTATGTTACTCGATTTTATTCTGATTCCAAATTCAAGTGCGAGTGTTAATCTAATTTTCTCTCTTATATGATTATGTTTCTAGCTTGTTTTGAATTGATATCATGTTTATAATTGGATTTATCTATTGTATCAAAGTGTTTGTGAACACTAGTATTTTGCATATGGTTTTGTGTTATGTTGAGTATAGGAGGAGGAGAGAGATTAGCAGGCCTAGGTTTGGGAAATTATGTTCAAATTCAACTTAATTTTTTTGTATGGTATTATTTGAGATTCATTTGTATTTTTTTTTTCTTAATTTGTGTAAATTGGGTTTTTATGTGTGATTTTAGCTTGATTTTTGTTTGATTTTAGCTTGATTTGAGTAAAATTGGATAGTATTATTAATTAGTGATATTAGAGCACCAAAAATTCCTCGAAATCTCTATATTGCATAGAGTATAGGAGGAGAGAGATTAACAGACCTAGGTTTGGTAGATTATGTACTGTTAAAACATAGCTATTATGATGTCCTGTTACTTTAGGCAGTAATGAATAGACAAACTGAGCCTATTATTATTTCTGTGTGGGTTGACTAATTTTACTGATGAGATTAGTTGCTAGTTATTGTATTACTGATTATATGAGGAAACTAAGAACAACTAATGTGTTGAAGTCCAATAATACTCTTTCAAAGTTTTATTCAATGATGCTTGGTATATAATTGATGCTCAAACTACAAAATTGATCAGATGGATCATTGCTGGACGACAAAATAAATTGGTATAGTTGTGTAAAATAGTTATTGTTTTACACAGGACATCAAAATAAGTTATTGAAAAATTACAGCTTTCCTTGCATTAAAATTTGTATATCATTGTTGGTATATGGGTTCAGTGCTAACACTTATTTGCATTAAAATTGTTATAATTTTGCTATTTATGCATCAGATTTGATTTCTTGGTTTTGCAATTAGAATTTTGATATTCTTTTGCTATTTATTGCTACGATTGATGGTGTTTGCTTAGGCGGCTGCTCGTGGTGTGGTTCGGGAGTTGCATCTGCTCGGATTGTGAGGGTCCGTTTACAGATGAAATATTTGGAGATGTATATGAGTTTAAACCTGTTGTTGCCTCTTCATGAAAATATTTGGAGACCTCAAAAACCAGTATTTTCAATGATTTTCTCACTTTTTATTCATCAACAATCATAGATGGTGATGTACATATGTAAGTGAATATTTGTTTCTTTTTTTTTTTGAAGTTTTGTTTAAAAAAAAGGTCACTATGCTATAAAAAGAGGCAACTGCTTTGGTTTCTTTTGTTTATCTTTTCGTATGTCTTGTTACAAGGTGCAACAAGGATTTTCATTCGATTTGGATTAGATTATATTCCTATGGTGAGAACTAGAGGTGGTGCGACTTTTAAAAAAAAGGAGGGACCTTTGCAATATTGTCTTCTATGTTTGATCTCCTGATTGATGTTCTTACTTTGTAAGCTGCTTGTTTGTGTAATTGCATTTTGTTGTATTAAAGTTGCTAATGGAGATGCATCTGAGAACAAGAAAAAGAAGCAGAAGAAGAAAAAGAAAGGAAAGACAGAGAAGGATGAAGAGGTTTCAAAAATAGAGCAAAATGCAAATGCAGAAGCTAAGATAAAGTAGTCAAGCAATCTAAGGAGAAGCCTGCCAGAGTTAAAACCTTTTTTAATACCCTTTATTTTTGTATACAGTGACCTCTGTGTAAATATGGTCAAAATTGAAATAGTGACCCTATTTTTGTATATAGTGACCTTTATGTAAATGTTGTCCAAAATTGATATAATTACCTTATTTTTATATATAGTTGGTTATAATTTTCCTTTATGTTTTAATTTTAGTGTTTTTCCTTTGGTTTTAATTTTTTACATTTTTAAAGCTTCAACTTGCAACATATCATGATTCTTATTTCAAATTCTTCGCCAAAATACCACTTATTACTTTTGTTGTCTTGTAATAGGTATGGCGATGATCATAAGCTTGCTGGATTTTCAGCAACATTGCAAGCTATAATTAATATAGTTATCTTATCTTTTTATATAGCGACCTTTATGTAAATGTGGTCAAAATTGATATAGTTATAGTTACCCTATTTTTGTATATAGTGACAAATGTTGTAAATATTGATATAGTTACCTTATTTTTGTATATAGTTACGTAATTTTTATATATAGTGACTCTACGTTATTTTTTTTTAAATCGTTAGATCTTGTTAGTAATAATGGATGGTTGAGATTTTCTGTTTTTAGTTTTCACCATAAGCCCTGTTTTTAGCGGAACCTCCCCGTATATATATATATATATATATATATATATATATATATATATATATATATATATATATATATATATATATATATATATATATATATTCACAACCATTAGTCGTAGTAGACCAAGTAAATATAGTGCAACTTACAAAAATAGAAAATGATAACAAACGTGAAAAAAGAATAATAGATAGTATTTCTTCTCTCTATTTATATCTAACATTTTTAAAAAAATATAAATACTACTAATAATAATTATTGTTATTATTATACTTATAATAATAATACAAAATATGCCCACAAATAAGTACACTCTTTAAAATGAGTATCCGGGCAAACACCCGAGGCACGTACTAGCATATATATAAAGTGGAGTTTTTTCCCGAATTTTTAGAGAGCCACATAGGATTTTAATTTTTTAAAAATTATTAGAGCGCCATGTAGGATTAGTATTTTTAGAGCATTACGTATAGGATTATGTAGAATTATTATTTTTAAGCGCCACGTAGGATTAAAATTAAAAGTTTAAATTATTATAAAAACTAAATATTATCTTTTTAAATTAGAATTTTTATCTAAGAGAAAAGAAACGATTTATTTTATTTCGTATATATATATATGAAAAAAATAATATTAAACTTAAATATTGAAATTTACGTTCAATTGATATTAAAAAATATTTGAATTAAATAAAAAAATAATGAAATATGAGAAGTGATTATAATAAAATATTTTATAAAAAAATTAATAAAAAAAAAAAATGAAATTACATTCAATTAAAAAAGAAATTATCAATTTTGGATTAGATACAAAAAAATTAAAAAAAATCATTGAAACTAAAAGTATATCAAAACATTCATCATTTATAATTTATTCGGCTAAAAGATTAAGTTCCACGTTAACAAAATTTATCATATCTAATAATAAACTTTATCATCACTTTAAATTCAATATTTTATCAATCCTATATAAATTCATCTAATGTCCCACACAAATAAACGTAAAACTTAAACACCATGAAATTCTTGAATACGATGAACGGTGATGATAATTAAGAAGTCAGTTATAAGTGTTAATTTTGCAAAGGGGTAGGTTTAATTATGCAACTTTTCAGCTGGCACAATCAACGATTGATTTACAAAGGATGATGGAAGCTTAGAAGATCAAATTTTCACCGTGTACACAATTTGAAAAAAAGTTGGTTAAACAAAAACATATAGCTTTACATATTTTATTTTCTTTCTGTTTTTCTTCAAGAGTTGGTTTGTATTGTTGTTTAAACAAAAAATTTACAAAATATACAATGTTTATATATGTGTGAATAGTAATATTATGTATTATGGAGTAATATTTTGTTATTACAATTGAATATTAAATGTTAAATTTAACTATTAATAAAGACGCGGGTATCGCACGGACTTAAATCTAGTAGGTATTATTTGTGACACATATGATGCTAAGTAAGCGAATTTTTGATAGATTTTTTAAGATAAAAATGTTGTATATAGTTTAATTATTGATATACTTCTAATATTTCATATATACAAAATTAATCATAACTTTTAATAAATATCCTATAACTCGGTTATATTTCCATCATTGAAAAAAATTATTTAAAATAAGATCTATTTATAATATATTTAATTTATTTAATAGAGAATCAGTAAAAATAAGTTTTAATTAGTAAAAATAATTTAAGTTCAGTAAAAATACAAATAATTTCAAGTTATTAATAACATAGATATCTATTGACAAACAAAACTACAAAAAGTAAATTGTTATTAATATAAGCGGTGTGATACCTATGTCTAAATATTCTGCATTATTAAAAGGGTTTATATGACTGTATTTAACATTCAAACTAAAAAGTTTATCCTAAAATTTTATCAACAATCCAAGCATTGCCTGGACACAAAACTAGTGTAGTTTAAAGTAGTCACACTTATAATTGTCCTATACTTGTATTAGCTAGCTGTGATAATTGATAAGCATAATCATTTCATTGAAATGTTAAAATATTTATTTTTAAAAATTTTGAAACACTAACATGCCTAGTTAAAGATAAAATTCTCTTTTTCTATTTGACAATTAAAGGGAAGCTGGAAACTTCTAACAAGTAATTAATCATTGTTTGCTTGTTACTTCAAGGATAGCAGATTGATGGATCTTTTTTTTTTTTTTTTTTTTGTAATGTTTTAACATATAATAAGCTTCATTGCCAAGAATTCTGTCAAAGAGTCTTGCACAAACAAAATACAAAATAATTTAAGTTTAGAAAAAATACATAGCAGTACTAGTATTGTCACTCATTGTAAAGAAAAAGTAATTTTTGATGTACTAGTATTGTCACTCACTCTTCAGATTATTAAAATCTTAAATTATCATCATGTAATAAGATGACATAAGAAAGTTTAACTTATAACTTGATCATGATTTGAAATATATTTTCAATTCCAACTTAAAATACTTGAAAATAGATACGAATATATAACACCGCAAATAAAAGGACAAAAAAATCCATGGTTTGGACTTTGAAGAGACTATTACATCATGAAAGTGAATTTATATTCGAGGGCCATACACCCACATATTAATGTTTGCCATGAAGATGTAATAAAAGTGTAGGGTATGATTATATTTATGGTACTTAACCCTTTTGCACAATGTGAACTCTTAAATAAGAGCTTTTAGAGGGCATCATTCTTCCTGAAATAGGCAAAATGATAAAAATCCCACTGCTATTAAGGACTTCAATTATGAAGAACAAGACCCACTTCTTTTAAAAAGTTGGAAAAAATGTTAAAAAAGTGAATCCACCAACAAGATCATCTTTTCATAAATTGAACATTATACATAATATAGGATTATTGTAATGATTAATGATATCTTTCCAAAAAGACTTCTTATGTTGCTACAAAACTTTGTTGGTCCAATCAATTACAAAACATGGAACTACAAAAGCTCTCTTATACGTCAATCACATAAGTGATCAATAATAATTATTGACCAAAGAATGGGACCACGAGTGCTTCCGGAGTAATTGTTCTGAAAATTTGCATACATGGCGGCAGTTTGAATTTTCCCACTCTTGCGATTTGGATTTTTTTTATCCAATCTTAGGGATCGACTGGGACTTATTATGTACAGAGATACAAGACATGAAACAACCAAGGGAGCTAAGTAGTGCAGGAAATCCTGTGACACTTCTCAGTAGATCAGGTTTCGACCAATCTTCGAGAAAACAGGACCAAGTTAAGGAAAACAGTCTTGTTTTCTTTGCCTGCCTATATAATATTATAATAATAATTTGCTGAACCATGATGAACAGCTATAACTCCATCATCTTCATAAGGAATGCAGTCTCCAAGGCCAACTCCTTACTTCTCATGTACCTGTTCTCTTCAACTATCTCAGTTGTTAAGTTAAGCAGAATAGGTCGAGCTGGATCATATACCGTACGTTCTCGGACACGTGCAGCCCATTTTGCAGCTTCCCATACTCCAAATCTGATTTTTGGGGCAGGAAGGAGGCATACAGATAAAGGGGTTAGTGTTTAATATGCATCTGATTGACTGACTCACAAACATTATACTACGGCGTAATGTAGATAAGTGGACAGCATAGTGATTTGAGCTCTAGGCGTATGGAACAAAACATCAGAACACTAAGCAATTACGCATTGTCCAAAAACTTGTGTAGTTGTGCTTGATGAACTGAATCAATATTTATACAGAGACAGAAAATGAACAAAAATAAAGACGGGAAAGAAGTTACCTTGTGCTGAAACATGAGGTAATCAAGACAGCTGGATAAACTGTGTCATTTCTAATATTATTGTAAGGAGAGTATTTCTGCATTACTTGAAAATCTTCAACATCAAATGGATACCCAAATTCCTCATAATCAACTGGAGTCAAGGGTAATATAGGATGCAGAAGGGTGGTTGTTGGATCCAAGAATGGAACCTGAAGAGAATTAGATATCAAACAGTAAGCAACATGGTGTTTGGCAAGGTAATCCCTTCCATACTGCAGTTTGCTCCACAAAGCATAAATTATTACAATAAATAAGAAATGAAACTAGTTCCTTGTAAACCACAAGTGGCATTTAAGTTGCTATAGCAAGGCATCAGAATTCAGCAATAGGCCCAGAGTCTCCCTTTTCTAATATCTGTCTCATTTTTATTCTTCTTTTTTTTCAGAGAGATATGTGCAATTCTCTCGTCAATATCTGGCTAATTTTATCCAGGCTAGTAAGATCCATCTTGAATCTAAGCTTTTAATGTAAATGAACTTGCATGAAATAATTGAAGTGTTATTTGTGATCAAGGTCCTAGCAGGCAAAAGTTGTTAATTTGTTATATACACCAGGTTGCGCGGTGTATCTTGCACCCGGGTGGTCATCAAATGAGCAAAAAATAACCCTGGGTGCATCTTGTACCCGGGTGGTGTATATAAAAATTTTCACCAAGCAGTAGGATAGTAAGATGCCAGCTTACGTTAATCTAGTCAGTAGTCACATTCAACTATTTGACCTTTTCAAGCACAAATGCTGGAATGCTTACATTCTTTAGTTTCCCACCCCCTAAATAGACCAGCTCAGCAGGATAAAAGAGACAAGAGGGGGAAGAATTCGAAATAAAAGAACAAAAATGACCTTCAGCACAGCAACACGGAATAACTCTGGACAAGCATTAATAGCTGAAGCAACTAATAGCCCTCCAGCACTATAACCCCAGGCAGCAAGCTTGTTTTCATCCACAATATTTTCCTCAACCAGGAATTTGCCACAACAAAGAAAGTCTTGGATGGAATTTAATTTCATAGTGCGTCTCCCATCATGGTGCCACTTCTTACCTCTGCCACCTCCACCTCTGAGAAGAGCAAAATTTACAATTACAGTAAGCAGTCAGTAAAATAAAAATTAAGGAAGAATTTAAGCTGTTTTACAAGTCTCAACATACCTGACATCTGCATATGCAATAAGCCAACCACGATCAAGAAGACTTTTTAGTTCACTGCGCCAGCGTTTGTCTAACAGTTCGCCATAAGCTCCATGCCCATGAAGTAATGCAGGGTTCTGATTTCCTTTTTTGTTTCTGGGTGAATAAACGACAGTCAATGGTATCATGACCCCATCATGTGAGCAGACGTTATGTTGTTCACAAGCATAAAACTCAGAAAGGTCATTCCAAAGATTTTCCTCATCCTTATGCTTATTTTCCTCAGGATCAAAAAGAAGAGAACTTGGTGATCTGTCATTTAGTGAAGTAGAGGATTTTCCATATAGAATTCTTGTCCTCTCATGAAGCAGATTTTGTTGCTGAATAATGTTCCATTTGTCACTCATAAGATCATAATCAACCACTGCATCAGGCATCTGTGTGATAGAAGAGGTTGCCAAAGGTTATTAGAAATAGCTAGCTTGCAAGTAAGTACTTCACACAGGTAAAGAAGTATTAAAAGATTTACAACAGAGCATAAGCAAATAGCAAGCACAAAGAGAAGAGAAAACACAAAATTGTAAGGCATTTGAAAAGATCCTAAGGTTCCAGAAAAAAATTGCTCTTGCCTATGCGATATCAACATGGGCAGTGATAATTTGAAAAATAAAAAAATAAATAATAACACTTCGTAATAAACAAAGGGGAAGTTCAGACTTATGATTCAGTTCACTATAATCCGAAAGTCAAAAATTGTTGTGTTAGACTGGAAATGGACACAAGTGCTATACTGGTATGCCTATCAGCCTATGCATGAAAACTAATTGCATGGCATGCAAGACAGGCAAGTCCCATAATTTAAGAAGAAAAAAAAAAGTCCCATTATACCATGCATGGATTAGACAATTACATACCAGTGGAGATGAAACTGTAAAGCGAACTGTGGATGAATTGAAATCATAATTTGGCCCGGGTAAAATTTCACAAATATGCTTCGGCAAAGGAAGGAAACGTGGACTATGCTCCACCAAACGAATTGCTGCCTAAAAGATAAAAGAGGAGCAACATTTAAAGAAATAAATAAATATCGAAAAAATAGCCAAAGATACCTGAGAAATTGCTAAAAAAAAGCAGCAATGAAAGGTCAATATGAATTGTGAGTCACCATAAGCATACACTAAAATTACCTCAAGTGAAGATAGAAAAAAGCTATAGTTTGTTATAGAAAAAATACAAGAGGTGGAGAAATTGAAGCTCCACTTCCCTTTATTTAAGTACTGGACAAGGTTGTTATATGCCTTCTATCATGGCACAGGTAACAGTTTACCCCTTTAAAAAAATAATTCATCAACAAAAAGACACTAGATGAATAAATTGCTGAACTCAGGGTTACCTTATGAGTGGGCAAAGGTAGAGGAACCGTACATAGCCTTAAAGTCTGACCTTCCCTCAAAATAAGTACCAAGTGTGTGTCATTGAAATCAACATCCACGATGACCATATTAGGGTCATCAACAAATACACTCTGCATTGAATGGTCAATAACAAGGCTGTTAATTCATAAGTTTTGACTTTTGAGTTCAGAATATCAACATTATTCTTAGACATATATCATTATTAGTAACAGTATGTAAAACATGATATCCATTAAGACCAAACGCCGCATTATCTTCCAGCCAATGCAAGAGACTTCTATTTGATTGAATTTAGAATTAGAAGCTTAGACTAAGTACCTAAAAAGAGGCATATGTAGCTGAATGATTAAAGTCCAACCACACAAAAGAAGCCACATTTTTTAGAGAATTCAATGTTATCGAATTAAACTGGAGAACATTTTTTTTTTTTTTTTTTTTTTTTGGTTTAAAAGCTGGAGAACATGGAGGTGGAATTAACAAAGAGAGACATGATGCCTGTGGAGGCAGAAAACATAAAGTTAGCATCAACCAGAAACCTCAAATACCTCCCACACTCTATTACCAGGAGCAATATCAACAGGTGAGCGGAGAAGATAATGATTATCAACTGGCTGTCCTTCCTTTGCGGCATCTGTGAACAAATAAAGGTATCCTCGATGATGCTCAACAACACAATGGACAAATGGGTCACCTTCCCAAACTAATGTCATCCCTGACAAAGGGTTGGCAGAATCTATCAAAAACACCTGGAGGTCAATGGGTAATATTGCTTCAGACAAAATCCATATTAAATATAATCCTGGAAGATGGCTACAAGAACTGAAAATATGAAAGTGTTACCTTTGAAACTGTAGTTGAGAATATATATACAGTCACAAACTGAAAATCTTTAGTGTGCCGAATACTAACATAGACATTCTCCTTTGGCTCTTCAAGAAGCAAGACATCATCATCATTTGATCCAAGGATGCTACAATACAGCCTAACAGCAAAGAAACAAAAAAAATAATCAACTATGTTAAGCCATACAAGTACAGCAGCACAAATACACTTCAGATGTAAGCAAGAAGTACAAACTTGCAAGGCCGTTTATAGTGATCAGTGACAACGTAAAACAGTGACTGCCCATCCTTGGTCCATGCCACATTCGAAACCCAGTCAGCCTGTGGCTTATCACACAAAGCACCAGTAATCAAGTCCCTCACAGATAACTTGAAAAAATCGTTGTCTTTGTCATACATAGTATAGGCAATATGGCGGTGATCAGGTGACACCTCACACAGTTCCTCAAAAGCATAACCTACAATGAGAAAGCTAAATGTCAAAAACAAAATGACAACCAATTAGATCAAGTATAAAACATATTATAAGCAAAATATAGAAACCTCCAAATCTCTCAGCTTCCTGATTGTAATCAATCAACTTCTGTTCAATCCTTTTACCAGACGTGAAATCAAACCCGGAAAACGGAGACATATTAGATATAAACTCTTCATTTAAACTTGCCAATCGACGACATAACACTGGAAATTGCTTTCCTTCTTCAACCCTTCTATAATACAACCTGTATATGCCCTTAATTAAGTTGAAACAAACAATTAGTCAGGTTCAGATTCCTGCAACATATTACTCCCCCCAATTGCCAATGTACAATGCCAATCAACAGAACTCAGTGACTTCTTTTCGACGAAATTAATTACTGACAAAAATGTAAATCAATGGTAAGATGGATTTAAGTATTTAAGTTCTTCCATAAATTACCGTTACCCTCACAATGGCCAAGAATAGTGTTTCTCTAACACAATTATATTCCTACAATCTTATACTCCCAATTAAATCAAATAATAAGATTAACTGAATCCAAAAATACAACAAATATAACAACAGAAACATAAATTCCATCAAAACCCATTATAATTTCATAACCCACCATTTAACATTCATTAACAATACCCAAAAAAATTTTAAAAAAATAAGGAAGGAGAGAGAAAGAGACCAGGGACCCCAACGAAAGGGGGAAGAGGAGAGATCGTAAGGCAAGCGAGAAGCAATCTCAGACTGAAGTTTGTTCTGAAGGTGTTGGGTTTCAGATAAGACAGCTTCAGTGTACTTCTCTTCTTGTTCCATGTAAACATCCATGTGTCGCATAGCCACCTTGTCGTTAAGCTTGGACATCCAACTGTAGTCATCCTCCCATGTTTCGCCGTGTGGCGCCGTCATCTTCTCCGCCTTTTTCGGCGGTTTTGGTGGTGTTGGTGGAGGCGATGGTTTTGGGGGCTGTTTTTTCTGGGTTTTCCGGTGAGCATGTCGGAGAAATGAGTACAGAGAGGTTTGTTTTGAAGGTTTGAGATGATGGGTGAGAAGGGATGTTTGAAGGAATTGTTTCATTGAGAGTGAAAAATGCTGAAATTAGGAGTTTGATTTTGTTTAGAGGTTTATGGTGAAATTAAGGGTTTTGGAAGGGTTTGTGCAAAAATGGGTTTTTTTGAGGTAAAAGTGGATTAGAGTAAAAATCATCTAATTGCGTAAATATTCCGTACTCCGACAAAGGTTATGGAGTAGACATGAATTCAATAAGAGTTTACTTGATATTGCGGCGCGTAAATTTTCTGACCTTTAAATTACAGTAATATAGTTCAAGTTTTTAAAATTTGGCCATAAATTGGCTTATGAAGATAATAAATAAATATAGGATGGAGGAAGTATTTTGATACTCTTAAATAACAGAGAGCGTAATTATTACAAGTACTCTCTTATAAAAATAAAAAAAATTACAAGTACTCTGTGTATAAATAGGGGAATAAACAAAGGTTCATAATTTCATACATTACGAAATATATAGTTATGGATTATGTTTTTCAAAATACAGAGTAATTTGCTTGCAAGAACATAGTAGTGAAAACTATGGGGAATTCAACCAAGTCGAAGTAGTTGTCTTCAAACAAGGTCTGAATGTCTAATGTCAAAAAAAAATCTTTACATAACATAAAACAGGAACTTGACTCGCATTGACAAGGCACCCTTGTAGCTTGTAGGAGATAGTTGCATAACATAGTAGGCATGCACCATCTGCAGAAATGATGGGCTCTAAGATACTCATAAGTCATAACCAGTTCTCAATATGACAATAGAGGCATATGCGAAATACTTTTCCAAGAACAATAACAAATAGTTACCCTTCTATTAGATCTACAACCTGCATATTTTAGTACAATTACAAGGATGAATCATGATTGATCCTTCCTAAAAGAGCAAAACCATTCTGTTTAATAAGTTTGATGTGTTCCCAAAAGATAGATTATACCCTACAATTAGGTACCTAAACCAATGAACTTTCTATCCCAAAAGATACACCATACTACCCACAAAATGGTACCTAAACCAATGAGCTTGCTATCCCAATACAGTAGATATGTTTCATGATTCCCAAAAAGGCAGAACAGTAACCATCCTCTTAAGAAGAGAGGTTAAGCAAACTGCAGTACTGCAGTAATTCAAGTTTTGTTCCTCGACCTTAGCCTTCGAGCAATGCTATCAACCTTGATTTCTGAATTGTTTGGATCCTTCATAGCAGAAACAGGTTCTTCTCTTGGAATTTCATTTGCTTTCCACAGACATCTCACCAACAACGTCAACATTTTCTTGAACGGACCTCCTCCCTGATCGCCTGACAAAGAGTTTTGGATTCAACTCATCAACAGAGGGAGTTGAAGATTTTGGACCGTTCATGTTAGGAACAGGCGCATTTACTGAATCTTCACTTACTGTCACTAATTCCTCGCCAGCATCAGTATTTTCTTTCTTAGATCTTTTCCTTGGTCTCCCAACACCCTTTGACTTTGGATCTGATTCACCAAGAGTCGCCTTATTTTCAGATTGTGGGTTGAGTTCAGTATTCTCAACAACTGCTTTGTCATCAGAAACAGTATCATTGGGTAGCTCCATACCCTCAAAAGGAAGAGACCTTTTCACAGGTTGTGAAGCATCAGAACTATTCTCTGCATCTGGAGGAGCACGTTTTGTTGTAATAAGATAATGTGCCACTGATTTGTATCCCAAGTTGCTGATCTGGAGCAGGAAAGGAAAATAAACTAATACAATATACAAGATACAAAACTCTGCAGAAACTACTAAGTTACATGACCAAGAAAGTCTACCCTTTTGTACAGAGCCCCAGTTGGACACCATCCTCTAGCTTGGCGACACAAACTGCAGTTACAAATCCCACGACAAGGAGGGCAAATCCAATCTGGGTTTTGATTGGCTTCTACAACATGCTCCCCATATCTGTCATTGACAACCATTACAGAAACTATAGTCTCAGAATTGATGGTGAAGAATAAAGATTGTTACACAAATAATTAGATCTGCAATGGTCATAGTCGCACAAACCCCATCTCAGTTCAATTAGCAAATAGATTTATACAAAGTATAACATACAAGTACATTGCTGGTGCAAGATGCAGCAGGTTTCGCTTTTTTTTCTCACCTGGTTTCAAGTGATATGGAGAAGACATACAATTACAGCAATTGAGGGGACAAGTGTGAACCTTATGTGCCCAAAGACTCATTCATTTAAAAGCAAGTTGAAAGTATGAAGAAGGTGTTGACCAAAAGTACAGAGAATAAGGAGTACGGGATTGAAATAAAAAAAAATATATATAAAGATATGTTGAAATTTACTCCATGACTCCAAAGGATCAGACCAGTGTTACCAAACCCCCTTGCAAACTGCAATGAGTGCAATCCAAAAATAGGCAAATTAATATCTGTAAGTTGTACATATTTGGCCTTATTTAACAATTTAGGTACGGAATTATATTCCCATACCAAATTAGACAGCGAATATGGTAGCACTGATCAAAAAAAGATTACCACCAGAAGCAGAAAACCCTGAGTAATTACTCAAAAAGAGATTTAGCTTGGATGCTTTGTGCACTTCAACAAATTTGTTGATTCAGCTGGAGTCTTCTGCTTTCTTTGATTTCCAAAATAAGAGGGTGTGGTAAGATGTAGAATTTAGTCTATGTACTATAACTTTGCTTGATCACATATCATATATTTCCACACGTATCAGCTTTTCCTATGGCCGCAAATTTGGAAATCTTGGTTCTAACAACAGAGTTAAAGCCTTTTCATAGTAGCTTGTTTAGAAGTTTTTCAGCCACTTGAGTGCATTATCCTTGATGTATGAGTCTAGCGCCTTCAGAATTTTCTAACTTGAGAGGAGACTAAGGTTTTTTTTTTTTTTTTTTTGGGGGGGGGAGGGGGGGAGCCATGCTTTGTAATGATGTGAGCATGACTCATAACACACTTTTTTCTTTTCTTATCTCTAGTTTTAAACAGTACTCCAGTTTATCTGAATAATACATATGGAGGAGAATAAAGAATATGCATACCTCATCATAAGACAATCCCCACAAAACTGTCCTTGGACAAGATTGCATTTGCTGCAGCGAGTGCGCTGTCCAAGAGTCTTCTGCCTGTGAAACAGATGCATTTTGGTAAATATCTAAGAGTCGAAACTCAAAAGGCACAACAAGGTCCATGAAAACGTACAAGCAGTTGCATCAGATATAATATGCGAGACACTGTGAATCCTAACATACTCAGAACTTGGAAAAAGTATAGCATTTGCTCCACCACAAAAAATTTAAATGATTCTGGCAGTATCTTGGTCTACAATCCACCATACTTGGTGAAGTAAAGAGACACCCTAAGGGGCTGGAATGGGTGTAATGGGAGGGGGGAAAATACATGAGTAATAATTCTGAATTTTTTTAAGTTTGGATCTAGGGTAATTAATCAATGGGGTAATCAATTCCCCTAAAAAGGGGGTTAATAATTACCCACCTCCCCCCTAGCATAACAATTTCCCCCGTAAAAAAAGCACTCTCCTCTGCTATACTGCATCTTCCTTCTCCCCTGCTATGTACTATCTCCTTCACCTTCATATCCATCCGCCCAATTGAAGTTGTTGCCGCCATTACAGCCGCTTAATGGAAGCTGCTAGCCGCCACCACAGCTCATCAATTCCGGCGAATTACGAACAAGTATCTTGAATCGGACCCATTAGTTGAAAAGATAGTTGAACAAAAGGTTAGGGCTTTTGATCCTTCAAGTGAGGTGATGCTCGTGGTGGTCTCAAATTTATCAACGACATGGTGGTTGCCGCCGATTGCCATGAATTGGTGGTCTTTACCCCAGGATTGTTGCCAAACCTTAGAAAATGAATTATTACTCTCTAAATCAATGCTCAAGTAGAATCTACCCCATTAGATATTACCCCCATCATAATTTCTGGAATTCCAGGCATGCCCTAAGTATCACTATTTCTCAATACCTGTTGACTAGTCAAATATTCAGCAGAAATTGAACTTTTTAATAGGTAATTTAGGCCATTCTTAGAAATGTAGGTCCAAAAATCAGAACAAGGCAGAAACCATAAAGAGGTAAACATACAAAATGTCACTTCGGATCCAAACATACAAGGAAAGGATTTCTCACTGCAATGACAAAATCATCTCGTAAATCCTTAGTATAAAGACTTGTACTCTAGTGTCACCACCAAATTCTGACAAAAGGCTTGACCGCTTGCTAGTTCGCACATAGAAGAAGAGATTTCCCAATGCATTGGCTACAGTGAAATACCAATACAAATGCCTAAGACTTTGATCTCTCCTAACGTCCTAAATTCTGATTTTAACAAAGAAAACAAAAAATCCCACTTTCAAGACAAAGAATCTTGGTAGCTCAAAATTAGAAGTTGATCCCATTAGGCAAGCAAATGACTGGCTAAAACGTAGTATAATATCATGGAATAACATGGAACAGGAATTACCAAATCAGATAGACACTACAAAATCCATAGTTTAGCACTTTAGCTTTAACAATATAAAAGAGTTAATTAAATTCCTTCACATCACAGGATAATTTAAAATTTCCCAAGGAATTCGTGCAACCGGTTTTTCCGGCTCAAAGGACCTTTTAGATTCTATAATAATTATAAACAGCAATGCTTAACCAAAAGGTTAAAGTTAAACATTAAGGCACTTCCGTTTGTCGGATGTAAAATAAACTTCCACCCATATCTATCAACAAGTTCTCGATACACACACCTCCAAACACATAAACATACATAAACACATACACGCACACGAAACAGTAAGCAATAATGAAATGCTTAATGAGATAGCAAATGACAATGAAACCCTCACCGGCACTGATGGCAAGTCTTCCCACTGACCGGATCATAAATCCGAGTTCCATCCGCTCTATACCCATCGACGAAAAATGTCCAGGGCATCTCCGTATTCCCCAACAGTTTCTCATGCTCTTCAGTATAAATCTCGGGCTTTGCCCCCTCTTCCAACACAATGTCCCTACCTCTTTTTGGTTTCTCCTCCTTTGGCTCAGTGTAGGTTACTGGTGGCGCATTTTGCAGCCTAAACCCCATCAAAGCGACATCAGATTCATAATCCCACTAAACTAATAATATTAAAACATAAATTGCTAGCATAATCGATTAAATAATTCATGCAACACATTTGAACATCACAATTCACAATTTTAGTAGCAAACCCTGAACAATTTCTTAAAAATTGTCACAACCCACAACAAATTATCAAAAATATAATGTCTACCAAAAATCCTACTTTAAATCTTCAACAACATCTGATCAAATCTCTAAAACCCAGTAAAAAAAAAAAATACCAATATAAGAAATCCCAGAAAATTAATTGTGTAATCAAAGCAAAATCAAATAGAATGAAGAAGGTAAGAGACCTGGAAGAACGGCGGCGTTCAGTGGGGCCCGAAGGCGGAGACTTGAGAGGGGTATTTCGGTCAAACTGAGTTCTTCTTGGTGTTCGTTTAGTAGCAACAATGGACTTAAGTTGAAGAGAGAGATCGACAATGCCAAGTTTCTGTAAACGTTCACGGTTTTCTTTGATCCGGTGCTCTCTCGTTTGCTCATAATTCGAAACTGTTTCAGCAACAACAGCAGGTTGCTGTTCTTTCTGGGGTTGTTCCTGTTGCTGGGGTCGTTCGCTGTTGTTGTTTGATTTGGGAGTGATTTCAGCAACAGGGGGAGGCGGAGGAACTGGCGGAAGAGGTGGAGGAGTTGCCTGAAGTTGGTGTTTGGCAACGGCGGACCTCCGTGTAATCGCCATTGTTGGTGACAGGAGAAAAACCCCAACGGTCGAAGGGGGGAAAGAGAGGGGTTTATAGAACTCAAGACTGAGGTTGAATTTTTTTGAACAGTGATTATTTTATGTACTCGTATTTCATTTTCAGTTATTATAGTAATAAGAGAAGGTAATTTTGTATAATATAATGTGGGCTTAAATGGATAACTGTTTGTTACAAATAGAATGGATATATACTCATATACTGGCCCATGGGAGCTCATTGTGATGGACACGTGATTGTAAACAATATGTATTCTAACATAGACAATGATGTACTCTCTCTATCCCTGTTTTTTTTGTCTCATTTGATTATGCGCGGTCTTCAAAATGCGTTTTAAAATGTCTATATCTTTATTTTCATATATGTAAAAATTATAAAGACATGATATTAATAAAATATACAATGAGACGAATCTAACAAGACCACTCATGACTATATTATCTTTTATAGATTAACGGTAAATTATGGTCAAAATTTTCAAAGTTTGACCCAAAAAATGGCAATGGGGCAAAATTAAAGGGACGGAGGGAGTAACAGGTAAGAGAATGGTTTATGATTATGATTGTGACTGAATTATTGTTGATCGGGATATTTGATATTCGTAACATATTTGGAAGGTTATTGTGATAAAAATTAGGAATCTGATTTTGTAATAAGGTAAGATAGTGATTAAGTGTATTCTATGCATAAAAAAAGATTATATAGAGGAAAATTCACACAATGGAAGCGGAATTATTAGATAATGATGTATGCATAAGGTTAATTGGTGATTGGGTCCAATCCAGTCATTCTGATTGGGCCAGTCCAAATAATTCAATTAAAAGCTCAAAGCAAGGTTCAACCTTCCAAAGCATGCTAAAGTCAACAGAATCCCAGTCAACGTGGCAAGCCCACTTGACTTCAAGGGCTCAAGCCTCCTCATTCAAGCAAAGGTATAAAAGCCATCAATTGTCTCATTTATGGGGATCATGCAACAAAAGCCTCAAGCCCAAAATCTCTTGCATAGCTTTCTCTCTCAACTGAACTGACTTTAGCATTGGAGAGGCCTTCCTCGGCAATCACCCCCGAGGCTAGTTTACGTGTTATTTGCTATGCAGGAAACCCTCGCCTCCGATGTTCTTTAGACCGAGATCGATCTTCTCCCTCAAAAGGAATCTGCCGAAAATCCCATTGTATCCATCCGGAACAATTGGCATTGATAAAAATCTTAAATTGGCAATGATTTAGAGATGCATGATGCAATCACACAATCATTGATATTATCAATGATGGGTTTTAGTAAGATCTAGTTTGTATCCGTACTATGTATGGTCACAACCAGTCAACCGTCATGCAAGTTAACTGAATCATAATAAATTTGTTTTAGAGATTTTGTTTCCATTTCTCTTTGATGTTAAAGATATAAGAATGCTTATTGTAGACATCTTTCCCGCATGGATCGATAATGTAATAATAAAACTAATGTGTGGCCCGGACGATGTCTCGGGTTGTTACTTTGTACTCCGTATTTGTTTAGTGTCTTCTTCATACCTTCACTTATATACACATGCATCAAACTTATTATAACATACATCAATTATATTAATTTAAGAGCACAAAATAAAATTACTGGACAATTTGTGTTATCAACATTCAATTGGAATTACGAAAACCACAAATTATATTAATTGATCCCCGGTGAACAAGAACTCTTCCATCTCCTAAAACATATACAATTGTAGCTCCACATCTTGGGTACCTTCTAAAATTTCATTTCCCATCTCAACTAAAAGTATTGTAATTAATTAACTTAAATCACTATCTATACCAACAACAAAGTCCTCCATGCGTAAGACCAAATTAGAACAAGCAATTATAAACCGTCAACCTAACAACACCTAAGCTTCACCAATAAACCCATCTCTCTACTTACATGCAACGCTATCACTTTTACCAAGAGTAACACTTATATTTAGATTGGTTACTATTATACGCATGTCCATTAATACACCAATTGTTGCTAAACTACCTCCTTGAATTTATTCATATATATGAATATCATAATACACCATTCCATATTCTTCTCAAACCATCCATTTACTATTATAAGCTTGAGTCAAACCAAATTTATCAATTTGCTCGACGTTACAAGTTTTCTTCATACCTTCACATAAATACACATACATCAAACTTATTATCATTTCTCTCTCAGCCGAGAGCTTTTCTTAAGTTTAAGCAAGCTCAAAATGGCATTTTCGTATTCTCATTTTGATGTTAATCGTCGAAGAATTAATTTTATGACGACTTTGATGATGGTATCAAGTTTGTTATGTTTAATTCCAATTGGTAACGCGGATGATAATGATAAAGCGCTAGGAGCTTCCTTTATATTTGGAGACTCTTTGGTGGATGCAGGGAATAATAACTACTTGAGCACATTGTCTAAAGCTGATACAACTCCAAATGGTATTGATTTTAAGGCTTCTGGTGGTACTCCAACCGGCCGTTTTACTAACGGTAGAACCATTGGAGATATTGTAGGTAAATTTTCTTCATATTTTTTAGATCAACATTTTCAGGCCCAGCCTGTTTTTATTGGGCTTGGTCTGAGTTTCAGGCCCACTACAGTTTGTGATCTTTGATGGGTTTTTTTGGGCCTTACAGGAGAAATGATGGGCATCCCAACTTATGCTACTCCCTTTTTGGCCCCAAATGCTACCGGAAAAGCCATACTATCTGGAGTTAACTATGCCTCAGGAGGTGGTGGAATTTTGAATGCTACTGGAAGAATTTTTGTAAGCTCACCAATCCTTTTTATTTAATCTAAAATCTGAGTTTTTTTCTTTCATCTAATACGGAATACAAATAACGTATGGACGATTCTATAGTGGTTGCCATTTAACGCTTGCCAATATAGTGCTTCAATCCAATCTAACATCCGAGTTATCAATTATTTTATGTTTTTAACACGATATGTGCTACTTTTTACGTAAATAGAATTAAAGGAAACATTTGGTTATCTTGCAATTGTAGGTAAATAGGCTTGGAATGGATGTTCAAGTTGATTACTTCAACATCACAAGAAAACAAATTGACCAATTGTTAGGAGCTTCCAGTGCAAGAGATTACATACAGAAAAAATCAATATTCTCAGTTACAGTTGGATCAAATGATTTCCTCAATAATTACTTACTTCCGGTTATTTCTATTGGAGCCAGAATTTCTCAAACTGCAGACTCATTTACTGATGACATGATTAATCATCTAAGAGACCAACTTACAGTGAGTTTTACTTCAATATATATAGTTAATCTCTTGTAATTATCGCGGTATCTTAATTTAATAAGCTGATGTTGCATTTCATTACTATATGGCAGAGGTTATATCGGTTGGATGCTAGGAAGTTTGTGGTGGCGAATGTTGGACCGATTGGGTGCATTCCTTATCAGAAGACAATTAATCAGTTGAACGAAAATGAATGTGTGGATTTGGCTGATAAGCTAGCACGCCAATACAATGCCAAATTAAAGGATCTTCTTGTTCAGTTGGGAGAAACTCTTCCTGAATCCACCTTTGTTTACGCGAATGTCTATGATCTTGTCTTGGAACTTATCACTAATTACAGGAAATATGGTACGTGTCACACTAATGAGTAGTCCGTTATAACAAACTTGGTCTAATTAAAATTTTATAAACAGAACAAGGTCTTAGTATTTTTTGTAACAAGTCTCATCAATACGGAGTAACTACATACTCTTTAATTTTCTTGATTATTGTGTAGGGTTTAGCACAGCAAGCAGAGCATGTTGTGGAAATGGAGGGCAATTCGCGGGGATTATTCCATGTGGACCGAGCTCAAGTTTGTGTACTGACCGCGATAAACATGTGTTTTGGGATCCTTACCACCCAAGCGAGGCGGCTAATGTATTGTTAGCCAAACAACTACTTGATGGAGACACCAAGTACATCTCTCCCATGAACCTTCGGCAACTAAGGAACCATTGATTGTGGATACTCCTATGTTTTATACATGTACTTTTGTGTATGCATGTATTGCCTCGTGTACTTTTCCCTTATGTCATATAACAAATGTTTTTGTAACTTAACCTTTAGTATACCTCAAATGTAATGTAATTTTTTTATATTTTTTTTTATATTATTACTATTATTTCCATATATATAAGAAATTATTCAGACATTCAAAACATAGTGCTGAAAATAAGTCATCCATATTCAAGTAATACAAGTAAACCATCCAACTGAAAGTCAAATTTAATTACCAAATCGTTGCCTACCAAACAATTACTGTTTTTTTATCAAATTATCATTACGTTGTACCAACACTACCAACTAGGCAACAATATCAAATGTCACTATTAATCATTTCCAAAACTAATTTATGTGTACTAATTTGTATACTTGTTTAACAATTTGCTTAATATTGAAATGGGCCTGGTTGGTTTGGATCGGTGAAATTCAGACTGGACATGAGATCGGAATCATGTACTGCCCGACTCAATTAGGGGTTTACGTTTTGTTTATGTTTCTTACTCCGTACTAATTTTGGTCTTTCATGACAAAGTTATATCATATACTTTGTATACGTATTACATATTTCCTCTAACTCTTTGTTATTGGCATCAATCTAACTCTTATATATTCTTGTTAGTATAGTGTTGGTTATATACAATGTTATGTTAATTTTGTGATTATTAGACTTGTGAGAATATGCAAGAGCAAGGATTGATGTTAATTAGGTTATGTTGTGTATTTTTCTTCATTCAATTCCATGATTACTAATCAAACATGTGAGTGAATAAATTTACAATTACAATTACTATTTTTAATAAGAATATGTTTGATCAGTTTTTAGGTCCAATTCGCACCTTGTTTTAATAAATATTGTACGTTTGTACCTAAACAACCTAATTAGGATTCTGTGAGGTCATTATCATCCCCTAAAACATTAATTGGCAGTACTATTGTTATTCACCTTAAATCTAATCTGATTAAGACGTAATGAACCAAATTAGTACAAATTAAGTAGGTACATAACATGGATGCATTTTCAAGGCAGCTTCAATTCAAGACAAAAATCAACCCCACACCATTCAAAGCCATCAATATCATATCATAGGTGACTGTAGTCACTGTACTATATAGACGCATGTATATTATATAGTGCTCGGAATTTGCTTAAGCTGTAATAGTGCAATTGACAAGTAGTATGTACAAGCTATGTGATAAATTGATTTGACAGCAATTAAGTTGGTAACAAGAGTAACGGTTGAAATAAACACGAAACTATAAATGAGAGAAAATAATACAACCATTATTATTTACCATTATCTTCCCTACAGAAATGGTGCAGAAAGATGTTGTCCAATCAATAATATAATATCAAAACAAACACCAGGAATGACACGTGTCGCTTCCTGGTGCTGTATTTTCCCTCCAAAACTCCTCTCCCTTTTTAGGATTTTTTTTTTATTTTCGGAATATTTGTATAATATAACTATAATAATATTAATCTAAATCTTATATATTATCTTCACATAAAATGTATTTCTTTTTATTTCGTATTCTTATTTCTTCCATACACATTTACCTAAAATATTATTCCAACTCTTTCTTAATTATAGAAAAAGTGAGCCACTGGTTTAGGTACAATCTACTATTATTACCGCCTAGATATGTTTTAGTTGAAGTAGTAAATTAGTACCCGTGCGATGCACGGATTTAACCAAAAAATATTTCGTAAAGTTGTATATTATTAAAATTAAATTAGTTTTTAAATATATAAGCAACTTACTACAGTAATAATATTTTATACTCTTTAATTCAGTGATAGTTAATTTACCTAAGAAAAGGAAGCGTAGCGCTTAAATAAAAATGAAAACAAAAAATGGTGTAACACTTTATAAAAGTGGAGTGAGTGATAACAATTATACTTTGTATGTGTAATGTTATTTTGTAAGATTAAGTTAAGATATTTCTAATTTGAAGTATAACTTGAATTGAAAAAAATTTGTAAGATTAAGTTAAGATATTTCTAATATGAAGTATAAATTAAATTTTGTAAGATTAAGTTAATAATTATACTTTGTATGTGATATATTATATGTAATTTATATATTTACATATATATTGTGCTAATAGTGTTATTGTAGATTTTATTTTGTTGTTTGAATAATATTTTCAAGTTTATTAAAAAGCATTTATTAATAAGTCTTTAGTCATATAATCACTAGATTGTATAGTTTTATTGGGAAATAATATGCACCATTAATGTAATATATTGTATACAACTTTTTAATATTTTCAACACAACTAATCAACAATATTTATTTTTTCTCAATCGTAGTTTTAATAATTGTTGTCTTATTATTTTATTTTTCAATATACGTTGCATTTGTTTATTCCACACGAGTTGCCTCGTTTTTGTATTATATCGCAATTAATTATGGAAAAAAGATTATTACAATGATGCACGGGCACTAATCTAATACAAATACAAACTAATAACCATGATCTGAGCTGTGACAGGTGGAGGAGAGAAAACATATTTTATATATATATATATATATATATATATATATATATATATATATAAGAGAATCAAGAAAAGGCCAAAGAAGAAAAGGATGAGGAGAGGTGAAGGACAATTATCTGGAAGATGTATGTACTTTACGTAAAATAAAAACTATAGGATAGTGAATATTTGAAGAGTGTCGGTTTTGAACATGCTCTATCCGTGTAGGTAGGGTTGTAGGGGTGTAAAAACCTACTTGACCGATCGGATTCGAGCAACCCGAAAAAATTAAATTCAAATATCGACTTTTTTTAATATAATAATTTAGCATGATCGACTCAAATTTATAAATAAACTCGACTTGAATTCACTGAACCCGACCTAAACGCCCGAATTGACTGAGAGCACTGACCGTAGGTGAAAATATCAACATACGGAGTATGCATAGTATATTATGTGTATGTTATGTCACGTACAATAATGTGGTTGATTACATGGGATGGGATGGGATGGGCTGTATGTTGAATAGTTGATTGGGATTAGGCTTGTTATGTTGAAAGTGACGTGTGAGCATCCTCTGTGGTGCAGAGAGACATACTGCATTTTGTATCCCTCGCGTGGGATTGTTATTCGCTCCTATCTCCTCCAACAATGCATGCATTATGCATTATGCATTATGCTTTGTGTTGTATCTTTGTTGTTGATATTCTTTTATTTGTCTTTTTTTCTTCTGTGTGATACTCTGATCTATCTGAAACATACATGGAGTATGCATAATTTCATTGATGTACTACTATGCCACTGGGATGAGGCCTGCTTGTCGTTTAGACAAGCTAAGAACGTGATGAAACCAAATTGAGGGTTATACAAGGTCATACCACGACTACAATGCATTTCTAATAATTAATTATGCGAATACAATAAGTGCAAGCTAAGGAAAATACGAAGTATAAGTGAAAAGAGCACAAATTAAATAGGTGCAGTTTAAAAAATTAATGAATGAAGGGTTGAAGGGGGATTCATTCTTAACAAATAATTGTCCTACTTTACCCAAAATTATGATACCTCATACTTTCTTATTGTCTTTAATAATAATTTCTAATCGTAATAATCTTTTCAGCCCATCAACTTACAATAGTCTTCGATCACTTTGAATTGATGTTATTCCTTTTTATCAAAATTACATAACAACAAAAATTAAGGACAAAGACGGTATTAACTTTAAGATCATATGAAACTCAATGTCCATTCACCACAAACGATAAACAACAATCAACTTGGTTTTATGTTAAATATTTTATTTTAATAAATAAGTAGTATATAGATAACATGCACCCCTGAATAACTAATCCTAGCATATACAGGTACTCCGTATATGTATATGGGACTGTAAACCATTAGAACAAGGTGGTCTTCCTAGAAAGAAAATCAAATCAACCTGGATTAGTCCTAACAAAACCTGAAACTTGGTATACTCTTACAATTAGGATAGATTAGTCTTAGGAAAACTTGAATTATGTGAGAGTAATAGTAGGCCATAGTAGTGCAAGGGAGTAGAGGAAAAGGACAAGGGGGGAAGAGAATAGGTGTAGGTGTGTTAAGGGAACAGTGAGGCGAGAAATCAGGGGCAGAGAGAGTACGGAAGAGAGAGAGAGAAGAAGAAGAAGAAGAAGACTGAGATGAGATGCCGAAATCAGAGGAGCAAAACCAATAATTGTATACCACGCTTCTCCGACACTATCATAATACCTACCAAATGTGAATGTCTTTTCACTGTTCCTTGCTTATTGGTTATTTGCTTCTCTTCTTCTATTTTACCGCTCATCTCGTTCAAACTTGGCCCCCCCTTTCCTTCACCCTTCCACTTAAGCCGCCTTACTATGTTGCTTGATTTTACACACTATTTCATTATTCACTCTTATTTTTTTTAAGAGTTTAGAAGGTAATTAATGAGATTATATAGATATGCATTCCAAATATATTTTCCCAAGCAAAAGGTTAAAAAACTACGGCACACTTCGTATATGGTATTCCCTAACGTCTACTATACTTTGGACACATAATATACTGCATTTACAATACTCCATTTAGCTATTTACAAAACCTAAATTCTTTCTGCCAAAAAAAAAGAAACCTAAATTATTTTGAGAATTACACAACATTCAGAATGAGTAAAGGTTGGGAGGTATTATCTATTAACTCAAACTTTTTTGTTTTAAAAGAAAAATACCTATAGATTCCAAAAAAAAAAAAACCACAAAGATTAGGGCAGTTTTCTCTCATGACTAAACCCTACCTTATTAAGAGAAATACACAAAAAAAGATTTACTATTCCATGTCTATGAATGGATTTATATCTTAATGAGTGTGACGAAAATAACCTAAAGTTGAGATAAAATCAATCTTTAATATGTGTAGCTCAATATTCCCTATCAAAGTGGTAGGTAAGGCATTCAAATAAAAATAACTTCACTTGGAAGCTAGGTTGAGAACTTTTTATTGTGATAAATGTCAACGCATATATTAGAAATGTATAAATGTCAATGCATATATTAGTAGTAGCGTTCTTGATGAAATGTATAAATTTTCCACACGATGACTTATTATTTATTATTTGGTAGTTTGTATTAGAAATGATGTGGAGATTTTTCAACATTATAATGATATTTTATTGAATTAAAAGAAGGGGGGGGGGGGGGAAGTATTATGAGGATCCGACTAGAGGAAGGCATGGACAGGGCCAACACAAGCTGAGGGTTGACCAAACACGGTACCAAAATGGCCCAACCCTATATATGAGGTTGTTGTTAGCCTAACATCACATGGTATGAGAAGCATATGTTAATAAGCCATGGGTTATGTATGAATTTTAAATTAAAATAAAGTTGACATAAGTCTGGCACAAGCATACACGATAGGCCAATCTGCTTATCGACCAAGTTTTTAAAACCAATTTATCAAATACTTGTACACCGTGTATATATATTATTAAGAATGCAAAACGATCCGTAAATAGACTCGTTCAAATTTTGAATCATTAGCTAAATTCAGTGCAACATGATTTTTTTCTTGGCTCGTTGAGGATGAAGCACACAAAACAAATGGGCCTACAAAACCCGACCCGTGCCCATCTTTAGATTCAACACTCTAATTTATGGGCTAATCGATGAATAGAATTATTATCATTATTATTATTATTATTTTTATTTCATACAGCAATGCAGCATAATATGAAGTATAACTGCTGACTTAATTTTTACATGGAGCTATGTATGTAATTCAATTATTTTTTTCTTTCGGTGATTTATAATTCGAATATACGATTACTTAATAGTTATGTGAGTGGCTTGCAGATCAAAATTCATGAATATGTTAAAGTTAAACAGAGGGTCAAAATGTCAAATAAATATTCTGAAGAGTCATAGTTTAGGTGTTCTACAGTTGTTCTAGACTTCTCATGATGCATGAACTTGGTCTTAATTCTTAAATCTTTAAAATGTATAACAGACTAACAATGAACAAATTAACTTGCAGAAATCTTTGAAATTCATTCAATGAACCGGCACTCTATTTGAATAACTTTATGTTCGACTTTTACTCGATTTTTATTTATTTATTTATTTGTATATTTTGATACAATTATGTGTATTTGCATACTGATTCTTGTTTGCATGGTTAGTTTGTCCTCAATCATTTTTGTGAGATTTTTATTTTGTATATAATAATTTTATACTTTTGATTTGTCATATGCTAAGGAGAATTTTGCATGACAAACTAATTAGCCAGGCCAACTGGTCGATGTTGTATTTAATGCTGCAAGAGTGCAAAATATTAAAGAAAAATCCAGGCCATCATCATCATGGGTCACTAATTATTATCCTAACTTTAAATGATTGCATATAATCTTCACATTCTTAGGTTTGAAAAGTGAGCGAGAGAGATGAGCCACTATGACCCGTGCATATTTTTTAGCAGGCATGATAGTATAGTACTATTACAATTTGAGAACTTTCACGAATTAAATCTTTGAAAGTTTTCTCCTATGCCCCAGCATTATCATTCCTTCTTTCAATTGCATCGTTAATGCTTTGACTCGTGTGTCACGTATTATAGTCCGCAAAATTCATGTTGCTATTATTACTATACCTCTATTTGAAGGACTAAAGTAGCATTCACACACGTATGTTATTCACAAATCACAACCAAAAAGAGAAAATGAGATCAAGGGAATTCATATAATCATATAAGACAACAGACTTTTAATTGGCTTTATAAATTATATTACTAGTATTCTAGTAACCCTCTAACAATTGAGATTTGAAAGTGTTCGGTTGAGACTTTAGAGAGAAGTTTATATACGTTAATTGACAGAGGATTAGAATATAAGAATATATAATACCAATTATCAAAAGCAATTGAAACCCGTGTTTTATCACAATTCTAGTCTAGTGGTACTTCGTATAACATTTAGAAATAATGCTAACTTACAAAAAAATAAAAGGAAAAACTGCCGGAAATAATCTCACCTTTGGGACGTCCACAAAAAAAAAATCCCACCTTTATACCCAATCTGCTCCTAATGGTCCCAACCAGTCAACTAACTTATAATAACAAGTTGCCTTACACGTGTCAGCCTGTGATTGGTCAAAAAAAAAAAAAAAAAAGTTTTAACTTTTTTAAGGAAAAAAAAACATAAATTAATTGATTAATTAGAAAAACCACCCACAAGCCCTAACAACCCTCTCCACCGCCTGTTCCGGCCATCCTTGCTGCCGAACTCCCCTGCCCCACAGCGCCGACTGCCCAAACCGCCACCCCCAGCGCCGACGCCCCCCTCCCCCTCCCCCGAACCACCAACCTCTCTTCCACCGCCACAAAAACCCCCGAAAACCAACCATCCCGCAACCCTTGAAAACCCTCTCCGCCCCAATCCTGGCTCCCCTCCCCTTCCCTCGTTTTGATTCCGGCAGCTCTCCCCTTCCCCCGTCCCGATTCCGCCTCCCTCCCCTTTCACGATCTGATGGTTGCTCCGATCTGTGTTGCGGCCTCCCTACCCTTTCCCTGATCTGATGGTTGCAGCCCCAGTCAGCCACGGTTAATCGCCGAATTGCAGCAACCACATCGAAGCTCGCGTCGTCGTCGTCGTCTGGACTGGGTAGGAGGAGTACCGACGAATGGCTGGTGGTCTGGGCTCGGCGACGTGTCTCGACTGATGGTCTAGGCTTGGCGACGTGTCTGGTCTGGGCTGATGGTGGCGGTGGGGAGGTGGGTGGGGATGGTGGTGGTTGTTTAAACATAATTAATTAAATAAATAATAATTAATTGATATTAAAATTAAAATTTATTTTTTGACCAATCACGTGGTGACACGTGTAAACTAAACTTAATTAAAAAAAAATTACCTACTCAACCGGCTCCAGGTCACTTGGGACCATTAGGAACAGATTGAGTATAAAGGTGAGATTATTTAAAAATAACCCAAAGGTGGGATTATCCCCGACAATTTTTCCAAAATAAAAATAATGCTAACTTTAACTAACTTTACTCAACAATACTTTTATTGGTCATCTAGACAATAACTTAGATAATTTGTAAATTTGATAGTTATTTAATTTATCATACACTTTACACTAACCATAAGAACTAGCTAAATCAACTAATAACATCAAATTAACCAACTACAACTGAGTATGCACTAACAATTAAAAAATATCAAACACAAATCAAAATAAAGATCAAAAGAGAATCACCAACATTAGCCTTCTTGAGCCCTTGACAACAAAAAGCCCCTAGTCCCCCACACAAATCCAGTTCGATACTAATATCTGACCAAAAGATTTTTTACCTCATTTGCCTAAACCTTACAATACAAACAAACTTTCTACCCTCTATCAAATTTTGGTCAAAGACAATATAAAAAAACAGCACTACAAATTGACAGATACCCAAAACCATGAATATCACATAAATCACTCTCCTAATAAAAAAACAGTAATATTGGCAAGTCCTTATCCATTAACTTATTATGTCTCACTCAAAAGAAAACAAAAAAAAGAATTATCTCCCCAAACACCCGACTCATTAACTGAATAAAGCTGTTCTCATTTCTCCTCACTGTTTGCCTTCTTCTGCATGCTCTGCCTCTTCTCACTACTACTACTTCCCATATTAATACCCTTCTTCCTCCCTTTTTTATTCTCAACCAAATTAAACAAACACACCCTTAAAAAACTAAAAACTCCTCTCTTAATTATTCTCCTTCTGTTCCTTTGAATTATTAACCCAGGCCACGTATGCCGACTGAGGCGGGCGAGAGGGCGGTAAGGGCGCAACAGATGGGAGCGCCGTTACCGCCCGTGGAACAACAAGACCCACTCCCTTGTCCACGTTGCACCTCAACCAACACAAAATTCTGTTACTACAACAACTACAACTTCTCTCAGCCACGTCACTTTTGTAAGTCTTGCCGCCGTTACTGGACCCACGGTGGCACCCTCCGTGACATACCTGTTGGCGGTGGGTCCCGGAAGACGGCTAAGCGGTCACGTACTTCTTCATCATTGGTTACTTCCACGACTTCTACTTCTTCGGGTGTTTCTATTGGGCCGGGTCTCGAGCCCATACCCGTTTCTCAGCAGGCTACTCCTGTTTATGTTTCACTTCCGTCGACTACGGCTGGTGGCGGTGTTGGTGGTGGGTTTACGTCATTGCTGAGTAGTGGTGGGCCTGGAGGAATACTCGCGTTAGGTGGGTTTGGGCTTGGGCTCGATGATGTTGGGTTTGGGCTTGGACGTGGGGTTTGGGCTTTTCCTCATCATGAAGTTGGGTCGTATGTAAATGGTAGCAACGGCGGTGGTTGTGGAGGAGGAGAAGGGGGTGTGAGTAGAAGTGACACGTGGCACATGGAGAGTGGTGAAGTGGTTGGGTTTGTTGGTGGTGAATGTTATAATTCCTTACCAGAACTTGCTATTTCTACAACAGGCAATGGTCTCAAGTGAGATTAATTTCTCCCCCAATTCCCTTTTTTTTTCTTGGAAAATTAAAAAACATAATCAAAGAAAAAAAAATACCATTAAATTATTGTAGTTTTTCTTTTATACTCCGTACTAATGTTATGTTATGGTGTAATTGGGAGGGTATGGCTGTAATTTTGATGGGGGGTTAAATTAGGTAGGTTAATGTGGAAATTGAGTGTATTTTCAGTAGTGTAATTGAACCTGCTATGAACAGCTTGAGATCATATTATCATATGTAGTGATTAGTGAGTTTTGGTTGGTTGTAATGGCTTTGTTTTCTATGAATAGAAGATAGCCTGGGTTAATGAATATTAAATCCAATTGTTTCTCGATTTTCGCGTCCTTTATTTTACTTGCCTCATTTAAGTTAGTAATCTATTAATTACATAGATGGTGAGCTAAAATGTTTCTTAGATTCCCCCTAATCCCCTTCATTATTATAGCTACTGTAGTAGTAACATTATTGTACTCTTGATTGTTGATACTCTGCATATAATTGAAGGATTTGCGTTTTCCAGAATAATGGGATCGCAGAGTACGTAATCACAAAAACATTATTATTCTAAAACTTAACTGGATAAAGATCAAGTTCTTATCTACAAAGTGATGTTTATAAAACTGGGAATCCCTATGAAACTACTCACGGAGTATTAAATTTGTATTGTTGTTTACTTCCTCTTTTTGGACATAAATGTCAAACTATTTGGATATTTGATTGAAAACTGTTGGTGCAGTTGAAATAAAATCAATATTCTATACATCATTGGATTTAGCCTATGAGAATGTACGAGAAAAACATGTCACTACTCCTTGATAAAAAAAGGAAGAGGGGCGGTGTGGGGGGGACAAATGAGATGTATAGACTAGTTGAGCTCTACTTCGTATTTGTCTATGATGAAACAATAACATACATATACTTTGTACATCGTATATATTGTCGCTTTTCCTGAAACAATGAGAAAAATACACTATTAAGTAGAAGAATATCTAACTAAGATAGGAAGCTAAAACAGTTGGCTAGTTCTCTGACTTTCAATTGTAAACTAAGGGGTTGAATCTCACCTAATTCATTTTAGGAGGGATTTCCCTAAAATTTCCTAAAAAAAATCAAGGAATATCCAACTAGCTGCCCCAACTCAATAGCATCACACAAATTTGTGTTGGAAATAGGTATTTTTATTCGATCGAGTTAACATGTATTTTTAATAAACAAGTGAACATCCTACAATTTGGCAAATTCTGTATAATATGCATCTTAATTTGAGTTTCATGGATAAATGTTGATAGGTAGTGGGCGAATATGGATATGAAATTTTTATGTATTAGGCCGCTATGGCCTATGGGTAGTAGGAAATTGATGAGTTTTTATATCATATGAGTCTCTTTAATTTTGCCCCGCATCTGCCCTTTAAATGACCCCACCTTATACCCACCAGGCCACCACTACTCAATACTTTACAATCCTTTTAAAAGATGTAATAAACTCCTAAATAGGTCTCTATATGTAATATTGTAATACGAAGGTACACATAATGGATGTCTATTTAAGTGATGGAAGTAGTCATGGAACAGATATACGCTTACGTTTTTACATACTTGGACAAATATGAATGTTGGATGTCTACTTATAATAGACTCTAACATATGAATACAAAGTGGCAAAAAACGGCCCAAATCGTAATTTGGGGCCCCGAGTTTAAATTCCAAGTCCCAAAAAATAAGAAGGTTTCTTCAACATTATTGCTTCATTCATCAGCTTCCCTCCTCGACTAGGGTTTTTTAAAACCCAGAAAAACAGTCGAAAGGGGGTTTTGTTTTTCAATTTCCCCTAAAATTTCTTCCAATTTTTACAATCGCGCCAATTTAGCAACCAAATTTCATTCTTCAAACCTTTTCAATTTACAAATGCTACATTTTCTCTCTCCTCCACTAACCAAGATTTAACAATGTCGTCTTTCTCTCTCTTCTCAACTCCCCAACAACAGCAACAACAACAATCTCCCTTTCAATTGCAAACACAACCCCAACAACAATCGAATCCTTTCTTGCAACAACAACAACAGCAGCAGCAGCAACAACAGTTTCAATTTCAACAACAGCAGCAACAACAGCAACAGCAACAACAACAACAGCAATTGTTTTTGTTTACAAATGAGAAAACCCCAGCAAGTTACAGTACTAAATGGGCAGATCTTCATCCTGACTCCCAGAAAGTTCTCTTGCAAATTGAGTAAAGTTTCTTTCTTGGCTTCTTTTTTTTTTTTTTTTTTTTTTTTTTTTAATTTTTTATTTTCCCTTTTGTTTTTAAATTTTCTGCTTTAATTGAAAAGGGTTTTCTTATTTTAATTTTATGATTTTGATTTCCCTTTTGTTTTCAATTTCTGTTTTAATCGATGGTTGTGTTCTTGTTTATTATTATGATTTTGGGTTAACAGAGATAGAATACTGGAGTACAGAGGTGAGAGTCAGAGTTTAGATCAATGTAACCGCCTCTTCGATTCATCGGTCTCCAATAATACTTTCGAGCTCGATGCTAGCCGCATTCTTCAGGTTACTTCTTTTTTCATTATTTATATTAATCTTGTTATTGTTATTTTTTCGAGCTTTAAGTCAAATATAGGTTGTTGCCGGAGTTGCATACTTGCATCTTCAATTTATTGCTTGAACATGTTTGCTTTGTATCGTGAAACTCGAACTATATGATGTCACTAGTCACACTGTTAATTTTAGCCTTCATGATTGATATTCCCAAAAAGACTACTTTTGAAATTTGTGTAGTCTCTCCATTATTGAAATTAAACTACTAATGGAATTTGTGTAGTCTCTCCATTATCGAAATTAAATTTAGGCTCCAAGTTCGTGTAGTTGATTATTTTTCTAGATGGAGGTTTCATTATTCTTCCTACTTTGCTAATCATGGAGTTGAGCATTGAGTTAAAAAAATGTTGTCACTTGAATCATACCTATGTCTTTACTATATTTTAAGGGGTTTACCTCTTATAGATACTTGCCACATGGTGTTGTTCACTTAGCAATGCCTTGGAAAAATTTTAGGACTTAGACCTTGATGACATGGCTATTTTTCCTGTAAAATTTTAAATCTTTTACTAATATCTTCTGCTTGCAACAACCATCAAGAGTTCAAGGCAAAGAACTTGATGACTTAATTAATTGTCCTTAATCTTAAAAGTCCATCCTTGTCCCTGGCAACCATCACTAGGTTGACATCCAATGTTTGGGATGACAACTTCTATTCTATATAAACATGCTGAAATCTAGAAGTTTTGATCTGTCTTTGTGTAGATTGTGATTCTGTTTTGGGTCATATACTTCTTTAATGCACGTTAACCAGATTGTATGTAGTATTAGAATTTGATTGCCAATTCTTTCAGGAGTTTACAACCTACAAATCTTTTACGATGTCTTACTGTGTTAGAGCATTTTGGTGCTGCACCTTTCTCTAAAATATAACTACTATGTCTCTATATACTTTCCCTATTTTCTTTATTGGGATGTCTCAAATTAGTTACCTCATTCTTTTGTGGTAATTTTTCCTATATACTCTTTCTATAAATTTGGGCCCTACACTCTTGTTATAACGCATGCCAACTTGCCACAGGGGAAGTAATTTAAGACTGGGGGAGTATAGTTGTTCTTTAATAATTAGACATTAAACTTAAAGGTAAGGATAGAAAAACACGAATAGTTTAAGTATACTAATTGCTATAACACTACAAACTGATTATGATTATCTATAATAATATTGACTTACTAAATCATTTTTGTTTTTAAAAAACATGCATTGCATTAGCCAAATTCTTTATTTATTTATTTTTTTTAATTTTTTATTTTCCTTCTTTTTGAAATCTGTTTCTTTTGTTCCCTCAAATATGAGAACACAAGATTTTAAGGGGAAGTAGGAAATATGAAACTTTAGTGCGTGTATAATCTTTTGTTTCCCTCAAATACAAGAACACAATAATTATCGGGAATTAGGATTATAAATCTTTAGTGTGTATTTTTTAATTTATTTATTATTTTTGCCTTTTTATTTGTTTTAATGATTTGTGAACTGCATGAATATCTTTGTCGTATATACCTTTAGTCAAATTTTAAAGCTGTCCTAGTTAGTAGCTAACTGATGTGTTTGTCCTGTATGACATTTAGTTGCATTTCCTGGCAATAGATTTTTCCCTTTTTAATGTAAGAGAACATTGAGAGCAATATTTTGATGTTCTCACAGGAACTTGGCGGAATTAGTACATCCATGGAAAGACAGAAAGTGACATTGCACGAGTTGATGGGTGGTGTAAAGGAAATGCTAAGAAACGCCGAGATTGCCATTCGTTCTTTTATGATTCTTCAGCCAAGGTTTCTTCATCAAAAAGGTGGGACTGCTTCAAATACTACTGCATCAGCTCAAACCCCTGGTGCATCAACAACACCTGGCGGATCAAGTCAAGCAGCTGCCAGCTCTATGGTGCCAGTAAATGATTTTTACTGTGGGCTTCCAACGAAACCGTCTCCATTTATGCAGCAAACAGTTGCTAGATTTGAGAAGTACATAGGAGAATGCCGGCAATGGATCGAGGAGTTAGAGCAGCTTCTACTCTCAGATTCTGATCGAAATTCCTTAACTTTTAACTCATCGGTTTTGCAGTCTTTTCCTAAAGTTCTGACCAATGTACATGAATTTTTTGTGCACGTGGCTGCTAAGGTAATCAGACATGTAATTAAATGCTAATTTTATCTGTATTTAGTTATTCCTGGCTTTGTATTACAGTCTCCTGAAATTTTTTGCATATGCATATAATGCTGGTTGTTGTTTAATTAGCAAGTGGTGTAGATGTTGTTTAACTGTTGGTTAAGGTTATAGCCTCTTTCGTGTAGGCAATACATCTGGACAGAACATTTAATCAGAGTATTATAATTGTTTAGTCTTTGTAACCAATTGATCTTGTAAGGGGGGACAAGCAAGCACTTGTGAGGGTCTTTGTTCATGTGAAGTGCCTCTGTAGTGCAATGATATGTCAACTGCTTTAGTATGTTGGTTAATTGTCCATCCTTATCCATAGTGATTGTGTAATTTTTTTCTGATGACTGTATTATCATTATAATTTCTATTGCTTCTGCTTTGCATTGGCTTTTGCAGTTTTGTATGCCTCTCAAAATGTTTTGCCTCTTAGTGTAAAGTTAATCATCAGTATTCCTTTTGGTTATTTCCTGCTCTTCTTCGATTCCCTTGTGAAAATCGATGAATTCTGTGTTACATTGTTTTAGGTTGAAAGTATTCATCAGTACATTGAATCCATGAGAACAGCATATCTTGCTGACCAGAGACGCCGTGGGGATGTTGGTGATCCATTTTTGGAGGCTAACAGGCGTGAAGTGGCCAGACAAGAAGCAGCTGCTAAAAGAGTGCACCCAACATTGCATCTGCCAGCAGCACCACAGCCAACAACTCAGGTTGCCGGATTGTTTGCTAGCTCAGGGGCTCCTGGAGTATCTACTGCACCACAGACTTCTGGAGCACCAGTGTCATCTTCAGCTGGAACTGGGTTTTCTCTCTTTGGAGCTACTCCTGCTAGCACGTCCTCATCTTCTCTGTTTTCAACCCCTGCAACGGCTTCAGGGGGCCTTTTTTCTACATCTATGGCCTCTCCTCAAACCTCACTCTTCCCTTCCTCATCGCCGGCATTTCCATCAGCCTCAACAGCCTCCTTGTTTGGTGGCAGTGCTCCTGCTTCTGCACCAGCTGGAAACTCCCTATTCTCAACTCCTTTTGGTTCAGGTACATAACACTTCAAGCTTACTTTCTGTGTAATAGTAGTGAATTAAGGACCTGGTAAATTCTTATTAATATATTAGTTATCTATGTGTTTCTCTCGAGTGGGGATGGATGGTTATATACACACTTGTTTTTAAGTGAATATGTAAGTACATACAGTTAAGAGACCTAAGGCCCAGTCCCTATAGTTAGGCTACCTTAAAGAAAATGCTGCTTTAAAATCTCACTAATTTCATTGCAGCCTGAATTTGGTGTGTATCATATGATTTTTTATTTTTTTTTTCTTTCTCCGGCGGGAGCTCAATGGATTGACTATTGAGAAGTTGTTGCCTTGTCGGCCTGTATCATTTTTTATAGCATTTTTTATGGGTTCAGAAATTGAAGTAACTGATTGGGTGATTAGGATCCTTGTTGGCTGACTGATTCCCCAATATAGTATCACAGTAGCTGAAGCTTTACTTCAATATTCTGGTATATATCTGTGAGCATATGGCTTATTTGTGTCTACATCCCGCCAGGATACCGGGAAAACAAAAATCTTGGTTGAAACATTCTATGCTGTTTTGGACATCCTTTTCTGTCTGGATGAATGTTGATTGCACATGCTCTACCAATCTAACACAGAATGTCTTTTTTAAAGAGATTTGGACCTGTGGAGGCAGTTGTTTTTAAGTTTGCTATTTATGCTGTTTGTTTTTAAACGGTTTGTATTCATATAGTTTCTTTGGATTTAATTTAGAGGTTTCATAAAATATCCGGCTCTTTTTACTTTTCGCGTCTTGGGCCATAATGTAATTTCACCTTCAATGTGGTTTGTGCAGTTAAATTTTATATCAATCTTGTTTTATCTCATCCAGTTTGCAATATTGCTATTCTTCGTATGCTTTGATCAGTCTATAAAAGCATACCACGTAATCACGTATATAGTATCTAATGTATTCTTATCTGATCAATGCATAAAGGATCACTTACTTTGGGCAAATTTGGTGGATTTTGTCATTCTTTTGATTCCTGATTTCCCTTGATTAACAGGTTCTGCATTAGGATCAGGGTCAAGCTTTGGAGCTACAAATGTAAGTCAATGTCTCATTCATTTATGGTTGCTAACATTAATCCTTCTATACTACTCTCTGCAGTCTGCCTCATATATTTTCCTGTATTTTATTTTGGTATGTTCCAAATTAGGAAAATTTGTGTAAAAGGACCTTTTAAGTGAAAAAAGACCTTTTAAGTTGTATTATGTTGTGAGGGGGTACTAGGGTGGTTTTTCGGGTGGTCAACAGCGGAGCTCCGACATTGACTCTTGACTCTCACGTGGGGGTCACGTGACTTCTAAAAAAAAGCCCACACGTTTTTTCCCCCCCCAAATTTCCCTCCTTTTCGAACTACCCCTTTCATACTTTCTAAAAAAAACGTGTGGCCGTTTTTTTTAAAAGTCACGTGACTCCCACGTGAGAGTCAACGCCGGAGCTCCCCTCGTTGACCACCCGGAAAACTCAACCTAGTACCCCCTTACAACATAATACAATTTAAAAGGTCCCTTTTCACAAATTTTCACTTAAAAGGTCCTTTTAAACAAAATCGACCCCTTAAAAGGTCCTTTTACACAAATTTTCCTCCAAATTACCACTTTATTACAGTATGTTATCTTTTTTGGTAAAGTCCTCCCTCCCCATGTGACGTGTATACCACAATTCTGCTTGCCATTTTTTTTTCCCATGCGATCATATCAACCTTAGTTTCCCATATTCTTGTTCATGAAATTATGTTTTGTAATTTACAACTTGCTTGGACAATTTTGTGAAAACATTTCTTGCTATATAAGCATATGTTCAGGAAGAACCTGTTGACCTTCAGATATCTTAAGCTGTCGTATATTGTTAAAACAGAGGTCAATATTTTACTGGTGTGATAATTCCTGTTACTCATCCCATTTCTTTTTGAATTGGCAGAGAGCTAAGCCAAGGTCTCGAACCTCTCGGAGGTAACATGAGCAGCTAGTCAAGAAATTTTGAGATTATACTCGAGGTTTTTGAATGTCCGTGTAGCCGGGTATTCTAAACTGCCTTTGAAGCCATCAGTTTACAAATGTCCGTGAAGCCTGATATTCTGAAATGGCTTTGAAGCCTGATGTTTTCTAATGAGTGCTGACACCAGTCTTTGTGCATCTTCTAGCGGATTTGCTTCTACATAATTGTTGCTGTAAATGGAGTCAACAAGTAGAAAATTGTAGAATAAGCCTTTAGGTGTTAGATTCTTATAGTAGATTGCGGATTCTTTCCACCCTGAGAGAGAGAGAGAGAGAGAGAGAGTAGAAAAAGTGTTGTACTGATAGATGGTCGAAGAAAGCTGATGATTTTAATTGAGAAGACATTGTCAAAATGATTTTAATGAAGACATTATCTTGTTTTTTATTGATATTCATTTAACATTTGCCCTGTAACTGATTTCTTATAGGTTTTTGAAAAGCTTTGTGAAGTGTTTGATTTCTGATTGTTCATTGCTGAAAGTTTGGGAGACCTGGTTGCTAAATGCTCAATCTTGACTTAACGATAATGTGCTTTAATCAAAAGTCTAGAATAAAAAAAACGACCTTCTGAGTCTTGGACATAAAAGTAGCCACTTAAAAGAATGGTATCCAATTGTACACTGAATTCGTTGGTGACGCAAGGACCGTTCTTATGAGTAAAAAGCAACAGACGAAATCTACTAAACTTACCCCAAGTTGTTCACAAGTAATCCAACTCTATTAAAGGCATATGGACAGTTCCATGAAAACATCACAAACATCTATGTAGTACTCTCTAATTGGAGCATTTGACATTTATCGGGAAATAAATTAAATAATAGACTTAATTGCTAATGATAGTCATTTGGTTATTGAATATAATTGTTTATCTTTATGACTCATGCTTTCTTCTAATACATTAATTTAAGAATTCTCCTCTTCATGACGATAGTTCTAATGTATATATACTTAATATAAATTATTTGTAACCTTTATTACTAACAAAAAATACGGTACTCGTATACCGTATATTTTGGTTATTTAGCTGAGTAAGCGCGCGCAGTTGTGGTGCTTGACCGAAGTTTGTGCCTCGAGACCGTTAGAACTTGTAATCCATTAATGGCGACTGAAATAGTCGTCGGAAAAATGTCAGATGGTGGCGAAGGCGGCGATTCCTTTTTTTCGAGCCTTTTCTCTCTCATCAACAACATCCTTCCTCGTCCTTTCACCGTATGAATTTCGATTTCTAGGGTTTCCTCTTATTTCATCTCCTTCATAATCCCATCACCAAGCTTTAATCTTTCTACTAATTCATTGATTAATTTTTCAGGAATTGGAGCTGATTTCATTTACAATGGAAAAAGAGAAGGAGCTTCTCAATTCTCTCTCTCAGGTGAGGTCTTCAACATAATTCTCGCATCATTTTCAATATTTTCTTTGATTAATTTATAACCCTAATTTTCAGATTTTTAACCTAATTCGGCGCTGGACTGATGAACAACAACAAGACACTAGCAGAAGTAGTGACAGTCAGAGCTCCGATTCGTGTTGTGGGGATGACGAAATTCTAACTAAGATAGTTGCAAATTTGGTATTGATTTTCCCCTAATTATTTTGAGTTTATGTCATTTTTACACACTTTATTGATTTATTATTAAGTAATAGTAGGAGTAAGTGAGTAACAACATTAACCACATATTTGTATCATTGCACACGGTACATTTTAGTGTTGATCATGGTGGATTATCCATGATATATCCTCATTTGAGATGGATGAGGAACAAAGGGTGGGTGGGACAACTATTAAAATCCTTCGATTGGTTGGGATAATGTGACAACAATTTCTGAATGGAGTTTGTTTTATTATCCAACAAGGAATGTGCTTTTGAGTTTAGAATTGTTCTAGCTTGTGGTCTCATTTGAAGATTTGACTTAACAATGTATATTTATTAATTTATTTGACAGGTTTCATTACTAAATGCCAGGAGTCAATATGTTCGTCATATGGTGGGAAACATATTTCTGGTCTTCTCAGAGTTTCTTCTTCCCTATGTATGGTTCCATTAATGCATTTTTTGTCCAACGTATCAGTAATCTTTGATTATTCTGAAAAATTATTGGTTGGTAGTCATTATGTGACAGGGAAACAGCTGGGACAGGTTTATTCGCCTGCTATGTGTTTGCTTTGAGCTTGCAATGAGTAATATCGTACAACATTGGCCACAATCCTTGACGACTGATGCTGACAACTCTAAGTCTGTTGTATCAAACATGAAATCTGTTTTGAATAATTCAACTTGGAATGGTGTAGCTGAAATTTTACGAATTTTAAGGGGGGTTGTAAAACATTTGAAGGGTACAGATGATGATGAACTCATGAAATTATTCTCGAATTCTTTGAGTAATTGTCTGACGAATGTTCCTTGGGATTTACTAAATGTAATTCACCACGACAGCACCCACAGCAAAACCAAAGTTGGAGGTTCTTATGGAGAGGCAGCAGAAAAAATTCTCTTTTTGGGAAATTTCGTTCAGCTGCTCTGCTCCGTAGTTGATCTTATAGGGTCTACTGATGGAGCCGATTCTCATTATAAATCCGCTATTCTATATGAGATCAATGATCTTGTTCCTAGACTGCTAATGTGGTGTCATGTTGAAGAATGGAGTCATATCTTTCCATATTTCCGGCACAAAATTTTGGTATGGATTTGTTTTATCTTTTTTCTTGTAAATGCTAAGCCTTTGTTGGTTAATGTTCCTTATTAGTTTCCCATTGAGAATCACAATAAGATGCTTAATGTTTTTTGATAAGTGACTTATTTTCAAGGAAACAAGAAAAGAGAATATTACAAAATTTCAAGGGCCTTTGTATATTGTGCTTGGTCCTTAACATGATTAAAGATTTTTCGCATTCTAGCTTTATCACTATACATAAGTTATTTCTTGTACTGAACAGATGTTGATGGTAAAACTCAGCTTTAACATGCAACTAGGTTGTTCGATTCTCATTCTGTGGTTGCAACTCCTTCATGAACACTATCAGGATTTACTTTCAAGTCCCATCTCTCAGTTTGCATGTGGTCAGAGTGATACTTTGGAAGGCTCTCCTTTTTTGTTGTCTCTTGGTGACCAGGAAGTATGTCATCTGTCTTCGTACCATCTACAAAGGAGAGCTATTTTTCTTTTCCTAAGATGTTCTTTGAGCTTGATTAGCCTCACAAAAACCGATGACTTCCAATGTACTTGTGCAAGGCCAAGCTCATTTACTGTATTTGATATGAACACAGTCAAAGAATGCTTTGCCAAAAAGAAGGAGCTACTTCAGTTCTATGAGTGGCTTCAAGTTCATTTTCCTTCTATCGTGACCGAAAATGAGATAAAATTGGATAAGTGCATCAAATTCGCTTCATCCTTCATCAAATTTTACATGCAAGAGGTTTGTTCTTCTTTTAAGGTGTCTTCTCAAGTCAAATTAAGTGCTTATGGAGTCTTGACTCATGGTTGGTTTTACGTGTTTAGTATAACTACTATCTTTTCATCTGCGATGTATTTTTTCTGGCTTTCTTTGTAGCATTTCCTAAATAATAGTTTGTGTCAAAGTCCATCACTCCATCTGCTATCATACAAGGAATTTTGGAGCCTTTGTATGTGAGTAATAGAGATTCTTATTCACACCAACTTGATAGAGTTAGCAATGTGTCGTCAAGAATACACGTTACACTTGCTTGTTCTTTTATGCCCCCATTGCCCCAATTTCTTTGCCTTAGAGCCTAGGGAAGAGGGTTTCTAATGCTGTAATCTTATGCCAGTTATAATTTGTTCTCTCGTGTACCATAGGATGATATGTTATTTGAAGTACTCTTGCAGATGTTTACTATACCTTCATGGGCTGAGAGACTGTAAGTTTAATTACATTTCAGTTTATCACTATGTTGGTTCTAGTTAGCAAGCCGATTTTTACAATGTTTTCAGAACTAGTTGTATAAGCCTTCTTGATTTGTATCAGGTTTTCCAATGAGGGGAGGGCTTGTCATGTCACTGAGGAGGACATTCTTTTTCACGTCTCAAACCTTTTTAATCCTTTGCTTCTGTTTCATGTATTCCTTGCAGAAGTGAGTATATACTAAACAAATCGTGAAATATCAGTAGAACATTTTGCTCATTATGTCATGTATTGTTCAGATATGGGTTTTTTTTATCTTGATAGAAAGTTTTGTTAATTTTTCTTGCAGCATTAATGTCAAGAGTTATGAACATAAGATTTTTTTTTTGTTAATTGCAGCTGCAATATGATCATCAACTGCTTCTTGATTATCTTATTTCGAAAGATATGGGTGGAAAATGTGCTGAATATCTTTTAAGGCAAGTGTTCTGCTAGCTGATGTCTTTTCTACTCTTGAGTACCACCTACTTATCATGACTATATTTATTTGTGATTCGAGATTGAGTATGTTCAAGTTGTAGCCTGATTTCATGTTTCATTGGTTGCTATTTGTTAATGTATGTATATGGATGTAAGCTTGGAGATATATCTGAGTGACAAGTAGGAATTCACCAGGCGCATGCTTGAGTAAAAACTGATATTAGTTTGAGTAAAAACTGATATTAGTTGATATCTTACTTTTTGAATTGAGTATTTTATTTCAGGTGCTTGCGTATTGTATGTGATTCGTGGGAATTGTTTTTGAAGTATTCAGTTAGAGAAGGTCTTGTATACCAAAGTATTTGTCGAAGGGGCTGCAAGAAACGAAGGGCATCTCCTGATGACTCTTCTGTTGGGCAGATAGATACTCCATTGGAAAGTGGGCTTGCCTTTGAGCTAAACCAGTTAGAGTGCAATCTGGGGAGGATTGAAAGCCTACAATTTGAGGATGCTAAAGGATGCTTGCTTTCTCTTAAAAGCGCCCTGAGAAAGCTTCATAGGAGGAAGTTGTTTCCATATAATCCAGAAGTTCTAATGAGACGGTATGTTTGCTTAGTGCTGGCACAATTCCACTATACTCTTGCTGGAGCTCTAAAATTGCTCCTCTTTGTCCCCTTTTTAATATGATGTAAAAGGGAGGCTTTACAGTTTAGTTTAGTTCACTAAAACATTTATGATAAAGAATAATCAATTTGTAACTCTAAAGGTCCTAAAGGGGGAAACTTGCTGGTCTTTCAAAGAAAATGCTATATCTTGAGTTCCCTTGGGTTTTGCAAACTGGAAATGTGACTATCATGAAAATTTCTGTGCCACATAACCTCTGGCCAGATCTTGTTAAATTCAGGTTAACTAGTTTAGTAGATAAAGTAACATTTATTAACTTGCAGGCTAACTAGGTTCGAGGAGCTCTGTGATCGACTTGTTTAGACTTTACGACTATTAAGGCTGAGTGGATGAAAGGCATCTTGTTTGTTTGATGTGCAACCCCTTTCTTCATTTGTAAATGGTCAAGCTGCATGCAGAATTTGATGTTCTTGGAAGGGTGGATAAGTTTATATTTGAGGAATAGGCTGTCATGCCTTCTCTTTCGTAGCGCTTACTGTTTGGCTCAAGATTGCTATCCGTTGTAACGCATGCATGAAAGGTGATGGCACAAAAGTATATTCATGCTTAAGCAATTAGACCTTTCAAGCTTCGGAAGGTGGGAGGACTGTATTCAAATTTCAACTTCTCGGAGCGTGCTGTGGCAATAATGGTATGCTAGTTTCTGTGAGTGGAATAGATGCATTATATAGATATTTTTCTTTTAGCATCCTGTCAAAGTCATATTTATTGACATTGTTTATTACAGTTGGCACCATGCTGATTGTGACAAAGGTAGGGTCTCTCGAAACTTAAGTCATTTACTCTCTATTTCCATCATGTTTTGGGATGGGAGGAGAAACTTTTGCTGCAAGCATGTCCTCATATAAATGTTGATCAATAGTATTGACATTTTAAAATGTGTATTTTATAGGACTTATCACCTTGCAACTGTAGAAAATTCTTGATGTTATACTGTAGATTCAACTAGATGGTGACTTATGTATGCTTATCATGTTTATAATTTATTGATGTTGGCATTATATTGACAATCAACCCTTATGAAGTGATGTAATGTCTTCATCTAGAATAATTTGCAATATTTCTTAACCCGTATTAACCCGTTGTTAATAAATAGTGCTAGTCGAGTTGTATGTTAACATCTATTTACAAGAGGTGGACAACTGTTTCAAATCCAGAATCAAGTCATTTGTTTAAGTTCAAATTATTCCGGTTTGGAAAGTGGGGTTCCGGCAGGGTCTTTGATTTTGGAATGAACATGCAAAAGAGTGCATGTTAGCTATTCTCAGGAGTCTGTTGTGGTAAATTCCACAGATGTTAAATTTAGTAACTTAGTGCTGTTCTTAGTTTTCATGTAGCCAGAATTTCTGCATTACTGAAGTATTTAGAGTTCCTATGAAGAAGTAAGATATGATTTGTTAAGTAGTCCTTTAAGTTGAATGGTATTTCGTTGTAACTTTTTAAAATATTTGTCATATTCCAATTCTTAAAAAAAATCTAATGCGGTGTTATGCTGTAGAATTAGGATCAAGTTTGTTACCGTTCTCATCAAATTCATCATGGTATTACCTTATACAGGGTTCTAATTTGCAATTGGTTTTGATGTAGGATTTGGTGCTGATGGAATCAGGAAATGAAGGGTGTGCATAAATTGAACCCCAACCTGCACTGATGCCAAGGACTCATCTGGGGAGTTGTATGTCGGTATGTCTAGAATTGTGTGTCAAACCAGAATTCTTTAGGATCCGACTCAGCAATATTGAAGTATGTAAGCAAGAACCAAGAAATCCTTAGTTCTATCATATTTCTTGTATTTTAATTATTATTTCTGTATCCACTAAGATGCACTATTTTAAATCCTTCTCCTAAGGCAGCAAGTAAAACTCCAACTGAATACTTTTGCGGGGCTTTTGCCATGGCAACGGTAGCACCGCAGCATCCATTCCTCCTTTGCTGTGCCTAACCAGAACCACCTTCTTACCATTGGGCAACCATGCCACGGATACCAAAGGCTTATTAATCAAGTTATTATACTCTTGATATCGTGAAGGTGTGAGCCTCTTTCATTTGCGTCATGCTGCCGCCAGAGACTGTGTGGCCCATTTTAGGTGCTGTTACCCAATTTTCTGCTTTGTTTAGCATGGCTTTGAGCTTGTATTAGCACCATAACCCATGCCTTGAACTAGAATAAATTGTCTTCCCTGTTTTATGGCCTCCATTTTTCTTCTGAAGGTGCAATACTTTTGCAGCCATGAATTAGAACACTTTTGAATCTAGTTATGTTCGATGCCATTTGTCTTGAACTTTATCACCGTTAGTTAAAAAAAAAAAAAAAAAAGGAATAAAATATCAGCATTCTTCAATTTTCGACGTGTTTATGATTTTCTAATGTTTTATATGTCAGTACTTGAAATTACATAGCTATATTCTGCTCTTTTAGTGGCCAGTGGTGGCTGTTTAAAGGCCACATGAAAAGCCTCTACTCCTTTATGCTAGCTAGCTATTGCAGCCATGGACTCTGCACAGATCCTATGGGCCCTCTTGAGAAAAATCACAAAAAAATGGTACTTCAAATGTCTGTAGCATAATAGTTGCATCTTAATTGCTGGTAGGAAACTTGCACTTGCCTGTAATTCTGTGAACATGGCGTGGCAGACTTGCAGGTCATTTTTTGTCTCAAGGTTTCAGGGTCTTCATTTAGATATATGCTGATATGTATTTTCTGTAATGTTGTAATTAGTCATGATGTTCATAGTTAGGTTTTGTTTGGTTGTAAATTTTTTTTTGTTTTTTTGGGTGGTGGTCTTAGATCAGTTGCTCAGGGTTTTGTATAGATCTGTGAGATTATGTCTTGCTCCCACGAGGCCACGAACGTCGATAAAAAGGTTTCTTCGGCTGGAGAGTGGTTTGTGTTTTTGTAGCAGACTGGAAAAGCATGTTAATTGACTTAATAGAAACTACGGAGTAGTATTGAGAAATGCGTCATTATAGAAAGTAGTTTCTACAAATGAAGTACTCCCTAAGTAATACTGGACAACTTTATAGTAATCTGAGACGTAGATAGTTTTTTTTTTTTTTTTTTTTTTTTTTGAAAAAAATACTCGTAGTATTTCATCTTATTGGATGATTTTTGAAGAAATTATATTGTATTGTGGCATAGATGATGTGGAGGGAGAGGGAAGGTATAATTTTATACCATGAGTAATGATGGTCTTATAAGCACTAGTCGCACTACTTTCTACGGTACCTAGGTTGTTTTATTTGTCTTTTTTTGGAAAATTTTGTTTTCATTACCGACTTGTCAATTTATTATTGTAATGTAAAATGGCATTATATTACATAAGCAATCCTTACTGATCCATACCTTTCTTTTGAAAGCTTCGCCTCGGGCTTCCATGCATCATGAAGGAACAATGACGATGGCCTTTTCAACAACAAAGTAAGCTCGTAGTCCTTATAATAGTCCACCAGATCAAATCAAGTGCATTAGTAATGCCGCTACATACAAAATTTTAGGAAAAAAGGTCACAATTTAGGTTTTGAGTTAGGATTACCTCAAGGGAGGGCAAGTGAGAGAGCTTTGCGATGAATTGTGGACCAAATAACATTGTCGTGAGGATCTCCTTTGGATCACCAGTGTTCTTGAATTCCGTGTCCAACCAAAAATTTTCATCAGGAAAATGTGCAACAAACTTCACAATACCATAATAAAACATAAGTTAGTTCTCCATTAGTCAAATTGTAACTACGAGTAGCTATTATAGTCACAATCAAAGTAAAATTTGTTTTGATAACCTTTTTGCAATAAGGCAATACGAGTAATCTGAAACTATTTTGTCACTTATATAGTCCCACAAAAAAAAAAAAAAAAAAAAAAAAAAAAAAAAAAAAAAAATTGATATTATGAAGGCCACTACAAACTATACATGCTAGTGTTAACGATATATTTTTTATAATTGTCTATCCATGTTCTTCTATATATGTTCATGTGTCTTTAATAGAGAATGTAAAAATATGTAATTTTACAGTTTAGGTATATGGTGAATTTTTTTAGAAACATTTTGTAATAACAATAAATTCTATGCCAAATTGCCAATACAATATGAGTCTCTCTTCAAAAGTTCAAATGCTTCTTTTAGTTTTTATTATTATTGTGGTAAAAGTAAAGTGTAATGGTGTATTGTTTGCTAAAAAAAACGTTAGAACCTCATTCCTAAGGGCCCTATCATGAGCTTTTAGAGTTCGTTTTATCAATTTCAATTCGGTTAGCTCAAAAGAAGCAAATGAGCAAGAAATCTAAAAGCCTCCAACTAATTAAAACCTTCCAGTTTTTATTTGGTTCCTTTCCTGCAATAGGGAAATTACTAAGTACATGCTTTTGGTTATTCTCTGAGATAAAAAGATTATTATTAGCAATTGTGTACGTTTTTCTTTTAAAAAAAAAAAACAGAGAATTGAACAAACTCACATGATAATTGAGGGAATTCTCTCGAATGTTTATGATTGGACTTGTCAAAAGGACAAATTATTTTTAACTATGGACCAAAAACTTATCATCAATACCTGTATTTTCATTAAATCCAAACCAAGGCAATAAAAAACTTAACTACTCCAATTCAAAAGTAGTTGTGACCATAATACTTTCTTTGTTTTTATTGTTAATTTTTTTTTTCCATCATCAGATATAATATCTATATTTTATTTTAGGTGTCTCAAAATATCATGTTTATTTTTAATTTTAGTAATTTTGTTTTACATTATTTCATCATAGTGTACCTTTTTCTCATATAAAATCCCTAACATTTCCCTAGATCATCATCTTATTATTTACTTTTTCATTTTACCCATATATATTTTCATCATCTTATTATTTACCTTTTTCTTTTATTTATTTATTTATTATTATTTTTTTTGAAGCTTACTTTTTCTTTTATTTTGACCTTTATACAAGTTTTTCTATATTTATTTATTTATTTTTAACCTTTTTCATATAAAAAACATATACTTCGTAATTTTTAAGAATATTACACACCCTCCCTTACCTATAATTTCCGTGAAAAAATGAAAACGAGCATATATATATATATAGGACGTAGAGAGTAACGAACAAATAAATAATTAAATTCAAATAGAATTTAGTATACATTTTGATTGAATTGTCACGCAATTAAAAGGATGGAAAATTACCTGATCAAAAATGAAAGAAGGAGTGTTGACATAGTCAGGCATAAAAGCCAAGAGAAAAACAGCAATTTCAATCTTGTGAGGTAACATTTCCATAGCCAAAGCCATGTTTATCCCACCAAGACTATGCCCAACAAGAATAACTCCTCAATCTAAAAATTGGAAAAATAAAAAATTGGGATCTAAAACCTAAGCTCTGATACCATGTAAGATTTCAGGAAAACTCCTCAATGTGGAATGTGTACCATTGATCAATATATATAGAGTTTTACAAATATTGTAAACCTAGTACGATAAGGATACAAAATATATACAATTATTATCCTAATCTGCGACAAATATTATCATAACTATAATATCCATCACTTTTGATCCTCAGGAAGAGATGTCAACAACTCTATCAATGGCTCGGTATAATCGTGAATACCTTGGACTTCATGGATCTTTTTAGGGTTAATCCCCGAGGCCGCCATGCCAAGCGGAGTAACGCAATGACCAGCGGCCTCAAGTAGGGGCTTAACCTTGAACCAACACATGCTCCAAGGGTTGCTCCATGAACTAGTACAAAATGTTTCTTGCAAGAGGATTCGTCGATCTAACTTCCTTGTTTTTTGTGTGTTTGACTCTTAATAATAACAACAAAGGTTAGCACTGTGAAAAACCGAACCGAACCGGTGAAACCGAACTGTTTCAACCAATCCGAATGAGAACCGAACCGATTAAAAATCGATTTTATGAAACCGAAAACCGACCCGAACCGCATGTTAGTAAAACCGAAACCGAATCGATCCGAGTAAACGTTAAACCGTTTAAGAACCGAACCAAATCTAAATCGAACTGAAAGGAAACCGAACCGAAAATGAACCGAACCGTTTCTAACCCGAAACCGTTTGAACTGACATAAAAACCGTTTACACTGAACCGTTTACAAACCGCAACCCGTTTGCACCGAACCGTTTATGAACCGAACCACTTATGAATCGAACCGTTTACAAACCACTTATAAATTAATTACATTTCTCGAACCCTGATAAAACGATATATACCTTCATAATAAAAGCTTTTATATTTTTTTAACACACACATTAACTTATTAAGTTATTTAAATTATAAAATGTGAATCGGTTAGCCTGTAAATGTCTAGCGTCGCGATTAATAAAAAATCGAATACCGTATAATAATATAATGACGTCATATATTAGAGAGTTAGAAGTACTACGGATTTGTTATATGATTATATTTATATCAGTTTAGCTATGTCTGTAAGCAATACACTTGTAATCGTGTAAACTTATAAATGATAGAATTGACTAGTAGATTAGTACATAAATACAAATTACTTAATTAGATATGACTACATGAGTGATTGACTAATATGACTATATGAGCAATTGTCAATTTAGCATAGTTGCATAACAGATTAATTAACAGTGTACTAGACCATCCTACTCGGTAATATACTAATAGCATTTCAATATTTGATCTATTAGACTCAAGTTAAAAGTTACTCTTTCTTATTAACTTGTTAGTCTAATTAAGTAATTACTAATTACTAATTAATGACTTAAGCCTCAGGGGTAAACCAATAAAGGATATACAAAAATATAATAATCTTATGATTCTCATCCCTTTATACTAATAAATATTTAACTATGAGAATATGAGATGGTTAGATGTTATGTATATGTATAATCGATTGAAAGAATCAATATTACCTTCTTATTCATTAATGTTTTCTTTCATTATACAAATCAAACTACTTTGTAATATCTTCATATATAACTTTATGCAAATATATAATGATAAACGAGTCTTGATTAACCGTCTTGTTGACTAATTAAGAACCGAACCCGTTAACGAACCGAACCAGTTATAAACCGAACTAAAATAAAATGGAACCAAAAAAGAACCGAACCGTTTCTAACCCGAAACTGTTTGAACTGGGATAAAAACCGTTTATACCGAACCGTTAACAAACCGCAACCTGTCTGTACCGAACCGTTTACTACCCGACCGTTTACAACCCGAACCGAATTTAAACCAGGATAAAAACCGTTTATACCGAACCGTTAACAAACCGCAGCCCGTCTGCACCGAACCGTTTACTACCCGAACCGTTTACAACCCGGACCGAATTTAAACCGTGGTTCGAATAAACCGAAACCGAATCGAACCGATAATTATTTAAACCTAACTGAAATCGACCCGTAAGACATTTGAACCGATTTCAAACCGATCTGATTTCAAACCGAACCGAAACCGAACTATCAAACCATTTTGACAGTACTAACAAAGGTGTTTGCTTTTAGTTACGTATGGATATGGGAATGCACCGAGTACTTTACGTAGGCAAAAAAATTGGACCGAAGATCGATATGTCACATTTTATATATATATTTTTTTGATTGAATAGACTTGCGTAGAACATCAGATCAGTATTACAGAAATCAAAATTAGTTAAGTACATGTTTGAAATAAATAAATGTACTCTCACAAAGTCACAATCAAGAAATAATTTCGAACTAACTAAATAAATAGCGATTTGCATTTAATCAATGATAGATTGATATATAGACCCCTACAACTAAATAAGCATAATTATTAGTGGTTTACTGGTTTGTTTTTATAACAAAAGAGAGACACTTTATAACCGCAAGTTAGATCATAAATACATATGAGTACAACAAAAAATTATAAATGCACGAGGGAGACCTTTAGGTGCAGGGATAACTCAAGTGGTTAGAGCTTCTCTCTCAATTTCAGCGATTTTAATACTGTAATAAGGTCTAACAATTTCAGATAAATTCAAGTAAGTACATTCGAGGTTCCATTTCTACTAAATATATATATAATCCATTTCTAGGTGGCAGGTTTGGGAATGCAATAATTAGGAAGGTTAATTTATAATACATGAAATTCTTGCTTATTTACAGGATAAATAAAATCAACTCATAGGTTGGATGAGGTGAGGATCAAACCCTAATTGACTGGTCACATCTGAGAAAAATAAAGGAACTAACCATCCTTTTATCCCTTGATCCTCAATTAACTGAATAAGACACACCTTTAAAAAGGGTTTTAAATGCAAACGCCACAAAACTAAAATACTCCGTGTGCCTTTTGCACGATCTTTCAATTTGACTAGACTAGAAAAATTTACGGAGTTTTAAAATTGATTATTATGGGGGGATCCAGCTGACAGCTTAATACTAATAAGTTATTTAATTCATCTAATTGATGTGTCAACATTCATCAAAGGGCCGGCCCACATAGATTTTATTGACGATTTTTTTAAGATTATTAATTTTTTTTATTTTTTTTGATAGACATTTTAAGATTATTAATTGGTAAGGTGTTGCTCGTTCAAAACGATGATTGATTATCTACGAAGTAGGTATCTACCCACTAATCATTTATCGTCAAATAAATAATTTTCCGATAGTTATTGTTATGGAGTATCTTAGAATGAAAGTTATTGCTCATAAAATTAAAACTTCATAATTAAGCATATGCTATATGAGGATTTTTTGAGTTTTACCACCTTTAACATATCGAGTTTTGAATTTCAATACCATGATTTTTTTTTTGATGAATTTTACCACCTTAAAATATTTTTGATTTCGATTTTGCCACCACTTAACAGATACATGGACGAAGGTTGTTAAGTGGTTATAAGTGTAACAAAATTCGTTAAGGTGGTAAAAAAAAAAAAAGGTTATTGGTTCAATTTTGACACAATTTAGTAAATTACCACCTAAATAAAATAGTTTTTGTTTTTGCTAACAATTTAATTATTGGATTAATGGACTAAATGTGTTAATTTGCGGCAATATATAAATAAAAAAGTTTTTAAAAGGTGGTAATTTTTTTTTTTTTTTGAATAAGTAAAAAATAAATAAATAAAAATCATTTCATTACATACATAATCAGAGTTTTTTGTTTTTAAAGGTAAAAGTCAAATAAATCTTTTGTAATAAAAAGTTCGAATTTATAATGATAAAATAAATCATACGTCAAAGCTAATCTCAAGAATATATCATAATTTTCCGGACATCTTAAAGTGAATTATTGTACGGAGTATTAATTTCAGATCAGATAAAACCATAAAAGGGATCAAGGGAGTAGGTTTTCTTTAATAAACACGGGCGATATCAAGAAGGCAGTCACATAGTAGATGTCGTTTACTAAGCATAGTCACATGATCTGCACCTTGAACCTCCCGGATTTCTTGCACCCCACTGTTCTCAATCATCCATCTTGCAAATTCCTCTGCTAATACTTTATCTTCCTTGCTTATCACATATATTCGCCTTACACTTTCAAATCCATTGTTCGAGAATTTCTTCGCTTTTGTTAGATCTGGAAGAAATAATGACGATGGTTTTTGCCTTGACACTGCTAGCTCATAATCCTGCAATTATATAAACTTAAGAATACGCAATTATAGATATTAATTATAGAAAGGTGATCATAGAAATATTCGGTTGAACATTATGTTATAAAAGGAAGAGCGTTATACAAGTCTACAAGTATTCCCTCCGTTCCTTATTTACATGCCTAAAGAGAAATAGGCATGTAAATAAGGGACGGAGGGAGTAATAGGTAAATTATACTTCCTCCGTTTCAATAATATTGCAACAATTAGACTTTTGCACTATTCATCACTTTTATTTGATCATATAATATGATTTATATGTTAAGCAAAATATAGTCATGGAATCTTGTTACATTCGTCTCATAAAATACTTTCACAATATCAACTTTTTATAATTTTTACTATTATACAATTATATATATTTAACATATAAAATATGCTTTGAGATGCGTAATTTCATCCTTGTTCCAATATTATTTGAACGGAAGAAGTAAATATTATCAACATGATATTATAAAAGAGTCCATGCAAACATTGTCATTGCTAGCTCATAAATCCATAATTATAAAACTTGGAATTGCTTATCTATATGACTATGAGTTTTACATAGCAGTGTAAGTGTGTAACACTATGTTATAAAAGGAATATTGGTACCACGAGTAATACGTAATTATAGATAATATTAACAAGAGATCGTTAAAAAGTCCATGCAAACTTTGAATCCTTTTGGTTTTATTCATCTCGAAACTAGTTCTTGGGGTTTGGAAATGCTACTTAATTTTTAAACACTTTTTATTCTTATAACTACTTCAAGTCTTCAAGTACTGTTTCAACTACCAGTTGTGCTCTACCAAACACCATCACTAAACATCTGCACAACAAATTCTTCAAAACATAGTCTTGAGAGAGAAGACTTTTCCCAAAAAAAAAAAAAATACGGAGTAATAAAAAAATTATTCGGTCATAATTGTCCGTAAGCTAAAGCCATATAATTAATTTTTCAATCTATTTGTATAGTTCAACCAGCTTGATTGCTAAATTAAAGAAATGTATTAGAAATCATATTTTTACATTGTATATCACCTAGTAGGATACTATGATAGTATGATGTGATCACATAAATTAGATTTTTGTACTTTTTTCTTATATTGACTATAAAAAAATACGAACATACATTGAGTATTACCAAGTACACATGTGACTACTAAATCCGAACAGAGGTAAAAAAATGTTCATACCTCGGTAGGAGATAAGGAAGCGAGAAACTGCACAAATTGGGGTCCAAACAGAGTTGCTGTCAAGGGCTCTTCTGGTGAACCATATGTCCAAAACTTTGTGTCATACTTGGCTTCTTCAGGGATCGATTCAGCAAACTTAAAGCAATCAATCAACAATTTCAATCCAAAGTTCAATATCATCTACTCAATTAATAAGTACAACAATACTTAATCAACTAATTACCTTATTTAAAACATAAGATGGTTGGTGTATAGTGTCTGGTATAACAGCAGCTAAAAAAACAGCAGCTGATGTCTTTTGAGGAAAACTTTCCATAGCAAAGGCAATATTCATTCCTCCAAGGCTATGCCCAACAAGAATGACCTTCTCATCGACAGACAACGATGCCATAAAAACAAAGGCTTGTTGTACTCTTCAAAGATGTGAACGTCTTCAATTCGTTTCGTGTTGGCACCAGAACCTGCCATATCTAGTGCAGTCACCCTGTGCCCTGCATTTTCAAGCAGGGGAATGAGCTTGTACCAGCACCATGCTCCCTGACAACACCCATGAACTAAAACAAAGTGTTTCTCCTCATTTTTAGCCTCCATTAATAATAACACGAAATAAATATTTTCTGTAATCTGTTTCCTCTAATTCTTTGATACTAAGTTCAACGTTTGATGGATTGATTGATTACATATTTCGATTTCTGATTTTAATGTGTCCACGTAAAATATTACTGTATAAGGAAACACAAGGTTCCACCAATTTTGGCCTTCAAAATCAAGCCGCACAATCCACATAACATAACGTTTCTTTCAAGTCGCTGGTGCATTCTTTCATACACATCTTAATCAAACAATCTTGACAAATTGACAAATTGTATATGCAAATGACCAACGGAGTCATTTATTCTACCATGGTCATCCTTAAAATGACTAGCACTATTCTTAAATCCTATTGGTTGATTTTTTTTTCTTTTCTTTTAAATGCTTGGTCAAACCTAAAATAGCCAATCAGATTTAAGAATAGTGGTGGTCATGTTAAGGATGACCAGAATGACCATTGAAGAATTTTTAATTTCATTAGCTTAAATCAACAAATAGTTTATGTTTATATTTTACTATATTTTGTATGCATATTTTTTTTTAAATCGGGCATTAAAGACTTAGACATAGTAATTTGAAATTTAGAATTGATTACATTGATGAAAAATGAAAGGAAATGCTGAACACTGGATTTATTTCAATTATTTGAATACATGCCCCCTGATTATCTTTGGTAATCAACCACAAGTCTACAGCTAGTCCACAAATGCGATCTTAGTGTGTGAAAACATCTTAAACAACAACAACGTCTATTAAGCTTATCATACAACCAAAGACCTTTGTCGGCAGTATGGTCTAAAGTATATCGCAGCTGGTTGTTTAGATATCATACGGAGTACACTCAATTTTTCCTAGAATCCAAGGTACACCAATAGACTTTTCACGACAGTATGAGCATGTTACACACCCGCAGCGTACAGTTTGATAATCGCTGCTTTACAGTTGTACTTGATGTTATTAATCAAGATGTAACATTGTGCATCCGATGAACATCATGCATACAAGGTTAAATCCAAAGAACATGAAGACTAAAAGAACAGAACATATACTCCAATGAACATAATATGCAATGAACATTGCATCATCGTAGTTATAACTCTTATGTTCATTGGATCAGAGTTAGTTTTCATATTTTTTTGGTTTTAGGATTGATGTATAACAGACAGGGATCACTGTGCATACGCCTCAGACGCCTCCTCCACCATCATATTTGCATTGAATATATACTACGTATTATATTTTGTTTTGGTATTAATCAAAATATGTTCTTTAATTAAGACTTAGACTCCAAGATTGTGCATCAAAATAGCTTAAAAATGCCATTTATTTTTTTAGAGATCAACCCACAATTACAATTATTTATAAATAATTTAATCACATAGATGTAAAAATACAATTGCTGGAAAACCCTATGGTGCAGGCTGGGATATACTCAAACAATCTACTTAAAATGTTGGTGAAGTTGCTCGATATATATCAGTGATCTCCAGCAAACAACGGCATAGTTTTTGAGGTTTTGACAACATTACCATATGATCAGCTTTTGGTATGGATTTCACTTGATGTGGTGGACTATTTTCAATTATCCACTTTTGAAAATCTGTCTTCACTGATTCATCTTCTTCAGAAATAACAAATACTCGTTTCACTCTTCCAAATCTTTTTTCCGAAAATAATGAATCCTTTGCTAAGTCCTCACTGAATAAACCATCTAGCTTAACCATTTTTTTGGCCAATTCTATATCCTGCATTCATTTTAACCTTACAGTTAGTCATAAACATTATACATACTTTAGACACGATGAGGTCATGGATATTCGTTTTTTTGGATTGGATATCCTATAATGTACAGCCCTAACTGCCTTGGAGATAAGTGAGGATTAAAATCTTGGGTACCATAGTTTGAGACTTCGAAAAAATAGAAAACACATACGAAGTATGATAGTATATGTATGACACTTGGCTATCACTTGAAATTTGTGGGATTAATTACCTCAGGCTGGCAATTTTGGTAGAGTTTAGTGCTCAACATCTTAGGACCAAACATTGCATGAGTGGCTGCTTTTTCTGGACCATTATCAAACCTGAATTTTGTGTCCAAAAGCCCCTCCAAAGGTGTTCTCTTGAATGTCTGTTGTATGATAAAACAGATTAGTACGAGCTCATTAGGATCGTATATTTGTATCGTTGTATGACTTCAAATCAAGAGAAAGATTCCTTTAATAACTTGAACTTTAGGCACGACGAGCAGTGTAAAACAATTTATATACTTCTTGAGCTGGTGTGTGGCAACTATACTGTAGTATAGTTGCCATACACCTGCAAGTGAGCACCATATTCAGATATATAGTGAATAATAATGACGGCGTACCTCTTGAACGAGAGTAAGGGGAGGAGAGGAGCAATTAGGCATATAAGCAGACAGAAAAACACTAACAAGGATCTTCTCTGGAAATTTCTCCATAGCCATAGAGATTGCAATTCCACCAAAGCTATGTCCCACAAGAACAACCTTCTCATCACCACCATCGTCATGTGGATTAATGGACCTCATGACATCCATCAAAGGCTCCACGTAGTCATCAATGGTTACAATCTCACTCAACGGCCGAGCATAGACACCACACCCACCAAGGTCAACGGCTGTAACCTGGCGGCCCGCTCGCCTTAATAGAGGGATTAGCTTGTGCCAGCACCAGGCTCCATGGCAGGTCCCATGCACTAGTACAAAGTGCTGCATTTTTCTTTATTCCCTTCTTGATTAGCTTGATTGATTTTGGTTTATAAGAATATATATGGCTGAGTATGGATTAATTAAATAGGTAATTTCTTGGTTTTTGCAGTTTTTGAAATGGGCAATACCAATTTATAGTACTTTCTCAGATGATGAGGATGGTTATTATTTGAATAGAAAGCTGAAGAAATAAACGCGGAGAATAACAGCATTAATTAGTCAACGACTCTACAGAAAAAAGACAAAGCAATGATGTGAAAGGGAGCGTATGTTGACCAACCCTTCTTTGTTTGGCTGGCCATTATCAGTTGTCAATTTATCACTATATAAGCAAACTTAGGAATGTAACCACTTCATAATAACTTCCGGTGAGATCAAAATGAAGGAAATTTGGTGCATTCAATGTAATTTAACATAATCATAGGTGTTGTTTGGTTGGAGGTAAAAGACATGGGAAATTCTATTTTCTAGGAAATGAATATTTGCCTATTTGGTGTTTAGAGACGCACAAAAACAAGTAATGAAAATCGATTCTAGGATTACCTAAAACCGGAAAATTAGGGGAATTTGTTGTTTGATGACTCAAAATCATCAAATTAGGGGAAATGAATATTCCAAGAAAAGTTTCAATTCCCATAAAACATGAGAAATCACTTACAATTATCAAGCCCCCACCTTGATAAGTCACATTTACCATGATTAGGAGCCCACTTGCATTATTCACACTAATAATTTAATCTCTTTCTTTCTCTCTCCAAATTTATTACGAGTAAATTAAATAAAAAATAATCAAGCTAACTAATAAAACATGGGAAATCAGTTCCTAGGAAATTTAAGTTCCTATATTATCAATCAAACAAACTAAAGTCAATTCCTAGGAGATAGGTAAGTGAAATTACTTTACATGAATTATAATTTCCTATGAGAACTTATTTCCCATGTCAACCAAACAACACTTATGTTAATATGAAACTATCCTACCCTGAAGTCCTAAATTGTCTTATCAAAATCAAATTATTACAGTACATTGCCATGATTTGAGCAATGACAAACTTCTCATGAGGTGAAGAAAAAAAGAAAGGAAGATTTTGATACAGGTTTATAAGAAAAATAAAATTTGTAAATAATAATAAGAGTAGGGACAAGACATTATATGCATAAAGATTAGATATGAACAAGCAAGTCGTCGAAACTTTATCCTTCGCAGGCATGATTATAGTACAGAGAAGAGTAGGAAATTACTCATATGAGATATGAAGAGGGGAAAACAAGAAGGCCCTATTTACAGATGTAGAGCACTTAAGACATGAATCCCGGTCACCTTTTCACCTTTTACGATCCTGTTCCAGATTGACCAGATTAAAATCTTTCTGATGAACTGATTTACCATTGAACTGTCAGCTAAGCATGGTTGGATGGCCTGTTTGAAGCATCCTTTTGATCATATCCATCCCAAACGTAGTATCTGATGAGCTGAATGAAATAGAATTACATTAGTACAGTCTATTAGTCATGATATTTGGTAACCTGTGAACATGAATAACAAGAATCGGAAAGAGCTGAATAAAGAGATGATAACATTTACTGTACTGCTCTACGCATACAGTTAAGAACTATGTTTTTAGACTTGGGTGGTTGTGTCAAACATGGGATATGCGTCAAAGTGTTAGACTTGAATTCATGTTTAATTGTATACAAGAATACAGCTCATCCAATCAATTGCATTTCTCACTAGCATTCCGAAGACAATTTTGGTAGGGAAAAAAAAAGTATGAACACATTTAAGCTCTTCTGGAGAAAACCCGTAATCAGCTTCAAACCATATTTACGACGTAATACTTCACAATATAAAGTTAATGCAGGAACAAAAACAACAAAATAAGAACATAAAAAGCAAGGAATAGAAAAACAACTAGTGTTTAAACAAATCCTCAAGAGCAGAAAACACCAAGTGGATTCTCATTGAGAGATTGAACATGAAAACATGAGAGTGACCGGAAAGGGTATAGATGACACACCTTGGGATAGCAATCTCATAGGGAAATGAGATTCCTTCACGACTTGGAATGGGAGGAATATGATCCTTTTTCTCATTTATAAATTTTATTATTTGAAAGAGAACCTCCCGAAGTGACACTTCAATTGCAGCCCTACGAGCACTTCTCTCCTCGGATGCACCCTCTAAAATCATTCATAACAGATTAAAAACAGGGGATATCTCTAGGAGCAAACACAATCATACAAGCATGCTAACAAACTAACCAGAGTCTATAACTTTGGAGTGATGAGATTTGCTAGAGGTTGGTTTGTGATGTTGAGCAACATTCAGATTGATGTACCATTGTTCCCAATAAAGACGTTCAACTTTGTTTGAGAACCATATCGCCTTATTGCTCTTTACTTCGTAGAAAGACAAACATATCTGTACAGCACCATTTAAACCAAAAAAGCTAAGACCTTGGGATTTATGTAGTATGGAAAGGACACCTAAGACACACCATATCAACAGCATAGACAAAGCCACATATACCAAGGAGGTAAGATTACCTATGAGTCTATGACATACTATATCAACAACATTGATAAAGCCACAAATACTGAGGAGTAATGGCATGCTCACTAAGATGAGCTCCTCCCTCCACCCCCCCACCACCACCCCCAAACCCACCCATGGAACAGTTGTCTGTATGAATTTTGTGATTTAAACTAGTAATGTGATAACTTTCCAGACAAAGGCAGTAGAATATAAACAATGATTTCTTTTCAGGGAACTCTACTATTTACTTCAACTACCACCAAATCAATACACTTTAGATACAAAGTCAATTCAGTCCTAAAATTTGAGTCCAACATTTGACCAGGAGGATAAAATAAAATAGCCAAATGTGGAAAAAAAAAAAAATCCATAAAAAGGAATGGCTTAACATACGAGGAGGGCGGGTAGTATAGAAGTGACCCAGATATTATATTTATACAACAAGAAGACCAAAGTAAGATGCCTTCATTGTACAATCATAGCACACAAGATTCATATACTAAAAAATGTAGACAAATATCAAGTGAAAGCTAAAGATACATGTATGAGAAGTCAGCGCTAAACCTCACCTGACTTTTTTTATTAGGGTGCTTCTCTACCCAAGATATGAACTGATCAATCTTCTCATCTATCTTCTTTTCCAGTTCCACGTCTCCACATTGGACCTACAAAAATATTATTATGTGATTCAACTGCTTAGGTAACATTAGAGAACTTTACAGTAAACATGTTGTATTCATGTGTCCAGAAAGATTTCAATGGATGAGTTTGCAACAATGGTTTTACAAAGGAACAATCAATCTAAATACAACAGTATAGCAGTATTGAAAGAGTGACTGCCACAGAAGATATGGAATCTACAGCTAAACACATCTTAATTTGTAATTATCATCTACAATTACTTAATACTCGAAGAGACAACTCACGTATGTAATGTCAAAAAGTTCCAAATCAACATCTTTTGGCCGCACAAGGCCCAGCGCCCTGTGAAACATAACTGTATGTAGTATACCTGCATATAATTTCGATGAATGATTAGCTCATAAGTTGGTATAAAAAAGAAATCGGCTCACAAGATGGTAAAACACATTCCAAGTTTTCACGATAAAATTTGAATTACAATCACCATAGAAAAACGAACAACTTGAACCAATTACCATTGCAATAGTATAAAAGTTCATTGAAAAAAAAGATGACCAAATAAAATTCACATATCTTATCATCTTCAAGTAAACTGACTGTCAATATAGCAATATACCAACTAAAATTCAAGATACTCAGACTAGTTGTGCCAAGGTGTACAATGCAGTTTAAAAGTGACAATTAACATCGTAATGCGTAACCTTAGTCAATCATTCGAAAATCCATTGCCAATTTCTTTAATTTTTTCCAAGGTGCTCGAAAACAAAGTCAATAGAAGTGTTGGAATTACAAGAGCAGTCAAGTTCAGATTTTAGGACTTTGAGATAACTAGGGCAAATCAAATTCCAACAAGAATAATCCAACAAACAAGGAACGGAATATACTAAATTTTAACTACAATTCAGAAGAAAAAAACTATCAAATTAACAACCATAGACAATCAAAACATATCTAATCCAAAATTAATGGACAAATTGTAAATTGATAGCAATTACAGGTTAATATAATCATCTGCAAACCATAAATATCATTACAAATGCCAATTACAGAGAAAAAAGGGGTTAACTTACATCGCAAAACTTCTCTAATTTCAAAATGCTCTACTTCCTGCAACAAAATTAAAAAATATAAAATAAAAAAAAAAAAAAAATTCAAATACAATTGATAATTGAAGGGAAAAAAAAAAGAAAACAAAGAGTAAAATTAAGGATGCTCACCAATTCTTTGAGTTGGCAAACTTCGCAATTCATTTGTACCTAGAAATTCGAAATTTGAAATCCGATTGATATGGAACCCTTAAAACCGAAAATTGAACTGTAATTCTCCTGTTCTTCGATTGCAGAACAATTTTGATTGGTTTAGAAGAGGGAAGAGAGGGAAGAGAGAGAAAGAGGTAAAGAGGGCAAAGCAATTGATTGTTGACAAAGGAGAACAAGTGATGATTGGAAGTTTACCAGTTTGGTAACCAGGTAAAGTAAGTTGAAGGTCAATCAAAGATTGATATCGGAGATATTAATTAACATTTAATTACGTACTACGCCTTCTCAAACACTTTGAGTATTTTGATGTTTTAGATTCCACGACTATTTGGTTAACTATTCCCTCCGTTTTATATTATAATTCCTGTTTTTTTATTTTAGGAAATCAAAATTTTGTTTACATTTCTATATTTGGATATAATGTAAAAACCATTATACCTTTATTTTTTTAACTTTATTTATTGTACTTTCTAAATTACTCATTAAATTTCAACTTGTTTTATACTTTTTCCACTTTCTCTCTCTAATTTTTGTCTATAATTATACTTTTCACCTTTTTTTTTAATGTACTTCATTCACTTTCCCCTCTTTAACTTTTGTCTGCAATTGTACTTTCTACTTTTTTTCATGTACTTCATCCACTTTCTCCTTCCATTTTTTAAATACAGTGAAAAAACACAAACAAGAACTATATATTGGGACGGAGGGAATAGTTTTTTTCTTAAATTCTTTTATCATAATTTTTTAAATAACCTTTTTATTTTTCCTCAAAAAAAAAAAAAAAGAAAAAGTTATTGATTAGCATAAACCAACATTACAAATCCTTTGTTGGATTCTTTTTTATGTACTAGTATTTGTTAAATTTAGATATTAATTGTAGATGACTATGACTTTTTATTAAAAAAAAAATTGTTTTATTCAGTTTTATTCAAAAAAAAAAAAAAAACGTAGTATATCCATGCAACAACCAGGAGAAACGAGAAGTGTCTTAGCTACATTCATTTCAGAATCTAAACATCTTGAGCTTCTCGCAATCACTTGTTCCACTGTCTTCCAACAAATTTAATTTGCACATCCATCTCCGTCAGCCAGAGCTTCCTACATGACGATACAAATTAAGAAAACCATCATGAGCATGTAACATATCAATAGCATTAGGACAATCAACATATATGAGAATAGGGTGTAGTTAATGTTATAAACGGAACTGCGGGAACAAAAACAGTAAGAACAAAGTTACCGAAAAATAGACTGAGTCGCGGACTATGTCGCTTTCTTTAGAACATTCACGGCACTGCCCTGAAAAGGTGCAAGCAGTTCGTACTAAACCGGATGTTCCCCAGGATAAAACAGCCTTTCTCTATTGAAATTATACCGGTGGAACTGCACAAAACCACCGGGCAACTAAACACCCAAAAAGAAAAGAAACTGCTCGAGGGTTTTGTTTTTGTGAGGAAAAATAGAGAGGAGAAGAAGATTGCTTTCTGTATTTTTTTGTGTATCAAAAACAGGAAATCAACACGCCTTTTATAGGAAAAATTGCAACGTAACTGCTGCTGTTTAATTAGGCACTAATCACGCAATTAAAACGGTCATAAGTTGAACGTTCAAAACGGTTACAGAAGATTAATGCGTGGCAAAACGTTTAGCAAAAAATCAGTGAAAACGTTTGCATGATTAACGCTCCATTAATCAGTTTTGAATAAAAACGGTCAAATGTAATCAGTCAAAAACGTTTAGCAAAAATCAAGGAACTAATCACGCAATTAGCCTTGTCCAAAAAATAAGTTTATTTAATAAACCCGACCCGACCCAACCCAACCCGGCCCGGCCCAGTTCGGCGCGCGTGTGTGTGATAGATGGTTTACCATATAGGTCCTCCCTCTCCACAAAATGTGGGTAGCCCAAGGGCCACACCCCTTTAGCCCACTCTCTATATTATAAAGAGAGTAAAACTCTCATTTCCCACCAATGTGGGACTTTGAGTTTTTCACAAAATTCACACACTACACACTTGTTGTTCCAACAATCCCCCACTTGAATTTTTTGAAAACATTTTCGAGCAGAATCCATACATATATAGGTTGCGCATAAACAGAAGTGTTTTTCAACTTGAACTTCGACGTAGTGAGTACGATTCAGATTCAACAAGGGTGACTCGAAGTTTTGAACCCTATCTCTGACAACGTACCACACACAACCTACTCTTGGTGTTGTTCTAGACCCGTGCTATTTCGGCCACGCACGTCTATCCCAGTGTAGTGAATGCTCTAGAAATGCTGCCACACATTTCATAGGAAGCGGCCTAACTTCCACATTCACATAGGTGAATCTATCAAGAGTACTCCTGTAGCTTGGTACTCCACTCCAAATTGGAGTATAGATTTCATTAAGAGTTCCTATTAACTCATCCTTGATCGCTTCAGGAAATTATGTCTTTTGAACATATTCAACTCATAACACACCATAACTTGTTATTACCCTTTGAACCTATTTCTTGGGATCTCCAGTTCATAGGTTGGGTTACCATTATGTGTGGTTCATTTCAATGGCAATAGTCCCATTTTCTTAGAGGAAAAATGGACTTTCTCCCTAGCTAATCCTTTCGTCAAAGGATCAGCCAAGTTATTCTCAGTGCGTACGTGATCCACTCTAACAGCTCCGATAGAGAGATATTCTCTCACAGTGCTGTGCTTACGACGTATTTGTCGTCTCTTACCGTTGTAATAACGGTTTTGAACTTTTGCAATAGCCGCGGTACTATCGCAATGGATCAAGACAGCCGGTAATGGCTTTTCCCATAGGGGAATTTCACCTAGCAGGCCTCTTAACCAACCTGCTTCTTCACTAGCCGTAGCTAGTGCTATCATTTCTGACTCCATGGTGGACTGAGCCAAAATAGTCTGTTTCTTAGACTTCCAAGATACAGCTCCACCGGCTATAGAAAAAATATATCCACTAGTAGCCTTAGAGTCATCTGATAAGGTGTTCCAGTCAGCATCACTATAGCCTTCTAGTACAGCTGGAAACCTTTCATAATGCAACCCTAGGTTCATGGTCCTCTTAAGGTATCTCATGACCCTTTCAATAGCATGCCAATGCTCATTACCAGGACAACTAGTAAACCTGCCTAACAATCCCACGACATAGGCAATGTCGGGTCTAGTACAATCAGTGGCATACCGAAGGCTGCCAATGATGCTCGCATAATCAGATTGCCTTACGGCATCACCAGTGTTCTTAAATAATTTAACACTGGGATCATAAGGTGTACTAGCAGGTTTACAGTCAAAGTAACTATATTTCTTTAGGATCTTCTCAATGTAATGAGATTGATCCAAAGAAACTCCATTTTCTGTCCTAGTAATCTTAATTCCAAGGATTACGTTAGCCTCTCCTAGGTCTTTCATATCAAACTCAGCATTCAACAATAGCTTTACATCATTCACAGCATGAATGTTCGAGCCAAAAATTAACAAGTCATCCACATATAGACAAATTATAGTGCATATGTCATTCTCAAATTTTACATATATGCATTTGTCACTACCATTTATCTTAAAACCATGTGAGATGACTAAGTTATCAAATTTTTCATGCCATTGTTTAGGTGCTTGTTTGAGACCATAAAGAGATTTATCTAGCTTACATACCAGATGCTCTTTTCCTTGAACAACGAATCCTTCCGGTTGATCCATGTAGATTTCTTCTTCCAATTCACCGTTCAAGAATGCAGTCTTCACATCCATTTGATGTACTACAAGATTAAAAACAGAAGCAAGAGATATTAATACTCTAATAGATGTTACTCTAGTTACAGGTGAATAGGTATCAAAGAAATCAACATTCTCCCTTTGTCTGTAGCCTTTAGCTACCAAACGGGCTTTGAACTTATCAATGGTCCCATCAACTTTCAGCTTTCTTTTTAGGACCCATTTGCAACCAATTGACTTGCAGCCTGGTGGCAACTCAGTTAGATGCCAAGTTCGATTAGACTCAAGTGAGTCCATTTCGTCGTTCACGGCTTCTTGCCATAAATCTGCATCCACTGAGGTTAGAGCTTCTTGGAGGGTAGAAGGATCCTCCTCTACATTCAGAACTACAAAGTCTGGGCCGAAGTCTTTTGCTACTCTAGCCCGCTTGCTCTTTCTTAGTTCGGGTTCAGCATCCAAGTCTTGTGAGTTAGACCTGTCTTTAGGAATAATAGAGGAGGACGAGCCCCCACTATTTCTAGATTTAAAAGGAAACCTGTCCTCATAAAAATCAACATCATTAGATTCAATAATTACACGAGCATTTAAATCAAAGAATCTATATGCCTTACTGTTAATAGCATATCCAATGAATACGCATTCATAAGCTCTACTAGCTAATTTAACTCTTTTAGGATCAGGAATCCTAACATATGCTAGACAACCCCAAGTTCTGAAATAAGAAATGTTAGGTCGTTTATTACGAAGTATTTCATAGGGAGAAACCTTACTCTTAGTCTTTGGAATACGATTTAAGACATAACAAACAGTTAGTAGAATTTCACCCCACCAATGATCAGCAGCACCAGAATATAAGGAAATAGCAACTACTAATTCTGTAAAGGTCCTATTTTTCCTTTCAGCCTTTCCATTCATTTCTGGGGAATAAGGAGCTGTCCTTTCATGTATGATACCATGTGAATTATAAAATTCTACAAAAGCATCAGTATCATACTCAGTTCCACGATCACTTCGTAATCTTTTTATTTTCTTGTTAAACTGATTCTCAAATTCTGTTATAAACAACTTAAACATTTCAAAAGCATCACTCTTATTTTTCATCAAATAAATACAAGTATAATCAGAACAATCATCAATAAAGGTGATAAAGTATCGTTGTCCATTTCTAGTCAACGTTCCATTTAGTTCACAAATATCCGAATGAATTAAGTCTAATGGTTCTGAATTTCTAATCACTGATTTATGAGGTGTTTTTGTAATCTTAGCCTGACTACAAGAATCACATTTGTCAAAGTCATTGAGAGAGATATTTGGAATAAGGCCTAAATTGTTCATATTTTTTATGAGTCTTTTGTTCACATGACAAAGTCTAGTATGCCAAACATTAATAGTAGAACACAACATATAAGCAGAATTAGAAATTTTATTAACTTCAACATTCAGTTTGAACATGCCGTCAGTAGCATATCCTTTTCCTACAAATATTCCATTCTTAGTTAAAGTAAACAAATCAGAACCTATGGTTTGTATAAAACCAACCTTATTAAGCAAAAAACCAGAAACTAAATTCTTCCTCATTTCCGGAGTGTGTAACACATCTTTCAGAATGAGAGTCCTGCCAGAAGTAAACTTCAACTCAACATTTCCAACACCAGCAATGTTAGTGGAATGGGAATCACCCAACAGTACTTTCTTATCATCGGTCTTTTCAGTGTATGTTTTAAACATTCGATGATCATAACAGACATGGCGTGTGGCACCAGTGTCTATCCACCACCCATCTGATCCACCAGTAAGGTTGATCTCAGTAATCATAGCCACAAAAGGCTCTTCAATCATGCTAGCCTGCGCTGGCACAGGGTTAGGCATGTTCCTGCACTTTCGTGCCATATGGCCTGGTTTTCCACACCGATAGCACAGAAATTGACCAGTACCATTCTTAGGGGGTTGTGACTGTTGTCTTCCATTGTTCTTTTGAACATTCGGTTTATTGAAGTTATTCTTCCGGTTCTGAGGTTTGAAATTCTTACCAGTAGGTTTAAGTACTGCAGCAGATCGCCTAGGAGCATTATTAGCAGAGATTTGTAAAATCTCTTCCTTTAGATCCTGTTTTCTGGATTCTTCTTCTATACGTAGCCGAGTGATCAAACTCTCTAAGGAGAATTCCTTAGTCTTATGCCTGAGATTATTTTTGAAATCTTTCCAGGAAGGAGGCAACTTGTCAATAATAACAGCAATTTGAAATTGTTCATCAAGGGCCATACCTTCGGAAATTATCTCATGGGCAATTTTCTGAAGGTCGTGAGACTGCACTTCCACGGACTTATCATCAGTCATCTGGAATTTTAGGTACCTACTGACAGCATACTTTTTGGCACCTGCTTCTTCAGTATCATACTTTTTTTGTAGGGCATCCCACAAATCCTTAGCAGTATTTTCCATATTATAATAGTCATAGAGGTTATCAGACAGACCATTAAGTATATAGTTTTTGCACATGAAGTCAGTTTCATTCCAGGTTTCGATTTCACTATTCAAGTAAGCTAATTCATCTTCAGGAGCATTATCAGGAATAAATGGCCTAGGGGCTGTTAAGGCAGAATTAACTTTTTTGACAGTTAAGAAAAATTGCATTTTCTGTTTCCATCTTTTAAAATGAGCTCCTTCAAAACGGAAGGGCTTGTTAAGGTCAGCAGACATAGTAATATCTTCGGTAGACATATGGTTCATACAGGCAGAAAAAGAATGTTCTAAAATTGTTATAAACGGAACTGCGGGAACAAAAACAGTAAGAACAAAGTTACCGAAAAATAGACTGAGTCGCGGACTATGTCGCTTTCTTTAGAACATTCACGGCACTGCCCTGAAAAGGTGCAAGCAGTTCGTACTAAACCGGATGTTCCCCAGGATAAAACAGCCTTTCTCTATTGAAATTATACCGGTGGAACTGCACAAAACCACCGGGCAACTAAACACCCAAAAAGAAAAGAAACTGCTCGAGGGTTTTGTTTTTGTGAGGAAAAATAGAGAGGAGAAGAAGATTGCTTTCTGTATTTTTTTGTGTATCAAAAACAGGAAATCAACACGCCTTTTATAGGAAAAATTGCAACGTAACTGCTGCTGTTTAATTAGGCACTAATCACGCAATTAAAACGGTCATAAGTTGAACGTTCAAAACGGTTACAGAAGATTAATGCGTGGCAAAACGTTTAGCAAAAAATCAGTGAAAACGTTTGCATGATTAACGCTCCATTAATCAGTTTTGAATAAAAACGGTCAAATGTAATCAGTCAAAAACGTTTAGCAAAAATCAAGGAACTAATCACGCAATTAGCCTTGTCCAAAAAATAAGTTTATTTAATAAACCCGACCCGACCCAACCCAACCCGGCCCGGCCCAGTTCGGCGCGCGTGTGTGTGATAGATGGTTTACCATATAGGTCCTCCCTCTCCACAAAATGTGGGTAGCCCAAGGGCCACACCCCTTTAGCCCACTCTCTATATTATAAAGAGAGTAAAACTCTCATTTCCCACCAATGTGGGACTTTGAGTTTTTCACAAAATTCACACACTACACACTTGTTGTTCCAACAGTTAATGCTTCATCAAATTTAGCCCCTCCTTTCACCATGAGAAATTGTAAGCAGGTTTCAGGAAGAACGCCTTATGGTCGACAAAGTTGAAAGCAAGGAAATCATCAAAAGAGTTGGGCGACGGAGGGATAGACCCTTAATAACATCAACAAGATGAGAAGGAAAGGTCAAGGATAGTTTATCTAAGCACCATTCATTGTCATTAGAAAGTAATTACTCTAATTTGAGGATAAAGGGCCATAGGCATACTCTAGAAAGGGCACCCTCCCCTGTCCAATTATCGGACCACACATTAACCAGTACTCTCCCATTTAATATTTTATTTTATTTGACCTTATTTTGCACTTCGTATGGAATTATTTTTCCTAAACTCATTTTATTTGAACGAAATAATTTTAGTACAAATAATTTTAATTTAACAAAAATGAGATAAAAAGAACATGGCTTAAACTGACAAAGCAATGCAATGGTACTCCCTCCACTTTTTATTTTCGGCCGTTTTTAATTACTTGTTCCATTTCCTTATTTTGAAAACTTTTACGATATTTAATTCATTTATCTCAACTAGTGGACCCAACATAAATCATACTTCTATTTTTATAAATTTTAGATTCTCTCTCCACTAATTCCATATTTTATAGAGGTGATCAACAACGCCCAGCCCACTAGCCCGGCCCGATCCGACCCAAAAATAGGGCGGGTTTGGACAAACCTAAAAATGCATTTTTAGTTAAAAACTCGAACCCGACTCGAAAAAAGTCCGAAAAGCCCGCTACTTTTTTACGGATTTGAGCACGAGATATGATATTAAAGTCTGGCACGACCCGAATTTAGATCACCTCTAATAATTTATTACTTCTCTAATTTCTCCTAAAATTTCACACATAAAAAATTGGAGCAAGTAATTAAAAACAGAGGGAGTACATTATTATTTTACATTGGTACGGTGGTACCTAATCTACCTATCATCAATAACAGGCTCTAGATAGGCTGTCGGACTGGTCTTGGGCCACAGCCCAGCCTATTCGGCTCTAAGCCCTAAATCACTTTAGCTGGCTCCTCCTTAACTCAATGCAATGAGCCAAAATAAAATTCCCTAAAAAAAAAAAGGGAAGAAATCTAAAACGACACCGTTTCTAGCCATGCTATTGCTATTTTCTGTAACTTGGCAAATCAATTTTCTACTCAGTAATTCTGTTTCGAAATTAATAATTTATCGTTTCCGAAGAAGAAACCCGCGAATTGGTTTGAATCAATCGTAGCTTTCATCAGAATTAGGTCAGTTACACCAAATCGTAATCAGTAATTTAATCTTAATTCTTTTTAATACTCAGTATTTTGGTAAATTCCTCCTTTATTACCAGTTTAATCAATTCGATTGTTTCGGAATGCATCGATGAATTTAACGATTCCAAAACCCTAATTTATACCCCGCACTAATTTCTGATGATGGACGTGTTTTGAATTTTGTGCATTGTTGTAGCTTTTATTCAGTTGATTAATTTTGTGCATTGCTAAGATGAATGTTTGATTAAATTGTGCGTTGAAGCTAAAATAAGAGTGTTCACTTCCAAGGCGAGACTACCTAATGATTGGTATAAGGACCTTTTGTATTACGGAGTAATCTTTATTTGAGTTGTTCTTGGTAATTGATTCTCTCGTGCTTTAGCCTAAAACTGCCTCATACCATTTACATTAGCTCGCTTTTTAAAGAGGTGGTTCATTTGGAAATCATACGGGGTTCTTTTTTGTCAATGCGTGATTGCACTTTGGTTGTTAAGGGAGGAAAATATGCCGTCAAAGAATTGGGTCAAACTCAACGTGACATTTATTTTAGAAATATAGGGTAATTTTAGTGGGGCAAAGGGAGTATATAACATCTGTTAACTAGAGCACATTATCTAAAACTCTACTTAGAACTTGAATTCAATCCCAATCATGTTGTAATACATCGACTCTTGGAATCAATAGCCAACATTTGATGTATTGTCAAATAATTTGCATATGCATGCTTTGGTCTCCTAGCTACTAGCTCATGCCTTGAAATATGTGCGTGTGCATGTTACTTGTATTGTGTGGACTGAAAGAATTGTTGAGCATGTACACGATCAAATTTCTTAAGATGTAACATGTATGCCTAGGAAAAAAAGGCAATTGCTAATTATCAGAAACACTTGTTCCTTTAGAAGTGATAGGTCACTGTCCTTTCTTTTGCAGTCTGTAGAATGGGTTTGCCTAACTGCCTAAGTGTCCCTGTTGGATGATTGACAATATTTGAATGTTCTTAGCGCATATAAGACCACTTTTTTAGTGATTTTTTTTTTTAAAAAATGTTTGATCACCGCCTTTGATCAATGCTTTGTAGTGGATTCAGTTACTGCTTAGCTGGTGTGATAAACTCTTAATCGGGGTGGAGAGTCCTGTTGGAATGGCATTGAATCGCTATTTTTTGAACTTAATTAAACTGAGTTGATTAACTATCTATAGGCAACAGAACTCCTTATTTTCAAGATATTGTTGCTCGGTTGCTCCACTTAATTGTGCATTTGAGCTGGGATGATAGATCATGTTGTGGTTTTCTTAGAATTTAAGCAAAGAGTCTAATTATTTGGTGCCTTTGAATTAACTTTTGACTCAAGAAGTGTAGGATGCTGTCTTCATGTTTCTAGTCACACACATCCACACTAAGCCAAACACAATGTTATTCATTCCATCTTTTGTTTTGTAACAGTTTAACTGATTCATTGAATTGAATAGTGTTAATAAAATGTCTAATTTATTTGTAGTTCTAATGGCCTATAATATTGGTATATAGATTCATTTGTTTGATGCTCATGAACAGATATGTCATTTAATTTAATTTGGATGTCTTAAATTAAGATAAGCCTAGGAAAATCTTAGTTTGGCCGTACTAATTAGTAATTACCAAAAAAGGGAAACAGAACTCAACTGTTACATACTCACCATTTACACATCGATTTCATTCTACGAAAATTTTTGAACTGGAGAGGAACATATACATCTGCAGGCTGCAGCTTCTTTTATCTTATGGATGTAAAGAATGTTCTTGAAGATGAGGTTTTTTGTTACATACTGAGTACTTAGAATTTATCTGATACTACTGAAAGAACACAGTTAAAGGTTGTGCACCAGCAAGATACAGTGTGTCCATTTTTTTAGTTCCGGTTGTTTTTCCATTAGCTTGTCCAAGGATCTACTCATCTTTCCCCTTTTAGAGTGAGCTCAATTGATCCTTTTTATAGGCGTGAACCTTATTTTTCATACCTTGAAGTTAAAATTTAAGTGCTTCATTACAGCAGCAAGGCGTTGTTGTATCAGTTCTTTTGTACAATCTTTCCAGCTTCTAGCTTGTAATTTTCATGTTCTCGAATGTTGCCCTCCTTTGGGCACAATTTAAGTTAAAAATAAATATATAGAGAAGTTGACTGGAAGTTCTTTTTTTCTTCTCCTAGGCTTTGAGATTTTGGGTTCAATAATCCTTAGGCAACACATATATTGCTGTCCAAGTTTAATCCGATAGTTTTATTAACATGTTTATGTATATTCTAGAATGTTTGCTTAAGAATTGATTAAGGAGTGTTCTAATATCTAGCTAGGTATGCTTTCTTGGCACAAAGCTTAGCCAGTACGGAGTATTATTTTTGTGCGGTTTTGTTTTGAAGTGTGGATTACTGGATATGCTGTTTCACTTCATCTAAGGTATGGACAATCCAGCAGTATGATGACTTTATTTCCTTTATTTTCTTTGGTAGATCCCAGGGCAATAATTATGCTTGGACTAATATTGTTTGAAAGATGGCACATCTCCAAGACTCTTAGTTGATTCATTATCTACCAAATCGTGGGTTCTGCTACTACATGCTGTCTAGTGAATAATGAGGTACTTCATGCTAATTTTATTCTTTTCTATTTATAGAAATTCTATTTAACCTTATGGATAATCCAAAACCAAAAGAAACGAAGATATTTTTTTTTTTTTTTTGTTTGCATATGCATTTGAATGCTCCTTGTGTCGCTTGCTCTGATTTGGATCATGAAATTATGCTTGGTTCATGTTGTATTATTCGCATCCTCTACATTGGCATTGCGAGTCATGAAAATTGTACGTATATAACTACTTTATTGGTGGAAGGGAGAATTTATTTACTTTTTTTAATTTGAAACGAGTTACATTTTTGAACATAAGCCAAATCAAGACATTCACAACATTTTCCTTAAAACTTAGCACTTACTGACAATATTTATGTGGAAACTTCTACTGCGTGATAATAATCAGACTAGGGAACAACCAATGTTGTTCAGAATTTTCTTGTAAAAGGAGAGTCATTTGTTAAAACAATGACCAAAGTGGTTAATTTTGACTGTTCTTCCTCCACTTTACTAGGTCCTAAAATGAATCATCATGCACCATAGTATTTTACAATGATATCTATTTTAAAATGACATGTTGCCTAGGAATGTACCCAAGGTCACATGTCATGTTACTAGGGAATTTTTTCATGGATCAACGTTTCATCTTCTTTTTGCCCCATGATGTTGGTTGGGATCTTCAAACCAAGGCATATTTAGCTTAGCTCGTGATGCTGATTAATTTACATAAAAAGCCCTGTTTCTGTGCAGATTCCTCTGTTATAATGGACCAAATCTAATCTTGGTAGTAGAGAGTTCATATATTAGTTGATTTTGGTTGGGATCTTCAACAAGCAAGATAGATCATCAGTTAACATATTTTTTTAAGGCAAACTTTATTATTATTAATTTTTTTGTACCACCAAAGCCTGAGTAAAAATGCAAATTCCCAGATATATATGCATCAAATCTAATCTTGGTCCAAGAAATTTTTGATGGGGGGGCATCTATAGAATGTCACTAGAAATTTTTTGTCTTAGAACCCCATCACATTCATATTTTAGCTCACTTTTTTTTTTTGAAATAAAAAAATTGTCCCTCTCCCTATTAGTCCCTCCAATTAAGATGAATCCACATGCTAAAACTTTGTTCAGAGACATGATCTTGTGGTACCCTGCAGGAGAATAGATCTTGTCCATTGTTTTGCTTTTTTGTCAGTTTGAATCCCCCACTTGAAGTTCCCATGTTGAATGACCTATCCTTGTCTCTTTATGTTTTGATATTGGCTAAGTGGGTCCATGGAATTTCTAGCTAACCAAACAAGAATTATTCATAGATTTGGTTTCTTGGAATATGCCTGTTTGCTGTGTTAAAAGCCACATTCTAATACATACTCAACTTTCATGTAGAAACTTATCATTAGGATGCTAATAGAGTTGAGAATCCTTAGAACCAAATTCCTCTTCTTGGACAGTTGGAAGACTATATCCATGCCATAAGTGTAATTGCATCCCTTCGGGCCGGGTATGCAGTGTTGTTTGCCCATTAAGCCGAATTTAAGCATCATTTTGATGAAAGCATGTAAAATGATGTTTACTGCTGTTCTATGATATTATTGATGTTCTATTATGTTATTACTCCTATCTGAATTTAATTGTCATATTACTTGTTTTTAGTATGTTGTTAATGTGACAATTAATTGTAGATAGAGGAAGTACTTGATCACGAAGTCTAGCTTCATCTGGTATTCTTAATTGTACTTGAGAATAGAACACCAGAACACTGAAAGCATGTAAAATGATGTTTGTTTGGGTAAGTTTAAGCAAGAATGCGTGTGACCCTAGCTAAATGCCAATTTCAAATGATGATGAAGAATGTTTGCTTGTGTATATGAATGATTGAAGCATCTTTAAGGGTGTCCTACTCCGAGAGGGGGCCACTTGGGGCTAGGTGGATAGTGCCTTCCACTCACTCACAATTCACAAATCAATTATTGGGTCCACAATACAACTGAATGAACGAGTACTCGATGCATGGCAGTCTAGTCTTTTCATATAGGTAGGCAGCCACTATCTCACCAATCAATGTCTCTAGTAATCCTATACGACTAGTACTCGTATATGTTTTCTATCTTGTAGCTTCTGCAGTCTCATACTTGAGAGTTTGTAGTAATAATTTTTAACTTAGCTTGTTTATCCCATAATTGTACTACGTATTTGTCTAACAGTTGGACAACTAACACTACGAGAAAACTTTATAGTGTTCATATCCTTCTAATAATTCATCGTTCCTAGATGATAGAAAGAAAAATTCAGTTCATAACAGTTAGACAATTTATAATAAAAGAAGGCTTTTTATTTTTCTTACCCTTGAATAGTTCCTTGTTCTTTGATGGTAGAAAGAAAAACTCATCAGCTAATAGTTACAGTAACAGTTAGACAACTAAAACTACTAGAAAGATGTATAGTGTGCTTACCCTCCTAATAATTCCTCTTTCCCAGATGATAGGAAATATTTAGTTCATAAGCAGGATTATTGGAACCAAGGGTTATGTTTAGGGGAAGGGAGGTTGGGAAGATATCTTTGAGAAAGAACAATTTTATTCCTTACATCATTTGGGAACCAAGGACTTTCTTCCCCTTTCACCCCCCTCCCTTTTTTTTTTCTTCTCCTTATGATGAGAATTCTGTAGCTTTTTATTTATTTATTTGTTTATGATATTTAATTGGAAATTTGGAATAGTTGAAACTTTAACATTAATCCTCATTTTTAACATGCTACAAGTATTATATTTATGTTTAGCTTTTAGTCCATTTCAATAATAGATTATTAGTAGATAGAAAGCATATCACCGGCCATGAAAGATGTTTTGAAAATGAATTGGCATCATTGTTTGAGTCTGATCACTTAAGTGTTTTAACTGATTGTTTATGTTTTCATATTTTGAAGCTCACTAGCAAGTAGTAACCCTAAAATAATCGTCTTCCAAATCAATCCTTTTCATGGATGACAACTAAATTGAGAAGAATTGAGAGCTAAACTCACTCAACCATCCATTAAAGGTGGTGTTTGGCTATAGTAAAACAAATTTGCTACTCCAAATTTGACAAAGTATAACTTTAGATTGTCCCTTGATTATAGGATTACCTTTTGTTGTTTATAAAAGAATGGTATTGAGTTATCACAATGAAGTAAAAGTAGAAAAGTAAACATGTTGCCTCTCTAATTTTAAAATTCTTGATTAGCCTTGATGTTAGGAAGGACCTTAATTAATTTACACAAAACAACACATATTTGTGACTTGCGGTGTTTTAATTTGATTTAACATTGCTAACAATCACTAAATAGTTACAAAGTACATAAGTAATATTAATGTAAACACACCGAAAAATGTCTCACCCCATATCCTATGTGAAGCGTCTAATGATGATAATTACTTTCTTAAACTTCCTAAATAATTTTGTTTTATGTTGCATAAGCCTTAGTTGGAGATTTGAATGTATCAGAAAAAGCTTATAAGGATCTTTAGGGTTAAAAATGATAAAAGAGTAGAAGAGGAACCAAGGTTTGAACAAAGAGTGAGAATTGTTTGTGATTATGTGTGAATTGATAAAGAGGTTAGGGAGTAACCTTTTAGCAATGAAGTAAAAGTAGAATAGTAATAAAGATAGAAAAGTAAAAACATTGCTGTTTCGATGTTAAAAGAGACTTTTATTCTACACAAAACGACTAATCTAATCCGACTTATGCTGTTTCGATGTACCATTGCTAAGAAAAACATACTACGGAGTATTTTAGAAGGTACGATACATATACATATACTTTTATATAGTATGTATTGTACACCAACCATCTTAGGAAGAAGAATAACATAACCTAGCTTGAGTCATGGTGAGTGAAATGAAATAGGGGCAGCAGCATGGCACAGAAGGACAAGAGATGGAATGGCCTGAAAGTGACAACAAAATGTCACACCCATTAAAACAGTACTAGTAAACTCGATTGTAAAACCCTAGAAAATCAAAGCTTTTCCATTTGCCGGCTAAGGGGAGACAAATGGCTGTGCTTTTTAAGGACCTACAATAATAACAATGGAATTAGGTAACTCGTAATAATTATTCATCTCTAACTCTCTTTCACACATTCGTGTCATCAGCAATAATAGAATTTTAGGTTAACAGTCACTATTTTTAACTTTGTCCTTGATAAGTAATGCAGTGTAATTTTGTGGTCTAATTTTTGACCTAAAAACTTTTCTTCTTTTTACTATATTGAGTCATGTGATCACGCATTTACTGTTTGAACAAGTATTCATATATGTGACAATTTGATTATTCACTGTTTTTCATGTCATGTCAACTCATTTTGATCTCAAATCATATTACCTTATAAAGTTCCTGTTTATAGACTTGGTTACTACAGTGCTTTAAAGTTGGATCAACTCTATAAGTGATTATGATCCTCTTGTTTAATGTTTTCTGTTGGATAATACTGTTTGGATGAAGTAGGGATTTTAATTTGGATTTGTGTTCTTTAATTGGCCCCTTAGATACTATTGTTGCTTGCCTTGCTTTGCACCACTAATAGTTCATCAAGCGTGTTAAGCATGTGCGAGCGATCTTAAGTATTACGGATTATACTTGCCTTTTCTTTGTTTATGTTATAGAACTAGACCCAATGATCCTTCGATCACAACGCATCCCATGGTTATGGGATAGTTCAGAAGAAAGGATATGAGGAATACCTATACATAATACTCGTAGTAGACAACTTAGTGTGCTCTAAATATGGTTAGATCCCCGTTTTAATCCTAACAATGCAAATTAATTGGCCCGTTGCCCGTATACTTAATCTAGTTTAGCGAAGGCATGTCGAGTTGTATGCCAAGTTTGAGGCTAGTAATTATTGCAATTAAAATATGTATGTGATTAGTTTCAGGTTGGTACTCGAAGCCATATTGTTGCATGGGTGTGTGGCATGAGGTTTCATTAGTCCTCACTTATTGTACACTAAATAAAGTATATTTAATATTGTTTGTGTAAGACTGTATAAATTATAGTTTTACGTGTTTAAATTCTATCATAAAGCAACCAAAATGGATGCATCCACACATAGTGATGATATGGCAGTATTCTGGCATGTCACCTATAAATGATTCTACGATGTATTAGTAAATTATTACTTTATTATATTAGGGAGTAGTAAAATGGGATTAGAGAAGATGATAATGATAAAATATAGAGAGATTCGAGAGGGGAAGGAGGGAAGAAACGAATCTTATAGGGGAGTGTGAAGAATAGGGGCAGAGATAAAGCTGATTTTTTAAAATAAAATAAAAGACATGCACACAGAATGTTATACTACAGTAGCAATGGAGAGAGAGAGGGGATAAGTAAAGTGGGTGAGTGGGGGTGCCGCTGCATACAAATTACAAAATAAAGGGGGGGGGGGGGGGGGGGTCGAGGGGGACCCCTACTCTTACTCTGACGGCTAACCCACCCGCCCCGGCCCCGTACTATTACACCACACAACTTAAGATTTTACTTGTTTATGTTTATAATCTTTTAAGTTGATTGATGTATATCTCATTGAATTGTATCTAATAATCACGCAACGTTGAATTAAGTTTTTCTATTATATTTAATTACAGGCTGCAAGCTGGTAATCAAATCAAGTTCCATTAGCATCATTCAATATGGATCACATTCAAATGATAAGTCATTCGCTTCAAGCAATATTTCGATTATCACAGGCCAGGTTTGTTTTATCTAATCAGTCTAGGTAACTAGTACTCCGTGTCTAAAATAATGTACAAGTAGCAGGGATATAGAATTTTCAAGTAGCGAGGATATAATTAGTACTCTGTGTCTAAAATAATGTACAAGTAGTCAAGTACCATATAAACATAAACAAAAATTACGGATAGAATAAGAAAGCAAAATAATGCAAAAGTTGAAAATGACATAAATAAGCTCCAAAATAGAGAAAAAGTGGAAACAAGACCTTATCTCAGTCACACCCCACATTCTCTCTAATGTCGCATTCCATGCTACCCGTCTCGTCCCTAAAATATCCCATTTATTTTCCAGTTTCTGCCACTCCGGACGGCACGCGCGCTCAGTTTTGCCTTCTGCTTTACCCAGAATAATCCCTTTATTTCCTTATCAAAGTTTGAACGTACAGTAAATTTATTCTACTAGATTGTACTTCATGATAAAGGACGTTAGTTTATTATGTTGGTACACTTTTCTTTTCATTCATTCAATGAAACTCAGAATTCTAAGGTTTCAATGAAATTGATGTTTAACTGCTGACATCACTTACTAGTGGACTAATTTGGGTATAACTACAGTGAATAATTCAGGTTAAAGATTTTGATAACTGATGGGTATAATTAAAAGCAAACATCTGTTTCACATTAAACTTTGTCCTAATTAAATAGGTTAAAGTGTTATTATACAGTGTACTTTATAGCTAGCTCTAACCTCATATGGATATAATAGGTTTTGATAATACAGCTATTGTTTGGTAGTAAATTAAGTCTTTATGGATAAGTTTTAGACCAAGTTGATTGTTTGCAATGTGATCCATGTTGGACGTTGGTTGCCAATATGGTTTGCAATATTTGTCCTGTAAAAGTAGGATATTTAAGTGTTTTTATTTATTTTACTAGTATTATTATTAGGAGAGAAAACACGGGATTTACTTGGGATCGATAATGGAAATATCGATGTCAAGAATTGATCCTTGCAAGTGTGGAAACACCTCCCCCTTCTTATCTTCTGTAAATAATTGATCGAAAGGATCTATATATTGAAATGAGATAAAAAAAAATACACACACCCCAAATTACAAAAAGAGTAGAAAATTCTGAACACAATTTCTACCTAAATGGCTTAATACATGCATACCCAACATTTTTAAGTTAAATTTGAATATGCGTTGTTATTACCTTGATCGATTTGAACGTAACTTTCACAAATCTGAACTTTTATTTGAACCTATTATCTCATACGAATTTATCAGATTTAATTTTCTCAAAAAAAAAAAAAGTGAAAATAATGTGAATAGATGAATTTTCTAATACCCTCTCTGCAAACATGACTACACCAATAAACAATAGATCTTCCTTTCAAGGTTAAGGACTTGACCAAGCACCTCAGACCCGGGTGATATTGTTGAATACCTAAATTTAATCAAAGTTTGCACCCTCCTTTCTTTAAAACAATGGTGTACATCATAACATAGTTTAATCTATCTGGATCTTTCTATATCATATCCTTAGTCTAATGTCATTGATCACGTCCTCTCTTATAAAATGGAAGGTGTTAAATGTACCACATTCATAATCATACCGTTGTTGGTTGCTGCTATTCAAAAAGAGATTTCACTAACTTTGCTTATGTCACTAAGTCTTCTCATCACATGTATTAGAACCGTTGCCTTTTGCCCCTTTTTATTTCTTGAATTGGATTTTGAAAAGTATGAGGAGCTCTATTTTGGATTTTACGTAAAACTATTAGACAATATTTTCAAGATATTTTTAGTTTTTATTTTTTTATTTTTTTTATTTTAATAATGTCTGTAGGTCATAGAGAAAAGAATTGTGGGAATTAATTATATTCATAATTTTATACGTTAAGTGGGTGTCATTTTCATATCAGTATGCCCCATAATAATAATATAATAAAGTTTTGATGGTCTATTAATTAGGCCAGTGTTTGAGGCTCATGCAACACTTGTTCATGAAATATGACTCTTCCATAGGTTTAGTTGGCTCTAGGGAAACCTAGCTAGCTAGTTTAGCCAGACCCATGCATGTAGGTGAATTTCATGATTGTCATATAACTTTAGGCATCAACAACCACATAAATTTAACTTCAAATGGATCATTTCATCATGAATTACATACTAGCGTACCAGTGTGTGTGGCCACATCACACGTGTTTACATGGTCATAAATAGACTTACAAATACCGAATCATTTACTACAATAGAGTATACCTTGATTGATTAATTTTGGATGATAAAATACTCGTCAATTTTCGAGATTAACCTATAAGATCCTGAATATATATACTATCCTTAGAATTAGAATTAAACTGTCCGATCTGTAAGAGTGTTTTATCATCGCTCAGATTATTATAATGTGCTGATGTAATTATATCATTTGATCATGTTAATATATGATGCATTATGGTAATGCAAGCTAAGGGCTCCATTTGTGGCATAAGTCTCGGCTAGGCTAGCACTGTATAATCACTTTACACGTAGCTGCACATGATAAGCTCTTTTATAATTATCTCTCTTCCTTCTTTTCTCTCTCCCCCACCTTGAAACTGTAATCATTACCTTTGAATGGCATCTGCAAGAATGGAAACTCCAATGACTCTAACAAAGATTATTCTTTTGGTAAAATTGATTGCATCAGGTTTAATTAATTAAATATTGTCATTATTATTTGTTCATAATCCTACTCCTACTCGCCACTTCCTAAACCTTTTTTTCTTCTGTTTATTGGTCAATTGGTGCTAGTGCTTAGATAATTGCAAGGGATATAATTAGTTCTGTGTTTCATGAACTAATTATTAGGAAAATCACATTTTCTTTTGAATTGCTTATTTTGGAGATTTTCCTTATTCCTAATATGAGCTACTTTCATCTCTTATAATCCTCATTTTTAAGCATGGTGTTACTACTATATCTAGTTCCGATCCATATATAAAGTATAAAGTCGAAAGTCCTTCTAAATGAATCTGTTGACAAAAAGTTGGTTTAAATTTGTCTTATGAATACGTACATTGCTGAAATTATGGGTTTAGATCATAGTGCATGCTTCGTAGTATTTTTAGTTTTATTTGTTTGTATGAGGTGCAAAATACATGTAGAGCGTTTACAATGTGGAGGTGGATTATAACCTATGCATACTTTTTGATAGGGTATAATTGTGCTAGTATTAGTGAAAGGTTGCAATTACTGTAGTAAATAATAGCTTTACACCAATTACTGTAACCAAGGAAGGGGTAAAAAAGAAAAGTAACCATAAGAAAGAAACTAGTAACAGAAGTTGCAACACTTGCTAGGGCAATAGGATTGGCCAATTGAGGTAAAAACTACTTGAAATGTGAAACAATGGTAGTTAACTAGTACAGTTCTCGGTTAATTTTTCTACTGTATGTAGTCATCCAAAATCATGAGAGTAATCATGATATGTTTTTATCAAAATATTGTTTTACGACATTAAAAATGCAAGTAAAGGCAGCTAGATGACAGATTAAGGAAAAAGGACAAATAAAATTCCATACACTACCCTCCAAAAACCTAACCATATTTCAAAATTAAATCCAAATCAACTTTAGGTTTATTTTAATTGCAACAACCAAAAAGCAAGTTTCATCATGTATATATTTATCTGTCCAACTAAAGCTTCCCCCACTAGCCCTTTTATCTTCCTTGCCATCTTTTCTTTTCCAACTCACAAACCAATCTCAAAACCAGTCAAATTAAACTTGCAAATACCCAAACTTTTCCATCTCTTTCTTCTCCTTAACAAGTAATAACACATAGAAACAAAAACTCATCTTTGCTTATGCTTTTCCACTTTGCTAACTTGATCTCAAAAAAGACTCAAATTCCTTCTTATTATACCATCTTTTACGCTAAATTTAAGGAAAAAAACTCATCAAAAGGGAGTTAAAAGAGATGATCCAAGAACTATTGGGAGGTAGTAGTGCTCCTACAAGTTTTTTAGGTGAGAGAAAGATTTCCATACCTTTCTCTTCTCCTCCTTCAACTACATGCCCTTTTACAACACCAATTCTTACTACTACTTCCATTGCAACAACTGCATCATCCGCAACTTTGGTGAATTCGCAAACTGGCGGTGGTAATAATAACAATAACAACAACAGCAACAGCTCAGAGGCTAACGCTAGCCAGCAAAATCTGAGGTGTCCGAGATGCGACTCCACAAACACAAAGTTCTGTTACTACAACAACTACAACCTCACCCAACCTCGACACTTCTGCAAGACGTGTCGGAGGTACTGGACAAAGGGTGGAACTCTTCGGAACGTTCCCATCGGAGGTGGTTGTCGTAAGAACAAGAGCACAACGGTAAGTGGGTCATCTACTCCCTCTGGTTTAGTGAAGTCATCCTCAAATGCCATGGCTAAGGCTAAGGCAACTCTATCATCCGAGTTGCTAGTCAATGGAAATCCGGGTTTTCTTGGAAGTGGGTTGTTGGATCATCTTCACCATCATCCGGATCTTCAGTCGGGTTGCTCAAACCCTATCCTTTGGCCTTCACTTCAACCAAACTCTCATATCTTATCTTTGCTTCGAGGTTCAAACCAGTTCCATAACCCTAACCCTAACCCTAACCCTAACCCAATATCAAGTGGTTTTAGTCATGTTAAAACTGAGGGTGCTACTACTACTATTTCCAATATTGGGTTGGATTCATATGGTAATGGATCTCAATCTGGAATCGGGTCTTTCCAAAGGAACAACCAACACCAAGTAAATGGGTTCTCATCTGGGGTTGTTCCAGATTTCATGCAAAATAATGGGAGCAATAGCAATATATTAGAGCTGTATCAAAGGTTAAAATCATCATCAAATTACAATAATTATTGTGGGAATGAAAATCAAGGGACGGTTATTTTAGGCAATATGGTGGGATCAGCATCGCCTTCTTCTCCTATGCATTCGACTATTTTGGATTCGGCACCGGTTGGAGGAGGAGACCATAATTATGGAGGTTATAGCTTCATGAGTTCTCCAGCAATGTCCGGTTGGTCTGATTATCCAATAGCACCTGTTAATGGTGCATATCCTTGAAACTGTATACATATATATATGGGTTAGTTTAATCTTTGCCTTTTACTTTGTTCTTGTTGTTTTTTTGGGGGGTGTTTTTGTAATTTCATTTTTTTTTCCTTCTATGAGCTGCCTTTTGCTTATTGTTTCTCTTCATTGTAGTTAGTTTGGGGTTTGAGGTATATGGTGAATTAATATGGCTAATCACTCCTTTTGATCTTTGTAATGTTCTTGCTTTATACTTTCTATGTAAGCTTTAATTAACTTGTACTTTTGATCTTTGGCTCAGAAGTTGAATGTCCTGCCCTTGAAAAACTATGCATGTTTTAGGGAATGTGCTGAAATTATTTATAAATGTTTCAAACTTACTATTATATTCATAGGTTGAATGACTGAATTGCATGATGAACTTTTCATAATTGCTTTAAGTTTTTTCTAAGCTTAACCAACTTGCTTCAGGATATTGATCGAGTTGATCCTCTTTTCCTTTGCTTCGTTTTTTATGAATTCGATGGTGTTGTAATTTGCTTGTCACGGTAGTTAAAATTGATAAGTTAATTAAGCTTCAGGTTGGGCAGCAGTTTGCCCATGTTAATACAAATTAAATCTAATCTCATAGCACTACTAAACAGTTTTCTAATACGTGTATAGGGAATGGGTAAGTAAAAGCGGAGTAATCCAACAGCTAGAGTCTAACACAGTGAAGTTTTCTTTTTTTGAAAGATAACACAGTGAAGTTTGTCATATTATATACTAAGCTACTAGGGTTCTGCAGCTAGGAACTATGAGAATCTGCACTGATGTTCTCCTTAGATTCTCCATATCCTGAGGCTCTATATTTTATGCATTTTTGTCTCCCATTCACATACTTAAATGTGTCATTTTGTGAAGGTCAACTAATATACGAAGTAGGGAGTATGTATTTTGATCTCTCGAGTTTAAACATTTTTTTATTTGAATAAACAAGCCTTTCAAATATCCCATGCTAGATTATTATCCACCAACTTTTGTTTAATTTGAATGGGAAATTAGTGCTTAATTGGCATAAAAAAAAAAAAAAAAAAAAACTTCGACAAATCAAGATTTAAGTTGGATTTGAATGATACAAGTTCAACATCCCAACCACTAGGCTAGGAGTTTGATTCTCTTCAATCCATAAACCTTGACTTAAATGCTTGATTTGGGTACTTCTGGTTTTATTATGCTAGGTTTCCAGCCATTTTTACCCGGATAAGCTTAACATACATGGTGCCTTCATCTAAGGTTTTTGTTGTTATTGGTGGTGTAGGTGTGTGTGTGGTGGTGGTGGTGTTGGGATATAGACCTTGAGTTTAGGTCACATCCTTGGAGATTGAAGGCGCGCATCAACTGTTTACAGCAGTCATGGCCTTGATCTTACTTTTCTGCCTTTGGACTAGGGTTTCTCCATGGAATGGAGTTCAGTTTTCCTTTCCTTGCCATCTCTTGTTTGGAGTTGTTTTTGAGTTTTTGACAGTGGATAACCAAGCTGTACTGTCTTGGTTTCTTGAATCACATCAACTCTATCTTTACGTCCCTGAGTGAATGAGACTATAATCGCGTCTGTTTGGATCTGTTAGCTATGTTGTTGAATAATTTAGTCTTTCCACATTTGAACATTTCATGATTTTCATCTATACAAATACTTGTTAGAAAATTTTAATCTTACTACGGACCTTGTAATTAAGTAAATCACTACACACCATTTGTTTTTCACCATCCTCCTAACCTATCCATAACCATCAAATCCGAGAAACAATAGCCGTCCGAAGAGAAAAACTACTTGCCACCATGATCATGGCCTCAGATCATATTATATTGTGTAAGCTTATATCTTTAGCATGGCGAAAATAATCTAGTATTGTTTAAAGTTATCATCAAGAGCCAAGAGGTGATCTGAATATGGGAATATTTTGAGTGTGGCTTTTTAATGGACATCTTATTAGAGAGTGGTTATCTTGAGACAGAACTGCATGGAAACATGTCCTTTTTAGATAGTAATGTGAATTGCATCTTTAATTACTATTATAGCCAATTAGCTAATAGCTATGTTCCCTCTAATGGACTTTAGCTGGTGGCTTTTAGAGTTTAAGTAATGTTTTAGGCCCATTTAAGCTCTAAACTATTTTATTCATTTTTGTTTATTTAAAGATAATTGCAACACTTTCCTTATTGGAAATTATCCATATACAAAGTATGTTTTTGTTAAATTTTTAATTCACCGTCTTTCACATCTACTTTCCTATGAAAATAACAATATTAGTATTCCACTACCCTATCACATCTACTCCTAAAACTCCATGTGATGCTAACATTGAGATTATTTCGGGACAAAGATAGCATAAAATTAAGATTCAGGGTCATTGTGTGGAAACTATATACGAAGTATATAGAACAAGAGAAAACACAGTTTGAGATCATAATGTGAACTATATTTAGATTTTAGCATAAATTTGCACAAAAGGACTAGAATGTCATTATAAAGACTTAGGCATTATTGCTATCTTGCATATAATGGGATTTTTTTTTTCCCCCAAAGGAGATACATGGGTGAGTACAATTTTTGCTTCATATTGTAACCTTGTTTTCCTAATTTAAAGTCAGTCACACCCTCGTGACTGTTTTTTCTTTAAGGAAAATAAATAAATACAGAAACTAAGTCTATTATTTAGCAACCTTTCCACACTTTAGAACATTTGAAGGGATTAAATTTTCTGTCCTTACGCTATATTCATTATTCCACACCCTGAAATAAGCTTGCTGCCCTAAGTACTGTCTGTGCCATATTGCTGATCTCAAATTCCACATTCCCTTGTTGTCTAGAGATGCTAATACTGCTGTCCATGAGTTTGGATACACCTGCATCATTTCGACAAAATATAACGTTTTTTTAGCTTACTACGACCTCTATATATGAATGAGAGTGAAGTAATTGCTTATATCTTAATTAGCAATGCTTTAGTTTTGTTTACCTGGATAGTGCTTCTCCAAACAGCATCAACCAAATTGTATTTTCTCCTCATGTTTGGATTCCATTCATCTGCACCAAATCTGAAATATTTGCCGTATATCAGAATCAAAATTTCTAGTTAATCAGTTGTACATACTAAATAAATAGTAGAGAGAATGTAGGCTTACGCGACAACAAAGAAGTTATGGCCATCAAGATGCCAAGACTGAGTGGTATCTTCGTTGTTTTGGAAGATGATTTCAACATAATCATGAAGAGCCAAGTCATAAACGGTGGTGCCAAGGACCATAGGGCCGGGTGTGGGTTTGTCCCTACTCGTTTTAAGATTGAAAACACCAGGAATGTTGTAATGGTCAGCCAGTTTTAGTGGTGTGCTTGGATTCACATAAGAGACATTGTTTACTCCATAATACATCTTGTTCAATCCTATTCCATTGATCTTCCCCGCCGAATTTCCCAAAATGATTGTCTTAGTGATTTCGATCCCTCCATAACGGTAGGCTCCTTGAGGGTTCGGTCTTGCAGCATTAGCAGTAAGATTCCACCTAGATGACACCGAAAAATTAGTCTAATTAATTAAGATTGTGTTCCATTATGACTGATTAAAGAACATAGTTATAATTACTACTCGTAGTTTATAATTTCAAAGATTAGAAGGTAGGTTACCTGAAAGTTCTAGCTTGCTTCATGGACCAGTGAACCTGATAAGTAGGTCCGACAGGTAAAGGACCGGAAGCACTGACTTTTGAATTCTTATAACGTAGGATTGCAGTAGCTGTGCGAGTCTTCTTCATGAATCGAGTTGAAGTGACAATGTAATAGTCCTTGATAGCGCCGCTGAGGGTCACCAAAACTGACATGGATTGGCCTGGATGAACGTCAAGTGACTCGTAAATTTCTTGGAGAACATGAGAACCCTCAACCTCAACCAGCTTCATTGTATGCCCCTGTATCCTGATGTTGATTGAAGCCGTGATCCCCACATTCGACACTCGTAACAGGTAAGTTTTCCTTGCTTTACCGGTGAAGATTGTACCAGTAGGAACCCCGTTGATTAGTAGGCCATCAGGCGTAGGCATACCATATCCGTTGTCCAACTTATATTTCAACATGTTTGCTACTCCATTTGTGAACTAATTTTCATGATTAATCATAGAAAACACTACTGTATTAGAGTTTTAGTATTACAAGTCTTTATTTTTCCTCATTAGAAATTGGTTGAATAAGTATTTACAAACCTGAGGTCCAGTATGGAACCAATCTCCAACAAGGAGGGTGAATTCCTTAGCTGGAACAGGGTAAGGTAGGGCAATAACAGGTCTTCTATGAATATTGAACGCACCATAACCTCCGTCAGCTCGATGCATAGCTGTGGAAGGGAAGTACATGTAACTACCAATTTGATCCTTGGCTTGCATCCTGTATGTCCAACTCGAGCGTGGTGGAATGGGACAGTTGGTTCCAAGTACCCCGTCTTCCCACGAGTTCTTTCTTTGCCAAACCCCATTCCTACATGTTTAAAGACTTAGTTATCAAGAGTTATGTGCATCAGTTTAGATGAAAAATAGGTGATTTCATGTCAGATTCACCCATTTTTAGAAATATTTTCCAATACATAAGGTTAGAGAAGTTAGGTGCTTGAAACACTAACCAAGTTATTAGGAATGGCTCTGCCAAATTATTATGGATTGTGAGATAGAGATTGTCATTAGTGTCGCAGTCTAATGTTGGACCTGGAAATTTTCCATTTATAAGAATAACCTGCAGTTGACAGTAGATATAGCATCAGTAAAAGTTAACTAGGATGGTTTTGCACTGAGGTGCCCTAAGTTGATGCCCTCGATTTTTTTTTTTTTTTTTTTTTTTTATGGAGTAGAAAGGTACACAATTATTAATGGTCTCCTATCATCGGGGTAAAACCAAAAGTATTTAATGACGTAGTGGTTTCTATATCACATGGAAAATTAATGACGTTGATGCTTTAACTAGGAATAATGGATATTAAATAAGTTTGGTGGTGTGAAAATGTTAACTTACTCGTTCACGAACTCCAAGAGGAGATCTAATTCCATAGGTTACATTCCAATCAAAATATTTATCTGGACTATCTGCCTGAATTCCGAAGATATTTGACAAACCTAGAACTCCAAGGAGAATAGAAAATAATTCTATTCGTCCCATTTTGTGAGGATTGTATATTTTATAAAAGAACCTGCCAAAAAAAAAAAAAAAAAAATAGAAAGTTCTTAACAACAATAAAGATAGTTAAATCATCAGGTAACAAAAGCCACATACTAATCTACCAACTTTTTTTTGGTAAGTTTAATTTGCTAAGTTCTGTTTGGATGAACATAAGCAAAACTCAAGTTATACTTGATGTGTGAAGCTTCAAATATTTAGAAGAGACTATACTTGATGTGTGAAGCTTCAAATATTTAGAAGAGACTAGTTAAGTGACTTTTTCAATTTGATGAAAGTAAATTTTTTATTTTTATTTTTATTTTTTTTAATAGCAAACAAAATTATAGCTATTCGTTTTTAAAATCTAAAATCACTGGTTCTTAAATCTATGGCAACCAAACAACAACCAAAGTAGCACTGCAAATATGACCAAGACTCAACAAGAAAAATCATAAACATGAAAAGTATTGGCAAACAAAGTAGAAAACACTATACATTACCTAAGTATTGAGGAGTTTAACTCAATCCCCCAATTTGTAAACGAAAGAGATGCTAAAGAAGATTATAAATGGATTGCAATTGTGTATTCCCATATCCCCTTATATAATTTGGTTGAACTAAACAAATTTTAAGCCACGTTGGATTTAATTAGCGGTGTCAGAGATCTATTGCGGCGCACTTCATGCTAGATGCTAAATTGCCACTTTCTTGCTTGAAGTGTTGCTCACTAGATCTCAATCACTTTTATATTTTCTTCCTTGTGGTATCTGCTACTTTAAATTTAACACATGAAGTAAGTAATTACTCCCTTCATTTCTTAATATTTGTACGATTTAACATTTTCACATTATGAGTAACAACATAAAAAGTTGATGTGTATTTAGAAACTACATACTCAAACAAATATAACGTAATTTTCTTTGATGATGATTATTATTTTTTATATATAACTATCAATAAATGATCACAGTTTCTCTTTTCAAATGAAAATTTTAAATTGAATAAACACTAAGGAAACAGAGAGTGTTTGAATTTGTACGAGTATATTAGATCAAAATTGATACTCCGTATTTTCGATTGCTTAAGGTCGTACATACTCCGTAGTTTAAAGTTTGCTTAATTTACCGTACATAATTTGTGATGCGAGGAATTAAATGAGATGCGTCTATGGTGGAAGAAGATGAGAAAAGCGAGAGAAGCGGAGCTGAAAACAAGAAGTAAGCCATTTAATTTAATTACAAAGTCAACTATAATATGTCATTTAATTTCTGTTGTCATCCTGACACTTTGGAAGGACATATAATAAGCAAGTCGATTAAATGCTCCTAATCCTTAACTTATGCATTATTAGCATCTCTCAGAAAATTAGCAACTACGTACAGTACATGAATTGAGCATTCAAGTTGGATTTTGATGATAGAATTGCTATCTCATTATCCCAATTAGGAAATCATATGGTACGGTATTAATGTGATCTTACTTAACACATGCGTTTACAGAGTAAATTGTAGGATTATGGATTAACAATTTCTTAAGTATTGTCCTACCTAGCTCTTGTACTCCTCCATTTTCAAATATCAAATACAGCAGAGTAAATAGTCATTGTAGCAACATGATTTTTTGTTTATTTATATTTTTTAAAAAAAAAGCGATGACAAAAGAGTGGATAATGAATTTTCACTTTTAGGGTAAGAGAGCTGAGATTCGAGATATAATCGTTTAAATTTGATGGAATAAAAGAGTTTTTATATATATAGTGAGGTGAGAGTGGGTAATTGTGAACATAAGCTTTGTTGTACTTTAAAGTGGAATAAAATATTTTAAACTGGAAAAGTATGTAATTCTATGATATAAGAAGATAATAATTATGTACAATAAGAGAAATTCTCTGCCTTTAATAGCTTGAGTTTTTAATGACTTTAATAATGTCTATTGGTATTAAATTGTGCTTAAATAGTTGTGTACTATATTAGTACTCCCAAAAAACTTCTTTATTAGTACCAACAAATGCAATAAGCTTTGTTGGTACCAATAGACAACTTAATACCAATGGAAGTTATTAGAGTCAATAAAAACTTAAGTTGATAGAGACTGAGAAATCTTCGTACCATAGGTAATACAAAGAAACCATGATAGTTATTGCTATCATCTCCCAATTACTTTACAAATACAGACAGTTGCAATAATCCAATTTTAAATCACCCTCCCGCTTGCTATTTCACTCATGTTTATATCCGTCCTTGTTCAATTCAACTTTCGATTTTCTTAGTCTGATTGATATTATTCGAACAAAAATAAGCAGTTATTTTTTACTTGTACTTAATTCAATACTTGTTTGCAGGGCCGTCTCAAATATTTTCGGGTCCTGTTCTAATCTTAAAATTGGGCCCTAAGTCCCTAACGATAAAGGTTCAATGTTAACTCATCTATGAGAAATTATATAGATTGACCGGGGTTAATTTATGGAGTAAATGGATTTGGAGAATTAATTTGCAAACGGATTGATTGACGTGCCGCACAGAATTTTCTTTTTTTTTATTTAACAAAACTGGGCTCCAAGTGAAATTGGGCCCTCAAAATTTCGGGGCTCTGTGCTAAGGGTCTGTTTGCACAGGCCCTTAGCTGGCCCTGCTTGTTTGGATGGTCTTATTTAGGTTTTGCGACTCTTGAGAGGTGCAACTGTGGTTTATTCAAAAAAAGAAAAACACTTTGCTGTTTTTTATACAAGTAGATCTTTGGGTTTATTTTTTGTTCTTTACTTTCATGTAGATTTGATGAGCTACAGAGTACAGACAACACAGTACCAACCCACCCTTTAGAAGGCCCAATAACTTGGGCTTTTTAATGGATTGGAAAGCAACATATGCTGGGTCATTTTTTGTACAAGAACTGACATTTTTTAGGCTCATATTACAAAATTGGACCAGCACTAAAGTATGCTTTCTGCCATTTTCATCCTTTCAACCATTACCTGGTTTGAGCATGAATTTGCCTCAGAAAGATTATGATCATCTTGCATTTAAAGAGAGAAAAATAAAATAATAAACGTGCATCAAGAATAATGGATCAAATTTCATCTAAGTCAATAATTATAATTTATACCATTATAATTTAAAAATAAAATAATAAATATATCTATTATAATTTAAAACTTTGGATTGAGATATATGATCAAGGTACAATTGAATTTCTTTTTCTTATCCCCTCCTTAATTATAAGCTTGTTTCCCCACTCTTTTTTTATGGACAGTCATACCCTTGTGACTGATTTTTCTTTTTTGGGAAAATAAATACCCCCACAATAGGTTAATATGAAATCAAGAAAAAAAATAGGAAATGAGTACAATTCAAGAAAACTACAGTATATAAACTAAATCTATAAATTAGCAGCCTTTCCACACTTGAGAGCATTTGGAGGGATGTCACTCTCTGTAAACAGACTTTTTTCATCGTTCCATACCCTGATATACACTTCCTGTCCCAAGTACTGCCTGTGCCATATTGCTGACCTCAAATTCCACATTCCTTTGTTGTCCAAAGATACTAATATTGCTGTCCATGAATTTCGATACACCTACAATCCAAATAAATACTTTTAATCACATCCAAGACAAAATACTTGACATTTAAACTACTAAGCATATCACAGTTATAAGTTGAGCGCAGTCAACTTGTTTGACTTGTTACGAATCGCAGTAAAATATATATATATATATATTTTTTTTTTCCTGTCATACGGAGTATGAAATAATTTGAGTATTTTGAAGCAACTTTAAGTTTACCTGGACGGTGCTCCTCCAAACAGCATCAACCATATTGTATTTTCTTCTAACATCTGGACTCCATGTACCCGCACCAAATCTGAAATATGAACCTTGTATTAGAATCAATAATTCAACCTAAACAAATACGAGTAATCAACTTTAAGAAGGGCAGAGAGAATATAGAAGCTTACGCGACAACAAAGAAGTTATGGCCATCAAGATGCCAAGATTGGGTGTCCGTCTCATTGTTTTGGAAGATGATTTCTGCAAAGTCATGGAGTTGAGTGCCATAAACCGTGGTGCCGGAGATCATAGGCCCTGGTGTTGGTTGATCTCTACTTGTGTTAAGGTCGAAAACACCAGGAATACCGTAATAGTCAGCAAGTTTCATTGGTGTATCCGGATTTACGTAGGAAACATTGTTGACCCCGTAACGTAACTTGCCATTGACCTCCCCAACAGAATTTTCCAAAACAATTGTCTTAGTTATTTGGATTCCTCCATAACGGTAAGATCCTTGAGGGTTAGGCCTTGCAGCGTTGGCTGTCAGATTCCATCTATATCGAAAGGAGAAAAGTTCATAAGGTTTCACAAGGCTAAGATTAATATGACCTTAAATTTTTACGATCATATATACAATATAGAGAGTCACGAAGAGCAATGATGGAAACAAGATTTACCTGAAAGTTCTGGCTTGCTTCATGGACCAATGAACTTGATAAGTCGGGCCAACAGGTAAAGGATGAGAAGGGCCGATATCTGAACCATTGTAATGAAGTATGGCAGTGGCATCTATAGACGTTCTGTCAAAACGAGTTGATGCGACTATGTAGTAGTCCTTGGCCGAGCCATGGAGGGTGACCAAGAAAGCCAAGGATTGGCCTGGATGAAGATCGAGTGACTCGTAAATTTCTTGTAGGACATGAGAACCCTCAATCTCAACAAGCTTCATCATATGCCCTTGGATCCTAATATTGATGGATGACATTGTGCCTACGTTTGCCACTCGAAACAAGTAAGTTTTCCCTGCTTCACCACTGAAAACTGTGTTGCTTGGATCACCATTAATAAGCAAACCATCTGGCATGGGCATACTTTCTCCATTGTCTAGCTTTTTTTGGAGTTCCTGTGTCAAATCATATTTGCTTTGAAACCGTGAGTCGATATTGAAACCGTAACATAAATCCATACAAGAAAACAACTAATCTTTTCTAGGATGAAATTTGCATTATGAATTAATCTAGTAACACTCTTTTATATTCACACAAAATTGTTCTGAATTTGCTACATTATTACTTAGTGTGACTGTGACTACGTTTACGAACCTTGTGATCAGTCTTGTACCAGTCTCCAACAAGAAGGGAGAACGCGGCTGTTGGCTCAGCATATGGGAGCGCAATGACAGACCTTTTATTAATAGTGAAAGCACCAAAACCCCCGGCCAGTCGATGCAACTCCGTGGAAGGGAAGTACATATAGGTACCGATTTGATCCTTGGCTTGCATCGTGTAGGTCCAGTTTGAGTGTGGAGGAATAGGACAATTGGTTCCGAGTACCCCATCTTGCCACGACACCTTCCTTTGCCAAACCCCATTCCTATAACCAAGGAAGAAACCATAAGTTTGTAATAATAGCAAATTGCAAACCTACTAAAAAGAAATTGATGATACTAACCATGTCATGAGAAATGGCTCATCCAAACTATTTCTTATAGAAATAATGACATTATCATTGGTGTCACATTCAACTGTTGGACCAGGAAATTGGCCGTTTATTAGAATACCCTGCATTTGATGAAGGAAATTATTAGTAAGAAAAATTACCAGGATTAAGCTTCTTTAGGATGTTTTTACTAATACGTACTAAGTGTTACGAAACAAAATTGAGGGTGCAAACTGTACCCTTTGAGGAACTCCAAGAGGTGATATTGTTCCATATGTTACTTCCCAATCATAATATCTATAAGGACTTTCTGCATGAACTCCGAAAATACTTGACAAGGCCAAAATTCCGACGAAATACAAGAATATTATACGTCCCATTGTATGAAGATTAACTACTTAACCCAACCTGCTTAGACAAAGTGAAAAACCACCAACAGTGTTATTTGAAAAGAAAAATGATTAGCTGAAAAAATATGGAATTTTATCAGCAAAAGACAATTTCAATTCCTCTTTTGACTGTTTTGAGATTGTGATTACCATACATTAGTTATGTGACAGCTAGTTATGTACCAAACATGCAAAGTACTACGTATAAATGTATAATGTAAGTATAGATGTGCATAAACAAGCATCTACGTTTTGAAAGTGGCGCGCGTAAAGTACCTAACTAGAGTAAAATGTAGGTGATAATAAGATAGATGTACGCAAACTTATTATCCAACTCTCAACTTAAAACGTTGATACAAATAGAGGAAAGCACTATAATACATTACCTAGTTACAGGAGAAAAAACTCGAACCCCCGACTCGTAAACGAAAGAGACGAGAAAGAAGAATTATAAATGAAGTACAAGTACAAGGGTGTGAGTTTCCAAACCCATCTTAAATAAAAAAAATAAATAAAAAAAACTAGGACAAGCTGGAGTCAAAATGGACGTGTTTGGGATCTATTGCGGCGCACTTCATGGGTAAACAAGGCTTATAGCTACACTACAATTCCCGCTTTCTTGCTTGGAGTGTTCTTCACTTTGTATTTTTTTAATGTTACATTTTTATCAAATTTCAAAATAATATGATTTAATTTATTTCTTCAAGTTGTAGTTTGAACTTTTTTGTTTATTACTACAACTTGAAGCGTCGGTGATGCGAAGGAAGGAGTTAGAGAAGATGAAGAAGACGAGGTTTGCGAAAGCAACGGAGCTGAGGACGGATCTTTGAATTTAATTAAAGGATTTTAATTTCAATTTCCATGAAATATTTGATTAATTTAATTAAAAACAGAGGGAGGTTTTAGTGGATCCAGTTTTATAAGTAGAAAAACAAGGCTTATAATTTGGTCTTCCTTCTTTTATTCTTTCTGATTCTGAAATTGTAGGGTTTCGAGCCATTTTTCTACTCTATACACACTAGAGCTGTCAATTCGGGTAAACGGGTCGAGTTTGAGTCGGGTAAATGTAGGTCGGGTCAACTCAGGTTGGGTCAATTTGGGTTAATGTCGTAACCTATACGGGTCGGGTTTGGGTTGGGTTATGCTTGAGTCGGGTCACGTCGAGTCATACATCTTATCGGATTTGGGTCGGGTTTAGGTCAGGTCAATAACAGGTCGGGTTACATTCGAGTCGGGAGAATAATAGGTCAGGTTTAATTCGGGTTTTCACGGGTTAAAATGAGTTAGGATCATTCTCGGGTTCGAGTCGGGTTCGGTTCAAGTCAATAATTTGCGGGTTATAATCAGATCGGGTCATACTCGGGTTCGATTCAAGTAAAAAATTTGCGGGTTATAATCAGGTCATGTCATTTCCAAGTCGGGTCGTTCTCGGGTTCAAGTTGGGTTCGGTTCAAGTCAATAATTTGCGAGTTACAATTAGGTCGGGTCATGTTCAGATTTGGGTCTCAAATACTAGGTTAATATATTCTAACAATTAGAAATGAGCAAATAGCTTTAATTAGTCTATGTAAGGAGTCGTATGTTTTGAACAGTTGAGTATTGAACTTATCATAATAACTCGTTTTCACAAGCACACAACTACACAACTGACAACGTAACTATATAACTATACTTTGATCAATATTAATAAGGTGGTCTAAATTGAATTTAAGGCGATTTGAAATAGAATCAAGTCAATAACAGGTTAGGTTGAGTTCGAAATGGGTTAGAAACAATCAGGTTGAATTTAGGTCGAGTCAATAACAAGTCGTGTTGATTTCGGGTCGGGTTAGTAACAGATCAGGTTGAATTTCGGGTCGGGTTAGTAATAGGTTGGGTTAGTAATAGGTCGGGTTAAATTCGGGTCGGTTTAGTAACAAGTCTGGTTAAATTCGGGTCGGGTTAGTAACAGGTCGGGTTACATTCGGGTTTTGACGGGTTAAAACGGGTTTGGGTCAATTTCGTTCAGGTCGGGTTCGGTTCAGGTCAATAATTTACGGGTTATATTCAGGTCGGGTCATCCCCAAGTCGGTTCATGTTCGGGTTCGAGCCTAAAATCGGGTTAACTCGGGTTTAGGGTTGGTTTCAGGTCGGGTCATATCGAGTTCGGGTCACCAATTTTTCGGGTTCAAATGGATTGATTAATAATCGGGTTCGGGTCGATTTCCCGAGTCGAGTCAGCTTTTGACAGCTCTAAGTACACACTGTGTTCATTAGAGTTTGAAACATAGCAGAGTGATTTTCCCGCCATTATTTGCGGTCAACGCTTCTTTTGATTTCATTAACTGTTTTATTACTTTTTCATATGTTGAGTATATAGTCAACTAGATCCAAGTTTCGGAAATTCATCTTTTATTTTTCACTCAAGTTTAGCGAACCAATTTGGTGAGGTTGTGCAATAGTGACTATTGCTTTAAGATTTTTCAATCTATTAAGAGTGGATATTTTAACAAAACTCACGTGACATGAGAATTTAGTTTGATCGATATTGATTATTCCTAAAATAAATCTAACTTGAATTTTAATTTTGCGCTTTTTTCAAGATGAACCAAAGCTTCTTATTCAAAAAAAAAAAAAAAAAAAAAAAAAAAAGAAAAAAAAGATGAACCAAAGCTTCATCCTCCACCCCCCATTGAACTTATGCTTAACCAATAAAATGGTGACATTTCTTTGTGTACAACTATACAAGGTATACTTTACGCAAATAGCCCTTCACTGATAGCAATATGTCAAAAGCTTAAATTAATTAATAGGTTAATTTGATGGTTGGAGTCTCAAAATTGGTTTAGATCACACCATTACACATGAGAGTCTTTTAGACTCAAATGTGAATGTAGTATAGATCTTTACATATTTATCGCTTAATCGCGTTCTTATTATGTAGTAAACTCTTAATACTATGTCAATGATCAACTCAACTAAAAATTTATTCCCGAATATTGGAGTCTCAAGGTTAATTTGTATTCGGTCACAGATTCGCAATACTTCTTCTCCCAAGGGCACATCAGTATACTTCAGACTTGACTTATATATCTTTGAAGTTTATTTAATTAGGTGATTTATCATATTTTACTGATTCACAAACTAATTGAGTTTTAAATACAATCTCCATTATAATGGTTGACTTTCTACATACATTAATTATGAACATTTGACATTAGTCATTTGAAGCTCCTCTGCGCCACGTGATGACTGATGAGTAGTAAAGTCACTCATGTGTGATAGTGTGAATTGAAACCATTTAATTTCCAAAAAGAAAATAAAATATGAAGTACTCCGTATATCACAAATTTCACTAAGTCAACGCTCAACACACAGATTATCATCTTGGCCATTAGGTCTGTTTCTCCTTACCTATAACCTCATGTTTTAATTAGCATACAAACAGTCAAACAGTATCAGTTAATCTGTTATTGAATATGTTCAAATGTACATTATCAATATATTAACTTCTAAATGGTGAAGTTAATACGTCGACAAATGTGATAGTCAAATTGTTACAATTTATTAAGCAATAAGGAAATGGGGACTAGTAATCTAGTATGAAAGGAACTTGTCTAAGTGTGTTTATTGATTATTTGCATATCAATCTAATAATGTACTCCGTCCGTCTCCCTATTCTAAATTGATCCCAACATGCACACTCTTTTTCATATGTAAGTGATTGATCGATTGCAAGTTGCAACATTATTAAAATCTCCATTAACCTTACTTTATAACTATTAAAAAAAACTCTCATTTTCTTTCCACAAATAAAAGATGCTCCACTATTCTTATAGAATTATTTGATCTATAGCCGATTTGGGCATAGCCCATTCCAAACGTTATTTAATGTTGTCGATTTTAGAATAAAGATCACAGAAGAAAACTTTGATGATTTTGGAGGCTTTAACACATATGGTGACACAAATTATGTATTGATATAATAACAAAGCTCAAGCATTAAAGCAAAAGTAATGTTGGGTATGAAACTTTGGTTATCATAAAATCATTAATCATCACTTAGTAGAGTTTAACTGGGAATTACAATATACTTCCAACAAACATTGGATTGACAATAACATCATCTTTTCCTCAAAGCTTACAAAAAAAGTCCTATTAAACATTAAACATGAAAGATACTACTCAAAATTGTAAAAGGAAAGTGGATTTTAAACACAAGACAAACAGGTACTTTTCATATATATATATATATATATATATATATATATATATATATATATATATATATATATATTTGGGAGTAAAAAGAGATACTTTTCATGAAACAAGGGACGGACATAATTAACATACTCTTTAGTAGTATGGCTGTATGGATGAGCAAGATAGGGTGATCAATCATGCTTCTTATTAGGCAATAACCAATCATGAAGACGGTCAAAGAACACTGAAGAAAGGATTTTGTATGTGTCATATTCACTTAATTAACAAATAAATACTCCGATCCGTACTGCTTTGTATTTAGTTACACTTTTTTTTAAAAAAAAAAAATAAGTTTTGCTGATTAAATACATATATTGAATAAACATATAACATAGACATACATTAGACAATGGATTAATAGAATTATTAGATAACACCACTATAGTAAAGCAAATCAAATTAATTCTTGTTGTTACAATACAAAGTAATAGAGTATAACAGGTCAGTATATATCTTAATTTTACTACTAAAATGTAATAAATACATCGTATTATTGTAAAGTGCATAAATAAATTCATCAATAATAATAATATAGGCTAAATATATCTAGATGTTGATGTAATGTGTATTGAAACTGTTGTGCGACAGCGGAAGCAAAGGTCGTAAACAAACAAGAAAACAATAAAGAAATTCAATGCAAACAATAAGAACAACACCAAGAATTTACGTGGTTCACTATCGATGTGATAGCTACGTCCACGGGCACCGAGATCGAATGATTTCACTATAAACTGCAAAGATTACAAAGATGATTCTTGTATTTCTCAAGAACGGCTCTCACTCTGTCTCTCTTAACCCTAATACTGATATTAGGGAGGTTTTATATTAATCCCTAATTAAAAGATACTTGGGCAAAAAGATAATAAAATAAGATAACCTAAAACCGCAAAATCCGCGTTCCGTATTTTTCCTTCTCCGCCCGGTCAGACCGGGCAAGGTCTGCCCGATCGGGCGCGAGAAGAAAACTCCATACGAATGCTTCAACGTATCCAACCCCCACCGCCCGGTCAGACCGGGCAAGGTCTGCCCGATCGGGCGAAGGCTCGCCCGGTCGGGCGAAGGCTCGCCCGGTCGGGCGCGAGAGCAGCTTCTTCAACGAATTTGCCAGGCACCTCTTCTTCTTCCGCCCGGTCAGACCGGGCAATGTCCGCCCGATCGGGCGGACAAAGCTACGAAGTACGAGTCACCTAATATACTTATCAACAATCTCCACCTTGACGAGAACTCGTAGTCAGCAAACGACCCCATCAAGACATAGTGAAAAAACATCTCAAGCCAAACCCGATGCAGGACTCATGCATAAGCCATACATCCCGATAAGTCTTCAACCAAGACCCATCACATACTCGTCTCCAAGTATAACAACTCATAATGCTCCACCTGCATCACAAGCCCCGGGCAAGCTCCACCTTAATGCCAACACACCTACACCAGGAGCTCCCCAACTTCGCCCCTCAGGGCCTACTACATCACGTAGTAATCAATATTTAGCAAGTCTAAGCAATGTTTAAACTTGCTAAACGGAACAGGCTTAGTGAAGAAATCAGCCGGGTTGTCAGCAGTCCCAATCTTCTTCACCTTAATCCTCTTGTCAGTACGTAAGAAATGATACCTGACATCAATGTGCTTCGTCCGATCATGGTGTACTTGATCTTTAGCTAAGCAAATCGCACTTAGACTATCACAATACACTGTAGCAAAATCCTGTGCAATACCCAGTTCACCTACTAGGCCTTTGAGCCAAATAGACTCCTTAGCTGCAGAAGTTAGAGCCATATACTCAGCTTCAGTAGTTGACAACGTAACTGATGACTGCAATGTAGACTTCCAACTAACCACAGAACCACCCAAAGTGAACACATAACCAGTCACAGACCTCCTGGTATCCACATCAGCTGCATAATCAGAATCACTGTACCCAGTGACCAAGCATTCCTTACCATTCCCGTACACAAGACCAATATCAGCTGTCCCTCTCAGGTAGCGAAAAATCCTTTTCACCCCTTGCCAGTGTTCCCTCCCAGGTCGAGCCATAAACCTGCTTACAACACTAACAGCATGCGCAATATCCGGCCTAGTACAGACCATAGCATACATCAAACAACCAACCGCGTTTGCATATGGAACTCTAGACATATAAGACAACTCCTCCTCTGATTGAGGTGACATAGACACAGACAACTTACAACTAACAGTAGTTGGCGTACTTATAGGCTTCGATTTTTCCATCCCAAAACGAGACAAAATCTTTTCAATGTAGCTTTTCTGAGTCAAGAAAAGCTTACCTCTAGCCCGATCCCTGTAGATCTCCATACCCAAAATCTTCCTAGCTGCACCCAAGTCTTTCATGTCAAACTCCGAGTTAAGCATCTCCTTTAATCTAGCAATATCAGATTTATTCTTTGTGGCAACCAACATGTCATCAACATATAACAAAAGATAAATCATGGAACCATTATCCAGCTTACTATGATACACACAGCAATCATATGAATTCCTGTCAAAACCTTGTGAAACCATAAAAGAATCAAACCTTTTGTACCACTGTCGGGGGGATTGCTTAAGTCCATACAATGACTTTAGCAATCTGCAGGCATAGTGTTCCTTTCCAGGAACTTCGAATCCTTCGGGCTGCTTCATCAGAATCTCCTCCTCCAAATCGCCATGAAGGAAAGCCGTTTTAACATCCAACTGCTCCAGCTCAAGATCAAAATGTGCTACAATTGACAATAACACACGGATAGAAGTATGTCGAACCACAGGTGAGAATATCTCAACAAAGTCAACCCCTTCTACCTGACTGAACCCCTTAGCAACTAGCCTAGCCTTAAAACGTATTTGCTCAGTTTCCGACAACCCTTCTTTCTTCTTGTAAATCCATTTACAACCCACAAGCTTCCTCCCTTCCGGTACCTTTACCAGTTCCCACACTCTGTTCTTGTAAAGAGACTGCATCTCTTCACCCATTGCGGCAAGCCATTGCGCAGACTCACTACAACTAATTGCTTGTTTATATGTGGCAGGTTCAAATGACTCTACATCATCAGCTACACTCAATGCATAACCTGTCATCGCATCAACACAGCAATTTCTTCCCTCCATCTCTTCAATCAATCTAACAGGCTTCTTGATAACTCGTTTAGGCATCTCAAGAATGGTGTCAGGTTGACTAGATGACCCCTGATTAGATTGCTCCACCTCATCCCCAGAGTTAGAATGAGTAGGAGTAATCTCAGGTTCAGGAGTACCCGGCACTGGAACATCAGCATCATCATCAATATATTGTACCCGAGGTAAATCAGCAATGGTAGACTGATGTACCTCAAGTACCCCATCTGTCTGTAATAAATTGTCTCCTTCCCTTCTCAAATCTGAAATCTCTGCATTTTTAATTGAATACATGGTGTTTTCATCGAAAGTAACATCCCTACTAAGAATGACCCGACCCTCCGAAGGTGAAAAAATTCTAAACCCCTTCACACCATCCCCGTACCCAACAAAACACCCCTTCTTGGCTCGTGGATCCAGCTTACCCTCAATAACATGATAATAAGCAACACAACCAAAAATCTTCAAATTCGAAAAATTAGGCAGCTTACCACTCCAGATCTCAAACGGAATTTTGGAATCAATTCCAGAATGAGGACCCCTATTAATGACATAACAAGCTGTTAACACAGCTTCACTCCAGTACCTCCTCCCAAGCCCTGCATTAGAGAGCATGCATCGAACTCTCTCTAGCAGTGTCTGATTAACCCGTTCTGCTACACCGTTCTGCTGTGGTGTCTTCCTGACAGTATGATGCCGACCTATACCCTCATCTGCACAGAACTGATTAAACTCGTCTTTGCAAAACTCTAGCCCATTGTCCGTTCGTAGCTTCTTGATCTTCCTTCCTTGTCGATTTTCCACCAAAGCTTTCCATTGCTTGAAAACTTTGAAGGCCTCATCCTTTGACTTAAGCAACCTAAGCCATGTGTATCGGGACTTGTCATCAACAAATGACACAAAATAGTGGTAACCTCCCATACCTTCAACTCTAGATGGACCCCAGCAATCTGAATGGATGTAATCGAGCACTGCATCAGTAATGTGAGCACCCTTGCTGAACTTTGACCTGTGTTTCTTACCAAACACACAATGCTCACAAAATTCAAGGTTGGCAACCTTGACCCCGGATAGAAGACCCCTCTTGGACAATAGCTGCATCCCCTTCTCCCCCATATGACCAAGCCTCATGTGCCAAATCTTAGTCATCTCCTGGTGAGATACAGATGCGCAAACCGCAGAACTAGGCAGTGTAACACCCTCAAAAACATAGAGGGTGTTCCTTTTGATACCCTTAAGTACCAACTCAGAACCTCTGAAAATACACAACTCCCCATCTGAAAACACACCATTGTACCCCAATTCATCCAGGGTACCCAATGAAATCAGATTCTTTCCTAAAGCAGGAACATGCCGTACATTAGTCAAAGTTAACCTCCGCCCATCAACAGTCCTCAACCTCATGGAACCAATACCTGTGACCTTACATGGAGCATTGTTACCGACTATAACCATACCCCCATTGCGAGGTTCATATGTATCAAACCAATCTCGACGTGGACACATATGGAACGAACACCCCGAATCTAGAACCCAGTTATCAGATAAATCATCAGACCTAGCAGAACTGACTAATGCTAAATCTTCCTCTGAATTATAGCTCTCATTCGGTTTCTCTTCAACTACAGCAGCCTGGGACTTGTTTTTCCTCACCGGACAATTATTCCTAAAGTGACCCGGTTCTTTACAGTAATAACATGTTTTAGTAGTAGTTTTACTAGATCCATCCTTGCCGTTTCCAGCACCCGACCCAGCATTGTTCCCCTTGTTAAACCCCTTATTCTTTTTAGACTTTCCGGACTTAACAAATAACCCACTACCATTATCCCCATTATCACTCGTAGCTTTCATTCTGAGTTCCCTAGTATGAAGTGCTGCCTTCACTTCTTCTAAGGTTATAGAATCCTTACCAACAACAAAAGACTCTACAAAATTCTCAAAGCTAGACGGTAGAGATACAAGTAAAATCAACGCAGCATCCTCATCATCAATTTTAACATCTAAATTACGTAAATCAAGCAAAATAGAGTTAAGTTTTTCTAGATGTTCCCGTAAGGAAGTACCTGACTGCATCCGGAGGCTAAACAACCGCTGTTTCAGTAATAATTTGTTGGTCAACGACTTAGTCATATACAATGACTCCAGCTTCAGCCACAATCCAGCCGCCGTTTCCTGATCAGCAACCTCCGTGATGATTTGATCATCAAGACTAAGTAATATGGTAGAGTGTGCCTTCTCTTCCATAACTTCTAACTGCGAGTCAGTCGGTCCGTCTCCTGACTCCGAAGTAGTACTCTTTGGAGCCAACGGACGCCATATCTGCTGTTGTTTTAACAGAGCCTTCATCTTAATTTGCCATAGCCCGAAACTATTTTTCCCGGTAAACTTCTCAATTCTTATTGTTGAATCTCCTGCCATTGTTATCTTCAAGAAACTATCCAAGGATTGAACCTGAGCTCTTGATACCAATTGTTGTGCGACAGCGGAAGCAAAGGTCGTAAACAAACAAGAAAACAATAAAGAAATTCAATGCAAACAATAAGAACAACACCAAGAATTTACGTGGTTCACTATCGATGTGATAGCTACGTCCACGGGCACCGAGATCGAATGATTTCACTATAAACTGCAAAGATTACAAAGATGATTCTTGTATTTCTCAAGAACGGCTCTCACTCTGTCTCTCTTAACCCTAATACTGATATTAGGGAGGTTTTATATTAATCCCTAATTAAAAGATACTTGGGCAAAAAGATAATAAAATAAGATAACCTAAAACCGCAAAATCCGCGTTCCGTATTTTTCCTTCTCCGCCCGGTCAGACCGGGCAAGGTCTGCCCGATCGGGCGCGAGAAGAAAACTCCATACGAATGCTTCAACGTATCCAACCCCCACCGCCCGGTCAGACCGGGCAAGGTCTGCCCGATCGGGCGAAGGCTCGCCCGGTCGGACGAAGGCTCGCCCGGTCGGGCGCGAGAGCAGCTTCTTCAACGAATTTGCCAGGCACCTCTTCTTCTTCCGCCCGGTCAGACCGGGCAATGTCCGCCCGATCGGGCGGACAAAGCTACGAAGTACGAGTCACCTAATATACTTATCAACAGAAACCTTCCTAAAAATACATTCACTATAGCTATGGTGCAATCGGTACATAGCGTCCTCCCAAAGTTTAACACAACACTCAATTTTCGGGTATATAAATATAACAAGTAAAAAAAAATCGATTATATGGTAGCCTTTCCACATTTGAGAGCATTTGAAGGGATGTCATATTCGGTAGTGAGGCTTGTTTCGTCATTCCAAACCCTCAGATAAACTTGCTGCCCTAAATACTGTCGATGCCAAATTGCTGATCTCAAATTCCACATTCCCTTGTTATCTAGAGATGCTAATACTGCTGTCCATGAGTTTCTAAACACCTGCCAATTTATAAAGAAAAGAGGCAATACATCAATTAAATAAGAATTACTAGTATCATAATTTGTACTTGGTATTTTCGATACAATATGATACGTCGTAAGTTGTAAAGGTGTATGTTCAAAGATTTACCTGGACAGTACTTCTTGAAACAGCATCCACCAAATTGTAATTTTTCCTACTTATCGGACTCCATTGGTTTGATCCGTATCTGAAACATTTACCATCTTTTGAGTATAGCTTTTTTAATGGCTTGAAGAGCTACTAATGTTAGATAGAGAGATCAAGAAGCTTACGCGACAACAAAGAAATTGTAGCCATCAAGATGCTAAGACTGAGTGGTGGCCTCGTTATTTTGGAAGACTATTTCTACAAAATCATGAAGAGCCAAGCCATATACTGTGGTGCCTTGGACCATAGGGCTGGGTGTGGGACTGTCCCTACTCGTGTTGATGTCGAAAACACCAGGAATGTTGTAATAATCAGCTAGCTTGAGTGGCGTGGTTGGATTCACGTATGAAACACCATTAACACCGTATTGCAACTTGCCGTTTATCTTCTCAGCTGAATTGGCCAAAACTAATGTTCTTGTTATGTTTATTTCCCCATAACGGAACGATCCTTGGGGGTTCGGCCTTGCAGCATTGGCAGTTAAATTCCTTCTGTTGAATTAGGAAACAAAAATATCATGGTTAATATGACACGTAGAATGTTATGCTACACAAGATAATTATGTTCGTACAAGTTGGAGAAATTGAGAACGAGCATCAAATAGAATGTACATAGTAGTATATTCGAGTATTACCTAAGAGATCTGGCTTGTTTCATGGACCCGTGAACCTCAAAAGCAGGGGGACTAGGTACGGGACCAGAAACAGTAGTATTTGAACCATCATAATGGAGAGTTGCGGTGGTAGTGAGAGTCGGTCTAGTGAAACGAGTCGATGCAACAATGTAAGTCTTTGATTGCACCATTGAAAGTCACCAAGAAAGTTAAGGATTGGCCAGGGTGAACATCAAGTGACTCGTAAGTTTCTTGGAGAACATGAGATCCTTCAACCTCGACAAGCTTCATTGTATGCCCTTGAATTCTAAAGTTGATTGAAGTCATGATCCCTACATTAGCCACCCGAAACAAGTAGGTTTTCCCAGCTTCAACGGTGTAGACTCTATCAGTACTAAAGTTTTGAAGACCATTAATAAGTAGGCCATCGGGCATAGGCATGGCATCACCATTGTCTAGCCTATTTTGAAGCACCTGTGTGATAACGAATAGTCAAAGTTAGTGTATGAATAGTGGGATCGGACATTGTGGTTATTAATAATTAATGATTGAAGCTTACGAACCTTGTGGTCAGTCTTGTACCAATCACCAACAAGGAAAGAGTGTTCACCGTCAGGCTCAGGGTAAGGAATAGCAATGACAGATCTTTTGTAAACATTGATCGAACCAAATCCACCAGAAGCGCGATGCATCAATGTGGAAGGGAAGTACATGTAGGTACCAATTTGATCCTTGACTTGCATTTTATACGTGTAGTTTTGCCCAGGAGGAATAGGGCAGTTAGTTCCAAGTACTCCATCTTGCCACGAATTCTTCCTTTGCCAAATTCCATTCCTAAGGGTTGGACACAACTTATAAGTAAGTGTTCACTTAGAATAAACAAAAGTGTATAGGTTTCTAGTTGAATTCGTCATTGCTAGGTGCCTAGGTGAGGGTACAACGAACTAACAACCAATCAAAATAAGTTTTTTTTTTTTTTTTTTTTTTTTTTTTTTTTTTTGGGTGCAAACTTTGAACATTGCTTGTGACGTAACATAAGAAAAAATATAAAGGTTGAATATTATTAAGTTTTTCTCGGTATGTATTTTTAAAATATTTATTTTTCTCATTTTACAATTATAGTTATTATTGTTTAAAGTTTTACATTAACAAACATGAAAAAGTAAAATGTTAACTCATATTTTATGTTACACAAAATAGGGGACAAAGCTTAATATTGATTTAGCTACGTTAAGAAAAATGATCTTTCCTACTCGTGCAATTGGGTAGTAACACAACAACCTACTAAAAGGAAGTATTGAATATTGAATAGTGAATACTGAATACTGAATAGTGGATAGAGTAAATACTAACCATGTCATAAGGAATGGCTCGTCCAACTGATTAATGATAGTGATAATGAGATTATCATTGGCGTTGACCTCAATTGTTGGACCCGGAAATTGCCCATTAATAACAATACCCTATAATTGAGTATGAACATATTACATAATTGCAAAAAAAAAAAAAAAAAAATTAAAAAAAAAATTATAGGGTGCAATTTGCAAAGTATTAAACCAACCGTTTGAGGGGGGAAATTCCCGGGATATATCGTTGCATATGTTATCTCCAAGTGTAATATTTATACGGACTCTCCGCATGAATCTCCAAAATAATTGACAAAGCTAAACTTCCAAGAAGGAAAGACAGGACGGAAAAATGTCCCATTTTTACGAGATTTGATAGATTATTAGAAGAAAATATATATAGCAAAATATCAATAATGAAACTAAAAAAAAATCTTACTACAACAAATAGAGATAATACATTATGGTAGCAAACTAGCAATGAAGCATTATTGCATTACCTTATAATAGAAGCATAGATACTACACTTGAATGAGAGTTAAAAATCCCTTTGATTGATTATAAAAGAATGAAGTGATGTAAAAGAAAGGATTATATATGGGGATTGCAAATTAAGGTTGCAGTTACCCGGAAGTTGTACAAATTTCAGTGAATTAAATTTAATGCAAGCCATACTCAAATATAAAGGTGTCAAAGATCTATTGCGCCGCACTTCATGCTATTTTCATAAAGTCAGCGTCACAACTCACATTTTAATACTTGTATATTCTTCAATTGGTTGCAGTCGTCGTAGTAAGACTTGCTTGTAATAGTGTAACAAGATTGCCAAATTTGCAATATTTTAACATTGTTATCATGCTAGAAATTGAGTATGATGCTTCCTTGGTGCAAATAGTAATAAGATAATAGGAGCGAGAGCGGCGGAGCTTAGAACGGATCTTTTAATAAAATTTTAGGGATTCAAAAACTCATCCAAATTCCTTATTTTCAATATCAATAATAACATTAATGTCTCACACATGGAAGTACAAAAAGAATGGAAGATCATTGGAGGTTTTGATGGATCAAGTTTTGTGAACTATATTTTGTGTTCTCGTGATCTTTAAATTGAGAACAATATAATAATACATTTAACAATTAGAATAATAGGTACCGACACAGGAATTACATTTGAGAAGTGTGGTAGTATTCAATTTGGAAGAGATTTATGAATTCATCTGTTGAGATTTTTCATCCTTGAAATATAAACAATTTTAAGTCAAAAAGACCGGGGTTTAACGCCACAAATGCATATATACAAAAGGCATTCAAAAGATAAATTTAGGATCTATAGTCATAACTCATATAGATACAGACATAGGCCCTGTTCACTTCACCTTACAAAAATAATGTTCAGTAAAAATAATTTCAGTTCAGTAAAAATAAGTACAGTTCAGCAAAAATAATTTCAGTTCAGTAAAAATCGGTAAATGTAAAGAAGAAATATAATAGAGATTCAGCAAAAATAATTTCAGTTCAGCAAAAATAAGGTAAAGTAAACGGGGCCATAGAGTTCATACAAATAAATTGCTTTTTTAGTTAACTACGTGTAAGAATTAATTAGTAGGAGAAATTTTAGATACTTCGTATCCCATTTAGCCTGCTGTTCCGTATCTTTATGCATTAGATGCTTTAAGGCCCAAGTGGATCCAATGCCATTGATCATTATTCACCCAAAGTACTTCATTGCTTAATTTGCTTTAAAACAATGGTGAAGCTACAACTCCCCATTTTAGTTCCATATTCTGTCAATCAATAAAATTGCACTAATACTCGAGTCACTTGACGAGTTAATCCCCCAACGTAGAATTCAATACTCGTTTTGCTTATTCATTGATCATGATCTTAGTATGAATTTTGAAATGAAGTAATAGCGAGTTGAGCTGACTTGCTGAGTATGATGCGTTCTACTCGCGTAATTAAAAATAAAAACAGTCTAAGAGTACGATTGATGTGATCAGAGCAATTAATTGCTGTTGACAAACTAAACAACTTCAAAAAATGGTGAAGTAATTCCATTCTGATTAAAGAGATAAATTGATCAAACAAATACTGTAATTCTCAATACATATCAATATACAGACGATTCATGGGGGAAGAAAATGAAAAAAATCAGAATATTTCCTGCTTCAACTTTCTCACAGTCAAACTCTGATGACTGATTAAATCTATAGTAGTAGTAGTAGTATTATGATTAATAACTAGACTGATCGATATGTGTTGTTTAAGGATGACGTCCAGCTGCTTTTCCACAAAGGAGAATGTTAGTAGGGGGGTTGTACTCATTAGCAAGGCTCTGGGCAGAGTTCCACACCCGGAGATAGAGTTGCTGTCCAAGATATTGCCGCGACCACATTGCAGACCTCAGGTTCCACATTCCTTGGTTGTCTAATGATACCAATATTGCTGTCCAAGAGTTGGGATATACCTGTAAAAGTTCATCCAAATACAGGCAAGTCACAAAGATGATCAGAATCTAATTTTCCGAGGGGGATTACAAACAACAGCAGAGTAATATTCAACTAATTAATCAAATTTCCCAAGTACCTGAGTGGTATGTCTGGTGAGGGCATCTTTTAGATTGTAATTCTTCCTACTGGCTTGACTCCATTTACCAGTACCAAAACTGCAACAATTTCAAGTCAAAAAAATTAGAATTACTGCTTAAACTTGTAAAAATGGAAAATGAAAGGAAAAAAACAATGTAATGAGACGTACCCAACAACCCAGAAATCATAACCATCAAGATGCCAAGACTGCATGGCATTCTCATCATTCTGGAAGACAACCTCAATGAAGTCGTGGTGAGTTGCACCCAAAACAGATGTGCCAAGCCTTGTAGCACCTTCAGATGGGCTACTTTGGATGGAATTCAAGCTGAAAACTCCAGGAATATTGAAGTAATCGGCGAGCTTCAGAGGAGTATCAGGGTAGATAAAGGAAACTTGGTTAACAGCATAACGTTGCTTTCCATTGATAAGAGGTGCTGAGTTAGCTAACACAAAGGTTTTTGAAATCGGGATTGTTCCATAGTGGAAAGATCCCTGAGGGTTAGGCCTAGCTGCATTTGCTGTCAAGTTCCACCTACACAATTAAGAAATTGACATAAAAGGTTAACCATTTGTTACCAACAAAACATAGCACATGATCAGAAACACAGAATTTTTTGCGCTTAAACATTCAAACTAGAAAATCCAAGGTCATTTAAACAGAATGTCAGGGTGGATAAAAAGGCCCTTAATCAAATAATAGTTTTAGCAACAGTATTAGGTGAAGCGCCAACACCAACAAGGTTGCCATCAATATCAAAGATATTGAGGTTTAGCACAGAGATCTAATTCGATACCTGAAGGTTCTGGCTTGCTGCAAGGACCAATGGAATCCGCCAGCAGGGGCAGCAGGCAGAGGTCCTGAGACTTGTGAGGCAGAGTTTGAGTAGTGGAGAGCTCCAGTGGCAGTTAGAACAGTCCTTGTGAAACGTGTTGATGCAACTATGTAGTAATCCTTGGGAGCCTGATCTAAGGTCACAAGGATTGAGAGAGACTGACCCACGTGCACATCAACCGAATAGTAGACATTTTGAATAACATTAGATCCTTCCACTTCTACCACCTTTAATTTGTGACCTTGGATCCTGAAGTTTAATGTGGTCACCAATCCTACATTTGAGACTCTAAACTTGTATGTTTTTCCTGAAAATTGACAAAAAAAAAAAAAAAATAGTGTTAAGATATTGATGTTATTGCTAAAACATAAAACAAGCAAATAATATGTCAAAATTGGAGAAGTATCAATGATTCATGAAGGTAACCTTGTTCTCCAGTGAAGGTACTCCGAGTCTGTTGGCCATTGATAAGCAAGCCATCAGGGAATGGAAGAACCTTTCCTGCATCCAGGCTTTGCTGCAGGGTCTGCATAAAACATAATTTTGTACGTAGTAATTAGGATTAGATTTCAGGAAGATTACTTGTAGCAATAAGTTCCAAGTTCAACACCTAAATTCACAAAATATGGAATTGAGATTCAAAAAATATTGAAAGTCTTAGAGGTAAAACACTAGCATAATGGTTGGTTTCTCACAATTGTTACAAAGCAATATATCCCATAAACATTAAGAATCAGTAACATATGAAAGACTAATAGAACACAAACCTTGTAGCTGGTTTTGAACCAATCACCAATAAGCAAAGTAAAGTCACCAGCAGGGTCGGCATAGGGAACAGGAATCCGAGGCCTAGAGTAGACATTAAGGGCTCCAAACCCACCAGCAGCGCGGTGCAACCCAGTTGATGGGAAGTAAGTGTAAGAACCAATCTGATCTTTAGGCTGAAATATGTAAGTGAAGTTTTTGTTTGGGGGAATTGGACAGTTGGTCCCCAATACACCGTCCTGCCAAGAGTTCTTCCTTTGCTTAATTCCATTCCTATAATTATTACAAAATTCACATTAGACCAGTTTCGTTATTCATACTTTGGAAGGCCAATGTAGGATATATGAAGCTAGATTAGTCCGTAAATTGTAGATTATAAGTATAACTTTTCCTTCATATTTCACTATCAATGTGCCTAAGCAATCACATTTGCATAACAGTTTCAATCAATCTAAGCAAAACCACGTTTGCATTTTATTTGGTTCTTTTCTAATAACAGAAGCACCATTATTTCTTTGTGACACTTACAATTAAAAAAGGATTACATGCTCTACATCTCTACTTACAGTGATCTTGTACTTTTAATACAGAATTAGAATTACGGTTTTCTTGCATTTGTAGTTTAATTTACAGTTTTCAAGTAGTAGTTAATTAGCACAATAGTGAATTAGCAATTTAAACTACTGTAAATCGGTCATACATTAGCAGATTTTGCAAAGATTACAAAAGATAATCACAGCAAAAAGCAGTCATTCTAAAAAATTAGTGAATTAATAAAAGTCAATTTAAGCGGTATTAATAACTTTAGTCGGTAAAAATGATATCAGTTTAATAATATTTGTTGACAGGGCGTGGGGCCTTAGAATTAGCAGTCAATTGTTACGTTCTTCTTCCTTTTATTTATAATTGATGTTTTGAAAATACTTTGAAGCAACATTTAAAAGATTAAAGATCGATTTGGTACAAAATAAATTCGACTAATTTAAACACGCATCTAGGCTGCACCCACAATTAAATTAGAGAGTTCACTATATTTAAGATCAAATGAGGATCCATCCTAAAATCATATGGCAATAGGAGGAGTAAATACATCAATAATGCAACATCAATTAAAAAACAAATCAAGAAAATGCCTCATTTTCACATATAAACTTGAAAGTTAAATTGATTAATTAATTAATTTAAGATACTGAACCAATCAAAGTATAGGAGATAAGAAAGGAAACATACCAAGTGAGAAGGAAGGGCTCATTCAATTTATTAATAACATTGAGGACAATGTTGTCATTTGTCACACAATCTAGTTTTGGTCCAGGAAATTGACCATTGATGAGAATAACCTTGCCAAAATAAAAAAAAAATAACAATAACTTAGATCTTACGTAAGAAATGATATAATCAGAATAAAATAAAAATGAAGTACGTTTTTATTTCAAGAATTAGACCAAAAAAAATCAACCAACCTGTTGAGGAACACCCAAAGGAGCAATGTTTCCATAAGTTACAGTCCAGGTGAAAAATTTATAAGGGTCATCGGCCTTTGCAATGGAAATACTCAATAATGCAACTATTCCAAATAATGTTATATTTATCAAACTTCTCCTCTCCATTATCTTCTATTCCTGTAAATATATACCACACAAAAACAAACATTAGAGTTTATATAAGAAAAATATAATGATGCCACTATAAACAACCCCGGCATGACACAAGTTAGATGTACGCAACCTTATCCTTAATCGACTAGACTAAGGAGTGGTGGTATAAAGTAGGACATTGCTAAAAAGAGGAAGGTGCAATATAATGGTGCATACCTTAAGGAGTGAAGGGAGGCAAAGATTTGGTTGAAGATCTTGCAGGAGGACTGTCAATGACTGATGAGAGAGGGTGATGAAAGCAGAGGATATATTTAAATAAAGATAGAAAGAAATGAGGCAGGAAAATGTGTAATTTATTAACTCCTGGAAAAGGCAGTTTTCCTGATATCAATAATTTCAAATTTTTTTGGTTTTTTCTACTTTTGTGTGTGTACTACTTCTCCTTAAGAGCTGGCATTCGGTGCTACTTTTACGCGGTTTCGCTTTCGCGTGAAGCTCATCAAACCTTTATCCATAATTTCAATGGACCTAATTGCCAATTTATGGTTGATTTTGATTTTGATTATTGTATCAATGTACAGTTATTTGATTAATGTACATATTCTACAAATTTGTGGATTTATAATGAGTCGGTACAAATGTTTAATTTAAACGGGCTAGTGTATATGGAATACTACTTAAACATAAGTCAAGTGTAATTTCTTTTTATTGTAGTGTTTTTGTTTTTTTGAAATATACGATAGTGTTTTTGTCAATCAAATACTTCGTAGCATTATAGATTTTCGCTTCACATGCATACCACATTACTACATACAAAGTATAACATAAATTAAGTTTAAGACGTTGTGTGCAAAGGTCAATGTAGTAATAATAACTTTGATTACGGAATACCAATAAATACAAATTGTGTAAAAAAAATAATATTTTAAATTATATATTAAGATGAATCCAACTTGATCAATTAATTACAAATATATAAGACCGTGTTTGATCTTAAATATAGATTATAAAAATATATATAGTCAAAACATAATATGTGAATAATATAAAAGTTACAATATTGTAATCAATCGTAAACAAAGAAAGTATATAATCAATATTAGTCAAATTTAAATATGTTTTAGTTGAGAGAAATAAGGGAACTTCTACTTCACCTCTTCTTAAATTTCATTAATTTAAATTTATTTGAAATTAGCATATATATTTGATTGGTATCTAACAATTTGTTTAATGTGCAATGGACAGTCGGTGCAAACAATATTTGTGCTTAAAAAAAAGAATACATTGACACTCACCAACCCCATCGAATTAAAGAAATGGAAACAAAGATACTACATTAGTATTAGTATTACAGGATTCCTTCAATCTCGGCTGGACTAAAGTCAGTCTACTGATCGCTGTCCTCCATTGGACACAAGTAACACCCTTTTTTCTGCTCTATTTTTTTATTTTCAATTGTCAATTAATTGATTTTAAGCTACATAAACAAGGAGTAATAAAAAAAAGGCAAGTGCACAACACTAATCTACAAATGCTGCAGCAGCAGCAGAAGTATCACATTCTATGAAATTTATAGCTAGATCATGTTCTCTTCACCTTATTTTTACAGATTCTTTATTATATGTGTTATTTAAAGCTATTAATTTTACTGATTAAAAATTATTTCACTGAATTGAAATTATTTTTATTGAATATTATATTTTAGGTGAAGAGAATATTATAGGTTGCAACTAATGGATATTTAAGGTGAGAAGATTAAAACACTAAGATTATTGACATGTGGGTTGTTAATGAGGAAATATACCATTATATTTTTTTTTATGCGAACGAGGGTTAGTGCCCATTTATTAAAACAAAACAACCAAATCAAGCTACAAACTGTGGCCAAGTCACCCAATAACATCCTCCCTTAGAAGATTATTTATTTTGATAGGAGGTGCATCGAAATAAATAACCCTCTCTTCTTAGATGATCCCCATATTGGCAAGTCGACCGCTATCCTATTCCCCTCCCTAAAACAATGAAAAAAGCTAATAGAATTGTTGAAAGAACTAATTAATCTACGGCAAGAAGTGAGCACATGAGTGTATTCTCCTCCGTGAGCAGCACCTTTGCTGAAAGCTTCTACACATGCCTTGTTGTCCATCTGCAAAACTAGCTTCGATATTCCCATATTCCATGGCATCTGTAAGCCTTCCAGGCAAGGTTCACTTTGAGTCCATAGCAACCATATCATCATCTTTGATCAGTTGCATAGCATGCTTGACAGAGAAGCCACCTGCCTTAGCACCTTTCCAATAGCGAACATCTTCCAAGTCAGGTTCTTGGATTATTTTGTGAGCAGCAATCCTCTTTAGAGCAACAGTAGGAAGAATAGCAGCTATGCTTTCCCACTTCCAACCCAGATCAACATCCCATAACTCCCCTACAATTGCTCCATCAATATCCTCAGGGATTTGACCAACAGCAAGCTCACGAAGAGGCACATCTGTAGCCCAAATATGATCCCAAAAAAGGGTTGATCCTCCATTCCCTATAGCAACTGCCGAACCCTTCTTCAACCAGTTCGGCACTTGGGGTATGGAGAAATTTTAGTAGGATGGGCGGGGTAGTTGTTTAAGGTTTGGGGAAATACAAGTACATTATCTAATACTTCATCTGTTTCTATTTATTGTTAGTAGTTGACATGTTTTGACTTTTGCGATTTTGCCACTATTACCAAAAAGTTAATCAGTGCGTCTTGTGTGCGGCTGGCCACACCATGTGGCCACTTGTAAAAGAACAAGGTAACCCTTATGATACTGACCGAGTATCCCTGTAGTATTGACCGAGTAAACCCTAAGTAACCCGTATAACACTGACGAAGTAACCCTTGTAAAACTGAACGAATAACCCCTATAATATTAACGAAGTAACCCTCATGATGGATGACCACACCGTGTGGCCAGCCACATATAAGACTTTGTGAAAGTTAATTTGATTACAAATTTACCATAATCTTGCTATATTGTCTCAATATAACTTCCAAATATAAATTATTTATAAAAGAATAAAATATATATTAATGTTTAAAGGTTTACAACATTTATTTCCTCAAAAAAAAAAAAAAAAATTACAACATTTAAAAAGGGTAACATTAACTAGGCAAAAGCTAACAACCGCCCTTAGGGCGTTAGATAAGACAACTAAAATAGAAATATTAAATTAAAATAAATATTAATTACATCAATCGATGCGTGATTTAATCATGCATTTCCAAATAAATACTACTTTAAAAAATATTTTAAATGCTTATCTAACGTCCTGGAGACGTTCGGTAGCAAGATCCTATTAACTAATTCGTATAACCATCATATCAAGACGGAAAGATAGAGTAAGAATTAACTCTTCATTTACATTGGGTGAAACTAACGAAAAACTTTTGACTTTTAAGAATAGCTCCATAATGAGAGGATGCCTTTAAAAGTTGTAGATTTCAGCTTGCAGATCAATGAATACTAAAAAGGGGTCATTTCTCCACAATTAGTGGCTACAAAATAAGAAGTTACTAGAGAAAGAATAAAGATAGATAAGCCTACAATTGGTAAGGTGGGACTACGAGAGGCTTTGCATGCAGTGTAAGCAATGGCATGTACAAAATCAACTTTAATTTATGTTGTTAATTAAGACTACCAATCGAGATTATGGCAAATAATTAACCAATTTTACAGTGTAGTTATTTCGGTAATGATGGAAGCTAACATGGGTTGTCTTCGGGATCTTTTGAAGTTTGTATAAATTAGGTAGGGTCCACACGTTTTTATGAGCCACTAGTCCACTTACCACCAAATTGAATGAACACCGTTAGTTGTTTGTATTCAAGGCATCAATTAAGGGAAAGGCCACCTACATGGCCTAATGGCATCACCATGCATGCATAGTCTTCAATTTGCACTTTAATTTACATTACTCTTAATGCTCATGCATGTAACATGTTGCCACTCCTTTTAAGTTCAGGAGTTGCACCTAGGCCAGGCCATGAAAGTAAAAACGGACTTGTTTTGATGAGGTATATGTACAACTCATAGTTTGTATGTGACCTTTGAGTTGAAATTGCGAGTACAAAATACTAATTGTTTCGGGTGAAAACAATGGGACCTTGCCGAAGGTCCGCTGAAATGGAGAAGGCTGGATTCGGTCCAAGTTATGTTGGGCCGAAGGTTTCCTGCACAGTAAACACACGTAAACTAGCCTCGGGGGTGTTGCCGAGGAAGGCCCCTCCGATGCTAAAGTCAGTACAATGTGTAAGAAGAAGACACTATGCAAGAGAGTTTGTTGCTTGAGGCTTTTATGGAATATATCAGAATATATGAATGAACATGTGAATCTATCAATGAATCAGAATGAATCCCCCTTGAATGTATCAATATGATGGCTTTTATACCTCATCATACATGGAGAGGTTGGGCCTTAGCCCAATTGGCTTGCTTTGTGGGCTGACCTTTGACTTTAGCACAATTGGAGAGTTGAACCTTGACCTTGGGCTTTTAATTGGATCATTTAGTGCTTAGGCCCAATTGGACTAAATTGGACCCAAACACTAACTATCCACGTAATTAGTCAATTGGTTTTGCAACTCAATTATTAAATGTGCAGTAAATTGTTTTTATTTGGATTATCAAGCAAGTGGTGGTAAGAGTATGCACCCATCGCCCTGGGCATGTCTACATGCCCTTTGCTTTCGAATCCCTCTTTTTATGTACCTTCTCTTAATTCACTAATCTTATTGACCACACAACGAAGAAAACAAACTTTAGAAATTTGGTTCAGGTAGCTCAACGTGTTAGAGAATAAAGGACTGAAAATCCTCTGTCAAGTGTCAAAACTCGTGAAAATCCAAGTCTCAATTGATCCGTTATTCTCTAGATCGGAGGAATTTCTTTCTGTGGAGAAAGGAAGACCTGATTTCAGGTGTGGAAGTTAAGTTTCTACAAAGGAACCTTATACGATCCGACCTCCTAGGATCTTTGTGGGGTCCATGCAAAGTAGTTCGACCTCTTTCTTCTTTGGTCTTGAAAAGTCAAAAAAATTCTAAGATTGAAGATTATATGACACGAAGATTTTGAGACATAGTGTTTGAATCTAAAGCGATGATGAGAGATGCACCCCAAATCATACAAATAAAAGGTTGTTTGGAACTATTTGTCGCTTGTGGTGGCCTTGAGTCAATGACAAGATTGTGGTTTGTAACCGGCTAAATTGATAGTTAAAATTAGAGGTGTCAATCGGATGTTCGGATTAGGTATGATGAGGTCGGGTCGGGTTGGGTCAATTTTTAAAGTTGAGTTATGTTAAATTATTATATCCACGCAAGTCAAAATCTGAATCGAATATTTTTCGAGAAGGTTTCGAATTGGATTGGGCGTGGTTAAAAACTTAAAATGCATATTAGGAGGGGGATGGTACACCATTCTAGGTGTTATTGCGGTACCGTATGGGGAGACATGAGGCATTATACTCCATTATCCTTCTATATACTAATAGCAAGTATAGTAATTTAATTGTCAAGTTTCAAAAAGTAAAAATATTAATATAAATCCTTTTTTTAAAGTCAAATTTAGTGTTTGCAAGGATAATGAAGGGAATGGGCCTTGTGATTATGTTAAAAAGAATAAACTATAAAAATACAAACAAAAAAGTTGAGAGATCAAGGCATAAGAATACATAGTTTGTTCCTATGGTTGATGACAAGGTATTTTCAAAATAATACTCCGTATTGCATAAAAATGAGAATTAATATGAAATAAATTAAAAAAAAAAAAAAGTTGAATAAAAAAATTAGATTGTTTGAATAATGAATTAACACAAATTCTTATATGTGGCTAGCCACATGGTGTGGCCACTTCACATAATCACATATAAGGCAATTAATTAAGTAATAGGGGTCATGGTGATGAGCAAATGAAGTTACCTTAACGTATATGGAGTTACTTAAATGAGAAAAAATTGCTACTTTCTTAATAAGTGGAATTATTCTTTTATTTTTCAAAACAAAATAATAGGGGTTACTCGAATGAACAAATGGGATTACTTATTTCTAAATTACTTGACTTTAATTGTATGATGAATTTGGGTTACTTTTATGGACAATATGAGGTTACTCTTATGAAAAAATGAGGTTACTCATACATATAAATGAAGATTGCTCTTATAAACTAATGTGACCATACTGTGTGGCTAGCCACATTCAAGACTTACCCATGAATTAATAATGTAGAAATCTAATTTCTGATTCTTTTCTTAATAAAATATTTTAGCTGCATTTCCTCAAAAAGAAAAAATATTTAGTTGGTTTTGGTAAGTTTGTAACAGATGCGTATTTGTATACATAGTGAAAATTATTATTAAATTAGAGGATCCGTGGCGCAATGGTAGCGCGTCTGACTCCAGATCAGAAGGTTGCGTGTTCGATTCACGTCGGGTTCAATATCCCGAACTTAGGCCCTCTTGTTTTTGCATGCGTTAAATACTTAAAACTATTTTTCTCATTTCTGCTTAGTTTTTAGATATAACTATATTAGTGTCCGTGCATCAGGTAGTAATCTTTTTCTATATATTATTTTATTTTCCTATATGCATTATATTTGTTTATTTCACATGAGTTGTCTTATTTTTATATTATATTAAAATTCATTAAAACTACAATTGAGAAAGAAAAAAAATTATTGTTGATTAGTTGAGTTGAAAATATTTAAAAGTAATATACATTATATTACATTAATAATGCATATTATTCTCAATGAAACTATACAATCTAGTGACTATATGACTAAAGACTTATTTATAAATGCCTTTAAATAAACATCAAAACATTAATCAAACAACAAACTAAAATCGACAATAAAACTATTGGCACAACATACATGTAAATATATATATTACAAATTAAATAATATATCATCTTTATATCCAATAAAATAATTTCAATGGAAATAAATACTACTTAGAGCATTAAAAGCAACAACAATCAATAATTAGGCAACACTAACCTATATTATTAGTAGTACATTTTCTATTTATGGATTGATGCTCTATATGATATCGTCGCTCTTTGTTATTATATAAAAATGTGTTTGAAAGCTATCCAATAATTCTAGTTTTATCATTATTTGTTTATTGCTTTAAAATTTTATTTGTCGATGATAGGTATTTATCCAAAAAAAATAAATAAATAAAAATGTCACTATGTCCGACGTGCTTTTTAAAATGCAGCTTATTTATGAATGTCGGATGTGATAAAATTATTATCTCAATAAAGTGTTTGAGCAAAAGATAATAACTTTTTTGTATTTTCTAAGATATTAACTTTTTTTAATAATGTAATAACAAAAAATTGATTGATATTTTACATTTTCGAATTAGACATATAATATAGTTGTCGAACACAACATTTATTTTATGGTCATATCTAATACTCCATTAGTCTAATAAACAAAATAAAAAGGAATTTGAAAAAAAAATATAATTAAAGTGATGTTTTAAAGTAATTTCTTTAATATCAATTACTTAGATATGAATCAATTTTATTATTACTTTTTCGGTAAAACTCAATAATACTCGTTTAAAAGATAATTAAAAAAGAGTTGAAAAACTATTTTAGGTAAATGTGAATGGAAAATTTTAGAACACAATAAAAAGGAATACATTTTATATAGAGATAATATATAAGTTTGGAATAATATTATTATAGTTTTATTATAAAAATATTTCAAAAATAAAATATTTTTTGCTAAAAGGGAAGGGGGATTTTGGAGGGTAAAAACAGCGCCAAAATGTGACACATGTCATTCCCGATGTCTGTTTTAGTATTAAGTTATTGACTAATGGTTTGGATTTATCAGATATTCAAATGTTACCAGTTTATATCTATGACTCTCATGAATTGTAAGCACTTCTCAAGCTCGATTCGTTGGTGCTCGAGCTGGAGCTTTTGTTTCATCTTCTACTCTAATACATGAAATCTCTCTTTTTTTAAGAATGAAAAAGATATATAAAAAATAAAAATAAATAAAAAAAAAAAATCGGGATCATAGTAGAACTAGATGTGTAAAGCTAACAATGATAATTTGTAGTGCTGGATCAGCTAGCAATGTGCAAGTATAAGTGTATAACTCTTTTCAGTTCTCACATTGACAGTCAAACTATCTCTAGACGGAACCTTGAACTCAAATAACCCAATTTAATCCATCAATCATAATTAGAAACTGTACTGTAATTTTACAAAAACCAAATTTGAGCATATACTCAAAACCCGAAATCGAGCTGAAACCAAACCAGAATTTGCGCAATCTGCCATATCTAATTACAGAAGCCAAAGAAGAGTAAATATATGCATGAAGCACGTACAGAGCGCAGAATTTAGCTTGCATAAATTAAACAAAATCCTGGATTTCTTTAATTGATAATACTGGTCCACTATCATGAAAACAAGCCGCTTCATCACTGATAATGAAAAGTAGCCAGTGCATTCCAGTGCTCAGCAGGCAGCTAACTACCTGAAATTAGGATATACAATGTCAATTTAAACATACTTTTTCCAAATGGAATGCGGAGAATCCTACTGCCACCACAAAAGTACATCCACAATTCTGGACATCCAATAGAGGAAAAAAAAAAGAAAAAAAAAACGAATATTCTTAGAGGGCAAAGAGCGAAAAACTCATCAACTGGCCTAAGTGCCTGGGCACAAAAAGTCAACTTTTTTCCAATTGCTGAAGCTGTTCAGAGGACAAGGTTGTATATGGTTCGGCGACAGATAAATTGGCATATTTTCGTTGATATGGCCATGACACTCAATAATATTACTTACAAAACCATTATTATCACTTTCCATCCAAACAAGCCCCCACAGTATCAGGAAAGCAAGGGGGATAGGGGTGGAAGGTGATCATGACATTTTCTTACCATTTGATAATGTTACACGTACATATATCAGATCCAAGGCCAAACACATGGTTCATCTTAGCACGTTTTGTTTCCAGATATCTCTCATTCTCCTTTGTGACAGTAGTGACAACTGGTATTCTCTTAATAACAGCAAGACCATAGTTACGGAGCTCAACACATTTCACAGGATTGTTTGTCAATAGCCTCAATGATCGAACTCCAAGATGCCTCAGTATCTGCAAGCTTACCAAGGCATGATCAGCGTACCAAAGTAAATAGTTCAACTGAAAGTGAGCTTATATAAGTTTTGACTTTTCATGTAGAATTGGTTACCTGAATTTCTTTTAACTAAATTCAAAACAAACAAAACCAAGTAATACAATTAACCATTAACCCTGATGTTGATCTGGTTTTAGAATTCGACACACAATATTTGGGATGTCTACATGTAAAGTAGAGAAGCAGGGAGAGAGCAAGAGCAATGTGCTGAAAAATGTGTGAATATGAATATTCATTTATAATGGCCATTCCATGATAAGCTTCGTAATACCTATGCACTAATGTGATACTCGCGTGAGTCCACAGGTAAACCAAGCTCTATATTAGCATCAACAGTGTCCAGTCCAGCGTCCTGCAAAAGTATAAGCACGAAGTTTGTTTCCCAAACCAATGCCCCTTCCTTCATGCCCACGATTGTAAACCAATACACCTCTGCCAGCTTCCTCAATTAGCTGCATTGCAAGTGCAAGTTGATCCCCACAGTCGCATCTGGCTGAGCCAAATATGTCCCCTGTTACACATTCAGAATGTACCCTCACAAGGACATCTTGGCCATCTTCTATTGCACCCTGTTTTGACCATAGTCTTTTATTAGTTGTAATTAATATAAGGGTTACAGCAGAAAATATATCTAGCAATGATAAATTAAAATTGCACACCTTGACCATTGCAATATGCTCAATGCCATCCATGATTGACAGGTAACAGTGAGCTGTAAATGTGCCCCGTGTAGTAGGAATACTTGCACTTGCAGTATGATTAATCAATATATTATTTACCCTTCTGTGCCTGTGAGATAACAGAATGTATTCAGTCATCCACCTACTTTAAAGTACAGAGTACATATATGTAGAAACTCGTATATAACACCTCAAGTCTCAAGGACCAAGGATGTGAAGGATGAAATGCTTGAATGGAATCTCCTTTTCATGTCCCTGGTAAGAACCTTGTGTCAAATTTTCATTCAACAATCCCTCTTTGCTATTAGGATTAGACCTAGTTAATAGACATGGTAACTCAATGGGCATAGGGTTAAAGTCAAGTTTAAAAGGGTCATATTGTACAGTGTACACAGCCTTTAATGGACAGGGTTAATGGGGCCAAAATAATAGCCCGATAATTTTGTACAAAATTTACTCCCTCCGTCCCCAAATAAAAGTCTTGTTTGCCTTTAGCACAAGTTTTTAGAGAGGTGAATAAAAAAATATAAGGTAATGGGGTTTGGTTGATGAGAGAGAGAGAGAGAGAGAAAGAGGGATTTTGTTGATTAAAAGTGTATAAGAAAATGAAAATAGTGGGGTTTGGTTGATTTAATAGTGGGGTTTGGATGATTCCAAGTGAATAATATAAATAAATTTGTGAAAATGAGACTTTTATTTGGGGACGGAGTGAGTAGTTATAAATTAAGTTTGAAGTATAGATTAGTATTCACTTGTGTTCACTTTTGTCTCTTTCCTTTTACATATTTCTTGGCTATATTATTGGCATGTCTATTATCGACCTGCCATTGACTTGTGGCCCGCTTTGTTTGAGCCAGTTTAACTCGCTAATGACCAAACCTGCCCTTGACCCACACTGACCCCTAACCTGACCCGCCCAATAAGCAGGAATAAGGATGGGTATATGTCAAATCTAACAGGATTGAAATAATAAGTCCGTAGAATCTAGTATGCACAAACTTACAACCTTTAAGGACAAGTAAAAACATGTATTGTCATCCTAAGAGTTTTTTGAGCTAGAGGGTCACTAGGGTGTATCATTTTTAATTAAATTGAGACTTACCATATGAGATCAGTGATAGATATGATTTTCAGTTTCTCCTTGTTAGCAAATTCATGAAGCTTGGTAAGTCTCTCTGTTGAGTCATCTTCACAAGAAAGCTCGCACAAAACCCCAACTGGTTCTAGCCCAGCAAGCACAGCAAGATCTACAGCAGCTTCTCCGTGCCCAGCTCTTTCCAGAACCCCTCCCTCTCTATACTTTAGTAAGGACTAAGGAAACAGGACCTGAGCAGCAGAAGTCCTCAATTTTGGACTCCGTTGATGCTAAAGCCAGGTGGTTGCCAAGTCATTAATGCAAGCAGTAGTGGCCCGTTCCACATTCTGTAGAGCACATCATAAAACATTGTCATGAAACCCTTGTAATAGATGATACCATTAGAGAAACTTTATGCAGTCATTGGATGACTAATGTATAGCAGCATGCCAGCATGTTAACAGTTAACATTGGTCAGAATCATTAGCCTCAAGCACACATATTTATTATAGTTCATAAGCCAGATTATCTCATTTATATCAAGTCTTACTGTCCTCATTGTCCTGAGACTTATCTCAATCATTATAAACTGACAAGCGTTGGAGCATTCAATAGAGAAGCAAACAACAAGACCAAAAATTAGAATCAGATTCTCAAAACTGCATATAATACATTCACATAGAGTACAGAAAAATGAAGATTTGTCAGATATCCTGTTCAATGGAATTGAATCAATTTCTTCTAGTCTATAGATTTGTATGCATAGAAAAATAAATAAATCAATAATATCACATATCGTTATGTATATTTACTTAGTTCTTAGTTATTACCATACAGGGGTCCTGCTGTCTCTCTAAGTCTCCCTCTTTTGTTGTCACATAGATTATCCCAGATCCTCGCCTCATAAAATAGTCTGTAACTTCAGGTGATATATGTGAAGCTGCCACCATTAGAAACCCTTTATTTTCTCTCTTTTCTTTACCTAAAATGATCACCATCTGCAAAGAACAGATGAGATGAAGAGAATGATTGTCTAAGTTGCCCTAATTATACCTTGAAACAGAAAAAGATAAATATTCAAGGAGGGACTATTTAATATTAATTACTAATTTTACTCCCATAAACATGTAGAGGATATTGCCCATTTTGTATTTCCAGTTAAAGTTTGAACTTTATTTCGAATTCAGTTTTCCACCTTTAACAATACATTTGCTGCAGACACTGGAGCTAATATGGGATACGATGGCTACAGAAAGCATTGCATAAGCACACTCATAAGATAAACAATTGAGAAAGGTAGAAAGTGAAAATAATACAAGGTGAATTGCAGATAACCCTCTACACCTCTCAAACCTCCCAAATTAGCATAAATAATAAAAAGAGAGAGAGAAAGACTAAAAAAACAAAGAAACAACCTTCCCTTGACGGATACCATCAATGGCATCCAAGATGCAAGTAAAACCTTCTGTAGGACTGATTACAGAACATTTACCATTACTACCACAATCTGTCCCGGGGTCAATATATATAGCATTAAGGGTACTGCAGATATCGCCGCCTTTGGTAACTGCCGCAGCAACTTCTATCATTGCGATTTCCTTCTGTGACAGACTGACTGAGACACTGTCAGTGCAAGTTTCTGGAAGTACCAAAGTTAATACACGCTCTGCATAAGAATGAGGAGAGATTGTGAGAAAATTATACATAATGTAAGAAGGGAAAAAAAAACAGCCTGTTTCTTCATGAAAACTTCATGTTTGAAACATATTTTGGTAGACATAAAAGTTTTAGATAATTGGTGTTTAATGTTTGTCAAAACACTCAAGGTCATCCATATATCATAAATACATTCTCTATTTACTGATAATAATTTGCAAGGGTGTCAATTCACCAAGGGACACAAATCTCTTTATTCCAAGGAAAAACTTTATTTTAATAATGAAACAATTCCATCCAATGTTATATTAAAAAAAATTATAATGTAATTAGTATACTATATACTCATATAGGGTATGTTTACAAAACTTTCAACAATCTTCGTACGTGAACTATAAGCACAATTTCATAAATGTTATGGTAAACAATTATAGCTATGCCTTGCATACATTTTACTTTCTTATTTCAATTTTACATTGAAATACAGTGTCTTAAACCAGTATGCTAAAAAAAACAGTTAGAAAAATCTTGTTTCCCAAATAAAAAGCTTAACAAAAAATAAATATAATATAATACAATAAATTAAAAAAAAAAAAAAAAAACTTTGCTTCTGAGATGAAGAAAGAAGGAAAAGAAATATTTGTGGGGAGAGTTGGCCTGGATTTGGAGACATTAGTTATAAAATGTTGCAATACACAAAAAATCCATAATTCTATATCCTTAAAAGTTAAAACAAAAGCATGACGATTTCAAAAGCATATACATAAAACAGCAAAAGAAAGCAAATGAGTGAGAGACTTAGAGGGGTATGTGTGTAGGAGGCAACCAACCAAATTACATAGAACGAACACAACCAGAACTAATTGGAAAATAATTCAGAAGCAGTTAAGTAAGGCATATGATGGTGCAAACAGAGGAAAAGATTCTTATATATTTGCATATTCAGACAAAACACATAGAAAATGTCAATGATCTATAAGAAAAAACACTGGTAGTGGGCAGCCTCAACAGAATTAGCCAATTAGGCGCCAATTTGCAAACCCACTTGAGAAAATTCAATTGCTCATGGACTCAACATGTGCAGATGATATGCTCAACTTCATATTCTCTTGCTTCAATATATTTAAAGATCAGATCTGTTTATTTTAGTTGCAAATGGTACATTTTTTTAAATACATCACATGATTGTAAATTAGTCAATGAAGAGAGATAAATGGGTACTGAGAAAAACCGGAATTCTGTAGACCAGGGACATCATACTGCATATAACAAACAAGTCTCTGGAATAGCTTTTAGACAGCAGGAGGCTAATAGGTAATAACAAATCGTGAGCTTAGCAACGTCAAGATCTCTGATACTCCAACACAATTGAAACAAAAGTGTTTTAAGGAAAATTCAATACAACATTCAGAGTAAAGAGAACTTGGGAAGGTCGACAGAGAAAGGGGGTCTCATACAAAGAATGATCGTCGATAACCATTGACCAGGAATCTATATAGCATTAATCAGCAAGCATAATATTCAATTCGGCTTAATTTCCAAAGGCAGATACATACTAGGCAGTATATATAAACGTATAGTCATTGGGGGAACGTTATTGAAATTAGATACAGTTATGTCTTGAAATAGCATTTTGCTAAGCCTTTCTGAAAGTAGATCAACCAGTACGATCCAAACAAATGTTTATAGCAATTTCCTTCAGCCACAGGAAACACACTACAAAAAGCAGAAGATCAGTGGTACCATGCTCTTATTGCATTCAAAAGCAATAGCCCCAAACAAATTAGGACAAAGAATTCGTATAGATTAAGTTAAATGTGGATTAAAGTTATTTAGATATTGTTGGCATAACTGGTAAAACTAATATAAGACAAAGAATCTTCTTTTGTTTCTTTTTTTTTTTTCCCAAAATTCAAATACTATGTACCTGAGAGCTGATAATACACTACTGATGATCATGAGGATTCCAGAATGCATCTGCTCCAGGATGGTATAGATGACATTTTTGCACAGATCATATTGTATATAATAAGGTCATTAAAAGACCAGATTTTTTTTGTCCATTTCTAGTGATTGGCACTGGTAAGATACACCAAGGGTAGCTATCATTCTCTGACAAGAGGCACACTACAGGAAGAATTTGCAGCTGACAATTCTTAAACCTCAACTGAAGCGTAGATAACCCAGACTAATGAATCAGGACTTGGCCTGGGATGAGCAAAATCCAAGTATTCACTTAACATATACTTCACCAATAGTCACTACAAGAGCAGCTTCCGTCCTCAAAAAAGTGGAACCTGTTTGAATCCCTCACAATGATTTTTCTTTTGGTAATCCTAGAAATAAATTTGATTGCAGTATGACAGTCTACACAGGTTCTTAAATTCTTATACACCTTGATTGGTGTCCCAGGTGGAGTAGAGATGATTCCGAAAGCAACTGCAAGCTTCTCACTGTGGTAGGACAAATTCTGCTCCTTTTGTTCTTCTTCTACATCATGCAGTACAAAGTCAGTGTCTGGCACATAGCCTTCTTGCTTCATCTTTTTTGAGATCTCTGTCAAGAATGCATGGATTTGATTGTAATTGGGATGAGAAATATCACCCACAAGAAACCTGTGGACCTGTCTCTGGACCTCAACCCAACTCAAGCCTGGCTTCTTGACCACCCCTCTATTATCCATCATTTTTCTGACTTTTTCCACTTCCTCCCATCGACCTGCAGTGGCATATATGTTGGCCAAAGTTGCATATGTTGCAGCATTTTCAGGTTCCATCTCAAACAACGCTTTTGCTGCTTGTTCTGCTAGTTCCACATTTTTATGAATTCTACAGCCACCAAGAAGAGAAGCCCACAAAAATTTGTCAGGCTTCATAGGCATTTTATTAATGTATTCTTCAGCTTCCTTGAAACGGCCAGCTCGGCTCAGTAGATCAATGAGGCAAGAATAGTGTTCTACAATTGGTGTTAGTCCATGGCGATCCTTGATTGAGTGGAAATATTCAATCCCCTTCTCGACTAATCCTGCATGAGTACAGGCAGAAAGAACTCCAACAAAAGTGACATGATCAGGCTGAGTATCTGATCTGAGCATCAACTCAAAGAGCTCCAAAGATTCCTCTGTATGACCATTCTGTGCAAATCCAACAATAAGTGAAGTCCATGATACTAAATCAGGTGTAGACAGTCCTTCAAAAGCCTTTCTTGCACTCCTGACATTCCCACACTTGGAATACATATGAACAAGTGCACTTGCAGCAAATGAATCTGGATTAACACCAATCCTGATCATATTCCCATGGACCTGCTTCCCTACATTCTCCAAAGCTTGATCTGCACACGCATTTAAAACCCCTGCAAATGTAAACTCATTTGGTCTGATTCGAGACCTCAACATATCTGCCAACAATGTGAACCCGTCTTTCCACTTCCCATCCTCAAAATATCCATCTATCATTGCTGTCCAAGAAACAACATCTCGGTCCACAGTTTTATCAAATATACGCCTAGCTCCTTCAACACAGCCACATTTAGCATACATATCAGACAGTGCACTCCAAACCGCGGAATCAGATTCCAAACCCAATCTCAATATACGCCCATGAATCTCTTTCCCAGATAGTAAACTCGGTAAAGCAGCAGAAGCAGCTATCACACTTGACATTGTAAACTTGTTAGAATCCAAATTCCCAAAACTCTGCATTTCCCTATACAAATTCAATGCCTCCTTTGGCCTCCCATGTTGAACATAACACGATATCATAGCAGTCCAAGAAAACCCATCTCTGTTCGGCATTTCATCGAACAACTTACGTGCGTTTTCTACCTTCCCTATTTTGGCATACCCTTTAATCATAGTATTCCAAGAACACAAGTCTCTCTCAGACATTTCATCAAACACCTTCTGGGCATCCCTAAAACTCCCACATTTTACATACATATCCATCAAACGATTCGATATAAAAATTCCAGGAATAAAATCCGAAGCTTTGATATGACCATGAACCCTTCTTCCCTCTTGAAGGGCTCTTTGTTGAAGACAAGAAAGTAACAGAGAAGAGTAAATAGAAGCAGAAGGACGATGAATGTGACCCAGCAATTGAATAGCTTCTTTAAGAAGCTTTTTCTCGCATAATATATCAATGGCTTCCTTGAATCTTCCATTTCTGCATAATTGGTTTATAATTTCCTCATTATGAACTGGGTGATTGAACTTTTTCTGCAAAAATTTGTTTTGAGTGTGTTTATTAGTGTTGATTGAAGAAGATGATAAGAGTCTCCTTTGAAGATTGATACTGAGGAGAGAGAAACGAAGAGTTGTTGTTGCTGCCATTGTTTCACAGTTTTGAGTGCAGAACTCAACGACAAAGATGAGTCAAATCATAAACCGCCCATTTACAAAACGGATCATGTTATTAGCCCAAAAGGCAAAAGCTACCCTCTTTTAAAAAAAAAAGTAGTTTTCCAATTTTTTTTTTAATTTTGTAAATTTCCAATTGTTGGCGTTGACAAAAATATAGGAAAATAACACACTATTAAGATTAATAAATCGTATTATTAATTAAAAATATAATTTGTTAGAGTTGAGCGCATGTTCATCCTACCAATCTCATATAATAGAGGTTATGTTTGCAGCATCTACAATAAATAACGTATTTATAGAAATACAAGTATTTACGCCATTCATGATAATACAGAGCAGTGTATTTTCAATAGGATCCTAGATTACATCAATTTCGGTTGAACTTTTTGATTCATTGTTGCATGAGAGTTGAGACTTGAGACTTGAGACAAGTTTCTTAAATGGAGTTTTGGAGCTTGCATGATGTGAATTTGATCCAATCAGTTAAGTGACCGTGAGTCAGTGACCCCCTAAATCACGAGTTATATCTACACAGAAATGACAAAACCTAATAGAACTGTAGAACCCATGATCATTGGAATAATGCATACTCCACACTGAAAAGAGTGAAAACCTGCAATATCCAACAACCACCTGAACAACTGCAACAAACCTTCTGATACAAATCAACTGCACAAGATCATAAACAAAATCTCATCTGGATTATCATGGCAATATCTCCACCTGCAGTATACTGTATGTGATAATCTCACTATATTAGATGTGGTAAGACTAAACAAACAGGAAAAATACATCTCTGATGCCTAAGCTTGCCCAGGATACCAAACCACACAGGACTTCAGAATATACTGTACAATGTGGACAGACAATAAGTCTCTACTCCAGACTTCGATTTTTCAAGGAACAAAAACTACCCTGAAAATCTGTTCTAAGCTCTATTCATGCCAATGTCCATTATTATAGCATAACAAACATGAAGCTTCAACAATTTCAACAGAGTACATGAATAATATAAAATACATATATTACAATCCTAAAGGACCAGGGGAAACTTCGATCTTACCACTGTAAGTGGGGGGCAGAATCATCCAGCAATACCTGACCCTGCAAGGCCTCTACCCTCCCCATTTTAATATTTTTCTTTTTCTTTTTCTTTCCCTATGACTACATGTATCAACTGGAGCACGAAAGAAGAGAGGATAGAAGGAGCTGAAACATTTCAATCATGACTAAAGAGCAACCAAATTGCCCAGAGTAGCAATGGGGATAATGTTGGAACCTCCATTAAACAGGAAGCAAAACATTTGGATGATCACATTGCGTAAACTATCTCTCCGCTACTATCAATATCAATCTCAGAATCTGACAAGTCGTCAATATCTTCATCCATATCGAGAGTATCTGAGAGAAAATTGAGTGCTGATGACCCAGCAGCAGGGATGGTTGCCTCCGAAATGATTTGCATGATAGCATCAATGCTTTGCATGGGTTGCTCCAGCTCTTGAAATTGGTTGCTCATTGTATTCTCGTCCATTAAGTCAGTGGGAAAGTTTTTGATAAACCACTCATGCCTCTTAATCTCAGGAATTGATATCCTCTGGAATGCACACTTACAAGTATAAGCCAAATCTAGCTAACAATGATAGTAAACCAGCTAAACAGGAGACTCTCTTTTCCCAACATGCAAAAGAAGGAACATATGCCATCCCTCACAAAAGCAACAATCATTCTCACCCCCATCCCCTGACAATAACAAGAAAAAAGCTACCAATGTCAAGAATGAATACTTACCGACTCAGGTTCTTGAACAAAGATCCTGGAGATAAGGTGGCGACATTCTGGTGATATGTTTATGCTGTCAGGAATTGCATACTGCACACTCAATATTCTCTGCAGAAAAAGGTAACACAGAAACATACATAATTAATGAAAAGTATGTAAAACAAATCACCGAGGATAATACCAGTAATCAAATTACACACTTGAATCATCTTCCGAAAGTCCTTTGGTTCCTCAGGGTCTTCGAAAGGATATGCACCCACCAACATTACATACAAAGTCACTCCGCATGACCACACATCTGCTATCTGCAATTCACAGAATACTTCCATGTCAGTAAAAACAGCATACCACTTTGACATAGACACACATCGCAGTCTAGGATATGCATATGCAGAGCAACTATACTCTTAGAAAGAGTGCAATAATGCAACATACCACCAATATTATCAGGGAAAATAGTAAAATGTCAATCATCCCTTCTCAAGTACTCAAACTCAAATACTAGGAGGTTTACAGCATAAATCAGAGGGTGGTTTCTGTTTGGACAGCAATACCTTTTCCATATTTCTATTAACCCCTAGCTGTTCTAACAAAGACTTTAATTCTGTTGTGATGTACAATTACTATTACAATTACCTCAAAAAAACAAAAAAAAAAAGGGGGGGAGGGGGGTGGGGGCTTTGTACGCCCACAGAATTAGGCCAATTGCCTCACAGTGTAAAAAAGATCATCCTTTTCCTATCATGTTCTCAATTATTTATTGCAGTTACAGAGATACTTGACCAATTGAAACACCCACAAAGGGGGAAGTGTTGCCTTATCGAACCCCCCCTCTCTTCTTCTCCCCCTTGCAATTCAACCTTGATCCCAACCTGGCTATTTAAGACCTCTGCTCTCCTCCAGCCCAGAAAACATGTAAAAAAGACTCTTTTTCCTATCATGTTCACAATTAGTTATTGCATATATTATCTTCACTTTACTGATAACTACCAGAAAACAGTCTCTGATGCACATAGGCATGAAATTAGGTAAATGTCCAGTAATATAAACATTTTGCGATTTGAAACAACCAGAAAGGGAAGTGTTGCCCTTTCAGAACCACCACCCCCCACCCCACCCCTCCTCTCCTCTGCGATTCAACCTTGATCATATTCCAACTCAAATTTTCAAGACCCCTGCTCTCCTACAGCCCAATTGTCAGCACCTGCTATCTCCAGTGGAAATCCACCACCATATTGTTTGCTCATCTACAATTATATGATGACTTTATCAATAAGTTGATGATGCCCAGATAAATAGTGCATTAATCAAGTTTAATGGTCATGAAACTTATCATTGCTGATTGGTGAAGTCTGTAAAGGAATGCTCGTAGAAGCCAAGAGAAACCAAAAGCAATAAAGTTTTGTTAAAACACTCATTTGTCTTGGAATGGATGGTATGCAACAGATGAAAGTTGTACTTCATGGAGTCTTTTTATTTAGGCCCAGCTGTTGCTGTTGTGCAGCCAGTTGCTTTACGGAAAGTGAAAAGGCACTGTGCACTAGCACTACAGCTGAAAAAATTATTGTAGGTTCGTATATAGTTGATACTAACTTCACTTCGCTTACAAAGTTAGAGTGGGCTATAATCAACTACTTGCAATTGAGCTGACTTTTAAAATAATCACAGGTCAAAAAATCTTCTTCAGAGAATCCTTTGCCTTTCAGGTCTAAATCCTGCTGAGCATCACCACTTTGTCAATTCCTCTCCAGCATGTATTCAGAGCAGAGTTCACTTGATAGTCAAGTATTAGCCACAAACAGGGAAACACAAGGGAACTCAAATAAGTCATAATAATTGAGGTATCCCCATAATATGTAAACAAAGTGTCACAGACTGACAGCTCTAGGTTCTAGAACATAGCAAATCCTATAAGAGGCAACTCCCTTGTACGCTTGTACTAACATATATGTTTTGGTGCAGGTTACTATAAGTGCATGTTGTGTTCCTTGTATTTATTTATGTTCTATGCTAAAGAGGATTGCAATGACATATTGCGGAATGTAATGAAGCAACAAACAATTCCTGTTTAACATTAGCATTACCAGTTGGCAGCAGCTGTTCTTTCTATAGGCTCAGCTCATTTAACAATTTCTCCATATGGATTTTATAGATTGTTTTAAAAGCTCTCTAAAATACAGATGCCAATGCAAAACTGGTTCAAATAATGTCATAAATACAAACAGGAAAGTAAAATAAGATACCTTTCCATCATATTCTTTCCTCAGTAAGACTTCTGGAGCAATGTAAGCAGGTGTCCCCACCGTGGATTTAGGCTGTGAATGATACACAGAAGACTGGGAGAAAGAAGCATAAGGTAGATCATTAGCAATCCATGATAACCTAAAAGGTCTCATCCAAAGAAGTAAAAGTGTCTACATACAGCATTACAGCATCAAACTAAGACATAAAAAGAAGGAATCCTCCATAACACAAGTGAAGCAAATAAATGCTTGTTTATGAAACAGAACATGTATTCAATTATGAAAACACAAATCTCTATGCACCCGAACACGAAAGAAAGAAGAGGGCCAATAACATAGTCAAATGTGGTACCTTCGAGTAGCCAAAGTCGCATATCTTCAAGCGAGGAGCTGGACTTCCATCCAGTAAAGTATTTTCCAACTTCAGGTCTCGATGACACACTTGCTTCATCATAAAATAAGACTTGTAAGAAAGAGCCATAAAATTATCCTATTTGTGACTACAGATTTTTTTAATTTCATTAACAGTAGCATCAATATAAAATGCTGAAAGACAGATACATAAAGATTGCACTACAGACCATTGCATGACAATAGCTAACTCCCGAAATAAGCTGTTGGAAAAAGAAGCGAGCCTGCAGTCACGCAAGTGTCAGTAGAAATTGAATAAACACAGAAATTCCTACGATAAGGAAATAACAGTTGAAATCAAGAACCTCATCCTCACTAAATCGGCCTGCATTACATATTCGCTCAAAGAGCTCTCCTCCAGATGCATACTCCATCACAATTGCCAGATGGGTAGGTGTTAAAATGACCTATTCAGAAAGAGTGAAAAACACTAAGCATCTATAACTGCAAATGTTTAAGTAAGAGAAAAAAGGTTCCGAACCAACCTCTTTAAATCTAACAATATTTGGGTGCCTCAATGACCGGTGATTGATGATCTCTCTTTGAACATTCTCATCTATCTGCAATAAAACATAGCGAAAAGAGATAGCCGTCTCAAAACCCATGTCAATTACAGAACTGACTATCAAACAGTTTCAAATTCAAGGTTATTTGTCAGTTGTCACACTGCTAGTTCAAATCATACTAGCATAGTAACAACGATTTCCTAATAAAGGGAACTCTATCACTAACATACAGATACTCAGAACATTGGTAAACCATAATATCAAAGAAATAAATCAAACCATTTACCTCTTAGCTATATTTATTTTCCTAACTTCAAATAGTTTTTGGTATCTCCTTCATAATTATCATGAAACCATGACAGTGGTTAACCCAAATCCAATTCCAATGGAACTGAAAGATTCACTCGGAATTATATTATTCAAACTTGCTCGTTAAACTGGTCATTTGCTTTGAATCAAGAGTTTAGTGCGAGCCTCTTTCAGTCATGATATGAATCATGACATTCATGATTAGGTTAAGGCTGCTTAAATCCAACTCCATCCTGGATGGAAGCCATTTCAAAAGGCATTGCTGCTGCACTGATGTTGATAGATGATGACAATGGTTAATACACAGTTCAAAATATAAAAGAAAATAGGTCCATAGGACAAACTTTTGAACCTATGTCACATCTATTTGCATGTGTGCCTTCTCCTGAACTCAAGGCAACCAAACAACTAGATGAGTAGAAACTCTTATATTTCAGCATACCACTTATGAAAACCCTCTATATTAAGGCGTGATTTCCTATTGTCCCAATCTTAGAAACACGACTTGATACTCTCTAAGTAGCAAATCCCTACACCATAGGCCCAGTCAAGGATTCATGAATCATGAGAGAATGTTAACAACAAAAAAAGCCAAAGATTATACCTTAGTCTCAGACATGTTATAAGTTTAACTATTAGTTAGTTAAGATTTGAAGCAAAACATCCAAGGTTTACCATTTGAAACACCAATCGAGAAAAGAAAGTTAATTATCCAAGAAGCTTTTGTCTTCAAGACCTCGACAATCCAATGTTTGCCTTAAAGGATACAACTACATATTTTGACTATTTTTACCTCTCTAAATAAAATAACTTCTATGTTTAACTAACATTTTAGTAATGAACACCCTCATCAAGCCGAATTCTCCAATAGTCACATATCGTACACCATCAACGACTCAACCAGAACCTACTGTAAATTAGATAAACATGCTCTTAAGACAATCTTCAGTTCTTCACCAACAGCATTCAGCAACCAGCACACAAATATGAAACACCTCAAAACTCTTCATATCAGGTTCAAAACTCAAACAAACACTCAAATTCCAAATTTGCTACGACCGTTATGCTATAATAAATGTCTCACTTTCCAAACCTCACCATGCATAAATGTATATGACCTCCATTAATAATAAAAGTCTCCCTATTTTTGCAGGGCATTCCAAAAACACCCTTACAAACATCTATAAAATCCCAAAAATAACCCCAAGACTGGTCTTTTAAATGCATATCTGGGGAAAAAAACCTTTTTTACTTAAAATAGCCACACTTCTACAGATAGCATCACTACCACTAATAGCATCCCAACGCCGTCATTACTCCCAATCAATCTTTTAGTCTAATAACCATTAACCAAACAAATCACTGCATTAAAACTTCATCTACGGAGTATATGATTTTTTTCTTTAAATTAAATTAATTAAATAAAGAGAGCATTGATTATCACGAAAGTAGAATATCTGCGTGAAAGAATCAAAGATTCCAGTCAAATTTATCCCAAAAAACGAAAGATAAAAAACACCATTCACGTGAAATCCCAAGAAAAAAGTTATCTTTTTTTCCTAAACAACTCCAACAAAAAATTCCCAATACAAGAAATAAAACCCCACAAAAAAACAAACAGTTTGCAATCAATACCCACCATAACGGATAGGAATTCAAAACTCCTCCAAAAAAAAATCAAAAAAAAAATAATAAAAAAATCCTTAAAAAAAAAAAAGAAACGAAAGAAGAAGAAGATGAACCTTATCGCCTCGTTCGATATACTTGACAGCAACAAGCTCTCGAGTAACTTTATCTCTCATCAAACGAGCAACACCGAAGTTTCCAGAACCAATATCTCGAACAAAATCATAACGGTCACTATCGTGCATAATCGGCATATCCATGGCAGGATTTACCGACGCTTGAGCTCGACTTCCGGCGTCCATTCTTTAATTTAAATTTTCCGACACCACTTCTTCAATCGACGGTCGCAAATTCTTCTTCTTCAACAATCTAACAACTTCAGATCTTCCGATGACATTTACAGCAATCAAACAAAACGGTGTCGTATAATTGAATTGATGATTTATAAAATAAAAAAACCCTAGATCGGCGATTAATTTCTGATTAATCGGTCAAAGCTTATTCAAATAAGTGAGAAAGTAGAGAGAGAAAGAGAAAGATAGGTGAAGAGAGAGACTGATGTATGAGCAGCTAAGAAAGAGAGGATTTTTGTTGAAGGTAAAAAGGGGAAGGACAAAGAGGCAAAACGGCGTCGTTTATGATCCGGTTGCCTTACTGGGGACAAATTAATTTGGTTTATTGATGATATTTTTTAATTAATCAATAATAATAATTAACCGCGTAAAATTTGTTTGGTTAAGTGATGCAAAAGATATTTTGGGAATTAAAAATAGTAAAAAAAAATAAAAAGACGGGTGTTGGAAAGTGATTGGGTAAAAATGCGGGTAGCCCATGTGGAAGTGTGGAGAATCTGCAGGTGGGCGGTAAAGTCGGTTACCCAAAATGTTCTTATTAAGGCCCAATTATTTGTGCTTTGAGATGCTTTGGTATGGGTATACCACTTTTTTTTTTTTTTCTCTTTTTAAATGTGGGTATACCACTTATAAATATCTTGTTGATAAATTAATCAACTTTGCTGTTAGTCTACTACAACCAATATTTGTTAAGATCTAAGCTTATTCGTTATTTTGTCATGTTTTATTTCGTGTTGTTGCTAGATATCTTCACTCTAACCTTTATTGTATTTTCTTACAAAATTGAGAGTTGAGATGAAAGTTAAAAGTGCAATTATACTACAAGAAATTACAAGTTAGAAGAAGAGAAAAAATCATTCAAATTATATTTGAGGTGAGAAACAATTTTATGAACAAACATTTCAAATTGTTTTTATCATATCACGATTTTAGTTCTTTTTCACATTTCGAAATAGCCACAAGAAGAGTTGTTTTTCAATTGAAATGGTTATTCGTAATATTCTCATTTACGAAATATCTTCACTTTAAATACACATTACTTTTAACTTTCGCCACTTGTCAATTTTAAGCTTTATTAATATATATCAAAGGTTAAAGCTACAATACTAAATAAATAAAAATAGGTGTATGGAAATGTTGGTTATACATTAAACCCTAATTGAAAACCAATAAGATTAAAGAATGTATTAAAAAAGATAGAATGAATAACCCTCATAAAAAATAATATTACACATGTATTATTTGTTCCTGCTTTGATTTGTAAGTGTATATTGTTTTTTTTTAAGAAAAAAATAAATTATAACGAATTACATGTTGAAATTACACGCATCTGCAACAATTACGAGTTATAAATGTAGGCCCGATTTAGTTGGCCTTATTTTTGTTTATTTGATTTGATCTAAAATTATTTTTCTAATGTGACTAAGGTGTTGTTTGTTTAATATGAGAATTTACTTCCCATGGGAATTTGTATTTCATGGGAAGTAAATACCTACATCCAATTCCTAGGAATTGTCTAAACTTGTTTGGTTGGGATGAAGGAAGTTGCAAATCATGGGAGATTTGACTTACTTAGGGGGGTTAGGCAATTAACTTCCCATGTTTTGTGGGTAGTCACAATTCCCATGAATTTACAATTCCCACATTTACACTTTTTATTGTCAACCAAACAACTCATCCAATTTCCAATTCCCATGATTTTCCACTTTCCCCATTTTCTTTGTGTAATCAAACAAGCCTTAAACTATGATTTTATATACTCACTATGTCCCTATTTATTTATTTATTTATTTTGCCTCATTTGATTTTTCACAATTTCCAAGACGCGTATTAAAAACACAACTCTATTTTCAAACACGTAAAAATTATAAAAATAAACTTGATATTAATAAAATATATATTGAGACGAATCTAACAAGACTTCGCATGATTATATTATCTCTTATTGATTAATTGGAATTTATGGTCAAATTTTATGAAGTTTGACCCATTTATTTACAATGGGGCAAAAAAATAGGGACATGAGGAGTATACGATAATCTATTAAAAACTTACTACCTCCGTTTTTTTAGTTGACACATTTTGACATTAACACTATTCAATTACTCCCTTTTGACCGTGTTTTATGCTTCATACGTGATGAAAAATATAGTCATGTGGAATGTTGTTAGATTTGTCACGATATACATTTTCAAAATATCAACTTTTTATAATTTTTGTTTTTAGGTAATTAAAGATATTAATTGTTGAAGTTGTGCATTGACAAACATGACTAAAGAAATTATATTCCTAACTTATTTATTCTAATCTAATTTTAACTTTTTTTTTTATTTGATTTAGTAATTTACATCTTGATAATGCATTGATATTTTCAATTTTAAAAATTCTATAAAAGTCTATGACCAGATTTTATTGTTACTCCGTATGTGACATATCGACCTTAATTACCTTAATAACAACGTGTTAATGAATCGTGTCCTTTATACCTAATTTTGTTTTTCAATCTTTTTGCAAGATAAAGAGCACTCTAAACTATTCATTTTTTATTTTTATTTTATTTTATTATTATTTTTTTTTGAGATAAAACCATTCACTCATACTTCGTATGTGTTTATTTTATTTTATTTCTTTTTGTAAGAAAAACAATTCACTCATATAAAATGCATTTAAAGCACAAAACAATAAGGATGTAGTAGGACTTGTTTCAAAAATGAGGATGTAGTAACCCACAAGTTGTCACTGGCCCTTATTACTCCGTAACCCTTTTTTCCACCTTAAATTCAAAGCAAACCCCGTAAAATTATGCAGAAAAAAAATAACAGTATTCCAGTTATAAACAAATTGGTGAAAATGGTCTCAGATTCTCAGCTTGCAGAAAAAGTGCATGAATTTTTAAGTGGGTCTGATTTGAAGAAGACGACTAATAATATCATTAGAAAAAAATTAGAGTCTGATTTTGGGGTTGATTTATCTCATAAAAAACCTTTTCTCAGAATCCAAGTTGACCGCTTTCTTCAAACCCAGTACAAATTTGCTGAAGAACAAGATGATTATCTTGATGCTGCGGTTGTTAGGGGTGATGACGGAAACGACGACGTTTCAGATTCTGAAGACGATGAGTATTACGAGGATGAAGATGAGGGTGAATTTTCTGTAGGAGGAATTGGAGCAGCAGCAGCAGATACTTTCAAGGGTATTAGCAAATTCAAACGGTAATTTCTTTTGAAATATTTAGATTATGTTTCCGGGGTTTGATTATTTTTATGTTAATTTAATTTAATTTGTATGATTGAAATGGGTGTATTAGTTACTTTTTGTACAGTACATGCATGGTTTATTTTATACAGTAACGAAGGGTTAAAAAAATACAAATTGATTTAGGATAGTTGAATTTCTGCTTTAATGGTTTTGCTAGTAATGGGGATTAATCTTATGGCCAATTAAAGACATGGGATCCATCAATGTACACTAGTAATTCATTGAAAATTGGCTACTTAAAATATTGAGTAAAGATTAAGAGTTCATGTACAATAGTAGAATTTAAGAGTACACATAGAATCCTCGAGAAGTCTAGAGGCTCGAGAATGCTGTGGCAATGTGAGTGCTCCGTTGTATGAGTACTACATTATGAATTTATGATTGGATGGTATGTAATTTTGTTAAACAAATGGCTTATTTGGGTAAGGTCATGTTTAGCTGATTTTGACTAGTGAGTTGTATTAACCGATTTGACTAAGGGATTGTATTAGCTTATTGCATAAAAATGTTTGTTAAGTAGGTGATTGAATGTCGGGCCACTTGTCGAGGATAAACGTTGAGACTTTGAGGATGTAAAATGGCCAAAAAAAAAAAAAAAAAACACAACAACTGACTTTTTTTTTTTTTATTGTGAAGGATTGGTTATTAACTTATTGTTAAAAAGAAGATATATTTGTTGGTTTTTATGGAAATTAAATGTATTAACGAGAAAATAATTGAAAGGTATTTATAGGAAATTAAAAAATTGTATACACATAGTAAATTAGACCTTAATTTTCAACAAATTGTATTTTTTTTAGGGAAATGTTAAGAAAGATTTATTAATGCACATCAAGTTCCGCCAAGGTAGTAATCCTTTGGGGGAAAGAGTTGATACAAATTAATTCGTAACAATTATCTCATCCTGCACGCTTAACATGAGTTAACACAAATTTATCAAGAACCAAAGACAGCCTCATACTATCGTCATAGATCAACAAATTGTATCTTTTTTTTAAAATTGTTTTTGACAAGAACGAATTGTATCTTAATTGGGGATGAAATCTAAAAAAAAAATTAAATAAAAAGAAGAGAAATTTTAGAAAAAAAACTACTTGATAAACCATGGATGAAGAATATATTATAGTAAAGTCGTACGTATATATTATCTTACAGATCGAAGTAAAAGAACATTCATTTCAAATAAAAATAGAATGATACATTCTTCAAATCCAAAGATCATATCTAGTATACCTTCATAAAAGAGCATAGGTCACAATGAAAACATATTCTAAAATACCATACAATATAAACTTAAAGAACATACTGATGTTCTTTTGAAACTAAATGTGTATCAATCTACTGCATTTAATCCATTTTAACTTCATTATCCTGATTTCATCAGTTGATACTTCAAAATCACCAAGTAGGAGGTTAAGAGAGTTATTTTATTTTTTCCTTTTGCCAGAACAAACATTGACATCAACGCACAGCGTTCATAATGGGTTTCTTGTCCAAGCCAGACCCTTATGTAAAAGTAGTTGTACATTTTGGAACTTTTATGGTTCAAAACTCAACTAAGTTAGGGTTCCAAGATCCTAAGTGTCCCAAACTCTATTTAGGACCTTGTCCATGTCCATCACTGTTTTGGTCACTGACATTGACATGGTCATGGTTTGTTCTTGTCAAGAATGTCAACTCCTTGCTCTATGAGACTGTAATGTCATTGAACATGGCAAGCCTAGCATATTTCGTGCAATTAGTTATGGTTGTGGACTTGTCCTTCACATTTCTACGAGATTGTGATGTTGTTGGATCAGGCAAGCATAGGATGAACATGCAATGAGGGATATTTGTGGACTTGCCCTTGGATGAAGCTCAAAATTATGCAATTTTTTGGAGGGAGGCAAAAAATATAGGGGATAGAAACAAAAACAGAGAGATATAAGGCGGAATTTACTAATAGTCATGCAACTTTAATATAGGGGATAGAAACAAAAACACAGAGATATATGGCGGAATTTACTAATAGTCATGCAACTTTCACATGAAGGCATATTGGGAAAATTCATTTCGGTTTCTTTTAACTGGGATATCAGTGATTTAGATTGTTAGTGCTGTACAAGGTTGACATAAAGGTATTTCCCCACTCAGTTTTTATTTACTTGAGTGATTTTCTCAAAATGACCTGTGTAAAGGTTTCATAATACAAATTTTGAAGATATTAATAATCTATATTTATTTCCAGGTCTCGCCGACAAAATAAAGTGAAAAATAAAAGAGTGTGCGAGTCTGGCAAGTTCTGCACGCTGTCTCCTGCACTCCAGAAATTCCTTGGAGTACCTCATTTGATAAGGACAGAGGTATATGTTGAACATTCTCTATGTCATCATCGATTTTTCCCATGCTGTACAATACACTTCCTGGGATGTAATCAGGGAAATGTTTGCTGATTGCAGGTTGTCAGACGATTGTGGAGCTATGTTAGAGATAAAAGGCTGCAAGATCCTCAGGATGGAAAGAATATCATTTGTGATGAAACATTACGTGAACTTTTTGGTGTTGATTCTATCAACATTCTCCAGATTCATAGTGCCTTAACAAAACACATTTGGCCATCAGGTACATATTGATACTTCTGTTTCCTTTTGTAGTGTGTTCAGGCTTAATTTGGTGCAACATATAAATTCAACTAGATGCATAGGGCATTGCAGCTTTCCTTGATCAATTGGCTCCTACTTCCTAGAGGAATTCTGTAGTTAAGTCCCTGATTGATTATCAATAGGTTTGCACTCTGAGTCTCTGACAGTCTTATCCTCAATTGCCTGGGGCTGTGTGCAAGAAAATATTGTTTGGGTCATTCCATTTTCCCCCACATCAGGATTTTTTTTTTTCAATCTTGTCATCTTGTCAGATTTCCATCTTTGGGTTCATTACAGCTTCGTTTAATCTCCTCAATTTCTCTAATCTGATCTTATCTATACTTATCGTAATTCATCTGCACTTATCTTAGCTGTAATATGATTTTGGTATTCCTTGTCTGAAAGTACTTTGTTAGATGAGAAAAGCAAGGCTTGCGTATCTCTGCCTCTACTGACTGAAATGAAATTTGTATGGAAATCTTGTAATTGCCAATCTGTTAATGATACTTGCCCTCTTCCTGGAGATCTCTGATGTTGAAGACTTGAAGCCTAGTTATCCCTGATCACTTTGTTGATATGTTGCCACAATGCCTGAATGCCTTAGTTTATTGTCCTGACACAGCATATGCAGTTCTTTTGTTCTTCTATATTCAGTGATGGTGATTGTTAGTAATACCCGTTATTGGGCTTCTTATTTCATACGCGCTTTAGTGCTGCAAAAAGATCGTTGAGACATTGTTCATAGGCTTAAAATTGCTTCGTAAGCTGAAGTGTTACAAATTTTTTCCAGAATAACCGAAACCAATTTAACATGCATTATATTTTGCAATTTCAGAGAAGTCGATCAGGAGAGAGAAGCCACGAAAGCAAGAGAGGGAAGAAGGTGAGGACAACAGTGTGCTTTCAAATTTCAAGTTAATTACTAATGTGAGAAATTGTAAGAAATCTGGCTGGCATACAATTGATACCCATCATTAAGCCATTTTGTTATGAGTTAATATGATATTTTTCTCTTAGTATGTTCATATAGATTTTTTTTTTCTCCAGTTCCCTCATGATGCTTGAGGGTTTGCAGAATCTGAATATTGAATTGGTGAAGTTTAAGTTTTACTCATACGGAATCACCTATAATCCATGTTTCTGATCTTATCCTTAACGCTGTGTTCTCCATTCAGATCCATTTGAAGCAAAGCCTCCAAGGAAAGTATATTCTGGTTTTCTTGCCCCTCTTCCGCTCTCAGAAGCTCTTGTAAAATTCCTGGGTACTGGAGAAAGTGCGCTGACTCGTGCTGTTGTTATAAAGAGAGTATGGCAATACATAAAAGAAAACAATCTCCAGGTATATATTTCATTGATCTCTTAATTGCATTAATGTGTGATCTTCTCCATCTTTCTTTTTGTCTTGTTAAAAATTTCATATCATCTATGTTGATGGATCATGCTATGACTGAGCACAATTAATGGTGAAACCATAACATTGGCTCAGTGTTATGCATCATTGAGCTGCAACTGCTAGAGGTGCTACATTTGAAGCCGCAAAATCCAAAGATACCTAGCCTTTTCTTAGACTTGCCATAATTCAAGCCTACTACTCCTAACTATTTTCATGAATGTTGTGGTTTTTCTTGAAGGACCCATTTGCGAAGAAGACGGTAATATGTGATGAGAAGCTGAAGGAGCTCTTTAATGTCGACTCCTTTAATGGATTCATGGTCTCAAAACTCCTCTCTGCACATTTTTTGAAATTGTGACCATCTGCATTTGCCGAAGCCAATCTTTCAAGCTGTTATTGACAGAAGTTTTCGGTTTCTAGATGATTATAATTTAGTTTGTATCATCATGTAATTTAGGAAGAAGAGGGGGGTTGACTTGGCGAAGGAGAGGAGAAAAAAACAATTCAATTAATTGTTTGTACTCCTTCCATCGGTCCAAAACATGTAATACGCTCTCCGTACTTAATTATTTGGGGTCGGAGGAAGTAGGTTGTTTTTATGTTTAAATTGTTGCAGGTTGCATAGCTACAGTATTCCAAATATCCAAAGGTTAGGTGGTGGGCTTTATCTTAGTGGGTGAATTTAAATACGGAGGTCCACTGGGCCTTGCAATGCTAGAATCTGGTGAAGTCTCACATGAGGACTGAGGATTCCTTTTGAGCATTATTAACAATTGAAAAGGTATAAAGTGTATAACCATCTTCGTGAAATAGAGGGAGTACTTAGGAGTCTTGGATGCTCGGGATGATTTGGGGAAAAATCTTTTATATATACTCGCAACTGTGTTTCAATTGGAATAAAACCAAAGTATGGATAGTAAAGTGGGGGTATTTAATCACACCACCAACGGATATGATCAAATTCGCTTTGACGCTTTGCAACCAAAGGTCTACATTTCCGAATAAATTAAACATGGATTCCAAAAAACTCCCACATAGTGCCATGATTCCTCATTCGTTGTCTAAATTTTTTGTCTATTTCTATGAATAATTGGTTTGATAATACCTAAAACTTTGTGATTGTCATACATGGTATATATATTTTTTCATGTAAGCTTGTGTGTTGAATTATAAATATCAATGATTTAAGACCATTCAATCTGATGTTTTATTTCATTCATTTACAACGGATATCTAGGTGAATGATGATACAAAATCCGATTTGTAAGTACTATCTACATAGTATAATAAGTACTCCCTTCGTTTTAATTTGAGTGTCACATGCAAGATTGTAAAGAGTTTTAGGTGATAAGTTATGTGTTGTCTTAGTTATATTTTAATCGAAAAGTACATATAATGAGAGATAGTGGAGGAATTTTTAATCAAATGAGAATGAGTCAATGAGTATTAACCCCTAATTTTTTGTTGTTAGAAAAAAGTGGTACTCCGTACTAAAATATTAATGTATTCATGTCATAAACTCTTAATGATTAATGTAATAATTAAATTAGAACAGACGTATGTAGAAAATGGTACAATTAAATTTTTTCAAAGGGAATACGGACTTACTCATAGGTCAGCCTTTGTTATGATGAGCTTGTAAAAGTACCAAATGGTGCAAGTACTATTCCTCTCGCTGTCTTGCATAAAACTCAACAGTACTTAGCTCTTAAAATGAGTTCTTACACCTAATTTAGCATGTATTTTTGGCAGTATTTATCAAATTTGTTGACGATAGTACTTTGGTTTTTCTTTTTTTTTTTTTTCTTTTTTTTTAAAGAAAAAAATTTAATTTTGTTTAAACTAACAGTGAGAAAATGGAAATATGATCTCAATTCTTTTACTAAGTACTCTCGTATTTTTATTTTATACGAGTAATGCATTGTGTATTACGAGTACTGTAATTATTTTTTTTAGTTTGGATCCATGTTTCCAAAAAAAAATCAATAAACGAAGTTGATAAGAAAAATGATATAGAGCGGGAAAGGAGAAATAAATCAAAGTTCATACATATTAGAGAATAGCGACACAACAAGATGAATTTTCTGTATTTTTATTTTTAGAGTGCAGGGTAGATCCAAATTTAGAGTAATATGAATTTAAAATATGCAAATTTGCATGAATCAACATTGTTGAAATTCGGCCATAACTCTCTTTTCCAATACAGTACGTATGTACCATTTATTTTTAATATAAGATGATCCTTTTAAATATTTAAAACATCTTCTTTACGTCGATGCCACCCTACTAAACAATATTTGATGGATAAGAGATCATGATAACGTTACGTATGAGAGAAAAAATGCACTCAAATTAGTTGATAATGACTAAAATGTTGTGCAACTTGAAAGTTAATTTACCCTAAAGGTGGTATAGGGTATATTACTTGTTTGGGTTGGTTGTGCATTTTAAGATGTTTTAAACTAATTTTGGTAAGAATGAAGATTGAAAAACAATTGATATAATTGAAGACAATTCAAACTTCGACTAATAGATTAATTTTTGTGGTAAGGCTTATTCATCAGTTGGATAATTATGATTATTTTTAGCTCAAATTTGTGATACAATGAATGAAGATAAAAATAAAATGATAAAATGCATTAGGAAATGCCACTTGTTACCACATTAGGTGTGTCTTTTAGTATATAAATATTTTAGTTTATCTCAGTTAAATGTCACAGCAAAAAACAATATTTGTTTTTATGTGTATTTGATATTACATATTTTCCAAAATTTTGATTAAAATTTTACATTTCCTTAGAATTAAACTTGTGATAGTTATGGAACATAACATTATTTTATAGTCATATCCAATACTCCGTGTGTGTCCTTAATTTTCTATACCTAAAACTAGGATGTATAGGGTAAATAAAATTTGTTTATAGGTATTTGAAATAATTTTTAAATTAAATGATGTTTATAGGTAATCGATTTAATTTGGAATATGTTATAGTATAATAATATTAAAAAAATTCTGATAACACAATGGAAGTTTTGAAGGAAAAAATTATACTAAAAACTGATACGTTAGTGTCTGTTTTAGTTATTTTTATAGATTAATTCTTTCCAACAACACCTTTTTTCTTCTCTTACTAAAATACATGCCATTAATTATACGAGTACTACATGCAGGATGGTAATACTTGTACTTACAATTTATAAAAAACGAAGAGTAATTTGATAATGGCAATACACGTAGCACAGTATTAGTTTTGGACTTATTAGGTACCATAAGAAAGTTCTACGCAATAAAAATCAATACATAATTATTGACAAATGGAAAAATAATAAATTTGGTAGGATAAGCATGTGAATTACGGACGTACTACTCCAACTATATGCTTATCCATAAAACACACGCCCTTATAATTTTTATTTTGAAAAAAATAAAATCACTTCTGATTCCCTATATCAATTCTTTAATTTTACACCCTTGATTTTTAAAAGTGAAAAGACAAACAAAAAGGATTTTAAAATAAAAAATAAATTAAATTTCAAGATTCTATTTTACGCGAGGAACCGTTTTCGTTTTCCTCCCAATATTATTCTGTATATATCCCTATAAATAAGCTGTTTTTTGTATTTTTCTCCTCTCATTTTCTGTCATGCTTATCTTCCAACTGTAAGTGTGAACCTATTTTCTCACTCTTCATAAATCAATCTTCAAATTAAAAGCTAATCAATTTAACAGACAAAAATAATGGCATCAAATTTTCCACAATTGAGTTTAGAATTGAGCCTGCCAAATTCTTCCGACGTTTTAACCCGATTTTTAGTCGCCGGTATATCGGATTTGGGTGAACTTTCCAAGCTTAATGGTTTTATTGTCTGCCTCGAAGATGAGCTTAAGAAGATTCAGGCATTTCACCGTGAACTTCCCCTCTCTTCCGTTATCCTAAACGATGGTTCGTTTTCTTTATTTATTTCTTCATTTTTTTATTTATTATAATTGTTATTTTTTTTTTGTCGTCCGAATAATTTGAACCTATCGTTCATTTTTAATAATTGTTTAATTATGGGTTAATTACAGCAATTAGCAAATTGAAAGAGGTTGCGAAGAAAAGTGAGGAAAAACAATTTGAGAAGAAGACATGGATGAGCACTGCTCAGCTATGGAGTTCGGTAATTTTTTTGATTTTAATTTTCTTATAATTTGGAGTTGTTGAGGACAAAATGGTAATAATAAGGTTTAAACATTACAGGCAACAGAAGGAGGCGGCGACTATGAGCCGCATAAAAATGAGGGGAAAGAGGCAATTTTGTCTTTTGAAAAAAAAGTTAGGGAAGATGTCACGGGACTCTCGTTGGTACCTCCCGGTCTGAACACTCCTACTGAAGTGGTTGAACCCGGTTCAGCCAAACTTCGAACCGGCGGAATATTTTCCGGATCAGTTTTTGCTAAACCAGCAATCAAACCGTCGTATCAGACGACTAGAAAACGACGTCGGTGTTGGTCGCCGGAGCTTCATCGGCGATTTGTAGATGCCCTTGAAAGCCTTGGTGGGGCCCAAGGTGAGGTTACGTGTTACTAATTGAATTTTGAAAAATTAATTTGGTGATTCAAAGTATATAACAACGACAACAACATTAAAGCGTTAATTCTAATGATAGGTGAACAATTTAAAGTACTAGTACTATAAGAATAATACTTCATAATTGACGAATTTGGTACTCTGTATTGTTTTTATGGTGATCATTTTTGTTAGAAGTTGTTAGGCATGCTTTTTTATAGTATTAAAGTTAAATACAAATATGTAGTGTAATTTTAATTTGGTAATACGGGTGAAAAAAGAGGTTGATAACGTTTGTTGCAATCCTTGTAATAGTATTATAGTAGTAGTGCTTGTTAACTATCTTCGAATGACATTTATGAAAGTTGATTGTTATGATACAAAATTTTTCATGAAAAATAAATAATTTTAATTTATGATGCGTAATTAGTGTTTGATAGAGTATTATATGTTATTCATGTGTTACTTGTTTGGTTTGCAGTGGCTACTCCTAAACAAATAAAGGAGCTTATGAAAGTGGATGGGCTCACTAATGATGAAGTTAAAAGCCATTTACAGGTGAAAGTCTTTTGTATGTTCTTTTCTCGTGTAATTCATGTTGCATTCATATCGCGTGACTAGTGACATGCAAGAGATGAGGGACGTTCATATTCATGTTACTTGGTTATATGATCCGTCGGATTGGGTAGATTCTGGTTCGCTGCACCTTGGTTTTTTGGTCGATAAATTATTTTCTGGTGGCTTCTAATCAGGTTTTTGAGTTTGGTAAAATTCTTGCTAGGTTGTTGTTCAACTTGGTACTCCCGTATGTATTAGACTAGCTTGAAACTTACTTTGGTTAGTATAGGACAAGGACAAGGCACAATAATAGGCGCGAGAAAAAGGTTTTCGTAGATGTTCATTTGTTTTTCTCTAAGAGATCTCAAAATGTTTGCTTCTTTGCCTGTATAATGCAATGGAAGACCGGAACTACTTCTAAGATGTATATGGCAAGCTGATGATATACTCCTGTATGGCTGTATGATTAGGAGTTTTTAGACGAAGCCTATATCTATCCTTAGGCTCAATAGCTAAATGTATTGCCTTCTTGCTCATGTGCAGAAGTATAGGCTTCATGTCCGAAAGCTTCCAGCTGCTAGCATCACCAATCAATTGACAACTGACGTAGGAATTGACTGTGGAGATCAGCTTGAATTAGGCTGCTTGACAACGGACCTCCAGCATTCAGGTTCACCAAAAGGCCCACTTCACTTGGGGGAGTCAAGGAAATGCAACTCTTCTAGCGTGGAAGAGGATGAAGAGGAGAAATCTGATGGCCAGAGTTGGAAGGTTCAGCATCATATATAGATATCACGAGAGAATTGACATACATTAATTTATAGGTGAGTGCTAATCATACACACCTTTGGAACTAGGGTGGGTATACTTGGTATAATGTAGTATGTATAATGTACTGGAATAGTGGAATGCAGAGGTTTGACATGCTGCATCGAATACTATTGAATGTAACGAAGGGAGATGCTGGGAAGTGGGAACTGCTATGCTCTCCATTTGGCATTTGCCCTCATTCGGGGCTTTAGTGAGGAGGGAAGAGGCCCTAACAAATTTTGCAGCGAGATTTAGGAATATCTCTTTTTTCCTATTGTTTGTACTGATGTTGAGTTATATAATAACATTGTGCCTCTGCCTCTTTGTTACATTTACTTGAGATGCTGATGTGCTTAACTTCACTGTATGTACAAGCGAAATGTGCAATTGCATTTTTGTTATTGGTAATTTTTCAGTCACCAAGCATTCGATGAGCTTTTGATCTCTGCTGGTCTATCACAGCCATCACAGAAATTATCACCCACTTATATGATTTTATCCTTGACTACCTGAGAACAAAGTTAGTTCTGGAAAGGTTTCTTAGTGGACAATTACATGGTTCTCTTTGTTTGATCAACAGAATGCAACCGTTGTGTAGAACATGTTCTGAAACGATTTGTAGCTAAACTGTACTGCATAATGCAGAAATAGTACAGTTGCCCGTGATAGAGATCTTAAAACAAAGCAGTACGTACGTAATTAGAGAGTTGATGTGAAGTGTAGAACTATTCTGTGCAGTGGCGTACGTGGCGTGGCACGAGGGAGGAGACAGTGGATAGTCTATTCAGGAAGCAATATTGTGTGGTAATAATTCAGTTGGAGAAATATGGAAGGTTGAGAATCATCTGAAATTCAATGGGTAATATATTCTTTGAGAGTTTTGGCTATTTTGAAGATATTTGCTGTCTATGATTAATAATTCTACGGGTATAAAAAAACAGGACCCATTCATGCATCTTATTGTCTTGTTGTTTTCATAGTGTTAAAGTGAATGATGAAATAAATCTTCAAGAGTTTGTAACTAATGGAACTATGTATTATGATATGGACTCTGGAGGAGGATGAATATTTCAGCTTCCTACATACGGTGTACTAGAGGTGGAGTTATGACTTGCTGACTTGTGACTTGTACTATCCTTCCTATGCAATGGAATATTAATAATTTTGAAAGAGACAAAATCAAATAAAGTAATCGAGATAATCATTAGTGGGACGACTTGCATATTTGGGTTTGTGTTTTTAAAGACTAGGCTAGAAAATGAGTTTTATAAATGAAATTATATTACACCATCTTTTATTTATAAGGAATGAAATTTACTAGTGGGTTTAGTTGAACTCATACAAAATCTGGAAAAAAATATTTACTATTGTATTATAGTTTGGAAATCAACTAAAATACATCAAGTATAGTTTTAGCATTCTTCTACTAGCCTAGACACCTAGCGGTAGGAACCCTATTGATACAAGCAATAGTCGTCGATTTGAAAATATTAAAACCCCCTTAAGTGTTAGGGTTGTAAAATTAGTGTACATTGAAATAGTAAAATTGTTATTTTTGAATACGTTTGTATTCGATTTACAAATTTATTAATTAGTTCGATAAAAGGTATTGCATAGAATTATATAAAACTTTGTGAATGTGAAGATGATGAAACGTTAATCATAATTGCTTCCGGAGCTCATTTGGATAATTATATAAAGCAGGATGAGAGTATCGATACATCAACATTGTTAATTACAGTGCTTATCTATTCTTCATCAATTTAAAACCAAGAGTGAACGAAATACATTTTTCATTTGTGCTTATATATAATATGGGGATAATGAATTTTTTTCCTCTAATTTTGGATAGATTATCAAAAATGTCAATTATTTTGATATAATAAAAAATAATCTGTAGAATGAATTTTGATTTTTACCTTTGTCATCCTACTACTTCAGCTATCCATAACACGTCAAAGTCCATAAAAAATGTACAAAATCAAAAGTTGAAGACGATACAAAATGGAGCCTATGCACTTGTGCATAGCCCTAACTAAACTCTGACTTGAGCTTAATCGTCCAACAAATTCAAGCTACGGAGCACCTGCACACCATTGCGCGCAGAAGCCGCTACCAACGCAACTTCATCTTCTTCACAGTCATCACAGCCAAATTCCCACGCTATTCTACATTTCTACTCCTCTCTGTCATCTTCTTCATTCTGCTGCAAAAGATTGCTTAATCTTTTGATTCTTGAAAATTCTGCTTACTATTCTTCAAACTAGAAGGTAAATATTATGCTCTATAATTCCACCAACATAAATTCTCTAAATTTTGTTTGTTTTCTTTCAGATTTCGGTTGTTATTTAGCTACTAGGGTTTATTTAAACTGTTTAGGTATGCATAAATTCACATTGGCATTTTATCGAACACCTTATGCGCATTTCTTCAAAAATGAAAATTCAATAATACTTGTCATCCTTAATCCTTATACTGCACTTTACTAGCTGCTTAGCATCAACAGTATCTGTTCAATTATATTTTGGTTTATTATTTATAATTATAACAAGTTTTTAATTGGGCGATTAATTGTGCATCTGGGTTTACTGGTATTGTGGTTTAGCAGGCAACATGAGGGAAGTTGTTACACTTCAAATTGGAGGTTTTGCCAATTTCATAGGCTCCCATTTCTGGAACTTCCAGGTACACCTTACTGTCAATATCATTTTATTTTATTTTGACGAGAATCGGAATTTTACATGGTAGTGAAATTATGATTTGGGGTTTTTAAGTGCTAAATTACGTAGTGAAATAGAATTTATATGTCAATAGTCGATTCTATGGAGTGTTGTTTATCCCTGAGGTTGTTCTTGCACTAAATGTGTTTATTGTTGTACTTGGAATATTATTAATTGAGTTTTCTTTCAAACACACAATCATAAAATTGCCATTACTGTTAAGACTTCGAAAGTAACGAGGTTTCATCAAATTATTACATGAGAATATGAGATGAGCTTGTTTGATCCTAGAGCTATATAAGAATTCGAGTCTTCTTAATGCTTTATTTGCTATTTCATGTTTGCTTTCAATTCATTCTCTCTGAATTACATGGTAAATCAGAAGATAGATGAACATTTTCTATCTTGTATTCTTGTTTCCTACCATTGGGTGACACCTTCATCACTTCATGTATGTATTTTCCCCTTTAATTATTTATTTGTAAGGATCTTGATTTGATTTGAGTATAGCTAATGATAAAATCTTTTTTTTTTTTTTTAAAAAACTAAATGAATGAGAATGAAGTTAAAGAATTACATTTGACTTAATTCCTCTGTTGAATGAGAATAGAGTTAAAGAATTACATTTGACTTAATTTCTCTTTTGAAGGATGAGCTGCTTGGTTTGGCTGGTGACCCTGATACTGATCCAGTGTTTAAAAATCCCGGAGTTAACATGGATGTGCTTTATCGCTCTGGAGAGACTCATGAGGTAAGATTTGTTGCTGGCGGGGTTTCTTTAATTTTGGCATGTTTTTCTAATTTTAAAGAAGGCATTAGAGCTTTAAAATACTTCCACAAGCCAGCCTTGTATGATCTATTTATTTGGTGACCTTGTGTACCAGCATCAAAGGGTAATATTGATCAACCATCTAGCTTATGGATCATGTCATTATATAAATTTATAATTCTTCCTTAATCTACTTGAGAAGCAGTATCATGTGCTATTGTGCTGACTGTGCTACAACTGCTACTTGTCTGGCTTTGAAACTACTCCCTCCGTTTATAAATACTTGCTCCACTTTCTATTTTCGACCGTTTTTAGATACTTGCTCCATTTCCATATTTGGAAAGATTTTACAATATTTAATTCATTTCTCTCAACTAGTGGATCCAACATAAATCATATTTTATTAATTTCATATTCTCTCTACTATATTTGCCTTTTCAATTTTTTATTCTTGCATCTACCCCACTACCTCCATATTTTATTACTTTCTCCAATTTCTCCTAAAACTCCGCGCATGGAGAAATGGAACAAGTATTTAAAAACGGAGGGAGTACCATTTTGTGTGTAATGTCATTGTAGCTTTCTACCTCAGTAAAATTTGATAGCTGGATTGCTATCTTTTTGAAATTGCTCGTGATCAATTGCTAACAAATGATAATCTGATATATCTGGCTGTCACAGTCTCAGTATCTAGTTGCCAAAACTTGTGTATAAGACTATAAGCCCTTAGACAATTTCGAATGCTGATATTATCTGAGTGGAAGATAGATATTTTACCTGTAAATGAATTAAAGAATATATGAGCATTAATTGAGTTAACACTTTTCTAAGACTAATAGCTTAGATGGATTAATAATCTTGACTAAGAGTGTGAGGCAATTTGACTTTGAAATAATTAGTTTTTGACTCTAATGAGGGAACTTATTCACTTTCTAGTATTCTAGTGTGCGTATTATGCTCCCCACTATCTTCTGCAACACCCTCAGCCTGCTGATTTCTCTTGCTTTTGGGGCGGGAGATTGAGAGAAAATGCAAATAACTGTCTATTTGTGTCTGCAGGGTGTTCTTACCTATACCCCTCGATTAGTTTCTGTTAATTATCTAGGTATGTTGTTTTTCTCAGCATATATGCATCTGTTCTTTTTTTTTTTTTTTTCGTGGAAATGTATATTTCTACCCATGGTGTTGACTGAAGTCTGTTTAATGGATTATTAGTCCTATTTTTGTATGATTTTTGCTGATGCCAACTTGTATTGTTTACATATATATATATGGAATAATGGATTTTAATGAAGTCTGGACTGGAAATCACCAGTCATTTCCCATGTGACTTGGCCTTATAGTTTGGGTGCTTGTATATAAGTCGTCATACAAAACTATCCTTAGAGCAACCTTGATACCATCAGCTAATACAGTTACCCTTATGTTTGTAATCGCCCCATTGTGGCTCATCAAACTACAGTTATTAGTCTTATCGCTCCATTTATGTATGTATCTGTGTGTGTATACATGTAGTTACGTATGTATTTGTATAGGTATTTATGTAAACATATGACTGTATGCGGGCATGCATTTTGTCTAATGTTTTGGGATTTCTAACTTGCTTGAGTTCTGATCTGACAGGTAACTGCATAAGCTCATAATACTGATCTTGCTCTCCTAATATAGTTGTTTTTGTGTTCCTTGTTTGGTGACCTATTTGGGGGTTGATCATTTGGACATTTTTTCTTCTCGCATAAGCATCATGGATATCTGACATTTCCCTTTTGTGATCTAACCAGGATCCCTTGGATCAATGAGCTCCCATGGTACATTGTATAATCAGACTCCAGAATCACCTTCCCCTGTGGCCACCTGGTGAGGCTTTACGGGACCTGTGTGATCAAATGCATTGCATGCTCCCAATAAAAAAATTGCCTTATGGCTTTAGTGGTTTTAAAATATCATTCTGGAGAAAGAAAGCGCAAACACAGAAATTCATCAGCCTATCTCTGTTAAATTGAAAACTAAAGTGACTGCTGAATTTGGGATTGCAAAAGGATGATTTAATAATTTTGCCATCTCCAAAGAAAAAGGAAGTGCTGCTTAATATTTTTAAGTGGGACAATAGTGTACACTATTCTTCATTAGTTCATTATTTGCACTTATTCTCCAATAATCTAGAATCAAATAGCCCATAGCAGAGTTGCAGGCAACCTCATATGCCAGTGAGCTGTGAGGCTGTCTGGCATAACTATAGTCATACTTAGTGAAATAGTGAAGCTGTGAACATGAAGAATGCGTCTTCAGGTTTTCCAATATCAATATGATTTCCGATACGAATGACTTGTTGCGTAATACTACTCCTATGAATCAACATTACTACGTATTTTTTTTTTACCCTATGAATATCTAATGTTTCTCTTAATATGAAATGGTCAAAGTGTCATTGCATTATTGATCTTGAGCAACTACAAGTACTCTTCATTTACGATTTACTTATATCCCTCATATTTCCTATAATGTTGGTATATAAACTAAGGTTTTGAGTTTGACTTTCAGGAAAGGCAGTGTATCCACCCAACGTTCTGAGTCTTACAAGAGAAACTTATTCTTGCAAAGTTTATATAAGGAAGAGCAGAAGCAAAAAATTGGTAAAGACAACAGAAATGCTGATTTGCCAGATGATATTGGAGACAAGGATATAGTGGAATCTTTGGAAAATGATGTCCAGTTCTGGACTGACTTCTCAAAAGCCCATTATCATCCACAGAGTCTATATGAAATAAATGGGTTGTGGATGGATGTTGAGGGATTCGATAATTATGGTATGGGAAAGGATGTTTTTTCTGAAAGTTTTCGGGGAGAAGAGATGACCGAAAGACTCCGTTTCTTCATAGAAGAGTGTGATCATGTACAGGTATCTAGCAAAATTCATAATTATCTCTGAGAGTGCATGTTTTTTTAGCCTATTCAGGTGCTTGTTTTGAGCTGGTGGGCTAGTCTAGAAGGATTATACCCTTCCTGAATCCAAGACATGACCCAGGTTTTTTTTTCACCGCCATAAGTTTCATCCCCTGATTCCTCAGTGGGTTCTTACTATTTAAAAGCATATGACAAAAAAGGCTCTCCCTTCAACAAAAAAGTGGTTTTGTTCATGTATATGCCATACCAAGCTTTGTTCTTGGTTCTCCATTATCTTGATCCAAGTGTTTCTGGCTAGTTTTGAATTTTTTTTTTAACTTCTCACTTCCTGAGGGCTGAATGATAAGGTTTTATGCTTTATATTTGCTCTGTTCATGCGACATAAATCCACTGTCACCCATTCATATTATTTGTTTTGCTGAGTCAAATTTAATGGATTTAACTTCATGGTGTTTTGTCTTGACTAAATGTTCTGTGTAACCTCTGGTCTCAAACATTGCCTTTTTATCATGTAGTATGGTTTTTAGATGGTCTAGCTTCAGAAAATTACTGACAAATTATCTGCTTTATATTGTTGCTTAAAGGAACTTCTGTAAACTTGCATTTTTGTAAAACCTATTTTACGAAGTCAGAAACTTGCTGACAGGGAATACAATGTGTGGTGGATGATTCGGGGGGCTTTTCCAGTGTGGCAGTAGACTTTCTGCAGAACATTGCTGATGAATTCACCAATGCTCCAGTGTTACTTTATACCGTTCGCGATCCTGGTTCATCAATGAGCTCTAGAAGTCGAAAAAGGAACATTTCTCGGGACCTTCATGATGCAGTTTCTTTTGCAAAACTCTCTCCTTTCTGCAAACTAATTGTACCAGTTGGTTTACCTTCTCTGGGTGGAAGTAAGTTTTGATACTTTCTGGCTAATATAACTTGTTGCATTTGGGCTGACTTGTAGCTTATATGGTAAAGGTCCCCTTTTTTTTCTAAAATCCTTTTTTGCAGGCAAATTTTCAACAAATCTGCATGTGAATGATAAAAAGCCTTTCCATAGCAGTTCAATCTATGCTGCTGCTCTTCACACTCTCAGCCTGCCCTTTCGCATGGACATGCTTGCTCCTACTGCAACTTCTGGATCTTCTCTTGGTGCTTTGGATATCAATAGCATTGCACAGATGCTATCTGGCCACCTCCGACAGAATATGGTTGCTATATTAGATGCTACCCCTGCACCTGCTATTGGTATTACCTAATTCAATTGTTCTGGCTTAGTGTCTTATAAAATATGTCTTCTCATGGTGCTCTCCCCCCTTTTTGATGTGAGACTCAGGGGAACCTGCTCAGGAACAGTTATTGAGTAAGTTGCAGTCATTGACTCCAGAAACATCGGAGAAAATGGAAGACGTGCATTCTGTAGAAACATTGGTGATACATGGAGCTCTTAAATCAGGTACTCTATATCTGCATATGCCTGTTTTATGGTGTAGACTAACTACTCCGTATGTTGATACTCACTACATCCATAGATAATAATTTGTGCTTCTATTGGTGATACATGGATTCTGTGCTTCTATTCATTTAGGAATACGATAGTTAGGGATGATTTGCTTTTCTGTTGATATCTTATGCTTGTAGCCACATCATCCCTAGCCTCACATAGCATTTCTTCTTCATCAAATTAATACTCCTGTTGAGTCTGCATCTTTCCACTTGAATGTGTATAGTGTTTCTACTAGGTTGTATGTGTAGGGTCCTAAGGTCCTTCTGGGAACTAGGGGGTTGGAAGACATGGTAGTAGTTGTGCTGCCACTTGATCTAATATGAACTATCTTTTCGGACTCAGGTGAGCAACGAGCATCTCTGTCTGAAGTCCAACATGCTATTTCTGCTGCTTATGAGCAGGCATCTTTGAGGCCTAGATTCTGTCATCTATCTGCAGTTACTTGCCCTCTCCCAATACCATTACCATTTCCATCCATATTCTCGGAAAATGTTGGTCGCTGTGGACAATTACTTAGCAATCCTAATCCAACTTCATCTTCAAAGGGACCACTCGATGTCCATTCTATCCCTATGGCTGCAAGACTGCGCTCTAGCAGTGCTGTATTACCTTTCTTGTCCAGCAGGCTGGAAAACCTTCGGAAATTTGGTATTCAATATGGTGCTATTGGAGGAGAATTAATGAATAGTTGGGGTTTTGGAAAGGAGGAACTTGAAGATATGGGAGAGACATTATCAAACATGGTCAGGACTCTGGATCCATACTCTGATGTAACCTCTGATTCAGATTAGTTTAACAGTAGACATGCTACAAGAAGTCAAGAACTTATAATCTGTTGTAAATACAGTTGAGAAGTTTTCCTCTTTATTTATTTTTGTTTACTCTAGAAAGATCCTTGGACCGACTCAAGTATAGGTTTCTTTTGATAGGTCTATAATCACTTTATAAAGCTTACACTCCGTATTTCTTGATGACGTTAGACAGCCCTGGATTAAAATATTAAGTCTTGATGTTATCGATTACTCGAGAGAAGGGTATCTTAATATTTATTCTTCCTTGCCTTCAATTGTTTTTAAAAAATGTGACTATAAAAATATGAAGAGAAATTCAACAATTTTTCATACTCGAATTTTCAACCTGACCAGATTGATGTATACCTCCTATAAAAAACTGATTTATTATTTTACTTATATTGCTGCCTCAATCCTTTTCTGATTTATCCAAACATGGAATACCATTCCACCCAGTAAATTTGACTGGCAGACATTTCTATCAGCCATTAATCATATTTCATAAATTATATTGTTACGAGTACTAATTAATTGAACATGGGAAAGGCTGGCAAGATATCATTCATTTTTTTTTGAAATTTCGTGTAAGAATATACTGGAACTAATACAAATAGAATAAGCATAACATAAGCTAAAACATAACAGGTGAAATTGCAGCTCATTATACTCTGGATCAGTCTCACATTCTTGTCCTCCATTTTCATTATTCCAAGTCTACTTTGGAATTATTTGAATATCATACGTGGTATGTGGTGATATGATACCTTTTTGATAGCGAATACAATTGCCTTTTGATTTTTTATTTGCTCTTATTTTTTGATTTTTTATATTTATTTAAAAAAGAAGTCAATTTAGCGATTAATTATAATAAACCTGGGGCCAGGCTTGTAAGTTGTAACTAAAGTCAAGGACAAAGAGGAGGGAAAAATCTTGATAAAGCATCAGCAAAGTTACCTAACCTTTTAATTAATCACGAAATTTACTTAAAATGGGGCATAAAGCTAACTTAAATCTTTGTGAAAGCAACATATAGCTTACATAAGTTGCATGTTTAGTTGTTAAACTGGACTATGCATTACACCCACACGAGAGAATTTCTCCAAGAAGCGGAAGAACTTTTGAAGTTGCGCGAAATGTTCTCTAGCTTCCGCCTTTTATCTTGTATGTATGGAGTAAATACAACGATGTACATGTAATGTTCAAGCCTTGAATCTCAACTATCCTTAATTCACGTATCACATCCATATACGTTAGCTTGATGGTATGTACGATGTAGCTGTACTTCTCAAGTTAGTGCATTTGCATACCTCACTCATTGCCATAGAGTCATAGCCAAATAAACATGTGTAGTGAACGTACACACCATCTTTGGCGTACCATTCCTTAATAAGCCCGGGTGAATAACGTGTATTGGTAGTTTTTGCAACTTATGAGTACAAAACATTTACAATTTACACGAGAGAAACTTTGGTGATAGATGATAAACTTATAGTGCTAAGTTTTGCTAATAGACATTCACATCCTTCTTAAGAATGAAAAACTTGGTAATACGTAATTTCAAATGTGTCAAAACTAAATGTCAAATTCAAGCAAAAACATAAAAAGATGGACTCTATTATTTCCCTTTTTATTGTCGTCAAGTAGTTGTCTACATATTGAATATAAATCACAAACATATCTTTCTGTAAGTTTGTTTTTCCTCTTCCTTTATCTCCCATAATTTAACCTCTGTTACCCTAATTTCTTATCCTTTTTTGGGGTTGGTTTGTCTGACATGAGTCTGTTGTTGACTATAGGAAATAAAAAACGGACAGCTATGAGGGGTTGATAGAGATATGATTTGTTTAAATGCAAGGAACCTGGTACATCACTTCATTGACAATTTTATCACGTTATTAGCTACTACGTATTATATACTAACATATATTCGAATGGAACACATACTCTCCTTTGCCATCTAAGAATTTGTAAGAAAATTAAATACATTGTTTTTCATATGTAAGATGATTGGGCATGTGTATCTAAAAGAACAAAGCACGACAGAAATCGAGTCATTATGTGTATAGAAATCAATCAATGGGCTAGTTATATATCGGTATAGTATATATGCTTGGAATGAAGATTACCAACGTTCAATTATGTAAAATAATACAGAAATAGGTAAGTTGTGCAACTGAGAGATTTTCAAATAAGATAGATGAGAAAATATTGACTAAAGTAACAGTTTAGCAGCTGCCTTAACTAGTTACTTTGACCACCGAATAATGAAGGAAAAAAAAATTAAAAATGAAAAGGTCTGGTAATCTGGTATGTCTTTCAACCTAGTAGAAATAACCCACGTGCAAATGAATATAACGTTCTTCCAAGAAATTAATAAACCTTTCTTCAACTATATAAAATTTAGTACTCGTATTAGTAGTAACTGTGAAGTTAGCTAGCTATTAGCTGCCTAGTTTAGTAGCTGTCCATTACAACTCTTAGGATATTATTAATCAAATACTTACTTCTAAGTTTTACGTAATTATTTAAAGTGTTACTTGGATGGTAATTTGCATAGTTTAGTTATATTTTATTAATGCACATGAACATCAATGTGCTTTGCCTGCACAACTGTGCCCCGTCCATCATCAATTAAGCACTTTAGTACTAACTCCGTTTTTAATTAGGAAGGTTACAAATCTACAATGGTAATCTTACCGTCCACTCGTTAGTAACAAAAACAATATAGTCTTACCTTCTATCGTGAAAAGTCTCTAAACTTTAAAGTTAGAGATTTGACCTTAAATTTGAGGGTGAATAGGTTATATTAGGTATGTAGGAGGATCCAAGGATGTGATGATTTTGTACTCTACACAAAAAACAATGTTTGACAATATGAAACTTAAGATTCCTCTCACTTCACAACTTAATCGCAAGGACTCCGATCTTGACAATGTTGTTAAAAGATAGATTTTCGAAATTTACGATATGCGATCACCAAACACTTGAAATAATATATGGTACCATCTTGATTAGTCAAACTTACCACAAACTTACTAAAGTGATCTAAATCCACTATTGTACGAACTGCGCAGTAAATTCTATTAAACTTTTCATTGTTTGGTAGCCATTTAACCAACCAGTGGTCCTTTTGTTTGATTTTTCATTAAGGTTTTACTGAAAATAGTTAAAACCATGTGGCTTTTATAGGAAATCTGACATTAGGGTTGTAGGGTGCACCCCTTAAATTGTTACTTGTAAAAGTTAAATTGCAATGTTCTCAATTTAACAATAATTGTTATCAAGGGTATATTATTAGATATTCTACTCATATGTAATAGACATTAAATTACAAAATACTTCCATACATTACATACACGAAATAGTTGAATTGGACCGTACAAATTTCTAGTAATGTATGTTTCTCGGTACGTAAGATACATTCATTGAATAAGATAACTCCTAGATTAAACCTTGCTACTAATAGTCATCAACTAATAGTTATTGTACAACTGCATCATGTGCATAAATAAAGTAAAACTTATAAAATGATCATGACCAACTAATGACATTTAATTAATAAAGAGTAAATTTAGACAATTAATTAGATGGCTTGCCATAACAAAGAACAGACTGTATTGTTTCCTAGCCATAGGATTGAGCTGAAAAAATATAGTTTCACCAGAGAAAGAAAGAAAGAAATGTACTCCATATTTATAGTAAATGGGAACAAAATTTTATCCATATGCCAACATACATTTCTTGAATATACCCCAATTTCTATGCTCTCTTCTTACCACCCTCCCATCCGCCCAAAATTTTTAAAAATAAAGGAAAAAAGACTAAAAAATATAAGAGAAAAATTCTGTGGACTTACAAAAATATTATGGTAATCAGAAATCAGATGTTTAATGTCTAAGAACTCATGCTTCACCTCTGTTTCTACTGTCATTGGTCAACTCTTGCTTGTGTATTATAATACTGCATCTAATCATGCATCAACTGAGCTGCAACCACAAAAGCAAAACAATTAGCACTAAGTATTAACATAAACAAGCATTAATAAGATTTTAAAAATAAGCTAAATAACTTGTGATCCGAGTCAAACTACTGTAGAGTTCGAAAAAAGCAACATTAACTCAGGATTAGAGCCTCTTAATCAAAGATTATTGTATATAAAAAGACAAAATGATATCCCCTTAATCTATGAATATAAAATAAAATGACACAAATTTTTTTAAGCTTTTTGGGTGCAGATCAAGTAGCAGTTTCTGAACAACAAAAAGAAAGTCAATCATCAAAAAAACAAAAGACAAAAAGGAGAAATGAAAGATCCCAATAATATAGTTGATTACAATATCATGCAATTTTTTCACGCTGTTTGTCTCCTTTTCATCCCACCTCCAAAAACCATGTCAAGTTCTTCTCCAAATTCAAGGCAACTACAGCACTAGATTTGTTTTTAATATTCCAAAAGTGGTTTAATTTAACTTATTAATGAAAAATATAAGCTCTATCACTCCACTTATGATCCAATAACATGCATCATGGCAGTAATTCATGTTTGACTTTTTTAAATTTGCACACATATAAAGACTAATTTATGGACAGGTATTAACCTCTTTTCTTCCCGAAAAACCCTTCCACTTGATAAAGAAAATATCCATTTTTGCCCTTTTTATATCACAATATTAAAATTTTTTAAAAAAATACTTTTGTATAATTAAAAGGGAACCATGTTAGACAAGACATTTAACATCATGTTTTTGAAACAAAGAGAGGACTATATTTTATGTACCAAGTTTTGACATTTAGGTTTATAAATCAGGGCATATATTACTAATTATGTTGTAAAATAATACTAACAACACACAGTACAAGAAGATAGTGAAACTTTGAAATAAAATATTACAAGAAAGAGAGATTAAATGAAAATGTCAGAGAAGGAAATTAGAAGAAGAATTTTATCTTAGCTTGCAGCATGAGTTTGACACAAAACTCAAACAACTTGCACAATTGCAATTGACAATCATCAAAATTAAAGTACAATTATTGATATACTATTAGGCATTACTAATAATGCAAGAGTGCATATACGCACGCACACTTATAGTCTAATCGTCAAAAATTGACAACCATAATTAACATTCTATGAGAAAAAGTTAGACTCTTACGAGTATATAGCGTACTTCATACTCCGTAGTAAGTTGGTTGCAATCAATGGGATCATGTATCACTAAACATTATGTCACAAAATCTTTTAGCTTTTAGCAATGTCAAAACTAAAAATTGCAAGAAAGATTCTCCTGAATAATCAATTCTCAAATTACTCTTTTAGTAAAACATCACTGTAGTACTAATGGCGACACCCCAACATACTAGTAGGTGAGCTTTGATACTAAAATTGCAAAAATAGAACAAGCCAACAAAGTGATAAAACACTCTGAAACTGAAAGGAAGAACAAACATTAATTAAATGTTGAATTTTAATTAAATGTTGAATGTGACATTTCCCTGAACCCAAAATAAATTCAGAAAGAGACACAGAGGTCATGAAAACCCTCAAAACTACATTTTGTTCCATTTCTCAAAACACACGCCATGCAGTTTTTACATCTCGTATTCACCAACTAAAATATATCCATCAATCAATAACAGCAGGAAAACATACAAATCTGCAAATTCAATAATATTACTGTACAGAAGGAAAGAAGAGAGAGAAATAAAGGAAATGGAGTTAGAAGTTACCTAGGGACTGAAATTTGTTCAAGAGATCAGATGAGCTTGTTAGCTAGCAAGTAATAAAATCAAACTATTGAGCTCCAGAATGTGCATTCTTTTTTCTCTACAAAGCTGGACCAAGAGTCCTACCCTCATCGATTCCAGGCTGTTACGGTTGTTGTTGTTGTTGTTGTTGCTGCTGCTGCTGCTGCGGATTATGTTCAATGGGTTGCTGATGAAAATGATGATGTTGAGTATGAAGAAGAGGGTGTAAATGTTGTTGAGGAAGTTGTTCATGATGAGGAATTCCTTGAGCCAGTTCTAAATGTTCCTGTTGCTGTGGCGTTACTGGCTGCTGAAGGAGTAACAGCTGCCCTAATGACTGATCATCTTGCGGCGGTTGTTGCTGTGGTGGCGGCTGCTGTGGTTGAATCTGAGCGTACGGGTTTGGATCGAATGTGGCCGCCCCAAGAGCCAAAGACGGTGATACAGCACCTGATGAAGGCCCCGCCTGATTAAATCCCCCTCCTCCGCTACCACCAGCAATAACCAGTGCTCCCTCGTACCCACCACTATACCTCATAAACTGTTGTTGTTGCTGTTGCTGATGCTGCTGTTGTAGTTCCCAGTTTCTTAACAACTCCTGCTCATCTCTCACCGCCAATGCTGCCAACTGTTGCTGTTGTTGTACCTCAATCAACTGGTGCTGCTGCTGCTGCTGTTGCGACTGTGGCTGCGGCTGCGGCTCTCTGATTATCAAAGCCCCACCATGAGACGGACCCGGACCAGCAGCAGCAACTCCAGTAGGAATACCCATCATAGGACCCATATGATACTGCTGCTGCATCAAATTAACACCAGAAGACGAACCCGGGTTAGCATAACCAGGCTGAATCATAGGCATAAGCGCAGTGGGCCCAATATAAGTAGCTAATTCCTTCTTAGCAGAATACAGATCAGTCTGAACTTGCTTCAACCGGTGCTGCAGAAGCGAGATAAGTCCCACACAACCATACACCGGGTCACGCAGCCTCGCCTCCGCCTCGTACGCCAACGAATTAACAGCATCCTCCCTCTGTGTAGCATCCAAGTCATTCAGAAGCTTTGCAACATTACTAGCACCAAACACCTTATGAACATTCGAGAATCGTTGAGGTTGATCCGGCGGAAAGTATGGCGCGAACACACATTCTTGCGTACATTTTCTCCTTAGAAATTTGCACGCTGCACACGGTGAATTTGACGATGACATTTCCAGAAACCTTCAATAATCTTCAATTCCCCTTTATTTTTTTCCAAAAAAAAAAAAATCCTTTATTAAAGAATGAATTTGCGTCAAATACTGCCAAAAAAATAGATACTATCAACAATCAAATCTGGAAAATAACGAACTATCGATTGACATAAATCAAAAAATGAATAATATTTTAGGGGAAGAGAGAGAAAATAAAGAAAAGAGGGGGAAGTTTCATGGATTTAGACTCAGATATATAGGGAATCGCAAAGCATATTCATTCATATTTTTTTCATATTTTCAAATCATATGGATTAATTTTAATAGTACTGAAAAATTAAAATGGTTTAAGTATACTACTAATTCGTACTAGTAGAAATAAAATAAGTATTAGTAGTAATTAACACGAAAGTATCTTTCATTAATGAACCTAAAAACAACAACTCGTATAATTTCCATTAAAATGCTGCTTCATTCATTCATTCATATTACCAGAGAAATCAATATCTCGCTATCATACCAATCAAAATCAAGAAAAAAAAAACCTAAAACGCGTTTCGCCCTAAAAATAGTTTCACCGACTTAAAATGCAAGAAAGTTGTCGCATTCATTAATCATCGTTAACACTCCTTAAAAGACAAGTGAAATGAAATAAAGAAAGATTGAAAAATGACAACCAAAACCATTTTAAATCAAAATTAAACTTAATTATTATACACTAACCACTAATAATCATTCCTTTAAAACGTTTTATCGAGAAGATTATCTAGATTCGTTAGAGGAAAATTACAAACCAAATCTCAAACATTAAGAGTAATTATATTTAATTTTAATATTTTAAAATTAATTATATTAAAAAAAATTCACCTACGATTGTCTTGGACTCCACTCAATATCATCCCACACTTCTCTTTCTCTTTCTCTCTCCTCCTTCAAGCTTCACTACATACTGACACTTATTGCCGGAAAAACTCCGGATTACGACGTCGTTTTCATCGTAATACAATGACGAAAATATACGGAAAAAAAAAACCTAAAATGACGTGGTTTACCGGAGGAAAAAAGAGAGAAAGAAAGTGCCCTGGATCCGATCTTCCCACTTTCAGGATCCGAATACCAACGAATACTCCTTTAACATCAAATTAACACCGTAATCATAATTATAATAATAATAATAATAATAATTAATATCAAAAATTGTATAAATAAAAAATTAAAAATGGGAGAAATAGACAACATACCATAACGAAGACGAAGCCAAATTTCTGCTTTATTTTGTATTTATATTTAATTTTATTTATTAAAAGGGATTTTGACGGAATAATATTCAATTGTTTTTTTTTTTTTTTTTGGAGGTGGGGGCAGGGACCTGATGATGGAGAGAGATGGAGAAGAAGAAGAAAGAGTAAGGGTGAGCGTGTGGGTGAGCGTGTGTATATATTAGTGAAATGAACCTTCAACTAAATATATCTTGTCTTTTAACATTGACCTTTAGATTTTTAGTGTAACTCAATCTCAGCCATTAGATTTTAGATTTATACGGAGTTTGATTTTTTGATTTTGTTCCTATTTTCAGTTTTATGAATCTGACTCACCATTTTGTATCCTAAATCTTTCTGTTCTGTCATTTCTTGACTTTCTCGATTTTACCCCTTTTGTTTTTACTGCGCTGTAACAGTACTGTAAAATGAATTATGGAATTTACTAAAATGTCCTCTGTTTTTTTTTTGTATTTTTGGAAAATACCAAATACGAGTATTCTAATCTTGGATGATCCTATTTCATATCCCAATTTTTTTTTTTTTAGAATGAATCTCATTTCCCATTTGTCAAAACCGTTTTTATTTTTGATTTTATTTTCCTTACTTATCCGGGTATTTCTCTAATTAACTTTTTTTATCAATTCATTGCTACTCTACTCGCCATTAATAAATTCTTGTGTTTAAACTTTAAATGGGTGCTTAAATAATTCAAAATAATGGATTCATACATTTAAATTAATAATGTATGAATGTATCATATGATTGATATCATTATCATACCATCATACTATAACTAATCATTCATTAATAAAAAACGTATTTCATTATAGTTCAATTTGCATCCAATATAAGTTATCAGAGGGTCTAATAAGTTCAATAGAGTGTTGATAAGCTTCGATAAGATTTGATAAAAGGTAAAATATAGATTAAATTAGTTTGACAAAGAAGATCAAGTAAAAAGAGCTACTCACAAAGTTTAGATAAGTTCAAATATATTCAAATAAGTTTAGTTAAATTCAAAAAATTAAAAATCGGGTAGATTAAACGCACCCTGTGTAAGAATGAACATAGATCATCCAAGATAAAGGAACTGATGAACATATGAAGTGCATAAAATCAACTTTAGGGGAAGTGTTATGTATTTGGAATCAAGAAGAATGAAATAAGAGTGGTATGAGGCTACAAGAATTAAGGTTGGAGCTTGATTCTTAATACCTTTTGTGTTTGGTACGGTGTTGTTCGGGATTTGCTATGAGTCATACCCCAACACTCCTCCTGGGTTTTTATTCCCCATCATACTTTTTGGGTTTGCGGTATATGATTAGAAATTAGAATTTTCTTATACAAACATACATTAGATATGAATTTAACATATTCCAACCTCATACCTCATACGATACCTAATATCTATGGACCAATTCAATGCCCTTAAGGTTAGGGTATGGGTAATATGTGTTAAAGATATTAATTCACTCAACAAAGATGACATATTGAAATAAACGACAATAGTTTTAGTGAATAATAAACGTGACCTCTTCATGTTATACTTCGTACTAAATAATATATTAAATCTATCCTTGAATAAAATTTGAACGATGTAAGGCACAAACAGGATTTTAACAAATTAAAACACGAACTCTTCATGTTTCATTAGATGCAATACGATAATTTCTACTTCTCCTACATAACCTCGAAAATAACACATATGGAATTCACTAATTGCATTATTATACTTACAAGAGTTACAACGAACATTCGTATAAGTACCCTAAAATAAATGGCGTCAAAAATTAATCATGCGAACCAAAACAAGTCGATCGTCACTTTGATAATTGTACGTGGCAAGGCACAACACCAACTTTGTAAGTTTTCAACGGGGGAATATAAGAGCATATCCTTACATTGGCAATACTCATCCTAGCTAGCTAACTCCAAGAATAGTTATACTTATACACTACATTGTAGTCAGCATATTCATATAATGATGCATATATACAAGTATATGCTTATCAGTTACCAATGGTGATTTGTACTTGTAATTACGCTAATTTGCTAATAAATTATGACTACTACGTATTACTTTGATGCACGTTCCATATATTCATATCATGATTTTTTAATTAGAAAAAGTGAGTTGCAATATCAAGAGATTTTAATAAAACGAAAGAATCACACTGAACCGTGACTTTGGACTATGATCTTGGTAATTAAATGTTTTGATTATTTAAAAATATATAATGTTCTTAAGATACAATAATTTAAATTATCATGTGGGATATAATAGTGTTTTTGTTTTAATATTTATGTATACCAACTTTGTTCCGTTTTTTTAGATACGATATGATCCTCATTTTAGTTTCAAATAGAGAGTTGAATATTTGAATTGTGATCTAGAGTTTTGATTTCAAGGTGACCTACCTAACGTCTCAACTATATATGAGAAATTATAGGTTTAGTAGCTTTAATTTTAATAAATTATACTCATCAAAAAATTGAATTATGTTACTTGACTGTTTCTTGTATAAGTGTAGAGGGGTTGAGATTGCATTCCCACATATGTGATACGTAGTAAATAAATGAACAATAATAAGTTACTTGATGGCTATTATTAGTAAGTGTAGATGTTGACTAACAACACATGTTCACGTCCCACATTTATAAAACTAGGGAGAGTTAAAACACTTGAGGGGTTGCTCAACCTTCTATTGCCATATATATTACAAGTATATGATCTTGGGTCTTTGGGATGGAACCTCCTTATACTTGTGAGGTAAACTCTTTCTCTTAGTTGGCTGTATATATTCCCACGGGACCATAAATGTAAACTTGAGGGAGAAATTCAATCTGGCGTTTGTATTTTTAATTTGTCTATCTCATTATTATATCTCCTCCTCATAAAAAAGGGGGTCGTATTAGGATTTTGTCATTACTTGAAGTTTGGCTGTTGATTCAGATGTATAGAGCATACACGCAATGCTGAAAGTTAAACAAATTTTAATGAAATGTCACTATTTATTAAGTTTAACTGCTCACCTACTCACATTATTATTGTATTAGCTAGCTTAGGGTTCTTCCTGCTCCTTCCCTAGCTAAATAGCTACTCATCAATTAATCATGTCTAGATTATCAGGTTAATTATGTTTTTAGCAATCATGTTTTAGTTATTGTTACGATACCTAATTACAACATTTTCCGAAGCTTTGTTAGGATACTTAGAACTGCTAGAAAAATGGTTTATTAATCTTAATTTATGCTTTCCATAAATCCATTAAAAGATATTAATCGGTGTACCATGCATGCATTACAAAAAATGCTTTAATAATTCAATTTGCATAGTCTTTATAGAAGAATCCTTTTATGAATAATGATATGAATTAGGTCTAATCTTAAGCTCACATAACTTCTTAGAAATTGTTAGTTGCATTTGTATTTAAAGTTGACAAATGTATACCAATTGGTTGTTGGTGCAGTGGTGATTGGGGTTGTACTTAGCTTGGTAGGGAGGACCACATGTTCGATTCCCCGCAACAAAAATTGGGAGGGGACTGGAACCTAACTACCCTCGAATAATCCGGATTAGCCCAAAGGACGAAATGGGTAGAACAGCAAAAAAAAAAAAAAGGGTTACAAGTATATTGTATTGATATTTAAAACCAAGTTATACTATCTTCATTTTTATCATTAATTAGCTTACTATACCATCAAAGTATTAAGCAGAGATTAAAGGAATAAAGGGTAAACGCACTTATAGATATGTTTAACTATTAAGGGAAAATAATTCGATAGAAGATATTTAAATATAACATCATTCCACAAGGTTGGGTATTTATGATAATACAAAATAATGAATAGTTGTTAACAAAGAAAATAAAGTAAAAGAAATTACTCCATAAGATTTAGAAAATCAGATTGTTAAGGAATCGAAGGTGAGTACAATTGTATTTGTATGCCATAAGAAGTTGCCAGTAGCCTAAAAGATTTTATGAATCGAATAACACTCCTCAATTGTTTTTTTTTATCATATCCCGTAAAAATCTAACAGAAAAAGGTGTAACAACTAAAAACCTACCATCATTGACACTATTTTTTTTTTTCGAAAATTAAAATAGATATCGATGAAGTTTAATTTACCTAATCTTAAACTGGTGATAATAAGGTATTATATATATATTTTTTAAAAAAATAAAATAAAAAATAAAAAAAAATACTCCGTAATGTATACAGTTGGTGCCTTAAATTTCTACCATTAGATATGGTAGGATTGGTAGCGCAAGCAAATCACATATGAATAATTGATACACAATAACATTTCACTTTTTGGTTCGTCACATGATCATCATTACAAAGACATAGACTTACTTTATTTGATGATTTCATACTCTCCTTTTGTTCTTCATTCCCACATAGACAAATGGAATTGGTCCCTTACAAGTTGGACATATCAATTTCAATTATCCACTAGCCATGACTAAATTTAGGGAAGATCTTACCTAATAACTATTTATAGGAGTATATCAATATGTTATTTTGACTAAAATGGACCACCTAATAAAATCAAGGTTAGTATAAATAAATAATGATGATGAGTGGATTGACTTATTTGGTGTTTGGATGAGCATGTACATGATTTATGTTTTCTTTCTCTCATATCATATCTTTGTCATTTATTTTTCTCCCCCTCTTTTTTCATATCGCTTTTAGCCCAATGCTTTGACTTTGCTGCTTTTTTATTTTCATTATTTTTGGCAAATATTAGGACAAATAATTGTTACTTTATGTGGTGTATTAGTAGTGATAGATGAGGACTGAGGAGGAGTAATTATTCTTGGTCAATTTTAATGTTTATTATGTGGAATATAAATAGTACTCGTAATAGGTGAGGACCTGTCTACTCTATATATTTCATACTCTATTTGTTTTACTCAATTTGCTCATGTAATTTCGACTTATTTTAATTAATTAGAATTTTCTACTTATCCTATCTTACTTTATTCATTTTATTAACACTCTTTAACCTAGCTATCTAGGGTCAGGTAATCGATACACACACATGTCTATCCCGAGATCATACTAAGAAGTACTCTGTGTAATTTACATGCAAATCATATTATAAATATGTGCTGTACAAAGAGACAGTCACCCAAGAAAATGAAATGATTTAGCAGCTTTTGCTCGATTATACTGCTAGTGAATCAAGGCCAAGGATTAAAGTTGATCAGATGAACTTTTAATTTCATACTGCTACTGAGAAGCAAGCAAATAGATTTCCTTCAATTCAAATCAGATTTAAAAGGCTGCTTTCTGGTACAAACATTTACTTCGTACTATTTTTGAAAGGAACACATAATAATGTCAATGTATGATGTATGCATGTGGGATGGTAGACATCATATCCAACCAAATTCGTCGACTAATTTGTTTTATGCGGCTAACGTGTGAAAATCCGTTAAAAGCAGCCCAACTTTTGTATTTTTTGTTTTTTTTTTTTTTGTTTTTTTTGACAACATACAAGGAGGGCATTAGCAGCCCAACTTTTGTATTTATTTACTCCTACATTTTTTTTCAAAAATCTCTTACTTTATTTTTCGAGTCCAAGATATCATTTTTTTTTTTTTCTCCCGATTAGGTTGGTAAACTGTTATTAAAATAAACAAGTGATAGTGATTGAGCTTCAAGTGCATATGAGCCAAGCAAAAAACTAACCTTTAATTATGCAAGATTGTGCGACTCCTTTTTGCATAGTCAAGACATATATAAACGCTTGAGCAAAAACAAAAGGGACTAGAAGAAATATTATATTGGGTGTGCTACATAGAACATATATACATACTTTTTTTTTTTTTTTTTTTTGACAAGAAAACATATATACATACTTGTAGATTATTAATGGTTAAAGTTTACTATATGGACTTTGAACCTTTATTTTTGGACCGGAAATTATAGTATCGTATGACACATTAAATGCATATAATTATACCAAACACTGAATGATGACCTTTTAAAGGAGCGATCTTTCCTACATGCTCACAAGAGAACCCATATTAGATAATTAGCATTAAGTAGCCTTATAATCTTATAGGAAAATGATATTTATAAATTATTAAAGTGTGATGACTATTTTATCCTAAGTTGATCAAAATTACTACCTTATATCAAGTGCTCTATAGAATTCTGAAAATTTTATAGTACACCCAAGTGTATCAAGCATGGTACACCCGGATGAAAAACTACAGCAGTAGTTTTGATTATTTAATTATTTTTTTTTATTTTTTTTTTGCAAAAAGGAATCAGTTTTCAAATATGTCTCCCTTAATTGAAGGAACTTGTTAATTTTTTTTTTCCATATTTATAGCATCCAAAATATTTATTTCCATAATTTTCTATAATTTAATTTAAGAATTCAAGAGAGAATTTTTGTAGAGAGAGAAATTTACATAGAGAAAAATGATAATGCGTGGTGAATTTCATCACGATTATGATTGAAGATCTCCTCTTAATGCTTATAAGAATGATGTTTTTGAGAATGAAGGTGAGATTCATGAGGAATTCGTGACCCAATAAAAAGGTAAAGTTAGATTTTTTTATTTTAATTTTAAAATTTCATTATTTTGATGTTTATTTGATGATAATTTATATTTGTTCATTGATCATGGTTAACAAATTCGATATTGAAAGTATCAAGTTTTCAATAATTTTTAGTATTTGCAATTTTATTTTATTTTTTTCTAAATTTGTGTTATTTTTAGAGGTTGAAGATAATGTTCTTCAAACTATAATGAATGTTCTTTTATTTGTTTAATCCATATTTATCTTTTTTAATGGAATGAAATATGTATTTTTGAGTCGGATTAATATATGTTCTTTGAGTTTGAACCATATGTTTAGGTATATGTAGATTAAAAATGTTCTTTGGGTTTTAATAATACGAAGAATGTTCTTTTTACTTGATAGTATGTTCTTTTGTTTTTTTTTTTTTTAAAAAAATTTTTTTTTAGAGAAAAAGAAAGTATTATACGTATACATGTTTTTTTAAAAAAAAAAAAAAAAAAAAACAATGTATACATGTTCTTTTATGTTCTTTGAATAATTTACATTTTTTAAAAATTAATTTAGAATATCTGATAATCATGTTTTTTTTTCCCCTTTTTTGTAATCAGGATTATGAAGGTTAATGAGAATTTTTTGGGACAATGATGGACATTTAGATCTAAAGAGCATCCATAATATTAATAAGGACCTCCATGTTATTGATAAAGAACAAGATATTATCATGTAATGAACAATACATTAATTAACCATTAAACAATGAATATTATGTGACTATAGAAGTACATTAAACTTATCATCAAAGAACATGGACATTTAAAATAATTTATTAAAAGATTTAAAAAATATCATTATATGACATAATAATGTACATATGTATAGAAATAACATAGCGTTAATATATAATTGTATATTATAAACAAATATAATGTGCATCATCTTTTCTGATAAAGAACTTTGTTAAATTATACAAAGAACTTTACAAGTTATACGCATGGACACCAGACCAAATGGACACCAGACCAAATTTTAAAAATGAATATAAAAAATAATAATAATGAACATGATATTACTATAAAATGAACATTATTTAAATTTTAACCAGCATGACAAAATTTTGAAAATGAAATTTAAATTTTAACATAGAATTATTATGAGAAACTGATTTTCTTAAAAAGATTTACCATTAGATGCGGACTAAAAAGATAAAATAGTAATTATCTTTTACTTATTTAAAACCTATGTTAAAAATTGTCACATTCTTTACTTTTTAACAATATGTTTTTTAATTCTAATTATATGTTTTTTACATTCCATCTCAAAGATTTAAAAGCACCGTGTTCTTTATGTGTAAGCACTATGTACTTCCCGAGTGTACCTTGCTCGGTACACTTGGGTGTAGGAACCATGCATTGAAAAAATTCACCTGTCAATAAACCCAAAAATTTTAGAAGGGAGAAACTTTCTAGTTCATGTATCCCTATTTAAAAATGGACCAAAAAATTTAGGAGGGAAACTCAGAAAGGTCCACTTCAACCTTTTACAAAACCAAGCCCAAAATAAAAGCCCAATTTACTCACCTGATCAAACTGAATCATTGATCACTCACTAACCAAAAAAGAAAACCCTTGTTAAACCCTAACACTCGAAGAAGATCAGAATAACAAAGAAAATCGAGGAAAATGCAGCAACAATGGTGGCGCATCGGCGGCGAACGGCTGAGAAAGGCGGCGGAGTATTACAGAAAGTTCCATACAATACAAGCCATACCTAGGGAGATTTCGGGCCCCCGAATATCGGCCCGTGACAGAGCTCAGGGTCGGATCCCCGCCGTCGTCTTCTCCCTCACCGCAGAAAACACCTCCAAGCAGCTTCTTACGACTGAAATTAAGCAGATTGATTCTATTCTTACTAAGTTGGATCCTTCCTTCTTCTGCTCCACCACTTTCAAGCTTCAAGTTCGGGCCGGGTCCGGGTCTTCTGTTCTTCTTCATTCTGGAAATGTCCTCCCTATTAAGGTCATTTCATATTACTCTTTTAATTGCCCTTAATTGATTGTACTTAATGTTAATTTTGTTGATTAGAAATTTTCAGTGATATGATTGGTGTTGACTTTTTGAAAATGTGGGTCTTTTATTGTGTTTGTGTGTTGGAGCAGCTTGCGAGAAATGAGGAGACAGGGAAGGTGATGAATATGGTGTTTGTGTGGGCGGAAGAAGGATCGAAGTTAGAAGTTGATGTGCCCGTTGTTTTCAAGGGTGTAGATTCTTGTCCTGGCCTTAAAAAAGGTGTGTTTTTATGTTGATTTTTGGTGTCTTTGTAATTGGTTTGATGTTCTTGTTTGAAGTTACCGCCCATCCTCGAAACCGAGCAAGAATAATAATTAGCAATGGTGATGTTTTTGTATTACAGTATATCTAATCGTTATAGCTTCTGTATAGTCGTATAGATATAGACAGTGCTAGACTGCTAGTATTGCTCATATCGGGATATGCACTTCAGATAGAACATTACTTACTACTTCTGTGATGAATTTGGATATCATTGCCTATATATGATAGTTTGTATTGGTTTTGGAAGCCTCCTAGGAGGCAAGGACAGCTCTTTCTTCCCAATTTACTTATGTTTAAGATTGTTTTGAATATCTGTACATATGGTTGAATGTACTAGGTATATGATATTATTATTGAATATGCCTTTAGTTGGAGTTTTCTACAGCGTATAAGAAAAGTGCATTAATATCAAATCTTGGAGTAACACACTATTTTTTGTAGAAGGTTTAAATAACAGCTCTTTTTTAACCATTTTCTTTCTTCTCTTCCTTTGAAGTGGAGCTAATTGTTATGTTAATTCAACCTGTACGCCGTATCTACCGGTTTTCTTTTGATTTACCTACTGAAGGAAGATTAGTATCTTAAAATCATAGAATGCTGTAGAGGTCTTTGTTCTAGTATTACTATCAGGGCATCAGGCGATTTGCTTGCATTTAATGATAAGAATCATGATGGATAGTGTGACATCATTTTGTGCCCATATATTGAGAGTAATACTAGGATGGGTGACTTCCTGTTGGTTCATGTAGCCGATTCCACTTATGGGATTAAGGTGAAGAAAAAGAAGATATTGCAGGTAGATATGGCATACTTGGATCCATTGATTAATACCTGACCTTGCTCCATTGATTTTATTAGGATCTCTTCATTATTGCATCCACACACTTCACTAGAGGTAGGCTCAACCTTTGCTTGTGGACTCTGTCCTTGAAAATCAGGATAGTTGTCGGGCTCTTATGTTTGAAAAGTATTAGGTTCGTCTAAAAATGCTAAGAAATTCAAATGAGCCAAGCTTATCAGCGTGCTTTCTTCTGGTAGTAACTAGTAAGTACTTCTCTCTTACCAGATAAGAAAAGGCTTCATATCAGAAGTGAATCCGTCATGAATGCAATGCAATATTTTGCCAATATTATCTGGGTACTGTGATTATCTGACCACTGCTTACTCAGCAGAATTTAAAATGTGGCCTCCTTTCAACTATAGTAAGTCAAGGTTTGTTGAGTTGCTGCCTCTGCTTAATTGTTTCTGTATCTGATCTCATCTCTTACTCTTGGTTCCTCTGCAGGGAGGGGGAGGGGTGTTTGGGCCATTGTGAGAGTTAGCTTTTCTGTGCGTCAGTCTGTTGAATATAGGGCTGCCCTTAGAAGAATAAAATGACGGCCATATGTTCTTGTTTAGTTTAAGCTGTGCAACAAGTCTCATTTGAAGCTGAAAGGAAAAGTTTCTACACTACAGACTCTAATATTACTTTTTCAGGATTAGAATTTTCTTTGCTATTCAAAGTTGTATTTAGTATTTACCCTAGATTTGAAAATGTGTCACTTGTTACTTTTTGATTGTTAACAACCCAACCTGTATTTCCTTTTGAAGTACAATTGGATGAACTTGTAAGCATTCATACTTTCTTGTTTCAAGCATTATTCTGTAAAATCTGTATGGATACAGACTAAACCAGTATCCTTTTATTCATTGTTTAGTGCTTTGGTAATTATTTTCTTGTCATAAATGATATTTACATGATTACTTCTCGTGCTAAGCAGGGGGACAGCTGAAAACAGTAAGGAAGAACCTAAAATATCTTTGCCCAACAGAATGCATCCCTCAAAAGATCGAGGTGGACATTAGCAATTTGGACATTGGAGACCGGATCTTTATGAAAGATATTGAGGTTGATCCGTCATTGAAGCTTTTAAGTGGGAATGATACAAAACCTATCTGCAAGATTGTGGCTTCAGAAGTAGAAAATCCGGTACCTCTAGAAACTTAATTTTATAAGTGAGGTGTTTTTTTTACTTTTTATCTTTTCTTTAAGGGACCATATAATTCAATGATGAAAGCTGCTTCAGTTCATGAAAATAGTATCTGATGTAGGGTGTATTAAAAACTTTGAAGGAGTAATTGGTGACTCCATAAAGCTGCTATGACAAGTATACCCCTTGTATAACATCTTGTTCTATTATATGACCAATCTATCGTATTCATTTCCTTTGTATTTTGTGGCTTAGATGCTTGTGCTTCTAAATTATTTTTTTGCCCTTTGAGGGTTTGCTGGTTGGTAGGGTGTGGGCATGTGGTTTTCAGGTGTATAAATTGGACATTTGTGGGTTTTAGTTTTAGCCCTCCATGTTATTGGGTGTGTATATGTTTTATTTATCTATCTATCGATTTATTTACTAATTGTCATGTCAAGAGTCAATAATATTGGGTTTATTATAAAATTGCTCATGGTGGATTTTTTTTCTTTTATTTTTGATAAAATGTGTTTATGTTGGTTTGGCTAAATAACATACTGTATAATTTCCCTTTTAGATTCAAAGTATTGAAATTTGTAAAACACATGGTAAACAGGTTGGCCTTGCTAAACAATCTAAAACCCATGGTTTATTTAGATTTAAACAGGTAGTATTCAAAAATACGTGGTATTTGTCATTAACTTTTACAATGGTTGGCCGTGCAAAACAATTGTTTGAAATTGTTGACCACGCTTGCAGCATCATTTTTTAGTTTTTAACTAATGTACTCATAATTATTTTTCTAAAAATTGGAATTCGATACTCACCACCTTCTAGAGGCCATAACTATATTTTATGAGGGGTTTTGTAATTAATCATACATATGCATTAAATATATACTAATGTATTTTTTAAGTGTACTCCCTTTGTTTTGGCATAATTAAGCACGCTCTTGTGGGCCTGTGTTTAAGAAAATAATAGGTGGTGGAACTATAAAATGGACTCCCTATGTATTATTAAAAAGGACATGTGAGATTAGGAAAAGGTAATGGACTATGGTGAACATGGTATCAGGTATCATAAAGTCCTTAATATTCATGTACACAGTTACTAAGCAAAGCTTGGTCTAGTGGTAATATATGCATCTCCCAACTTTGAGGTTTGGCTATTAACCAAAATATGAATTACTAGCTATCTCCCAACGTTGAGGTTCGACTATTAACCAAATACGAATTACTAGCTATTTAACCATCTAATTACAGGACGCAATCCACTAAATTAAAGCTGAAACTCTATTACTCAACTGTTCAAAGCTGAAAGTTATCTTTGTTAGCGATAGCGATGTTAGCTGAACTTAATCAGACTATTCAGTTGCATTTTTTCAGCAGATTTGTCATCAAGGATTGTCACAGTCAAACCATGTGGTCTCCATTGAAAGTTTACTAAGCTTAATTAAGCGTAAAATGGAAGCAACCTACTTATCATTTCACACGGTCATCTCTTAATCAGTCAAACTCTTTTGTTACCCTTGTCAACTGATTTTACACTAAAATTCTAATATATCCTCATTCATTAACCCTACATAATACATATCATTTATTTGTTTATTGACAAAGTAAACTGCGACTTATGCTTGCAACTTTAAGCAAACATGGATGATAATTTTTATATTCTAATGGTGAAAATTATTCTATTATTACTAGGGTATTGTATTGGTGTGCAAACAACAGAAGAGTGACTAAAAGAATGGCCAACTCTCATGGTTTTTAGGCACATGATTCGGGATTCTTCATATTTTACGTAATAAATGCAGTGCGCGTATTAGATACATATTTTCTGTTTCTAATGAAATTATTTTCTACCTTCACCTTATACAATAATCATATGGTCATATGTACAAAATATGTATTATTCATAATTTAAATTCCTGTCACCGAAAGGGTCTAATAAAAGTTAGGGCTACAACCGAAAGAGAGGAAAGATAAAAGGAAAATCATTAAGGCATTGATTAAAGTGTAAAGAAGGATTAGCAACTCATAGTGATTAATAAAAGAGGGTAGAGTTGGATGAGTAAAGCAAAGAGTACTTTAATGTACGGCAGATCTGGTTTGACGTATACACTCTTTTACCCAATTCCGCAAATCAGTTGGCATTCCATCTGGAATTGTTCATCCTGTCGGAACTTCCAATTCAATTCTAACCCACCACCCCAAAAATAAAATAAATTCAAAAAATAAAAATTAAAATTAAAAAAAAAAAAAATTGCTGGAAAACCAGAGATATCTTCCAGGAAGGTAACAGACAAAAGATCGCGAGGAAGGGAAGAGAGAGAAAATTGATTTCACAAAAACATCCCCAACACCCACTTCACAATCTTCCTCTCTTTCCTCCAAATACTCCTCTTTTTTCTCTATTTTTTTTTTATTATTTTTGTGAAAATAATCAACAACAATTTCTTGTTTATAATTTGTTGTTAATTTAGTTGTTATTGTTGTTAATGGTGGGATTGATTTTTGTGTACAATGATAATAAAACTACAAGGGTAATTAAATGAATTTGTCACGGTGGTCATTTTCATCTTCAAATTCAAATACACATTCAAATTCATCATCTACTTCGAATTCTAATTCTTCAACGACGTCAAATAATCGCCGGTTAACCAGAGCTAAGCAACTCCGTCATCTCCGTGACTGTGACCTTAGTTATTTGGATTTCTTTTTAGGTCACCGTAACGGTCACGGTCACCGTCACGGTGACGATTTATTGCGCACCGCTTCTTCACCGCCTCCTCAGCCGCTTCCTCTCCCGGAGATAATATCCAGTGACGATAAATCGGTGTCGAAATTGAAACCGAAATCGAAATCGAAATCGAAGTCAAAGCCAAAGCGTGGTGATTGTGAGAATTTCCGGCTTCCGTCGCCAACTGAAGTTTCTAAAGAAAAAGGAAGAGGGTTTGACAATAACATTAAGCTCAATGCTAGGTATAATACTATAATTACTACTCTGTACTTTTTATAATAATAGGTTGTTTTTGAATTGAATTTGATGAATGTTTATTGTTTTTGCCTTTTTTGATTGTTGAATTGTTGATGGAAAATCAAAATGGAATGTCTTTTTGCCTTTTTACCGCTATTTCATTATCATGCTCAGTTTGTATTAGATGAATACTAGAAATATCTTCAATAGTAATTATTGTGTGTCCTATATAGGGCAATGAAAAAGTAGACTCGAATGTGAGAATCCAAGCTAGGTTAGTTGGTAAAGTCTTTAGATTGAAACTCGTGTACACCAATTAACAATTGTGCATGAGCATGAATGGAAGTAAGAAACAATTAATAATTGTAACAATATAACACTACGGACTTTAGTAAGTTGGTTTATGATAATTTTTTTTTGATTAGTAAACGCTTGATGTTTATTTAGGCCAAATAGTTTGACTACCTTAGTTTAATGTTTTTTTTGTTAGATTAATGTTAATGTATCTTATTTTTTATGAAAATAAGTTACATAGCTCATTTTATCATATCTAGAGCTGTCAATTCCTCTAGCAAAAAGTTTAGGATTAGCTTGTTGTGTGATAGCATAGGTGTGTCTGACTTGCTGTTGCTTTGGCATTTCATTTCCAAACAGTAAGGTAGCATCTCAAATTGATCAGAGGGGAGTTGCTGTTGATGCTCAAAAAAGGGTTAGTGCTCGGCGAGGAGTTGATGTGCAAACTTTAGCTGATCCTCAAAGTAGTAGCGTGCACCGTACAGAAACCTGGCCATCATGGAATGTCCCCCAAAAGATACAGAGTCCACATCGACCTCAAGAGAACTATAGCATAGACATCAACTTCCAGAGTGCTCCACCAAGTTCAAGTTCTAGTCCCATGTATAGCCCACAAAGGATGCTTAATGGAGATCCATTTTTCATGTATCCAATGGAACCTGCACGTTGGTCTGAACCAGCCATGCCTACTGGTTTCCCGTATGGTGGTCTACCAGAGAGCACTATGGCTAGTCGTGATAGTCCTTCATTTAGAAGTCCGTTACTAAGGAGCCCAAGACCACCCCGAAACAGCATCAGTGGACCACCATCACCCCTGCACCCCAGATTATCTGTTGATATATCTTCCCCTCATCATGATTGTAATGTCCACCCATTACCTCTTCCTCCCGCACCTTCATCCTCAATGCCGGCGTCTCCTGCTCCTCAAGTCACCTCAAGGCCGGAATTATTACCCATGAAAAGTCAATGGATAAAAGGAAAACTTATAGGACGGGGCACATTTGGAAGTGTGTACACTGCAACGAACCGGTATGTAGTTGTGCTCATCTTGGTCCATTCAGTCATTGGTTTCCATTGATTCTGCCTATTTAAATTTTTCTTTTTGAATGTCCAGGGAAACAGGAGCCTTGTGTGCCATGAAAGAAGTAGACTTAATTCCTGATGATCAAAGGTCTTCTGAGTGCATGAGGCAACTTGAACAGGTAATTCTTCAAAATGTTTTCCAAGGCATCATATGTATTTTATATAATAACTATATCAATGTCTTAAATAGGGTATTTGTTTCAAATATAAATTTTAAATTTTTTTTTTCCATAGTAATTTCTTAAAACTTTCCGCAGCTTAACTTCTGGATTACAATCCCCTGTCAACATGAAATGACTTGTTTTAAAATTTTGTTAGCTTTCTAATTTATACTTCTTGAATGTTTCCTTGCTCCTGCAATAGTGTCTTAATTGTCCAATGGATGAATTAATAAAATACCTATGTCGTGGATTCATTTTCTGATTTTATATACTTTGTATTTTATATATATATTCAAGTTTGGCATTTGGTGTGTGTTTTACAAGATCTAGGTGGTTTAAGCTAAGCAGAGCAAGTGTATAATTTATTCTAATTAAATTTTGTAGTGAAAAATAGATCGAGCAACCTGAGTAATTTTTCCTGCTTACGTGATTAGGTTAGTTACGTTCTAGCCGCCCCCTGGCTCTGAGCTTTGAAGCATATTCATTGTGGGCAATTTATTTTGATGTATTTGTTGAATTTATTTTGTAATATTCCACAATGTTTTGCTGATTCTATTTTTTGATACAGGAGATTGAAGTCCTGAGCCATCTAAAGCATCCAAATATTGTGCAGTACTATGGTAGTGAGATTGTAAGTGTATTCAATCATGCATGATCTCTATTATATCTATGTGATTCCAATATTCAACACATCATTTACTTGTGAAATTGATGAGAAATGCAGGTGGATGACAAGTTTTACATATATTTGGAGTATGTTTATCCTGGTTCTATCAATAAATACATTCGTGAGCATTGTGGGGCTATCACAGAAGCAGTTGTTCGGAATTTCACTCGTCATATATTATCTGGATTGGCTTACTTGCACAGCAGGAAGACAATTCGCAGGTAATACTGAAATTAATCCGGAGGCATTATGATATGGATGATTTATAGTCTACTTTTTTTGTTAGATCACCCAAACATCATCATATGTATACGAACTCTCTGCCAAGCATGTTAATATATACTCCTCAGTTATGAGTTGCTAATAGTACATAGCAATTTGTACTTTCAGGATGGTATAGGGAAAGTTGCCTCTTTTTAAAATAAAAAAAATAATAAAAAAATAAAAAAAATTAGGGAAGGGGGTAATTAGGGGTTGAAAGTGCTGTGGCTTTATCCATCCATTAATTTCCACTGTCCAGTTCTTTCTCTTTTTTTATAAAAGTTAAAATTCTCTAACCTATTTCTAATGTTTAGGGACATCAAAGGGGCAAATTTACTTGTTGATTCATCTGGAGTTGTCAAGCTTGCAGACTTTGGGATGGCAAAACCTGTGAGTTTCATATTTTGTAAATTTTTATATAGGCATGTTGATCCTTCATTAGATACATTCTTTTGTGGAGAGTGATGGAGTAGGGTGTATAAAATTCCATTTTTTATGAATTTTTAAAGGCAATGTTGGGCAAGATGTTATATTGTAATGCGTCTAATTTTATTGTTACTAGATATACAGCAGCTTAGCACTAGATGTTTGTTAGGAACTAGGTAACTTAGTGGACTCTTATTTCATCCTTTTTGTCTACGTCCAAAGGAGGATGGAGGATGACAGCTTCCATGGGTCATCTCATCTAGTACCTATGATTACTGTGTAATCATCACTTTTGATCTAAAGGAAACAATAAACTTATGAACTGGTTGATAGAAGGCACCTATTAACTTATGAGTCAGCTGGTAATTCTCCAGCTACATGCTTTTCTGGTTTTGGGAAAATTATCTTGCTATGGTGACTCTTGTTGACTGTTGTGGTGATGATCATAAGTTTCTGTGTATAATTTCCTGTCAACTACTGCATTATCAAAATCATAGATGCAGTGCTAACTAAATTAGGGCCAATCTTAGACGCACAGCTTATACTGCGTTCTAATTTGAGTTATATTTCCTTGTCAGCTTAGTGAACAGTCAGCTATTCTTTCTCTAAAGGGGAGTCCGTACTGGATGGCTCCAGAGGTATGTTTTCCCTTGTTGAGGTAAACTTTTAAGAATTATCCTAGAATTGGCCGTTGTTAACGTGAAGTTTTTTCCCTACAGCTCATGCAATCTGTGATACAGAACGAAAATAGTTCTGATTTGGCTTTTGCCGTTGATATATGGAGTTTGGGTTGCACTATCATTGAAATGCTAACTGGCAAGCCCCCATGGAGTGAATTTGAAGGGGTAGGTTTAATAATTTAAATTTTCACACCTTTTTATTGTATTCATTATTTCTGATTAAGGTGCCTCTCTTGCTAAGATATTAATATTCTTGCTGAAGCTAATTACTGATGTGGGTGAGACAGTGTTACATTATTAAAGTTAGAAACATGGAGGTAAATGATTAAGCAGCCTAGTTTTTTTTTTTTTTTTCCTTCCAATGTGCACAATATGGGATATTGTACAAGTATATTAATATCAATGGATTGTTACAATATCATACTACGGGTTGAGATGCAAACATGAAGTTGTACATGTACTCTACATCTATTAATAAGTTTCTTTATCTTTTGCTGTAGGCTGCCGCAATGTTCAAGGTCTTGAAAGAATCCCCACCCATTCCTGAAACATTGTCACCTGAAGGAAAGGATTTTTTACACTGTTGCTTTCAGCGAGACCCTGCAGACAGACCACCTGCTATCAAGTTGTTGGACCATCTATTCTTGAGAACCCCTCAGCAAATGGATTTTCCATCTTCCCGTGTAGCACCAGATCTTATGATTCAAATGGTAAGTTCCAATTCCAATCTCATTCTTCTTATCCATCCATATACTCTGATTCTCTTGTGGGTTAATCAGTTCAAAATAATCTTGGATTTTGATTAATGTATTTCTGAAAATCAGGATAAAGTAGCTCATAGTTCAAGAGAGATATATGGTTCCAATCTTGAAAAAGTTTTGTTGTCCCCTAGAAGATGGACAACTAATGGAAGAGGCTACATCAAGTGAGGGTTTCCTTCTGCATTGGCCTTGTCTGATATCTATTATTACTGCATTGCAAGCTCATAAAATTAAAGAAAACAGCCTACATGGCTAATCGTTTCAACTGCACCATACTCCAATTGTGGTTATTCGTGCTCTCTAGCGAGAGTGGCCAAGTATCTCATCATGACTCATGAGACTTTTGACGTGATTGTGGACTTTTTTCATTCTTTACGATCTATTCTTGAGCTAGTTACAATAATCCCACCTCCACTGCAATTGGTTGAAATTTCCAGTTAATGCAATTGTCTTAAAAGTATGATGTTGGGTGCGCTCTCTGTTTCAAACTCTGGAAATGAAGATTTGGTTGGAGTTCTGAAGCATATCAAATGCAAACTCTCTGCATGATAGTTTTTGCTTGCTTTCCCACTTATGCGGAGCTGCATAGCTGCTCTACGCAGTGTACTTGACCGCTGTATTTTGAAACTAGGATTCAAATCTGTTAGTGTATCCAAGAAGCTGTCAAAGTTCAGCGCAAGTTTGCAGGTTGCTACTTACGATGCTATCTTCATGACTCCATAGCAACATTCTCTGAATGTGATCTTGACAACTCAGTAGTCTGTACATAGAGATTTTTCCGCCATTTCTTCCATTTGTTGTAAAGGTTAGATTTGATTATTAATTCTTATGCATATGATTTTTTGTATATTACCGGCTTAGCTTCTAGGAGTTGGAAAATCATAGTTAGAATTTGATACATACTGTATTGTGATTCTGATATTCTTTACAGAATAATCCTAATATCGATCATTTAAAATATAGCATAATAATACACAGCTATCTATTTATATTTTGTAAATCAATGCGGTTAAAAATGATATCCCGTGGCTTGTTTGGTTGTTGGTATAAATGGTGGTAACTAAGTTTGTGGAGAAAATGTCATGCCAATATCTGTGGTAATGTACTAATGTGTGGTAAGGAAGATCTATGAACAAATACACATGTTATGAGGTGGAATTTCATTGACATGATCGATGATATACAAATATATTCTTGTACAGTTGTACTATTACATGCAAATCTATAACCATTTCCACTTTTGATGACAGCTCACCATATAATATGGTAACCTTGAGGTCACAAGGTCGAAACTTCCCAACTGCAGTACTTTTGGGTGAGGATCCCTTATCCTCCTCCCTTTACTTCCAAGTGCTTGACCTGTAAATACTAGATATAAATAATCGTGAGGGTTGAGATTTGGTTAAATGACTACTCACATAAATACAAGTATTAATATGTGATGCCATGTGGACCGTTCATGTTCAACAAGTGATAACATTGAACATTAATTAGTTTTAATAATATTGAATCATAATGTGAAAAGGAGCATTTACTTGATTACTTCTATAAGAAATTTTCAATGTGTAATATAATATTTGTAGTCAAAATAAACAAATATTAAAGTGATAACCACTTAACCATGATCAGTTTAATGACGAGAAATGAGCCAGCTCCCAAAAAATCAAGCATTTAAGGCTAATAGGCTGCCTACAACACCACTTTCAAACCGTTGAAGTCAAAGCAGAGTCCTGGTTCCTGAATTTGATAAAATCACTTCATCAGCTCCCACTAGATAGAAAAATAAAAGTTGGAAAAAGGTAGGAATGTGCTAGAAAAGGAAAGGCATTTTGGCCACCGGTTTGTTGCAAGTCCTTGTCAGATCACATTCTAACAACAGCAAAATTTTACACAGTAAGAACTTGTGGTGTTAATCGTTTTATGAGCATGCTTTTTCTTTTATATATATAAGTAGATATATTGAAGTATTGGTGGATGTTTTGGTTAAAATTTTAAGGTGACACTTAAAACGTGAAATCAAATTCTGTCTATACGTGAAATCATCAATTCTAACGAAGTAGGTTGAAAGTTTTCTTATAAATAAATGTTGTACAATAAAATTAGGTCATTAACGTTTTGTTGAAAGTTTTATGAGTATTGGTAACTAGGTTAGTTATTAACAAATTATAATGAAAACCAAATTATAAAAACGCTATATAAAAAAATATAAGGACTCGACACACCAATTATTCAAGTATGAAGTATATAACCACATATAATAGTTATAATGAACAATTAATATTTTAGAAAGTTGGATTTTATGTAAAGCAAATGTCATTATTTAATTTAGATACAATTGTTCATTATGGCAATTTTTTTTTTATTTTTGGCAAATACTTTTAAAGGGAAATTTTTTAACATAATGTTACCAAGTGTCCTTATTTGCCCTTAGTATTATGTAATAGATAGATGTAGGAATTGCAAGTTTGCAACCCTTACGGCCTTACCCATCCTTCCTATAGCCGACCCTTGTTACATGTTACATGCATCGTCAATTCGTCATTTATTATGACATGCCAAATCGACTACTTGTCTATAAGAGTTACGTCCCAAAAGAATAATTGTCCTAGTTAGTCAACACACAATACAAGGGTGATATAAATATAGAACCCACGTGAATCCTAAAGAAATCACCCATTCATAACCACTAGTTTCAATTCATCTTCGAAAGAAGGTAATATTGTGTAATAACTCTAATAAGAAGTTTTGAGAGACTTCCTTCAAAAAAAAAAAAAAAAAATATTGAGAGAGAAAGAGAAAAGAGAAAAGAGATGGAAGCACCCTCAAATCAACAAGTTGAACTTTCAACCAAGGATTTTCTAAGTACTGATGATCCTGAAGAGAAAGTTGTCGATCAATGGTATTTTTATTATTTTATTTTATTTTATTGTTTATGATATTTAAAGATTTGATTTTTATAATTTGAACTTCGTTTTTGTTTTTGTTTTGTGGGGAATATACAGTTGTTCTTGCTTCTACGATTGTTTTCAAGGGCTGTTGGACTTCCTGTGCTGCGATTCTGATTTTTGTTGTTAATTTTTCATAATTCAATATAAGAATTTTTTATGATAATAAATTATTATTATTATTAGTCGAAAAAATGGAGATTATTGAGTATTGACCTATGTAATTGACCTATTGTTGGAACAATTTTTAATAATGTACTACTAGTAGTCTAGTTTTAGTAATTTCTCGAATTAATTTAGAATTATCAAGTGATTAGCTTAATATTTATAATGTTTAATTCATTCTTTTTTTATGGTTGAAGTTACATACTACGTATATACTTTTTATTATTATTATAGCCTGTAGCCTTGTAGGTATCCATTTTTAAAGTCATACGAATATGTTCAATGTTTGTTGAGTCCTTGGTAATTTTATTGAACATTTATGGTGTATTTAATTATTTATGAATTTTTGGACAAAGAAATTAATGTAGTTTGATACGGAGTATATGTAAGAAATTGGTTTGGAAAGTAGAGAATGATAATTATAGATTTACCTTATTTATATATCAAAGGGTTAGGTCAACACAATTTAAGAAACAAATCTCGTGATTTAAGGGTGTGATTGGACTGATAATGACTTGATATGGTATTTAACAAATTAGGACATATAATTTGATTGCTTTCCTTATATTATGGAGTAATACGTTTGATATCAATCTTATCTCTATCACCTAATCATTCTTTCTTTTTTTTTTTTTTTTTTTTTTTTTTGAGAAAACAACTAATCATTCTTTAGGTAGACAAAGAGAATAGTGGGATATATATTGGGAGATGTAATTCAGTACATGTATGATATATGACTTTAGCTTTCAATATACACCTAGTCATTCCTTTTGTTAGTTCTATCCCTTTTTGACATGAACTTTAGAGTGGCAATTCCTTAGTAGGCTAAACTAAAGTCACCTCAAATTGACATAACCCTGTAAAAGAAAGGCGAATTAACCATGATTTCGCAAAAGATTGGATCAGACCTACAGCTTATCATAAATTTAACGCATCAAGTATTTAAAAGTTGCGAAAATAATTCATGCGCTATTCTGAAGCTTTTACTACACAGTATCTCTTTATCTTGCTTTTTTGTTTAAAGAATTAGATGTACAGAGTATGTATTATTGTTTTTGTTTTTAAAAATTCTAAGCACTTTACCTCTTCATGTTTGACAAATGTAAAAATTTGATCATTATAAAAAGTTAATATTTCGAAAATACAAGTTGAAACATATATCTAAAAACGCCCCCACATATTTCCTCAAAAAGAAAAAAAAAACCCAAAAGATGTTAAAGCATTATGAAACGGAAGTATTATATTATGGCAAAAGCTAACGAGCTAAAAGTGGAAACATTAAAATAAAACTAACATTAATTACACAAACGACGCGTGATTTTGTTCATGCATTCATAACTTAATACTATTTTTAGCAATATATTTATTAGTTAATTAATGCCCCGGGACACTCGTTAGCAAGATCCTTATATTATTTATATACGATAATACGAAGTATACTTATTAAAATACTTGATAAATGAATGCCATGTGTTTTGTCTTTGTGAATTGTGAGCCTTAATGAAAGGTTAAGCCACTAGCCCACTAGTGAAATTGGTCCTACTAGGATCAATTGCTTCTCTTATCACAGGCTAATTTGATATAACCAATTAGTGTGTATTGGGCCAATGAAGATGCCCAAAAAATGAAAACTAAAAACATCACATGCTAGGACCAATGTGTAGTCAATCCGATTACATCAACAAAATCAACATGCATACATTGCATAGTCATACAATTAGATCCACTATTGATTTTGTAAGGGTTCTTCTCCTTAAAAAAAAAAAAAAAAAAAAAAAAAAAAACATTGCATACAATTAGATCCACTACTGATTTTGTTACCTCATAAAAGTGGTGCCTTATAATTGGGACTATTAACTTGTTAATCTGTGACAAAATCTAATTATGCTACGATGTAACACATACAAAGTACTAATTTAAGCAATCTACCACTTAACTACTTATTAAGCATGTCTTCGAACTCTCCGGATGTAATACACCGTACCTCCGAAGTTCCCTACAAAAACTCTAAATGATTGAATTCCCGAATACGAGTACAGTACCTTGTATAACTTCTCACTAGGAATAGGAGCAATAACCACTATTATAAAGGACTAATACAATAACCACTATTATAGGAGTAGTTTTTTTTTTTTTTTTTTTTTTTAAAGTAAAAAAAAAAAAAAGAGTAAATGATCCGACTGTATCTCTTCTATCCTCGAAATTCAGTGGAAGTTACAGGGCCCCTCACAGTGAAATCGACGGTAGAGAGAGCACGGTAGGTTTAGTGGGGACAACACGATCTGAAGAAAACAGAATTCTTTTTACTACGTAAATTTTCTGATTTGAAAACAAAAGAAAAGATCATCATTTAACAATGAGTCAATGAAGACAACAAAAAAGCCCTTCCAATTTATATCCAAAATTAATAAGAGCAGTGCAGCTTTAAATACGAGTATTTTTGTTTTTGCATTTTTTATAAAAAATAAATAAGATTTTCATAGTTTATTTAACCTTCAAAAATCTCAGTTTCTAGGGTTTTAGGAAGCAAAAATTATTTGCAGAGAAAAATCAAGAATGGAGGGAAGACCAAAATGTTTCTTGGATATTAGTATTGGAGGAGAACTTGAAGGAAGGATCGTCGTGGAGTTGTACAATAATGTAGTTCCTAAAACTGCTGAAAATTTTAGGGCTCTTTGTACTGGTGAATTGGGTATTTCCCCTATTTCTGGCCGTCCACTTCACTACAAGGTTTTTTTTTTTTTTTTTTTTTTTTTTTTTTTTTTTTTTTATTTCAATTTTTGGTGGAATGTATGGTGTGGGTTTTATTTTTAATTTTCAGGGGTTTTGTTATAATAATGTGTTTTGTGCAAAGATTGCATCTTGTTTGAGTTTGTTTGTGTTTTAAGTCTCAATTTCATTTGATATTTTGTTTTGTTTTGTGGGTTATATTTGTTGTTTGATTGGATTTTCAGTGTGGGGTTTGTTTATTATGTGTGTAATGTAAAGATTGAATCTTATGTGAGTTTGTTTATGTCTCAATTACATTTGATTTGTTGAATGTTATGTTTTGGATTTTGGGTTTTTGATGAATTAATTTGTTGGGTTTTTGTTCTGGGGTATTAAAAGTTGTGCATTTAGTTTAAAGATTGCATCTTGGTTGCGTAAAGTGTCTGATCAACTTCAATAACATACATACTGTATCACATAACTTTAATAACTTAGCAGTCTCTTGAATTGAAGGGTGCAATCCCTTATTAATTTTTCAATTTCGAATATCGGCTTACAGCTTCATTGGAAGAATTGTACTTGAATGCTTATGGGTTGATTATTGTTGAAACTTTTTAATTTGAAAGTTAGTGCTATAAAAGCAATGGTAATGTTGAGAAGTAATGGTTGAATTCACATTCACAACACTACCAAAATGTACATTTTAATTACTTTTAGTGCTCTGTATCTACTAGTAAGTAGCAATTGTGTTTGATTAACTTGATTTCGTTATTGTAATGACTAATGAGCTTTGGCTATACCAGAATGCTGTTTGCTAACTTGTCAAGTGGCTAGTAACTTCACTTCTTTGGAATTGAATGAAAGATAAGGCAGAGCTTTTGCTTTTCCTTCACTGGTAATAGTCATAAGACTAATGTTGCTGTTTTAGATAATAATTATTGTTGTTAAAATAAGTGAAGATGAAAAGATATCAGTTTTTGTAGCATTAGAAATATATGTTCCCTTTGAAGACGTGCGGGCCATGTGGGTGTTATCTGAGTTATTTTGTGTGTTATATCTGTTTGGTTGCCTGTTTAAATCTTTACTGAGGGTTATGTTTTTTTTTTTTTTTAGAACAATACTAGTATATCCTTGTCCTAATTGTTCAAATTTGAAAAACTGACAGGGTATACCTTTCCATCGTATTGTGAAAGGAGCACTTATTCAAGGTGGAGACATATCTGGGGGTGAGAGTGGGGGAGAGTCCATCTATGGTTCAACGTTTGAAGATGAAAACTTTGAACTGAGGCATGAAAGGAAAGGAATGCTGTCCATGGTTAACGTTGGGCCCAATACAAATGGATCTCAATTTTTTATTACTACTACTCAAACTCATCAGTATAATGGTAAGCATGTTGTGTTTGGAAGAGTGATCAAAGGTTTGGGTGTTATACGTTCAATCGAGCATGTTGATGTTGATCCTGATAATGGGCCGTTGCTTGATATTGTCATTGAGGATTGTGGAGAGATTCCCGAGGGGGAAGATTATGGCATTATCAACTTTTTCAAAGATGGGGACACTTACCCTGACTGGCCATCTGACCTTGATTCCAAATCAGATGATTTCACTTGGTGGGTTACTGCAGCAGAATGCATCAAGGTTTTTGGCAATGAGAGGTTTAAGGTATTTGACAAAATAATTATTTTACTGGGACCAAATTTGGTCCTGTGATTATTTGCACATTGATAAGCAAATGATAATTTTGTCTGAAAAATGGGATCATTAAACTTGAAATACACTGAAATTCTTGCTGAGTTATGCAGGGGGTGTATCAAAATTGCAATTTACATGTTATTGATAGGTATCCTAAAGGGTAATCAAATGTTTTTTCACATGCAGAAGCAAGACTATAAGATGGCTATTCGGAAATATCTTAAAGCTATGCGGTATCTGGATATGTGCTGGGACATGGAATCGTTAGATGGAGGTGATCTTTTTGTTTGTCAACATCATTATGTCATACTCTATTTTTCTAGAGTTCTTTGACCTGCATTGATCTATTATTTTATTTATAATTTTATTTTTTTATTTTTTTTAATGTACACAGAAAAGAGTTTATCTTTGAGGAAAATGAGATCTCAGTTATACACTAATACTGCGGTAAGATTCTTAATCAGTTTTCCTAACTGATGTGGGTGCAATTCGGCTGAACGCTATGGGGCTTTGAAGAATAAGTATTACTAATACCTTTCTGAAATGCTTCGTTTTCAGTTTCTTAAACACTACATTGGTGCTAAATATTTAATGGTTCATCAATTAGTTGATTATGAGATGGTTTCCAAGGTTTAACATTTTCTAGCCTGTCACTCTTGCTTAGGCTTGTAAGTTGAAGATGGAAGATATAGAAGGAGCCTTGTGGGATACTGACTTTGCACTTCGTGACGAAGAAGAGAATGTGAAGGCTCACTTCCGAAGGGGTCAGGTCAGTTATTTTTATATTAGCATTTTTAGTTTTCCTTTTTTGTTTGGTTACCACTTACCAGACCCCTTGTCCACAAGAACCACAAGCATAATTCCAAATTATGCACACTGATGAAACATTACATTCTATACCATTTCGAATGCAGGCATTTATTGCTCTCGGTGACATAGATTCAGCAGCTGAATGCTACGAGAAGGCTTTGGAACTTGAACCGAATGATGGTTAGTTTCGTCATTTATGTATATCATCCAATAATTCCAATATATCATCTATTCATCTTATATTGTGGGATGCTTGAAATGGTAAAGGCCTCTTAACTTTAAGTTGCTTGTAGGTGGCATAAAGAGAGAACTTGCTGCCACGAAAAAAAAGGTAATCTTAACTTTTCAAAGCATGCATTCTGTAAGGTCAGACCAAGAGTAGTGTGAAATAACCAACACTGTTAGCTCGAGCTAACCTTTTGATCTGTATGTGCTTTCAGATTGCTGATCGACACAGTAAAGAGAAGAAAACCTACACTAGAATGTTCATGTGAAATTCAGGGATCTGTGTGGTATGTGAGAAGTTTAAGTAGCCCACCTTGCTTTCTTTTGGTCCAGATTAGTATAATGGTAAATCCAAGCCCTGATGTATTATATACGGAGTACTATATTGTCTATTTATCATGTGCTTGCCTGCAAGATTTTGATGATGGTCTTGGAAAACTAAATTGCCAAATTTATATTCTTAAAATGAACTATCTGTCGTTCAAAGATTTTTGGCCCTAAACACGCAGAGGCTTTTGATTTCTCTAAGTTAAATCAACAAAACTCGTCCAACTGATATCGTTTATATGTTACATTGCAGGTTTTCGTGAATGGAAGATATTTTACTGAATTGGATGAGCATAGATGATGGGCTTGATATCTTGAATTTTGTATAGATGGTAAAATAGGAAAAATTTGCAAAGCTTAGAATATATGTACCAACTTTTGATGTACATTTTAGCTACCTAAACCATCTGAAATGGAGCTATCTTTTCTCTTTATAGCTTATTTATGCTTTGCTCAATTCATTTATATGTTTTATTTTCCTTTAATGCCTGTTTTATCCTGAACTTTAATTTTTTTGTTGTTGTTATATTGTCTGCAATTTAATTTTTATTACTGTAATTCATGATAGTATGTATAATGTACTTGATTTTGATGGATTCATCTACCAGAGTATATGATGTTTGATATTAGAATACAAAATATAAACGGATACAGAGTACTAAATAAAAATAAAAAAAATGGTTACAGTTGTTGCTTATAAAAGTTATGACACTTACGCATGCGTCTTTCATTTTGTATACTTCATATTAATGTGTTAACGGACTGTTTAGATATGACATGAAAATTGTTTGATTCACCCTAAGTCCCTCACAATTCACAAACCTCTGGTGACCATGAACTACAAGCACATACAGAGTACCAAGATAGCACGGCACATGACTGATGGACCAGAGGTCCAGACCATACACAAGTTCAGTTTATAAAAGATTGACACGACCTCAGCACAACATGATTCTTTCTTTATTCGTAACAACTAACAAGCGCGAGTTTTGCTTGCACGGCCGTGCCCAGCTCAAATAAAAAACAAAGAAACAAACAACTCCTTGCAAGCAAATGATGCTTTAGTATAGTATGTGGTTACTTCGAAAAAAAAAAAAGTATAGTATGTGGTTGAGCAGTGTAACTCCCTCAGTCCCTCCTGTTGAATATTCCTGTTTTCCTTGTATCAAATTCTTAACCACAAAATCAAAATCAAATACGAATATTTCACAATTATATAAGCCAAAACCCTTCCAAACTAAATTCTTCAGCATTGACGTTAACAACAATAATCTCCGCAAAATCACAAGCTGCAGTCATATAACAACGGCCGAATCTCATTCCAGGTTTCTCTCTCTTCATCTCTAATGTTTTTGTCTTCCTAAATTTTTTGCTGTACTGTTTTTACTGATTGTTGTTGATTTGTTTTCGATTGCAAAATTTGAATGAACTCTTGTTAATTTATGCGTTGGATAGTTCGAATTTTTTTGATGATTGTTGTTTGTGATAATCAACTAGGGTTTCAGTTTCAGTAGAAAGTGATGGAATTGGGTCAATTGATCCTAGTTGTACGGAGATCATCGTGGTTCGTCATGGCGAAACTGATTGGAATGCTATTGGCAAAATGCAGGTTGATTTTCTCAATTTCTCCATCATTTTTCTTTTCTGTGTGTTTGGAATTTTGGATAGTAGGCTTGTGTTATTATTTTAGATCTTTCGAGGAAATTGGAATATTGAAAGGCAAATTGATTAAGTATTCTTGAAAGGATATATATTAAGGAAATTGATTGATTACTCTTGCTCGCCTTCGTATCCTGTCAAATCTTTTTATCCAGTTACATTGCTATAAGTTTCATTGTATATGCTGATGTTGTACTCTGCAATAACAAATGAATAATGTATGAAATTAGCCTAATTAGTTTATGTAAATGGGTTGAGCTAACAAATGAATTATGTATTAAATTAGCCAAATTAGTTTATGTAAATGGGTTGAGCTTGACAGCTAGTGATTGTGTAAATGGACTAGAAATTGGATAAATTAGTTTAAGAACAGGTGATGGGAGTAGAATTTTAGGAAAGCATTGTTGGGGTAGGACTACTGTTCTATGCAAATCAGATATAAGAAACATTATTGTATATTACTCATATTTGATTCAAATGTCATGCCAACAGAATTAAGTGAAATAAAGAAAAAAGGTGCCTAAGATCGATTCTTGATTTCATGGTTCATTTTAAGTCATATGGTGTAATGCAGACTGGTCCCTTTTAACCTACGAGACTTAGATTTAAGCAGTAATTTTGTTACTATGAAGTATTGCTAAGTTTATGCGGTACATGACTGTTTCTATGTCTATTTTCTCCTTCATTCCTATTTCATCAGGGTCAGTTGGATGTTGAATTGAATGAGATTGGGAGGCAGCAAGCAGTTGCAGTAAGTTGAGGATAATATTGTCTGGTTGTGTACCTAGCTTTGCCAAAGTGCCTCGCCTAATCCTGATTTCTGTTAGGTTGCCGAGAGACTATCAAGGGAGCCTAACATATCTGCTATATATTCGTCTGATTTGAAAAGGGCTCTTGAGACTGCAGAGGCAATAGCATCAAGATGTGGTGGGCTTGAGGTCAGTTACTGTGCTAAAGATATTAAAGTTAAAATGCTATAAATGTAGAATGTTTACAATGCACTGGGCATGGTTTTTTTCAGTGCAAGTTCAAAGATGTAGGATTCCTTTATCACTAGTTAGGAAGACATTTGATGAGTCTAAAAATTAATTATTTATGGTGTAAGATTTATAAGTTTGAATTAGGTTTATTTTAGTATAAATTATGAGCCTGAAATCAGGAGATGATAAACATTTCCAACTTTATGGCTTCATAATTGAAGGATTTGTAAGGATAACAATCATAGGAATTGAAGCAGAGGATGAAAAGAGAATTGAAAGCCTTCTTGTTTACATGGAACCAGTGTCTGAAAAATTAAGTCCAGATCAGACCTATAAGGTTTAGTTTAGTTAAGTTAAGGGCTCATTAGTTCAATTAAGGGCCAATGAGTTCAAGTAGGTTAGATAAGTGCTACTAAGTTCAATTCACAACTGAAAATAAGTTCAGATAAGGAGATTTCAGCTGAAGAAAAGGAGCATTGTAGAAGTGTTTGCTTTTATATATTTGATACAGTGATCCTGGCCATAATTAAGAAAACTTTTGTAAATTTTTCATGTGTGTGGGTTTCTTTGGTTAGTATCGGGGTCAAAGAAAATAACCATGCAAATTTCTTAAGAATCCAACCGGTTAATCTACTTCTTAGTTCCTATTAAACTTTAGAAATTGAGGTTGTTCTGGAAAAGTTTTGCTTAGAAAGGCTGTATACATACAGATCTTTATGGACTCTAAACCTCAGCGAACCTACTCTGAGTTTCACTGCTGGTATATATTTAGATGTCTGTCATTGTGTGGGATTGATCTTTGATGTCTAAACCTCAGTGAACCTACTCTGAGTTTCACTACTTGTATCATGTAATTTAATGCTTTATCTTATTATTTAATTTTGGCAATTATTGAACTACAGGTTATTAGAGACAAAGACCTGCGGGAAAGGCATTTAGGAGATCTGCAAGGACATGTTTATCAAGACTTGGCAAAACTTGGCCCTAAAGCTTATGAAGCATTTAAGTCTCACAGATCTGATCAAGAAATTCCGGTGTGTAAGGACTCTATGCTCATTTGATAGTTTAGTGCACTCATTTGAAATATGAAATACGAAATACGAACTAAAGTTTTTTATGATTTTTCAACATCACTGTGTGCAGGGTGGTGGTGAAAGTCGTGATCAGCTTTATAATCGTTGTACGTCTTTGGTGCAGAAAATTGGTGAAAACCATAGAGGTTATCCACCCTTGCTTCTATTCCATTATTTATACATGTATACATTTATTGGCTAAATATTACAGAAAATAGTTTGTAGGAAGCTGTTTTCAGTTGCATCTTTTGAAATACAGACAATTCATGTTGCGTTTGCTCTGGTTGCATGCTGTCATTGCAGGGCAACGAGTAATTGTAGTCAGTCATGGGGGCGCCATAAGATCACTGTTTAACCGGGCTGCAGCCAAAGGACAACATCCAGGGAAAATATCTAATACATCAGTTGGCATAATTCAACTGTGTGATGGGGATTTGTGGTCCATCAAATCATGGAATGATGCCAGTCACCTCAAACAAACAGAATTTCTTGAATCAGCATTTGGTGGGGATGCTTCTTCAGGCTAGCCAATATTTGTGCTCTGATTTAGACATGATGTATTTCAAGAATTGCGTATTAATTTTCGCATCATTTGCTCACGACATGATGTAGCTTTACCTTGGCCATGTACGTAAACAAGTATTCTAACCAGGAATTTGAATTAGGCCTGCTAAAGAGACAACACTGCTATATAGTATGTGCTCTGAGTTGGAGACCGTGTACTGTATATTGCTGTAAAAACCCTCTCTGAAAGCTGATTGTTATTTTTGCAGTATCTTTGTGATTCATTGTGAAGAACCTCTGTATACCCTGTTTAATATTTTTATTATAAACTTTTTCTTATATGAAAAAATAATGTATTTCTGATATGGAATTTTCGAAGGTCCATATTGAGTGGAATTCACAAGAGAAATCAACGTCAGAGAGACAGGACAAAGCAAAACAGAATAAAAGAGAAATATGTTCGTCCACATTCATAGTTTTATACTCGGTACGTAATATAATAAAGCAAGCACTCCAGCTTAAGTTGATTGCTCAAGAAGACTGACTACGTACATCAACGAGTCAACGAGAAGACGGCATATATGCACCAATAATACAGTAGGAAACTTCAGCTGTTTAACAAAGCCTCTTCATTTCTTTGCTATTTTCTGAAACGCATCTCAGTCCAGGTCTCTCTCTCTCTACCTCTGAAATTGTCATCTTTCTTTTGTTTTTTAGTTTTATTTTGCTGTTCCATTTAGGTGTACAGTTTGTATTTAGTGTCAATGGAAAGCGTTAAGAATGGTAATATAGCTGGAGAAGCAGGGCTAGTTGATGGATCTTGTACAGAGATTATCGTTGTTCGTCATGGTGAAACAGAATGGAATGCTCTTAGCAAAATGCAGGTTAGACTGATATTTCTATTCATCATGCGAGTTGATACAATAGTTTAACTTTGTGATGACTGACAAGCGAGAGGAACTTCAAAAACACATTATACACCGAATTAAAGAGTTTTAGTGAGTGAGACAATAGTTTAATTAGATGAAAATGATGTCCATTTTTTCTCTTTAAAACAATTATCGGGTTTAATAAGGAGAAAATAAGTTCCTTTCACAACAAAAATAAAATGTGTTGTTCTGGACTAATAAGCTCATATAGCTCATATCAGATGAGTTCAATAGTTATTTGGTAAAAACATAGTCTAAGAAGAAGACAATCAACTAATATGAGTCATTTGTCCTAGATATATAGACTTGATTTACCATGATAATTTTCTTTTCCAGTTTTCGCTGGTATTCTCTGTTTCAAAAGTCAAGCTACTCTACCTATTCACATAGGTCTTTATATCATAATATGATTGTTGGCTATTTTGAATTTCTAGCAAGCTCGTATAGTATATTAGTATCCTATTCTTTTTAACAATATAAGTAGAATTTGGCTGATAAATGTTCACTAGAAATTTATAGCATTGCACAAACTTTGCTCCTTTAAACAGCAGATGCCTAGATGGTACTCTCATTATACTGCTGATTTTTTGCTTCATGCATATGCAACTGGTGTCTGTTTTTTATTTGAATTTCTACTTCTTTTGTTAATGCTCCAGGGACAGACGGACATTGATCTAAACGAGGCTGGGAGACAACAAGCCATCAAAGTAAGTTATGACATTCTGTACTGATTTAGGTTATCTTGTGTAGTCCTTAAATTTATCCTTTTTTTTTTTTTTTTTTTTTTCCCTTTTGGTTGTAGGTTGCTGAGAGACTATCAAAGGAGCCTAATATATCCGCTATATATTCATCTGATTTGAAAAGGGCTCTTGACACAGCAGAAACAATAGCATCTAGATGTGGGCTTCAGGTTTGTTTATCAAATTAATGAAACTATACCCCTCTTTGGGGATAATCAGGGGAGCTAATATTAGGACTTGAATTTGATGAGATGCAATATACCCCTCTTTCTCTTTGTTCTATTCAGCTCATAAAATTAAGAATGCTTCAGCATAAGATAGTTAATACAATATGATTTTGTGGTTATTAAATAACAAAAAGGAAACAAAAATGACAATTTTGGTGAGAATGATCAAATACTACATAAACTAAGAGTTTATAAAAAATAAAAAATAAATAAAAAAAAGCCCAAAACAAACAAAATATTGTAGTGACTAATCTAGTGGAATGTATATGTAAACCTTTTTAAATTTTTTAAAAAGTTTAAAATATGCAGATTGATTTGTTCAACCAGAGTATGCTGATCTGATACTTATATGTGGATATCAGCTGCTCATCAGTTTTATGTGGGTCTCAAATCAGGTTGTTACAGATACAGACCTGCGAGAAAGACATATAGGGGATCTTCAAGGACTTACATATAGCGAAGCACCCAAGGTTAACCCTATAGCCTTTGAAGCTTTGAAGTCTCCCAGAAAAGATCAAGAAATTCCGGTGTGTAGTTGTTCGGTTCCCAACTCTCTTTTCAAAAAAGTTTGAAAGACCATTTCTGACTTGGTTTTCTTAACTTCTATTCGACTTTGGAATTAATAATTATAATTACAGTATACATTTGGGTCAAAATCTCATTTGACATTCCAACTAAAGTTTTTCTAAAATTTTGGAACTCAGAGTTTTCTTAACTTCAGAACGTACTTCATCATCTACAGGGTGGTGGCGAAAGTAAGGACCAAGTGTTCAGAAGATGCACAACCTCATTGGAAAGAATTGCTGAAAAACACAGAGGTAATGTTTTAATTTGGGAAGCTGTTTGTAGTTACTTTGTATGCATCTAGGGCAGCCAATAGGGGAGGTAAAAATAAAACCGGTGAACTAATTTTTATTTTCTGGCTACATTTCAGGAGAGCGAGTGGTGGTAGTAACTCATGGGAGTATCATAGAAAAGCTATATAAGCGAGCTGTACCTGGAGAACGTCCTGGAGGGGTATGGAACACATCTATTAGTATATTTCAGTTGTCTGAAGGAGATAAGTGGTCAATCAAATTATGGAATGATAAGAGTCATCTCAGAGAAACAGAATATTTGGAATCGGCTTCAGGTGGAGGCGATGCTTCAGGCTAGCTAGCTAGCTTATGCTTGAATTCCTGGTACTCAATTGTTTAGTTACTCGTGATGAGACTTGCTGTATCAAGGAGGATTGCTGTACTTCTTTATTGTTGTTTTGCTAATTGCAAACTCAAATAGTTGCAATGAGTGGAGTTAAAGACTCGAATGAAATATAAATAAAGAGATCCTAAAAGCTGGAAATTTATCTACTTAAATTAAGAGTACTCTTGCATGTCAGTTATTGGAACAGTTACAACGTTCATTGATTCATAGGTTCATAGTACCCCAGAAAACAGTACTGATGCTGCTTAGCTGTATTTCTTCTGGCGATATGCAATTGCAATTTGATTATCACATAGATGTGGGTGAAAATATTTCTAGGATTTGCTTGCTCATGGTTTGTGATTTAGATTATACCTCGATTATGTGGATAAAAACCAAGTTCTTCAATTGGAAAATCTGCACCAAAGCCTGATAAAAGGCAAGGGTGGTATATAGTATGTATTTGTATTATTTCCTTTTGAGTTCGACGAAAGTAGTAAGTGGTAGCTATAGATAGATGTAAGGACCCTTTCAGAATATGAATATCTTATAATCGACATAGCTAAAGAACCAAAGAAATAATACAAACTGTTAGAATAAGTATTTATAGACAAACACAAATAACAATCAGCAGAATGTCTCTTTCTTTCTTATACTGAAAAGATCAGAGGTAAATGTGATGCTTGTCTATAAAATTATGGCGTTTTGTGATCCAATCTTATACGGACATCAGTCGCAGTGTAATTTGTTCACGAGTACAACAATTGTTTCAGCGTTAATTTGGGCTCATTGAATATGTTAATTTTTCATTTCAGTTTCTAGATTAAACTAGTTTAGGATAAATCTTCTGTTATCAGGTTCGAAGTAAATCCAATGTCAGTGAATTTCACAGGAAAGAGAGGAAAAGACAGGACAAAAGAAAAAAAAATGTGAGAATGAGTTAGGTGGAGCTTAGGTGGTGATTAATAATTAATTAGCATATTAATGTTAATGTTAAACTAAGCTGACTGCTGCAAAAGAACATCCCCAAGTCAATCAGGAGAGGCATCATTAGCTATAGTCATCAGGCCGCCTCCTCAATCAATGGCTGCCTCTGATTCCAGGTTTCCTCTTTATCTGTGTCTCTCTTTTCGTCTACGTCGAAATACTATCATGTTCTTGACTATGTTACTATGTTTATGTTCTTTTGGTTGATCGTATGTTCTTGACTATGTTACTATGTTTAAACAGTTCCAGAATGTCGATTCCGCCCAAAAATCACTATTTTTGAGCCAAAATCTGGGTTCGACAGCCAGATCGATAATAAAATCGAGTTTTAAAATTAATTAAAACGAGCATCTAATCTAATTAGATGAACATGAACCAGAATATTAAATTCTTTAAAACACCTTAATTAAACAATAATTGGGATAATCAACTAGGTCTCCATATTCAGTGGAAAGTGATGGAATTGGGTCAATTGATCCTTGTTGTACGGAGATCATCGTGGTTCGTCATGGCGAAACTGATCGGAATGTTATTGGCAAAATGCAGGTTGATTTTTCTCAATTTCTTCAATATTTTTTAAAATAGTTTTATACAAGGAGTAGTACAATAAATATTTTAAGCTGACTGCTAAAGAAGACTACGTATATGAATATATGATATCCCTGAGTCAACGAGAAGACATCATATATGCACCAATAATACATACAGCAGGATTGCAAGAAGCTTCAGCTGGTTAAACAAATGAAGGTAGTTAATAAATTAATAGACACGGTAATGTTAAGCTAAGCTGAGTTGTTAACATCCGCAAGTCAACCAGGAAAGGCGTATTAACATCTAATAGACATGTTATGATGTTAAATTAAGTCAACACATGAAGATCTTCTGATGGTACCCCGAAAATGCGTCCATAAAACTAAGCAGGGCATGCCCACTTGTCGAATCGACTAACTGGTCGATTCTCGGCAAGGGATAAGAGTCCTTCGGACATGCCCTATTTAGATCTGTGAAGTCAACGCACATCCTCCAGGTGTCATTTGCCTTCTGAACCATCACCACATTAGCCAACCATTCTGGATACTGACAAGGTTCAATGAAACCTGCATCCAGAAGCTTTTTGACTTCAGCCATGATGTCCTGGTTCTTTTAGGCGGATTAATTCCGCCTCTTTTGCTTAATTGTTCGACACGTTGGGTCAACATTAAGCTTATGAGAGATGAGGTTCGGATCAATCTCAGGCATTTCTGCAGCCGAGAACGCAAACACATCTTTGTTGTCCCGGAGGAGTTGAATTAGTTCAACACGGACATTTACATCAAGTCCTAATCCAATGCTGACACATCTCTCAGAATTTCCTTCCGTCCACTCTATTGATTCAGTCTGATTGTCCTGCTCTATGGCTTGGGCGCTGGATTCTTCTCGATCAGGCCTGTTATCAATGTCGGCAGGCTTCCCAGACTTTGGCTGATTTTCTAAGTCCTTCGGCTCTAGCGAGGAACCAGCCTTTTCCGTCCCCAAAGATTTTTCTTTTACTAGGGCCCCTTGGGCCGAAGCACTCAAACCTTTAGGCTTTTTTGCGCAACGGTGCTTTTCTTTTTCTTCCTCATCATCCTGGTCGTCGCGGCGACTCTTGAATGGTTTGAGGTGGTTTCACTTTTGGGCCTCCTTTTGGCTGCGCTTTATTTTTTCGGAGCGTCCCTCGTCCGATACGTAGATCATTGTTTGATGGTACGTTGAGACGACTCCTTGAATATCGTGAATGAGAGGTCTCCCCATGATCACGTTGTACACAGATGGAACATCTATGACCAGAAATTCGGCCATGGTGTTCCTTGCTGCTCGGTCTTTGCCGATGGTGACAGGATCACATTCCCATCAGGACATGATGAAGAGCCATTGACCCCGGATACTGGGTATGATACTGGAGTCAAGTGCTTGGCTTTTAACCTCAGCTGGTTGAATGCTCCCCGAAAAAGGCTATTCGCCCCGCTACTACCGTCGACGAGAGATCGCCAAACGTTGTGGTTTGCAATGTTCATCACGATCACCAACGGATCATCATCGGGGTATAGCACCCCCTGGCAGTTTTCGGCTGTGAACAGAATGTTCGGCACCGGAGACTAGGGTGACCGAATGTCCGCGTGATTAACTTGATGGGTCAAGCCCCTCAGGTGACGTTTCACCGCACTTCGAGAAGTTCCCCCGGATATGACTTAGATATCAGGAGTTTCTTTGTCTTGCGACTTGTCCTTTTTACGGGGAAAGTCCAGATCTTGCCGAGAGTCTTTCTTGGCTTTTTTCTCCTCGTGGCGATCCGCAAGGTATTTCTTCAAATAGCCCTTTCAAACCAAATCTTCGATCTGATCTTTCAGCTGGAGACAGTCCTCGGTGCGATATCCAGGAGACTCGTGGAACTCGAATCATCGGTCTTTGCCTTTGTGCTGATGCCACGGTGAGAGTGGCCTTGGCTTCTTAAACCTCCCATCGTCTTTAGTCGTGCTGTAGATTTTAGCACGAGGAAGAGTGAGAGGGGTGTAAGAGTTATACCTTCCTGTGTAGGGGGTCCTACCTTTCTTCGGCTCAGGTGCCGAAGATGGTTCTGAGGTTTTCGCCTTCCCTTTCCTCGACCCTTGCCCTTTGGACAATTATCCTTTAGCTTTCCTAGCCCCGGATTGGGACTGAGATTTTGTCTTGTTCCACTCTTCGGCTCGGATGAACTTATCCGAGGCGTCCAAAGCTTCCTCCAAGGTCTACGAGGGATGCATGACCATGAAGTCAAGGAACTTTCCAGCTTGTAAGTTGTTCCGTAATGCGAATACGGCAAGGCCTTGGTCCAGACTCGTAATTCTGGATGACTCGTTGCTAAAGCGAGTCAGATAGTCTCGGAGGCTTTCATCCTCCGCTTGCTGCAAATTCATCAGTTCTGCAGTTGTCTTCTCTCGGCGATTTTCCGTAGAAAACTTGCTCTTCAATTTGTTGGAAAGGTCTTTCCACCGGATATAGAACCTTCTTTCACCCCCTTAGTGATCCACAATTGTGCAACACCTTTGAGGGTTGTTGGAAAATACTTACACCAGGTAGCCTCGGACCTGGGGTTGAGATACATGTGCCCCTCGTAAGAGGCAATGTAATCCTTTGGGTCTGAGGTACCATCGTACGTAATGTGCGCCGGTATTTTCACCGTCGGCACATGCTCTTCCAATATCCAACTTTGGAAGGGCGAACTTGTAGGGACCATTACGACCTTCCCTTTTTGTTTGGCCGAAGGGACCTAGCTTCTCTCTCTTAGAGAGGTGGAAGTGTAGGGTTTCGTAGTGACCCGACACTACGCGGAAGGAAACCCACCAAGACCCGCCCCTTAATTAAAGCAATTAAACAAGCATAATAAATTTAATCAAACAAGATTAAGGACAAGAATTATACCTTTGACGCGTGCTTCTCTCCTAAGGAGCTCTTACTTCAAAATCTCGAAAAGACGAGATCTCCGACGGATCGTACCCTCGACCCGACCCGAGCGTCCCAAGTCTTGAAGGTTAGTCAAGACCCGGACAAAATAACTATGAGTTTTACGAATCAAAGGTTTACTCTTTTCTTAGAGTTGCCTTTTTAATTCTACTTAAGGTTGTCTCAAATCCCAATACCAAGCTTGGTATTTATAGGGAAATGATCCCTTGGTTTTTCATCCTCCACCAATGTGGGAGAATGCATTTTTGCTAATTAATTTATTTCTAAAATAAATTATTAAACAAAACTAATCACAATGCAACAAGTGTCAAATGGAGAGAGAAGGTTAGGTGAGGACCATGAACCTTGGGGGGGACCATTGCCTTGATCCCCAAGGCATGCTCTAAGCTAATTGGTCCCCACTCCCTCAAGCCGCCACATACAATGAGCATGCTGGGCTGCTGCCAGCTAGCATGGCGCTGGCCAGCTCCCTCGCATGTCTGGTGCTAGGCCATGCTAGGCGCTGGTGCTGGCCAGTGCTAGGCGATGCTGCTGCTGGTAGCCTAGCACTGCCTATCGCACCACGCATCTCCCTCTCGCACCACGCATCTCCCTCTCGCATCGCATCGCTAGCACAGCCAGCATGCGTGCTGCTAGCGAGCCACGCATGCTGGCCGCACTGACCCTCGCATCATGCGCATTTGCCCCATGCCCACACGCACTGGCACCATGCCACGCTAGCACTAGCCAGTGCCTAGCACTGCTTGTGCTTGGTCCGAGGCATGCGCACACGCACATGCATGCGTGGTGCTGCTGCCTAGCACCCAGCCAGGCATTGCACGCACACGCACCAGCCCACACGCATCAGTGCGGCTGCTGTGCGAGGCTAGTGTGCGAGGATGCGAGTGCGAGGCCTAGCATCGAGCTGGCGCGCAGCCTCTCGCATGTGCTGCGATGCTTGGTGCTGCCATGCGAAAGCTAGCACTCAAGCACACGCACATGGCGCTCCATTGCCAGCGATAGGAGTCACATGCACCCAGGCACCACGCTAGCATGCTTGCTAGCTGCTATGGCCTGCCTGGTGGTCGTGTGGCCTGCGATGGCTGCCATGCGCACCTAGGCACCCACGCTAGCATGCGATGGTCAGCCAGGGTGCGCCTAGGCTGCGATGGTGCCTAGCACACCATGGTGCGCCTAGCACACACATGGTGCACCTAGGCATGCTATGAGCTAGCCTAGCCTAGCTACGGCTATGCTCATACTTGTTGCTTGTGATTTTGCGACGCTCGATATCGACGCCCTAGGCTCGATTTCCGACGTCTGTATTCGTATAACTCTGTCGACTCATTAAATCCTTTCGGATTAATTCGACGTCTCGGATCGGAGATTTGATTGGGTTCGACCCGAAGGGTTCAGTTAAGATTAAGCTGTAATATCAATTGTACCCTGATATTACTGATCGGAAGCGGCCTCCACCTAGGTATTCCGATCACTTGCCCTTACTGAAGAATTAGCTCTGTAATTATTCTGAACCCTCTATCGGAATAATACACTTGTTGGAAGGACATCATTCCTTTCAGGAAGTGGTTTTCGCCCCTGGCCGAGACAATTCGGGGTACGACCCGGTTCCTTCTGGGAATGTGAGACGGCTACGCACGTCTACCTCTCTTGAGCCTAAGCGTTCATGGTCGCTTCGGCGGGCAGACTCTTTACACGCAAAGGTGGTATTGTTGCTCCGGAAACTCATGGAGTCCCGAGTTTCGGCACGGTGAAAGAATTGAGGGTTCTTTCCTTTCCCTTTCGGTCCTCCAAGTGTCCTATTGCCACTTGTCCCCGAGCTCCTTGTAGGATGGAACTTGTCCATCCTCCTCTTGACCGATTCTCCTTCTCAGGTGTCTCGACTGAAGAGGTGAAGACTCGTGGGGCGTTAGTGGGAGTTGACCTCCTTGGGCCTTAAGGAACTCCATACAGACCGCTGCGGCCCTTGCCACTTCCTCCGTAGAGGATTCCTACGGAGGGGTTTCTTTTGGCTGGGACCGAGAGTGTAGACTTTGCGGTGGAGGACTTCTCGCGTTAGACCCACTCGGCCTAAGCGAACTTGTCGGCTGGCGAGTATGGTGGGATGGAGAACCCTCCCAAGCGTCCCCTTCCGGAGAATGGGGAGCTTTTGAAGAAGATGAAGTTGGTTCCGGTGATGGCGAAATCGGTCGATTTTCCCTCACCGTGATCAGGTCTCTGTTCCTCTTTGAAGAGGTGTGACCATTCTTCTTAGCACTCTTGGTGCTCTTGCCACTCTTAGTCATGTTTCTAATAAGACTGGTTAGATTTTTTGGCTTAACTTTTTGTATCCTCCCCACGGACGGCGCCAAATTGTTTCGGTATGAAAACAATGGAGCCTTTAGTAGGCCCTTTTCGGAGGAGAAGACTAATCTTGGTCCAAGCGATAACTAGGCCAAGGATTTCCTGCACAGCGAACGCATGTAAACTAACCTCGGGGGTGGTTGCCGAGGAAGGCACCTCCGATGCTAAAGTCAGTTCAGTGTATCTAGAATAAATGCTATGCGAGAGAATTAATTGCGTGAGGCTGATTGTGAATGAATGATAAATGAGATAATTGATGGCTTTTATACCTTTGCTCAATAGAGGAGAATTGGGCCCTTGAAGTCAGATGGGCTTGCCATGCTGACTAGGCTAAATTGACTTTAGCATGCTTGTGGATAGTTGAATCTTGCATTGGGCTTTTGTAATTAATTGAATCATTTGGACCGGCCCAATTAGGGGTGACTGAGTTGGACCCAAACACCAGGTATTCTAATTGAAAATTTTCAATTACACCTGCTATTTAGTATGTGCTCCGAGTTGGAGACCCTGTACAGTATATTAATGTAAAAATCCTCTCGTAGATGATTGTTTTTCAACATCTGATAAAAATACTTTTTCACATAATAAAAGTTAAATGTTTTTATGATATGGGAAATTTTATAGAATTTTGAATTTTCGAAGAAGGTCCATTTTTAGTGGAATTCGCTAGGGTAATCAACATCAGAGAAAAAGGACAAAGAAAACCAGAATAGTTTTATACTAGTAATATAATAAATATTTTAAGCTGAGTGCTAAAGAAGACTACGTATATGAATATATGATATATCCCTGAGTCAACGAGAAGACAGCACATATGCACCAATAATACATACAGCAGGATTGCAGGAAGCTTCAGCTGTTAAACAAATCCTCCTCATTTTTTCTCTGAAAAAACTCTTGTCGGCTTTCCTCTTGTTTTTTTTTTTTAAATCTGTTGTTCATGTTTTCCTTTAATTAGTTGGTTTACAGTTTGTAAAAGGTGTCAATGGATTGCTTTAATAAAGGAATTATAGCTGGAGAAGCAGGGCCGGTTAATGGATCTTGTACAGAGATTATAGTCGTTCGTCATGGTGAAACAGAATGGAATGTTCTTGGGAAAATGCAGGTTAGGCTATTCATCCTGAGAATTGACAAAATACACATACTATTTGTTCAAGGACTAGAGCTGCTAACTTCTTATTATTATTGTTCAATCTGTGGATGTTTCAACTTCTTGTCACTGTTTTGTGTTACATTCCTTTCACAACAAAATAAAATGAAATGATACAGACTAATAAGCTCATATCCACAATGTCTTTATATCACAAGGTGATTCTGGGCTATATTGTTTATCTAGCGAGCTCAATTTCTGTTCTTTTCAATAATATAAGTAGAGCCTGTCTGATAAATATTCGCTAGAAAATTATAGCATTGCACAAACTTTGCTCCTGTAAGAACCTGCAGTAGATGCCTAGATGGTACTCTCATTACACTGCTGAATTCTTGCTTCATTTATAAGCAATTATAAGGTTGTTTCTTTTGGTGTCTGTTTATGAATCGAATCTCTACATCTTTGTTAATGCTCCAAGGACAGACAGATACTGATCTAAATGAGGTTGGGAGACAACAAGCTGTCATGGTAAGTTAGCTATGATATTCTGCACTGGTCTAGGTTATTTCGTTGAGTCCTTGAATATAATCCTTTTTTTTTTTGTTGTAGGTTGCTGAGAGACTATCAAGGGATCCTAATATATCCGCTATATATTCATCTGATTTGAAGAGGGCTCTCGAGACAGCAGAAACAATAGCATCTAGATGTGGGCTTGAGGTTTGTAACTAAAACAATACAACTTTATCCCTCTTTGGGGATAACAAGGGTAGCTAATAATGGAGCTTGAATTTGATGAGATGAACTAGAATTTCAGTATAGTATGTGGTAAAAATCTTGGATTTGACCGGTAACACTTATGTAGAGACAAATGACCGATTTACTAAATGTTTTTTTTGTCCTATTCAGTTTATAAAATTAAGAGTGTTTCAGCAAAACTTAGCTAGTACAATAAGATTTTGTGATTATCAAATTAAAAAAATTGACAACTTTGGTGAGAATGATGAAATATAAACCAAGAGTAAAAAACGAAAATTAAAGTTACTTTCCTAGTGGCAGGTATAGTGCAAACCTTTTCTAACAGTTTAAATATGCATGAATTAGATTAATTTGTTAGATCAGAAGTGTACTGATCTGATACATGATAATTAGCTGCTCATAAGTTTTATGTGGGTCTCAAATTCAGGTTGTTACAGATAAAGGCCTGCGGGAAAGACATTTAGGGGATCTTCAAGGACTTACAGCTAAAGAATCACCCAAGATTAACCCTATAGCCTTTGAAGCATTGAGGTCTCCTAGAAACGATCAAGAAATTCCGGTGTGTATGGTCTCCTTTAAACAAGTCTAAATGGTCCCCTTCTCCCCTCTTTGCTGACTTGATATGTTAATCTTCTATGTGATTATGGAATCGAATTACAGTATTCATTTGGGTCAAAAGCTCATTTGAAATCAAAGATTTCCTCATACATCATTATCTGCAGGGTGGTGGTGAAAGCCGTGATCAGTTGATAAGAAGATGCACATCTTCAATGCAAAGAATTGCTGAAAAACACAGAGGTAATGTTTAGGGAAGCAGCAATTAGTTACTAATTTTGTATTTAGGACCACCAGGGGAGATAAAAAAATCAACCAATGAAGTAACCCTTTTTTTCTGGCTGATTTTTGACATTTCAGGAGCGCGAGTAGTTGTTGTAACTCATGGGGCTGTCATAGAAAAGCTGTAAAAACGAGCTATACCTGGAGGAACTCCTGGAAGGATATGGAATACATCTATTTGTATATTTCAGTTGTCTGAAGGAGACAAATGGTCAATCAAATTATGGAATGATAAGAGTCATCTGAGAGAAACTGAATATCTGGAATCGGCTTCAGGTGGAGGCGATGCTTCAGGCTAGCTAGCTTATGCTTGAACTTCTGGTACTTAATTATTAACTCATGAAGAGACTTGCTGTATCAAGGAGGATTGCAGTATTTTACTGTTGTTTTGTTACTTGTAAACTGTATTAGTTGCAATTTTATTTGACATGAGTGGAGTTAATGACTCGAATGAAATATTAATAAAGATATCCAAATGCTGGAAATTTATTTTCATAATATAAGGGTACCCTTGCATGTCATTATTGAACAGTCCTGACGTTCATTGATTCATAGGTTCATAGTAGCACAGGAAACAGTGTTGATGCTGCATCTGCTCATTTGTATTTCTTCTGACCATTGTGAAATGTGACCGCAATTTGATTATAATATTCGTGGTGAAACTCTATGGAACGTTCTAGGAAAAATGCAAGTGAGCTCTTGAAAAAAATGATTTTTTGTGAAGTACTGTATATTAGCAAATAACGGAGTATTACTCAAAACTATTTAACAATCGAAGAAAAATAGAATTATAATTTTGTAAATTCAATACAAACAATGGGAATAACCGAATAAAACTTGGTGTGTTTACTCAAACTTGTAATTCTATTTGATTTAATGATCTAGGGACAGTCAGATATTGATCTGAATGAGGCCGGGAGTTGCAGTTTAGGCTTTGTTATAATGTTCTGATTTAGACATGGTATAGTGCAAGTGATGCGTACTAATATAACTTGCTCACAACATTATTTTTACCTTGGCCATGTGTGTAACCAAGTATCCTAATCAAAAAATTTCAATTAGGCTTGCTATACAGGCAAAGCTGCTATATACTCCGAGTTGGACACCCTGTACAGTATATTGATGTAAAAACCCTCTCATAGATGATTGTTTTTTAGAGTTTCTTTCTGAAAAAACCTCTGTTCAAAAAATCCTTGGCACTTTTAAGCCCTAAGAAAAAGTACCATTCAAGTGGAATTCACAAGAGGAATCAACATCAGACCAGAAGAAAAAATGTTCGTCCACTTTCATAGTTTAATACAAGTAGTCCTTTTTTTATTTTATTTTCTTATTTTTTTTTTTTTATATATATATATATATATCTGTTGTTTTTGTATACCTTTAATTAGTTGGTGTACAGTTTGTAAAGGGTGTCGATGGATTGCGTTAGTAAAGGAAATATAGCTGGAGAAGCAGGGCCGGTTAATGGATCTTGTACAGAGATTATTGTTGTTCGCCATGGTGTAACAGATTGGAATGTTCTTGGCAAAGGGCAGGTTAGGCTGTTAGCTCTATTCATCTTCAAAGTTGACAAAATAAACATATATACTATTTTTCATTCATGTTTTGTGTTACATCCCTTGACTTTTTGATGACTGACAACAAGTGAGATGAATTGAACCACTCAAACACACCATACCCCGAATTTAAGATTTTAATCATGGTTTAACTAGATGAAGATAATGTTCATTTTTTACCTTTTTAACAAGTATCGGATCTAATAAGTCTAGATCGAGCAAATAAGTTTCTTTCACAACAAAATAGAAAGGTTTTGATATAGAGGACTGATAAGCTTAATTATCAGATGAGTTCAAGAGTTATTCAGGTGAAAATTAGCCTAAGAAGGGGGAAAACAACTTACATGCAATACATGGTATAGTTATTTTATAATCAATTTTCCTAGATATAAAAACTTGATTAGACTTTTTTTTTGAAAATTTCCTTTTCCAGCTTTCATTTGTATTCTCTGTTTCAAAATTTAGGCTGTTCTGTGTATCCACATATGTCTTTATATCACAAGGTGATTCTGGGCTGTATTGCTTTTCTAGCGAGCTCGGTTTGTCTTTTTGATAATATAAGTAGAACCTGTCTGATAAAATTGACTAGAGTCTATAGCATTGCACAAACTTTGCTCCTGTAAAGAACCTGCAGTAGATGCCTACATGGCACTCTCATTTATACTGCTAAATTCTTGCTTCATCCATATGCAATAATAAAGGTTAATAACTCAAATCTCTACTTCTTTGTTAATGATCCAGGGACAGACGGACACTGAGCTAAATGAGGTTGGGAGAAAACAAGCCGTCATAGTAAGTTAGTTATGATATTATGCACTGATCTAGGTTCTCTTGCTCAGTCCTTGAATATAATCCTCCCTTCTCTCTCTCTCTCTCTTTTTTTTTTGTAGGTTGCTGAGAGACTATCAAGGGAGCCTAATATATCCGCTATATATTCATCTGATTTGAAGAGGGCTCTCAAGACAGCAGAAGCAATAGCATCTAGATGTGGGCTTGAGGTTTGTTACTCGTCAATCAAAATAATACAACTTCATATCCCTCTTTGGGTATAACAAGGGAGCTAATAGTGGGGCTTGAATTTGATGAGATGAACTAGAATTTCAGTAGAGCATGTGGTAAAAATCTTGGATTCAAAAACCAATAGTTACATAAAAAAAAGAAAAATAAGTGACTTTTTTTACTGGCAGGTATAGGGTAAACCTTTGATAACAGTTTAAAAATGCTTGTATCAGATTAATTTGTTATACCAGAAGTGTACTGCTTTGATATGTTTGTTTACACGGTAATTAGCGGCTCATAAGTTTTATATGGGTCTCAAAATCAGGTTGTTACAGATAAAGACCTGCGGGAAAGACATATAGGGGATCTTCAAGGACTTACATTTAGCGAATCACCCAAGGTTAACCCTATAGCCTTTGAAGCATTGAAGTCACCTGGAAATGATCAAGAAATTTCGGTGTGTATGGTCTCGTCTTCTTTTTTTAAAAAAGTCTGAATGCATGATCCCCTTTCTTTGCTGACCTGATGTTTTCATCTGCTATGCGACTATGAAATAGAATTACAGTATTCATTCAGGTCAAAAGCTCATTTGACATTGAAGACTTTCTAAATATTGAAAATACATGCATATCATCATCTGCAGGGTGGTGGTGAAAGTCAAGATCAGTTGAATAACAGATACACATCTTCGTTGCAAAGAATTGCTGAAAAACACAGAGGTAATGTTTAGGGAAGCAGCTTTCAGTTCTTTTGTATCTTTTTTTTTTTTTTAAAAAAAAAAAAAACCAATGAAGTAACCTTTTTCTTCTGGCTGAATGTTGACATTTCAGGTGCACGAGTAGTTGTAGTAACTCATTATACTGTCATAAAAAATTTGTACAAGCTAGCTAAACCTGGAGAATCTGTTAGAGGGATACGGAATGCATCTATAAGTATATTTCAGTTTTCTGAAGGAGACCAGTGGTCGATCAAATTATGGAATGATCAGAGTCATCTCAAAGAACTAGGATATTTTTCAGATGGAGGCGATGCTTCAGGCTAGCTAGCTTATGCTTGATTTCCTGGTACATGATTATTAATTCGTGATGAGACTTGCTGTGTCAAGGAGGATTGCTGTACTTCTTTATTGTTGTTTTGTTATTTGCAAACTCTAATAGTTGCATTGATATTTGGCATGAGTGGAGCTAAACAGTTTTAATAAAGAAGATCCAAATGCTGGATATTCATTTACATAATCTATGGGTACTTTTGCATATGAAGCATCGAACAGTCACATCGTTCATTGATTCATAGGTTCATAGTAGCACAAAAAAATCAGTGCTGATGCTGTTCAGCTGTAGGTCTTCTGACGATTTTGAAATGCAGTCGCAATTTGATAACACATGTAATGTGCAAGACATGGGTGAAAATAAAACTAGTACTTGCTTACACCTGATTCGTGATGCTATTTATACCTCGATTACGTGGATAATTACTAAGTTCTTTAATTGGAAACTCTGCACTTCAGCCTGCTGAAAGGTAAGGATGCTATATATGTATTATGGAGTATGACCTTTTGAGTTAGACACAAGTTGTAAGCGGTAGCTATAGCCTATAGATTGATGTAAGGACCCTTTCTGAATGTTTGATAATCAACATACGCTAAGTAACTGTTGTGCGACAGCGGAAGCAAAGGTCGAAAACAAACAAGAAAACAATAAAGAAATTCAATGCAAACAATAAGAACAACACCAAGAATTTACGTGGTTCACTATCGATGTGATAGCTACGTCCACGGGCACCGAGATCGAATGATTTCACTATAAACTGCAAAGATTACAAAGATGATTCTTGTATTTCTCAAGAACGGCTCTCACTCTCTCTCTCTTAACCCTAATACTGATATTAGGGAGGTTTTATATTAATCCCTAATTAAAAGATACTTGGGCAAAAAGATAATAAAATAAGATAACCTAAAACCGCAAAATCCGCGTTCCGTATTTTTCCTTCTCCGCCCGGTCAGACCGGGCAAGGTCTGCCCGATCGGGCGCGAGAAGAAAACTCCATACGAATGCTTCAACGTATCCAACCCCCACCGCCCGGTCAGACCGGGCAAGGTCTGCCCGATCGGGCGAAGGCTCGCCCGGTCGGGCGAAGGCTCGCCCGGTCGGGCGCGAGAGCAGCTTCTTCAACGAATTTGCCAGGCACCTCTTCTTCTTCCGCCCGGTCAGACCGGGCAATGTCCGCCCGATCGGGCGGACAAAGCTACGAAGTACGAGTCACCTAATATACTTATCAACAATCTCCACCTTGACGAGAACTCGTAGTCAGCAAACGACCCCATCAAGACATAGTGAAAAAACATCTCAAGCCAAACCCGATGCAGGACTCATGCATAAGCCATACATCCCGATAAGTCTTCAACCAAGACCCATCACATACTCGTCTCCAAGTATAACAACTCATAATGCTCCACCTGCATCACAAGCCCCGGGCAAGCTCCACCTTAATGCCAACACACCTACACCAGGAGCTCCCCAACTTCGCCCCTCAGGGCCTACTACATCACGTAGTAATCAATATTTAACAAGTCTAAGCAATGTTTAAACTTGCTAAACGGAACAGGCTTAGTGAAGAAATCAGCCGGGTTGTCAGCAGTCCCAATCTTCTTCACCTTAATCCTCTTGTCAGTACGCAAGAAATGATACCTGACATCAATGTGCTTCGTCCGATCATGGTGTACTTGATCTTTAGCTAAGCAAATCGCACTTAGACTATCACAATATACTGTAGCAAAATCCTGTGCAATACCCAGTTCACCTACTAGGCCTTTGAGCCAAATAGACTCCTTAGCTGCAGAAGTTAAAGCCATATACTCAGCTTCAGTAGTTGACAACGTAACTGATGACTGCAATGTAGACTTCCAACTAACCACAGAACCACCCAAAGTGAACACATAACCAGTCACAGACCTCCTGGTATCCACATCAGCTGCATAATCAGAATCACTGTACCCAGTGACCAAGCATTCCTTATCATTCCCGTACACAAGACCAATATCAGTTGTCCCTCTCAGGTAGCGAAAAATCCTTTTCACCCCTTGCCAGTGTTCCCTCCCAGGTCGAGCCATAAACCTGCTTACAACACTAACAGCATGCGCAATATCCGGCCTAGTACAGACCATAGCATACATCAAACAACCAACCGCATTTGCATATGGAACTCTAGACATATAAGACAACTCCTCCTCTGATTGAGGTGACATAGACAAAGACAACTTACAACTAACAGTAGTTGGCGTACTTATAGGCTTCGATTTTTCCATCCCAAAACGAGACAAAATCTTTTCAATGTAGCTTTTCTGAGTCAAGAAAAGCTTACCTCTAGCCCGATCCCTGTAGATCTCCATACCCAAAATCTTCCTAGCTGCACCCAAGTCTTTCATGTCAAACTCCGAGTTAAGCATCTCCTTTAATCTAGCAATATCAGATTTATTCTTTGTGGCAACCAACATGTCATCAACATATAACAAAAGATAAATCATGGAACCATTATCCAGCTTACTATGATACACACAGCAATCATATGAATTCCTGTCAAAACCTTGTGAAACCATAAAAGAATCAAACCTTTTGTACCACTGTCGGGGGGATTGCTTAAGTCCATACAATGACTTTAGCAATCTGCAGGCATAGTGTTCCTTTCCAGGAACTTCGAATCCTTCGGGCTGCTTCATCAGAATCTCCTCCTCCAAATCGCCATGAAGGAAGGCCGTTTTAACATCCAACTGCTCCAGCTCAAGATCAAAATGTGCTACAATTGACAATAACACACGGATAGAAGTATGTCGAACCACAGGTGAGAATATCTCAACAAAGTCAACCCCTTCTACCTGACTGAACCCCTTAGCAACTAGCCTAGCCTTAAAACGTATTTGCTCAGTTTCCGACAACCCTTCTTTCTTCTTGTAAATCCATTTACAACCCACAAGCTTCCTCCCTTCCGGTACCTTTACCAGTTCCCACACTCTGTTCTTGTAAAGGGACTGCATCTCTTCACCCATTGCGGCAAGCCATTGCGCAGACTCACTACAACTAATTGCTTGTTTATATGTGGCAGGTTCAAATGACTCTACATCATCAGCTACACTCAATGCATAACCTGTCATCGCATCAACACAGCAATTTCTTCCCTCCATCTCTTCAATCAATCTAACAGGCTTCTTGATAACTCGTTTAGGCATCTCAAGAATGGTGTCAGGTTGACTAGATGACCCCTGATTAGATTGCTCCACCTCATCCCCAGAGTTAGAATGAGTAGGAGTAATCTCAGGTTCAGGAGTACCCGGCACTGGAACATCAGCATCATCATCAATATATTGTACCCGAGGTAAATCAGCAATGGTAGACTGATGTACCTCAAGTACCCCATCTGTCTGTAATAAATTGTCTCCTTCCCTTCTCAAATCTGAAATCTCTGCATTTTTAATTGAATACATGGTGTTTTCATCGAAAGTAACATCCCTACTAAGAATGACCCGACCCTCCGAAGGTGAAAAAATTCTAAACCCCTTCACACCATCCCCGTACCCAACAAAACACCCCTTCTTGGCTCATGGATCCAGCTTACCCTCAATAACATGATAATAAGCAACACAACCAAAAATCTTCAAATTCGAAAAATTAGGCAACTTACCACTCCAGATCTCAAACGGAATTTTGGAATCAATTCCAGAATGAGGACCCCTATTAATGACATAACAAGCTGTTAACACAGCTTCACTCCAGTACCTCCTCCCAAGCCCTGCATTAGAGAGCATGCATCGAACTCTCTCTAGCAGTGTCTGATTAACCCGTTCTGCTACACCGTTCTGCTGTGGTGTCTTCCTGACAGTATGATGCCGACCTATACCCTCATCTGCACAGAACTGATTAAACTCGTCTTTGCAAAACTCTAGCCCATTGTCCGTTCGTAGCTTCTTGATCTTCCTTCCTTGTCGATTTTCCACCAAAGCTTTCCATTGCTTGAAAACTTTGAAGGCCTCATCCTTTGACTTAAGCAACCTAAGCCATGTGTATCGGGACTTGTCATCAACAAATGACACAAAATAGTGGTAACCTCCCATACCTTCAACTCTAGATGGACCCCAGCAATCTGAATGGATGTAATCGAGCACTGCATCAGTAATGTGAGCACCCTTGCTGAACTTTGACCTGTGTTTCTTACCAAACACACAATGCTCACAAAATTCAAGGTTGGCAACCTTGACCCCGGATAGAAGACCCCTCTTGGACAATAGCTGCATCCCCTTCTCCCCCATATGACCAAGCCTCATGTGCCAAATCTTAGTCATCTCCTGGTGAGATACATATGCGCAAACCGCAGAACTAGGCAGTGTAACACCCTCAAAAACATAGAGGGTGTTCCTTTTGATACCCTTAAGTACCAACTCAGAACCTCTGAAAATACACAACTCCCCATCTGAAAACACACCATTGTACCCCAATTCATCCAGGGTACCCAATGAAATCAGATTCTTTCCTAAAGCAGGAACATGCCGTACATTAGTCAAAGTTAACCTCCGCCCATCAACAGTCCTCAACCTCATGGAACCAATACCTGTGACCTTACATGGAGCATTGTTACCGACTATAACCATACCCCCATTGCGAGGTTCATATGTATCAAACCAATCTCGACGTGGACACATATGGAACGAACACCCCGAATCTAGAACCCAGTTATCAGATAAATCATCAGACCTAGCAGAACTGACTAATGCTAAATCTTCCTCTGAATTATAGCTCTCATTCGGTTTCTCTTCAACTACAGCAGCCTGGGACTTGTTTTTCCTCACCGGACAATTATTCCTAAAGTGACCCGGTTCTTTACAGTAATAACATGTTTTAGTAGTAGTTTTACTAGATCCATCCTTGCCGTTTCCAGCACCCGACCCAGCATTGTTCCCCTTGTTAAACCCCTTATTCTTTTTAGACTTTCCGGACTTAACAAATAACCCACTACCATTATCCCCATTATCACTCGTAGCTTTCATTCTGAGTTCCCTAGTATGAAGTGCTGCCTTCACTTCTTCTAAGGTTATAGAATCCTTACCAACAACAAAAGACTCTACAAAATTCTCAAAGCTAGACGGTAGAGATACAAGTAAAATCAACGCAGCATCCTCATCATCAATTTTAACATCTAAATTACGTAAATCAAGCAAAATAGAGTTAAGTTTTTCTAGATGTTCCCGTAAGGAAGTACCTGACTGCATCCGGAGGCTAAACAACCGCTGTTTCAGTAATAATTTGTTGGTCAACGACTTAGTCATATACAATGACTCCAGCTTCAGCCACAATCCAGCCGCCGTTTCCTGATCAGCAACCTCCGTGATGATTTGATCATCAAGACTAAGTAATATGGTAGAGTGTGCCTTCTCTTCCATAACTTCTAACTGCGAGTCAGTCGGTCCGTCTCCTGACTCCGAAGTAGTACTCTTTGGAGCCAACGGACGCCATATCTGCTGTTGTTTTAACAGAGCCTTCATCTTAATTTGCCATAGCCCGAAACTATTTTTCCCGGTAAACTTCTCAATTCTTATTGTTGAATCTCCTGCCATTGTTATCTTCAAGAAACTATCCAAGGATTGAACCTGAGCTCTTGATACCAATTGTTGTGCGACAGCGGAAGCAAAGGTCGAAAACAAACAAGAAAACAATAAAGAAATTCAATGCAAACAATAAGAACAACACCAAGAATTTACGTGGTTCACTATCGATGTGATAGCTACGTCCACGGGCACCGAGATCGAATGATTTCACTATAAACTGCAAAGATTACAAAGATGATTCTTGTATTTCTCAAGAACGGCTCTCACTCTCTCTCTCTTAACCCTAATACTGATATTAGGGAGGTTTTATATTAATCCCTAATTAAAAGATACTTGGGCAAAAAGATAATAAAATAAGATAACCTAAAACCGCAAAATCCGCGTTCCGTATTTTTCCTTCTCCGCCCGGTCAGACCGGGCAAGGTCTGCCCGATCGGGCGCGAGAAGAAAACTCCATACGAATGCTTCAACGTATCCAACCCCCACCGCCCGGTCAGACCGGGCAAGGTCTGCCCGATCGGGCGAAGGCTCGCCCGGTCGGGCGAAGGCTCGCCCGGTCGGGCGCGAGAGCAGCTTCTTCAACGAATTTGCCAGGCACCTCTTCTTCTTCCGCCCGGTCAGACCGGGCAATGTCCGCCCGATCGGGCGGACAAAGCTACGAAGTACGAGTCACCTAATATACTTATCAACAGTAACAAAGAAATAACACTGTTAGAAAAAGTATTAATAGACACACATAACAATCAGTTAAATGTTTCTTACACTGAAAAATCAGAGGTAAATGAGATGCATGTCTATGAAATTATGAGGTAATTTGATCTAAACCTATACAGATGTGAGGCGCAATGTAAAGCCAATTTATTCATGTGTATAGCAGCTGTACTCATTAGGTACTAGTTCAGAGCTAATTAAGGTGTGAATGTGTTACGTCGTGGAGCTTAGGTAGTTAATAAATTAATAGACACGGTAATGTTAAACTAAGCTGAGTTGTTAACATCCCCAAGTCAACCAGGAAAGGCGTATTAACATCTAGTAGACATGTTCACATAATAACATCCCCAAATCAACCAGGAAAGGCATTATATAGCTAACGAGATCTGCATCTTCCTCCTCATTATAACGGAGTCAAACATTCAGCCTCCTCATTTTCCTGCATCTTCTATATTCAATGGCTGCCTCTGATTCCAGGTCTCCTCTTTCTCTGTCTCTCTCTTTGTGTCTCCGTCAAAATACTATCATGCATGTGTCTATTATATATAATCTGGTTGGTTGACTATAGTACTGTATTTTACTTCTTTTAGTTGATTGTTTGTTATTGAGTAATTTTGTACTGTATATTGTATTTCAAGTTATACAATGTGTAGACTTGATGATATAAGAAATTTTAAGGGAAATGGAGCAAATACAAGAAAATTCGAAACTTCTATGATTTGGTTTTTGAAAAGAAGCTTAATCATTTTTGTTTGGGTGTTCCACTTGTAAAGGGTGACAACGGAAGGTGTTCCAACTAATGAGTCTTGTACCGAGTTTATCCTTGTTCGTCATGGTGAAACTGTATGGAATGCTGTTGGAAAAATGCAGGTGAAGTCTTATCTAAATTTATATCCTTTTAAATGAAAAACATGTTCATTATGAAGGTATATTAGCAAATTATTTCTCGGTACTCAGACTTGCAATTCTACTTGATTTAATGATCCAGGGACAGTTAGATATTGACTTGAATGAGGCCGGGAGACAGCAAGCTGTAGCAGTAAGTTTTGTAGTTATGTTCTGTATTATTGGTCTATTTGTGTTCGATTACTTCCTCGCTCACATTATTCTAATCATCTTTGTTGAAGGTTGCTAAACGCCTTTCAAGGGAACCTAACATCTCAGGTATATACTCATCTGATCTGAAGAGGGCACTAGAGACTGCTGAAACTATAGCAGCCACATGTGGTGGGCTTGAGGTGAGTTTTTTTTACTCTATGGACTTAGGGCTTGTTTAGTTCACCTTATTTTTGCTTATCTAATCTGGTCTGATCTTATTTTTTCTGAAATATATTAAAAATAAATTGAACTAAACGAGGCCTTAATCAGTTTCACTGTTTGTTTTCAGTTCTTGATTTTAGGATTGAAAACTCTGTATGCCAACAATAATAAATAGTTGAAAGTAAAAATCAGTAATTCAATATGAGAATAAACTTAATTGCTTCCTTTTTGTATCTTACTCCGTCTCAGGTTATATGTGATCAAGACCTGCAGGAAAGACATTTAGGGGAGCTTCAGGGAGTTGTTTATGAAGAATCAATATCCAAGATTTACCCCAAGGCTCATGAAGCTCTCTTGTCAGGTGAAGAAATTCCGGTATGCATCATTTCTTTTATCAATAGAAATTATCTACTATCATAAAATTATTAGATCTCTGCTGCATGATATGAATTAAGTTGATTAATCGATCTTTTATGGAGCAATGGAGTAGCATAACATATGTATCACGTATAGTTGTAAAATTAAGCAGCAGCATTCATGTTTAGTTGAAACTCTGTTGAGTTTAGACTGACATGTATATTTATATACTTCTAAGCTTTTGAACTTGTACATCTATAGGGTGGAGGTGAAAGTCACGATCAACTGTACATAAGAAGCATAGCTTCACTGCAAAGAATTGCCGAAAAACATAGAGGTATATTTCTACGTAACTGTGCTTGTAGACTTGTTGATAATGGAAAAACAAGCTAAGCAGCTAATATGTTGACACTGCATGCAGGAGCGCGAGTGATTGTAGTAACACACGGAGAAGTTATAAGAATTTTATATAGGAGAATTTTACCTTTTGAAGGCCTTCCTAGAATATCGAACACATCTGTAAGTATACTTCAGTTGTCTGAAGGAGAGGTTTGGTCCTTCAAAACATGGAATGATGACAGTCATCTCAGAGAAGCAGAATATCTAGAATCAGCACTTGGTGGAGGAGCGCAAGGGATTAAACCTAAGCTGTGAATTTAAATGAATTGTTTCATTTGACTAATTATGGTAAACTGGAAGAATTTGGGTTGTTAAAACATAAATTTTGAAGAAAAAAAGTGGATTACTTCATTTCTGTTCAATCTATATGTCCTAGTTTTCCAATCTGTGATGTGGTTCGAATTTCAGGAAGCTTAAGTTAACTGTGAATTTGAGATAGCTGCAATGAGTGGAGTTAATGACTCGAATGAAATGTTAATAAAGAGATCCAATGCTGGAAATTTATCTACTTATAAATTAAGGATACTCTTGTCAATTATTGGAATAGTCACAGCATTCATTGATACATAGGTTCATATATAGTAGGCACAGAAAACACTAGTACTGATGCTGTTCAGCTGTATTTCTTCTGACGATTGTGAAATGCAGTCGCAATTTGATATCACATGTAATGTGCAAGACATGGGTGAAAACATTTCTAGGATTTGTTTACTCCTGAGTCCTGATTCGTGATTTAGATTATACCTTGATTACGTGGATAATTACCAAGTCATAAATTGGAAACTCTGCACTGAAGCCTAGTGAAAGGCAAGGGTGCTATATCAATATATGTATTCTGGAGTATGCATGACCTTTTGAGTTAGACACAAGTTGTACGCGGTAGCTATAGCAATATAGCCTATAGATTGATGTAAGGACCCTTTCTGTATACGGAGTATTGGATTAGCTAAGTAACAAAGAAATAATGCAAACTGTTAGAAAAAGTATTTATAGACACGGATAACAATCAGCTGAATGTTTCTTACACAGAAAAATCAGAGGTAAATGAGATGCATGTCTACAAAATTAGAACGTATTTTGATCCAAACCTATACAGACATAAGTCGCAATGTAAGGCCAATTTATTCATGTGTACAACAGTTGTACTCAAGAATTGAAGCTAAATACAGCTGATGTCTGATTTCCTACAAGTTCAAAGGTAATTTGCATTGGGCTCTTCGAATATGAGAATGAGGCCGGGAGACAGCAAGCTAAATAAGCAAAAAGTAGTTTGATCACTAAAATTCAATTTAAGTTGCCATGAATTTAATTATGATTAGTCAAGATCAAACTAAATAAGTTCTTGAAAAAAAAAAAAAAAAAAACTCTGTAAAAATCTATTAAAGTTGATAGAACCTAATTAAGAATTGTAGGCTTTTACCTTACTAAGTGTTTAGTTTGATGAGAATGATCTAGTACCACTTGCAGTAAAATAAACCAAACATAATTGCTTCCTCTTTGTATCTTACAGTCTTACTCCATTGCAGGTTAATCGTGATCAGGACCTGCGGGAAAGACATATAGGGGAGCTTCAGGGAGTTGTATATGAAGAATCAATATCTAATATTTACCCCAAGGCTTTTGCAGCTCTCATATCAGGCGAAGAAGTTCCAGTTTGTATCATTTCTTTTTTCTTTAGAAATTATCATAAAATCATTGTATCTCTGCTGATATGAATTAAGTTAATTAATCTTGTATGGAGCAGTGGAGTAGCATAACATATGCGTCACATACATATAGTTGTAGAATTAAGCAGCATTCATCTTTAGTTGAAGCTCTGTTGAGTTTAAGACTGACATGTGACATCCAAACTAAAGACTATATATATATATATATATATATATATATATATATATATATATATATATATATATATATATATATATATATATATATTCTATATTTATATCTATATCTATATCTATATCTAAGCTTTTGAACTTCAATATCTACAGGGTGGAGGTGAAAGTCGCGATCAATTGTACATAAGAAGCATAGCTTCACTGCAAAGAATTGCTCAAAAACATAGAGGTAGAGCTCCGAGAAGCTGTGCTTGTAGTTATGATATTAGAAAAACAAGCAGCTATATAATACGAAGTACTTAGGTTTGTACTAACACATGGGTTCTTTTTCTCTGTTTGTATATGTTGACACTGCAGGAGCGCGAGTGATTGTAGTAACACACGGAGAGGTTATAAGAAATTTATATGGGAGAATTGTACCTTTTGAAGGCCATCCTGGAGAAGTATCCAACACATCTTTAAGTGTACTTCAGCTGTCTGAAACAGAAGTTTGGTCCTTCAAAACATGGAATGATAACAGTCATCTCACTATCTCAGAGAAACAGAACATCTAAAATCAGTACTTGGTGGAGGAGGTAAGTCGTGCTAGCTCACATCTCAATACATTGGATTTAATTGCTTTAGGGTTTTGGCTTAATGAAATTTTTGTAACAACTGCAACTGAGTGTTACATAAGCTGTGATTTTATTTTTTGATTTTTTTTTTTTGAAATAAAGCGTTTCATTTGACTAATAATAAAACTGGAAGAATTTGGGTTGTAAAAGCATAAAATCTTTAATATAGTTCGAATTTCAGGAAGCTTAAATAAGCTGTGAATTTGTGATCAGTGTTAAAAAGATTAACAAAAGTATGTCTGGTAACATAAACCAGAATGAAACAAAGGTATGGTGTTTAATAAAACCAATTAAACACCAAAGCTAGTCTGTTAAAATCATTCCAAATAAACACCAAACTAAATTACACACTTCGCAAAGTGATATCTCTTATTTCTTGGATCTATGATTACACAGCTTCATATGTTGATCTTCACCCATTCTGCAAAGCATTTAAAACCCTTGTTATAATATGAGGAATGTGAGGTGATGAAAAGTTTAAAACTTGTAAAATAGTACGGGCTATATAATTTATTAATAGAAAAAATAAAAAATTGAAGAATAACCCATATATTAATAGCTAAAAAATGTAATAATTATTTCGAAAAGAAACTGAAAGAGTAGTTAATATAGTCCCTGTGATCTTTCTCTACTTTATTTCATAACACACAAACTAAAGGACAAAAGTACATATTAACTTATTGCAACTCTTAAAAAAAAAAAAAAAAAAAAAAAGTTAAGTCGGGCAAACATTAAACGACAAAGAGAGTCCTTACCATGCCAACAGATAAATTGATACTCGTACATTATAAAAATAAAATAAAACAAAAACCAAAAATGCATGAAGATCAATTATATGAATTACTCCGATATATTATTCACATACCTGCTTGTAGTACATCTGATATTGCCTCTGCCTTTGTAATGAAGCACTGGGCAGCATGGGCAGCGACTGCAAGGGCAGAGACGACATAGTTAAACCAGCACCGTACGATGATGTCGCCCCGACGTTATCAACAAATCCTCGCCCTTGATCATAGTACACAGGTACAACCCCGGGTATCGAGTTCATATTATACATCAAGTTGCTACCTTTGCTGCTACTACCACCCTGATCATCCATTCTAGTACCACCCATTTGATGACTACTACTACTACCGCCTTGAATATCGAGATTTGGATAATTAATAGGCATTAATTGGTGACAAAATTGCTGATGATTATAATTATTGTTGTTAATAGGATAATTAAATGAGGTCAATTGATTAAACCCTTCAACATAAGGGAACCCAATTTGATGACTAGAGATAGGCGTAGGCTCAAGGTACGGTACTAAAGCCGCGCCCTCATGCGTATGATTATGACCCTTAATCAACAAAATCTTTTGCCTAACAAACTCAATCTTTTGATCCAAATGAACAAGCAATTCCATAAATTGTTCAAGAGTAAGCCCATCAAAGCTAGAATCCCAAGAAGGGTACTTAACCAATGCATTCTTATGCCTTAGTTTGGACAACTCTTGATCAGCCTTTTTAGTCCATTCATCAAACATGTCATACAAGTTAAGAGCCCTTTTGTACTTCTCCTCATTAGGAATCCTAAAGTACCTATCAATCATCTCCCGAGCAACCATCGGATCGGTTGCTCGGGACAAATCCATAGCATTAGACTCCCTAATGGAGTCCCCTTTGAAGGCATAAACTTCAGCTTCCGAGGATTGCTTCCCTTCTTTGTAAGGGTAGATGATTATGCAAACCGGTACGTTGCATAAAATCGATAACTCGTGTGCTTTCTTTAGCAACCCTTTTTTTCTCTTCACATAAGTAGTGTTCCTTGCTTTTTCCTTGACTATGAACTCCATTGCTATTTTTGCTCTACCCATATTATCCAATTAACTTTTTTTTTTTTTCGAAAGAGATGGATGGAAAGAGGTTTTGTAATGAATAATGTAGATGGTAACAATATATAATGAAGGAGAATGAAGGTGTGTAAGAATTTAAGTTGGCTCTAGTACATTTAATTAAGTTAATTGGAATCTTTAAACATAGTATACATTTATATGGAAAAAAATAGGAATTAATATTAGATGCACATATTAACTTCCTTATTTGAGCATAATCGTATCTTCCAAATTAATTCCAATATTTTCCAAATTACCTTTTTTTACATATATCCTCCTAAATGCATGGTTGTATGTTTTTCATTTTTTTCCTTTTTTATTCTTATAAAAATTTTAAATAAGGTTATTTTAGTTTTATAATATTCTTCTTGACAAAACGATTTACTTAAAAATTTAAAAACAAAGGTAGACTTGATTGTTAAGGGATCAAAGTCAAACAGTCAAAGAATAGAAAACCAACTAAGTATAACATATTAATTTATTTTTATTTTTTTTAATAGACACCCTTGAGCCTTTTGAGAGAAGGGTCAAATCCTCTATCCCATTTAATTTTATTGGTCCACGTCATTTTAATATACATTTCTTTATTTATTTTTCATAGCAAATTAAATTCAATAGAATTTAAATATTTATATTCTAGTCCTTATCTTTATATATATATATATATAATACCTTCATAACTCTCCAAAAACCCTAATTTTTTTTCGTTAACTCGATATATACACTCTTTCTCTAATTACATCCATAAGTATTAAAGCACTATAATTTTACTTTAATAGATACTCCACTAAAAGCATTGACGAGTGATTTTGACAATTTACCACATGAGGCATGAAAATTTTGTTGGTTGAGTTTAATTCTTCTTGAATTTTGTGTATATGAAATACTATATGCGTATGTTTGTTTCCAATCATTAAACAGCTACATGCATATGATTGTTTTTAGTATAGGCTATAATATTGTCAAAATGATACTATAAAATTGTCAAAATGACACTATAACGATTATTTTTTTTTTTTTTTTGCAAAGCTATTGTTGTTGAAATTTGTATAGATAATGAATTTTTATTATAATAGTGATTGTTATGTTCGTATTGTTTTACTATGTCTATAACAGGAATTTAAGTCGTGTGTTTTTTTTTTTGTTGGAAGTCAAACGCCTAGTTTTTTCAAATATCCTAGGAGAAAACACCTAGAATTTTCAAAACTCCTAGGGAGAAACTAAAATTCTAGGCGTTTTGCTCCATGGAGTTTTGAAAATTTTAGGCATTTCTTTTCCAGTTTTTTGCGATTTTTGTTTTTGTCATAACTTTTGATCCCGAACTCAAATTAAGACAAATAATATACCGTTGAAAAGCTATGGATGTCTACTTTTCAACCCAATTAAAATCAGGTCAATAACATTGTTATATATTAAGATAAGGCCGAAATTGTGCAAGAGTATCGGTTTTAGAACGAGTTTAGTATTTCAACCATATCTTAAAATCTTAAAAAGATATTGACATGATTCTAAATTGGGTTAGAAATTAGACATCAAGAGCTTTTCAACGATATATTAACTGTCTTAATTCGAGTTTGGGATCAAAAGTTATGATAAAAAAAAATATAAAAAAAAATGTAACAAAACTAGAAAAGAAAAGCCTAAAATTTTCAAAACTCCATGGGGAGAAACGCCTAGAATTCTAGGCGTACTCTCCTAGGATATTTGAAAAAACTAGGCGTTTGGCCTCCAACAAAAACACGACTTAAATTCCGATGGTAGATAACCTTGCCCTCGGTCGGTGGTAGCCTATAGCTAGTTGGTGGTGGTTTATTTGTTGGAAGGAGAGAATGTTACATTTGAAAGGAGTGGTGTCCTTCCAACAAGTGTATTCTTCCGATAAAGGGTTCAGAATTATTACGGAGCTAATTCTTCAGTAAGGTCAAGTGATCGGAATGCCTAGGTGGAGGCCGCTTCCGATCAGTAATATCAATGTACAATTGATGTTACAGCTTAATCTTAACTAAACCCTTCGGGTCGAACCCAATCGAATCACCGATCCGAGACGACGAATTAATCCGAAAGGATTTAATGAGTCAGCAGATTTTTACGAATACAGACGTCGGATATCGAGCCTAGGGCGTCGAGACCGAGCGTCGCAAAATCACAAAGCGACAAGTATGAACATAGCCCTAGCACCACACTGGCCTGGCCATGTGGATGCTTGGCTAGTTCGAGCTAGCATGCACCTAGCATGGCTAGGCACAAGCCTAAGCACACTAGGTGTGCTAGGCGCACCATCGCGGCCTTGGTGCACCATCGCAACCTAGGCGCGCCATGGCAGCCTATCGCAGCCCTAGCATCATGCCTAGGCACCATCGCTGCCTATCGCAAGCACCACAAGCACTAGGCGCACCATCGCAGCTAGCAGCGTGCCAGCATGGATGCCTGGGTGCGCATGGCAGCCTATCGCAAGTACCACAAGCACCAGGAAGCCCATTGCAGCTAGCAGCGTGCTAGCCTGGGTGCCTGGGTGCGTATGGCAAGGCCACACACGCACCAAGCACAGCCATCGCAGTGCTAGGCACTGGCGCATGTGCATGTGCATGTGCGTGTGTGCGTGCCTCGCACCAAGCATAGAAGTGCTAGGCACTGGCTGATGCGTGTGCGGGTAGTGCGTGGTGCGTGGCGTGGTGCGTAGCGTGCTGTGTGTGTGGTGCGTAGCGTGCTACGTGCGTGGTGCGTAGCATGATGCGAGGGAAGGGACCAGCATGCGTGGCTCGCTAGCAGCACGCATGCTGGCTATGCTAGTAATGGTGTGCGAGAGGTGCTGCGAGAGATGCGAAGGCCAGCACCAGCGCCTAGCATCGCCCAGCACCAAGCATGCGAGGCTGCTGGGCAGGCTGACGCTAGCTAGCTGGGCTAGCTGACAGTGCTAGTTGGCAGGCTAGCTGGCTGGCAGACCAGCAGCCCTTAGTGGCGGTTTTGTGAGGAGAGTGGGGACCAAGGCTTAGAGCCATGCCTTGGGGAGCAAGGCAATGGTCCCCCCCAAGGTTCATGGTCCTCACCTAACTCTCTCTACCCTTTTGCCACTTGTTGCCTTGTGATTGCTTTTGCTTAATTATTTATTTTGGAATTAAATAAATTATTGCATTTGCACATGATCCCACATTGATCATGAAAAGGGGGTTCAAGTCCCCATTCTCTATAAATACCCACTTGATTGGGATTTTGAGAATACAACCTTGAGTGGAATTAAAAAGGCAACTCTAATTAAGAGTAAACCTTTGATTCGTAAAACTCATAGTTATTTTGTCCGGGTCTTGACTAACCTTCAAGACTTAGGACGCTCGGGTCGGGTCGAGGGTACGATTCGTCGGAGATCTTGTGCTTTCGGGATTTTGAAGTAAGAGCTCTTTGGGAGAGAAGCACGCGACAAAGGTATAATTCTTGTTCTTAATCTTGTTTGATTAAGTTTAATATGCTTGTTAATTGTTTTAATTAAGGAGCGGGTCTTGGTGGATTTCCTTTCGCGTAGTGTCGGGTCACTAGGAAACCCTACAGCGGTATCGGAGCCACGCTCCTTTTAATTTCTGCAATTATTTTTTAATTAAGGTGTTTTAAAAGAATTTATTTTTTGGGTTCATGTTCTTCTAATTGGATTAGATGCTCGTTTTAATTAATTTTTAAAACTCGATTTTATTCTCGATTTGGCTGTCGAACCCAGATTTTGGCTCAAAAATAGTGATTTTTGGGTGGAATCGACATTCTGGAACAAATTTAACTTTTCTAGGGCTGTCCAGAAGCAAAATTCGAACCAGAAACCCAATTTTTCTGGGGTTTTTCGTTTTTCAACGAAAAGTTTAATTCTTTTTAAGCCTTGATTAATGCAAGCATTACAAGGTTAGATTAAATGCACATTTGCATCACTAATCTACTGGTTTTAAAATATCCTTAAGCATAATAAAGGAGTTTTTATTAGTGCTTAAGTTGATATACCAATTTTTTTTTTTCACATAAACTTGTTTTTCACAAATTTTGTAAATAAATTGCAATAAAATGTGAAAACTTGTTGTGATCTTGTAATTTTAAGTTCCCAAGTAATGTTAAAGTTCTAATCTTTGAAGATTTAAATGATTGGAACCCTAACCCAAAATTCCATGTTGAACAAAGTTTGGATTTTTCATGTTTGGTTGATTAAAATCCATCAAGTTCAATTACTTGTTAGTAAAATTTGATTAATCTTCTTATTGGAAGATGTATCTTGGTATTTTACACAAGTATGCAAGTTGGAAATTTTGTTATCATTGGATGGTTAATTTATTTTTCCAACTCCCATTTGTCAAACCCATTATTAATTTGCATATTGGCAAGATTAATTATGGACATAGCTCATTTTATTTTAAGCATAAAGTTAGACCTAATTTTGTTCAAAATTAAATTTTTGGATAATTTAGGCTTGTGCACCAATAAAATAAATTTTATTTAAGTAGGACTTAATTTTATTTTATTTTATTTTCCCTCAAATTAATTCTAAAATGTAATTTAGAATTGATTATTGTCACACACAAATCGGAATTAAATTCCGAGAATTGGCACGCAAATCAAGGCAAAAACACCCAAGCGTCACCAAGGCTAGTCGGGCTGCCCAGCAGCCCACATGTGGTTGCCTATGGTGCGCACAGGGGTGTGCCATGATGTTGCTATGCGCTGCTGTGTGGCGAGGAGGCAACTGTGTAGTGCGTGTGCTGGTGCACTTGTGCTGCTGCTGAGCAGCGAGGCAGCAAGCCCCAGCCAGCCACCCCACTGCTGCCTGCGCCAGCAAGCAGCTAGCATGGGTAGCATGCTGCTGGTGCTAGCTAGCAAGGCAGGCTGTGCTAGGCATACCTGCTAGCTGCCAGCACCACGCACCATGGCGCAGGGCCATGGGCTGCCTAGAAGCCATGGTGCGCACCCACTAAAGGTTTTGTGGAAGTTATTGCTTAATGTTTGAGCTATGCAATTTTGCAAATTTTTCAATTTTAAAATATTTTTGGTAATTATTGTAACGAGGCTAAAAACCTCGATTTTCGATTTTGCAAAATTTTGACAAATTATGGGTTATGCCGACTTAATTAATCGGATTAATTAAGTACGGATGCGGAATTAAGTGGGAGCTTAATTAGTTACGTAAGCATTTTGCGTTTAGAAATAATGGATTAAACAACTTTGACTAGTTTTAATTAGGCGCGTTAATTGGATTAACCACCTAAGTTGGTTACTAGTTTTGCGTGTTTAATTATGTATTTCGTAAAATTGCATGGGCCATTCACAAATAGTGAATGGGTGAATGGAAGATTGTTTTTAAAAACAGGTCTTTGAAATTGGCAACTAGTGGGGCCCGATTAGGATAGGAACCGTTAAGTATTTTTGTACTATTAGGTTAATCTTAGTCGTTCTAGCTAGCTTCTTTTATTTTATTTTGGCCAAGATGTCTCAAGACGGCGTTTCGATGAAGACGAGCCAAGATGAAGACCCATGGAAATTGAAGATTTCAAGGGGTCATGCTAGTTGCCAAATGCATCTATTTTATGCCTTATATATATATTGTTATTATATATGATTTCTAGATTCATGTCTAGGATTTCTATTATGTTGCGACGATTAGTTAAGTTCACTTAAATCAACCAACATAGAAACCCTAGGTCCCTTAACAATATTGAGCTAAAATTTGCCGTTCCAAGAACAACACTTACCGAACTAATGCGCGTATGTGATGGGCTACACCAAAGCGAGGCATCACTACTTCCCTAGGAACGTAAGGTATACTAGGTATACGAGTTGTCTTGGTTAAGCTCAACGATATCAGTAAGGAGTCCTTAGATGTCGTGGCAAAAGAGATAAAATGTCAAGGATGCATTAGATGCGACATTTTATCAAACCGAGAGTAGCTTGGAGCTATTAGCAATTGGATTGCTTACCTTAAGATATTTAATGATTAAGACAAGCCAAAGCATGCTTAACCATTTCTTGATCTTTGGGATCTCGGAATCATTTTATTCTCGCCCATAAGGGACATTTTATATGCGTGGATAAAATGCTCAATAAGATTGAATATATGCATGAACGTTTTAAATTTTCAACTAATTGATTTATGAATGGTTTTTCACTTCAAATTCTTTCAATTGTAGAACAATGTCTGCTAGTAACTCAAACAACAACCATATGTGCCCGGAACTCCCCGAGAAGTTGGCCTTTTCCTTAAAATTGGTCAACTTCAAGGAATGGGAGGAGGAACTCAGGAGAACTCTCCGAAATTGTTCCTTGGAGTATAATCTTGATACTCCCATTCCAAGCTTCTTTGCCAAAGGAATCATGACCGATGAGGCTCGTGAAGAATGGTCTTCCAATTACAAAAAGGTCTCACGACTTATGGCAAATTCCATCCCGGAAGATTGGAAAGAAATTCTTACCTCCTATCTCCCGGACATGTTCCTCAAAGCACTTGAGGAGGCTGTCAATGTAAGAGTCACCAAGAGTGACAATGGCAACTTTTATGGACTCGTGTTTGACTTGACTAGGTCACTCTCAAACATGAGGATAAAGCCACCAAACGTGGGATGTCTTGCCAATGAAAGGCGTCGGCTTTGGACCAAGGTCTACAATGCCAAATTGAGACTCGGCATGCCCCTCCGACCTCATGTGCTTGGAATGACTAGACTCTTCAAACACATGCAGCTTCTCGGAATCCCATTGGAAGATGAGATGGCGGGGCATATCTTGCTTGCTTCACTCCACTCGGGCTATGATGCACTTAGAGTGCATATCGCTGCGGGAAAGGAGACACACTCCCTCAGGGAGGTGGTGCAACTTCTTAGCCAAGCCACCGCCTATGGAATGACCAAAAGGCCCTTGAAAGCTAAGAAGAAGGAGTTCAAGAAGGTCAAGGCAAAGATGAGATGCTTCTATTGTGGCGGGCAAGGCCACTACAAGAGAGAATGCATGCTCTTCAAGGAAGAGGGGAACATTCCGACTACCTCAGGTATCTTCCTAAACACTTGTGAATTAAGCTTATCATAAGGTATTGGATACCAAGAATGACTCACTTTATGTTGCCTTTTCAGGAACCAAGTGAGAAGCTTATCAGGTGTTGGTGCAAGAGCAAGAAGACGACGAAGATGGTTTTTCGGTCGTGCTTGCATGCACCATTTTGTCTTTGAGATGTAATTAAAACTAATTCTAGTTTTGTCATGCTTTTGAACAATATTTTTATCAATGGTGTTGGACACCAAGATGTTTGAAATGAAAGACTTCTAACGTAGTTGTTTTAAAGATTATCTTTCAAACATATGTTCAAATTAAATTGCATGCTTTACACAAAGAAAATAGGAATGATACCAAATGAACTAAGACCATCGAGTCGAATCAAACCTACTTGTGGCATTGTCGTCTTGGCCATATTAACATCAAGCGCATCAAGAAACTTCTTCAAGAAGGTGTTCTTAAATCATTCGACTTAGAGTCGTTTGAAAATTGCGAAGGATTCTTATTAGGCAAGATGATAAAACAACCATTCTCCAAGTTGGGAGAAAGGGCAAGTGACTTATTAGGTCTAATACACACGGATGTATGTGGACCAATGAGTACACCCGCAAGACAAGGTTACCGATATTTCATCACTTTCACCGACGATTATAGTAGATATGGCTATATCTACTTAATGTCGAATAAATCTGAATCCTTTGAGAAATTCAAAGAATTTCAGAAAGAAGTTGAAAATCAACTTGACAAGAAAATCAAAGCACTTCGATCGGATCGAGGTGGCGAATATTTGAGCCATGAATTCGACGATCACTTGAAAGAAAATGGCATTCTTTCAGAGTTGACACCTCTCAGAACTCCTCAATGGAACGGAGTATCCGAACGGAGGAATCGAACCTTGTTAGACATGGTTCGATCAATGATGGGTCTTAGTGAACTTCCTATCTCTTTCTGGGGACATGCGCTATAAACTGCAGCACTAACACTGAATAGAGCTCCGTCAAAAGCTGTTGAAAAGACTCCATATGAATTATGGACTAAGAAACCTCCTAGGTTGTCTTTTCTCAAGATTTTGGGATGTGAAGCATATGTCAAGCGATTAATTTCGGACAAACTTCACCCCAAATCGGATAAGTGTTTCTTATCCGAGAACAAAGTATTTGTTACTCGTGATGGTGTCCTTTTGGAGAAGGAACACCTTTCCAAAATGACAAGTGGGAGGAAAATCGAACTCGACGAAGTTCGAGAGGACGAACAACAATATCAACCTGACAAAACTGACAATCTAGATGCTTTGGAAGCATATAAGAAGATTGGTCAGAATCAAACTGACAATGAAAATGCTCAACCGATTACCCTTCGTAGGTCGCAACGGCAAAGATCTCAACCAGACAGATACCTCGGTATCGTCTTAACCGATGATCAGGACATCCTAGTCATGGATGGTGATGAGCCGGCGACATACAAGCAAGCTATGACGAGCCCCGACTCTGCAAAATGGCAAAAGGCCATGAAATCCGAGATGGACTCCATGTCTGAAAATCAAGTCTGGGACTTGGTGAATTTGCCCGAGGGTTATACACCCATTGGTTGCAAATGGATCTTCAAAGTGAAGACAGACAAGGATGGAAATGTATCAATATACAAAGCTAGACTGGTGGCAAAAGGTTATAGACAAGTCCACGGGATTGACTATGATGAAACTTTTTCACCAGTTGCAATGCTAAAATCCGTCCGGATCATCCTAGCGATTGCTGCATATTACAATTATGAAATATGGCAAATGGATGTCAAAACCGCCTTCCTTAATGGAATTTTGGAAAAAACTGTGTATATGACACAACCAGAAGGTTTTGTCGATCCAGACAACGCTGGAAAGGTTTGCAAGCTGATGAAGTCCATTTATGGACTAAAGCAAGCCAACAGAAGTTGGAATCTGCGATTTGATGAAGCCATTAGCAAGTTTGGTTTTATCAAGAATTCAGATGAATCTTGTGTATACAAGAAGGTCAGTGGGAGTGATATTGCATTCCTAGTCCTGTATGTCGATGACATACTTCTCATTGGAAACAACACAAAATTGTTGGAGTCCGTAAAGGGCTGGTTGGGAAAGTGTTTTTCAATGAAGGACTTAGGAGAGGCACAGTACATATTGGGCATCAAGATCTACAGGGATAGATCTAAGAGGATGATTGGATTAAGCCAGAGTACTTACATTGATAAGGTATTGGCTCGATTCAGCATGAAAAATGCCAAGAGAGGGCATTTACCCATGTCCCATGGCATAACTCTCAGCAAGAAACAGTGTCCATAGACACCTGTTGAGCGAGAAAGAATGAATCAGATCCCATATGCTTCGCTAATCAGATCGATCATGTATGCCATGATATGTACAAGGCCAAATGTATCGTATGCCCTGAGTGCAACGAGTCGATACCAATCGAACCCAGGAGAGGCGCATTGGACTGCGGCCAAGAACATCCTTAAGTACCTGAAAAGGAACAAGGATAAGTTCCTGGTGTATGGAGGCCACAAAGAACTGGTTGTTGAAGGTTACACCGACGCTAGCTTCCAGACTGACATAGACGACTTCAAGTCACAATCGGGGTACATATTCTGTCTGAATGGAGGAGCGTTTAGCTGGAAGAGTGCCAAGAAAAGCACCACTGCAGACTCTACAACTGAAGCCGAGTACTTGGCCGCTTCAGAAGCTGCCAAGGAAGCTGTTTGGATTCGCAAGTTCATTAGCGAACTTGGTGTTGTACCCTCAATCAAGGGGCCGATAGACCTCTATTGTGATAACAATGGAGCTATCGCTCTGGCCAGGGAGTCGAGAAAGCACCAGAAGGTCAAACACGTACAAAGGCGATTTCACGTGATAAGGAAATGGAAATCCGAAGGTGAAATCAGAATTTGTAAGATTGGCACAGATGATAATGTAGCTGATCCTTTGACTAAATCGCTACCTCAAGTGAAACACAACAAACACATTGAGGCGATGGGAATTAAGCATGTTGGAGACTGGCTTTGAAATTCCCTGTACATGTGTTTTAATTAAATAGGATATTTAATGTAAGACAATGTATTAAAACCATTCATTAATGGAGTAATTAATTTTGTGCAAAATTATCATTCACTCCATTACTATTTAATTGTGGTTTAGAATTAAATAATGAGTCCATTCAATTTACGGAAATATTCAAAATAGGGTATCAAGACCATGTCTTGGATAAAAAAACACCTGTTAAGTGAACATTGAATATTTAAATCAAAAATTGTCCCTAATCGAGGTCATCTAACAGATGGACGATTGATGACCGCCATAGATTAGTGTGTAGTATGATTTACAGCACCGTTTCTTGTGCTGCAAGGACGTGACGGCCATAAATCATTTGCACAGGCACAGTTTGGAACTGTACTGGATAAGACCTATGAGAGTACTTTAAGAAATTTTAAAAATTGTCATAAGTACATTTCTCATTATGACTATCGGAACCTATTTCCTCCGACCATGAGTATTGTGAAGTTTTCTTGTTTGAGTACTAAACTCTTTGATGTTTCCTGACGTCTGCCATAACTTGGGATCATAACGGGAACACTCAGGAGACTATGTCCTCTTAGTAAGAGGAACTTACAATGCAAGACTGGGATTGTCCCCCTACTAACAATAGGAAAAATGTTTTGTTGTTTACAAAGCCGCTCGAAGAGCGAGACTGTGAAAATGCATGGCCGTGCTCAGATGGATTTTAGAAATCATCTGCTTATTGACAGTCGAACTCGAAGATCGGGAAACACTTCTGAACGTAATAAGGATGACAAAGAATCTTACCTTATAGTTCACGAAGAAACATTAAGTGACATAGGATTTGGGCTATACACTGTATGCACACTTGTCCGGAAGGACAAGTGGAAGATTGAAAGGAATGGTGTCCTTCCAACAGGTGTATTCTGCCGATAGAGGGTTCGGAATTATTACGGAGCTAATTCTTCAGTAAGATCAAGTGATCGGAATGCCTAGGTGGAGGCCGCTTCCGATCAGTAATATCAATGTACAATTGATGTTACAGCTTAATCTTAACTGAACCCTTCGGGTCGAACCCAATCGAATCACCGATCCGAGACGACGAATTAATCCGAAAGGATTTAATGAGTCAGAGTTTTACGAATACAGACGTCGGATATCGAGCCTAGGGCGTCGAGACCGAGCGTCGCAAAATCACAAAGCGACAAGTATGAACATAGCCCTAGCACCATACTGGCCTGGCCATGTGGATGCTTGGCTAGTTCGAGCTAGCATGCACCTAGCATGGCTAGGCGCAAGCCTAAGCACACTAGGTGTGCTAGGCGCACCATCGCGGCCTAGGTGCACCATCGCAGCCTAGGCGCGCCATGGCAGCCTATCGCAGCCCTAGCATCATGTTTAGGCGCTATCGCAGCCCTAGCATGATGCCTAGGCACCATCGCTGCCTATCGCAAGCACCACAAGCACTAGGCGCACCATCGCAGCTAGCAGCGTGCCAGCATGGATGCCTGGGTGCGCATGGCAGCCTATCGCAAGTACCACAAGCACCAGGCAGCCCATCGCAGCTAGCAGCGTGCTAGCCTGGGTGCCTGGGTGCGTATGGCAAGGCCACACACGCACCAAGCACAGCCATCGCAGTGCTAGGCACTGGCTGATGCGTGTGCGGGTAGTGCGTGGTCCGTGGCGTGGTGCGTGCGTGGTGCGTAGCGTGCTGTGTGCGTGGTGCGTAGCGTGGTGCGTGCGTGGTGCGTAGCATGATGCGAGGGAAGGGACCAGCATGCGTGGCTCGCTAGCAGCACGCATGCTGGTTATGCTAGTAATGGTGTGCGAGAGGTGCTGCGAGAGATGCGAAGGCCAGCACCAGCGCCTAGCATCGCCCAGCACCAAGCATGCGAGGCTGTTGGGTAGGCTGACGCTAGCTAGCTGGGCTAGCTGGCACGCTAGCTGGCTGCCAGCCCAGCAGCCCTTAGTGGCGGTTTTGTGAGGAGAGTGGGGACCAAGGCTTGGAGCCATGCCTTGGGGAGCAAGGCAATGGTCCCCCCCAAGGTTCATGGTCCTCACCTAACTCTCTCTACCCTTTTGCCACTTGTTGCCTTGTGATTGCTTTTGCTTAATTATTTATTTTGGAATTAAATAAATTATTGCATTTGCACATGATCCCACATTGATCATGAAAAGGGGGTTCAAGTCCCCATTCTCTATAAATACCCACTTGATTGGGATTTTGAGAATACAACCTTGAGTGGAATTAAAAAGGCAACTCTAATTAAGAGTAAACCTTTGATTCGTAAAACTCATAGTTATTTTGTCCGGGTCTTGACTAACCTTCAAGACTTAGGACGCTCGGGTCGGGTCGAGTCGAGGGTACGATCCGTCGGAGATCTCGTGCTTTCGGGATTTTGAAGTAAGAGCTCTTTGGGAGCGAAGTACGCGACAAAGGTATAATTCTTGTTCTTAATCTTGTTTGATTAAGTTTAATATGCTTGTTAATTGTTTTAATTAAGGGGCGGGTCTTGGTGGATTTCCTTTCGCGTAGTATCGGGTCACTACGAAACCCTACAACATTGAGTTAGTGGGAAGAAAAGCGTAGAATACAAGTGAGGGTATGTTCGTCCATTCATGTTTAAATGCGGGCGTTACCGGGTAAAATGAGGGCGCCGTTTAACTTTCCACTATACGTTAAAATAATAATAATAATAAATTAAAAAAAAAGGGAAAGATAAAGGACTCGAATATAAATCATGTAAATTCTATTAATTTATTGGCTATTAAAAATTAAATAATGAAAATAGATATTTAAAATTAGGTGAACCAATAAAATTGAATGGTACATAAAATGAGACACAATAGTGGGATAGAGGATTTGGGCCCTAAGAGAAGTCACATCCTACGACGGCCAAAGCCTCCTTCAAAGCCTCGTCCCTGAAAGAATTCTAGATGGTGAAGTTATTTTGCACGTAACACTATATTATTTTGAAATTCATATTCAACACTCGTACATATAAAAATATTGATATTGATAGATTGATCATATCATATAAGGAAGATAAAATTACAGATTTGCAATAACTATTATGATGGGATAATCTATCTACATCACTACATGGAACAGTAGTTATAAGTAAATGTTACATTATATTTAATTATGTAAATTGTAATTCAACTTGTGTAGATGCAATTCGTGTATATGAGCGCAACAAAATCGTTAAAACAGTTGCTGTCTAATAACTCAAACTAGCATGTACTTTTATTAAATGCTCCATCCAAAGGGCAGTTCATTGGATATTGATCTAAACAAGATGAGGAGACAAGAAGTTATTACAGAAAGTTGATTATATGAAATATTCTTCATATTATATGTCGGTCCACTTGTATTTAATATTTTGAATTCATCACATAATTATACTATATAATATATTCTTTATATTTCATCAGATCATATTATTGTATATATTCAGGTTAGGTTGCTGATCGACTGACCATCAAGGGAACCAAAGATATATTCATCCAATATGAATAAGATGGGGGGCAGGGCCAGGGGTCGGGCCTTCTTCCTGTTTAAAATTTCTATCCATAAGTTTGGAAGTTGGAACACATTGCTTTCTTTCAAGGTTAAGTATTTATTGACATATATTTTATATTGAGATATACTCCGTATTTTTTTGTGATATCTTCATATATATTAGTATACACATTACACTGTACTTGTATAAATTGATTAGTATATATTTTAATATGGTATAGACTATAGACTTTAGTGTGATCTTCCCCCTTGATCTTAGGCGTGATTATAGGCTTGTGATATACTCTTGTATTTATACTGAGATTTTGGTAAATAAACGGAGAGGGAGATTCATTAAATTTTGAAACTGGAGGAAGAATGAAACGAGCTGAGTATGTAGCTAAATTGACGTAGTACATTACTTTCTTCGCGGTTGATCAAATGTTGATATTGTAAGAGATAGAACGAGTGGTTGTCGTAGAAATGGGTTGTACTGTAACATACATTACTAACAATAACATACAAGAACGCTGTAGTTGTATTACTTGTATATAGGCATATAGTAACAGAGAAGTACAACTTGGTAAAATAAGGAAAACATCTTTAACGAACTAATTACTCACTTGTTTGATGGAGACTTGAATTGTGGTCCATCAAATCATGGAACGATCTTTATCAAAAAAAAAATGGAACGATAACATTCAGTCACTGAAACTCGGATACACGTTTTTAACAATTGGGTTTTGGTTCCTTATATATGCTAGTGCCTAGCCCATGCTTCACTTATTTGGATTGTTGCATTATAATTGTAATTCTTGTTTCTTACTTCCAAGCGAGTTTCTTGATTAAAAATTCTGAAATTTTGAGAGCTTAACTTGTGGGGGCATTTAATCGTTGATTGAAAACTTCAGAAGTTAAAAGTTGTAGGAGGGTTTTATTTCACTTTGGAACACAGTTTTTTATTCGACTTTTTTTTTCACTTTTTTTTATTTTTTTCTCCTTATAATGGTAGTACAAATTTATTGTGTATGAAATTGTTCAAAGAAAGCAATGCATAACTTATTTAAATTATTTATAATATAAAATGTATGGTACATAGTGATAAAAATTAATAGAATAGTGGTGGTGGTTATGGACGCCGGTGGTGGTGGTGATTATTATGACAGTTTTGTGGTGAAAGTGGTGGTATCAAGGTATGTAAGTGGACTAGTAGATACAGAGCAACAACGTTGCCGGTATGTATAGTTGTGGCTGATGGTGATATAAAGACGATTTGTGGTAGTGGTTTTATTAAGAACAAATTAAACCTATCAACTATATATCCTTCATAGACGAATATAATATTGATGTTTAACAATCATAAACAAGTGTATTGTAGATCAGTCTGCTGATAATTAATTGGTTTTAGGATAAGCTTATTTGCTTATCTTATCGATTCGTTGAAAATTCAAAGTTGATATTAGATTAGAACTTCACATAACCATAGCAATACTAGTTGAGATGTAGATGATAATGGCATAAGCATTAAGCGTCGTTTGATGAGAGGGTAAGATCACAATTTTGTCTTAAGAATATTATTGCTAGAGTTCACTAGATGAAGCGAGTAGTGTACTTGAGTTGTGACAAATAGTCAAATACCCCAAGCGACTTCTACCATAACAAAAACAATTTCAATTAATTGTTTAATAACGACCCTAATAGAAGTATGATTGTTATGTTAGAGAAATTAGTGGATAAGAATTGAGATTGACGACAAGCAGAGTCAGTAATTTTCTGTTTAGTTTTTGGCGGGAGCACTGTGTTGCTGACCTATGTCAGGACATGAATGACGTCATAAATAGAACATAAAATAGAAAAACAGAAGCCAAGAAAAACTATTGACAAAATGACAAAAGCGCACTATCTTAGTGGGACCCAAAAGCTATTAGACAGTTGGTCTAAAGACGCGGGAATTTTACCGGTCTTGTCAATGATCATTTGTTGGTTGAGTTTTCACCTCATCCTCAATTCCGATCATCTCTCTACAACCCCTCCAACAATAATACACAAATACTCTCTAACTATACTTGGACTCACCAGCCACTAATTTAAGGGATACTTAGCTATTTTGGTAGGAGCAATAAGAATAGGAGATGAATATCTAACTACTCCCTCCGACGATTTTCCTTGTCAAATTAAGTGCAACATCTGAATTTACATAATTTACTACTCAATAGTTATATATTTATATTTGACATATAATATCTATAATTACATCATAATATAAATTATAAAATTTTTATCTGTATATATATGTGAAATATGTACTTGAAAACAAATTTATACTAAGATTTTACTTGACAATGTTCATCATTATATTGTTATTGAAAAACAAGGTTCCCTTTTTTATTTGCACTATGGGTTCATTGTATATGAGAGCATTATGAGTATTTAATATAGTATAGGAAAAAGGGACTGAGAAAGTATATACGGAGTACTTCGTACATAGTTTACTATATGAGTAAATGGTACTTCGTATTATTTTGCTTCAACCACTTCTTTTGTTTTTCCTACTAAGTAAACACATCATCAACTTTATCTGGTGTATCTATTGTCCAAATTTTGCTTAATTAATAGAAAAGAAAGAAGTAGAAGAAACAACAAGCAAAACAATAAATACTTTCCTAAATATATATGAGGATGGATCATGCTTGTCGGTATAGTTAAATTCGTGGGCCATAATTGATAACCGAAAGGTAAACAGAACTAATAATATAATTCTAGTATAGATTTTGTTTGGAGGCTAGAGGGTTGGCACTATGATACAAATAATGTCATTTTCTTGCAAACCCAAATTAATGTGCTTTATTCTTTGATGTTGATATCTCTGTTTGTAGGAAAGGTGGGCTGAAATGGATGTAACTTGTAATAGATGGTCACTATTTGGCTGTTGTGCTCAAACTGATCGAAGAGAAAGGCATATAGAGTCGAGGGGAGGCCGGGAGGATAACTACCGTGTAAGCGAGGAAGGAGGGTGATGGAAATCACCTACAACCACTTGAACTTAATTATGTAGGGTCTCTTTTATTATCAATTTTAGATACTCGTATTCGATGTTTTGTGGGTGAAAAACCTTAATATATAAGAAATAACGTATAAATGACTTAAGGATATATATAACCACTGTATTTCTATATCAGATAAGTTGCTTGTATCATGAATAAACAACAAATCCGTGGTCAAATAATACTTGACATATGAATAGGGAATTGTAAAAAATTGGGGGCTTAATTGTAACAATATAGCATGTGGCACTTTTGTAACAACCTCAAATCATTGATCAAGGGGATCATATTAATTCTTAACTTAAGCCGGGATTAGCGACCATGCCTAATTAACAACCCAATCATCACAACAACAAGATTTACAAATGACATTTGAGATGCTAGTATAGTCAAGATTCTGTTTGTCAGGGGGACAATATAAAAGGTATGAGATGATAGCAGATTTGATAATCCTCATTATATTGTTTCAGGATTCAAGATATGTACATACAAATTTTGTACTCAGCTACGAACGTATTGTAAGCATTTTTACAACTTTGCGTCTTGTAGTTTAGAATAACATTTTTATTTTTTTTTTTATTTTTTTTTATTGCTAACAGCATGTAAAACAAGAAACTATATATATATACCCTAATTATTTTTCAATTCGGACAGAGTATAAATGTCACTTCTTTTGTCATCTTCAACATGTGATGATCAAATTTAAAAAATGTATCGGCAACTCTGTTTGTTTCTCATAAATTTAGGTGATACGGGATAATTAAAAAAAAAAAAAAAGTGTGAAAACAACATTGTCTAACAAATCTATTTATCCCTATCCAAGAAAAGCTTGTAATACTTTTAGAATAGCTCAAGCTTCAAGCCTTGATATCAACCAAAAAAATTTCATCTCCGTTGCCAGAAGAAAGAACAAGCTATTGAGAGATGACTTCAAATTATTAATTATAAAGTGCTTTGTATCTTTTTTGGTAAATGGAGTTGAAATTTATTTCAAACTATTAGCTAGTCATGGCTCTCGTTTGAAACAGACCTAATTATTGGCTAGGTTGGGTCGAGGTCAGTGCATGTTGATCGGGTCATAAGAATGGTTTATAATAAATAATCAAAACAAAACGGGTCTAAGTGGATTTTAGGTTGATAATGGACGACCAGTCATTAAAGAGCAAGGAAAATGAAAAAGGATAGAGATAAAAGCAAGAACAAATTAAATAAGCTATACAAGCATGTAAATTTCCTTAAAATTGATTGTAATTTTATATGATATGGTTATACGGATTATACCCATTAGCTTAGATTGTTATGCCCAATAGCTAGGTCAAATATATAGGTTGTTTATAAGAGTTAATGTTGTTCACTAGTCCAAAACTAGACCAGACTAAATCGAACACCGGAATTTAAAATTTCAAGACTAGACATAGGAATCAAACCAATTATTCTAGAAGTGGAGTTGAACCAAGTTTTGAAAAGAGACCAATCTAAAACCCTAACCGGACCAATATGGAACAAATTGTTTAATCCCTTTTTTTATAAACATATATAACATAATATCATGATATACAAGTATTCTTAAGTCTTAACATGCTAAACAATTATAGGAGAAAACTAATTATTCTAAAAGCTTTAATTTTATGCATCATTTTAAACAAAATATTAGTCTGACCCAAGACTAATATATAAAGGGATTTGAATTGGATCGGACTAACCTGGAGACAAGAAAATTATATTGCTTGATTGCTCTTTGGTCCAGACCTACTTGGATAACTTTATAGTATTCTCTTAGTTTTATTTAGAGAATTAGACCCTAAAGAAGTAGGATTTTGTCAACCCGGAAACTTAACTTCACAATTCACATTACTTTCATAGTTTCATGAACGCTCTTAATATCTTACTAGGTTTATGCAGCAGCCACTCTTGTCTTAGAATAAATTTGGTCATCATGGTTAGTTTGGTGCGCATGTGACATTTGATAGACTAAATGGCCGGGCTCCTTAATAATAATGTCATCCATTAAAAAAGAGCATGCTACAAACTTCAAAGGATGTGAACTGATTTTGTCTTACTATTGTACACTCTCTCGAGTCTCAACTACTTGACATTATATGCATAGTACTACATTACTTATTTTACAACGCTTGCTTATGAATTTTGTCAAACAATAGCATGATTAGTTCATAATGATATCAAGATAACAATGCTAGTTTAGACAATACTCTCCAAAACTGCATGTTGGCTAGAGCTAGCATTTAGACAAGATGATAATAAATAACATGTATGTATTCATAGAATCATAGCAGTATAGCATGAATTATTTATTGCTATTATAAGCGTGAAACTCCAAATGTTGAGCAGTTGAGTAGCTAAAAAAAAAATAAAAATAAATCAAAAGTATACTTTATGTGTCATCCTTATGAGGGCATTGCATAATTGAAAAACCAAAAAAATATAATTTTCCTTATTTAATTTATTGATTATTGAAATTGTAATTAAATTTTTTGCCTATCAATGAGCTATATGTGCATTATGATCATGCAATTGTAATTTAAATTTCTCTCATGTTCACAGAGGTGGTAATCAAGAGACATGTCTTATATGGTACGAGTACATTTATTACTGTTTGTTGATTACTCTACTAGATTTTGAATGGATCAAGTGCCTAATAATATTGTCAAGGTATTGCGTTCGTTGCTTCCAACTTTGTCTTCTTTTCCTTCACCCTACTTTATCAAGGAACAAAGTCGCAACTTATGCCATAGGCTCATGAGCTGATGTGTGCACAATATTCACGGTGCAGGGATGTAAAACAATTTTCCCATCCCAACTATAAAGAAATTGCTTGTCTTTCATTTCTTTTGACTTTTCTCAAAAAATTATCAGTTTTATCTTGTGATTATAATTTAATATTTAATTTTTTAATATCATTTGTTATTTTCAAATTTTCAATTTAAATCCTTCAATTCTTACATCACATAAACCAACAAGATCAACTTTTACACTTAAGATATTGCTCATGATCGATTTGCACATGACCCCAAAAAATTAATTAATTAATTTCATAGTCGTTTATGATCGGAATTATTAGGTAAATTATTCAATTGATTAATTAGGTATTGCTGGAAATTTCATTGATTAATTACTCAGCTTCATGTATATAATAAGTTAATAACTAAATAAGTTAGTAGTTGTAACAATAATAAATGATCGGTAGACATGCATGTGGTGGTTAGCTATTAGGGCATGCAGTTGACTGAAACATAGTACTATAAAAGAAAAATTATAACTCTGAAAAGAGGATGGTTAAAGGCGTTTAGCAACCAAGTATGGAAATCGAACAGCCAAGTTTATAATCTTCACATGGTTCCGCACGGGTTTAGCTAATACATCAAATTCCCTATTTATCCTTTGACACGTAACGTATTTACTGACGCAAAGTAATCAAATATACGTCAATTCAAAAAAAAATTGTCAATTAATAAAATGAAACGGAGGAAATACGATTTTAGATTTACCTTGTAATCCCATAGTTTTCACAAAGGACTAGGACACCACCTTGGTAGTTAGGCAAGTAGTCTCTTTCTATAAGATCGAAGACAAAATGGGATTAAGACTAAAAAAATAGGCCAAAAAAGGCATAATTCGTTGCTTCTGAAGTGGCAAATGGCATAACTTAAGGACGAAGCTGCTATAAAACTAAGATACGTAATTTATAAAATTCCGGTGCCTCTATTTAATGCTTGCTTATCATTCATGTGATAGGGCGGCTCCTCATTTTTGATTGAGAATTCCACCATTTCTTTCTCTATAGGTTTCTTATTTTAACATTTGGAAAATCTTGTAATTGAATTTACAACAAAATCTTGTAATCTTGTTTTACATTTTCAGTGAAAAAATAAATTAATAAGTAAATGAAAATGACTGGTGGAAATGTGGAATAGGCCCTTATGTTTTCATAGGGTGAATTTTGAATTATATGGTTGATTTTAATTATAAATAATTTAATTTATTAATAATTAAAATTGGGCGTTTATAATTATAGAATGAAATAATAAAAGAAGTGGACTTGTGTAGAAGGAAAGAATGGTTTTTATTTTTATTTTTATTTTAACTAAATTGCAACAAAGGGAACACATGAACTCTAATAAGAACGTATTTAAAGGTTAAATGAGTTTATTACGTTTACCTCTTATTAGTTGGATTGCCTGAATTAATATTTTTTTTTATTATCGTATACCTACCTTGTATATACATAGTTTTCACCATTAAGAATTGCTAAACATACATGGCTAGATTCACCGAGAAGTATATGGTGTAGTTGGTTGGGAATTTACCTTATAACATTAAGGATATACAGCCTATTTGTTTGATTCCTACTGAAGAGTATCAATTGCGATTCCTAGGTAGGGTTTCCTTATCCTTCCCCCAATTCCTAAAAGCCTAGTTTGTATAGTAGTGTTGCTAGGCTCGCTTACATATGAGAGATTTTGGTCTAAAAAATCATTCTTCATACCAAAACCATAACATGTTGATTTTTGATCAACTTTTATGTCTCTTCTTGTGCTTACAAACATATATAGAATTTGTTAGTATTGTTTAGTGACTTCATTAAGAATGGTAATGAGTTGGAACAAATCAATACTACCTCCGTTTCTTTTTAGTTGACACGTTTCTTTAGTCACGTTTGCCAATGCACAACTTCAACCATTAATATCTTTAAATATCGATAATAAAAAATTATAAAATGTTGACATTTTGAAAATATATATCGTGACGAATCTAACAAGATCCAACATGACTATATTTTTTATTACGTATAAAGCACAAAACACGATTAAAGGGGAGTGAGTGAATAGTGCTAAAGTCAAAACGTATCAACTACACAAAAACGGAGGTAGTATTTTATAACCCTCCATGTGTGCAAATTAATTTCATGTTGGTGGTAGACTAGTATCTACTCAAACATCCAACTAGCTAGTTGACTTCCTAGTAGATATTGCATATTGTGTTATTAATTATTAGTGGAATTAAAAAGGGAGCAACGGACATAATTTGGAGAAATTGGAGGTTGTAGTCGAGGTAAGCTTTTGCTAGCCACTTAGCCAACGTGTTATGATTGAGGATGGAAAAATGCAAAATTTAAGGGATCCTAAAATAAATGCTATGGAAGAGTTAATTTTTGAGATTTTGTTTTATACATCTCTAAAATTATGCGTAAGAATTAATTTTATTATATCTCATAAAAAATACCCAATTGTTGCACCTAATTTAAAATAAAGATAGTAAAAACTTACTTAATACTCCAAATTTAGTTTAAATAAATATTGATATGAGTGAGTTAATTAGCATTGTAAGGATATTGGTTCTTTCACGGTAATATTCGTGTGTGTAATGTTTCTCATTTGCAATAATTTTTTAATTTTTTTTTAATTTTTTTTTATTATAATTTCTTACTTCTGTTATGTTTTACCTAGACTATTTGTTGTGGTAAGTATATTAATTTATACAATTGTGTTTTGTTTCAATTTTATACAGTCAGGGGTCGTTTGGTTCATTAGTGAAGTGAAAATTCCCATGAAATTTCAATTTGTAGGAATTAAATTCCTTTATCAAAATCATGAGAATTCATCAAATTTGTTTAGTTGAAAATGGAGGAAGTAAATTTCCATAAGAATTGTAACTTACCTAGGGGGGATTGGGTGAGTTACTTCCCATGTTTTGAGGGAAGTCAAAATTTTCATAAATTGTCATTACCCCCATTTTTTCTTTTTTGTATCAACCAAACAACAAGTTCAAAATAAAATTCGTGAGAATTTTAAATGCCCATAAAAAATTAAGTCAACCAAACAACACCTCAATGTTTTTGCTGCCATTCGTGGGTTCATGAGATTTTATACGGTTATGATTCCCTTATGAATCTTATGATGGCAATGAAGTATGAAGACTATGAGCACCAATAAGTCTAACACTCACTAATCAAAAAGAGAAAAAGGTTGTATTTGGGAATAGTGAGAGCTAACAAACCCCGCGAAAATGATAAGATAGCAACTTTATTTTGCAACAAGGTGTAGCATCATAATGCATTGACTTCGAAAAATATTTAATCATTGCACCCTAGCCAATTTTGTCAAAAATTTTAATCTATTCAAATAAAGAATGCAAGTCCTGTATCATTCAACAAAGCCAGCAACTTTTTTTTTAATTCTTTTTCATGTATTAGGAGTAATACAACTATACAGCTACATGAGGAGTAAAATCCCCCTATCTTCTATTGTAAATAACTCCATTCCATAAAAAAAAAGTTTGTTAGAAATTTATTCCGTATAAATAGATGCAAAATTTAACATATGAATAAACTATTACGGGGTAATTTTAATTCTCACGGCATCAAATATTGTAGAGAGACTAAAGAGTAGAGGCTAATAAGGATAGAGATTTCCTTACTTTATGCCTTTTCAGAATCTCTCACTCACAATCAATAACATAATACTAAAACAGACATCAGGAATGAGCGTGTCATTCCTGATGCTATATTTTCCTTCCAAAACTCCCCTCCCCTTTTAGCAAAAAAATCTTTTATCTTTACATAATAAAAATCTTTTATTTTTGGAATATTTGTATAATACAACTATAACAAAAATTATTCCAATCTTATACGTAATATATTATCTTTACATAAAATTTATTTCTTTTTATTTTGTGTTCTTAATTTTTCCATACACATTTACCAAAAATATTATTCCAACTTTTTTTTTAGTTATAGAAAAAGTAAGCCACTAGTTTAGATACCAGATACTATCATTACCACCTAGACACCTTTTAGATGGAGTATTATTGAAATTCTCTCAAAAAGTAATAATAAAATTGATTCATATAATTGATATTAAAGAAAATACTTTAAAACATCACTTTATTTTTTTTCCAAATACCTCTAATATGTTGTTTCTTAGACCAACGGAGTATTAGATATGACTATAAAATATATGTTGTGTTCAACAACTATATCATAGGTCTATATCTAGGAAAATGTGAAATATCAATCAATTTTTTTTATTACATTAATATCTTAGTAAATACAAAAAATTTATTATCGTTTGCTGAATTATAGACGCGTATTCTTTTTTTTCGATAAATAGTTATCATCTACAAATAAATTTTAAGCTAATAAACAAATAATGATCAAACTACAATTATTAGATACCAAACATATTTTTATATAATAACAAAGAGTGATGGTATCATGTAAAACATCAATTCATAAAATGAAAATGTACTATTAATAATATAGGTTAGTGTTGCCTAATTGTGGATTATAATTGCCTTTAATGATCCGAGTATTGTTTATTTCCATTGAAATTATTTTATTGTATATAAAGGTGACATATTATTTGTAATTTATATATTTACATGTATGTTGTGCTAATAGTTTTATAGTAGATTTTATTCTATTGTTTGATTAATATTTTCATGTTTATTAAAAAGCATTTATAAATAAGTTTTTATAGTCACTAGATTGTATAGTTTTATTGAGAAATAATATACATCATTAGTGTAATATAATGTATACTACTTTTAGATATTTTCAACACAATTATAACCAACAATAAATTTTTTTTTTCTCAATTGTAGTTTTAATAATTTTGCCTTATTCTTTTATTTTTCGATATACATTGCATTTGTTTATTCCACATAAGTTGCCTCATTTTTGTATTATTTCACAATTAATTATGAAAAAAAATTATTAATACCGTGCAGCGTACGAACACTAATCCAGTTAATCTAATTTGTAAGTTTTTAAGAAAGAGAGCCGTAGTAATTAGTACAGCTATTATTTCATCAAAAAATAAAGTAGTCCAACTTTTATTAAATCTGCTGTATAGCAGTATAGTCTGTATTAACTTACATTTCCATAAATTTGAACACAAAATTAAAAGACATTAATTGGAGTAAGAATAAACAGTATTCTCAACGTTTTTATCTCGTTCAAAATAAATTGTACTGTAACGTACTCTCCATTTTTTTTTTTTTTTTTTAGGAATCGTATTCTCCAGTTTACTCAGTATTCCAGTAATAACATTTTTTCTACTTTAATTTAACATTTTAAATGTAAATTTTTTAATAAAAAAATCAGATGTATGCCACGTGGACATGATTATGGTCAGACAGGACCATCCACCGGTCCACATTAAAAACCCAGCACTTACTCCTTTAATCTCTCTCTTTCTCTTTCCTTTCTTTTTCTTCTTTTTTTTTTTTTTTTTTTTTTTTTTTCTCTCTCCTCTTTCTTTCTCTCTAAATTCTTCAGTACGAAATCCCACCTTTATTAATTTTTATTTTTCATTTTCATTGTTTTTGTCTCCCTAAAATTTCCCACTAACAACTCTAATAGTAGCACTACTAGTAGTTAGAGAGAAAAAACCCCAAATTCTTCCTCTTTCTCTCTCTCCTACTTCAAAACTCATCAATGGCGTTCACACTATAACGCCATAATTTACAGTTTTACAGTGAGAAAAAAAAAGAGAGAAGAATGGGTATATGTACTTCAAAACCACCGACGCAACCGTATGTTTCCGATCCAAAACCACCGGAAGAAGTAAGTAATCAACCACCGGCGGCGAGAAATTCCGGCGAAAATCAAGCGAAGAAATCCCCGTTTTTAGGGATCTACAGTCCTAGTCCAGCTCACTACTTATTCTCAAAGAAATCACCATTATGGTCACCTGCTACAAATGCGACTTCAAATTCAAATTCAAGTACAAATACTCCGAAACGTTTCTTCAAACGGCCGTTTCCTCCGCCGTCGCCGGCGAAACACATAAAAGCAGTGTTAGCGAGAAGACATGGAACGGTTAAACCTAACGGTAACGGCGTCGGAGGTTCGATTCCCGAGGGAAGTGAAAGTGGTAGTGGTGGAAATGGTGTGGGTTTGGATAAACGGTTCGGATTTTCCAAGCATTTTGGGGATAAGTATGAAGTTGGTGAAGAAGTTGGACGAGGGCATTTTGGGTATACTAGGGTTGCTACTGCTAAGAAGGGTGATTTGAAGGGTCTTCAAGTCGCTGTCAAGATCATCCCTAAAGCCAAGGTTCATCCTCTTTTTTTTTTTTTTTCTGCTTTTTGTTTGATATTAATTTTGAATTTGAATGTGTTTTTATAATTTTTTTATTTTTACTTTTTATTATTTTATTTATGTTAAAAAAAGAAAAGAAAGTAATTACTGGGTAGTAGTAGTAGATATAATTATAATTGTAATTATGTCATTATGTGTAATATTTTGATGGGTGAGTAACGGGATTTAGCTGCAATTATGTTGCTAAAAGATTGGTTGAATGTTGTTGGGATTGAAAAAATCAGATCTGCTGTAAGTTTAAAAAAAATGTACTTGGTTTATGTTTAAGTAAGGGTCATGTGAGTATGTGATGGTGGGGATAATGGAACATGTATAACTATAAATATATACTTGTATATCAGAAGAGTAGAATATCTTATTATTTTAATGGTGGTAAGATCAGGTTGCTTTTTGAAGATTGTAATTTTGTTTTGGACCTTAGTTTGAGTTCCTGCACCACCATCCTATGTTTGTCTTATTTGATGAAATTGGCCTCGAGGATGAGGGTGAGGACGAGGGCGTGTGGAGTGTTTACCGGGGACTTGCCTTGAGACCGAGGAATGTATCTATTCGTTGTTTGATCCTCGTTGTCATGAGTCCGATTGCGTGTTTTTATGTGATGGGTTTTAGTTTTTTAATGAGTCGTTATGCGGCATTGTGATCATTTTGATGTATATGCTACTATGCTTGTCACCATTTGGTTTAGAATATGGTCATGGGAGGTCGTGCGTTATTATTCCATGGTATTAAATTATTGGAAATAGTTGGAGACAAACTTTGTCATATTTGAAGAGGAAGGTTGAGAGTGAGAATCTCTAGAAACTTGGAATTCCATTTGCTTATTCTAGTGCGGATCTTTAGAAACTATGGAAGCTAAAACTAAAGAGGATTAGGCTGACATTAAGAATTATTTGCTTGGTGTCATCAATCATCTGACAAGTGACAACTAGTGAATTGTGATGACATGATGAAGCGAAACTGTGTTTCTGGACGGATTTAATGTTCGTCATTGCTACTAGTCTACTCTCACTTGGGTAGTTGTGTACTGCACAAATTAGCCATTGATGAAATATACACATAGATGTCAGTTGCAGTTCTTGAATAGTCATTTGACTTTAATACATTGCAAGCTGCTTTACTCTCTTGTTCATCGTTTGTTGCCTTTTTCCTTTTGCTCTATAGTCTTTTAAAGGATATCTGCATCGTTAAATTCTCTTAATTGATTTTTTTCTCTTAATAAAAATCTATCGTCTTTTATTCTCTCTCTATCTATATAGCGGAAAATAAAAACTGGAAATCAGTGTTAACTTTAGGATTTTATATTGACCATATATATAATTCATTGTTAGTTGCAGTCACATTATAAATTACTAATCTTTAGGAAGGTGATGTTTGTGTTGAGTTTTAGCTCGTTATTTTATTATAATACCATTGTTTAGATTTGATAAGTGCTAATGCAATTTTAATTAGGCAGTTTATTATGCATTGATATTCAGAATATCCAGCTGAGCATCCAAGACTTATCTGGTTGGTAATTTTATCTTTTGCACTAATTCTTTCTCATTGTGTCTTTTTGTTAGATGACCACGGCTATTGCAATTGAGGATGTTAGAAGGGAGGTAAAAATCTTGAAAGGTCTGGCCGGACATCCCAATCTCATAAAAATTTACGACGCATACGAAGACAACGAAAATGTTTACATTGTGATGGAGTAAGTAGTCTTCATGCTTACTTATACTATGCTTGTCTATGTTGATTCTTAGTATGAAGTCTGATGGTTTGCTGCATTCCTTCATGCCATTTTGAGCTTTGTGAAGGCCTATTAGCTTCATTGGGCTGACATAAAGTCAAAAATATATGTTTGCCTTCTTTGTAAACATCATTGTACCTGAAGGCTAAACATAATCTTGTAATGTCTGCCTTTACTAGAGTCATGCTTGTTAATTGCCATGAGCCCATAAATGATGTTTACTGGTGATGGATGATGTTAATCTGGAGCATTATAATTTTGATGTTCTACCTGCTGAGATTTAGTTTCCCTGCTTTTTCAGGTTGTGTCGAGGAGGGGAGTTGCTGGATAGAATACTTTCAAGGTAATTTTTGTAAACTTCAGATTTTTTGCAGTTTTGAAAATATCATTCTGGTCAGACAAAATACCCAATTGATGATTGTGATCTTACATTGAAGATTTTTTCATCACTTGATTTTGTAGGGGTGGGAAATACACAGAAGAAGATGCCAAGGCTGTGTTAATACAGATCTTAAACGTTGTTTCGTTCTGCCACCTGCAAGGTGTGGTACATCGAGATCTCAAGCCAGAGGTACTGAAAAACAATGTGTGCATTATAATTATTTTCTCTGTTTGCAATCACCAAGAATTCAATAATTCAATAAAGCATTTCACTGCGCGGTAGTGCAGTCAACTGATTCCTTTGCGAGTCATGAATGTTGCTAGATTGAATTGTAAGAACTGTGGCCAAGTTGCCAATTAGTTTCGTGGAACATGATTACCAATGACATCCTATAGCTGTCATGTAAATATCTGCTCTATTGAGACCTGTACTCACAACTATCCTTAATTTTCAAGACTAATGCCTCTGTGTATATCACCACTCACCAGGTCTCTAATCAAATAGTTATATCATGGTCATTCTAACTTCTGTTTGCTGTTGGATCAGAATTTTCTTTTTACATCAAAGGATGAAGATTCATCATTGAAGGCCATTGACTTCGGCTTATCAGATTTTGTGAAGCCGGGTTAGTCATTTAACTTGTGTGTTTTTGCAAATGGATTGATATATGTATATGGTTGAAGTGAACTATCTCTGAATTTTCATGCAAACTTTTCTGCAGATGAAAAGTTAAATGACATTGTGGGCAGTGCATATTATGTTGCACCAGAAGTTCTGCATAGATCTTATACAACAGAGGCTGATGTCTGGAGCGTGGGTGTAATTGCATATATTCTACTTTGTGGAAGCAGACCATACTGGGCTCGTACTGAGTCTGGTATCTTTAGAGCTGTTCTTAAAGCTGATCCAAGTTTTAATGAACCACCATGGCCTTCTTTGTCCCTGGAGGCGAAAGACTTTGTAAAGCGCATGTTAAACAAAGATCCAAGAAAAAGAATAACGGCAGCTCAAGCACTTTGTGAGTAAATCTGCTAGATTTTCGTGGAAGCTATACTTGCTGTTCTATGCTTCTCCTAATTACCTTCTTTTGCAGGCCATCCCTGGCTTAGAAATCAAGGAGAAGTAAAAGTTCCTCTTGATGTACTCGTCTTCAAACTTCTCAAGATTTATATGTGTTCATCTTCTCTTCGCAAAGCTGCCTTGAGGGTGGGTACTACCTAAGTTTTTCCCCCTCTTTTATTAAAAAGCATTGTTATTGAGAGAAATAAGTTGTGTGGTGACACTGGAAGAATACAATTATACACTATATCAGCATGTTCTCTTACCAGTCTTTCCGATCGAATAAAACTTGCAATTTGCCTTCATAATCTCCTAATTGGCTTACTTTTGTCTGCAATTGTTATTTCTTTGACAGGCTCTGTCAAAAACATTGACTGTAGATGAACTGTTTTACTTAAAGGAGCAGTTTGCACTACTGCAACCTAGCAAAAATGGAACCATAAGTTTGGAAAATATTAAAGAGGTAGGTTTTTGTAGAATACAAATGTTTTTTTTTTTTTTCTATTATTGTTTATTTATGACAGAAACAAATGGTTTCTAGTATTAATTGTATATAATATTATAAATCATAATTTTTTCTGTGATCTGGTCAGGCCTTGTTGAAAAATGCAACAGATGCCATGAAGGAGTCTCGTGCTCATGAAATCTTAACCTCTGTAAGTGCTTTTTGGATTTGGTGGATGATACCAGCTAACATCTTCAGTTTCACATTCTGACTACTGTTTGTGTCTCCTCAGTTAACGGCACTTCAGTATAGAAAAATGGATTTTGAGGAATTCTGTGCAGCCGCCTTAAGTGTCTATCAACTTGAAGCTCTTGAAAGATGGGATCAGCATGCTCGTTGTGCCTATGAACTTTTTGAGAAGGATGGTAACAGGCCCATCATGATTGAAGAGCTGGCTTCAGTAAGTCATCTTTCTTTCATTTTTCAGTTGTATGGATTCATTGTCAACTCGTGTATCTTCTTTCAAGGATAGCTGATTGCCTCCCCTTATCAAATGACACATGCTGAATTTGTCTGCTATTTCTTGTCTTTTGTAACCTTGTTTATTTTTACTCCGTCTTATATCTTTATTGTGTTTTGTTTCTTCACTTTGAGGCAAGTATAATAGGCAAATCTGAGTGCCTAGTGTAACATGGTCTTCAGCCTTAATTCGATGTACTTAAGTATAATAAATCAAAGTCCCTTAAATTTGTGTTTATATGATGTTTCAGGAGCTTGGACTGGGACCCAACATACCGGTTCATGCAGTCCTTCATGACTGGATTCGGCATACTGATGGGAAGCTGAGCTTTCTTGGTTTTGTCAAACTGCTTCATGGAGTGTCCTCCAGGACTTTAATTAAACCTCATTAATGGCGTGCAACTATAGGTGATCTTTGTGTCTATCTTTTGTGGTGCTTCGTATTGTCGTGGTTTGTGCCTGTTGGGAGTATCAAGCAATTGCCATCATGACTCGTGCCTGTATCAAGCAATTGCCATCATCCTTGTGCCTGGTGCTCTCGGTCTTGAAACTGATTCCAGATCTTGCCAGAGAATGAAACTTCTGTGCTGAATGAGAAACCTGTGACTGGCTGGACAGCAGAGTTGAGTGTTGATGGCCAGTTCACTACAAAATAGGTTAATTGTTTCTGACCACATAAGGAATGTATACGCCAATTGTTGTTCAAAGCTGGGCAAAAATGTGATTCAATTATCGCAATATATCGTTTAGTTTTAGCCTTTGTGGGCTGGGGATGATGGCTCAGAGGTATATCTGGAATCTGCATTGTTTCAGTGCTCTAATTGTGAATCTAATCCTAGCATCAAAGCTACACAAATCATGTTTTAGGCTGTCAAAAGTTAAATGAAAGAGGGTGCTTTATATATATTTTTTTGCTAATATATTTTTCGCATGTTTCTTTCATTTGAACTGCTTGTTTATAAAGTGCTAGGAATTTACATGTTCTGGTATCATTTTACATCTTCCGATAATATAATCCCCTGTATCTGTGATAATCTCGAAGGCTCGAGCTATCACATTCATAGAATCTTAGTCTAGTATAGTGAATACAAAGCAGGCCTGCCACCTTGCATGCCATTTGCCTAAGCAACCTTATACCAAAATGTAAGTTTCAGTCATCAGATGGAGCTTATGACAAATTATAACAAAAAAAAAAAAAAAATTGAAGTTAAAAAAATTCAAAAATTAATAAGGAACATATCAAAGTAAAAAACATGATAAACCTTTTCTTTTTTGGAAAAATAGTCGTGTTAAACTTTAATAAACTAAATTGGAAAATTTTCTCAATTAAACTCATCAAATGGGAAAAAGAATTATTATGTGGTTAGAGCTTCCTTCCCATTTTCAAGAAATCCTAAAATTGATACAAAAAACGTTATATTAAGAGTGAATCCTTTCTAAAATAAAATTAATGAGATACGACTAAAATTCTCTCATACTTCTTTTAAAAACTTTGGCGTACGATGTTTTCAAATGAGTCCAGTATATAACCTATTCCTTGGCGGGCTAAAGAATTGGGTCCCGCCTGTAAAAATGTAACCTATAAAATCCGCCACTGAAACCGTAGGAGAGAGAAACAACCAAGTGTACTCTTCATTTTTAACCAAACCCCTTTTTATCACCGGAATTCCATTCATTCCGCTCTATTTCCCTCTCTTTCTCTCTCTATATTATCTGCAATGGCAAGCATCAAAGGAAAGAACGTCTTGATTAACCTTTCTTCATCTTCTTCTTCCGACGATAATGGCGACGATGACGACACAGCCTCCGATTCTGCTTCATCTTCTAGGTATAACAATTTTCTTTTCTTTTTTTTTTTTTTGGAAATTGATAAATTATTTGCTGAATTTGAAGATATTTTGTGTGAAATTTTGTTGCTAGCTGTTGATTTTGATTGATTTTTGCTGAAAAATTGGATTAATGAAGAGTTTGAATTTGATTTAGTGGAGATGAATGTGAGTTGATTGATGATGACGGTGATTACGAGATTGAAGATGATGAATCTGAGGAAGATGATTATTCAAAAGATGACTATAATGGAACTGAAGATGATGATCATTCTCTCTCTAATCGCGTCATTCAGTTTCTTCAAGGTTTTTTGTACTATTCTTTTCTGCTATTTTTGGCTTTAAAGTTAGCTTTTTATCTAGTTTATTCGTTGCTGCATTTTAGTGAAAGTTAGCTTTAAACTTGCCTGCACTACTTTCAGATTAATTTTTTTTTTCTTTTCTAAGATGTTTTGATTATTGGAGGATTTTGTGACAAATTGATGATAATTCGTAATTACATATCAGTTCAACAATATATGAAGCTATATATACTTACCTCAGGTATCAGTGTTACTCGTGGTTTATTTCGAGATGCAGAATTATGATTGAGGATCATAAGATACTGGGTTGTGATGAATTTGCGATTCATTTTTGTTATTTTGAGAAGGTTGGCTAGAAGATGAAGGATTAGGCTATCTGCTGATTGATTTTGCTTAGATCGTAGGTTTGCAGATAGTAGTTAGAGGTGAACTGAATCCTATTTAGGCTTGTGGTGAAAGAAATTGAAGCAATAGCTAATGTTCATTTTTTTTCAATTCATCAATTAATTCTTTATGTAACTCTTTTCATTATCATGTTATCTAATTTAGTCTCATATTTTATAATGTTTACAAATTAATTCTATGAAAAATGCATATGATAAGTTTGGCTTTGTGAAATATTTTATACATGTTGATGTTCTCCATAAATTGTGCTTGTGTTTGTGCTCATTGTCACCTTGCAATATTTGAGAAATCAATGAAGAGGCTTTCTTTTACGCTTTGTTTGGATAACAAAGAAGGAAAGAAAGGAAGGGGAGGGAAAAAGGAGGAAGGGAAGGGAAAAGAAAGGGAGGGGGAGGTGAGCTCCATTTTTCCTCCAAATCTCTCCAATTTTGGAGGGATTATGTTTATTAAAGAGAGGGAAAATGGATCCTTCCCTCTCCTTCCCCTTCCTTCCCCCAATCCTTTACCCAAACAAGAGAATTTGTCTCCTTCCCTTTCTCTTATTTTCTTTTCCTTCCATTTCTTTCTATCCAAACAAAGGGCAAAGGAACTTTTCAATGCAGAATTGTAATGTATATTTACTAGATAGTCTTCTTTGGCCAATCAGGAAGACGTGATTTGCAAGAGTTAAGTCTTAAAGCATGCAAAGCATATTTGAGAAGACATGATCTTAGAGTATCAGGAAACAAGGACGAGTGTATTCGTAGGGTGCAAGAGCACCATAGGTCGGTTCTTTTTGTAGTAATTTATTACCTAGGAGTTTTTGCTTTGATGGATTCTCACCTGTTATATAGACTGAGAACTGAAGTTAAACTATTTCATATACAGGATAAAAGATGGGAAAGCTGAAATTCTCTACCCAAGTTCATCCTTTGTCATCAATTGCACAGGTATGATTAATTTTCCCACCAAAATCCCTTTCTTTTTCCTCCAATTGTTCTTGCTACCTACAAAATATATTTCATATTTTAATACTTTTTTTTGGAAATTGGTCTGAGAAGCAGGTGATGTCTGCAAGGGAGACACTGTCCTCTTCAAACAAAAAGTGTATGGAAGGTATCATTCTTATCCTAGTGAAGTTTTTTTTAATTATGTTTTCTTGGGATCCTTTTTTTCGTTTCTGGTGGACAATGCTTCTCCTTTCATGTTTCCGATTTTTATTTGGGGTAGGGGAGGGTGATTATGTAGTTATCATATCTTGCTGAATCTAATTTATTCATAAAGGAAAATCCTTTTCTCACAATTTTGGCTAAAAGAGTCTGTTATAGAAAGTTAGAAACTAGTTGGTTGTGTATTGAATTATTAAATGCTATTTGGCCCCAATTTGAAACAAAATGTAGTGAATTTTACTTCTGATGTGAAAGAATTGTACTCGGTTTTTTTTTTCTTTCTTCTTGTTTCTTGTTTCTTTTTCCACCTTGTGCTCGTGTCTTTATAAAATGGAATTCTCATCCAAAGAAGTTTTGACAAAGTGACAAGACAAGGTAAACTTTTGGGGAAAAGAACAGTTGCTGGACGAGTCGTGAAAGAAAGCTATGGTGCAGCAAAGCAACAGCATACATTCACAGTAAGGCATATCCTTGACATGTATTTCTATTCAGCCTATGTAATGTATAACTCTAAATCAGTAAACTGTAAAGCACAAAATCTACCTGTAAATTCCAGACATGGTTAATCATCTACCACTTGAATGAAGAATGGAGTTAACAGCAGTAGCCTAGATGTATAATGAACTAATGACTATAATCTATAAAGAATTCTTCATTGTTAATGTATGAAGCTTACATTGATTCAAGCTAAAATCTTTTTATCTTCTAGGTTGAGGTACTATGGAGCAAGGGAATAAAGAAACTGCCTCCTCTCTTTCCTTTGCTCGTCAAGGGCCGAAATCTCTATAGATTGAAGACCTGCAGGCAGGTAAATAACAAACCTGTTTTTCTTTGCATATGCTCTAATATTTGTAACTTATTGATCGTCATAAATGACAAAACTTCAAGCCATGGAAGAACGAGGGAGAAAGAAGATTAGTTCTTGCGGAAAAGCATAGGCGAGGGACAGCTGCACGATATAAGAGAGCAAAGAGGAAGAATGCTTTGTCTACTGATAAAGGTTCGAATGATTGAGAGCCCTTCACCCCTTATGCTTGTTTCTGTAGAAATATCTCTAACACGTGTCAATTTCTCCAAAATATGAAGTCTCAAACAAAGCCTATTTAAATGTCTGTTATTAGGAGGGAAATCTCGGAAGGTTTCTCATCGTGGAAGATCTTCTCAGTTGAATTATCCCAAAGGAGACAAACATTTTGGTGCAGAGCAGAGGGCCTCATCTTCAAAAAACCACCATTACACTAATCAGCAGCGTAATGTGAAACAAGGAGCTGTTGTAAACTCTAACAGAGAAAAATTTTCCAAACCCTTCCGGGACCCTCAAAAGCTAGTATCCCGGGACAACAGGGCTTCTACATTGCATTCATTTCATGGTGCTTCTCAAAGTTATTCTGAATCTCTAGTGGGACCTCATAGGAGTTCTCCATTTGGCTTACGTTCTGCAGTTTTCCTGAGTGATATCCCTTATCATGGCGCAAGGGTGATGCCCGCAGCACAAAATGGTGATTTCAGTCATAGCTCCTTTCGTAATTCTTATGACATTCAATTACCACGGGTGAATCATGTGGACTCGAGGCAGTTTTTCCCTTCAGGGGCTACACATGGACAAAGGATGATTGGTCTTGTGAACTGCTCAATTCATGGATGTCATGAACCAGGATCTAATAGTTGTGTCATTTCTGCGTGTTGGAGGTGTTGTCGAAGGGTGGGAATGGTGTGCAATGTCCATAGATGACAACCAATTCTTTGGTGTTCTTTATCCATATGCTTATACCAAATCTCATCCCTGGTTGGTGCTATCTTATGATATTACTATAAACAGAAACTTTGTTTTTGCTGAATTTTTTAATTTTTTTTTTTAATTTTCCTTTCCATAATACCTCTGTTCATGAATAATATTTTCAAAAGACACATTATATTGGGGGTGGGGTGTGAAGAGTGTCTATCTGGGCTTTGTGAAAGAAAAAGGAGTATAAAGAGTTTGCATGAGGGGTAAGGTGGGAGGCTTGCCAAAATAGTAATAAGGTAAAAGTATAACCAAGTTACCAACCAGTAATTTATGAAAATGGAGTGTGTAACAATCATTTAGATACGGAAGCAAAATCTAGCCTCAAATTTTTTTGCCTAGTTTAGAGGGCAATAATTTTTAATCAATAAGTTCCTTAGTTTAGTCTTTGTGTAGAGCATAATGCCTTAATATGATACTCCGTTTAAAATGATTAGTTGTATATTCTTTTATAGCCTGTCAGATAGAAATTGTCTTCTTTCCTAAACTAACTGTGACAGGTTTTCCCAAAATGGGAAGAGAGTGGAAAAAGTCCTACAATCCTACTATTATAGGTCTTTAAAAATTATTGTGTCATATCTATATTTGCGAGGGGTTGGAATTACATGACAAGTTTTTTCAGACGGGTGGCTACTATTTTGTTCCTCCTCTGATTCATGATTAATAAAGGAGAAGAGATATACCAGTAAAGCTAACCGAATCCATTATCCCAGTACTTCCCCTGTCAAAAAAAGTTGTAGCTGGAATTCATGCAGGAAAGCCTGTTTTTTAGCTGTTCAGGTTATATAATGTTTGTGTTCCGTGTTTTAAACTCCTTTTATTACATTGTGGGATTCTTGTTTTTAATCCAGATTCCAACTTTGAGGCCTCATCATCGTTAATAATGTTGCAAGGTGTCCTGTTTTTTTGATATACAGAATAGTATTCACCAAAAATACTAGCACTTGGCCAGCAAATTGGTTTCAAGGTCTGCCATCTTATTGATGATAAATAGGACTGAGCTACTACTGATCTTATTAGTTGGGCAAAGAAAATTGGGTCTAATGTCTAAGGAATAGAAATCATGTATATACTTCATGGAAAGTTATTTTCATATTTTTGTTTGCTGTTATTGCATCTTTTTCTCTCCAAAATAAGAATCTCAACTTAATCCTTTGATTGTATCTCTCTCTACTACAGGTGCTTGTTTATTGTCTAGCCCTATTGTTAAGATGCATGGGAGTTGGACTCTTCATATCTACAGAACTTGTGTCTGAGGATTTACTTATGCGTGGGCCTTTTTGCCAATTTGCTTGATTGCATTCATCGTCAACCTGGTATGTTTTTTGGATTATACTAGCATGACATACTGTTTGCTGTCTTTATGTTATTTCGTTGACAAAATTCAGAAGAACAATGCTAAACTAATCTATATATGGGTATTAGCTGGTATATTATCAATTGTGAAAAGCTTAAGATATTGCCTAAAAAGGGTAGGCGCTATAATTTAGTTATTTTTGTACATGCTGTATTTAGTCATAAGGAGAAAATAGTTCAAGCAGTATCTTTTTTGCAGTTGTTGCTGCTAGGTTATATATTTGTCGGGGTTATAAAGCTTTAGTTGAGCTATTCATATCCTTCTAGAATAGCTACGTTACAGACTTACAGAAAATGGCCCTACAAATGGAAATATGACTAGAGGTGGTTCTCACTGTGCTTGATTCTTACCTCCCATGCAACTTGAATATGGATCTATGAAAAGAAAATCTGAAAAATAGCTGAGGCTCATGCTCTGAGCCTTATAATCGCATGAGATGCTAGTTCCCGAGTTTGACAATTTAGAGTTGGCTTTGCTTGCTCATCCTGTATGTTGCCTGACTATAGTTAACATTTTAAGTAAGAACAACGCTGTTAAAAAGAATCAAGAATTATTGGTGAGCAGACAATTTACATCATCATGTCGTGTCCACAACTTTTTGAGATGTTTCATAATTGGATATTTGATGTGGAAGTGTTGGACATTGGACAAGGCTGGAAACAGAGAACTTGAATTCGTTGCAGTATGCACATGATAGGGCTAAGTCCCCACTAAATGACGGCCTTGGACCTTTCATAGAAATATCACTGTCTGACTCATTTCTAAACTTCCCTTTTGACCGGACTACATGGTACCTTAACCTCCATCCATTCACTTTCCAATAACAACAATTCAACCTTCTGAATGTTACTGGAGTGAATTTTCTTGTCAGTTATAGGAAAGAAATTTGTGGGGCCGTTAAGATTCAATTAGGCTACAATAAGTTTGTGTCCTCAATTACAACACGAAGTCTCTTTATCTTCCATGCAACTCTTGCCCCCATTGTATGCTCCATTTTCACTCTTTGTTCCACTGTTTAAGCTAGATCCTTATTTTTAGGGCCAATATAGACTTTACTAGATTCGCCTTCTCAATTATTATAGTTGCCTAAGGCTTTAACGTGGCATTTTAACACATAATGATTCAGAAAGCACTTGCCGATGCCAACGACCTAGGGGTAAAGTAGGGAAGAAAAACTTACTTCCAACCAGTTTAGTTTGTAGTTAACCAAAGGTCTCTTAGTCTATTGGCAGTATGTTCCCTCCTTAGACTCGGCCCAAGTCATCAACATTCGTTGCCAAGAGAAGTGTTGGGTATGCAACAAATTTAAGTCTGGTTTTCAACCTCTTGTTTGGGATAGAATTTCTAGCATCAGCTGTTTAGGGCTAAGGTGCATACGACGGGATAAGGGATGTGCTTCTTTACAATAATATGTATGTATTCCCTCCGTCCCATATTATAGTTCATGTTTCTATTTTTGGATAGTATGTAAAGACTATTATACCCTCATTTTTTAACTTTATTCATTATATTTATTCAATTACCCTTGAATTTTCCACTTGTCTTGTACTTTTTTTCACTTTCTCTCTCTAACTTTTGTCTATAATTGTACATTTTACCTTTTTTATGTACTTCATTCACTTTTTCCTCTCTAACTTTTGTCTATAATTGTACTCTTCACTTTTTTTTTATGTACTTCATCCACTTTCTCCTCTCATTTTTTAATACCGTGAAAAAACACAGACAAGAACTATATATTGGGACGGAGGGAGTAGTAATTAGTTTGTTATTCACAATCACTAGGAAACTAGGTTACACCACTTGGATATATAATCAAGAAAAATGTTCACATATCAACATGTAGAAACTATAATTAATTGTGCATATTGGACATGCATACAAAATCTTCCACCAAAGAAGAGAGCTAAAACATATACATACAGTTTAAAGATATAAATATTAATCAAAGCATTTCTTATCCATCCACGTTTGTCACCATGGTTTCAACTCAAGATTTGGCATTATGCAGATTTTAGATATTACTCCTTTTTGTTTAGCTTCCCCAAATCAACACAATGCCAAACTATGATTTGAACCTTAATGGTTGCCAGATGACTAATTAATTGATGACAAAAAAGTCCTAGTTTCCCCTTTTGCTGGATCAAATACCTGAGACTCCGTCTATCCCTTGTGGCGAAAAAGTAAACACTGTATGGACGTAAAAATTGGGTAGAACATACTAGCTGCATGACTGGTGCAAGGACTGGTTTGGTGCTAGAAGAACCTAAATGTAGTTGAGGGACGAAGGTCAATCTCTTGTGTCCAAGCTGAACGATCTTGTAGATGCAAGTGCCAATAGGTTTGAGCTAGAGCATCGGGGTCCATCAAGCCGTCTGCTGCCACTCCTACTCCACTTTGTTGCTCCCCTACATTTGTTCTCTGCAATATACTTGGTACCCTGCATAATTTTCCACCATTCAATTAATCTATCGAATCTATAGATCCATCAATGAGATTCAACTAGTGAACTGATGTTCCCTAATTTGTTGTATAGATTATGCTGCCTCAGATTAACACTCAAATTCATATGATTTGCATTGTTTCTGCTGAACACACACCCTTAAAATATACGTCTTTACCTTTTGGATTAATCTACATGTTTTATTAAACACTGTAAATTTTGTCTTGAGTCAACAAAATACTAATTGAAAAATATTGGCCTAAGCTTGCGATATTATATTTTGAGTTTTGCTATTGGGGAATTAAATGAAATATTTTAAAGTGTGAGACTTGACGATTTTCTTCATCTTGCATCCCTTTGGTTTTTTTGGCTGTGTTTGATTCTGAAGAAAACATTTTGATTTGAATTTTAGTTTCACTGGAAACCAGCTTTCATTCTCTTTGTTTAGTTCACTGCTAGCAAAGTTAGGGGGGGGGGGGAGAGAGAGGAGAAGAGAGGACAGGAAGTTAGAATGGGATGGAGAGAAAAACTGGCCATTCTTACCATAAAATGCCCTTAATCAACGAAAAATCTAATAATCTAAAAACAGGTTGATATATCCGGGGATGACATGCCCTTAATATGTTAAATCCACCATAAAATATTACCAAAAATAACCGAGACTGGAGTGAAAGTCTGAACTTGAGATCCTATTGAAATGGATGAAGTGTGAGGGGTACAAGTCGCACTACTTACCTTGGTGCTCCGACCAAGCCATCAATAATAACATGAGCAACATGTATTCCCAGTGACTGAAATTCCCTTGCCAGACATTGTGATAATCCTCTTAACGCAAATTTCCCACAACCTTTATTTAAACAAAAAAATTCATGGAACATTTATGAACTATACATGTAATTTAATATCTTAATTAGTAATTGTATCAAATATTCCAAATCTTAATTAGCAAGGATTTATTATAATACATACATAATTCTGAGAAGCCAGACATGCCATTGAGAGAAGCTGAACATCCTGTGAAGAGTATTGTCCCTCTTCCTCTCTCCACCATACCCGGAAGAATCTAACCCATGACAGCAAGTAGTTTCCATTAATCTTCACATCTATTTAAAACCTAGAGAGAGAGAGGGAGCGAGAGGAAGGAGGAGATTTGAATCAAGTTTTTGTGAGGATTACCTGCTGAGCACAATGGAAGGCACCAACAGATGAAACTGCGAGGGATTTTTCAAAAGAATTGACTGGAATTTCAGTGAAATTGGCTGGATGCAAAGGAAGGGGTTGGTATGCAGCATTGTAGACCAACACTTCAACGTATCCAAGAGAGAGAACCCCTTCAAAAGCTTCACTAATGCTTCTTGTATCCGAGCAGTCAATTCTTATTGCAAAGACTTGAGCTTTCTCTTCCCTTGCTATCTCTTCTGCAATTCTCGATAGCCTCCCTGGGCCAAAACCACAGAAAACAATAATTTCTGAAGATTTATTAGGAGAAACCTGAAAGAAGTACAAGAAGCAAAAGATTGAATGAAAGAGGACAGGATATATAATAATAATTGAAATTAAATAGGTTGCCTGCCTAAATCCCTGGAGAGGATGGCAACTGTGTAGCCTTCATGAGCAAACTTTCGGGCAATGGATCTTCCAAGTTTCGGTCCTACTCCAACAATGGCAGCAATGCCTTTGGAGTTTGTGGAGGAGAAACTGCTTGAGTTTGGCATCTCCCTTTCTGCCAAATTATCTGCCCTAAGAACTGTTAAGGAATGAAGCTAGGAAAGTTTGGGGAGAGGAGTGAGGGGAAGAGGAGGTTATTACTTGTAGCAAAAACTAGCATTATTACCCTTCCATTTTGTATCAAATTCTTGTTTGACTTTCTCTGATCAATAATTTTTTATTAATTAATGTTTGAAAAGTATAATAATAATTGTATTTGTTTTGAAAAGCACTTTAATAAAAAGATAAATAAATAATTATCAGAATTACAACAGTAAGAGCTCTATGTTAGACATAGCAAAAGTAAATTATAAATTTTATTATTGAATGAAGGAAGTAATATCTAGAAGATACGATGAAGAAGACATGTAGAACCCAACTGAAGTTGTTTGTCGGTGTTATAGCTTGCCTCCTCCAGAAAGACTAGTTAGCACTGCAATAATTTCCTGTAGTTTTGGAGATGACGTATATGCTTAATCTTCTTGCAGTTCCGATGTACTGAATGGCAGCTCTATTTTTTTCCTTCTTCTCAAAACCCCAGATTTATTCTGTTGACATGAGATCCATATTCTTTTGGTGGAATTATCATTTTTTGGTCAGCTAAATATTGATACTCCCACCTCTTACCAGTTACCAAGCTGCCTAGTTATGGTGGTGAATTGTCATAGGTGGCCCCTCTCTTTAGTGTTTGATAAAGATAAGCCATTTTTTTACTTTTTATCAGCTTATTTGGTCCAAAAAGGGAAAAGAAAAAAAAAAAAAAACATATAATTCCATTGTTTTTCTTGGTCTTTGTGTACATGATGAGTACATTAAATGATTGGTCCGTTATTTATACACGTCAGGATCCATACAACAAATCCAAATTATGGTAGTGTTTTGTTGTATAGTAATTTTGGTGGAAAATCATTTTCAGCACACCCCACTTATAGGAACTTCCATGTTAAGCTCGTTTTTATTTAGTTTTTACCTTGTTTTTGACATTGAACTCTAGGGGTGACAGGGTCCAATATACAGCATAATCAGAATTCAGAAATTAGAATCAGTAAATATTTCTTTCTCTAGAGATTTCGATGCCTTTTCACCCTTTTAACCATGTCTAAAAGCCGGTGTGGACCCTACATTAGAGGCTTGGAATAACATAACTGGGGTGCATACAACATTGTACTCCAGATAGATGGTGATGAAGTGTTCTTCTCACCATACCTGTATCCTATAGCTAGTATTGCCACTAAGGCAAGTTGTAAATTGGATATTAAAAGTTTCTTATTTTGTCTACTTGACTGCCATATCAGGTCAATAAAATCATTACGATATGATATGCTTCTGGCAGCATTGAACTAGTTGTACCAGATCTATTTTTTAGGGATGGTACAAAGTGTAAACTCATCACAACATTTATGTTATATTAGAGGGTCGAGCAGCCGAGAGTATCAAGAAACTTCTTAAATTTTATTGAACTTTTAGCTGCATATAGAATGCTAGGAACTAACATGTAAAAGCCACAACATAGTGGAATATAGCATTTGGAGTCAGTAAAGCGGCAAATTGAACGCTAGCATCATGCCAATTGCTAATCTCGAGCTACACGGGCTTGATGTTGTTCCTCATATGCCTAGCTACACAATACCAGCCTTGAGATAGATGATCACTTGAAAAAACCAACCAGTCAATCATTTGAGTCATTTCATTTTCACTGAAATGATGTGTACAGTGTACACTATCTTAAGGGTTTCTAAACCATTCTCAGGTGCTTGTTTTGTTGATAAGGGTATTAAATTCCTTTAAGAATCCGTTACCAGACAATCACTTAGGCTTCCGTTTGTTTTTGTTGGAAAATGATTTTTCTTCATTTCTCCGTTTTGTTGAAAGATGGAAAATGATTCCATAGGTGGAAAGTTACTTTTTGTGAAGAAAATATGCTAGAGTGTTCTCTTTACTCTTCACTTCTTTAGTTTCATATGTTTTCCTATAATCAAACAAGTAACCGAAAACCCTTTTCACAGTCATGTTTTTCTCTAGAAAATAATTTTTTTTTTTTTTTTCTTGAGGAAAAGTGTTCAAATCAAAACAAATGGAGAATGAGTATTAAGAAAAATTCACTTTAATAATCCCAACTAATAATCCAACTAAGATTTAATTATTATCTAATAATCCCAACTATAGGGTCAGCTTGCCTCCAATGACCTCGGATGACCGGTAGCCTGATAAGTAGGTTATCGAAATGTGTCGCATTTCTATTGGTTTAGAATTTCTATTGGTCTAGAAAAAAACAGGAAAAAAAACCCCTCTTCCTAGCCACCCTCCGCCCCCCTTCCCCTCCCCACCCTCGATTTCTTCCTCTCCCTTCTTCTTCCCCTGATTTCGGCCCCATTCCCTTCCCCCACCTTCAAATCCGACCCCATCCATTCCCTTACCCTCGAAATGAAGGGGTTTCAGATGGGAGAAAGGGTTTTGCAAGGGCAAGAGGTGGGAGGGGGGTGGTTTCGCGAGGGGACAAGGTGGGATGGCGGTGGTTTTGCAAGGGCAAGGGGTGGGTTAAAGGCGGTTTCGAGGGTGGGGGAAGGGAGGGGGCAATTTTGGGGATGGAGCTAGGGAAGGGGGTTGTTTTCGATGGGATGGAAGGGGAAAGGGGAAGTTTTCGACGAGGTGATGGAGGATTCCGGCTGGGCTAGGGGGAGGGGTGGCCGGTAGGGAGGAGAGGAATTTTTGTATTTTTTTTTTTTGAACTACTCACGTGATGCCACGTGTCAAAGTAACATGTTATATCTAGTTGATGACCGGTTTGGACTACTAGTGGTAAATTGATCCCATTATTAAGATTATTATATAATAAACCTAATCGCCCATAATTGAGATTATTAAAATGTATTTTTTCTAAGTATTAAATTACAAAGTACGAGTTTTGTTTGGTTTTCCAAACGAAGAGGAATGATTTGTAGTTAGTGGGAAGCAAATAATTAATTAGGTTATGGCATTAAATTTAAAGATTAAGCAAATAGCGAAGGAAGGCATGAGATGGACCATGGATATACATGCGCTGACCAATGAGAACTACTTTGGGGTCATTCTGTCAAGAAGAGCGGAAGATCTAAGATTGTTGCTCTTCCCTTTTATCTGGTCCCATACTCCAATCATTGGTTAATTGAACAAGTGTATGTGTCAATTTGCCAAATTGCCAGCTAAAAGATCATATCCCCTTCACTCTCACATTAGTGTAGCATATTTTTTTGGGACCCTTTGATTTAATGCTAATTGGAATTGCTGGAATTATATTTTTACTATTAGTTTGGTCCTGCACTTTTGCATATGCGGAGCCAGCGGAGGTTACTTAGTTATAAATTGATAATTACTTTGAATAGGAAAATTTTGCTTATGGTTATACTCCGTATGCAACAAGTTGATTTTTCATTACTCGATTTACGTGTCTTCTTTTGACAGTAAACAATTAGTATGGAGTACATATTAATAACAAATATTACGTAGTATCTAAGTTTTTTACTAATAATATTAGAAATATTAGTGATTAAAGTTGTGCACTAGCAAATGTGTCCGTCAAATTATTACATATAATTTGAAAAGAATGGAGTATTTGTAAGACAAAATTGGCAATTGTATTTGTTTTGTACAATCAATCATGATGACTATGGAAGCTTTGTATAAATCCTAGAGATATAAGAATGAATACAATATACTTTGTACTTTGTATTACTTAAGAGGTTCTTTTTGCACGCAGTTACCATCATAATCGTGATTATGAAAGTTTAAGGGATTGGTTGTGCAATTACTTCTTGATATAATCTTTATCTTTCATAGTTTTCATTAATTTATTACATGATAATTTTGATTGGAAAAAAGAAATCAGATCTTAAAAAAATTTATGGCTCAAAATTTCGCCTTGTAGGGTTAGCTTTGGTTTCGTCGGTCACTTAGAATTTAATATTGTAATTATTGATTGGCCTTTTGCGATGGACCAATTTGTACATTTCTCACGGATGCTGTTTGTAGAATTGCTGTTGGCCACTGCTGCTTTAGCAAAGCCAAGCGACTAATCCCAAGAGTTGGTAACTGATATTGGCGGAAATTGGTAAATAGTACACTTCTTTTCTTTTCTTTTTTATTTATAAAAAAAAAAATGAGATTAGGGTAACCATTTTTTTTAATGTTCAAAATGCTTGTTTCCATGTTATTGGATGTCTGGGGAATTTTGAGGACCTATTGAAAAATGTCCTAGATCACTAGATATTATTCCCTAAAGCTTTGAACTTTTTTTTTTTTTTTTTTTTTTTAAACAGTAAACTACGGGGAGGGCTTCCCAACCTATCACAGGAATGGGGGTTATGTGGAATTGAACCCCATCACTTGGGGAGGAGATGTATCCCTCCATCTCCTCATTCCTCAGCTTTGAACCTCTGATACACAATTTTTAGAAGACAACAATACTTCCTCTATATTAGATAGATTTCCCCTTGAAAATAGACGTTATATTTAATGGAATTCAATTCATCAATATAATTTGTATTTTATGTTAATATTTCTAGTCGGTAAATTACTCACTACTAGTATTTTTATTTCCTCATTAAATACTTTTTCCTTTATCCCTATATTGCACCATGAGAGGCGCATCCCAATACAGATTTCTAATCTTAATATAAAGGTAAAAGATTATAAGATTTAATACCATCAAATTCAAAGAAATAAAATGTATGAATAGTATAAAAGTGCAAATTGTGCTATATATTTAACAAATGGAAGAAGTAATAAAGTGGGTAAATATTTGGTCTTCTAATTTACCAATCAAAAAAGAGCCCCAAGAGTATGCTCAATCGATAAAAAGGGTGTACTCGTAATGAATAGGAGGAAATTCCCTCGAAAATTTACAGGTGTCCAATCCCTTATACCTCCTTAGTTAAGAAGATTACTGTGTAAAGAATAAAGACATAAAAGTTGTTTCTTTATAAGAGCAAAGTAAATTAAGCACTGATAGTAAATAGTGCAAGCATTTGGTATTATTATTATAAGAAGAATTGCAACTTGTCTAGTTGCTTACATACTGATTGTATTATTCATGGCTTTGAATATAGAAATAAAATCTATGACCTAAATATAGCATTTTCTTGAGAACCAGACGATTTACATATTACTATTTATATTTTGTCTTATCAAATTGTTCTACACAACTTGCGCAAGTGCCAATGACTAGCAATCTTCTATATGCCATATCTTTCGGTTTTTCCTTTTAATCAACTTGATCATACTGGTCCTTCATCTATAGTCACTTGCTCTATCACCCTTGCCATAATTGATCAGGAATACAATATATGGGTGTGCGTTTTATATATTTTTCTATTGTTTTTGTTTTAAATTAGATTCATTGTATTACAAATTTTCATCATAATATTTCAGCTACTGTTTTATTTATCTCGACATTTCTAATTTTATTCTATTTTTAATGTTTTGTTTGTACATATTTTAATATTTAACTTCTAATTATTGGGATGTCAAATATAAATGTACAAGTTTTATTTAATTGATATGTAGTACTTCGTATAAGAGAGAATTTACTCTGCATTACAGTATTTCACAATTTTCGGACTCAAGTTAAATTTTAATCGAAATTTATAAAAAATTAATCCAGCTTGTTTGCCCTAATGAAGTCACATTTATCCAGTGGATCAGGAAGCAAATACAATTGCGTAGTTATCAAAACTACGAGTTAGTCTTTTCTTTTTTTTGACACAAAGTTAGTCTTTTCACCCTTACTTATTTTCCCTGTTTCTTATTCACTCCAGTAAATATGGTATATACATTACTTCGTTTAAAAGGAAAATTGTTACGGTGTGAAAGGTGAAAGTGAAACATTTGCTTCGTTTTTCTTTGAGAGTTGTTATCAATTAAGTGTGTTGTGACTTGTGAGTGATGCTGAAGCCTGAAATGGTGAATAGCCAATTTGCAAGAATAGTACTATACTACTTACTGGGACGTTTTAGGAAACTAAGCTTCGTTACGAAAGTAATTACAAAAATGGTTGCGTGGCAAAAGTATTTACAAAAATAAGCTTCTGGGGTAAACCGCTACCTCGGGCAGCGTTTTACTTTCTATTTTTTTAAAAAAAAAATTATGCTACAAAAACGCTGCCCCAGGCAGCGTTTTTATAGTTTGACTTTTTTTTTTCCTCGTTTATTTTTTTTTTAAAATTAATTAAAAAAAGGCAACAGCATAAAACGCTGCCCCAGGCAGCGTCTTATGCTTGAACATAAGACGCTGCCTGGGGCAGCGTTTTATCTGTATATGTTTACAGGTAAAACGCTGCCCCAGGCAGCGTTTTACCTGGTTGGCAGCACCAAACCAGTTTCTTGCCCCAACCCTCAACATCCTTCCAACACCACCCCCAACCTCCTTCCACCACCTCCAACCCCTTTCCACTACCGCCCTCCACCACCACCGCCTTCCACCACCACCACCACCTTCCACCACCTCCAACCCCTTTCCACCACCGCCCTCCACCACCTCCAACCATCACCTCCACCACCTTCCACCACCACCGCCTTCCACCACCACCGCCTTCCACCACCTCCAACCACCACCTTCCACCACCACCTCCAACCATCACCTTCCACCACCGCCTTCCACCGCCTTCCACCACCTTCCTCCACCGCCTTCCACCGCCTTCCACCACCTTCCTCCACCGCCGTCCACCACCTTCCACCCCGACCTCCCACCACCACAACCACCTTCCAACAACCGTCCACCACCACCTCCAACAACCTTCCACCACCACCACCTCCAACAACCTTCCACCTCACACCACTACCTTCCACCACCACCGTTGACAAGTCAATATATACATAAATCAAAACATATTGGGAAACAAAGAACATAACACACAAATGTTGACCGAAAAACATTTATTATATTAGAAATGTAAATGTTATATACCTAATCTATACAAAAATTTTACTACATGAAATAACTAAGCTAACACTATCCCGATTCATCTATCCGGGGCAATTGATCTAGGTAAGGTTGCTCGGCCCTCTGTCTGACACGCCGCCGCCTGTAATGAGTAATGGTGGTGAATGGGTCTAGAGGCGGCGGGGGAGTCAGCTGGCTGGTATCTGGCACCTCCTGGGAGCCGGACGGCGCAGTGCTGTGGAAGGTGTAGTCCTCTGAGAATGTCGGCGTCGTAAAATCACCTCCACAACTACTCTGTCCGAGCTCGAACTGCGAATGCATCGAGTGGCCATCATACGTGTCCCGTTGGGGGACGAGGTAGTCGTGTCCATATCGACGCAAGCTGGCCATGCCCATATCCCGAACCCGCTGGACCTCGTTCCCGGTGGGCCCGTCAGCCAGGCTAAGGGACAGCGCGTCAACCATCGATGCCATGTCTGCCGCCTGCAATAATCATTGATCAGTTATGCATAGAAACCTAAAAAGAGATGAAAATTAATCGGTTGGAAGTGAAACTCACATATCCATAAATCACGTCATATGCTGGATGGTAATGGGTGGAGGGAGGTGTGTAGCTGGGGTTGATGAAACGCCGGGTAATCCGCTGGTACCAGACCATGTACGGATCGTGAGGCTGGAGGACGCCCTGCATCGGTACACCGCCCACAACGAACTCCAGTCGGCGATGCCAGAGCTCTACGTACGCACGATGCTCCACCGACCAATCCGTCTCTGCCTTTCCTCGTCGGTCAACCCCGTGCAAACGAGTGCTGGTGTCACATGGCTGAGGGATCGACTGACGTATCCCATATTGCCGCAAGACCCGGTCAGGGAGGTGACTCTCCACAACCTCAAAACAGATCACCGGGGTCCGAGCACGCCACTCTGCCTCATGCTCCAGCAAATGACCAGGCATGGCCTCCACTAACTCAGGAAGGTACGGATCCCATGTCACCTGCACATACACATCAAAAAAACGTCAGTGAACGCTAAACACATCAGACAGTAGAATAATGAGTACAAGTGAAGAAATACCTGGTCCTCAGTAAGTCGATTGAAGGCGTCTCGGAAGTACGGTAGACTCCTCGCCGCATGGGAAAGTGTGAGTCTAGGGGCAACCCACCTGCATCCGTATGCCTCGTCAGGTGTAGGAAGAGGGGGAGCGTCGTACGCCTGGTACGCTACTATGAACCTCGTTCATGAAATCACTGAAGGTCATGTTCGGTTCAAGTGTCAGTGGTTCCATATTTCCACCATTATACTCGACACGAGGTCCGTCAAACAAAAATTCACCTCCCCACCGGCACAACAAAACTACATTCTGTGCGGCCATATTCTACACAACAACTAAAACACATTACACTAAAACACACTAATCCATCTCTAAATCACATCCAACTAACCACTTTGGAACAACTAAGCATCACTAGGTCACCATTAACAAGCAATAATTCTAGAAATTCAAATACTTAACATCTTCAATATTTCAACACCAACAATTCTACATTATCCAAATTAATATTTAACAATCACAATTCATCAACTCAACCCTAAACCCCTAAATTCAACAAAACCCCCCAAAATTCAACATAAACCCTAGAAATTCAACAATTCAAGAAATTCAACAATAACCAATAATTCAACAACACTAACCAACAATTCAACAACACTAACCAACAATTCATGAATTCAACAACACTAACCAACAATTCAACAACAATATCCAACAATTCAATAATTCAACAACACTAACCAACAATTCAAGAATTCAACAAGCATAACGAACAATTTGTAAATACTCAACTAATATTTAACCATACCTTGAATAGGATGTAATACGAAATTGGGTTGAAGAGGATTGAAGAGGAAATTTGGGAAGGGAAGGAAGAGGATTGCGAAGGAGGCGAAGGAATGAAGAGCAAACGTGATTGAAAACGAAGCTCGAGTTTCTGGTTTTACAACCAGACAGAAACGCTGCCTGGGGCAGCGTTTTATGCTGTTGCCTTTTTTTTTAATTAATTTTAAAAAAAAATAAACGAGGAAAAAAAAAAAGTCAAACTATAAAAACGCTGCCTGGGGCAGCGTTTTTGTAGCAGAATTTTTTTTTAAAAAAATAGAGGGTAAAACGCTGCCCGAGGCAGCGGTTTACCCCAGAAGCTTATTTTTGTAAATACTTTTGCCACGCAACCAAATTTGTAATTATTTTCTTCGGGAAGCTTAGTTTCCTAAAACGTCCTACTTACTGTGTATGGTCGTTATCAATATATTCTATTATTATCCGTTTATACTTTTGAAGAAGTTAAATTTCATATTATATGCATACATTGGATTCCTTATTCTATTCATTCGTAAAAATGCAGGGGAATTGAAATAGTAAGACAAAGCAGATCTTTAATTACCCTACAACAACATCCTTGCATGTGGCTTACGTATTGTACCTTTACGTAATACATTACGTACATACATATATATTAGAATCTCAATTAAATGTGCCTTTATGTTAATCAACTAAATCCTAGAATTAATTTGCTTAGACGCAATCTAGTTGTGATTTAGCTATGGTCGTTGAAAGACTTATCAATGCGATTAGGGAATAGTATGTGCATATAAGATCCTTATGTTAGCTATGTATCGATCATTCGAATAAGTAGGGTTGAGTGAAGCTTAATTAATGTTGGTGTTGCGTGCACAATTTGGGTTGGGTAAGAGAAAATGTGTCTGATCCCGGATCTTAGCTATTTAATCTTCTAAGGGATTAGAAGGTTTTTCTCTAATGCCTGTAATTCGAACTGTTTGTCGTGTAAAATTTTGTCTTAAATACAAAGTTAGAAGTATTTTACATAGGGAAATTGTTGGTTTTGACCATGAAAAATTAGTCCTTTATATTTTACAACATAGACCCGTTTTTAATGAGAGTTGTTTGGGTCAAATGTTGCAAACAATAAAGAATCGATAGATGGAGAATTTGGATAGCATTCAACTTATACAAAAGGATCTTTGACCTCTTCCCCCAGACCTTTAGCATAAAAGATGCCCTGAAGTCAGACGATCTTACAACCAAAAGAATGCCTTTTTCCATGTATTTTAGTGTTCTTCGGTTCCTTTTTTTTTTTTTTTTTTTTTTTTTTTTTTATGTTCAACCCAACACTTTTTTTAGAAGATATATCTGATTTATAAAAGTTGAAAAAGTTTGATACTACATTCATAATTGAGAATATGTGTAACATAAACTATGTTACGTGTTCTAACTTCTTATGTTTCGTATAATGGAGTAATGATTTGGCAAGAAAATGGAACAATATAGAAGCTTGGATTTCTATCTCAGCTCATGTACTTTAATCTTTTCGGAATAGCAGAGAACTTATACTGTACGGGAGTAATCGCATAACGGCTTGGTGGATGGTGATCAACTGCCGTGGTGGTGGCGTAATTTATGTAGCCATTGTGAAGATCAACCATCGGAGGAAAGGATAATATATGTGACTTTGGGATCAAGGACCACCAGCAACAATGTTCTTTATTGTTAATTGGACCACAGTTTCATCACTTGAAGTGGTATTACTGTAATATGCGAGTAGCCCAACGACCTATGCCGGCCAGTTAGACTGTGATCTGTGATGATCTCACAGATTAAGCTACAACCTTCATTGGTTTCATGGTTTATCATATTGTACTGTAAGTAACAACTCCTCCAACTCCATTACGGCTAGTCTGCTGCTACTATTACAACAAAGCCCTAATCTGAAAGGTTTTGCGATTGGCTAGCATGAGTTGTCATTTGAAGTCGCCCACGAATAGTGAAGCAGGAAAACTAGTTAAGAACGTAAACAATTTATAGTGCAAAAGTGAAGGGGTGAGAGTTACGAGTACTATTGGGTAGGAAACAGTTTAACTTCGGGACAACTGAAGATTTGCAATGAACTGTGTGTTTGTCCTTAAACAAACACAAATATATAGCGCTCAGTAGTGTTTTATTCAATACTTTATCTATTGCATGTCGCTCTTTGGGCCTCAGACATGGGCTTGAGCCCAAGTCTCAAAGAAAGAGAAATGAAAAATATTTTGAAGTCCTGCTGTCCATTTAGTAGACCTGGCAAACGGGTCATTAGGGTCGGGTCATTAGGGTCATCTAATATTCGGGTTGGGTTTTGGGTATGACTTGAGTCAGGTATTGGGTCGAGTTTGGGTTGGGTCAATTTCGGGTAGGGTATGTTCGGGTCAGACCATTTGTGATTCCTAGTTCAGTGCATTATGTAAGCATGTGTTAACGTGCATACCTTTCCATAAATAGCGATACTTTGTGTTTTCTAAGTAGATAAGGAATCACAAATGGAAGAGTGGTCTGTTACAGTAGGATAATATTTAGTACTCCGTATGTTTTCTATGCACATGGATGAAATGGATAAGAATCATAAGATAGTTTAGGAACTAAACAAGCAGAATGATTGTTTATTGTGAATTTCATGTGATAAATCATTGTTAGATCGCCGCAATGTCCACAATTTCTCTGATGGCATTCTTAATTTATTAGGCAAGACTGTAGGCGAGTAGTGTGTTAGCCTGTTGGGCTGGTAGGATTGTTGGAACAAAAAAAGGCAATCCCGGTCCAAAATGAAGTGGAATGTGGTGGACTGGTGGTATTGAAGATACAACTGTGTGCAGGATGCTGGATGCACAGATTTGGTGCTGCAGCCAGTCAGCCAAAGGAGATATGTATCCTATCTCATGTGAGTACGTAGCTGTTTATGTGATTTTGTAACAGAATACCTCGTACAGACTGACTACTCTTGTTTCTGATTACAGAGTTAAAATGCCTTCATTACTGTGGTCTTTTTCTATCCCTAATTCCCTACAGATCCTCAGTAGCCTTTGAACATGGTCTCGTTGATCTCTCCACGGGAATATTGTTCGTGTTTTGCATAGTTAAAAGTTCTTAGTGACAATCAATTGGCAAAATAATCAGTATGCATCATTTCAGTTATAGGCAATGCTCTGTTGGCAGTACTAATTAACCATTGGGTAGGAAAACATCTGATTTTATAATAAATCGTAACTTTGACAGTAAATGATGTAAAATGGCAATTGAAAAGAAACTAATTACATATATCAAATGAAATAATCAAATCAATACAGAGGCTCCGTTTGTGGAAATATAGAGGTACCTACTTCGCAGCCTCACAAAAACCAACTAAAAAAAGAATTTGATATAATAAACAAAAAAAAAAATCTATATACTTCTGTGTAATTTTGTGCTTGTAAATTACAGGCCTGCTAATTGCTCCAGGGGCTGAAAATGAAATCTAAAATTGCACATAAAAGTTATGGATGTATAATGTACCTGAAACTGAAATCATATGGTACCACTTCTACTAAATCTGAAAGATTAATTTTTCCTTTTCTCTCAAGACAGCTAAATGCTTCTTTCCTAAGCTCGTCAGGTAACTGGAGACAAACCCAATCAACCAATGAGTCCAAATTCTTCGCAAAGTCAAGTTGATACCAATCCAACAGCTTCGGTATTAAGAGCTTGTCATTCTTTGACACTCCAACTGCCGCCTGGAGATACTCTCTCTTTGCTACTTCCAACTCGCTTTCAATTTGAGATGCTGTGTACACCCTCACCTATGTTTAACAAGACATAATCACAATGAGCAAAGGGAGAATTTCCAACATAAGAGGGAGGGATTGGTGCTATGAGGTTCTGTTTAGAGACCTCATTAGCAACACACTCAGTTTCCATTGTCCTCATTTAAGTTGCATATCTAATCCGTTTTCAGATGTCTTGTATTACTCTGTACATTCTGCTATCAGCAAGTTTTTCTCTGTACTTTTTCTCTATATTTCGGCCCTACACTCACCCACAAATTACTCTCTTCTCTGCTTACCCCTTATCTCTGTGCAACTTTCTAGTGTACGTACTAATAGTGGAAATTTGGGACGAAGGGAGTATATTTTCTTTATATCTCTCAAGTTTGGGACCAAGCAATCAAGTTTCTCAGCTGAAAATTAAAACTTCATGCAAATGTGAATGAACTATTGCCATAATCAATTTTACATGGGCATTTCCAAGTAATTATTTCAGATTTTTTAAGTTATTAAACCAAATGCTAAGGTGGTGCGAAAACTTACAACAGGAGATGACCAACTTCCACAGGATAAGGCAAACGTCACCAATGGTTCTACGCACTCCAAACCAAACATCTCGCTTGCCTTTAGGTCATCACCCTTGGCAGATTTTCTGGCACCCTGTTGTGAAGGAAAGATGTAGCAAGGTCAGTATACATGACATCCTTGGATGCTGATTTACTAAACAGTAAGCACCGAGTTGATCTCTGTTTGGGAGATGATAACAAAGATAGTGTCGGTTACCTGTTTTAAATAGTATGGTAATCTTAAAATAAAATGCTCGATTGTGATCGCATTCATTCTCTGGCCTCCCACCGTTATAGTTGCCTATCAAAATTTCAAACACAGTTTAAATTTACTTATACACAGTTGCAGTGAAAGAACATATTAAACATTTCCTAAGATACATTAAAGCTATTATCAGACAACTCGCATATTTGATTAAACATAAAGAAAAGAATATCATACAAAATGTACGTAAGTGACTCATACAGGTACAGCAGTATCTATATAAAAGAGATGATGAGCACAGCTGCATGTTCTTTAAATGGCAGTGAGAACCTGACACCAGAGGCACCTGATAGACTATGCTACTCATTACATTATCTATTTTTTTATTCGTATAATAGGAATCTTAGATATGGTTTTATGTATACTAATATGCGTCGATAAATACTTGTGGCCTAACAATGATCGTCTGTAGAGATATCTGAATTAGTTTTAAGGTGTGTATATATCATGAAAATCTACCTCTTGCATTCAGTACTGTGAAAATGTTCGAGGATCTTAAATAAAACCCATGGAATTTTTTAGCCAACAGTACTTATAAAGGAACTTCACATAGCCCTGGAATTCTTTTTGAAGACAGTTATATAAAAGGAACATTCTGATACAAGATAACAATGCAAACTAGCTCAGCCTCAAAAAATTTTACCTCACGCATCAGCAAGACAACCTTTTCTGGACTCTCGGGTATTCCATGCTCCAGAAAAGCCTAAAAGTGACATAACCTTAGCACAAAGCACATAAGTTAAGAGTTTCAGGATAGTACTCAGCATTGAGACCTTACATTCATCAAGCAGGCATTGTAAGTGTTAATCCAGAATGCAAGCTTATGCTGGTGGCTAAGGCCGTCCAAGCTGACTCTGGCAAGCTTTCCAAGGAGGAGCCTGGTAACACGCATAATTAAGCTAAGCGAAAATGCCAATAGGTAATCAATCCAAGTGTAGATAGTGAAAATATAGGAAAATGCAGCAACTAACTTGAGTTTATGAAGCAAGAATAGAGCATTTCTTTTCCGTTTAAGATCAAATGAGATAGCATCAATTAAGCAGAAATTTTTGTAAGCACCAATATCTCTAGCCTTGATTTCTGCAGAAGCTCCATAAGGATCCTGAAACTCCAAATCTTTCTTCGTTGGTCGAGAAACAAATGATAAAGGCGATGTGTCCAATTGCGTTCCTTTATCAATGTTTGTGCCCATCCTCATATAAATGCTACACAAACACTTCAATATATCTTCTGAGATCTTGTTTGGTTCGCTGTCTCCTCCTAATTCTTTGTTTACTGGCTGAAAGACAAACAATGTCAGAATCATGGCAGTATAGAACATGTTTCATGTTCCAACTTCTAATTAGCACCGCAGACAAATATACCTGCTGTTTCTGAGATGGTTGACGCTTGAAAGAAGACTTCTTAGCCGGTGTTTTGACTCTGGAAAGCTTCCTTTCTGAGAATTCTATGTTTCTGAAGTTAATAGAACACTTCTGATCACCTTCTCCTTTCTCCTTCTTCATTAACTCCAAAGAAAAATCATGATTACTCAAACCTTGTTTCCCATTCATCAAATCACCAGAATTTCGCCTAATATGACGAGTTTTAATGTTTGTATTCCTATTGGAATTGCAAAGTGTTTTATTTTCTTCCTGTTTGCAATTTTCCAAAGAATCTGCAGTCGAATTAGGTTCATCCACTACACCTTTCCTATTAACCAAATCACTAGAATTCTGCGCTGTTTGATCTGAAACAATATCAGATGATGTTGAAGTGGTTCTAGCTAGTGACAGCGAAGAACGATCAGACACAATGTCAGATGAAGTTGACGCCGTTCTGGCAACTGATATTGGAGAGATCTCTGAATCAGAGTGTTCATCTTTAGACGAACATCTACTCAATATACGCTCGTAGTAATCCACAGGACTCTCCAATTTCCTCTTTGAACAAATGAATACAGCTTCCTCATATAAATTATGCCTGAAAGTCACAACCTGCTCCTCGAGCCGAACCACCTCCTCTTCCAGGACAGCAATCTCTGCAAGAAGCTCCTGTGTCTGAAATCAAAACAACCCTTCAGGAATTCAAATTACTCCATTTACTTAAATCCACACAAACACTCAAAATTATACTCCCTTTGTCCCTTGATTAGAAGCCTATTCCTAATATTTATTACTCACATAATAAAGAGAAATAGGCTTCTAATTTAGGGACGGAGGGAGTAATCATTAAACAACTTAAGCTCAATTTCATCCAACAATCATCAAATGAAATGAAAACATTAATCTATATATTAATACATAGATCCAATACTTCATTAAAAACAGTGTTACTTACATTTGGAGGGAGATAAGGTGGCAAACGAGGAAGAGCACCTAAAGGCCTATTAAAGGCTCTTTGTAGGGCCCTATGTATGTTTTCTTCATCTCTGAGCTTCTTCTTCAATCTGTCAACCTGAATTCCAATCCCCAATTCATAAATTGAACAAAATATCAAAAAAAAATTATAAAAAATATTATTTAAAAAAAAAAATGGGAAATGTTAATTACATCTTGCAATAATGCCAATTTCTTTTCTTTGCTCTTTTGGTTTCCACTTGTTGATCTAGTTCCCTGCATCTGCGCCTTATTTTGCCAAATTTGGAAAAAAAAAATAAATTATAAATGATACCAACTGCAAAACCCAGCAAAAATCTTTTATTTTTTCAATTGAAAAAAATTAAAGATAAGAATGATATAAAAATAGAAAAAGACAGTTATATGTTTTGCTAGCTTACTTTCTGTAGCTCAAAAGATAAGGAATTTCGATCTTTTTCCAGATAAAATTGCAGAAACCCAGAAAGAAAGATTTAATCTTTTGAAAACCCAGATTTACAAAATACCCATTTGCCAACTAAAATTCAGATGGTAACATTGTATATCAAATTAACAGACCCACCAAGAAATTTTTAAATGACAGCTGGGGAATAACAGAAAAATCAAGTCATAAAAATTATTAACAAAAACAATTATTAAAAAAATATATAGAGAAGTAGAAGATTCATACATTTTGACGATTCAAAGGGTGTTTTCGAATCTGTTGAGACGTGCGAGCTTTAGTGTTCATCTTGTTCACTTGATGGGCAGCATGCACTTCACCATTTAAGCTATTTTTTTAATTTTTTTGTCAAAATAAATTGCAGAAAAATAAGAATAGTGGATATTTTAAATTTATGAAACGAAATAAGAGTAATGTATTACAGAGCGGGAAAGAGTTTGAATAGAGTTGAAAAGATACCCTGAAACAAAAATGTGGGTTGATTTTTTTGTTGAATTTTTCTGATCCTGGTTTTTTATATTCCTTTGGAAGAAGATCAAAATGAATACTTTATACTTCGTAGTTCGTAATATAAAACATAAAATATAAAAAAAAAAACTGAAATTGCAGAAGAATAAGAAGGGAGAGGGGGTGTAGGAAGACGACGAATTAAAGTGATTGAACTTAAACGGTGTTCAATAGGTTTTGGAGTATTATATTCAAGTACTATTTCTATTTTATATTTTATGTTTATGTTTATTTATACTCCGAATTTTATAGTCCAACTCACAAATATTGCACCATTAAAAGTTTTACGCTTTTTAATATTAATTTTGTTTGTTACGGAGTATAATTCTTTATTCTTACAATGTACTCCTTAATACATTAAGTATATAAATTTTATATTAAAAATATAAATCGAGATGAGTCTAATAAAATCTGACATGAATAATATAAATACGGAGTATATTACAAGTATGGCTTTATGAAAATCGCAATAGAGGTTTTAAGGAGAGTTTAGAATAGCATAAGAGTTGTACTCCTCCATAATTTATACAAATCACAATCCGTATGGTACAGTGTTTATGAAACGGAACAAGTAATGTAACGATAAATCGATAGGAATATTAAAAAAAAAAAATGTGGTGTAAAAAATAAAAATGAAAGTGAATGAAAAAGAGAGGGGGTGATCTGGCCAAGAAAGGTGGGGTAGAGAGGTGAGAGAGGCAAGACATTGTCTTTGTCTTTGGAATTTGGAGAGCTCATGCTAAAAGCTAAAAGCTGCTGATATTAGTACTCCTTACAATTTAATTACCAAAGAAATTGAGTGAATGAACGAGTGAGTGAGTGACTGAGTGGTAGACAATGTAAGATTAGTTCCATATTTTTAGTGTATGTTTGTGTGTGTGACTGTGACGCCAACCTTGTTTCATCATGAATACCCCCAGCGTGCTCCAATTATTTTACCAACCACAATCTTTTGCAAAAGCCTATTTAAACTTTAAAGCTTATTACTTTAACCCGCATCTCAAAAGCTATTGCCTTTTCTTTGCTACTTCCTACGGAGTACTTTTGTCCATGTCACTTATAGATTAGCAATAAACGTGTTTAAATAACTTGTCATTTATTTTGGCGACCATAGATAGATTACTTCTTACTTTATAAGAATTATTGTACGAAAAATGACAAATCAATCTTTATTGATTCATAAACAAAACTTACACAAGAAGAATTTACAACTAAAATATGTTCTGATAAGGCTCTAAGTGAGTCTAAGTTCATTTTACAATTAAAATATGTTATAACAAGATGAGTTCATATGAAATATAAGTAAAACTCAAATGAATAGAACGCATATCCTTAGTTATCCGTCCTTTTGTCTTTAGCTTAGGAATTCAATTTAATTGTGGCTATCTTTCTGACGGCTTTAATCTAATCATTAATTGCATTAATACAAAATTGTGTATGAAGATTTTAGTTTCTCCGTAGTCCGTACGTCGACACGCCAAAAATAAGGGATATTCGGATCATTAGTACTAATGCAACTATGTCATCGTCCCTAATCAGTGAGTGGGATAGTATGTATATTATTATAACCTTTCAAAGCTTATCTTATCTAACTATTCTAAGTGTAAGCAATCAATATATAACTCAATTATTTAATTAATTATAATAATTAAGAGTAGATTATCGTTGCTGAATAACAAGTTGGAATTGTTGACAACGACGTACCGCATTAATGATAATTAATTAGCCGGACGGAATTTAATTAGATGTGGCAAATTGACTTATAAACCAAGCAACCAAACGTGCCATTTAATGATTAGCCAAGAAAGATTCTAACACAGCTCCAGGTAGCTTAGCTAATTATACTCCGTAACTGATTATTGCAACTGTAATTAATTAATTACTCACTCAATTATTTTGTATGCTAGGTTTAGAAGCTAGGCAGCTAGCTCGTGAAAAATAATTTTCATTTGCCAGGAATATTTGCAAGAATGCCACTGTTTTTTGTAGGTTTGTGTATAATAAATTTATATTAACATTCTACATTTGAGGATCATAATGAAATTAAGTAAACCCTATAATTCGGATATATTTTATCATTGTTATTATTAATTTTTATAATATTTGACTTTTTTTTTAATATCATTTATTAATTTTTGACCTCATTTTATTAGTAATATAATATATAGATATATATAAAACAATGTTTCATAAAAATAATAATTATTTGGTTGATATAAATGTATATTTGATAACATTACATTTGTAAACCTCTTATTTATTATTAATTTAAAATTTCAATGGACAATTATGTAATAAAGTCAAATATTGTTTGAATTTTAAAATGGAAGAAGTCGAACCAATTTTCTAATAACATTAGCATGTATCGCCTGATCGCCATAATATTTTAGGAAAAAGTTTATGGTAAACCTCCTTAAGTGTTACTATAAGAGCTAATTTCGAGTAGTAATATACTAATCTAGATAAGATACATGTAAAACACGGTTGTCAAAAAACAAAAAGATAACAAAACAAATTCATTACTCCAAGCTAATAAACTTACCCCAATATTTTATTTATGTAATAATTTGATAGGGAGAATAGCAAGATATATTAATTATAATAAACCTTCGAGACTTTATCAAATCTACCCATGCATACTCCTAAATATATGAAGTAACTCTCCATACACGTGTGCCTATATTGATTCAAATGATTTGGTGTAGGTTAATGTCGTTGTATGTTAATTTCCTTGTTTATATATATATATATATATATATATATATATATATATATATATATATATATATATATATATATATATATATATTTATATATATATATATATTATATATATATATATATATATATATATATAGAGAGAGAGAGAGAGAGAGAGAGAGAGAGGTTGACTTAGATTAAATCTTGAGGATTTACACGCTATATAGGCGATCTGTGCCCGTCCCATGATGTTGTGCATTTGTGCTCCATTGCTAGTAGTGATCAAATGGTGATTAGCTCATTGAAAAAACATAATGTTGGATAGCCATTAGGCCAATCTTCAATAATTTGGTTATAAGAAAAAAAACTAAAGGGCTAAAAAGGCCAAAAGAGGGGCCACCAAAGCTAAAGGCACTAAATAAAGTATTAGCAATACATGTGGACACATTACATTACATGGTAAGGGTGATGATAATATGGACCACCACATTACATAATAAAACATAATGCCTTCCAACTCTTTGAGAACTACTAAGGGTAATCAAACCCTTTTTACGGGACAACCTTAGCTTTTATACCAAAACTTACCACTACATACCATTATCATTCTGTTTTTATACATTTTAATACTCTTTATTGGTTTGTTTATTTTGTTATTTCTCTTTCGTTTGCATTCATGGTTCATTGGTTCCCTTCTCCCCTCTTCTTCTTTTGCTACGGAATGAGGGCAAAGACAGCCTATTTCGTTTCTCTACCCATATTAATTGCCACATGGTCATCCGAGGATGATATATAACTGAGCGAGTAAATCACGAGTTGATTTGAGCAAAGTTTAACTTATTTTTAGTGAGCTGCGGTTTCCTCTAAACTCGCCACACTTTAAAACGGTAGACTTAGAAAGAAAAAAATATATCTAACTTGTAATCATGACTCATGCTCTATTACAAGACGAACTTCACATAGATAATTATGTTCAAGAGCTCCCAATTCAATAAGAAAGTTATCATAACAAGTACTTTAATTTCTTAAATCATGAATTTTTCAAATTAGCTCAATCTATTATAGATTCGAACAGAGTTCTATCTAATTGAATTTACTCGAATTGTAGCTAGACCGAGTCAAGTTCAAGTAACCTGCAAAGCTTGCGAATCAGCTCATCTTCTCATCAAAAGCTTGGTACATCATATCATTTATATGCCTTCCTTTTCACTCCACCTTAGCCATACTAAAGAGAAACTTTATTTCACATCCATAATCTTGTAACCATGTCGCCCTTTATGATTACACGACTGCCCTTGGTCCAAATCAGTAACCATTAATCCATTATACCTTCAGCTTTCACAACAAAGCACCAGCAAACCATGAAAGCTACTCATATCTTATATGTGCCCATTTCATGCAAAGTTTTACTAGCTAGTATTAAATTAGGTGCCCTTTATAAGAATTTAAAGGCTTACTTGTATTAAATTAGGTCCCCGATAGAAGAATTTAAAGGCTTTTGTTGTATTTAATTTGCTATGTGATCGATCAACGTACATATATTGGTCAGACCACGACGTAACTTTTGCAAGCACGTACAAAATTGGACCACAACTATCCACTATCTTGGTAAACACCAGGTTTCCAGTGTAATGATGCTACATTCAGCCACAGCAACAAGTTAATCGATACTTGAAGCTCATCATTTTTTGCCTCCGTACCTTTATGATGTCTTTTATAAACGGAAAGGAGTTAGACTGGAACATATTACGTACATTGATGGTCTGTGCGATATTGATTCATATTTTGAGGTAATAGTAATGAGTTTGTATGATCATGTCATATACACTAGTCCAATGTGATTTTTTTATTTATTTTTTTTATACGGTAAGATACGCCGGACGGGGGGTGGGGGAGGGGGGTCCCCCATCTATCACAGGAATGGGGGATGAGAATCGAACCCCCAACCACTTGGGGGGAACCATCCCTCCATCTCCTATGTACTCAGTCAATACTTGATGATAACAATGGAACTGAATTGATAGGCAAATTGATAATTACAAGGAATGTTTTTTTTTTTTTTCCTTTGCTTGTAGCAAGGAAACCTATCAATGAATCAATCTTAATATATTTTTAGTTTTGTTACATATCAAGCGGTAACATAACAAAAACGTACACATACTTGTGGGTGGAGAATTGAGATCTAGTCCATTATTAAAAGCGTTCATATACGGAGTATTAATACAAACTCGTTACCAATATTTATGACCTTTTACCAAGCGGACTACACAAGTAAAGTCAAACAAGATGAAAACTCATTAGAAGAAAACAAATTGGGACCTAAAATAGCTATCAGACCAGATCTCGCAACACTAGTAGTCATAATCAGAAGGCTTGGTCTTTAAAACTTAAATGAAGTTCAAACAGGAAAAAACAATTTGGGATAGATAGATGGATATTATTTCAGTGGAAATCATAGCTTCATATCATTAAGAAAGGGACGTTACCCGTAATTTACAAATTAATTGATATTGGCAAGACTTAATAGGCCGGATATTGGTAGAAATGCAGCAATTAACAAGTCATGCACGTCTCTACGTACGTCATTCAATCCTAACTACTCAACTTAATATTATAAATCCACCATTAGTGCATCATAAATGCATGCATGATTAAGGCAATATATCATAGTAATGGTATGTATCACTCTTAACATGTAAATATCATGTAATACATTTAGATGACAAAATCACGTGTTGATCAGTGTTGTTAATGCTTGCTTGACTATGTTTAGTAATTTTATTTTTAACTCTAGGAAAACTTACGACTTGGTAAGATAAAAGTAAATAAAATAACTAATCTCGTAAGAGATTGAGGAATATCAGGATTTCATCTCTAGTCCCGAGGTGTTAAAATTGAGTGACAAATCACTCAACACACCCATCATCTTAGCTAATTTGACTTTTCTATGTTTATTGTCCTTATTCTGTAGAGCACTGTTAGTTTAATGCAGTGAAACAGATATAATTTGTCTGTAATTAACCATCCCATTCATCATTGGGGATGTTCCAATAATGATGAGGTACCGTATTATTTGAAAATTTGGTGTTTTTGATAAACTACAGTTATTGAATAATTCAGATAATTATGCACATTTTCTTCCTCAGATAGCTACTGATTAACATAACTCTGGAATGTTAACTTATAATTCTTCTTTTATCTACCCAAATTTCCCCTTCATCTTGATTATTTCCCTTTGTCGCAAAGTGAAGATAGCCACCAAATGGTTGTCAATTTAGCAAACATTTGGAGAGAATACCAACGATATGCACTTACCAGAGTCAGACACGAAGCGACTGATGATGAAATAGGGCTATTATGTTTTCAATTGCTTTCCAGTTTCAACCATACATGAACCAAGCAGGGGCAGTTAATTGGGTGAATTCTGGGACAGTTACACGGATTAATTTGAAATTTTTATCTCTCTTCCTTCTTTCCCACTACTTAAAATCTTGCACACTTCCTATGTTGCAACATTAAAGGAACGGAGGATGCATAATTATCATTTACCATATGACATGTTGTTTTTCCCTAGTATTTCTATCATTATGACATAAATTTCGTGTACAGTACTACTACCAAAAAAGATGATGATTATTTTTCTGATATATTATTAACCTTCATCACAGAAACTACTTACAGATGGAGGTCGAGAGTTTGCAATGAGAGTTTGTTGAGGACCCCGAAGAAAGAAGCTATTAGAATGACCTACAGCTTCAGAGGTCATGGTTAATGAACTATTAGGCCTACAAAGATGAAGTCCAGAAAAATGGTTACCCCATATATCATAAGTAAACCTATCCTCCTCTGCCCTCACATTTTCCTCCGGTTGCACTGCTTTTGGGGATGAATCTTTGGTCCAGGAGCTCGAGCATGCGGTTCCATTGCCAACCTGGAAGGAGAAATATGCGTCCTAGGACATGAAGCATAAGGCAAAAGTATAGCTCGGCTTTCCATCTTCTTGGATCCACCAGGGGGTTTCTCTTGGGTAGAATTAAGATTCTGACTCTGCATTTCAGGAACTCTTGCTGATGCTAGCGGTTCACAGCTGAAACAATCATTAGGTTGCAATTTCTTCGGAGATGGGGAGCATGTTTCTGGAGGAGAAAGAGTTGTGATGGGAGACAGAGGTGATGATGGTGTAGAGTTCCCACTTTGGCTGCTGGAAACTTCAATAAGTGCATGCCTCTTCCTAGAACGCCTTCTCTTTTCCTTACGAGTTTTGATTGTCAGAGAATCAGGTTGTGCTACCTCAGGTTTGCAAGCATTCTTGACAGGTCGATTAGTATGTTCTGATGAAGGGTTATTCTCAGCTCGACAAGCCACAAATCGATCTGTATGTTCTGCAATGATTACTTGTTTCACGTGACCTGTTTTAGCTGGTTTAGTACCCTTTCGATTCTCCTGACTGATAGACACAGTTGATGATGACTTATCTGTAAGCCTTACAACAGGAATGGATCTCTTCTCTCCTTCAATTGAGGAATCCATACTTTCAGAGGGCACTTTGAAACGAAAGAGAGAGAGAAAGATTATGACAAAACCGATTGCCAAGCAACATTTTACAGGAGACCAAAAGAAGGAATCTACACATACATTAAGTGAATTTGGAGGTATACTTGCTTGCATTGGTATTACAAGTATTCCAGCATCCAAAATCAATTCGAGCTCCCTTTGTACTACAGGCCCAGAAAGATCTGACAAGTATGATAGCCCAAGCTCCAAAGATTCTCCAGGCTTCAGAGAAAAACCCTGGCAATTATGTACAACAAAACCATCCAATCCACATTCTCTTCCTGAGACATCTATTCTCTTGACATTGACAGGGTAATCACCTGCATTAAAAGCGGAGACCTTCTTTAATAATGGCTTACGACAGCCAGAAATAGCATCCTCATTGTTGGATAAATTCAGAGGATAGTTCATAGTAAAATCCAATCTCTGCACGAGTTCTGAACCCTCAAGCAAGACTAAAGAAAGTGATCCACCAGATCCACGCAGAGATAACATCTCCAAACCAGAAAGATTATTCCTTATGAAAGCCGAGCTCTTCCATTCACATCTATCTGAAGGATGAAATAAGATAGGACCCAATGATGCTGTGCCGTTTGGATGAAGAAAGGCCTCTGTAACTGTACTGTCTGCTACTGAAAACCCACACATACTCATCCTGGTGGAATCATTACAGGTAGAGCTACTTGCAGAAGGTGTCTGTTGATGACCATAACAGGTTTTGCAATTATCAACAATTTCTATCGAGTTTAGTATAAGCTGCACTATGACGGGTTGCCGGCTAGGATTTCTGACTGTAATTGACTTGGCATAGTATTTCCCAATTGGGAGCAGCGGGAAAAGGAGCTCGTGGTTGTCAAGCAGATAAAGCCCACTTATTGAGCTCTGAGTTCTCCACTCTTCATGAAAAAAATCATCTTTCACTGCACCATCCAATGCCTTCATGTAGCAAAAAAGATGTAGTGTTATTTATTCATTTATTTATTGACAGGAAAGTGTTATTACTAAACATGGAAAAACAAACGTATAAGAGCATGTACAGGGAGGGGTACACAAAAAAGATAGGAGCTTAGAAAGTGACACCTAAAAAAGTTGAAACAACTTCCCCATTATGCTTTGTACATTTGGGGCAACATGGTTCAAAAAAAAAAAAAAAATTGTAAAGCATAACAACGAATTAATTCTGTATTTTTCTTGGTAGGTCCAGCATAATCATCTGCTAGATGAGCAAGATGAACTAGTAGAGCTAATTGTAGCTTGTGCACAAATGCTTTGTAAGGTTGAAACGGAAGTAAACAAGAGCATGCCTCTATTTCCCACATGTTAGGTATGCTAAGAGCAATCATCACAAAAGTATGATACATTAAAATTAGTATACCAGATCCTTATTCAGCAGCCACAGAACAAACACATGACATGGCAAGGGAAATACTTAACCAGTGAACCATCTCGTCCAAGGAAGGTGGTGGGAGTGGAAGTTGTTCTAGACTTCTAGTTAAGGTGTGCATATCAGAATATGGATAACTAGGGTTAGCTAATTTAGGTGCTTCGACATATACACCTCAGAGAGTCAATTGAAACAAAAAAGTACCCTAAAGGAATATGTCAAGAAACAGTCAGGATTAAAAAGATTCACAGAATGCAAAAAGGACAAGTGAGGCCTCTTAATTGTTATTTCATGTTAAGAGGAAAAAAGATCACTTATTTCTTTGAGCCCATAACGTATGTGGCAGATAGACATGATAATATTAGCAAATAGACAAGGCAGCAACACATTCGATAAACAATAGTACAAGACCATGTCAAATGTCTTGCTAGTTGCTAACCCTGTCAATTTTTGCATTGAATCTGCAAGATGCGAGTTGATATCTATTAGCACTAATACGTTTGAAAAGCAATGAAGTAGTTGGGCAATAGGACACAAGAAGAAAGCAAGTCCACCTCATTTATGAAAAGCAGAAGACCTCAACACAGACAATAAGGAAAAACAAACTTATGCATGTCAAGGAGCAGCAGCAACCAAAGATCAAGTGTGTCAAGATAATAAGGCAGTAAGCGCGGATTGTTCATACCTTTGTTAATACTGGAGTCTTTTCAGAGTAGGTCAGAGGTACTTTTCTATTGCTAAGATCAGCAATGTCAAAAATATGAGAAGATGATTTCCGTTGTTGTCTGGGACATATTGCAAAAATATTCAGGCAAGGAACCTCTAGGAGAGGGCTAGTTGAGTCATTCACCAGTATTTCTAGCTTACAGCTTGTGCTTACACCTGGAATCTCAAGAAAGGAATTATACTCAAAATTTGAGGATTCATAAGTCACTAATGCTATCTGTGAGACAGTGCCAGGAAAAAGTAGGAGTCCCTCCAAGTACTTTATCTGAAGGATTTGTCTGCTGTCAACAGCTTCATTAATTTTAACAATCTTCAGCAAAGTTAAAGCTCTGTTTTTTACTGATATAGAAATAGTGGTTTCACTTGTATCACAAGGACCAACAGCCTCCATAGATACCGAAAGTAAAGAAGCTCTATCTTTCCAGGGTTCTGTCTTCTTCAGTTCTGATTCAAATGGAATTACGAGCATATCCTTCTCATCCTTTAAGGGTCTAAACAATTCCATACAAATTGCACCTACAACCTTTTGTTCTGAATCAGGTGAAAAAGCCATTTCTAATACACTTTGAGATTTATGAGGACTAATTAACCAGTTTGCAAGAGGCCTAACAGTCATAATCATAGAGTCTGATTGTTCAGTATCACCATTTAACAACTTGTCACTGGAAAAGCTATACTTGGTTTTTGCTTTAGGATTCTGTTTCCTGCAGATTGACTCTACTAAAAGAGAACAACTACTTTCAAATACTGAAAGCAATAAAGTTACTTCCTCAAGGTCAATGGTTTCATCGAAAGGATTAGATATGGACAATTTCCCACTCAACCACTCACCAGAAGAAGCGTCCAAGCCAACCAAGGGCCTCAGTTTATAAGGAGATTCAACAGCAGAACCCTTAGCCACTACCAAGAAACCACCCAAACTTGTCGGCAAAATCACTTCAGCTGAAGACAAACCCAACTCATTCGGTAAGTAAGCGAAAGATATGGAAGTAACTTCACCAGGTCCTAATACTACCTCGCTAAAATTGAACGGAAAGAACTGTGAATCAGTAGTAAAAGGTTTGTAAACCTTTAGAACACGTTCATTGCAGGTATTCTTTAAGGTCAGGGAAGCTACAGACAAATGATATAAATAGTTCTGTCCCCAATTCAGTAAACTAGGGCCAATACTGACACAAGGAGAAGAAGAATCTGAGGATGTATACTTATCTACATCTATGCTCCATAGGCTAAAACTTGTTTCTTTTTGGCTAAGTAAATGCGCACTACAGGAAGAAAGAACAGTTTGGCCAACACCATTCGCAATAGGAGTTAACTTATCATGGCCAAACTCTAAGAAATTTAAAGAACAGGTAACACTGCCCCCATCAGATAAGCGAAATACAACACCATCTGATGATCTACTAACATTACCATCTGACCTTATTGATTGTCTACGCAGCGCAGCTCCTGAATCAATCCTGTTTATATCCAAGTCTCCCGGCTTCAAACACTGTGCTTCTGACCAAACACCACTATAAACCGAAAAAAAGTGAAGCAATTCAGACCTACAACCATCATCGTCGTTAAAAGGCACCATCTTTTGCTCTCCTGAGCCATAATCCAAACTGAGATACCTTGAATAAGAGCCACAGGCATCATTACTCAAAGGTTCCCGGGGACATTTCTCACTTTCAGCCACACAAACAGTGGCACAAAATACAACGATCACGCTCACCCAAATGCAGAACTCATATGCAGGATGCACCATGTCCCTGTATCAATAAATGCATAAGTGTCTATAGCTAGCTCGATTGTATTCCTTGAACTCCAAACTACAGAACCATCCATACTATATTTTGGTCATAACCACCAAACATAGTATGAACACGACCACATGGACCAACACCACAGAAGAATTAATTGCAAATAACACTAAATATATAGTTTCTAGCCTCATGAACAAATTTCTAACAACCATCATCTAAACAAAAAAAACACCATTTCTGATTATATGAACGTCACCCAAATTACCACATCATCATCTAATGATCCAATCCCCTCTCCCCACCCAAAAATAAAAAAATAAGGAAAGGAGGACCCATTTTAATGCAATTCTTCAATAAGATGAAATAAATCACCACATCACAAAATTTATATGACAAGTTTTCAGTAAAAAAAACATTAAACTTTCATTCATAATATATTAATAAGCAAGTATTAAACACAAAGTTCACATAACCAACTCATATTGAGCACCCAAAACTTCAAAAAATCAACTAATTTCCATATTTTAACCAACACCCATTACATGATTCTCTGAAAGAAGAAATACCCAGTTTTGCAGATGCTAAAATAAGCAATAAAAATCCCAGACAGATTACTAAATATAGAATATCATAGTCCAAAAATATAGCAGAATATGATAAAGATTAAGCTTAAGAAAATATACTCGAAGACTTTTGGTTAAACAACTACTTACCAGTTGAGCTGAACTCTGGAAAAACAAAGAATAATTTGTGATTATTAGGGCTTTGAATACCAAATCAATGATACCATTTGACCTAAAAGTATGTTGTTTTTGTATTGAAGGCTCTCTGTTTTTCCCCTTTATTTTTCAAAAAATAGAAATTACTTTTGATATTCTTGATTTTGGGCCGAAAATGGCATCCGCCACCTGAAGATAGAAGCAAGTGGCCTTGAAGAATGGACAAGAGAGGTGGTGGGAAAAGTGAGGAAGAGAGAGAATATTTTTCCATTGAATTGACAACTTTGTCCTTCTCAATATTCTGTTTTTAATCACTTTTTTGGAATCTTTGGTTTAAGGTAATAGGGGTGGATTAGTCAACTATGAAAATAACCCCTGTTTTTTCACTCTTTTTTAGTAGGTTTAAATTAATGGAATATGGTCATTTTTTTAATTAGTAAGTTTCAAAGGTGATGAAAGGTGAAAGTGACTATGATCTTGATAAAGTAAAAAACTTAGTAGTATAATTAATTTTACTCCTATTAGATAAGGTATGTAGGAGTCAATGTTTGTAGATGAATGTTGTATCAAATTTTCAATGCATGCACAACATTGCAATGTTAGAGTTATGAGATTATGACTATTTATCTATCTACCTCATACTTAATGAAATTGTGTATGACATTCAACCACTTTTGTTTAGGTGGCTTCATATTATCATCATCCTTAGAAGGATAAATGAAAAATAGACACTACATATGTTATGTAATGATCAATACTCCCTAATTGTATGTTCTTGAATGGTCTAACATGCTTACTTTTATCAAATTATGAAGAGAGCTTATCTTATTTTTACTAGATATTTATACAAGTCAGTTGCCACACATTTTTGCAATGGCTTCAGAATAACCAACATTCAATTATGCTTGTTTTTAGGCTTGCTTGCACATTTTAACAACGGATACACTCACTTTTATAATGAGATACATATCAACAATACGAGATGTTGAAGGCTTTTTCCTATGTTTACTTATCTCATTCTTCTTGCCCCCTCCACCACTACCTTCCAACTTCTTGACTTTATTTCACAAAGGAAAAAAAAAAAGAGACAGAGAGACAGTAAATTTTAAACTTAATTTTTAACTTCACAAGCAAATTTGTACATGCCCGTGGAACAAATATACGGAATGATAGATTCAATTAATTTTAATTTAGGGGATTGTATGTATCATACAACAAATAGATTTGACCCACAAAGACATATTGAATTAATTGCTCAATGAATAAACTAATTCAAGAGAATTTAAAATAATAAAGGCGTGCTCGGCGCTAGCATTTGAGTAGCTTTTAGGTAGCTTTTAGTACTTAACAAAAAAATATGAGTGTTTGGCAATATAGTAGTTGAGGGTAGCTTTTAGTGGTGGAGATAACTTTTATCAAAAGTTAGAAATGTTAGCTTTTGAAATTAAAGGGGTAGCTGTTGAGATAGTTGTTTAGTTTAAAAATATATATTGATTTTTATAGGTAACAGCTATTCAACCGCTACTTTGCCAAACACTCATACCTAAATTATCTATCTTCACAGTTAACAGTTTGTCGACAGCTAACAGCTACCTACACCACTAACAGCTACCTTCACGGCTAACAGCTACCAATTCACAGCTAACAGCTACCTTCATAGCTATATTTTGCCGAAGACGCCCCAATTGTTCACTAATCAAAATCAATACCTTTAGAATTAATATTAGATAATGACGCCTAAAAAAATAAACTTATCGATTTTGAAATCTTTATTACACCACACAACACTAAATGCTTGTAAATCAATACCAGAGTACTTCACATATAAAGAAAGACAATCGAAAAGATTGAATATCAATTCCAATGGCCAAATTAATTAAAATCGATCGAAATTAAATCTCACTTACATACCAAAATATGTAGATTTTTTACAAATTCATTATTCAAACTCTAATCAATATGATGTAAGAGAACTAAAAAAAAACTCAAAATTGGAGTAGTGATTTACCTTCGATTAATTTGAAGTGAAGAAAAATCCCTAAACCTCAAGACTCAAGAGCGACTGGAAATGAATTAACAACATCTAAGTGTAAGCAGTGACAGCGTAGCAAAACGATGATATATATACACAAAGACTAGTTGACCTAAACAGAATTGTGTGATGGAAGTGTCTACTTATTATCAGGTGACGCGTGTCAATTTAATTTAAGATAATAAATTGACTATTAAGTCATTGATTTTAAATTGGAAAAAAAAGGGAGCTTTTGGAATTGAAGTTCCATCAAATTATACAAGATGCATGTTCTTTTCTTGTTACTCTCGTTAATTATGTAAATATATAATTTACTTATAGATTTATTAAGATTATGTTACCTATCACCTTTAAATTTTTTCTATATACAAACCACACATGATACTCACTTTTCCAAAATTTTATTAATTATAACAATTATTCAACCTTGTATGACATAAACGTGATATTATATATTGTATTGTGCACCTAGTCTATGGTTACAAAAAGTGGATGATAAACAAGATACTTGTTTTTCGTTGGTGCTTTTTAGAATTTCCAACTTTCCATCCCTTGTTTACTTAGGTGTAAGGGACGACTAAAGGGATGGACACATGTATAATTTCTCATGAACAGTTCATAATCGGTTTAGTCAAATTTGATTAAGGATTTATTCTTTAGTTATTGAGCCAAGTTTTAGCTAGGACTTATAGTCAAATATTAAATAAGTCAAAATTAAATTCAATGTTTAACACATATATCATGTATACTTCGTATATAATTTATCCATATGTAGACCTAATAATTAAGTTATCAATTCGATGACTAATGTTAGGAATATAGATTTCCTAAACAAATTATACTATTTAGTCAAGTAACAACTTAGTATTTTATTGGGCTTAGAGGCTAGGTAGAATGTGATTTGTGATTTATGATTTATCGAATTGAGCTCAAGTTTAGCTCCAACTCAAATTATTCCTATTAAGCCAAGAGAGAGCAAGGTGTTAAAATTTGAGCATGAGCTTGGTGAAATTGAATCAAACCAAGCTGAACCAAGAATATATAGTAGATCAAAATATGATCGAAACCAATATGGATTGAATAAATAACACGATTAATTAGATGTATGAATATATGTTAGTTCTTATTTTTGTCAAAAAGATATGTAATGAATTTATGTAATGTAATAGTGTAACCTACATATATATGCTTTGAAGGGATTTTAGAAATGTGGCTCTATAGTATCGAATAAAAAGTTACTTCGTATCAAAATAATAAAGGGTTGAATTGATAGGTTTAGTGATCATATTGATTATTAGGTGTCATGTTTATTTTAAACTAGCTTATTGGCTCGTTCGATGCACGGGTTGTTGTTTAAATTATTATTATATGTAGTATGTTTTTCAATAGTTAATACTTTTGATATAACTAGGGTGGCTAAGCTAGCCATGTCGGGAAGTTTTTTAGATTAGGCGTTATGGTATAACTTTAGTTGTTAGTAGCGTTCATTAGGCAAAATATGTAAGCACTTGTAGGCGTATAAATGTTAAGAGTTAAAAAAAAAACAATTAACATTAATGAGGGAAAATATGTAAATAAACATTTTAGGGACATAATTGTCTTAACACCATTCATAAAAGTGTGGTCATACTTTTAAAATGGGTAAATACGTAAATAAACATTTTTAGGGGCATAATCATCTTAACACTATTCATAAGAGTAAACTCATACTTTTAAAAAGGTAGGGAAATACGAAGTAATTGTTTCATGGCCATTGAAGTGAATGAACTTCACTGCTAAAACTTAAAATAAAGAGAGAGTGAGGGTGGAATTGTGGAAAAAGATAAAGGAATTTAGTTTTTTTTTTTTTTTTTTTTAAACAACATAAAGGAATTTAGTTAGGTATATATACATGAATATTGTGAATTATGATATGGCATATTGGTTTAAGTTATATTTTAAATTTAGGAGATGAAAAGTCTACTTTTATTTTACTTCATTCATATGTTTATTAATGCGTACTAATTAGTTCAACACTTCACTTTCTTACTTAAATTTACAAATTACGGAATGTATAAAGATTTTAATATTACATTCCGTATAATTTTTTTATTTTAAGTTTTTTTTAATAAAGGGAATATAAAAGAGAAAGATTAAGAGATGTGACATGTGGCATATGAGTGATTTGTAGTGACATATGAGTAATTTGTGATTTGTGTTTTTAAATACTAAATATAAAATTCAAGTTGTTAATAATAAAATTAACTTATTCTTTTTTATTAATAAAAGTTGGCCTGTTGGGGCCCATCCTAAAGATTCATTTGTGCCAAGAATTCAACTTTTGGATGGAATCATTGACATCTAAATACTTCGTGATTGGATGTTTATAGTGGCATGAATCAAAGAATTGTTTAATTTCTAATTCCTAAGCAATGTTATGTACTTATGGTGAAACACGTCATTGTAGAATTTTATTAATCTATTTAAGGCACAAATATTTGGTTGAACTCAAAATGTAAACAAGGAAATTAAGGGATCCAAAAAAGAGAAATGAAAAAACACAAATATTTGGTTGAAAGCAAAACGTACACAAGGAAATAAAGGAACCTTTCTCCTTATCGGTAAAAATAAAAATAAAATTAAACTAAAAGTTTATATTTATTGTATTTTTGATACTTTTGTTAGATATAAGATAAATTCATAATTAAGCTAAGGTAGGTTTATCCTAATGATCTGATAAGGTTTGACCTTATAAGTTAAAAGTTCAAACCCTATTAAAGTTATTTAAATATGATCTTTATATTTTTCATTCACTTTTAATGAGCAATTGAGCATGACTCTATATGCAATTGGAGAACATTTGAACAAGAACTAGCCTTCTGACCTGTGCAATGCACGGGTTGCTCATAGGTATATAATATATTTTTTTTATTTTATAATATGTTTTTAATTTAATGAAAAAATAAATAGTTTATAAAGGAGAAAAAGGGGTGAAAATTGAATAAAATTGAAAAAGATATAATTAGGGGAAAATGAACTAAACAACGTTTATATGTATTGAATTAAGGTAGAAATTGTTATATTACGGTGCACCCAAGGGTATTGTTTGCTCATTTCAATAAATGATTATTGTTCATTTTATTATCAAATGAGCAAACAAATACCCTTAGGTACACCGTGCACCAGGGTGTATATGACAATCTCTCGAATTAAGGTTTTTTTTTTTTTTTGGATTTTATTAAATGTTAGGAGGGGGATAAAAAGGATAGGGTAAATGAGATTAAATGTAGCATAGTTCAAGAAGATGGTTTGCGTTTTTAAATACTAGGTATAGATAAGTCGCACATTTGTTTTTTTTAACGGGATAAAAAAGTCGCATATAAAATGATAAATTACTAAACTTTTTCTATGAAAAATATGATACAAGTAATAAATAATAAGATACTTAAATAAGATGAACTAGACATGAAAGTTAAATGAAATACTTTCCCTCAAAAAAATAAAAAAATAAAAAAAGTTAAATGAAATACTCCATAGTATAATCTAATCTAATATCATATCTCTAATAAATAAAGTCGGTCTCGTAGCCAGGTGACGAGACAGCGACACTTGACATTTTAATTTTTCGATAAGTGTTGCACCACGTAGGAGATAAATAGGCCTTATTGTGACACATATGATGCCAAATAAGCAATTTTTAGATAGATTTTTTAAGATAAAATTGTTGCATAGAGTTTTAATATCGATAAAATTCTAATATTTCATATATACAAAATTAATCATAACTTTTAATAACATCGTATAACTCAATTCTATTTCCATCATCAAATTCGTTTTATAAAGTTTTTTAAAATAAGATCCATTTATAATACTACCTCTGTTCCTGAAAGTTTGACTCACTTACTATTCATGTGGTCAAAATAAAATAACTTTGACCAGATTTTATGATTTATATAATCAAAAAATTAACAAGTTTGATCTTATTAGATTCTCCTTATGATAAATTTTTCAAATATCAACTTTTCAAAATTTTTACTTATACATAGCCGAATTTATTAATGGTCAAAGATGTTCATTGGATACTGTGCAAATGCAATGTGAGTTGAACTTTCAGGAACGGAGGGAGTATATTTAATCATAAGCTTTTAAACGTAGCTGGACAATCCATGTCACCAACTATTATAAGATCAAAGTTACTTTGTTAGTGTTATAAGGGTTACTCAGTCAATGTTATAGTGGTTACTCAATCAGTGTTATAGATAAGGGTTACTTAGTCAGTGTTAGAGGTTACTCAGTTAGTATTATAGGAGTTATTGGATCTGTTTTATAGGGGTACTTTGTTCGGCCAGATAGTGTGATTTATTTAAATTAATTAAAAAAAAATCCGAACTTAAAAATATTTTAAGTTCAATAAAACAAATTTCAAGTTAATAATAACATAGTTTTTAATTTACTAACAAAACTACAAAAGTATACCATTATATAAATATAAGCGAAATGATATCGTATGTCTAAATATTTTGCATTACCAAAAGGGATTATAGGATCGTATTTAACATTCAAGCCAATAAGTTTATCAACAATTTGAGCATCGTCAGGGCACAAAACTAGTGTATATATATATATGATATATATATATATATATATATATATATATATATATATATATATATATATATATATATACTCGCGCGTGTGTTAGATTGGTTTAGTAGGTAAGTCCTTCTTCTCCACAAAATGTGGGTAGCCCAAGGGCCACACCCCTTTAGGTGACATGCACCTATATAAACCAAGCAACACTCTTATTTCCCACCAATGTGGGACTTTAGCATTTTCACAAATTCACACTTAAACCAACTTTGTTCCAACAATCCCCCACTTGAATTTTTGAAAATATTTTCGAGCAGAATCCTTACATAAATAGGTTGTGCATAAGCAGAAGTGTTTTTCAACTTAAACTTCTGCGTAGTGAATACGATTCAGATTCAACAAGGGTAACTCGAAGTTTTGAACCCTATCTCTGACAACGTACCACACACTACCTATTCTCGGTGTTAGTCATAGACCCGTGCTATTACCGCCATGCATGTCTATCCCAGTATAGTGAACGCTCTAGAAATGCTGCCACACATTTCATAGGAAGCGGCCTCACTTCCACATTCACATAGGTGAATCTATCAAGAGTACTCCTGTAGCTAGGTACTCCACTCCAAATGGAGTATATATTTCATTAAGAGTTCCTATTAACTCATCCTAGATCGCTTCAGGAATTTATGTTATTTAAACATAATCAACTCATATCACTCCATAACTTGTTATTACCCGTTGAACCTATTTCTTGGGATCTCCAGTCTATAGGTTGGGTTACCATTATGTGTGACTCATTTTAATGGCAATAGTCCCATTTTCTTAGAAAAATTATGGACTTTCTCTCTAGCTAATCCTTTCGTCAAAGGATCAGCCAAATTATTCTCAGTGCGTACATGATCCACTCTCATAGCTCCAATAGAGAGATATTCTCTTACAGTGTTGTGCTTACGAAGTATTTGTCGTCTTTTACCGTTGTAATAATGGTTCTGAACTTTTGCAATAGCCGCGGTACTATCGCAATGGATCAAGACAACTGGTAATGGTTTTTCCCATAAGGGAATCTCACCAAGCAGGTCTCTTAACCAACCTGCTTCTTCACTAGCTGTAGCTAGTGCTATCATCTCTGACTCCATGGTGGACTGAGCCAAAATAGTCTGTTTCTTAGACTTCCAAGATACAGCTCCACCGACTATAGAGAAAATATATCCACTAGTAGCCTTAGAGTCATCTGATAAGGTGTTCCAGTCGGCATCACTATAGCCTTCTAGTACAGCTGGAAACCTCTCATAATGTAATCCTAGGTTCATGGTCCTCTTAAGGTATCTCATGACCCTTTCAATAGCATGCCAATGCTCATTACCAGGACAACTAGTAAACCTGCCTAATAATCCCACGACATAGGAAATGTCGGTTCTAGTGCAATCAGTGGAATACCGAAGGCTGCCAATGACGCTTGCATAATCAGATTGCCTAACGGCTTCACCAGTGTTCTTAAATAACTTTACACTGGGATCATAAGGTGTACTAGCAGGTTTACAGTCAAAGTAACCATATTTCTTTAGGATTTTCTCAATGTAATGAGACTGATCCAAAGAAACTCCATTTTCAGTCCTAGTAATTTTAATCCCAAGGATTACATTAGCCTCTCCTAGATCTTTCATATCAAACTCCGCATTTAACAATAGCTTTACATTATTCACAGCGTGAATATTCGAGCCAAAAATTAACAAGTCATCCACATACAGACAAATTATAGTGCAAATGTCATTCTCAAATTTTACATATATGCATTTGTCACTACCATTTATCTTAAAACCATGTGAAATGACTAAGTTATCAAATTTTTCATGCCATTGTTTAGGTGCTTGTTTGAGACCATAAAGAGACTTATCTAATTTACATACCAGATGCTCTTTTCCTGGGATGACAAAGCCCTCTGGTTGATCCATGTAGATTTCTTCTTCCATCTCACCATTCAAGAATGCAGTCTTTACATCCATCTGATGTACTACAAGATTAAAAACAGAAGCAAGAGACATTAGCACTCTAATAGAAGTTATTCTAGTTACAGGTGAATAAGTATCAAAGAAATCAACATTCTCCCTTTGTCTGTAGCCTTTAGCTACCAAACGAGCCTTATACTTATCAACGGTCCCATCAACTTTCAGCTTTCTTTTTAGGACCCATTTGCAGCCAATTGTTTTGCAACCTAGTGGCAACTCAGTCAGGTGCCAAGTTCGATTAGACTCAAGTGAGTCCATTTCATCATTTACGGCTTCTTGCCATAAATCTGCATCAACTGAGGCTAAGGCTTCTTGGAGGGTAGAAGGATCCTCCTCTACATTGAGGACTTCAAAATTCGGGCCAAAGTCTTTTGCTACTATAACCCGTTTGCTCCTTCTTAGTTCGGGTTCAGCATTCAAGTCTTGTGAGTTAGACCTGACTACAGGAATAATAGAAGAGGACGTACCCCCACTATTTCTAGATTTGAAAGGAAACCTGTCCTCATAAAAATCAACATCATTAGATTCAATAATTACTCTTGCATTTAAATCAAAGAATCTATATGCTTTACTATTAATAGCATAACCAATGAATACACATTCATAAGCTCTACTAGCTAACTTGACCATTTTAGGATCAGGAATCCTAGCATATGCTAGACAACCCCAAGTTCTGAAATAAGAAATATTAGGTTGTTTATTACGAAGTAATTCATAAGGAGAAACCTTACTCTTATTCTTTGGAATACGGTTCAAGACATAACAAACAGTGAGAAAAATTTCTCCCCACCAATGATCAGCAGCACCAGAATTTAAGGAAATAGCAACTACTAACTCAGTAAAAGTTCTATTTTTCCTTTCAGCCTTACCATTCATTTCTGGAGAGTAAGGAGCTGACCTTTCATGTATGATACCGTGTGATTTATAAAACTCTACAAAAGCATCAGTATCATACTCAGTTCCACAATCACTACGTAACCTTTTTATTTGCTTGTTGAACTGATTCTCAAACTCTGTCACAAACAACTTAAACATATCAAAAGCATCGCTCTTATTTTTCATCAAATAAACACGAGTATAATCAGAACAATCATCAATAAAGGTGATGAAATACCGTTGTCCATTTCTGGTCAACGTTCCATTATATTCACAAATATCAGAATGAATTAAATCTAACGGTTCTAAGTTTCTAATAACAGACTTATGAGGTGTTTTTGTAATCTTAGCCTGACTACAAAAATCACATTTATCAAAGTCATTGAGAGAAATATTAGGAATAAGGCCTAAATTGCTCATATTTTTTATGAGTCTTTTGTTCACATGACAAAGTCTAGCATGCCAAATATTAACAGAAGAAGACAACATATAAGCAGAATCAGAAATTTTATTAATCTCAACATTCAGTTTAAACATGCCATCAGTAGCATATCCTTTTCCTACAAACATGCCATTCTTAGTTAAAGTAAACAAATTAGAACCTATGATTTGTGTAAAACCAGCCTTATTTAGAAAAAAAAACCAGAAACTAAATTATTTCTCATTTTCGGAGTGTGCAGTACATCCTTCAGAATGAGAGCCCTGCCAGAAGTAAACTTCAACTCAACATTACCAATACCAGCAACAATAGTGGAATGGGAATCACCCAACAACACTTTCTTATCATCGGTCTTTTCAGAATATGTTTTAAACATCCGACGATCATAGCAGACATGGCGCGTAGCACCAGTGTCTACCCACCACCCATCTGATCCACCTGTAAGGTTGATCTCGGTAATCATAGCCACAAGAGGCTCTTCAATCATGCTTGCCTGCGCAGTTGTAGGGTTAGGCATGTTCCTGCACTTACGTGCCATATGGCCTGGTTTTCCACACCTATAGCATAGAAATTGACCAGTACCATTCTTAGGGGGTTGAATTTGTTGCTTCCCATTGTTCTTTTGAAAATTCGGTTTATTTTTGTTGAAGTTATTCTTCCGGTTCTGAGGCTTGAAGTTCTTACCAGTAGGCTTGAGAACTGCAGCAGATCGCTTAGGAGCATTGTTTGCAGTGAGCTGTAAGACTTCTTCTTTCTGGTCCTGTTTTCTGGATTCTTCCTCTATACGGAGCTGAGTGATAAAACTCTCTAAGGAAAATTCCTTAGTCTTGTGCCTGAGACTGTTTTTGAAATCTTTCCAAGAAGGAGGCAACTTGTCAATAATAACAACAATTTGAAATTGTTCATCAAGAGCCATACCTTCGGAAATTATCTCATGAGCAATTTTCTGAAGTTTGTGGGACTGCACTTCCACGGACTTATCATCAGTCATCTGAAATTTCAAGTACCTGCTGACTGCATACTTTTTGGCACCGGCTTCTTCGGTGTCATATTTCTTTTGTAGGGCGTCCCACAAATCCTTAGCAGTGTTTTCCAGATTATAATAGTCATACAGGTTATCAGACAGACCATTAAGAATATAATTCTTGCACATGAAATCAGTTTCATTCCAAGTTTCAATTTCACTATTCCAATACACTAGGTCATCTTGTTCAGCATTATCAGGAATAACAGGCCGAGGGACAGTCAAGGCAGAATGCACTTTCTTAACAGTGAGGAAAAATTGCATTTTTTGTTTCCATCTTTTAAAGTGAGCGCCTTCAAAACGGAAGGGCTTGTTAAGGTCATTGGACATAGTGACATCTTCGGCAGACATAGTAATTACGACAGGCAGTAAAGAGTGTTCTAAAATTGTTGAAAACAGAACTGCTAAAATAAAGAAGGAACAAAGTTAACGGGAATGAGACTGAGTCGCGGACTATGTCGCTCTCTTTAAAACATTCACGGTACTGCCTTTGATGTGTGCAAGCAGCTCTAACGTAACCGGATGTCCCCCAGGATAAAACAGTCTCTCGTAACAAAAGGATATACCGATGGATTTGCACAGAACCACCGGACAACTAAACACCAACACTAATATAATAATGCTCGAATATTTCTGGAGAACGTTTTATGTAAAAGCAGAACAATGTAAAACGTCTTTGTGAGTTGTTTTTCTGTTTCAAACAGTGAGGGAGAGCCTCAAATTTATAGTGGCTGAAAAACGAATCTGGACAGTTTAGCAGAATGTATCTGGACGGTTTTAGCAAGCAATTAACGGACGTAATTAAGGGCTTAATTCACGTCAATTAGCTGTTGCAAAACAAACAAAAAATCAATGCAATAACCGTTACAGAACAGTCAAATAAAAACGGGCAAAAATGAAAACAGTAACGGTTAAGAATTGACTATGAAATCAGTTACAAAATAAAGGAATTAATCCTTGTTCAAAAAATATAAATCTGTTTAAGAAATCCAACTCAACCCAACCCGGCTCGGCCCGGTTCTAAGAGAAATCGGGGATTTTTTTCCCGAGATTTTAGAGTGCCACGTAGGATTTTAATTTTTAAAAAATTATTAGAGCGTCGCCACATAAGATTGATATTTTTAAAACGCTACAATAGAATTATGCCACGTAAGATAAGTTTTTTTTAAAGCGCTACGTAGGATTATAATAAAAAATAAAAAAATTATCAGAGCGACACATAAGATTATTATTTTTTAAAAATTATCATGAATAACATTAAATGATTAATTTGGGTTGATTAATGGAACCAACATTATGATAAATTTTTACAAAAATTACATAAAGGAGAGTTTTTTCAAGATATTTCAGAGTGTGGCATAGGAAAATGTAATATTTTAGCCAATGAAAAAAAAGAATTACAATTTATTTTAGACCTAAAATTTTATATTAATTATAAAAATAAAATCAACGCGTTTTTTGTGTAGCTGGCCATATCGTGTGGTCGGCTGAGACACACCAATACTCTGACCGGGTAACCCCTAACCGTCCGAGTAACCCCTGATCAATCAAGTAACCCTTGACCAACCGAGTAACCCCTGATCAATTAATCCCGACAATACGGTGTGCCCACCCACATATGAAACTTTGTGAAATAAAATATTTTTTTTATATTAGATTTTATCTAAATATGAGAAACAATATTAATAATTTATTTTATAATAAAAAGTTCAAGTAGTAAGCAAACGACATATATATATATGTATATATATATATATGTATATATATATATATATATATGTATATATATATGTATATATATATATGTGTATATGTATATATATATGTGTATATGTATATATATATATACTTAGTAAAATATTTTATTTGAAAAATACAAACAAACCGTGCATCGCACAGGGTTCAACTAGTATACATATAAATGGGAGTTTTATCCGAGATTTTAGAGCGCCATGTAAGATTTTAATTTTTAAAAAATAATTAGAGCGTCATGTAGGATTGATATTTTTAAAACGCTACAATAAGATTATGCCACGTAAGATTATTTTTTTAAAGCGCTATATAGGATTATAATAATAAAAAATAATAAATAAAAAACGTCATGTAGGATAAACATTTTTAAAACGCTACAATAGGATTATATCACGTAAGATTAGTTTTTTAAAGCGCTACAAAAGATTACAATAAAAAATTAAAAATTATCAGAGCGACACATAAGATTATTATTTTATTATCATAAATAAAATTAAATGATTTATTTGGGTGATTAATGGAGCCAACATTATGATAAATTTTTACAAAAATTACAATTATTACAAATATCGATATTATTATTTAGATATAGGATTAATGGAAATTAAAGGGATCAAATTAAGAAATGTCAATTATTGAGCTAGCATATTCAACCTTTAGTCAAAAGTGAAAATAAAAAGGACAAAAATGTTGACTCGGAAAAATGGAAAATTATGTTGTTTGTATACATACAATGGGGAATTAGAAATTTTCAAAAAATTTTGTCAAGGAAATTTCAAATTAGAGATAAAGCGTCACATAAGAAAATGTTATTATATTTTAGCCAATAAAAAAAGAATTGCAATTTATTTTAGATCTAAAATTTTATATTAATTATAAAAATAAAATCAGCGCATTTTCAGTGTGGATGACCATTTTGTATGGCCGGCCGAGACACACTAAAATATTGTTTGGGTAACCCTTGACCGTTCGAGTAACCTTTGATCGATCGAATAATCCTTGACCAACCGAGTAACCCCTGATCAATTAATCCCAACCACACGCTATAGCCAACCACATATGAAACTTTGTGAAATAAAATATTATCTTTTTATATTATGAATTTTATCTAAATATGAGAAACAAAATTAATAATTCATTTTATAATAAAAAAAATTCAAGTAGGAATCAATATATCAATTAATTAATCAAAGCCTTAATCCCATAAGTGGGGTCGGTTACATGAACCAAGTTTGATTATTCCAATCAGTTTGGCTCATGTCATGAGATATGAAAAAGTTTTACACTGGATGTCACTGGCCTACCAAAACCCTCCTCCTTTATCTAGGTTTGAGACTGGAAGCGGGAAAACCCACTGGCGGTGTTCAAGTAGTAAGCAAGCAAAAATCATAAAGTTTATCGGATAAATATATTTTTGATAAAATATTTTAGTTGAAAAAATACAAACAACCCGTGTATTGCACAGGGTTCATCTTGTTTTCATTGTATAGCTTTGTCCAACAAAATAAAAAAAAATTCCCTAATGTAAATATGACTATTAGTAGTTTAATTACTACAAAAAAAAAAAAAAAAAGGGGTAAATTAATGTGGAACCAATGGAAATATGACACATTGACATTTGCACAACCTTCCGTATCACGGCTTGTACTAAAAGACTCCATTTGCGATTGGTTACCGAAAGATTCTTTGGAGAAAACAATGGGGACAGTGGTAGACTGGTAGGACCTTTGCAAATTGCAATCAACGACTAAATTTTCAATGGTTGGGCCACTCTTAGCCCATTTCAATATTTATTTGACTGGACTCACAAACATATTAGTAAGATAGGCCCATCACTTCCGAAAGTTCCCGCCCTGCCCCATCCCTAGTATTATGAGCATATACATTGTAATTGATCTAACAACAGATTACCATGATATGGTGACAATATTTGTATTTAAATACATGTAAAAAAAAATTAAGTCAAAACTAAAATTCAAACTAGTGCACTTAAAAGTATGGTGGGAGTAGTAGTGTTGTGTTATGGCGGTCTAATCTAATGTAGTGTGTACGTCATAGAAAACGAAGGAAAATTCCATCTTGTCAACTTACTCCCCCAAAATCATTTTTTTAAAACGATATGAAGTATATGGATTTGCATGAGGATGAAGCATATGATCGTAAGGGATGGAGGAGAAATTTTTTTTTCAATAACTACACAATATAATCACTTTTGATTCATGTAGCAGACCCCACTTATGGGACTGAGGCTTTGATTGATTGATTAATTGATCAAGATCATACGTAGGAGTAATAAAAACAGAATGCTATGCTCCTGCCGAAATCTTTAATGGGTGGATGGATGCATACGGGCATATCATCATATGCAGTTGCAATTGTTAGCTTATCTTCTTGCACTTGCAGACCAGGTACCAGCCTTTGGGCCCAAACCCATTTCACAATTGGCTTAGTTATTGGGCCTAGTACTTCTATAAGTTACGTGTATCCTTTGGCCTTACACAACTTTTGTGCTGTGTGATCTGTAAAATGTCTGTTAATTGGTTCATCTATGATTCTACTCATTTCTTATCAAGTTCAGCTTTCGTCATATTTGATTAGCTTAGGTTATTTCTAACTCTGCATAGTTTATTTTGAATCTTACCAAATTATAACTGAAACTTTAAAGGTGAAAAGAACAAGAGTATAGATCATACACTCCATACACCGTATTTTGCTTAGCTTTATTCTTATAATATTCTCTCATGTGGTACATGTAAGAAATATGACTAAGCATTTAAAATAATTAAACGACTTATCTGGGAAATGTCGTGGCGTGACAATAGACCACTGCCCTAAAATCGAATTTTTCCCGCACAGGTACACACAGACATGTAGCAATTGACCTTCAGGATTAACTGCAACTCTTCGGTGTACTACAGAGAGTTAGATTGAAAACACCTTCAAACAATGCTCAATAGAAAAGGAGGTCATGAACAATTATTTTAAGAGAGGATATATTATCACTTTTTTTGTGTCTTTAAAAAGGGAACAAAAAGAGATGTTTATATAGTATTTGAGTGTAAATCGAATACAAACGAATCTGGTCACGAATGAGAGTGAACCAGATACAATGAATTTAGTCACTAATTAGACCAAAAATGGCTAGCATTTAAATCTTTCAATTAAGCCAAAAGCCATATGACTAAATGAACATAAATCAAGGAATTGAATTGGCTTAATTTAGGAAGCCATGAAAAATACTTTGACAAAGGAGAAATTAACTCTTTTGAATCACAACTTATATGGAGTTCTCTACCTAAACTCCAACAGTATATGATTACATGGTACTATAGTAGTGAGGATCCCTTTAGTCCTTTACTTTTTACCTTCACTTTCAATTGTTTAGCCCACAAATACTGGATAAAAATAAATAAATAAATAAATAAAATCGTGATATTTAATATAGTCATTCTCTTTACACACACAAAAAAAAAATAAAAAAAAATAAAAAAAAATTAGAATTGTCTATTTTCTAATCTCGAATAAGTTACAACTATTGTGAATTCCACATACACTCTCGTAAAGATAGTCGTTATAATTTTATTACATTATTGTTTTTCATTTTCATTTCTTTCAAGTAGGTGTGATGACATTGATGTCCTCAGTGCAAATACGCATGAAATGATGAGCTCATATGAGCGTCATTTCTCGTTTATAATAATAAAAATTCCATGTGTATTATATTATTCAATGAAACAATTAGAATAATGGATGAGTACATTCAGTGTCTAGTTGGTTCAAATCAAATTCTTTTAATTAAAATAGATAAATAACGTTGTAAGACATGTCGACATGCATAAGTGAATAAGTTAAGATTTGATTTATTAGAATTACCTTACTTATTTGGGAAAAATAAGGGAACAAAACAAACTCACATGCCACTAAACAACACATGCTTCAACTTGTACAAGTATAGTTTTAATTTCAAAAGTAATGGTCAAAACTCAAAGCTAAAGAGGAAATCAATCAATGAAATAAAAAAAAAAAGAATTTGTCACCATGTGCAACGCAATTAAAAATAGTCCAATTATTACAAGAAAAAAAAAAAGAATGGTGATTATTTAGAGGAACCTAAAACCGCACTTTCCTCTTTTAATTTAATGATTAAAATTAAAAAATTGGAATGACCAAATCTTTGTCCCTAAACATGCAATCTTAGTGTGGGGTTTTAAACATTCAAATTCACTAATTTTAATATGTTGAGTTGAGGTGGGGAATATTTCTAAATTTTAACTGCCTTAACTACCATTGTTCTAGTTTTGGTCAAGCTAGGATTTTTTTATTTATTTTTTATTATTATTTTTTTGATAAAGAAAAATTGTTTACATTATTTTGTCCAAACTTTTGAAAATGACTTTTCTGTAAGTTGAGTGTACGGAGAGTATAAAATGGACAAGGGGGGAAAAGGTACAGGCATTACAATCAATTTTACAACTTTAAGATTCCTTGATCTTTTCGGCGCTCTTTTAATATTTGGAGCAATATGATGTAATGATTTTGTTGAGAGGTACGGTCTGTTTAGTTTAATTTTATTTAATTAATTCAACTTGGTTAAATTCAATAAAACAATTTAAATCGGTTTAACAATGTAAAGTACAGTTTATAAGACGTATTTTGGAGTAATACTACTTATAGTCGTATACTACATATTCTGTTTTAATTTAAGTTCTAATATGAAGTAATTTGGAGTATACTACGTATACAATATGGAGTATATAAGTCAAGACAATTTATTTTTACTCCGTATAATACATTTAATTTGCATATTTTCTATCAAGCTCTATTTTCAAACTTTAAAAATTTTGTCCACATATATTCATGATGAATATACTCAAAAAAAAAAAATTAGGAGGTCCAAAATGAGTTGTTTTGACCACTACAATAAGCTAATTGAGGTGTTTGTTGGTGAACTACTTTAAAGATATAGCTTATTTCACTAAATAAACTCATTTTCAATAAGCTGCTTGGAAGAGCTTTTTCATTAGCTTATTCAAGTATTTGAAGGTGAATGTCAATGTCCTATTGGTGATATTGCATACTCACACAGTTATAAGAAATCAGCGGTTTACTAACACTTTTACACAATCAACTTATACAATCAGTTAGACAAATGACTTAAATGAGTTAAACCAGTTAATACAAATACAATCAGCTTGCTAGTCTAAATCAATTAACGCAATCAGTTTCTATTTTTATCTTTTTAGCTTTTTCACCAAGCATGACCTTAGTCATATGAGATCTAATGTATAGTTTTATATTATTAACTTGTTATAAATATTTGTGCGTAATTAAAGACATTGTTAGTAAATAAAACATCTTGAAATCGTGTAAAATAAAATAGGCACTTATCACGAAATGATTGGAGGGAATAACATTAAACTTCCTCAATTTATACCCACATGAAAAATGAGTAATTCTTGATATTTATATTACGAAAATAGTAATTAATACTCTTATGATCTTTCATGGTACTTTTCTGATTTTATATACCAGTGAAAAAATAGAGAAAATTAAGAAATGTTAAAATATAGAAGTGATAAGATGGGCCTAAGCAGCGAACCAAAATAAGGAATGGTAGAGTTGGGTCAAGTTACATCCTTCTTAAGGCCTTAAGCAGTCAAGCCTCAATTTTAGCCTTTCAACATCAACAGATAAAAGTTGGGGAGAGAATTCGTCCAAAAAAAAAAGAAAGTTGGGGAGAGAAATGGTCTTTTTATTTTGACTCTGGTCTTCTTTAATTTGCATGCAGTTATGCATAAATAGAACTTCAAAAATAAAATAAAGAACAGTAGTGAAGGAAATTCTTCTTTTTGTTTATACATTTGGCATTTGTTTTCATTATTGCAACAAAAAATCACCTATATACATTACAACATCTAAATTAAGCTAAAAGCACTCCAATCTAACTACGTTGATGACACATGTGAGTTGTCCCACGTCGTCAGAGAAAAAGAGAGAAAACAATGCAAATCACTATGCATGCATCGGAGCATCTAATTAATTTAAATATGAAACTCCATCGAGCTTGTAAGTGGTCTAAACTCTCCTGCATTGCATTGATGGGTGTGTCCCAAACACACAATAATCGACTACTGATGAACTTGACAAGCTAGTATTGTAGCTAAAATGCTAACATTTTAAGGTTGACTATGATCATCGATCTTTGATCATACACTCAATTATTGTTAATTGATTCAGTGTCCAGCACCGGGACTCCGGCCAGGGGCCGTTGGTCGAAAATCATCTAAAGTATCAACCACCTTCTTGTTTGTAACCTGATCTTTAATCAACGACGACATCCGACCTTTCCTCACCTTGTTGAAAACCAGCACATGCGAACGCAAGTTTCTTGAGGTTGAAGCAACATGACCGCTACATTTCTTGCACTTCAAGTGTCTAGCTTCAGTAAGCAAGACTTGGTGACTGAAAATCATGAACACAATGAAAAGTAGAGTACAAAATTTTACTAATAAGTTGCTATTTTTTGCCATTTTAATTAGAAAGTTGTGCTTTTTAAGCTAACAGAGTAGATTTTTTTGTAGGAGAGATTTATCAGAATGAATAAAATGGTTTGTGATGAAAATTGAAGTTGAACCCCAAATGGGGTATTTAAGGGTTGCGTAGAATAGGAAGGAGAGAGAGAAAGTAGGAGCGCATATGCAACTTACTTTTACAGTTGTGTTTAATTATGTTTATAATTAGAGAATTTAATTAATAATAATAATAATAATCAAGTGAATTAAGAGTACTACGGAGTAAAAAAGGGGAAAAGGTCCTGAATGAGTAGGAGATTCTCTATGAAAATGACTTAAAGAGAGGATTAAGAGATGTTTAAGGAATGATTAGTGACTTGTGTTAGTTAAGAAAGGGTATGCTAGCTTAATTAGTTTAAGGGCCCACAAAATAATGAAAATGTGCTAAATTGCTAGCTGGGGAACTAGTTGTACGCGCGTCCACTTTAGTTTCTCTTGTAATATCCAGCTTAGCTTATAAGCTAGACTTTGATCCATTTTTAGAGTTTCATTTCCTTGTTATTGCTTACCTTCCTAGAATCTTACTCTTTCTTCCTTTAAGCCATTCTTTCCTTAGTTTTTGCATAGATTTATAATGATTGATGGGAAACTAATTAAAGAACAAGGAAGTGAATAATGAGTATTTAAAGTGTGTGTATCTCAAGCAAAATAGTTCATCAAAAGTCTGGCTTTGTTCAATTCAAATAAGGTTTAATGTATTCAGTTTGATTTAATTAAATAATTAGGCAACCAACAAGCGAGTTCTGATGAAATAATTTTCACATACTCACAAGTACACCAAATTTTAGAAAAATTAAGTCTATTTAAATATACTTCCTTCGTTGTTTATTGTAACGTTGGGTTTTTGTGTGCATGATTGTCGGTTTGCCTTTTTTGTACCATTAATATTTTTCAGCCCGTCTTCTGTGTGACCGGCTGACACACACCAAAACACTGAACGAGTAACCCCTAATCGAGTAACCCTCGACCGAGTAACCCATGATCGATCGAGTAACCCGTGACTGACCAAGTAACCTCAGATTGATCGAGGGAAATATGTAAATGGATTGGAGCATCTTGCATTGTTTGGAATTCCATCCATGATCACTCATTCACCCATAATTCAATGTTCAGTTCAGTTGTTCAACACCAATCTATAACTATACTAAAACAGAGGGCACTACAAAAAATAGCTCCACGTGTCACCTTCACAAGCAGTTACTTAAGTTACTTGGTCAGGAGTTATTTGAGGGATTTGGTCAGGGGTTACTTGAGGGTTCGGTCAGGAGTTACTCGGTCAGGGGTTACTTGAGGGTTCGGTTAGGGGTTACTTGAGGGGTTATTCTGTCAGGGGTTACTCAAGGGGTTACTTTGTCATGGGGTTACTTCTCAATCATGAGTACCTCGAGTAACCCCTGATCGAGTAACTTGAGTAACCCCGACAACTCGAGTAACCCTTAAGCGAGTAACTCGAGTAACCCCGGCCATACGGTGTAATCAGCCATACAGAAAAATCCCCCCTTAAATTATAGTTAATAGAATATTACAAAAGATTATTGGCAATAAAAGATTATCAAAAGATTGCAAAATATTTCATTAAATTATTACTAAGTTTGATATATATAGATTCTCATAAATATTGGGAAGGGGTAGATAATTTGGCCTTGGATGTGGATTTTTTTCCTTGGAAATATCAACATAATTATTTATACACCTACATATATGCTGACCACATATTCAGAATAAATCATACATATATATATTTAGACTAATGTATTCTCCATATATACTTTGGAAATTCTAGAATTACTACTATGAGTATTATCATGAAAGATCACGCACATAAAGTTTTATAATATTACATTTGTTTGATAATTTCCTATAAAATATGTCATTATGCTATCTAAATTGCTGTAAATAGATAATTTAATAATATATTATACAAGTAATAAGTAGTCAATTTATTTGTATAAAAAGTAGTCCTTCATCATTACAAATACAAAAAGAATTACATAAGAAAATTAGTGATAATGATAAGTTGGCAGGTAATTGAGCGGGCAGGCGGGTTATAGACGGGTATGACATCAAATCCACCGCTTACCCGTTACATACGGTGGGTATGACTTATGTACTCATACCTGTCTACTTACCTGCCAAAGTTGGACCCATATTCGCTCCATCTAGGGCAGGTGCGGTGCGGGGCTAACATTTTTATACCCACTTGCCATCCCTAATTGTAAGTCTATAAATAATTTAATAGATAAAATAATAGTATAATTTAATAATATATTATACAAGTAATAAGTAGTCAATTTATTTGTATAAAAAGTAGTCCTTCGCCATTACAAATACAAAAAGAATTACATAATAAAATTAGTGATAGTAATAAGTTAGCAGGTAATTGAGCGGGTAGGCGGGTATGTAATAGACGGGTATGACATCAAATCCACCGTTACCTGTTACCGATGGTGGGTATGACTTATGTACTCATACCTGCCTACTTACTCGCCAAAGTTTGACCCATATCTGCTCCAGGGCGGGTGCGGTGCGGGACTAACATTTTTATACCCACTTGTCATCCTTAATTTAAGTCTATAAATAGTTTAATAAATAAAATAATAGTAGAATAATTATGTAAATACCAACGTTAAATCATGCTATGATATTTCTAGGTAGGAGCTATATATGTTAGAGCGTAACTTTTGATTTCTACTTGACTATTATTATTTAAATTTATTTTGATAAGTAAATTATACATATGAACTTATTATACCGTGCAATTACATGGGTACTATACTAGTAATAAGCTAAAACCTAAAAACCAACCAAAAATTCGGCTAATGCCTAAAGCCAATGACACCAATGAAGCAAAACTATAGTTCATTCTAATATAGGATCGGAATAATAATGCAAGATCTCATATATCTTGTAGCTATCTTAATCAAATCAATTAAGGAACAATAATGTGTGAACGAAGCTTCTCTCCTAAACCATTGGATGAAAGCTAAGGCAGTAGTATTGATTCATTCCATGAAAAATATGTATATGGTCACGCTCATCTTACTTTATTTTACCAATAGCTTAAACCCAACGGCAGCAATATAATGCACAACATTCTACTATAAGATACTTGCATATATAACTAGGGTACGGTACTACTCTGCAGTTCATACCCCACTAAATACTATTCTTCGTACTTCACCATTATTCTTTATTTCTTTTAATTTCCAAATTATATACGTCCTTTAACGTAACCATGACCTTTGGCCGATCTATGTTTTTGACCTTTGGCGGTCTCAACCTTCCATTAACTTTTTACATTTTTTAATTTTTTAATTTAATGAAACTTTTTTTTTTTTTATTTACATCATACATTATTACATAAGATTCTTTTTAATGTTGCGTGATTGGTAAGATTTTTCTTTTTGATTTTTATTTAGATGAAAAGCTCGTAGTTTCCATTTTTGGTTGGTTGCTGTCAAGTTTTTTTTTTTACTAGTAATAGTACTAATCAATAACAATCTCAATAAGGATCTTAGACAAACTGTATTGGAAATCATGCAGTTTGTAACTTTTCATATTGTATTTTTATGTCCCTTTGTGCTTTATACCAATTAACGTGATATGTTTGTTTTTCCCTATAATGTTGAGTGTGATTTCGGTCCATGATAATTTTTTTTAAGTAATCAAGGTCTTGGCGGTTGTGGTGTAAGGACATCTTCTACAGTTTAATACTCCTTCTGATTCATATTAATTGTTATATTTATCATTACTTATACCATTTTAATTTTATTCATGCTTGTCGTCAACGAACCATTATATATGTCTTTCTCTTAATTTGCTTCTATTTTTTTTAATGAGATAATCACTGTCTGATTAAGAACAACTTTTAGAGATGAATGGAATAATATACTTCGTATCAATTTTATACTTTATCATATGAACTTCCCTTTCTTCCTTGGTCCTATAAACCTTTTTAGCACACTACTTATAAAACAAATTACTTTAAGCTTTTAAGTAGTACGAGTATCCTTTTAAGTACCAAGTGTACTTTTTAAAATGTAGCATGTACTTGATGATAGCTTTTTAAAATGTATCAATTCAAACCATGTCAGTTAGAACTGAAATTAAAGTAAACTAAACTTTAAGAAGTGTATATAGACAAATTGATCAGGGGACAATACAACCTAGACAGTTTAAAGGGTCAAGATAAGTTAAGCTATACCATGCTCATAAAATGGTCCCCGGCCTGCCATCTTGTATTGTTTCGTGCCTCTTTGATTAATTAATAAATTAATAACATTAATTAATTTGTTAATCTTAAAAATTAAAGTAAAATAGTCAAATAGATGGTTCTTCCGAACACTTTGGGAGTTGATTATGAAAGAACCTTTTAGCTAGCATTTCAAACGAACTACATATTTTATTTAGTATACGTCCCTTTCCTTTTTCTCTTTTAGAAAGTAAAGTTGGTGAAGTATGCACCTTTCTAGCTAGTTTATAGCCAGGATCCTAGGTTTTGCGTAAGCATATTCTCGTACTTCATAATCATAAATTAATAAGTAAATATGGGTAGAGATAATTTATTATAGGAGGAGCGGACAACCTAATTATACTTGTTAAAAAAAAAAAAAAAAAAATTCATTGATATTAGGGTTGTTAATGAGCTGATCTACTCGAAATTTTTAAGAGATGAACACAACTAAACTTGTGAGCATACTTAAAAAAAATTTAGCTATTGAATTGTATACTTGTATAGTAAAAAATAAACGCCCTATAAATAAAATTACTATTAAAATTTTGTAAATATTGCTGAGAAGCTCGATCTTTAAAGTTAAGTTTAACTTGAGAATTTAAGCTTGAAAAAGTTCAATTTGGCTCGAATTCATCAAATGGCTTGCTAATATCGCAAACTAAAATTGTAAAAGTTAAAGTTCCGTTTTCATATATAGTTTTTGGTAGCATCAGCCATGCATCTATAGAACTCAACCATAATGATAGAATGAATACTACTTCATACCCTCCTCGCGTGCATAAGCTTAAATTCGCAAGGCCAGCCAAAATGCCATATAACTCCATAAAACTTACTTAATTAGTTAAAATGAAATATAGCATGCATGAATAGGAATATATATCTAGCTATCATTAAAGCACATAATTGTGGTTTGTGCAATAGCAATGCCAAGAAGCAAGAAAGGGACTTTAATATGTTAAAACTAAAGAACATCCCACGTATTCATAATGTCGTACTACGTATTATGTAATACAATTGATTGGCGTGAATTAAACTAAATACTTTTACTAAAATCATCCTTTTGCATTTAGATTATTAAGCTTGACATATTATTTTCTTCATTTATTGAAAATTAAGCTAACCAAAATTAGCATAGGCAAGTTTTCGCAAGGCAGAGCGAGTATCGTGCGATATATAAGCAACTTCGAGGCCGGGTTATCTATATTATCTTCTTGGTGTAGTATTCTACCTTAGCTTCATGGGATATATCGAATGCTTAGATGATGATAATAATGGCTTTACTCTGCAGTAGTTGAGGATGCTACAAGCCTACAACTATACGTGGTAGATTCGTATGTAGTAGTAATCGATCTATCTGATATAAAAGATTGTACATTGATAAAATTTTCATAAACAAAATGCACATTTCTAATTTAAACTCTCAAACAATTTGGAATTTGAATTTGATGAAAAGATATTGTAACTTCATTATCAATCAAGGTTGAAGTACAATTACAAGTCAAGGGTAATTAAGCCTCAAATACTAAGAACAACTTATAGCTAATGCGTGCATTTACAAGCCGGTAACAAACCATGGACAAATTAACGAAAATGAGATAATAATTTTTTTTTTTTTTTAGCTAGCAAAACCTACGTACATATACTAATATTGCTCAATAATAACTAGCTAGCTAGCTTAGATTATCGAGTAACAGTGATGCATTGCAGCATTTGCGTGGTTACTAGTGACCAGCTCCAGGACTACGGCCGGGGGCGGTAGGGCGAAAGGAATCCACATCCATTTCCAAAGTAGTATTCTGGACTACCCCCGATAGCAAATGCCTAGGGCTTTTGCTATTTTTTGTCTGTTTCATCTTATGCTTAGTATGAGCAATAAGAACTCCATTCCCTTCCTTTGGGACATAATTACTAATTTTTTTCAACCTTCTTCCCTCGACGTTGTGAACATCACTAGAGAAAATGATGAGTAATAGAAGAAGCACAAATTTATAGTTGGCCATGTGTATATTTGATGGAATATCGAAACAGTTGTAGATTTTACAGTTTCTTGTAGGGGGTCGAGTTTTGTAAGGACCTATTACAGTTTTAAAAACCGTGTAAAATTGATATTTGTGAGATATATAGGGAAGATTTGAGCAAAATGCAATGGTTAGAAACTTAGAATAAGCTAAGATAGTATGAATAATAATTATGATACAAATGCAATGCATGGGAGGTCGTATATATAGCTGAGAGAAGGAGCATGCATCATGCATGTGAGATGGCAAGATTCAGATACAAGGAATAAAAGTTGATTGACCAATGTATAAACCCCCAAAAAGTTAATTAACTAACAGTTATTAGAGTTAAACAAAATAAAATGGGCGGTTTAATTTGCATGTACAATAATCTATTTTATTTAGGGGTGGTGTGTGAGGGAGTTAGTTGCCAAGGAAAGACAGCTAAGTTGTAGAGAGCTATAGGCTACTACAGTACTAGTTTGGGAAGCTACTTGCTTGAAGAATTAAGGGTGGTGCTTAGCATGTGAATAACACCTACTTCTTCCGTATTACCGCACACTTACCACACTAATTAACATTATTATCATGTTGTCATCATGTTGCAAGTTTTGCAACTAAGGTTGATTGAAATACTTTATGCTCAATCTCATATACTACGTAGCTTGCCATATGCCCATATGATTTATGATTAACAAAGGATCTTGTAAGTTTTATTGTGTCTATAAGCACGTACACGTTAGAAATTCCCTGTAAATATTTAGAGACAAATTATTTGGAATATGAAATATGTCAGTGTTCTAAATTCCATCGGTAACCTAAACTGAGAATTAACTAGAGTTAACTCCTCTTTCATACATACATACCTTCTCCAATCCTTTTATCTTAAGATGTGACATAGCTAAGTCCACTAGAATAGTATATTGATTCGTAATTCCTAATTCCTTCTTGACACCTCCTCTAAAATTCAAACACCGCGCTTTTTTGAAGGATAATAGGACAGGATCGGACTTGAGCCATCCTAGAAAAAAAAATAAAAATAAAAGAGGTAGTTCTATCACAAAATCATGTGCCATATATTAAGATGCTTTTTAGCTCCCTAAGTCCCTAACTGACCTTATAATGTTTTCAATGAAGAATACTCACATAGTCACACAAGTTGACCTGGTTGGATTTAAATCTATACAGGGTTCAACAACAAATCGATCAATATAGCTCAGTGATATGAACAGTATAAGCCGCGATAGTTGCAGTACAGGTTCCCTCAAGTTTTTTTTTCCTTAAAATTTTCTCATTTGTGTTTTACGCAATCTCTAATGTACAATTTTGACAATTAATGTATCTTTAGTTTCGTATTATTAAAATGTATGAAAAAATTATTATGAATATACAAATTACAATAAATCTAATGATATCTCGTCTGATAATTTTTTCTTATATAGTAATTTAATTACAAAATATGTCAACATTTTATAAGTTTGACCATATATGAATAGTGAATGGAAAGATAAAAAAAAAAGAATGAAGAGAGTATGACTTTTAGCGAGGGTTTGTAGCTTAACCTACTTTTAAGAGGGAACACTACCTTTAATCCTCTGACTACCTTTTCTAGATTGTTATGTTAATTATGTCCAATAAATAACAATTAGTATTAATGTCTACATGTCTGTTTATCGTACATTATAAAGTTTTCATTAATTATACATGTAGCCTGTGGAATACTATATTTCCTTAACGCTTTGTTTGAATAACAAAGAAGGAAGGAAAGGAAGGGCAGGAGAAAAGAATGAAGGGAAGGGAAAAGAAAGGGAAGGGGAGGTGAGCTTCATTTTCCCTCCAAATTTCTCCAATTTTGTAGGGATTATGATTATTAAGGAGAGAGGGAAATGGATCCCTCCCTCTCCTTCCCTTTCCTTCCCCCAATCCCTTACCCAAACAAGAGAATTTATCTCCCTCCCTCCCTTTCTCTTCTCTTCTATTTCTTTCTATCCAAACAAAGTGTAATTGAGAATAAATAAGTACAGTCAATATTACTATAAATGTATACAGGAAAGAAGCTGAGGATTTTGATACTTTAACGTACATCTATAAATTAATTTCATTGTGCTTTGTGCATCATTGCATCTTTGGCCATGCTCAAAGGCCATCCAACACTTTGAAGCTCATAAATCAAGTTCAAATTCCACTTAACCCGGCCTTGATATGGTTGTATATAGCTAAATAGTACGAAGTATATTTGTAACGATATGTTCTTTCAAAATATAAAAAATAAATAAATATATAAATAAAAAAAATTAGTAATCATATGGTACTGTGGCTACCTTTGTTTTGAATTATCGGTCTACCATTTGCTTTCATTTATTGTATCGTCCTTTATTTAATTTTATTTTGATGAGGAATTACCAAATTATTATATCGTCCTTCCCTCAAAAAAAAAATATATATTATATCGTCCTTTAATAATATATATGTACATATACATTATCAGCATGTCTAATTTATTTTCAATAAAAATATTCGAATTTTCATTTATTTATTAAGGAAAAGTACTATAAAAACTACATGCTAGTACATTTTTATTTTGTTAGTAATTAATTAGTTGATTACAATTGTCAATATTGGATGGTTGTACCAAGACATAGATTCAAATCTTGTCTTTTTAAAAAAAAAAAAAAAACAATACAAATATTGTCTATAACATTTGTACTTTGTGGCTCTCTTCACGTACACACAAAAATGTCTAATCTTATTGATATGTTTCTTACAAGTGTAAATGAAGGATACAAAAGAAATTAATTCCACCATACTTTATGATTTATACTTAACTATTTATTAATGTCAAATTCTTTTTAGGCATTCATTCTTTAGAGTATTTTTTTAATAATTAAATTTTGTTAGTATTCTTTATGAGACAAATGAATAATACAAGTATCATTTATGAGCCAAATGAATATAGTAAGTATAATTGAAGAAATCAATTGCTAAAGATGACTCCGTGTTACAAAATCATAATACGAAGAACGACGAAATGAAGTTAACTCGTGACCAGACTTAAAAAAAATAATAAAAAAAAACACACTATTGGGTGCGGCTTGCGGCAAGCCGCACCCAACAGTTTGTACGGTAGCAACACTTCTTTTTCTTCCTGTCTCCTTCTCTTTCTCTCTCTCCTCTGCTCCTCCTTTTTTCCCATCAAAATAAAAATAAAAAATTCACATCAATTGCATAAAACCATCATAATTAATTCAAAGGGGGGGGGGGTATTGTTTCGAAATTTGCTATTGAATCGAAATTGATGATTTTCTCTGTTTGAAAGCAGATGACGGATGCGGAGGTTATGGTGGAGGAGGGGGCGTTCGTTGGTGGAGGAGTCGTTCGCTGGTGGTACTTTTGGTTTGCGTGGTTGAGCTAGGCTCCGGCGTGGCTGCGACAGGAAGAAGAGAGAGTGGTGGTGCATGGTTGTGTTGGTGGTGGGTGGGGGCTGCGGCAGGAAGGAGAGAGTGTGTGGTGGTGCATGGTTGTGTTGGTGGTGGGTGGGGGTTGCGGTAGGAAGGAGAGTGTGTGTGGTGGTGCATGGTTGTGTTGGTGGTGGGTGGGGGCTGCGGCAAGAAGGAGAGAGAGTGTGGTGGTGCCGTGGTGGTTGTGTTGGGGTGATAGGATTAGAAGAGAGAGAAAGAAATCTTGGATGATCTTGGGTTCTTGGCTGATATGATTTTGTGAATCTGCTAATAGGAGAGAGAGAGAAAGAGAGGAAGAGGGGGAAAGAGGAGAGAGAATGAAATAAAAATATTTTGTACTTGTATATACTTTGTATATCAACTAATACAAGTAATATATCAGCCAATTGATATTTCGTATCAGTCAACATTAAAGACATTAATAAAAAACATGTCAGCCAACAAAGGAATATATCAGCCAACAAAAGATACATATCAGCCAATAAGATGAATATATCAGCCAATAAAAGGTACTTATCAGCCAACAGAAGGAACATATCAACCAAAAAGGAAGCATATCAGCTAACAAAAGGATGAAATCAGCAAACAAAAGTAACAGGTAAGCCAACAAAATAAACTAACATATCAGCCAACAAAATGAAACATATAAGTCAACAATTAAAATATACATATTAGCCAACAAAATAAATATATCAGCCAACTAAAAAATCATATAAGTCAAATGATGTCTGATATCAGCCAACAAATGGAACTTATCAAAAATTAAAAAAAAAAATATATCAGCCAACAAAAAGAATATATTAGTCAACACAAAAATTATATCAGTCAACAAATGAAACATATCAACCAACACATGAAACATAACAGCCAACAAGTAAAACAAATCAGCCATGCCTGTCGCACGGAAATTTACGTGCAACAGTCCGCACCCAATACCTTCTCTAAAAAAAATATAATAGATAAAGGAAAGAAATTAAAAAAATCAATGATGAACAACAAGTTGGTACTTGATTTTTTAAATACATGTAATTTTGTAAAACAAAGTAAAAGATATTATACGAAAATGTCGTACTTTATATAAAATCTATCCTTGCATAGAATATTCCGGAGCATGAGGAAAGATGTCTTTAGACAACCTTGAATTTTTACAGTGAAGCTTTGTTGGAATTAGGGGTGCTAATTGAGCGAGTCGATCACGAGTTAAGGGGTGCTCGACTCGACTTAAAAACTTTTTATATGTGCTCAACTCATGCTCATTAAAGTTTCGAGCTAATAAAACCTGCTTGACTCATGCTCGTTAAAGTTTCGAGTCAAGTCGAGTAACTCACGATCTGCTCGTTAAAGTTTTGCCCCTTTTAAAATTGCAGGCCTTTATTTTTTTTTGTTCACTTTATATTGTTTTCTTTTATTTCTTTTATTAATTATTAAAGATTTACTCTTTTTTTTTTAATAATATAAATTAACTCTTATTAAGTGTCAAATTTGTTTAAACATGTTAACTTTGTTTGTAAATTCTATATAAATAATATATAGTATCGAGTTGCTCACGAGCTTATCGACTCGAGTTACAGCTTGTTCAACTCGTGCTCGTTAACATATTGAGTCGAGCCAACTCGAGCCGAGTTTTGATAGAACTTTGACCAATAGAGTTTAAGCAGCTCACGACTGCTCAACTCGTTTAGCACCCCTAGTTGGAACTAATTCCTAAGGCCTTGCACATGGTAATATAAAGGAACTTAGTTTAGGGGCATAATAAGACATTAAGGACACTAACTAGACCATAATGACAGATTACAGAATTGAAGGACGAAGGGGACATAAAAGGTGATATAGTAAACTATTCAAGGTGTTGTTGGTTGCATCAACTAATAAAGAAATTTCCAAAATAATATTATTATATTAAGTTGAATTGATAATTTAAATAAAATTATTATTTGTCGTCAGTGCTACTAATATAGTCCTAACTAGATTAGTGCTCGTGTGATGCATGGTAGTAATAATCTTTTTCTCATCATAATGAATTTTGATATAATATAAAAATGAGGCAACTCATGTGGAATAAACAAATGCAATGTATATAGAAAAATAAAATAATAAGGCAAAATTCATTAAAACTACAATTGAGAAAGAAAAAAAATTATTGTTGATTAGTTGAGTTGAAAATATTTAAAAGTAGTATACATTATATTACATAAATAATGCATATTATTCCTAATAAAACTATACACTAATGACTATATGACTAAAGACTTATTTATAGATGCCTTTTAATAAACATCAAAACATTAATCAAACAACAAACTAAAATCTACAGTAAAACTATTGACACAACATACATGTAAATATATAAATTACAAATTAAATAATATATCATCTTTATATCCAATAAAATAATTTAAATGGAAATAAATACTATTTAGATCATTAAAAGCAATAACAATTAATAATTAGCCAACACTAACCTATATTATTAGTATTACATTTTCTGTTTATGGATTGATGTTCTACATGATATCGTCGCTCTTTGTTATTAAATGTGTTTGAAAGCTATCCAATAATTCTAGTTTGATCATTGTTTGTTTATTGCCTTAAAGTTTTATTTGTCAATGATAGCTATTCATCCAAAAAAAAAAAAAAAACAAGAATATGTCACTTGTCACTATGTCCGACGTGTTTTTTTTTTAAAATGCAGCTTATTTAGGAATGTCGAATGTGATAAAATTATTATCTCAATAAAGTGTTTCAACAAAAGATAATAACTTTTTTGTATTTACTAAGATATTAACTTTTTTTTTTATTAATGTAATAGCAAAAAATTGATTGATATTTTACTTTTTCGAATTTGACATATAATATAGTTGTCGAGCACAACATTTATTTTATGGTCATATCAAATACTCCATTAGTCTAATAAACAAAATAAAAAGGAATTTGAAAACAATTTTTAAGAGATGTTTTAAATTAATTTCTTTAATACCAATCACTTCGATATGAATCAATTTTATTATTATTTTTTTGGTAAAACTCAATAATACTCGTTTAAAAGATAATTAAAAAGAAGTTGAAAAATTATTTTAGGTAAATGTGCATGGAAAATTTTAGAACACAATAAAAAGGAATACATTTTATATAGAGATAATATATAAGTTTGAAATAATATTATTATAGTTTTATTATAAAAATATTCCAAAAATAAAATATTTTTTGCTAAAAGAGGAAGGGGAGTGTTGGAGGGAAAAAACAACACCAGATGTGACACATGTCACCACTCCCAGTGTCTGTTTTAGTATTAAGTTATTGATTATTGATTGATTGATTATTGATAAGAGCTGTGCTAAACATAAACGAAATATATTTTTAAAATACAATAGCGATGTATAAGAAGTAATCTATAAAAATATGTTCTTATATGACTATTACTTTTCTTATATATCAGGAATACGGATTACTTCGTACTACATATGTATTTTAGAAGATTCTCTTTAGTAAAATAAGTATAGCGATCAATTCCATTAAAAAAAAAAGTATAGCGATCAATTTTTATAATTAAAAATAAAATAAAGGGTGAAAAAGGTAATACTATGATTAAGACGAAATGAGTAAATAAAAGGGTATTTTTTGCATTTTGTTTGTATATATTTTTAATGTATAAATTAACAATAATTTAACTAATATAATTTCTCCTTATTTTGATTGGTTTCTCCAAGCATTTATGTCGCTTTTGGCTTTGTCATTAGTAGAATCTAATGAAAATTTGACAGCCAAGATTTGATTGTCGTGTGAAGATTCCAACGAGGAGAGGGATTCCTTCAATTCCCAACTTTGCGGCTGATCATTCACTGAAAATGACATGCAAAGTGCAATTTCCTGCTACGTGATCACTACCGTCAACTTATGCTACTCCATGTATAATCAATTCAATTAATCATTAACACTAATACAATATATTTTATGCACTTTAATCTGTTCATATACCTCTTTTCTTTTGCTTTAATGAAGTCGACTTTATAACTTTTTTACTAGTTCTACTACTATATATCACACTATTTCCTCGATCTATGTACTATGACTTTATAGTGTCTACGTACATTCTACTTTAAATTTAGCGGCAGTTTTAGTAATTCATTTAATATGGCGTCATGAGCATTTTTATGGTGGCATTAGTAACTTCCAAAAGAAAACATGTATTATTGGTAATTGAAATAGAGACAATTTTACATTTGTAATAACCTATACGAAAAATAAGATTCTAAAAAATTGCCAAGTTATGTACATTAGTTAAGGCAACATTATGTACATTAGTTTTATACTTGTATTAATTGTATGTGAAGTAAAAAGAGTCATATAACCTTCTTGAAGGTTTGTGCTCAATTGTTATAGCAAATGCATCCATTGATTTGCCCACCACCATGGGACTTGGGAGCTCACAATTTGTCAATCTAAAGTTCATGTCTAAAGTTATTGATCTAAGTGTTAGGTCACTGACAGTGAATAAAATCAATCTTAGGACTTCAATTATCAATTTTTCTTTTGATAAAACTGCTCCTTTAATACTCATCATCAAAGTGTAACAACTATATGTTTGCTTGATAATACTAGTATTAACTAGTAGTCACAACTCACAAATACACCAAAAATTAATTATAAATGATAATATATTTTGGTGGGTGTGTGAAAAAATATCACTGATATTCATTATCTTTGAAAATATTCTCTTTGTTTTTTTGTTCTACCTCATTTCAGTATTAGGGTGTTAATTTGTTCCATCAACATTTAGCACTCGTACATCGGATTATATCCCAATTTTAATACTTCATATTTTCGCATCTTACCTCAATTAATTATCCTTCTATTTTGTAAAAAAAGTATCCTTCTCAGGCAAGTGCATACTCTTTAGTCTTTACTCTATGCGTCTTTGCCTCAATTTTTGTTTAGTTCGTCCTTAAGTTTATACCATATAATTATATGGGCATACGGTGATTATGACACTTCGTATAATTCCCTCCATTTTTAAATACTTGCACCACTTTTCATTTCTAACCGTTTTTAAATACTTGTTTTATTTTCTTATTTGAAAAGTTTTTACAATACTTAATTCATTTTTCTCTATTAGTGCACTCAACCTAAATTATCTTTTATTAATTTTTGTATTTTCTCTCCTCCAACTATCTCAACTAGTTTTGCTTTTTATAATTTTTTAAAACGAAGTAAGTATTTTAAAACGGAGGAAGTAAATTTTGGGTGCAATTTCAAAAGGACGGGGACTACGAGAGTACGAGTATCCTCTAAACCGCAGAAACAAGGGTAAAGAACAAACAGATTAAAGCAAAATTCCCAATTCATATGCAATGTTCATTGGTCTGGAAGTGACGAAGATTACATCAAAGAATCACCAGGTCATTTTCTATAAATCTTTCTTGATTTGTTTGCAATCACATTGATTCTCTTAGGGTTTCTACTTGTGGTAATTAGCTCACTCTTTTTCAATCTATAAATAATGTTATTTATTCAATGTGCGAATGTGCGATGATCGAATTTCGAAGTATTTTATGTTTACAATTGATTGGAATTTGGAAAAAAAAAGGTTCTGAGTTAGCTGTCTTCACCATGTGCTCTCATTTGATACGGAATACTAATGTAGATGCTTTAGTGGAGATTCTTTTTTGTTAATGTTTATACCTCTTTTTTCTCCTTCCCTCATTTTTGTAATTGGGTTGTTAAAAAGTGTTTGATTGACTGTTCTTGTCGGTTAATTCTTTTTAATTCCATGCTGACTCGTATCCGATTACTTGATTCGAGTTATAAACTGTATCCAAAATAAGATGATCTGCTTTTGGCCGAAGCAGAAATTAATCCAATTTTATTGGTTTAAGGTGTGTCCGCGTGAGTATGTACATACTCGAATATGATCATCACCTGAATATAATCCAGACCGAATTAACCCGATTAACACTTAATCTGTATAGCCAATTTGCTAGATGTAGTTTAAAGCAAACATTCTTCTAGTTAGCAATTTTAAATTATAAAGTGATAATGGTGTTACGATGCTTTGAACTTTTTATGGTAAAAGATGTACTTTTTACCCCACATGAAATATTTTTGGTACCACAACTTTAAGCAGCTTATATCGTAGATTTGAATATATTGAATTTTTGATGGTTGATGTCAACTTTCAGATGTAAATAGGCGTCTCTTTCCAATTTCAGTTGGTTCTTCATTTTTAATTGAGTTGGAAAAAGTTGCTGCTGGACATTTTTCGGTTTTATATTAAAAAGGATTAATAATAGTTTAATGATAAATTAATAAAGTTGTTTTTTTTTGTTTTTATTTTACTGTAAAGCAGTAGGCTGGTCAATGCCTTTTGTCAATTGGAGTTTATTAGTACAAAATCTTTGCAATCATATGATATGAGTGGCTTACATTTGGTCCTGGCATCCTTTTGTGTGGGGGAGTGTTTGTGTAGCCATATAGACACTAGATTGCTTGTTTAATTAATTTGATTAACTGTGTAAGATTTCACCATTCAAACCAAGCTGCATTTTCTAGTACTAAGCTGTTTTAAATTTAGAAATGGAATTATTACGTGATAATCCTGATTTATTATATTATTCGTGGTTGTAACTGATTTAAATTTATAACATTATACATGAATACCTATTTTTTCAATAAGTTATTTATCTAAAAATTTTAGGGTGTGTTTTTAACTCACTCCTTTGTTTCATTGATAATGCTTTTATACTCCTTATGTCTAGGAATGATAGTTATGTGTACAAATTTTCCATTTTTGGATATCCAGGAAAATAATTTGTATAAAGTTTTGGTTTGCAAAGATTTTCCAAGAACTTCTTCCTTGAATTGAGTAACAAAGAGAGAGTGTCAAAATAATAATTATAAATGTTATATAAAAGGGTCTCTTGGTAAAGACAATATCTTGAATTATGAAAAGGAAGGATAATGTGACCATTTGATCTTGGACAGAAGGAGTATTGTGAATGTTGTATGCATTATGTTATTCTTTGCAAGCTTGTCTCATTCGGCCAATCTCATCTCCCACTTGACTTTTTTTGTCCTGTTCGACAATTGCTTTTGGTGAAGCTTTGAATTGGCAGCTAGAGATTTCGATTATCTATTTACTACCTTGCTCGACGAGAATGTTACTTTACTTTCAGGACAAAATGCAAGAAATCTTTGAACTTGTGATCCACAGAGTGTGTATATGATTAGAAGAAAGGGAATTGAGGTTCATTTTGAGGATTTAGTCATGGAATTTATAATATTCATGTAACATTACTTCAGGGGGGGTGGGTGGGGGGTTGTGCTTTTGGATGTGTAGCGAAGTGTCCTGTACCATACAATTGATCAACAACTAATTTTTTATGGTGTTTTGGAGGGGAGGAGGTTTTCAGGTGCTTATGGTACCACCCTTATACTGTTGGTTGGGACAAGGAAGGGAAAATGAAAGTTTGCTGACATTAATTACATACACTAGCTACATTTTCTGCTGAGGTATAATGTTTGAAAAGTTAGAAGGTTTTTATCACCTTGGTTTTCCAAGTAAAGATTTTATTTTTTACAAAAAATATGTGTACTGGTTTACAGTCTCTAATTGATTTTGACTAGTTATGATTAAAGCGTTCCTCTGTACCTCCCCATATTTTGCCTTTTGGGATTAATACTGGGTGGTTAGATGATGAGTGATGGCTGGGACTGATACTGGGTGGTTAAATGATGAGTGATGGCCTAGGGCATGGAATTGTATGTAATTTGAAATCTGACCCTGTTTCTTCTTCAAGCTTCCAAAAATTGATGAACTATCATTTTAAGTGTTTGGGGGTGGAGGAGATCGTTTAAAATCTGACCTGCCGAATTTTTTGTTTGCTTAATTTTATGGAAGTAAACTGAATATTGACTGACTTGTTGATTAGGACAAAGGAAGGGAAAATGATGATTCGAAGTTTACAATAATTTTTTTCTAAAAATATTTGATTACATAGTACAACTTACATATATTACATCTGTATCTCTTAGGACCTTTCTACTTTAGAGCTATATATTAACTGTAAGTAGAAATCATTATGAATTTTGTATTTTATGAGTTTGTCTCTTGCTTATCTAAAGCAGCATGGCCAGCACCTGGACTGTGGCCAGGCTTAGTAGGCCGGTAATCATCTGTTCCTTCTGCATGGGGATGTTCTACACCAGGGTGCTTGCGTTGTTTTGATGCAATGCTGTCTGAGTCGCTAATATGGAGATGACCAGCCCCAGGACTGTCCCCTGGTTTTGTTGGTCGGAAATCATCTGTGCATATTTCACTAAGACAAAATCCTGTTTTCTGTACACCCATTTTGTTTTTGTCAAGATGGCCAGCACCAGGACAGCCTCCAGGAGTTGTAAGTTGGTAATCATCGGTAGATAACTGTGCTGAATCACTGAAAAATGAGGTAGGACTTGATGTTGAGGGTACTCCTGCAGCTGTAAGGTTTGGATCCTCCTTGTCTTCTTCAGCATGCCCCGCACCTGGGCTGTGACCTGGTGTAGTACGTCTAAAACCATCTTCTGATCCTTCCAAGCTATTCCAAATTTCAGGATTTTTAGTTTTTTGGTTTGGTGAGGATTTGTCTGTGTTAGTCATGTAAGAGTGACCCGCACCAGGGCTGTGTCCTGGTGCTGTAGGTCTAAAATCATCTGAGCATTTTACACCAAGACAGTTGCTTTGCACACTGCTGTCTACTCTGTTTACCCCAGATGAATCAAACTTGTGACTGCTTGGGGAGTTTTGAGTAGAATTCAAGGAGGGGAAATTCTTTTTATGTATTTCAGTTGGAGGAGTTTCAGCTAATTTTTTCTGTGGAGTATTTTTCTTTGGTGATGTTTCATTGTGGTCAGAATTATAAATTTGGTTGCCTCTATGGGAGTGGCTCGGGACATATTTGGTCTCTTTTCCACTTTGTGACCTTATAGGTCTCCCTTCACCATATAGAAATTGACTGGTAAAGATAATTAGCAGAAATGCTTGAGTGATCATGCATGAAATTTTAGCCATGCTTAGAGAAGAGGACTTATTTATTATAATTGTGATTGAAGAGGGCTTTTTATGGTTGTTGCAGCTCTTGAAATTGCTATGGAAATTTCAGTACTTGGAGAAAACTTAAGGTTAGGGAGAGGAAGTATTGTGCAATGATTTACAAGAGGTCTTAGCTTGGATATATATAGATAATATGATGGGCAAAAAATATCATGACCACTAGCTAGCATTTTCCTACTTAAACATGTTAAGGGTGAACTTGAAATTTGCTTTTGTGGAAGGGTCCCCACTAAGAGGTCCTAATTTTAAATCATAATTTAAGATATGCACATATACACTTTTACATACACATAGATTTTTAAAGCTTAACCATTTTTGGTCTAAAATCTGATTTTTTGTAATTTTTGCGTCAAGTTATGCAATATTAGCCGTAAAAAGTTTCTGAAAGTAAAACATTATAGGCATAAGTACGGGCAGACAGGTTGATTGACCAGAAATCATCTAAAATGGCTTGGAGTACTGTAATCCATTTCACAGTACACTTTTGTATGCAGAATGGTACGGGAATGCAATATGGTAATTTTGTTACTAATACTCCTAAAGCGTATCATTGTTTCACTCATTTCAGATCATAGTCCTTGGGGGATTATAAAGTAGGTAACATCTTCATTTTGGCCTTGCAGGATACAGTCATAGCAATAGGTTTTGACCCTAACCATGTTTTGGCTATGTGATATAGTTATATGATAGGTTTCAATCATCGATATACCAACAATTTTATATAAACAGAGTATTCTTGATATAGTTGATTGCTAGAAATCAAATTTTAAAATTATGTTATATTATATGGTCTTCCCTGTAGTTGTATCTTCATTTTCGGAAACTAGAGCAGAATACTGGTATATTTCCAAAGAATGTGGAGAATAGAAGTTTGGTATATTAAGACTTAAGTTGGCGCTTGTTTGTAAAACCTGTTGACTTTATGGAATTCTGTTTTCCCTATTCCTCTTGATATGTCTGGGGAGTAATTGGAGGCTTTACATGATGATTGGGTGAGCAATAAAATTTCTCACCATGGTTTCAAAGGAGGTATTGATGAGTTTGATTTTCCATTGTGCTTCATTTACAAAGGTTGAAGCACATTAGGGACTTTAGAATCTTATCCCTTTTTGGATTGTTAGATTGATCTTACTACAACAAATGCTAATATGTCCTTTGCAAAACTTTTCTATATTTGACCTCCGCCACCTTTCTCCTATTATTGTTGGTCACCCTCTCTGGTTTGTGTTTTCTGTGTCACTGTGCGTTGCTCATCTTGCATGTTAGTCTGCCAGAGTGCCGGGTGCTAGGTCCTGTGCATTTTGGCTTCCTTACTAAATGCTGGTGCAGCTCAAGGTGACTGTTTTTGCTGTTTCTTGCAATTTTTTTTGTTTTCGTCTTACATTATTCTTATTAGAGATCGGGCCACTATTCTCAGCCTTTTTGGTGATACTTATGTAACAAACACTTTAGTACTAGTTTAAATTCTGATCCTTTCATGAAATTTTGCCTTTTTCTTTTCACTTTTATAGGAAAGTCAAATGTATTTTTTTAAAAAAGAGATTGGCTGAGGAGTGGAAGATTGTTATTCGATGGTTATGACTTGTGAGTTACGGAAGCAGAGAGATCCATCACAAAATTATACCAACAATGCGGGGATTTCCTTGTACTACCCACTTGGAGCAGTATAATCACCCTTTATATGGATGGATGGCAGCATCCCTTGGAATTCTTGGTCCATGCTTAAGGTGAGAATGCGAGATACATCACACAACTGCCATGTTTTGTTTTTTGTAATGTTGATAAAGTTATTGACTGAGGTGTCTATTTAGCTGTTAGATGGATGATTAATACTGCACATTTTTCTTTTTCCTTTGGTTCGTCGTAATTTTAAATATATATTCATCACATATATAAAAGGAAATCTATGCTTCAGAAAAAATCACAAAGCAGTATCTATGCTTCACAGTTGCTTTGTTTGTTCAAATTTCTGGTGACATGCTCACTTGCAAGTACGGTACTTATAGTGTGATGATTCATCTGGCATGTGATTGAGAGTACTTTTTGTCTCCAATCCTTTCATCCTGTATTCTTGTTATTGGTCTATTTTTCTTTGTACATTCTGCTGTGCTTTCTTTGCTATTTATTTTAGATAACTTTAGTTGATTTTAGAATCTCAATGAATGTTTAAGGTATTTGGCTTCTATGAGACTACGATACACATATTTGGTTAAACTAATGATATGAACGACGATTCATGTTAGCTGACCCCAAATCATTTTAGGACTAAGGCTTTGTTGTTGTTTTTTTTGTGATGCAAGACAGGATCGAGGCTTGGGAAAGGAAATGATGGAATATTATGAAGGTCGTTGTGAAGGTGGGGATTTATTTGAATGTATAGTGATATGCGGTTGTGCTCACCGAAATAATTATTGGTGTAGCCTGTAGCCCTATACGCCTGTTTTAGTTGGTGTTATTCTGCGCACTTAAACTGTAGTTGATACCTTGATGCGAGGATTAATAAGATTAGTATTTTGATATATATGTGCAAGGCATAATTCTGTTGAGGTGAGATTCAAATAGATCACTACTTTATTCTCTATTAATTGTTTTGAATTTGTAGAATACCCACTTCATGTTCTAACAAAGTACACTTACATTTTGGAAAAAACTTCAGGATTCCATAAAAAATTGGACACTTGATAGCTCATACAAGGATGGTCACCAAAGATGGTAAAAGTCTAATATATTCTATGGAACTTTTGGAAGCATGCTCCTGACCGCAGGTATAAGTCAAATTTCGGCTTGCTCCTTGTTAACCATCCATTCTATTGGACATTCTTTCTCAATCACTATTAGTTGTTTAGGTTTTTGATACCCCTGTACTGTGATGTGAAATCTTTGTTAGCACATTTGTGGTTTCCGTGTGTAAAGATTGTAGTTATTCTTGTACCATGTTGTTTCATATTCACTGTCTCTAAATAAAAACCTTATTTCTCCCAAAATTTTGTCCCTAGCCTTATTTTCCATTTGAGCGGAGTCCATCATCTAGCCATACACCAATTTTAATTTTTTTTTTTAATTATTTTTTATTATTATATACTAATAATCATTTTGAGACTAAGCCTTTATTGTTGTTGTTTATACTATTAATCAACAAACCCCTCGAACTTCACCAATATTTTTTTCATCCCCTAAAGTAAATTTATTTCCACTACATTCCTTTTAACTTTTGTCAATAATACCTCTCATATCCCCTTCAGAAATTGTGCACCCAAAAGATATATGTCTTTTTTTTAGGGATGATGAGTATTAATTTTCATCTGTTTAGTAAGCAGTAATTATATTTAGTGTTACAACAAAACTTACATGGGAATGTCCATGGTAATGCTTCTTCATTTCATGTATGTGCTTTGGCTGAGTATCCACTGTTTAACGTTGAAATCCCTGTTTTCTTTCCTTTCCAGCGTTTGTGGTGCATTAGTTCTTGGTGCATATAATGAATGATACCTGTACTATTAATCATATTATAACCGACTAAAAGTCCATTCAAAATCATCGAAGTTATGGGGGGGTCCCGACCACTACTCGTCATGGCATGATGTATACTATTTGCATTTGATTTATATTAGTCCAATGGAGCAAATTTGGACTTCTTAAAGATCCTTGATTTCCTGTGATCTTTCTGTTTCCCTGGGGAATAATTAAGATAGAGATTTTTGCAGTGGGGACAGGGGTAGGCTTTTCCTCAGGTTTAGGAATTTTCTCATCAGTTTTAGTTATGGTTTAATAATAATCATGCAAAGGGACGGCTCTTCACAGTAGTTGAAAAGGTGCAATAACATAATATAGTAACATCGCCGCTTGAATTTTTTTTGGTGCTAGGATATTGTGCTAACCATTACTAATTTGGTAGGCTATAGTGTATTTTGAGGCTAGTGCATCACATCAACCTTTTGAGGTGCTTGTGTGGTGGCAACTTTTCTGCCCCAGACAAGATCTTGTGCTTTATAGTGATAATTTTATGTAGATTTACTCCACCTATTTCATAATGTACTTTACACTTATATAGTTATGTTGGACTTTATTAAAATAAATGTCACAATTTTCAAATTAATGTTAAAAATCAAAATCGAATTGTTACCTTTTCCCATTTTTCATTCCATCCATATTTTTCTCTTTATTATACCTCATTCTCACTTCTTTTATCTATAAGTTCATTTATTATGTTTCAAAAAAAAAAAAAAAAAGTTCATTTATTAAAAAACACTTCTTTTCCCTAACCCATACGTGCCTGTGGAGCAAAGGGGGTATGCTTTTACCTTACACATCCTTTATTGTTTTCATCTGCTGTTAAACTCTGGCGATAAATGCATATAGCTCATGTGAATAACTCCCATTATTTATTCTTAATGATCGTATGAATTCTGAAGAGGGGAAAATACGAATCAGTAAATCAGGAAGACAATGATACATCTATTTATTGCATGATAAGGAAGCATGGTGAAGCTTTATTTTGTCTTGAATATACCAAACTGTCCAAAATACATCCTTATAAGCTGTGTCTGATTTTATGGAAAGGTTTTCCTTGTAAGAAAAGCTTCCTCTTTGTTTTCAGGAATTTCCAGCAAGTAAATTTACAAAGTATTTTGAATGCTTCACCAGATCAACTCATGCCAAAAGTAGTAAAGTGGGACTCAGTAAGTTGACATTATTCACAACATCGCATCAGCTGCTGCTGTAAGGTAAAAAAGCTGCATCTTAGCAGACTCATTACAATATCTTTAATGCGCTATTATTGCTGCTGTTAAATTTTTTTTGAAGATGATTCTCTTGAACTATATTTTCCTGAGATTGAAAAGACACTTTAGAATAGGGGCGAATATCATTGTTGTGATAAAAATGTATTTCTTGGTTGATTGTAAAAACAAGTTTAGATGATGGGTGAAAGATAATGGAAGTAGCTAGCTGTAAATGCTGTATATATTGAGTGTGTAGAGAGATACTTGTTCCCTTAGACGTTTAATATGAATTGTACCATATTGAAGAGAATATATACCACTACGAGAGAGCAAGTTCTATGATACTAGAAGAATCATCTTATGAGGACAAATGTTTAGCAAAAAAGATGGTATTGGCTAGGAAGGATTTTTTTGCTTGTTTAGCTTATGACCTCTTCTTTGCGTTGAGATTGTCCAGACTCCAGACTGCGGTGTATTTTTAATGTCAATAGTTTGTCTGTAAAAACCATGTTAGCCCAATAGAAATATCAGTCTATATTCACTAGAGCGATATATATAAAGGCTCATGGTGCACTGAGTCGATATTCCCTGATAAATAAGAAAAATAATCTAGAAAGAAGTATGTTCAATTGATGGAATTCTTTGATCTTAAAGGGGATGTTCTATGATTTTGCACGTGAGGGGTTATTTCTTGGTTTCGTTCAGTCATTAATAATTTGCGCCTCACTAAAACTGCCTCACCTAGATATAGAAAAAAGCATATGGTCCATGTTGAGGGCCTTGCGTCTTAACCTTATTATATACAAGACTAGTATTTGGGGATCATGAATTAGACTTTATTTCACCTACACGCATCCTCTTTTGTGTGTGTTAAAGATTTATTCAGCTGAGGAAACCATTTGGGTTATCATTTGGTGGTTATAGGAGTTAAGATACATGAAATAACATAGGCCATACTTTGCATGCTATGTCTTGGAAAATAGTTAGGTATTGAGAAAATGTGCCTAGCAACTATCATAGTCTTCTTACTCCCTAAGAAGTTTCTCGATCTAGCTTTAAATTTCCTTTATTTGTGACATTGGAATGAAAATTGTGTTTGCTTTCCCATGTGAAGGCCACAACTTATTCCGATGAGAATGTTACACCAATTAGATAGGATGCCTTGTTGGTTCAAATCAATTACTACTGAGATTGTTTACAATACAAGACCTAAGATTGATTGTCATTGATTAACAATACGAGTGCAATTTGTTAATGTTGGGAATTTAATAGGTGACCATTATCTGCCACACCTAGGTTGTGGAAGTCCCTTAAATCTTCTAGTGGTCTTTAAAATTGTCACCCAGCATATGTTTATACCATTTCAATTATAGACTAAACCGACTGTAGATAAAACTTATTTTGAACTCTTTGAGTCATGTCCACAAGACTTTTATGTGCTCACAAAATATTAGATGGGCATGGAAGAATTTGTAAGTTTATACCATGAAGTGATTTTATTCAAACTTCTGGAAGCTTTTAATGAGTAGAATAATAAACAATACTAGAATCAATATACTCCCTTCTTTTCTGAAATTTGACTCACTTTCTGTTTTGGTGTGTTTTAGAAAGTTTGAATCACTCTTAACTTTATTTCATTTTTGGCAGTTTCTACCTTACCCTCTTATCTCACACTATTTACGTACACTTTTTCACTCATTCTCTCGTACTTTATACTCCCTCTGTATTTAAATAAATGCCCCAATTTGACTCGGCACGTATGCCATGACCAATAACATTGGTCAAAGTGGATTATGTGAATAGTGCAGAAAGTCAAAATGAGACATTTATTTTGAAACGGAGGAAGTACATTTATTTATACACTCACCCACCTATTTCTCCATTTGCTTTTACATTATCCTTCTTTTCCTTACACTCACTTACTTTTGTATATTTATGTAGAACAAGAGTGTATAATAAGTGAGTCAAATAATATGACATCCAACTTTATTAACTCAAGAATCAAGGCCATTTCTGCTATCTCTTGGTTGATACTTGCAATTTCTCAAATTATTTTTAATAAAAAACTAGAATCTTACAAACTTCCCAGAATATAGATGGACCATAATTGGAAATTTTAGTAATAAAAGGTTTAGTGATTATACTATGTACACCAAATTTTCTAACATTATGAATGGCACAATAAGTACTCTAATTGCATTCAAAACAAGGCAAGGAAGGAATTTTAAAAGCAACTTAAAAGAAAAACTCTTGCAACAATGCCTTGCGCATAGGATCCTTATTGAGCTTTTTCCCAGAGAATTAAGTGATACACTTGTGAATGAGACTACGAGACATGAAAGTCTAAAGTCTGGGATGTATGATTGTCCTTTAGATGTTTTAACCATATTTGAGCGTTTTGAACATGCTCAGTTGATGCTAACTTTTTGTTTTTGGTTTGTTTAAAGGAGAAGGGGGAGGGGAGGTACATGATGACTAGAGCATATCCATTTGACCATATTGCATAGTCCCGACAAATGGATATGTATCATACCCAAGCCCAGATAACATAGTCAATAATGCTTGAATAACTTGTTGACTAGAGCATATCCATTTGACAATATTGCATAGTCCCGACAATGGAAATGTATCATACCCAAGCCTATATAACATAGTCAATAATGCTTGACTAACTTGTTGACTAGAGCATATCCATTTGACAATATTGCATAGTCCCGACAATGGAAATGTATCATACCCAAGCCTATATAACATAGTCAATAATGCTTGAATAACTTGTTGACCAGTAATAAAAACTAAAAAGACGAGAAGGCCTTGAATGATAAGGCAAGCCTCTAGCTTTTGTCTTATTGGAGAAGTGATATTGTACTTGGAAATTTGGAATGCTAGGCTTAATCATCTGGGAAATTAAGTATCAATATTATGTACGGTATAACTATGGAGCAAATGTTGAAATTGTTCCCGTTGAGTCTTTGACCTTTAGAAGTAGGTGGATACTTGTGAAGGTATCACAGGTTATGTACTCAGTCTTAGTTTTTCTCTGCATTAGAAAATTTTCTTTTACTTTCTCTATGTAGTTGAGGTAAATAAAGAGCTTATTATTACTTCATGTTATTGGCGTAGAAGTGCAGTCAACTTGGCATAGTTGTTCACCTGCAAACTCTTTTTTATGCGATCTGTTTTTGCATTCGGTGAAATACTATTGCACTGTCCAGGGCCTGGATACATTTTGTGGTAAAAGTGTCTTGGGGCTTTTTTTGAAAAACCATGTGCTCTTTGAAGTTTGATAGATTGTGTTCTTTTACCATGCATAATTGTTAGTGCTCCATTTGCCCTGCAAGACTCAGATTAGTAATCTCTCTCTCTATCATGGTCAAGCATAAGAGCGTTGTAGGAGTGTGAAAATTTTCTTGTGGTGATTTTTAGAAATTTCTTAATACTAACTCACCTATTTGTATTTTAGGTGTGTTCAGAAAATTCATAATGGTGAGTAATTAAAATACTTGGATCATCAAGTTGCCCTGAAACTGTTATATAAACATTGTGGGGAGATTGGAAGCTCGTTGCTCAAAACTTCTAGGTCATTCACTCATTTGTTATATATTTAGAAGTGGGTGATTTAAGTACTATGATATGCAATTAGACTTTGTATTTTAGCTGAATTTGTCGAGTCATATGGTTACCCCGAGCTGGAGTTATTGGCGGGTAAGGAAATAGACTTGGAAAATGGATTGAGTCCCATACTGCATGCATGCATAATATCTTGACACAAGTATGGCACAAAATAAACGCAAATGGGTGAACATAGAATAAAAGAACTGACTTCATATATAGTTGATCAAATGCATGTTAGAGGTGCTTGAACTTGCAGGTATACAATTATTCTGGCATGTAAATGACCTAGTTGTGAAGTGAATGTCCAGCACCGGGGCTGTGACTTGGGGCTGTGGGTCTAAAATCATCTAAGCGACCAGGGGGTGACGGTGGACCTGGTGGTGACTGAGATTCATCAGTGACTTGAACTGGAGCTGTATGTTGGAGCTCATAAGCATTTGTTACTCTATCTGGATTGTCATCATGCATGTTTATGTGGGTTTTTATGGTTACCTTTGTTTCTTGGTGAATATGAAACTTTTGGAAATCTTTGGTATTCCCTAATCTCAGTTGCCTGCCTTGGACAAACTGAATATTTTGGTGGAAAAGCATTGCCAGAATGAAACAAGCAATTATCAAATTATTGCAGCCCATTTCAAGTTTGAAGTGAGGAAGGAGAAAAAGGAAGTTTTAGGCTCTTTACTTCTTTAGTGTCTAAGTAAGCAAGCAGAGCAAGATGCTCTTACCTTTCAACTTCTAGTCATATTTATAGTACTTGAACACTAACCCTTGAAAGTTGAGACCATCATACCAGTTCCAGCCACCTTGGAGATTCCCTTACGTACATATTGTATATGTTTGAGTGGTTAGGGGTGGGGGCCAGGATTTGATTAATGCATGCGTGATGCACTTTGTTCATTGCTTGACTTTATATATATATATATATATATATATATATATATATATATATATATATATATATATATATATATATATATATATATATATATATTTCATACTTAATTGTATATGTAATAAATATTTTCATTCTCGTCCATTATAAACAACGTTTGAAGAGTCACTATGCAATGACTTCACAACTTTCACTATGATGTTTACTTTCACTTCCTAGCTGTTTGGAACTGATAAGCTAAACATTTACCTTTCCAATCATCGGAAAAAACTACTGGTTTATTCTGCTTTGGGGTAAGGATTGCATATAACATTGTTGGGATCTATATTTTTGTAGTAGTTGTAAATGTCTTTTCCATTAAATGAATGTAAACAACTCTGGAATCCAAGATGTGTTGTGCACATGTGACTCAGTGACTGCTTTGCGGCAGCTTCATTTGAGGTGCTAAGATAAAGGTGTGGTACTTCATTCTCTTGCTCCAAATAAGTATCGCCTTGTGCCCTTGTCTACGATAAGGAAAGCAATATGGGAAGAGTCGTGTGATGGAAAAGTCAATAGTAGATAGTTTGTAGGGTTAGTGGGAATGACAATTGTGGCCTGGTGGGAGGTGAAATGGTAAATTCGATTCTTGTTTTTTTTACTCCCTCCGTTTCATGTTATCTAGTGTCTTAACCAACTCTTTTAATTCCAACTGTCATCTCATAATACAATACCCATACACTACTATTTGTCCTTTCAGAGTGCCTATGCAGTGTTACTTGAGGAATAGATACCAATTTGGTAATTACTAACTTTTTATTGTATGGGTCTTTGGTTGCACTTGAAGGATATATAGTGATAGGGGTCTTTGGTTGATATGGTGGCTATCGTGGTTTTTATGGTCTTCGGGCCAACATATGGTGGTATTAGTTTTCACTTTCATGCTTTTTAAAGCCGAACCTTCCCCTGGGGAATGAAATCTGTCAGTCTGCCAGACTTGGAGCCACCTTATATTGACCTCTGCTGGCTGCCTTCCTATATTCTCAACTCTTTAGAAACGTCCCATTAGTAAGCATGATGTCTTGATTCCACACACCCATTACTAGTACTACATTACTACTGAGCGAGTTGTTAAAGAAAAGGTGAAGTTTAAGTGGAAGTAAGAGGGTACTATCTTTGGAGATTTGATAGTTTTTTTCAGATGAACTGAAGTGGATTGTTAATGATTCTGGTATATATGAAAGGTCTTTGTAAGTCTTGTAATTACTACATTATTTACTTTGAAGTGCTCAAGTGCAAATTAAAATTTGTGTGCTCTATTATTTATTTATGCTCTGGCTCACGTCTCGTTAAGATACAATGAAGCCATTCTTCATTTCACTATCGATGCATATATTTTGTGCTGTTTGCAAATTTAGATGACATCATGACAGTCTGAAACCTTTTGAACTTATGCAGAATAGATCTTCGGAAGAGAGACGTTGATATTGCATGTATCACAGTACTAGGACTGATGATTTACTTACTTGGTGCCTTTAGACAGCTGAACAAACTTTCTTGTCAGGCTTCCAGCTTTCCAACTAAAAAATATCTGAGGATGCTGAAGGTATCTTAAATTAAGAGTCGACTTTGGCATTTCACCGGCTGCTATTTCCAGCCGCAAAAACTGCCCATATGGTAAAAGGTATTATTTCTCTGTTAAGCACAGATATAGTCGAATTTTGTCCTGGTCCTTTGTTTATTCAGTTGAATATGCTATATGCTTCTGTACTGTCGGATATTCTATAAAGCTAGCAACTTGCGTTTTACAAGTACAATTTTGGGAGTTCACATGGATCCTTAGAGCCTGCTTCATAGAGTATATTACTCTGTAATTTGTTGATTGAACGTGTAAAATAATATGAACCGTCAAGTTGTGTGTAGAGAAACATATAATATGTTTGTCGAGGTGGCGGGAGTGCTTTATTAGTCATCAAAGTTCTCTTTTTTTTTTTTTTTTTTCTTTAAATATATTCTTGTGATTTTTTTTTTTCCCTTTTCTGTTGGCTGATTTTACCAATTCTAGGAGCTGCAGGTGAATTCAAGTTGACAAGAAAGTAGAATGAATCACTTGTCATGTGACCATGATTTGCTGATGTGTTGTTGAGGAGTTGCTAACTTTCCCTGATATTTGGAGTGCTTACATCTTCAGCAACATAGCTGGTTTTGTGCACTTCTCTGCTTTAACATCATGTGTGTGCACGTTCTCGAAAGTAGTTTCATTGCACGAGCTGATAGTAGCTTTGCTACTTCATTGAGTATCTTGTTTTAGACCCAGTCCTCAGAGTTGTTCATTTATTCTTGTTACCGGGTTCAAGTAAAGTTGGATGAATCTTGTGGTCCATTTGGTAGTCAGTAGTAAATTGTGTTACAGAGTACTTGTTTTGAACTTGTGTATTTTTGAGGGAGTCATCGTGTCATTGGAAATGCATGTTATGAAATTTGTTGATTTTTTTTTTTTTTTTTTTGAAAGAATTATGATATTTGTTGAATAATTATGAAATTTCTTCCGAATTCTTTAAAATCTCTACACAATTGTGCATTTGTGCTTGCTTGAGCATGGAAAGGTCAGTTTAGAATATTCCAAAAAAAATCTGGCTTCCAAATAGAATATTCAAAATTAAGAGGCAAAAAAAAAAAAAAAAAAAAAAACTAGAATATTACAAATGTCCTAGAATATCGTAAATTCGTAATGTGATACTGTTCAACTATATTTTATTCGGTAAAAGAAAAAAAAAAAAAACCAACAATATTCTATTCTATGGTACGGAATTTTCAAGTAACAACTCACTAAATTAGGTTGATATTTGGCCTTGCAGTCATCTTTCACGTAACCTGTTTAAAACAATTGGCAATCTGTAATTTATGGAATTGTCTACAAGACTACAACAGAAGTTTATACAATTCATCCAAGCTTTGGGATCCTTTCCCTCTAAATTACATTCTGATTTTCACAGTAAAAACCTATGAATTATGTGATCAAAATTTCAGAATACTTGCATGATACTATAATCCTAACTACATAATTAAAATACAAGGGGCTTTACATCACTGTTGTGAACATTTCTACACTATAATGGACAACAGAAACGGGAGGTGATCAAAAGAGTACTTAAGTGGTTACATTAAGTTGGACATTCCAATCAACAAGGAAGCTTCATGCCTTCGGTCTCAGCTTCCGGGCTCACTTTATAAATCAGCATTATATACACCGTATCACTTGTTAGCTGATAACAACTGTTCAATAGTCAAGTTGAAGGAACTTCGCATAAGCTGTTCCATTGAGGGTCTTATTGACATCATCCCAATTCTTGATATGCTCTCTCAGATGACCTTTGTGTATCTTTACTTGCCGGCTAGTTAGGTTCATATGTGGTATCCCAAGAAAGTCCTGAACGTCCACCAGTTTCTGCAAAAGAATAAGTAAAAAGAACACTTCAGAAACGGCAAAACATAAAAGTGGGAAATTATACACAGTAAACCTCAAGTTTTACCAATCACAAATGGTACCCAAAAAGACTATTGTAAAATCTTTTCACATAATACCCTCAAGATTTGCAGTAAGAATGATCATATGGCATTATGTTGAAGTAATCAACTTAATATTACCATCCACCCTATACCCAAGAGCAACCATCACCTGTTTACCATTTGATCGTCCGTGTATCAGTAACTTTAGCTTATGGCAGTTTTGACCATTATACTGAAAAGGCGAAGATATTAAGATCCAGTCATATGATCTTCTTAGAAAATATATTCATGACAGCAAGTCCTTAAGTCACTCTCATTGCAAACAATGAGGAAGGTACCTGTGATGCCTTATCATCTGACAGGCCAGGTAACAGTGATGAATGATATCCATTGCAATTAAGTTGTTTTACCTTTTTCACAAGAAATTTCATTGATTCATGATGGTCACAATTGTATAAGGGGGGAACCACAAAAACCAATAAAATTTCTGTCTTTGATGATACAAGCATTTTATGTCAAGCTTTTTCTGCTTCTCAGTTGCCACAAAAAAAAAAAAAAAAAATAATAAAAAAAAAAGGTGTAGGGGGGACCACAATAACCAACAAAATGCTAACACTGTGAATTTCATAATTATTGCATTTATATGAATTCTTGTTACACAGAAAACACTCAGTTTAGTTCTTACAGTGTGGTTCTTGATAAGATCTTCATAATATAGAATAATATGCCTAGTGCTGTTGAAGTTGGCTAAAGCCTGGGCCATTGTGAACTCTGCTTCCTTCAGAGCAGATAATAGTGATGTTGAATTGATGAGAGGCTTGTATTTTGAAAGAGTCTCAGCCTACAAAATTATCAGCTGCAGCGGATAAGCTTACATAACACAGACAAACAGAAAGAAAAGAAGGATCAAGGTTCATACCTCTTCTGGAGAATGCACATGAGACTTGTGGGTTCCGTTTAATATCTTAGCGTAGCGGTCAAAGGAATTTGCAAGTACTGAAATATACCGGCGCAGTAGATTTCTTCGGAAGAGAAATACAGCAGACACACCTCTTCTGTTGAAATATTCAACTATCTCTTCTGGATAATCCATCAGCCCCTGTAAATTTAGAGCTGAAAATCTGAGTCAAGTATCAACTAACCAATATCTCTTTGATGAAAATCAAATGCACCAAAAAGCATCATAGCTACAGATGGGCCAATATTTTCCAATAAGACAATGCAAAAGATAGGCAACAATTAACACAATGCTTCAGCTACCATTACAAACACCAGTACACCACCATCATTTGGGCATCTCAAGATGGGAGTAAATTATGCACAATTAATCTAGTAAGCAAGTACACATTGGGTTCATTCGCTTGGTAGGTACATCTTAAACTAACTACTACAAAAGTGAGAGTGAAAACATCCGCAAATGTTTGAAACAATATCTTGGCATCAAGCTCATGGAGACGAAAACAATATCTTGACAAGGACACAAGAATACAAGACCTATCACTTTTTTTAAAAAAATGAGTTGAGATCCATATGAATTGATATTTCTTTCTCAAAGTTTCAGTAGTTACATGAAAGAAAAGATGCATTATCTTCATATAAAAACAATTCAATCAGCCATATTCATGACTTCATGCATTATCTTCATATAAAAACGATTCAATCAGCCATATTCATGACTTCATGAGTATTGAATGATTTTCATTAGTCCAAGTTAATCAGTTACATATGCCACCAGATCTGCAGCCCACCATCTTTCATTCTTTCCAATGAATCTCTCTTTTTCTCATCAAGCTTAGAGCTCTAAAGATCTTTTACATAATCTTCTCATTATCCATTTTTTAAACACAACAATATGCAAGAATGCACAAAGAGCATCTCAACCTGCAATTTGTCAATATGCAGATTTCCATATTCCAAGTGGATTAACAGCTCATTTGACAGACATTGATAATTGACTGTAATGAATCTATATACGAATCTGTCAAGATAGTCTCAAGTCAATGTTCATGATAATGCTTGTCCATCCAAACATGTATGATTCATAATAAATTCTTATTGCACTCAATTCCGCCACTAAAGTGGTAATGGGTTGTATTGAGAATATATGAAGAATAACAGAACATTGAAACTGGACAAGCATTGCCATGGACATTGGCATGAAACCTCCTTAACAAAATTCAATATAAATTTATTACCATTACCAACATTCATCGCAACCTACCAAACAAGCCGTAAGCTTACTTGCTCTACATCCATTAGTGCAAAAAACTCCCAAATTCCATACTTCAATTCTCTTAAAATTGTGCCAGCTGTATCTGATATCCATCAGAATTTAGAAACCCACTGTCATTTGAAATAGCCAAACAGGGGAGTGCTATGTTTCATCAGACATGACATATCATGAACTAAGCTCCTCACAAAGAACTAAGCCTGTGCCTCTTATTGCAGGCTGGCAGTGAAACTGTATCCAATAAACTGTTGACCAGCTTAATAGTCGTGGTTTACTGAGAAGCCCTACACCTTGTTCTTCTATTCTCAACCTGAAATGCAGCCAACAACTGCCAAATTTCACTTCCCAAGGGATGGAAGCTTCACCCACAAGGGTGTTCACAGAGTACACAGTACATCATGTCCGTCATTCTCTCCCTCCCTCCTCCCTCTGTTTTACTCTGTCTTTCCGTCTTTCGATTCATATTTTTAGCTGAGCACTTTACTTGTTTCTTTACATAAACACCATTTGTAAAATGGTAATTGAAAACTCAATCACTGACTTGGTTGATTAGGTGATGAAACCAGTTTCTAGATGATATATGTGAAATTAATTGGGGGTGGGGGGGTCATTCTTTCTCAAGGTGTTTTTAGAAGTAGTGTACTTATACCAAAAATCAGTAACCAACATTTAGCCTAGACTACAATTCAGGAAAACAGGAAGTGTTTCTGATGCTGCTTAAGAACTACTGATTCTAGAACCTTAACCCCATGGAATCATTGCATAGGTTCACTAGATCTTCGCATCTTACAATGAGATTATTGATAGGTCATAAACCTCTGACTTAGCTGCAAGATCAATGGCGAAATTGGCACTTTTGTAGCCTAAAATTTCAAATGTAATAATTTAAAATGTCCAACTTACAAAATTAACTCGAAGTTCTAAAGATAAAAGTCATACTGTTGTAACATTTTAATGGCAAGCACTTAGCTTCATGACATTAGGCCATCAACAAAACACAATTAGAAATTAGAATCATATTTACCTGATTTAACATCCACTTGAAGCCAACAGCATGTTGATAAGTATATTAGGTGACTCGTACTTCGTAGCTTTGTCCGCCCGATCGGGCGGACATTGCCCGGTCTGACCGGGCGGAAGAAGAAGAGGTGCCTGGCAAATTCGTTGAAGAAGCTGCTCTCGCGCGCCCGATCGGGCGAGCTTTCGCCCGACCGGGCGAGCCTTCGCCCGACCGGGCGGACATTGCCCGGTCTGACCGGGCGGAAGGGGTTTTTTGGAGTACTTCGGTTGTTGGAAAAGACGTGTTCTCGCGCCCGATCGGGCGGGCCTTCGCCCGACCGGGCGATCTGGGTTTTTTCAGCGATTACGAATTTAATATTTATCATATTGTGATATTGTAACCTAAGTATATCTTAATTAGGAATCACTACTATATAAACTTCCTATTATCATTATTAGGGTAACGGAGAGAGAAACACAAGAGAGAGAATACTTTGAGTGATTAAGTTCTTCATTGTAATCTTTGTAATCTTTGCCAGTTTATAGTGAAATCATTCGATCTCGGTGCCCGTGGACGTAGCTATCACATCGATAGTGAACCACGTAAATTCTTGGTGTTGTTCTTATTGTTTGCATTGAATTTCTTTATTGTTTTCTTGTTTGTTTTCGACCTTTGCTTCCGCTGTCGCACAACAATTGGTATCAGAGCTCAGGTTCAATCCTTGGAGAGTTTCTTGAAGATAACAATGGCAGGAGATTCAACAATAAGAATTGAGAAGTTTACCGGGAAAAATAGTTTCGGGCTATGGCAAATTAAGATGAAGGCTCTGTTAAAACAACAGCAGATATGGCGTCCGTTGGCTCCAAAGAGTACTACTTCGGAGTCAGGAGACGGACCGACTGACTCGCAGTTAGAAGTTATGGAAGAGAAGGCACACTCTACCATATTACTTAGTCTTGATGATCAAATCATCACGGAGGTTGCTGATCAGGAAACGGCGGCTGGATTGTGGCTGAAGCTGGAGTCATTGTATATGACTAAGTCGTTGACCAACAAATTATTACTGAAACAGCGGTTGTTTAGCCTCCGGATGCAGTCAGGTACTTCCTTACGGGAACATCTAGAAAAACTTAACTCTATTTTGCTTGATTTACGTAATTTAGATGTTAAAATTGATGATGAGGATGCTGCGTTGATTTTACTTGTATCTCTACCGTCTAGCTTTGAGAATTTTGTAGAGTCTTTTGTTGTTGGTAAGGATTCTATAACCTTAGAAGAAGTGAAGGCAGCACTTCATACTAGGGAACTCAGAATGAAAGCTACGAGTGATAATGGGGATAATGGTAGTGGGTTGTTTGTTAAGTCCGGAAAGTCTAAAAAGAATAAGGGGTTTAACAAGGGGAACAATGCTGGGTCGGGTGCTGGAAACGGCAAGGATGGATCTAGTAAAACTACTACTAAAACATGTTATTACTGTAAAGAACCGGGTCACTTTAGGAATAATTGTCCGGTGAGGAAAAACAAGTCCCAGGCTGCTGTAGTTGAAGAGAAACCGAATGAGAGCTATAATTCAGAGGAAGATTTAGCATTAGTCAGTTCTGCTAGGTCTGATGATTTATCTGATAACTGGGTTCTAGATTCAGGGTATTCGTTCCATATGTGTCCACGTCGAGATTGGTTTGATACATATGAACCTCGCAATGGGGGTATGGTTATAGTCGGTAACAATGCTCCATGTAAGGTCACAGGTATTGGTTCCATGAGGTTGAGGACTGTTGATGGGCGGAGGTTAACTTTGACTAATGTACGGCATGTTCCTGCTTTAGGAAAGAATCTGATTTCATTGGGTACCCTGGATGAATTGGGGTACAATGGTGTGTTTTCAGATGGGGAGTTGTGTATTTTCAGAGGTTCTGAGTTGGTACTTAAGGGTATCAAAAGGAACACCCTCTATGTTTTTGAGGGTGTTACACTGCCTAGTTCTGCGGTTTGCGCATCTGTATCTCACCAGGAGATGACTAAGATTTGGCACATGAGGCTTGGTCATATGGGGGAGAAGGGGATGCAGCTATTGTCCAAGAGGGGTCTTCTATCCGGGGTCAAGGTTGCCAACCTTGAATTTTGTGAGCATTGTGTGTTTGGTAAGAAACACAGGTCAAAGTTCAGCAAGGGTGCTCACATTACTGATGCAGTGCTCGATTACATCCATTCAGATTGCTGGGGTCCATCTAGAGTTGAAGGTATGGGAGGTTACCACTATTTTGTGTCATTTGTTGATGACAAGTCCCGATACACATGGCTTAGGTTGCTTAAGTCAAAGGATGAGGCCTTCAAAGTTTTCAAGCAATGGAAAGCTTTGGTGGAAAATCGACAAGGAAGGAAGATCAAGAAGCTACGAACGGACAATGGGCTAGAGTTTTGCAAAGACGAGTTTAATCAGTTCTGTGCAGATGAGGGTATAGGTCGGCATCATACTGTCAGGAAGACACCACAGCAGAACGGTGTAGCAGAACGGGTTAATCAGACACTGCTAGAGAGAGTTCGATGCATGCTCTCTAATGCAGGGCTTGGGAGGAGGTACTGGAGTGAAGCTGTGTTAACAGCTTGTTATGTCATTAATAGGGGTCCTCATTCTGGAATTGATTCCAAGATTCCGTTTGAGATCTGGAGTGGTAAGTTGCCTAATTTTTCGAATTTGAAGATTTTTGGTTGTGTTGCTTATTATCATGTTATTGAGGGTAAGCTGGATCCACGAGCCAAGAAGGGGTGTTTTGTTGGGTACGGGGATGGTGTGAAGGGGTTTAGAATTTTTTCACCTTCGGAGGGTCGGGTCATTCTTAGTAGGGATGTTACTTTCGATGAAAACACCATGTATTCAATTAAAAATGCAGAGATTTCAGATTTGAGAAGGGAAGGAGACAATTTATTACAGACAGATGGGGTACTTGAGGTACATCAGTCTACCATTGCTGATTTACCTCGGGTACAATATATTGATGATGATGCTGATGTTCCAGTGCCGGGTACTCCTGAACCTGAGATTACTCCTACTCATTCTAACTCTGGGGATGAGGTGGAGCAATCTAATCAGGGGTCATCTAGTCAACCTGACACCATTCTTGAGATGCCTAAACGAGTTATCAAGAAGCCTGTTAGATTGATTGAAGAGATGGAGGGAAGAAATTGCTGTGTTGATGCGATGACAGGTTATGCATTGAGTGTAGCTGATGATGTAGAGTCATTTGAACCTGCCACATATAAACAAGCAATTAGTTGTAGTGAGTCTGCGCAATGGCTTGCCGCAATGGGTGAAGAGATGCAGTCTCTTTACAAGAACAGAGTGTGGGAACTGGTAAAGGTACCGGAAGGGAGGAAGCTTGTGGGTTGTAAATGGATTTACAAGAAGAAAGAAGGGTTGTCGGAAACTGAGCAAATACGTTTTAAGGCTAGGCTAGTTGCTAAGGGGTTCAGTCAGGTAGAAGGGGTTGACTTTGTTGAGATATTCTCACCTGTGGTTCGACATACTTCTATCCGTGTGTTATTGTCAATTGTAGCACATTTTGATCTTGAGCTGGAGCAGTTGGATGTTAAAACGGCCTTCCTTCATGGCGATTTGGAGGAGGAGATTCTGATGAAGCAGCCCGAAGGATTCGAAGCTCCTGGAAAGGAACACTATGCCTGCAGATTGCTAAAGTCATTGTATGGACTTAAGCAATCCCCCCGACAGTGGTACAAAAGGTTTGATTCTTTTATGGTTTCACAAGGTTTTGACAGGAATTCATATGATTGCTGTGTGTATCATAGTAAGCTGGATAATGGTTCCATGATTTATCTTTTGTTATATGTTGATGACATGTTGGTAGCCACAAAGAATAAATCTGATATTGCTAGATTAAAGGAGATGCTTAACTCGGAGTTTGACATGAAAGACTTGGGTGCAGCTAGGAAGATTTTGGGTATGGAGATCTACAGGGATCGGGCTAGAGGTAAGCTTTTCTTGACTCAGAAAAGCTACATTGAAAAGATTCTGTCTCGTTTTGGGATGGAAAAATCGAAGCCTATAAGTACGCCAACTACTGTTAGTTGTAAGTTGTCTTTGTCTATGTCACCTCAATCAGAGGAGGAGTTGTCTTATATGTCTAGAGTTCCATATGCAAACGCGGTTGGTTGTTTGATGTATGCTATGGTCTGTACTAGGCCGGATATTGCGCATGCTGTTAGTGTTGTAAGCAGGTTTATGGCTCGACCTGGGAGGGAACACTGGCAAGGGGTGAAAAGGATTTTTCGCTACCTGAGAGGGACAGCTGATATTGGTCTTGTGTACGGGAATGGTAAGGAATGCTTGGTCACTGGGTACAGTGATTCTGATTATGCAGCTGATGTGGATACCAGGAGGTCTGTGACTGGTTATGTGTTCACTTTGGGTGGTTCTGTGGTTAGTTGGAAGTCTACATTGCAGTCATCAGTTACGTTGTCAACTACTGAAGCTGAGTATATGGCTCTAACTTCTGCAGCTAAGGAGTCTATTTGGCTCAAAGGCCTAGTAGGTGAACTGGGTATTGCACAGGATTTTGCTACAGTGTATTGTGATAGTCTAAGTGCGATTTGCTTAGCTAAAGATCAAGTACACCATGATCGGACGAAGCACATTGATGTCAGGTATCATTTCTTACGTACTGACAAGAGGATTAAGGTGAAGAAGATTGGGACTGCTGACAACCCGGCTGATTTCTTCACTAAGCCTGTTCCGTTGAGCAAGTTTAAACATTGCTTAGACTTGCTAAATATTGATTACTACGTGATGTAGTAGGCCCTGAGGGGCGAAGTTGGGGAGCTCCTGGTGTAGGTGTGTTGGCATTAAGGTGGAGCTTGCCCGGGGCTTGTGATGCAGGTGGAGCATTATGAGTTGTTATACTTGGAGACGAGTATGTGATGGGTCTTGGTTGAAGACTTATCGGGATGTATGGCTTATGCATGAGTCCTGCATCGGGTTTGGCTTGAGATGTTTTTTCACTATGTCTTGATGGGGTCGTTTGCTGACTACGAGTTCTCGTCAAGGTGGAGATTGTTGATAAGTATATTAGGTGACTCGTACTTCGTAGCTTTGTCCGCCCGATCGGGCGGACATTGCCCGGTCTGACCGGGCGGAAGAAGAAGAGGTGCCTGGCAAATTCGTTGAAGAAGCTGCTCTCGCGCGCCCGATCGGGCGAGCTTTCGCCCGACCGGGCGAGCCTTCGCCCGACCGGGCGGACATTGCCCGGTCTGACCGGGCGGAAGGGGTTTTTTGGAGTACTTCGGTTGTTGGAAAAGACGTGTTCTCGCGCCCGATCGGGCGGGCCTTCGCCCGACCGGGCGATCTGGGTTTTTTCAGCGATTACGAATTTAATATTTATCATATTGTGATATTGTAACCTAAGTATATCTTAATTAGGAATCACTACTATATAAACTTCCTATTATCATTATTAGGGTAACGGAGAGAGAAACACAAGAGAGAGAATACTTTGAGTGATTAAGTTCTTCATTGTAATCTTTGTAATCTTTGCCAGTTTATAGTGAAATCATTCGATCTCGGTGCCCGTGGACGTAGCTATCACATCGATAGTGAACCACGTAAATTCTTGGTGTTGTTCTTATTGTTTGCATTGAATTTCTTTATTGTTTTCTTGTTTGTTTTCGACCTTTGCTTCCGCTGTCGCACAACACAGCAGCTGAGCATTCATTCTTGGAAGCACTATTGAACCAATCCAAATTGTAAACCTTATCAAGAGTCCGAATAATAGAGGAGATATTGTCTCTCCTTTCCTTATTAGAGAATATCTCACCATTGGAAGTGACATTCATGTGACTATTTAACAACGTCTCAAACCATCCACTCCCTGATCTCTGCATTGTTACAATCACAAAGAACCGGACCGGATTTCCGGAACATTCAGCCCTAAAACACAAGGAAATCAATACTCACAATCCAATTCAAGCACACACAAAAAAGATTATCGACTTAAGGCAACACCGCATTACCTGCTAAAGGTTTCAGGCTGTGGGTAATGCAGATATGGATAATCCAAATGGTTGGCCTCACAACTTATTCTCAGTCTCTCAATAACTTCAATACTAGACTTGGTTTGGGTGTTTATCTGCTTCAGACAGACTGAACATATATAAACTCCACATACTGTAACAATCACTAGCATTATCATTCTTACTATCAGAGAAGACATCTTTGGAGGCCTAAGAACAAAAGTATCCTGTATGACACAAAATGCAGATTAAATATCACTAAAGAAGACATCGCCTGTGAATTACAATCTACACTGATCAAGCCACCACAAAATTACAAATACTTTTAACCGCATAGCGCGTAAATTACATAAGAACCTATGTAATATATTATAAACCAAACAACAGTTTCACCACAATCCACCAAAATTAAGCTCAAAAACATGCAATTGCATACTTAAAAAGGAACTAATTACATTATACTCAATAGCAATAACAGTACAAATGATTTAAAAAAAAAAAAAAATCAGAATTTTTTTTTACAAAACTTTACCATTAACTCATTACATCTAAACCACATTCGTTACAAGAGAAAAGCATATCCCATCAATCACTCTTGTTTTCTTCCCCATTTTCTCTATCTCTCTTGACTAAATTAACTACTCACCAACTTTTTAGCTGCTAATAACAAGCCTTAAAACTCATATCTTACTAAAAATAGAATCTTGTTTGCTGATGATAAAGACTACCAAAAAAAACAACTTTTTTCCCAGCAAACCCCAAAAACCCACAATTTCTACTGCAGCATCTTATAGTCAAATTAAGGAAAATAATACTAAAACTTAAGAAAATGTCAAAATCTTACAACTACCCACAAGATTATTTCAACATAAAATAGTTCAATAACTAAAAAAAAATACAGGAAATTAGAAATTAAAGATGGAACATACCTTATAGAAAGAACGCAAATCTCCCACCATTTTTCTCCAACAAAAAATAAAAAAAGGGAATGGTATGAAACAAACCCAGATTTCAAATTGTTTTAAACCTTTTAATAATAATGAAAGATTAAGAGAGTTAATGATGGTTAAGTTAAAGCTGAAACGAAGTAGAGAAGAGATTAACGGGAAGAAAGTTCTGGCATTTTTTTTTTTTTTTTCTTTAAGAGTGCAGCAGAGTCCTGAGTCTGCTGACCCCTCCACCACCACCCCGCTTTTTTCAAGGAAATTTGGGTTTTTTACTTTTTTAAAAAAAATGTTTTTTTTTTTTTTTTGTTTGCTACCAACTTTTATTTATTTATAATTTTTATTTTTTTTGGGAGAAAACATTTGTGCACTCATGTAGTCATGTTTCAGAAATTAGACGTGGCAATTGCAATCGTTGTCGTCGAGGTGAATGGGTCTGTGTTTTTGACCGTTTACTTTTGTTTGTTTAAGAGTACTCCATTTTTTTTAGGTAAAAAAAAAATTGTTAATTGATTTCTCTTATAAATAAGTCAACTCGGCCTGGATTAATGAGTTAGATACTTTGAAGTATTAGCTAAGTATGACTAATTGGTAATAATGACGTCATAATATGAGTAACCTTATCTTATACGAGTAAGATAATTTTTTTAGTCTATTTTACCAATGTAAGAGACTTCACATATATAGATTTTAATGGATGCATATAACACACCATCTAAACGTTAATAAGAACTTTAATTAAGACGGAGGAAGGCATTCAACATAGATTGAGCATTAGATTGTGTTATTGAAAGCATGGAATATTATTAATCAGTGACTAATATAGTTGTCTTGTTTATTTATTTGATATGACAATGGTGTGACACGTAATTGAGAGATAGATGGAGTTTCATTCGTGTAAATTCTGATCAGAAGAACAATCATCTTAGAGCACTCTCACCAAAGAAGAAGAAAATTTCCTTCTCTACCTTTCCCTCTCCTCCACATCAGATTTTTCATAAAAGAATTTTTTTCATCCTGCCAACAACAAACCCAAACATTCTCTCACCACTCTCCTACCAATAACAAACCCAAAAGTTCGCTCACCAACCCCACCCTTTATCAGCAAATTTTAGTAAGAGGGAAAGAGAAAAAATTCCCAAATTCTCTAGATATTTTATGGGGAAATTCATTGGTGGGGTAATATTTTGGTGAAAAAAAAATTCTAGATAAGAAAAACTTCATTGCTGTAAGTGCTCTAAACGAAAAAAAGACGCGCGATTTTTGAAATCATCGTGTTGAACATGATTGTGACTTTTTTTTTTTAACCCTTCTCGGTTAATTAGACAGTTGATTGTCGGTAGTTTTACTTAATTAGTTTAGCCAATCAAGTAGCTGCTTGTGTATTGTACATTATATAATTTGTTGTTTAGCTATTATTAGTTGTTCTAATTAACAAATTTGGTACAGAGGAAGTAAGAAACTGCAAAAACACCTGTATGTATCACTATATAATCAATCCAATACTCTCTAAAGATGATAACATCATAATATGCTCTTTTTAAGATTAATTAGCCCTATTCATTTCGTAAAATGATACGTTATTTAAGTTAAAGATAGAAGTACTAAAAAAATTTATAAGCTTTATAATTATTTATTTTCGTATAAGCGCACTTTATTTTTTTCGTAATAGTTTTATTAATAATAATAAAAAGAAGGTTAGCGTCATAGCGTGTATGGGATAGATTACGGAAATTGAATCGAAATTAAAAAGATGATTAGCATTATAAAATATACGGTTAACGTAAATGCACCTGATTACAAAATTGAATAGAAATTAATTAGTCAAATACCCAAAAACGTGTCCAACTCTTATTCTAATTAAAAAAAGCTTTCCAGTAATAGCCTAATGAGCAGAATAATAAATTGTACTCCGTATTAGCATGAGTGCATGACATTGGCCTAATCCTAATTTCAATTATCAATTTCAGCAAGGCTGCTAGAAGTGTTTGTGAACTGGCTCCTACGAAGTATTATACTCCACTACACCTAGCTATACGAGTATTTATTTTCTTAAATAAAATATACTGTAAAAACTAAGAAGTAAATCAAGTAGTGTTAACTGTAATTAAATGTTTTTTTTACCTCGGTTATAAACTTATAATCCTCCAAATGACTACACTGTACCACATATCCACATCCCATCTTTTGTATAATTGGAGAGTCATTTTTCAACCCTTAATCACAGCCTTCTAAAAGCATAGTTCTTAAATCTTATGTATTTTAGGTAATATACATCTCTCTCTGAAAAATACACGTACACAAAAAACAAACTATGAGCTAGGCAGTAAATACGGAATTAGATGTACAGTTAGTTTTAAGACTTATAACTAGATGATTTTGCCTCACTAGAGACATTTTGGGGTGGGGATTCCCTTACCCTTCCCCAACTCCATCCTAAAGTGCCTAGCTCACTAACCCGGGCCGGAAGGATTTGTGAAAGGTTCTGCCCCGGTAGGGCCTCTTCCTTACCAAGGCCTCTTCCTTACCCAAAAAAAAAGGACTATTTTGTAGAGAAAAATTATTTAGGTTGATTGTAGCAAATTTATTTATCTATTTTATTGTCCTAGCTATTTATCAGAATCAAAACTCTTCTAAGGCCTTGCTGGCTAAGTTAGTTCACATTTTGTACAAATTATCGAGAAAGTTGATCAAATAGATCAATATACTCTTAAAACTTAAAAAGAACAAGATTAAGTCGAAGTTAGTATAATATTAGCATACGTGCCTGATTGTATTATGATCGATAAGCTAAGACAAGATCTTGGTAGGAGCTAATTCATACAAGTATAATATAATGTTGGATAAACCTGAATTTAGTCAAGTCAATTTCCCTGAAATGAAGAATTAGAATCTTATATTATTATATTATTATTTATACAATTTTAATTTTTCAAGTGTGCATAAACTCCAGCCACTATGAAATAATCGTTACATCACTTCTGCAATTATGCAAGCAAACAGGATTACACGAAGTATAAATTTATAGCTTCAACGACTTCTCATTTTCTAATTATTCCTACGCCTAGAAAACATTTTAATCCGATAAAATGGAGAAAACTACGAGCCATATCCTTTGCCCTAGGCCTCCAAATCGCGGTAAGCTCATAACAATCCTTAGTATCGACGGAGGAGGGATTAGGGGTATCATCCCCGCGGTCATGCTTGATTTCCTTGAATCAGAACTCCAGGTACACATAGTTATGTTGTTCATATAATCATATAACTAATAACTTGAACATGAAGTTTTGAACATAGTGAGGGAATCAAGTTAAATGTTAACGTCTCTCTTGTTAGTTATAATTTTGCATGCTAACGATTATTAATATTAATGCTCAAAACAGAAATTAGATGGTAAGGATTAAGGAAGCAAGAGTGGCAGATTATTTTGATGTCATTTCTGGAACAAGCACAGGTGGCTTCATAACCGCCATGTTAACTGCCCCTAATGAGAAAAATCGGCCACTCTACGATGCTAAGGATATAATTCCTTTTTATCTTGAACATTCTCCGAAGATCTTCCGTCAACCAAGGTAATAAAATGTAATTCCTTTCTATCTTGAACATTTAATTTTCCAAAGACCGTTTGTTAGTCAAGGTATGAAAGGTCCATAATATAATCTTTTATAATTTTCGCTATTGTGAGACTAGACTAGCTTTAAGGGGCCGGGTTTATTTATCAAAGAAAACTTCGTTTTTATTATCATCTGATAGGTATGATCCCGAACTTAATATAATCTCCTAACCCATTCCATGCACCTAAAGCCTTTGGAAACACCCAGTCAATCACAAGGCTCCTACTATTCACACCATCTAACTATCTAAGAAGTATAGAAGGCACGATGTTCTGGTAAAAGGCTATTGGATATCCAATAAGGCCAAAAACACGCTGATCAATTTAATTTATAATTATATTGTACAATTTTACAAATATATACATGGCCTGTCACTACGTACATCAAAATAAATCATTACTATATATAGACAATTTGGCTTCTGGCTGTATATAGTTATTACTTTCAACTAAGCAAGCCGAATATGATTTCAACAAATTGTTCATAAAATTATATTTAAAATGAAAAATAATACTAACGAACCCAATATGCTTTGGATAATTCTAACTATTAACATATATAGCTGCACAAAATGATGTTTACTCAATTTCTGGTGGAGTCTTATGGAATATTGCAACATATTTTTTGCCTTTAGATAAAACAATTTATAAAGAACTCACCGCAAAAAGGAAAAAAAAAGCTTGTGAACATCAAAATGTATACTTTCGTTACTATTTAATTGACATACTTTAACTTTTAACACAATTCTAATTTTCAATATTTTTAATTATATATCTGTAAAAAAAATATGATCAGTTATCGTTTCTAAAATACACATTAACATTTAAATTTGGTTTTATATATTAGTAAAAAAAAAAGAGTCAAAATTATAATAAAAGTGTCAACTATATAAAGACAGAGTGAGCGAGTAAGCAAATCACAATCAAATGAGATAATTGGCAATCTATTGTGTATGATATACGCCAAAGCACCTTAAACTAACTCTCCAAGTAAGACCAGTAATGTGTGGGACTTGATGAAGAATAATCATTAGAAAATTTAATGGTAATTTCAATTCAGAGATATATGACTCGCAAAGTAAATTTGTTTTAGTATAAATCTTGAGAGATATGACATCCCAACATGCAAATACTACTTCGTTTCTGCTTCCACAAGTTACTTACATAAACATATGCTTCCATGATTTAGGTGTACAATTATTGTTCACCTCATTTTTTTTTTCAAATGTGTGTGAAGATTACACTAGAAATTATTGAGGTCATATCGTTTGCACATAAATATCATTAATAGCTTGTAAGATACGGGTAAATTCAAGTTACTTTACATGAATAATTTAACAAACTATGTTACTTAAGGGGCACTCTTGTCTTTTCAATTCTACCATTTAACTTTCTCTCTCCTTACTCCTCTTCTACCTCAACCATCACAGCCACCACCATCATCACATCCACCACAACCACCACTATCATCACTTCGTCGCCGCTGAACATAATTAACTTATTTCATCACTTTCGACCCATCTACGAAAAGTAAGCTCAATTGAAGGAGCTTCAATGGAGGACATGGTCACCCCTTCCCTTTAGGGTTGACCATGCCCTTAATTTCACCCTTAATTTATAGGGTTTTCGTTTTGTTCTGATGTGGGTGGAGATGGGGGAGGTGGGTGGAGAAAGGACAAAGAAGATGGTGGCTGTGAGAAAGGACGATGGTGGAGATCTCCTTGAGAAAGGACGAAGATGGTGGAGATCGACTGTGAGAAAGGATGAAGAAGAAGGTGGAGATCGGCGGCTGTGAGAAAGGATGATGGTGAAGATCGACGACTGTGAGAAAGAACGATGGCGGAGGAAAGATTGTGGCTGTGATGATGGTGGTGGCTGTGATGGTGGTGATTGTGGTGATGGGAAGGAAGGAAGAAGGATGAGTCAGCAACAAATATAATAAAATATTATCAAATTTACAATTAATTACAATTTGTGCCATTTGAGTAACAAATTTTGTTACTCATAATGAGTAACTGGGCTCACCCGGAAGATACAGAGTAATTATATTCATATATAGTTTGGATTAATTTTCAAATATCATTCACTATTTGAATTAAGTTTTAATCTGTAAATTAACTTCTATGCTTTAATCAGTACAAGTTTAGAGGTGCACGCAATACGTGCACGATTATCCTCCCTACTCTTAATACTTCATACATAAAGTTATCTTTATACTTTACTTATTTGCATAAATGGCATATTGATATAATTTATTATTTCGTATTTTTTATGATTAGTAGATGTAAAAATCCATTTAACGGATGAGCTATAAAAGAAAATCATGCAAAAAAAATTCTACTCCATCCGTCCTAAAAGTTCGACCTTTATGGCCAAAATTTTAGCCCAAAATGATCATCCCATTTACAATAAAATAACCTTCAATTTGCAACAATATTTGTGCAAAATTAACTTTCCCATGTAAAATTTTGTGTTTCCATGTATTTTATTACTTTCTCTTTTTACTTTTTTGCAAATCCCATGTAAACTCATATTTTCAATGCACTTTTACTACTTCTTATTTAACTTTCTTAATACCCGTGAAAATTTCCCATAAGGGTCGATCTTTTAGGGACGGAGGGAGTAAATTTTACTTTTACATGTAGTTAAATATTTTTTTTAAGCATTACACGGGCTTAAATAACTTTTATTGTATTTATGTATGATTTAAATCATACATACTTATAAAATAAGTTTCAATATATTTCTATCATTTAAATTAAATATTCTTGTAAAATATGTGCACAATATAAATATTTGTACTACTAAATAAATTATACTACTAACCTTTAAAACACCAAGTGTGAAATTTATATCACTAAATAATTACCATGAGATGAGTTATCATTGTAAATTTATGGACCAGTTAAAAATGAAAGTTATTTTTTAAGATTAAACTTTAAATAAATTTTAAATTTTTATTAATTATAATAAATTTTTTGAAGAGGGGTAAATGGTCCACTCAAAAATTCCCAACCAAAAACACCTCTTCTCTTTATATATTACATAGATTTTTGTTAAGGTTGGTGAGTGCACAGCGGAAGAAAATTAAAGATGTAGAGATTGATAAAATAATTAGGAGAAAGATAAAGGTAAGATAAGTAATAAAGAAATGGACACACAATAATTAACGTGGGAAAAATTATCAAAAATCCACGAACGACGAGAGTCGAAGTAATCCACTATATGAAAATAGGAGAATACAAGAACCGTTTAAAGGGTGAGTAGTACACGAAACTCTCACACTATAGAAAACTCACTAAGGAGTATTACAAAATAGTATGTAGAGAGATGTATAGTAAAAGGAGGTGTAGTATGTAGGATGGCTAGTGTGTATGCTATGGCTTCTTATGTGTGTGTATGTGTTGAATGTCCATAACTCATATTTATAGTTGTAGATGGAACTTGGAAGAAATGGTCAGAATATTTCAGAAATTCCTCCATCATTCTTGTAGCCTTAATATTCTATAATGTTCACGAACCATGTTTCTAATTACTTCCAATGTCAAGAATTCTCTAAATTATTTTAGTGGCTTTGTTGATACGAGCTTGTAGAAAAATCTAGAGAATTGAGGAGCAACACCAACCACTCTACATGTATCCGGAAGCTTCTAGAATCATGAACCAATACTCCATCAAAATAATGGGCTTTGAAAATTTAGGCCATACCCAACATTTTTCACTAATTTATTCATTTTAACTATATATATATATATATACATATATATATATATATACATATACATATATATATACATATACATATATATAAATATATACATATACATATATATATATATATATACATATATATACATATATATATATACATATATATATATACATATATACATATATACATATATACATATATATATATATATATATATATATATATATATATATATATATATATATATATATATATATATATATATATATATATATATATATATATATATATAACTTATACTCCGTATGTAGATTGGATATATAAAAATTAGAACTGATACAAGTATTATAAAGTCTAATAAGGGTGCTAACGTGAATGTTTTGTGATTGGTCGTGCATTAATCGTTGGAGATGTAGTGGGATATTTGGATCGATGGAGACTCTTTTGAAGGTGCTAAACGGACCAAAATACGATGGAAAATACCTGCACAAGCTTGTGAAAGAAATACTAGGTGATACAAGGTTGCATCAAGCACTGACTAATGTGGTTATTCCCACTTTTGATATCAAAAATCTTCAGCCTGTTCTCTTTTCTTCTTATATGGTATGTTAGCCAATTCAATCTCAATGTATAGTATTAATTCATCCGTGACTTATGTATTTAATTTGATGTATCATTATTTATACATAGTTTATTAATTTGTATATGTAAAGATTATGCTCTCATCCAAATATTCGGAGAACTTAACTAATATTATCGTAAGAATTATATACTTCATAATAAGCTTAATTATAAAGAGAATCAAGAGTTTAACTTCAATTCACTCAAAATATATGCACACCAACTAGATTCATTAGTTAAAGACTTGAGGGGCATGATATGCATCATTTAAGGGCGAATTTAATTTGGCTATATTATTTGTTCTTTATTACCATGCTCTCTTAACATTAGGACGGGATAAAACACATTGTAGGTTCCAAATTATAAAGAATTAGACGCTTTGATGTCAGACATATGCTTAGGCACGTCGGCTGCTCCAACTCTCCTACCGGCGTATTACTTCGAAAACAAAGATGATAAAGGCAATTTCAGAGAATTCAACCTCATCGATGGAGGTGTTGCTGCCAATAACCCTGTAAGATTATTCTTTATGTATTGTTACTTTTGAAAACTACATATTGAGATTGATAACTATATGTATTGTTGGATTCTAATTTACTTAGTTATAACGGGGTTCTTTAATTCATAAAGGTGTTTGGATTTATACTCTTGTTATTAGAACTTGATTTCGATAAAAATGTGCTAAGCAAGTACATGGTAACATTCAACTATATTTGCTTTGCAGCTTATAAGGAGTAGGGGGATTTCCTTATGGTCTTACCCCTCTTCTACTCTTAAGGGTTGACCTATTTAGCTAGATTGACTTAAAATTGTGAGAGGTGTTGGTTCAGTAAGGTCTTTCATCTTACCAACAAAAAAAAAGTACATGGTAATATATATTTCCTTTTGTTACATTTAAGAAATTTGTAACTACACAATTTTTATTTATACAATACTCCCTCTGGCCTCTGTTCCTTATTGTTTGCACTATTTGACCCAAAAAGCTCTCATAAAAAGTAGGTCCATGGTGCAAACATTAAGGGATTGAGGGAATATATGCATGCATTGTTAGTTTTAGTGAAAAAATCTATTGTGCACTCAATGCAAAATGGACTGTAATTGTACTTTGCTTAAGAGTTTTAACAATATTTAAATTTGGTTATCGACAGACACTAGTTGCATTAACCGAAGTGAAAAAACAAGTAATGAGGGAAAACCCGAATTTCTTCCCGATTAAGCCCACGGATCGTGAACGTTTGCTGGTAATATCGTTAGGGACTGGATCCGACAAGTTAGACCGGAAATACAATGCTCATACCGCAGCAAAATGGGGTATAATTTCATGGTTATTTGACAATGGTTCAACTCCAATACTTGATGCTTACAATCAATCTAAGACTGATATGATCGATTTCCATAACGCTGTTGCTTTTGAAGCTTATGGCTCCATTGATAATTACCTTCGTATCCAAGTAAGTTCCTGCACATGTTTTTCTAATTCTACTCATTTTAATCTCATTTCTACCTCCGTTTAGAAGTATCCATACCATTTTAACTTCAATAATGGGGGAACTGCATAAATCGAAAACAATACAACTATTTCTAAACGGAGAAAGTATTATAGTATATAAAGTTGATTGATCCATCCTTTCATAGATGATATCAAGATCAATAAAACAGTTCAATCTTATTTTGTTTGTACTTGTACATTTATTATGGATAGTTAACGTACATGCATGGCAATTGGTCGTATATGCAAGGTACCCTAACATTCTAAATTGGGAAATTGTACGTAGGATGATACGCTAACAGGATTAGCAACAAAAGCAGATGCAGCAACCAAGAAAAATTTGGAAAACCTTGTGAAAATAGGAAAGGCACTATTGAAGAAACCTGTTTCAAGGATTAATTTTGATACGGGCATTTATCAACCTATTCCTAATGGTGGAACCAATGAGGAGGCCTTGATAAGGTATAAATCATTTAATCATTTTTAATCGTTGATAATCATAAACTTTGTTGATAAATATATGGGCTAAAACTTTTGTAATACGGAGTATTATTAACTATTAATGATATTTGTTAATATATGTATGTATCACGAATAATAAACACTCCCTGATATGCAAGTTTAGTTAGGCCTACTCATAAAATTACTAATCATTTAGTTAATGACATCCATTTACAGGTTTGCAAAACAACTTTCCGATGAAAAGAGAAGGCGGGAACAACCTGAGAATTGCCGAAAAGAGTGATACATTTGGCATTTGTATTCCCTTACATTAAACACCATTATATGTGATTTATATAAAGTATGAAAAAACTTTGTAAAAGAGTGCACCGGTGTGGATTATTATAGTAGCTATCCCCAAACAAAAAAAATGTATGAATATAATTTTATTTTATATTCATTTTAATTTAATAGCTCAAGTACAAGTTCATGTTTTATTGTATATCAATATATGTATGCTCCAGTGAATGTTTGTAGCCAAGAAGATTTTACATGGGTTCAAATAAAACATAAATAGTCAACAACGTCACGTCTGTCTACTGTAAAATATCAAATTTTTAAAATTTTTGTGACTAGAGAATTGAAAATATTTACCGTATGTTTTAAGGCGTATTATGAAAATTGTGAAAAATCAAATTAAATGGGGCAAAAAATTAGGGATACAAGGATTATATAGTATGTATTATTATCATATTTTGTGTACAATAGTAATTAATCTAATCCTTTGAATTGATATTTATAAAGCCCTAGCTAATTCAAGTCCGGCATGCAAAAACAAGCAATAATATTAGTGAACGTGAAATAAGGATAGCACCAAAAAGTACATGATTGATACATAAATTGAAGGATAATTTTCAACAAAAAAAACTTTTACACTATTAATTATTAATTATGAACCTTGTTTATACATTTTTTTAAACAAGTTTTCGTCAATTTTGAAATTCAACTTTTTTTTTTTTTTCCTCTTTTCCGTTTCTCTGTATGAGTTTATTCTAATTATGAATATTCCATATAAGATCATGAATATCTATATTTGAAAAGGCCTGTGACAACTGTGTGGGCTGTGTGGGATAAGCATATACTTGTATTATCCATAATTTAGTCATAAACCCTCTGTATATAGCATAGTTGCATCCAATAACCCTCTTATTAAACTTAATTATTTGTATAATTTAATTAGCATACCAGTCTAATATATTAAATAAATAGGAATAAAAGAATGGAAGAAGCAATAATAATGTCAATTATAAAACTCTTACAATCCAATTACGGCCTTTCTAAATAGAACGATACGTTGTTGCAGAGCTGTTAGTTGTGTTTAACTTAGCTTCTCTCAATTAAGCTCTCTTCTTCGAAATTGGGATGGCGGATCTAGAAGGGTCTCCTCCATCCTTCAGTTACTACAACAGAAAGAAGTTGGTGACTATTCTTAGCATCGATGGTGGTGGCATTCGAGGGATTATTCCTGCTGTCATTCTTTCTTTCCTCGAACAACTTCTTCAGGTATGTACATACATTACTTACCTAGCTACTTCTCGACTAGTCATCCATCGATCTATCAAGTTCAGAGGAGGACCTTCCACCCCGGTAAATTATTGTAATTAACTAGTTAATGAACCTAAATAACCTTATTTTATTTATGAAATATTATAATATAGTGAGTAGTTTTGACCGAGAGATAAAAAGTTTAAATTCTAGCCCGTCTAATATTTTTGGCCAAGATCCGCCACTGATCAAGTTCACACACATCATCTACCAAATATCTATACGTCAATTGAAATGTTGTACAATTATATGTCTATACATACAATCTTGTAAACTTGGAGAATAAGGACAACTATAGAAGCATATGTACTATGTACAATATATATTGATACGGGGTAAATCAAATGTGAATATGTGATGCGTGGTTTTAATTAAAAATGTAGGAGTCGGATGGAGAGGAAGCAAGGCTAGCAGATTATTTTGATGTGATAGCAGGAACGAGCACGGGTGGGTTAATAACAGCCATGTTAACTGCACCAGATGACTATAATCGTCCTCTTTATGCTGCCGAAGATATTACAACTTTCTATCTCGAGCATGGTCCTAAAATTTTTCCACAGGAAAGGTAACAACTTTAATTTGTGCAGAAATGCGAACGAATTTGAATGAACATCAATTGCTATTTGTTACTCATTGTACTTTTAAATAAATGTATACTCAACATACAACTTGCATTATATTGCCTACTTGGCTACTTGCATTCACGGAAGTTTAGTTGGTAAGGAGCGAGTAAAAAAAAGGAATATTTGACTGGGTTTAGACAGCTAAGAGGCCAACATATTGACGGTGTAATTCTTGTTAGTTCTTCCCACTTTGAATTGGCTCCTTCTTCACATTGATTTTCTAAGTATTTCTTGCTGGAACATCTTTGTCGTACAGTGCGTTGCATACTTGCATGGACTGTGTGTATGAATATTATTTACAATACTAGTATGCATTAACATCCTGTTTGCACGTCCACATCCTTAATGTTTTGTTTATTATATTATAGTTCGTATGTAAATATGTAATACTCCAATATTATCGATCAAAAAAATGTCGATATAAAGATAAAGTTTACACAAAAGCATAATAATAACTTAAGGCAATTCTGTGTCATTGATTAGGAGTTAGGACAAAAGTTATAAACATGATACGTTTGTAGATAAAGCAACAAAGATGATACATAGATACGAGCGAGTACTCTGTACAGTTATTAAAAAATTACATTGTCCAACATGATTAATAGTTTCATAGTTGTAATCCGATGATATCCTAATTACAATTAATCTAATTTTCTCCGAATAATGGATGTAGGGGGGCACTCGCTAAGCTTACAAGCTTTGTCAAAGCTATGACAGGGCCTAAATATAATGGCAAGCCGCAAGCATCTCCGCCAAACAATGAGGGAGAAATTGAGAGCGACAAGGTTGCATCACACATTAACAAACGTTGTCATTCCTACTTTTGACATCAAAATGCTCCAACCTGTTATATTTTCTTCCTACAAGGTTAATACTCGTAAACTATCAACTCTACTTCAATAATTTGTCTGTCATTCTTATTGTTTGCTAATGAACATCTTCGATCCATTCATTGCCCTCTGTTCCACAAAGATCTTTCTACTTACGAAAGAATAAAGTAAAGTAAAAAGAACTTTAAAGAGCAAGTCTTAAATGAAAGTGAAGAATATTAACATTAAATGTTAGGTTAAAATTAAGAACTTGTTCAAAGGCTAATCAAGTTTTCCGTAATGCATTTAACAAGAAATGGATGATGAAAAGACTCAAAAATTAAAGCATTCAAACTCCTTCATTCATCATTAAGTAATGCAGGTTCCGAGTTACCCAGAATTGGATGCAAAAATATCAGATATATGTTTAGGAACGTCGGCTGCTCCAACTGTTCTTCCATCCTATTATTTCCAAAACGTATATGAAGACGGAAAGACTAGGGACTTCAACCTCATCGATGGCGGAATTGTGTGCACTAATCCGGTAATGCTCAGCGACCAATAACTAGCTATTCTCTTCATTCCAAACTACGTAGTAAAATGTCAACTTACATCATATTGCAAGGAAAATTTCCCTCAATTCTACGAGTGGAACATACGCCTCAAGTCTAGCTCGTTACCAAACAAATAACGAAGGGAAATCCTATTTGTTTTGTTTTTGTTGGGCAGACATACCTAGCAATTAACGAAGTTACGAAGCAGATGATGAAGGAAAATCCAGGCTGTGGAAGCATCCATGATAGACTACTGGTTTTATCAATAGGAACGGGATCAGGAAGGAATGAGCAAAAGTACAACGCTAAAACAACTGCAAAGTGGGGGCTTTTGTCTTGGCTATTTGAAAAAGGATCATCTCCTATTATACAAGCTTTTTATGAAGCTGGAGCTGACATGGTTGATTACCAGAACAGTACTGTTTTCCAATCCTTTCGCTCTCAGGACAACTACCTTCGTCTTCAAGTAAGTCTAGTACTTACCTCCACGTTTTTTTGATTAGCGTAACATACTAGTATGGTTTGATATATAGATGTAAATGTAGTGCTCTGTTTATAATGAACCGGTGTATTTTTTTTTTTTGGGAAATAAACAGGATGACAGCTTAACAGGAGCAGCTGCTTCAATGGACGTATCAACAGAGAAGAACATGGGAAATCTTGTGAAAATTGCTCAAGAGTTACTCCGCAAACCAGCCAGCCGGGTAGATCCGGAAACTGGACAACTCAAAGCAGTTCCACACCTGGGCACCAATGCAGCTGCTCTCCAAAGTTGGTTCCTCTAATACCTGAAGTACAACTACTTATGAATTGTCAATGAAAATAAAACTCTCTATTCTACAAGATGAGTGTCCTAATCACTCAATAATCCAAAAACAGGTTGGCAAAACAGCTCTCAGACGAAAGAAAATATCGCTTGGGCAAAGCCTCCATCTGATGGAAGAAATACTAATACACTGAAGGCATTCAATATCCATAATTTTGGTCTGCATTTCATACCTGTGTGCATAGTTCAATTAAGTGCAACCCGGAATATAAGTATTTCCTTGTCTTTTTCATTACATTCATATGTATTTTGGTATACTAACATAAATAAAACCGGGTGCATTATACTTGCCTTGCGAACAAGAAAAACTGGGAGACTACAAACAATTACCTTATTGGAGATTCTTTTTATTTGATTAAAATTAGAATAGATTCTTTATCCTCCTATCCCTAGACAACCAGAGATTTATGTAGGCAGCATACCCTCAATTTCTCTCATTGTCAAGTTATGCTTCCATCAGAAGTTGCAGAAATGAATGATAAGTGTCATTTGCTAACACAAGGCTCACCACATGACTTTGAACACCCTTTGGGTCATATTGTCACAATGAACCCAGAAGTAACAAAGTTTCATACCATGTGATGTTTACTGAAAACACGGAAATAATAAAATACCACACAGAGAAGCCAGAGTTTGACGAAATTGGGGAGACAAATAGAGAAGTTACCAAAGCTAGGCATCCTTTGATTTCCAGCAACCCGATATTATGATATTGCTAACCAATTTAATCAAATCTGTCAAGACTACAAATAATGGTTCAAGTAGAGCGGTATATGGACATGAAAGAATTGTAGGAACGAATAAATAATTTTAAAAAAACCCAACAAGGGTAGGGATATACAGAAGAAACCGCCGTGTATCTACCAGATGCAAACTCAAGAAACCACCAGTGCTGCAAGCAACAAATAAATACCGTTGATGTCACACTGATGGTCATAACTCTCATCAACTTTCTCCGAATATTTGTTGTATAGCAGTCTCAGCATTTCCATTACATTGTGCCAACAAATGGATGGCATCAGCCCTTGGGAGAGCAAGAAATTCCTGCATAAAAATTGGAATATTGATTATAAACTACTCGTACACCATGCAACACCTAATGGGTGAATCAGACACAGCTGAATTACAGGTACAATGAAATGATGCAAATATGAATGCATACCAAAAGTACTTTAATTTCTTACAGCAGGAATTATGACTCACCATAACTTTGAGGATGGCACCTTCATCGCAAACTTCTCGGGATGACACTTGAGTTGGACTGTTACTATCTTCCGGGATCGCACTACTAGACGAAACTGTAACTTGGGAAGATCCATAAGTATGTGCACATAAATGGGATTTAGAAACAGTATCAGCCAGCAACAGACTATTGACTTCTTTCAAGGCATCAATCTTCAAAAATGATTCAAAGCGGTCTTTGCACATTTGAAGATTAAACCACTCAGTATGTGTATGCAGGGTTGCTTGCATAACTTTCATAAGCTGTGGTTCTTCAATGCCAAGCCTCCTACCAATTGCAACCTACATTGAAACATCAGTCTTACATCAGTGCATGTCTCAATGAAATAAATTATAATTTCGAATCTTCCAAAGCTCTAAACCAAATCTTTACAAGATTGGAATTTAAATTTTTAGATTTGCAGATGAAGTAAGAATGTTAGCAATAAATAATCAGTCAGAAGTTCCAATTATGACCCAAATGACAGCTCAATTAATGACCAAAGATGTGCATTGACAAAAGCACTGGCCAAACTACTGCAATATTAAGAAAACAGAGGACGTATATAAGGTCAGTAGGTCACCTTTATCTACTCAAAAATTTATACTTTGTATTAATTTAAAATTGACCAATCGCCAAACTAAAAACTAGTTTATTAATACAATAAATAAATAAAAAGTGCATCCACCTGAAGTGAACCGGCCAAACTACTGCAATATTAAGAAAACAGAGGACGTATATAAGGTCAGTAGGTCACCTTTATCTACTCAAAAAATTTTACTTTGTATTAATTTAAAATTGACCACTCGCCAAGCTAAAAACTAGTTTATTAATACAATAAATAAATAAAAAGTGCATCCACCTGAAGTGAACTAGCCAAAGCATGCAATGGTAAATCTCTCTTGAAATCAACTTCATTAGGCCTGAGCAAAGCTAATAGTGTCTCTTTCAAGGGTTTTAGCAAGTCATGATTGTTGGCTGCTAAAGGCCCCAAATGGGAACAAGCAACCTTCAGAGCACCAGAATAATCTCCAGAATCAACCAGTTTCAGAAACTCAACCTGAATACAGCAAGAAGCCAAGTGAGTAATCTCTCTAGAAGAATGAAAGCTTTGGCATCAACAGCACATTCATGAGAAAAAAAAAAGTATCATTACCTGCTTCAGTTGGAAAAGCAACAAAGAATTATGCCCAAAAAATTCAGGGTCCAACGCTTCCACTTCTTCGACAACCTCAGCGGCCATACCTCGATCAGCTAAATCTTTAATGCTCAAAACAGTCTCACATCTATCCTCCTTATAGGTAGAGTCAAAAGGGCTATATTTTTCAGAGCCCTACAATATCATCACTTTATAATTAGCTACAGGAATAGGCATAGCTACCAAAGATGTGTTCATATCTCCTTCAAAAGGACTTTACTAACCTCGCGCTTATTGCTCTCATTAGACAGTATGCCAGCAGGAAAATAAGGATCGTCATTTCTTTCCCTCCATCTTTTTCGTCTTCTCCCATCGCCAACTGCATGACTTTTATTTCTCTGGCAAACCTTCAAGTTCTTAGTTTGATGAGTGCTGCTAGTGCTACAATCATCATGGTTACTTGTACTCTCACAAGGGAATCGCATCTCCACATCAGTATCTTGCATCCTAATCATGACTGTGCTTATTTCAGCACCATCAACATGAGCATTAACAATGGAAGATCCATCATCTGAACTTTTACTATTTCCGCAATCCAGATCATGGGAACCATCTAATGACAAACCAGTAGCATTTAGTTGATTAGCTTTCAAATGACCAGTGTCAACCGACAATGTAGATCCTGCCCAAGAAAAGAGGATGGGAAAAAATGGAAATGTGTATAAAGATATTTACATTTGAAAGTAGGGAGGAGAAACTGAAATATTGTAAAGAGTGAGCATACCAGAGGAAGGCACACCAGGAGCAACAATACCCCTGTAAACACAATATTCGCGGACGAGCTCGTCTAGAATAGATTCATTTAATCTCATGCGGCATAATTCATTCTACATAAAAATAAATAAATAAATAAATATAGTACTTAGCTAAATATATGCTGATTATACATCATAACTTCAACTATCGTACAAATCAGCATGATATAACATGCAAAGCCATTTATAATACAACATATTGAAGACAAATTTACTAATGAAAAACTGAAGAATGGATCACCATGCCTAACCACCATGCTACTTTCCCCTATTACATAACTTGTTTGGACATGAACAGAAAATTCTATAGCAGGTCTGAAGGGTAGATGTCTTCATTATTGTTAAGAAATGAACAAGCAATATTTCCAATAATGTAAATATGTGGTATAAAAATACAACTTTTTGAACGATAGTGCAAAAGGGCAAAAGGCTATAAATTCTGAAGCTAAGAGAAAAGTTAGATCAAGCAATTTCATAAAGTGAATTCACAACAATCATATCATAACAGTTCTTATAACATGGTATATACATGGTCATACAGTTGAAAGTTAAAGATGAGATCCCTCAGACCTAATCCTAAAGATAACAGGAAAAAAACGAACGCCATTTAATGTAAACAAATCAAACATAAGAACAGAATATGTACAGAGAGAGTAAAGGCTAATGAGTTTTTTTTTTTTTTTTTCTTTTTTTTTAAAGAAGTAAAGCTAATGATTTATGATAACCTTTAATGCCTGAACTAAGTCACCCTTTGTGAATTTCAAGCTTTCAACTGCCCCCTGTCTGGTAAGCTGAACAGCATGAGCTAGGGCTTGTATGTCCTCCTGAAATGAAAGATGCAACAAGGCAAACCAATTATTATTGAAGGTGTTTCATCAAATATCCTTTTAGTTTCAGTGTATTTTTAAACCAAATAACCACGTCATCACTTCATTCAGCACACAGCAATAGGAATAATAGCTTGAGAATCTCACTTCCTGTAATATAGGCACTCCAGAAGCCAACTCTTGAAGTGTTGCTGGGGCATCTCTTTCCTCAAGAAGCAACCTTTCAGTCAGGTCCGAGATTGGTGAGGGGACTCCTTGACGAAGACAGAACTCCTTGTGTAAGCTGATCTCAATTATTATGAAAGGACCAAGAATATTAGCAACAGACACAAACAATTAATGTATTCATTGCTATTTTTTATGAGAGCACAAAAAATCAATGTAAAAGAACCAGAAAAGGATGGGAAGGGAGAAAAACCTTATGAGATATCTCAATGTCATTGAGAACAAGGGATCATGCGCCTGAAGGTGTGCCCTCAGAATAGAGGACATCAATCCAGCAATTTCAAATCTTCGTCTTTCAGACCACTGCAGCACAGAATGCCAAGACAAGGACTATTATGCATGTGTTACAAGATGAACAAGAACTTGACTTAGAAAAAAGTAGAAACCTAAAGCTTTTTTATGAAATAAATTATCTCAGAAAAAACAGAATTACATGTCAATTCAACCCAATATGGTAAGTAGGGGCTGAAGGGTCCAGAACCCTGAATAGTAAATTGCATGAGCTTCTGAGAAAAATTACGGAGTTGCTCATTTTCTTATTGGTTCTATGCTAGGAGAAAATGGGCAGATTGATCTTCGTGATGCAATAACAAATTAGCTGGAGGACGGTGAGCATAAATACGGAAAGAAATATAGTGAGCAAGATTCCGTATGAGAGAAAGTTGAAAAGAGTACCAAATGTTAAAAATAAATAAATAAAAAAAAATAAAAAAATGGAGCATAGTAATCCGACAAAAATAATTAAACATATACAAAGCGAACACAGTTTCAAAAAATAACCAGAAGCCAGATCCTGAAGTAAATTTTTTGGAATTAATTAAAGCCATTCCACGACACAATAACAAGACAAATTGCCACGACATGCAGAAGCTACTTGTGGTACTATATAGCATAAATCTAAAATTCACATTTAAGAAATTTAAATTTCATTTTTTAGTCTATATAAGATTTAGAATCTTTCATGCCTCCACACAATAATAAGATAAGGTGCTGCAAAGTAAAACTTTCAAGAAATTTTCGAAAGGTTAAAAAAATAAATCACCAGATGAAAATGGCCATTCCAAATTGACAATTTACATGTGAAAGCTGTGCTATAAGCCTATTACGAGTATTACCCTCCAGATGCATCCACAACCCTGCAACATCTTATCATAATCAAAGCCACTCAAATATGTTCAATGGGAAATATTCATGCATACTTTGAATGATCATTACTACTCCCTAGGCAAGCTTTACAAACCTCATCATTGGTTCAAACATCAACAAGTCAGATAAACTGACAAACTTTTGTCGTTTAACCATGTTAAGGGCTATTTCAATAGCCAACATAGACCAGGATAGAAACCTCATTGACAAAGCTTCCATTGTGTGTGCTTCGACAACTTCCACTCCTCATACCAATTATATCAAGCTTAACCTATTTCATAAATTTATCCACTTGTCTTGTACTCGTTTCCTTGCTCCTCCTGTCCTAAAATAAATATACAGGTTCCCCACACTAATCGAATCTGATAGTTTGACTCACATGCTCAACTTTTGGGACACAAGTTATCTGTGTAAGTGTCACAGGTACAGGAACAGGAACATGGTGAATTTTTTAAAAAAAACGGTAAAACATTGTAGCTCTGCTTGGCTTTGCATATACTGATATACATGGTGTATCTCAAGATTGATATGAAGTATATTCTAATGCAATATGTAGAGTTTTTCATATCAATGTTACTACCCACTTACCCATTGGCCACTAACAATCTTAATACGGAAATTTATTTTTTTTGGTTAAAATACTAACGATATATACAAACCCCGAGCCTTTTTTATATCTGAAATGAGGACTAAGGACAAAAACTCTTACTCTCAAGCTAGTGCATAATGAAGTGTCTCTTAGTACAGAATGCTTAGCTCGAACTACACATTAACTTCTATAAACTCGTGGCATCATTCTCAAACTACTCCGTATTTAATGTTACTTAGCTTCCAATCACTTACCACAGTTCATATTTTCTAAAACTAAAAGGAAATTTATCAAAAGCACCCCCCTCATCACTTCCTCTAACTTACTGTTACTAATCACATAAATATTAAGAAGATTGGAAAAATCAGAGTGCAAATATTCACCAAATTCAATATAGAAAACAATTGTTGAACTAAACAATACCAGAAAATATATTGCAAAAAAAATCAACTATATTAATTAACATTACAGACTGATAATCGACTACATTAATCAATACGGAGTACTAAGAAATGATGAGCTAAAGTACCTCACTAGAAATAGGCGAATTGGTGTCATCTTTATCATAAATTAGGGCTAGAAGAATATGTTTAAACTCCTCATATGCTTCCTTCAAAACAACAAACAATCTCACCGTCAATAAATTCACAGCAAAATAAAAATTAATAAAAAATTATTAAAATAAATATAATGCGGTTCATACAGGATAAGCATCAAGTGCGCAAGGAGCGAGAGAAGTGCGCAAGCATTCAATAGCAGAAACACGATCCTCTGGAGTTCCTCTTCTCAACAACTCAATAAATTTCTTCAAATTGAAAAACAAAAATCAAAATCAATCAAAAATTCCAGCAATAACCTAATTATTTGAGAAATTACAAATTAAAACAAAAAAAAAGGAATAATAATGAAACCTGCTTTTGAAGGCAAAAAAGAAGGCGAAGATCATGTAATATGGAAGGAGTATGAAGACGAAGGAGATCCAAAGCGGAGTCAATATCACCAGACTCTAACAGGCGGCGAATCCGACGAATCAGGAGGCGTGATCGATACGACTCAGATGAAGATGACGATGAAGAAGGAGGTGGAGGAGAGAGAGAGGAGGAAGAAGGAGAAGAAGGAGGAGAGAGAGTAGAAGAGTCTTCGTTGTCGAAGAAGAGGTTTTCGGATTTGGCGAACTCGATGACGAGAGAATCCAAAGCTTCCCAGTTTAATGGCGATGAATTCATGGCGTCTGTGTTTGATTTTCCAGATTGTGATAGAAGAGAAGTTACCAGAGAGAGAGGAAGAAGATAGAGAGGGATTTTTTTTCTTTTTCTCTTTTTGGGAGGAATGAGATAAGTCGGCGACTGTAACAGTGTTTGTGATCGTAATGGGATTTGACACGAATGGATTTTTACTCCTGTCATGAACCTCATGGTATGTGAAAATTTTTACACTCTATGAATTGATTTTGACTCCTGTTATGATATCGGAAATTTTTGTATGAATTAATTTGGACTTCTGTTATGATATAGGAAAATTTTGACATTATATAAATTGATTTGGACTCTTGGTATCGAAATTTAACACTCTAATACTCTATAAATTTATTTTAACTCCTTTCGTGATATCGGAAAATATTTAACATATCGTTAGAAAATGGTATTGAATTTATAAAATTGTGCTTTTATAGTGGAATTTGACAAAATCTAACTAAAGAGAGTTAAATTTAGGCTTTCTATTGTGAGATTTAAAATAAGAATTTGATTTAGAGTGCACGTTAAGCTTGTGAGTACTATATGATCCGGTGGCTTGGACGGTCGGACCTCAGAGTAAGGTTTTTTTTTTTTTTTTCTTTTTTTTTGGAAACCTGGCTCGGAGTAAGATCGTTGCTACTCTACACCGCTTACGGTTTATAGACTACACAAATCAATAATATTATTTAACTACCCTCACATGGTAAAGGTTGAAAAATTATCTCATCATTTATTGTTCTCTCCAATTAATGCCTTAATTATCCTACACTACAGTCCTACTAAGTGCTTTAGCCTAGATAACGGTTAAAAGTGTCCTGGGAAATTTTATACTGTATTCAACTTATGCTAAATTATTTGATAAAACATAATTTTGTAGCAAATTTTGCTGCATAACTCACAGAAAACGTGACAGCATATTTTGTGACAAATAAAAACTCAATATGTCTGCAAAATATATCCTCAGTTTTCTCCTTCAATCCAACTACTTCCTTTTGCTTTCATCAATCCTCTACTTTCCATCAACCTTCTTACCTTCATTGCATCATCCCATCTTCCATCATCTGTGTATATATTCGACAGTGTTACGTAATGTCCAGCATTTTCGGGTTCTAAGCTAACAAGATTTTCCGCAGCCAACTTAGCAACCTCCAGATTCTGTTGCACTTGACCAGCAGCTAAAAGAGTCCCCCATATATGCTTGCCAGGCATTATAGGCATTTTCATGACAATATCAAGGGCCTCGTTGAGCTGACCAGCACGAGCTAGCATATCAACAAGACAAGCGAAATGCTCCATTTTAGGAACCAAGCCAAAGTCTCTACTCATGCCATAAAAGGCCTCAAGCCCTTCATTAATAAGACCAGAGTGATTACAAGCTGACAGAACTGACGTTAAGGTTACAGAGTTAGGGGAAAGACCGGAAAATATCATTTCATTAAGTATTTGAAGAGCAGCCTCTCCTATTCCGTGCATTGCAAACCCTCCAATAATCGTGTTCCATGTAACTAAATCTTTAATGGTCATGTTGGAGAATATGAGTTTAGCAGAATGTATGGATCCGCATTTACAGTACATGCTGATCAAAGCATTCAAAACAGGAACCACTGAACCTAAGTTATTCCTAAGAATGCAGGCATGAATCTGTTTGCCAGGCTTCAGATCACAAATGGGCAAGATTGTTGATATCGTGGTCTGGTCATTCTTGACGCCAACATTTTGCATCATACTGAAGGTTTCAAGTGCTGAATGTCCCATTGCAAGATCAACCAGGCCAAGTATCATCGCATTCCAAGTGACTACGTCAGATTTGTCCATCAACTCAAACACATTTCTCATATCATGAACTCGACTGCACTTAGAGTACATCGTTAACAATGCAGGTCCACAGGACGTATAGAATAGGGAACGAGAGTGAGTTTTCATTCCATAGGCATGAATTTCTTGGCCATTTCTTAGAGCCCTTAAATGCCGACACGATACCATTGCACTAGACAAAGAATCTAAGTCAGGTATATCCACCATAAAGTTCACCATATCTCTAAACATGCTCAGTGATGCCTCATGATTTCCAATCCTTGAATAGCCAGACATTAATGTTGTCCAAGAGACAACACTCGGCCGTGCAATCTGCCTAAAAACCTCGAGAGCTTCATCACATAAACCCATTCGACAATAAGCATCCATTACAGAATTCAATGTGACTAAATCAGGTTCAACACCCATTATTCTCATTGACCCATATAACTCCAATGCTAACTCTAGAAACCCATTGGCCACATAACCAGAGAGCATTGCATTCCAAGACAGCAAATCTCTTACCGCCAAGTTATCGAAAACCCGCCTAGCACTATCAACCTCCCCACATTTCGAGTACATGTCAATCAATGAACTACAAACCTGCAAATTTAACTCAACTCCACATACAACCACCTCCTTATGAATCATAGCCCCTGTTTTAAGTTTTGACAATTGAGCACATGCCCTTAAAATCTTAGGAATAACATACTGATCAGGCAACACACCCATGAATCTCATTGCACCATAGACCTGCAAACACTCAACAAAAAGTCCATTTCTTGAGTAAAATGCAAGGAGAGCAGTCCAAGCAAATACATTTGGTTCAGGCAATTTATCGAACAGCTTCTGGGCATACCCCAGATGATCACATTCTGCATACGTTTGAACCAATTTAGTGGTAATATAAGGTTCATGATGAAGCCCATGTTGTATGATTTGCAGGTGGGTTTGTTTGGCTTGAGCTAATGCTCTTGAGTTGCTGCAAACCTGGAGAAGATGAGTGAGTTTTGAAGAAGAGAGATTGGGTGTTGAAAAAGATGAAAAATGTCTTACAGTAAGCCATATTCTCATTTAAATTGAGTTTTCTAAAAGAGAGAGTTTGGCCAAGATTGAAGGTGAAATACCATTTAATCTTTAGTGGTGCTAAATAAGCATGAGATCTTTTAGAGTGGGAGTGTAATAACTAATAACTATACAATTTTTTCTCTCTTTCTTACAATCGAACAAAATGGAATGATATGTAGCTAGGTAATGAAAAGAGTTGTAAAGAATTGGGCGTGAATTTTAAATTATAATTAATAGACCTGATAAAACTGACCCGACTTGATTTTTTAAACTGAATCATAAACTTTAACACAAATTGGACCTAAACAAGCTGGCTCGACAATCAATGTGACTAATAATAAATTAATATTCATGTTATCATAAATAAGTCTATGATCAATAGATTTGAAAGTGATCCGACTTGAACCCAAAATCAATTCAAATTATTCTTAATCTAAACATAACACAACTTTAACTCTATCTTAAAATACATGATTGTCACCTCTGCATTCAAACAAATTTAGCAAATTTTTCAAGTGGGTGTAACATTACATCATTATAAAATTTATAACTCACTTTTGTAGACGAAGTAGGAATATAATTTTAACTCACTTGACCTTCATGATATGAACACAAGATTATTCAAAATTTCAAATGTATACATCTTAACTCTCCTTGCAAAGCTGTTCAGTGTTAGATGTTTGTGAGAAATGATCAATGAGTGCATATGAGGTTATAGGAATCATGCATTGGAATTAGGAAGAGTACTCTTGTGAATTTTAGTCTTGTGAATTTTGCCAATTTGTGTTACAATACAAAGAAAAGTGGACAAGATAATATGATATGGAGTACACAGATTTCAAAACAAACACTCCAGTTACATAAGGTAGAGATTGAAGAGAAATTGTGCTACTAATCCTTAATCTATACAATAATGTTGATTATAGATTATAAAATAAACTAGTATTTAGCCCATTCGATGCACGGGTTACATTTTTCATTAATTTTCTTTTTTCAGTAATTGAAGGCTTATTATATTGCATGTTTAGATTATATATAGCTTGGATTAAATTTAAGGCAAAAAATTAAATAGCATTGTACATATAGAAAGGTTAGGAGCTTTCCCTGAAAACTGATACCATGAAAGAAGGTAATTCCTTGAATATTATGAGCCTATCAATAGGCAATATATACACTGTAATCACGTATACTAAGGCTATAAAGTAGGACGGACCTAACTTTCTACAATTAAGGGAAGATCAAATACAATCATATACAATTAACTAATACAAAGTATACACTAACAGAATATATTGATGCTTATCAATATATTCTAACAGCATCATATACATATATAAGAATTAAAAATACAAATTGTATCATACAATCTGTAGTAGTAAAGTGAAATAAAATGTATTACATCATATGAAAATTTATAGATACAAATTGCATTGTATTTATAAGTTTATAAAACGTGATCGAGACCAAAGGAAATTCATCGTATTGTTATAAGAATCTTGATATAGAGATTATAAAACATGCTCTAAATAAACTTTAACACCACTCCCTCTTTCAAAAATATAATAATAATAATAATAATAATAATTAAAAAAAATAATATATATATTAACAAATCACCACACACATCTTATTTAACTCAAAGAGGTCCTATCGCAAAAAAATTACAAAGCATCTTTGAATTAAATGAACTTCAATATATCTTAATAATTAAATTAAGACTATATAGATTGTTTTCAGCCCGACAAGCACATGACAACTATGCGAGTATCAAGACTTTTAACTTCCAATTACGGGAATACACATAAAATTCATAATTTCATTGTTGGCAATATTAAAATAAACTTATTAAAGCCCATGTTGTTCTTCAATTACACATATGCTTAATAATTAAACAACTGAGAATAAAAATAGAATTAACAATAAAATACTTAAAGCCCCAAATTTTCTAACAGTTTAGTTTAATCGAAGGAAAAAAAAAAATTACGTAGTATAAATGCTTTCAAAAAAACCCAAATCAACATATAGATGATACATCTATTAGGCTTTAACCATAAAATGATATTGAAAACACCACAAAGATACTTCAGCAAACAGAACGTAAAAAAATAAAAATAAAAAATTAATTTCCAAATAGTTTATATTCAACCATTAAAACAAAACAACATGGATAATCAAAATAACAACAAATAATCCAATTAAATTTAAAACATACCCAACTATTTGTCTGTACACCAAACTAACTTCAAATTGAGGAATGAAATTCTTCCGCAATTCTAATCAAATGACTAACTTCAATCAAGATCGCATAGCGATGAAAATTTACATAGTTTAACCTTGAAATATAACAATTAAACTGATTAATCATAACCAAATATTGTTCTAAATTGCCCACAAAATTTACATCTTCTTGAATGAATAATAAACTCATGGAAACTAATTAGAACAAAACAAATAATCAAATTTAAAACAAAAACATACCAAACTAATTAGACTATCACCCTGATTTCAGATTAAGCAACGACGTTTTTCAGTAATTATATCAAATTATTCAAATGACTAACTTCATGATCACAGAGCAATACAGTGACAAAATCTCATCGACACTGACACAGCACAACTTTCTGGGTTGAATTTATTCAGCGAAATCAAATTTGTGCATAAATCAAATTTCGATTTTGGTGAATCTTCAGAGTGGGTACATAAAAATTAACTTAAAATATGAGAAATTTAGGGCGATGAGAAATTACAGCTAATCTTGAAAAATATCAGGGAGATCGTTTGGAGGGGATAGAAAGAGGATTGATCAAGTGATAGTGAATAATTGCAAATCGATTTATTTATAAATATTGAATGCATGCAGAAACTGAAGAAGTATAGCGTCGTTTGGGATTCTGACGGGCTGAAGAGGAACCATTAATGAAGTGTTGTTTAGGAAGAAAAAAAGATTGAAAAGAAAAAGGCCACGTGGCACACTAGATTTGTTTTAAATTTTCCTGTTAATAAATATTAGTATTTGTTTGGGTCCAATTTAGTTCAATTGGGTCTAGTCACTGAATGATCCAATTTAAAGGCCAAGGTCAAGGTTCAACTCTCCAATTGTGCTAAAGTCAAAGATCAGTCCTCAAGGCAAGTCAATTGGGGTAAGGCCCAACTTCTCCATATATGCAAAGGTATAAAAGTCATCAATATTACATTTGTACATTCATTCAAAAAAAAGCCTCAAGCAATTAATTCAATTAATTCTCTTGCATAGCATTCTCTTTCTATACACTGTACTGACTTTAGCATCGGAGGGGCCTTCCTCGACAACACCCCCGAGGCTAGTTTACGTGTGTTTACTGTGCAGGAAACCTTCGGCCGAACATCACTTGGACCGAATCCAGTCTTCTCCACTTCATCGGACCTTCGACAAGGTCCCATTGTTTTCACCCGAAACAATTTGGCGCCGTCTGTGGGGAAGACTTTCAAAAATCTTTAAGCCAAGTTTCTAACCAAAATCATCTCGCAATTATCTTAGTAGCAATGGCTAAGAACCGCAAGAGCAAAAGCCTCCGTCAAGGAGCAGGCGAAAAGCCTAAAACCCCTACACCATCACCCTCACCGGACCAGAACTCTCCCAAGGGTGCCAGCTCGGGGGGAGGATCATACAGGGAGGATTCCCTTTCTCCCGTAATTCATAACTCTCGTCATAGGTCGAGTCACTCTCGGTCTAGCAGGGGTCAGTCCGATCATAGGACACATTCAGTGCCCCAAAGCCAACCATCGACCGTCCGCTCTCATTCCCATACTCAGCCGAGGACCCCTTTGACGGGGCCCAGCTCGGAGGAGGTGGCAAAAGCGCTGGCAGTGCTCATGGAGGCAATGAGGGCACAAAATATGCCGCCACCTCGCGATCAAACTCCTCCGCATACCCGGCATCAGCGGAGGAAGCTAGACCATGATGGTGGGAAACTTCCTTCCTTCCGGGAACTGGAAGAGTGGGAAGAGGATACCTGGAAAACTGAAAAAGAGAGGAAAAAGAACCCTCAATTCTTCAGAGGATCCTCGACCTCCCGACAGGAAACGCATAAGAGCAGCAGCTCAGCTTCTCGGCCAGAATCTGCTAGCCAAGAACAACCTGAGACTGTTCGCCGAAGTGTTCTCGACCGACTCGGCGGCAAGGAACCGAGCGTGCACAGTCGCCTCTCGTTCCCTGCAGCCGAGGCCCAGACTTCCCAGCCAGGGACGAAAACCACTCCTACCTCTCTAAGAGGGCGGAGCGCGGTCCCTTCGGCCAGGAACAAGGGCAAAGTCGTTATGCTACCCGCCAGTTCCCCATTCGAGCAATGGATACTGGAAGAGCACGTGCCCACGGTTAAAATACCGTCGCACATCACATATGATGGGACCCCGGATCCGAAGGACCACGTTGCCTCGTATGAGGCTCATATGCATCTTTGCCCCAGATCCGAAGCGACTTGGTGCAAATATTTCCCAACCACTCTCAAGGGGGTCGCGCAAGCATGGATCTCCAAGGGAGTAAAGCAAGGCTCTATAACAGGGTGGGATGATCTGTCCTCCAAATTTAGGAGCAAGTTTTCCACGACAAACCGCCGAGAGAAGACTACTGCAGAACTCATGGGTCTGCAGCAGGGGGAGACCGAAAGCCTCCGAGACTATCTGACCCGTTTCAGCAACGAGTCATCCAGCGTCTCTCAGCTGGACCAGGGGCTAGCCGTTTTTGCAATGCAGAATGGCCTTCAGCCCGGGAAGTTCCCAGACTTCATGGTCATGCATACCCCGCAGACCTTGGAGGAAGCTCTGAGCGCCTCGGATAAATTCATCCGAGCGGAAGAGTGGAACAAAAAAAAAAACCCAACCTCAATTTGGGGGAGGGAAGCAAAAACAAACACCCTTGTCTGAAGGCCAAGGCCAGAGGACAAAGGGAAAGGCAAAGGCCTCGGAACAGTCTTCGGCCAGCGACCCAAAGAAGGAAAAATCTGCCTCATACACAGGCAGATACGAGTCCTACACTCCGCTCTCTCTCCCACGCGCCAAAATTTACAGCGTGACGAAGGAGGAGCAGAGTTACCGAAAGTCGAGACCACTCCCAGAGTGGTATCAGCGAAAAAATAAATATCAGTGGTGCGAGTTCCACGAATCTCCGGGACATAACACTGAGGAGTGTATCCAACTGAAGGACCAGATAGAGGACGTGGTCCGGAAGGGATACTTGAAAAAATACATCGCGGATCACCGCGAGAAAAAGGAGTCCGAGAAGTCAGCAAAGGACTCTCGGCAAGACCTCGACTTCCCCCGGAAGAACAGTAAAAAGCCAAAGGGAAAATTCTCTCCGATCAATGTTATCTAGGGAGGAATATGCTCTCGGAGGGAGCACAAGCGACACCTTAGGGCTCTGACCCACCAGGTGAACAACGCTGACATTCAGCCTCCCCAGTCGCCGGTGCCGAACATGACGTTCACGGCCGCCGACTGCCGGGGGGGTAACGTTCCCTCACGAGGATCCGTCGGTGATCATCGCCACGGTGGCCAACCACGACGTCATTAAGGTCCTTGTTGACGGTGGCAGCGGAGCAAACATTCTGTTCCGAAAGGCCTACAATCAAATCAAGCTGAAGCCCAAGCACCTTACGCCGGTACCCTACCCGGTATCCGGGTTCAACGGGGCTTCAACTTATCCAGATGGGAAGGTGACACTTCTTGTCACCATCGGCTGCGATGAGGCAGCCAGGAATGTCATGATTGATTTTTTGGTCATTGAGGCTCCTTCAGTGTACAACGTGATTTTGGGGAGACCCATAATTCATGAGATCCAAGGGGTCGTCTCAACTTATCATCAGCTGGTGATTTACGTCTCAGACGCTGGCTTCCCCGAAAGGATACAGGGCAACCAAAAGGACGCCCGAAGGTGAAACTACCTCAAGCCATCCAGTAGTCGCCCAGATGACGACAAGGATGAGGAGGAGAAAGAAAAAGAAAGAGAGCCAAGCACAAAAAAGCCGAAAGGCCTAAGTGCTTCGGCCCAAGGATCTGTACCTAGAGAAAAAGGGCCTGAAAGGGAAAAGGCTAGCTCTTCATCTGAACCGAAAGACTCAGAGAGCCAGCCGAAGAACAAAAATACTGGGACACCTGCTGACATAGGCAGCAGGCCAGATTCTGAAGAGTCCAGTCCATCAGCCATGGACATGGACCAACAGACTGAAACAGTTGAGTTGGCCGAAGGAGACGTTGAGAAATGTGTAACAATCGGGATGGACCTTGATCCGAACACCCGTTGTGAACTTATTCAGCTCCTTCGGGACAACAGAGATGTGTTTGCTTTCTCGGCAGCTGATATGCCCGGGATAAGTCCAGATCTCATCTCCCATAAGCTTAATGTTGACCCAACGTGTCGACCAATTAAGCAAAAGAAGCGGAATTACTCCGCTAATAAGAACCGAGGCATCGCAGCCGCGGTCAAAAAGTTGCTGGAGGCAGGCTTCATCGAGCCTTGTCAGTATCCAGAATGGCTTGCAAATGTGGTGATGGTTCAGAAGGCCAATGGTACCTGGAGGATGTGCGTTGACTTCACGGACCTAAATAAGGCTTGTCCGAAGGAGTTCTATCCCTTGCCGAGGATCGATCAGCTAGTTGATTCGACAAGTGGCCATGCCTTGCTTAGTTTCATGGACGCATTCTCAGGGTATCATCAGATTTTCATGCACCCCGACGATCGAGCAAAGACGACATTCGTCACGAACGCCGGGGTGTACAATTATAAAATGATGCGCTTCGTATTGAAAAATGCGGGGGCAACCTATCAAAGGCTGGTGGATCAAGTTTTTCGCCGATCAAAAGGGCCGAAACATGGAAGTCTACGTCGACGATTCGATCGTTAAAAGCAAAAAATCTGAGGACCATGTTAAAGACCTGGCTAAAACCTTCGCCACCTTAAGAAAGCATCAAATGAAGCTGAATCCGAAGAAGTGTGTCTTCGGCGTGAAGTCAGGGAAATTCCTTGGGTTCATAGTCAGCAAGAGGGGGATTGATGCCAATCCCTCCAAAGTCAAAGCAGCGCTCGACCTTCCTGAGCCAAAAACAAAGCGGGATGTTCAGCGGCTCACCAGAAGAATGGCAGCCCTCTCGAGGTTCATTTCCAGAGCTAAATCGGATAAGGGGTTACCTTTCTTCAAAGCCCTGAAACTCCCGAAAACAAAAGAGCTCGTTTGGGAGAGAGAGCAAAAAGAAGCCTTTAAGCAGCTTCGGGAGCATCTGGCTCAACTCCCAACGCTGGCTAGCCCACCGGAAGGAGAAACTTTGTATCTGTATGTGGCCGTTAGCCCAGCCACCATCAGTGCAGTACTGCTGAAGGAAGAAAGCAAAAGTCAGCAACCGATCTATTTTGTCAGTCATACACTGACGGATGCCGAGACTCGCTACCCTCTACTCGAGAAAGTCGCTTTTGCGGTAGTAGTAGCTGCTCGGAAGCTGAGGCCCTATTTTGATTGCCATCAGATAGTGGTCTTAACTGATCAGCCGCTGGAAAAAGTTCTCGGCAAAGTTGAAAAATCTGGTAGGCTGGCCAAGTGGGCTTTTGAGCCCACCGAATTCAGCATCAGCTACCATCCGAGGGCTGCCATTAAGGCTCAAGCTCTAGCGGATTTCTTGGCCGAATGCTCATACCAGGAAGCGCTAGACAATGAAAAGAAAGTCTGGACCGTGTTTACGGACGGATCTTCCACCAAAAATGGTTCGGGGGCGGGAGTAGTGATAACCTCTCCCGAAGGCAAATCCTTCGAGTATGCACTAAAATTTTCTTTTAAGACCTCGAACAACGAAGCCGAATATGAGGCAGCAATCGCTGGCCTAGAATTGTGCATATCCCTGGAAGCCGATCATGTCTGCCTGAAAACAGACTCTCAGCTAGTTGCATATCAGATCAGTGGCAGCTACGAGGCCAAAGAGCCCTCCATGATAGCCTATCTTGCCAAGATCAAATCAGTCATTGCAAAGCTGAAAACTTTTGAGGTTCAGCTGATCCCAAGGGGTTAGAATACTCAAGCCGATGCACTCTCTAAACTTGCCAGTTCAACTCTCACTGAGCTGAATAGATCTGTATATGTGGAAGTGCGTCGAGAAAGAAGTGTCGACGAAGCACCTGAAGTGTGCTGCGCTGACCCATAGCCTAGCTGGATGGACCCCATCCTAGCTTTCAAACTTCGGGGAGAGACTCCCGAAGATAGAGCTTTGGCCTCCAAGATGAAGAGAAGCAGCTCAAGGTTCATTGTCTTCAGGGGGGAGCTTCTGAAAAAGTCCTTCTCAGCCCCATTGCTGAAATGCGTGGGACCAACAGATGCAGATTATATCCTATGGGAGATTCACCTCGGCATCTGTGGGAACCACATCGGGGGAAGGACCCTAGCCCACAAGGCATTGAGGACTGGATATTACTGACCCACCATGATCGCAGATGCTAAGGAGCTGGTCCGAAAATGCGAAAAATGTCAAAAATACGCACCAGTTATCCACCAGCCAGCAAGGGATCTTCAGCCGATCCTTAATCCACTCCCGTTTGCCCAATGGGGACTGGATATACTAGGATCATTTCCAGAGGTTGTGTACCAAAAAAAATGGCTGATAGTTGGTGTTGACTACTTCAGTAAGTGGATCGAGGCCGAAGCAGCCTCGAACATTACAGAGCAAACTGTAAGAAAATTTATCTGGCAGAATATCATCACTCGTTTCGGCATCCCAAGAGTATTTGTCTTCGATCATGGGAGGCAATTCGATAACTTACCGCTGAAGCGGTATACAGACCAGTTCGGTATCAAACTGGCATATTCAGCGGTATGCCACCCGCAAAGTAACGAACAAGCTGAAGCTGCAAATAAACAGATCCTAAATGCCCTCAAAAAGAGGGTGGAAGATCAAAAGTCCAAGTGGCTGGAGGAGCTCCCTGGAACCCTTTGGTCCCTTCGGACAACTGAAAAAGAGGCAACGGGCTATTCACCTTTTGAACTGGTGTATGGTGCCGAAGCCGTTCTTCCAGTGGAAATTGGCTCTGAGAGCTTACGAGTGCACCACTTCTCGGCTGAGAATGAGCGGTTGATGAAGGAATCTCTTGATTTCCTCGACGAAGTAAGAGACTCGGCCCGAGACAGAATGGCTGCTTATAAGCAGAGAATCAGCAAATTTTACAACCGAAGGGTCCATGCAAGGCCTCTCAAAATTGGAGACCTTGTCCTTCGAAATGCTGCTGCAGTTCAGAAAAGCCGAATTCATGGAAAACTCTCAGCTGCATGGGAAGGGCCCTACGAAATCTGTGATGAGCTTCAGCCAGGGACATACCGACTTCGGCAGTTGGAGGGAACTGAGCTGAAAAATCACTGGAACGCTGATGTACTGAAAAAATATCATGTGTAAACCCTTCAGGGCAGAACAATCTTTGTAAGTACATTTTGAATTAATGAAAGGCCTTGGAGCCACCATTTATATAAATATTTGCAACTTTTTATTCTTTCAAAGTTTTCTTGGTTCTATCTACTCTTTAAGGGTTTTTATTTAGCCTCGTCTGAAACCTTCGCCTTCGGGTAACTGGGTTTCAGATTGCTGACAAAACTCGTCTTTTTAAAGAACACTGGTCTTTCAGCTGAAGTCAAACTTTAGTAAGACTTGTTCTCCAAAGGCATGAGTCCATGGACAATTCTGGAATATTGCCTTAACTGAGCCTTGTATTCCAGAAAGCCATTATCCGAAACATTGCCTTCAGCTGGCCCTGTGTCTCGGATATCCATTTTTTTAAAGATAGCCAGAAAATTAAGGATAACAAGAACTATTGGAAATTGTTTATTCAGCCTCGTCTGCAACCTTCCCCTTCGGGTAACTGGGTTTCAGATTGCTGACAGACTCGTCTTTTTAAAGAACTCTGGTCTTTTAGCTGAAGTCAAAATTCAGTAAGATTTGTTCTCCAAAGGCATGAGTCCATGGACAAGTCTGGGATATTGCCTTAACTGAGCCTTGTATCCCAGAAATCCATTATCCGAAGCACTGCCTTCAGTTGGCCCCGTGTTTCGGATACCCATCTTTAAGAAATAGAGAAATTGTTTATTCAGCTGAAGTCATACTTCAATTTCTGGGGGGGGGCAAAAGGCACTACCAGTGGAAGTTTATGTTCAGCAGAATTGAAGAAACAGTAAAGCATTCAAAGTAAGGCAAAACAGTTGAAGAAAGGAACGTCAGATTAATAATTCATGCTCAGAAATTGAGCTACAAGTTCAAATAAATTAAAAACTATATCGGCAGCCGCCCACAAGCGGAAAATAACAGCTGCCGAAATACGTACAGAAGCAAAAAATAAACTGTTTGTACGACAAGGCAAGCTGAAGCAAAAAAAAAAAGGCAAAAATTCAGAAAGCGGCAAGTCTAAAGTTGAGTGCATGATGAACCGCAAGATTCTGAAGACGACTGCCCGAGTTCCTATGCTTCAGCCCGAGGATCAGACTGATTAGCATTGCGGGGCCCCATGGTGGCCTCAGCTCCAGCAGCAGAAGAAGCAGGCTTTGCACTCTGCCGAGCCTCCCTTTCCCTTTGTTCAGCCTCCAACTCCTTTCTCTCAGCTTCTTCTTCGGCTTCCTCAACCTTAAGGATTTCAGCTTCGATTGGAGTCGCATATTTCATATGAGGGTCTTCGGGATCCTGGACCCATTCAGCACATTTGGACCAGTCCAACTTCGGCTCAGCATGTAGGCAGACTCTTTGGCACACTCTGAACCCGTTTCTGAAACCCATTTCATACTCTTCTTGGGTATAGATACGGACTTTGAGTAGAGCCTCAGCATCAACCAACTTCTTCTTTGTCTCCTCCAAGTCTTCCTTGGATTTCTTCAGCTCATCGGCGAGCTTGGAGGAGGAACCTTTCAGCTCGTTCAGCTCCTGCTGAACTCGGGAAACCTCTGTCTGAGCCTGGGTCAGTTCTTCTTTTTTGGCCATCAGCTGATCCTCAACTTCTTGGAGCTTAGCTCTCTGAGCTTCAGCAGCATTAGAAGCCTCTGAGAGTTGGACATTCCGGGTTTGGAGCATCTCTTCAGCGGCCATTCTACTGGCTTCAAGAGCTTCCAGCTTTTGCTGCACTTCAGCTTGTGCAGCAGCTCCTTCCTGGATTCGGCTCCCAATGGTAGCCTTGAACTTGGAGATGTCCACTCCCATGTGCTCTTGAAGGAATTTTTCCCCTTCCATCAGTGGGGGAAAAACTTCCTTCTCCATAGCATCGCAGAAGGTTTTAAGGGCTTCAGCAGCTCTCTTTTCATATTCTTCACCCTTCTGCTGCTTCTCTTCAGCTGCTGCTTGCTTCAGCTTAGCAAGCTTTAGCTCCTCCTCAGCTACCTTCTTATCATACTCGGCAGCATCTACCCTATCTTGTAGGGTATCTATCAGCTCTACAGTGAGAGTCTGATTGTGCACGAACTGGAAACAGGAGCACAAGTCAACCAAAAAAAAAAAATATATATATATATAATAACTGAACCTGAATTGAAGAGCTGAATTGAAAAAGAGATAAAGGCAAGGAGAATCACCTGCATCATCAGCAGTTGGTTAGACCTGGCTGGGTCTAGAACTGATCTGTTGGATTCGCCCATCCCAGCAGTGGCCTTTAGCGACCAGATTCTTGCCCTATCTACTTCGGACATGCCAGCAAAATCGCCGAAGTAGGCTGCAGCACCTTCTCGGTTCTGACCCCATATGAGGTCCCAGATGTGATCTGCGATTGGAATTCGGGGGGCCGAGAAACCCATTTCTCCAGACTGCAGCGTTTGGAAGGAAGGGAAGGATGAAGATGGAGCTTCTTGAATCTTGGATGGCTCGGCATCCCCCTTCTTCTCAGAAGAGTCAATTATTATGACTTCTTCTTCTTCAGGTGTGAGGACGAAGGCCTCAACCTCTCTTGCAATGTCTGCCGTGAAACCCTCAGCACTGGGCATCACAGCATCCTCATTTCTGTGCTCAACAGCACTCTCTTGAACTTCCTCTTGGACCCCTCCCTTAAGTTCGGGAGTTTTCGGATCCACCTCCATCTCAGGAGGTGGCGGAGGGGTCTTTGGAGGTGATTGAGGTGGCGGCCGGGGAACCCTCGGCGATCCATTGCCTTCCTCGGGTTCCCTTATCTCGACGCCGATGGTCATCGGCCTCCGCTGAAAGTCATGCGGGCCGATGATGGCCATTCTTCGTCGCCTTTTCTGAAGCGACTGCTCATCCATGTCTAAGTCTGAAGACTCTTCTTGTGCCTGGTCTTCGGGACGAACAGGGGCTTTCCCTTCTCTATGTCTATTACTCTCTTCGGACTGTAAAAGACAGGGGGGAGGAAGAATGTGAGTAAAAAAAAAAAAAAAAAAAACACAGACAAAACTAAGTCTAAAAGCTCACCGAGGTCTTCAGCAAAGCCTCGTCTTCTTTAGCTGCCCTAGCTGCAGCTTCTTCTTCAGCAGCCCTGGAGGACCCTTCTCTTCCTTCACAAGCTTCAATAACCCGTGCAACCTCTTCGGCCGTACGTGCAGCTTCAGCTTCTTCTTCTAGCAGCTGAAACCAGGGATCTCTCTTCTTCCACCAAGGCTTCTGCCTCTGATACAGAGCAACAGCCTCAATTTGGAAATGGAAAGAGTCTAGATGGACTTCCCTATGCCTCGGTTCAGTGATAGAGGGGGCCCGATCAGTTACAACTTGTTCTCGGTTGACGCCAAGACGAGCGTAGTTAATGCCGACGTTGGTCTCGTCCCGCTCTGAAAAAGAGGAGGGAAAAGGTCAGTTCAGTTAGGTTGGCACAGCACAAAAGAGCGAAGTGAAAACGGAGGAAAAAAGAGATAATTAAAAGGCCTCGGCCCCAGCCGAAGAAGCTTACCATCCCTAAACTTTCGGCTGAGGCCGACAGCTGCTAACATGTTCTCTTGGAAGACATAATGCGTATCGGGGAGCCAAGTCTCCGGGATATGCTGCATTCGACCGCTGCCCCCCCGGTTCGGCAGCTTGCCGAAGATGTTCTGTTGATTAAGGTTCGGATCTGGGCTGTTATCTTCGGGGGGACCTAAACTTCCCATGTCGGGATTAGGCTCAGCAAGATACCTGGGAGCGCTGAAGACACAAGGGTGGCCCGGGTCCGTGGGCGCCCTAACCCAAATCCATTGACCTCTCCAGTCCTTGTCTGAAGAGTCGTTCGGCCACATGGTTAGGTACTGGGGCCGAGACTCAATCCGGTACCACCCAGAACCGTGACTTCCGTGCCCACTTTGAATATTTAGCACTAGCCGATGGAGCTTTTTGAAGTAGTGCAGGTTCGGCACATACCTGAAGAACTTGCAGACCCATAAGTATGTCATCACCCTTCGGATGCTAATGGGAGTTAGCTGACATAGGGAAATATTATAATGGATCAGCAAGTCTCGGACGAATACGTCCAAAGGGAACCTCAGCCCATACTGAAGTTGTCTTGTGTACACCCCCACATACCCCGGGGGTGGACGATGGATTCTATCGGATGCCACGGGCATTCGGCACCAATACCCATCAGCTTTAAGGATGCCGTAATGCAACTCAATCTGTTCGGCAAACCGATACTGTTCAGCATTCTCCACCCACCATGAGTAGGGGCGGTTCTTTATCATGGCCGAAGCTACTTCAGCATCCTCCCACTCCGAAAACCCAGGAAGGATGTCCCAAAGGATAGCGGGAACTTCATCGTCCCGCCCAGAAGCGCTCGGCCCCTCCGTTCTCTGAGGAGGAGCCGAAGAAATGGGAGTCGCCCTAATCCCTTCAGCAGGGTCAGGCTCCGCTCTCTGTCCATTCCAGGTCCCAATCCTGTTCCTGTGATCGGGAATTGGCCTTGCTCTTCTTGGAGCACGGGCTCTACCTCTAACTCCTCTCACCATGGATGAGTTTCGAAGAAAAAAGTCGAAAAAAGGGGAAGGAGTTCAAATTCAGAAAAAAAAACTAAAATCAAAGGAATTTACCTTAATCTGAAGCGAAAGTTGCCGATTTACGAATTGGTAGTGACGAGTCTCAGTTTCTAAGCTTAATGCTCGGGGAATTTGCGAAGTTTTGACGCGGGTTCTTGGGCTCTCTCGAGAATTCTGGGTTTGTGTTGGTGAATAAGTGAGGAGAGATGACGCGCCTCTAATTATATCTCCAGAAATGGGAATTCTGGGAGTCCGCGTTTCAATTTCTCTTAAACATCCCACTAAGTAACCGTTAAACACACGACATTGCGATTAAACCGCCCATTATCCGTCCAACTTCCACAATTATTCGCCTTAATTGTTGTTATCTCATTAATTACGGTTTAAATTCAAATTTCTTGGATTAATTAAATCATTCACTTCCCTCCTTTTCTGATTAATCAAACCCGACCCGTCATCCTGCCAAATCGGGTCTGGGGGGCAAGTTGTTTGGGTCCAATTTAGTCCAATTGGGCCTAGTCATTAAATGATCCAATTTAAAGCCCAAGGTCAAGGTTCAACTCTCCAATTGTGCTAAAGTCAAAGATCAGTCCTCAAGGCAAGTCAATTGGGCTAAGGCCTAACTTCTCCATATATGCAAAGGTATAAAAGCCATCAATATTACATTTGTACATTCATTCAAAAAAAAAGCCTCAAGCAATTAATTCAATTAATTCTCTTGCATAGCATTCTCTTTCTATACACTGTACTGACTTTAGCATCGGAGGAGCCTTCCTCGGCAACACCCCCGAGGCTAGTTTACGTGTGTTTACTGTGCAGGAAACCTTCGGCCCAACATCACTTGGACCGAATCCAGTCTTCTCCACTTCATCGGACCTTCGACAAGGTCCCATTGTTTTCACCCGAGGCAGTATTGATTACCAACAAAAATCGGTTACAACTTTGGTGGTAAAGTAATAAGCTCCTTGAAAATTTCTACCAAAAAAATAATACAACTCTTTAAATTATTCAGAAGCGGTACAATATAATGAATTCAATATTTTATAGAAAAAAAAAATTAAGACTATTTAGGGGCAAGAAGCAATGAGAAGGATAGTAATAGATCAATAGGATATGTCCTTTTTTCTTGTCCGGTTGCTCTTTTCTCACTTTGCTGCAGGATCAAAGCCACAGAGCGAGGAGGAAGATATCAGCTACAGTATCACCGATTTGGCTATATCAACACTGAGTCAAAATCTCGGCTCCGTCTTTTGTAATTAAAATTGTGTGCTCAAACTGTGCTGAGAGGCTTCCATCTTCAGTGACCACCGTCCAGTTATCGTCCCACATAATTGGATTATAACTACCCATTGTAAGCATAGGTTCTGAAATAAAACACAACGCATGAAAAATTGAACGATGAAGGTTCAACTTCACTAAGAAAACTTCGAAGGGAGGAAAACTTAATTGAAGTACAAAGACAAATATGATCAACTAGTGCACCGAGCAACCAACAGTTCTTATTCAAACCAAAATGAGATGGTTATACCAGTATTCAAGCATTCTACTTTGGGATAAGCCATTGGGTCATTCCACCTTGACTAGTACAAGTTTTCATGTCCAGGCCTGGTGTGCCTATAATCCTAGACAAGTATCCCAAAAGGCCCAATTAACCATGTTAGGCCTTCCGGAACTCTTCATGCTAAAGCTGGTTTTGCCATGACCCACCCGCAGGCTTAACCAATGATCTGGTCCCAGGCCAGGGCCATTAACCAGGCTTGGGCTAGCCCAGTCTATCTATTTATATCTGTGAAATTGCAAGTAAATTTGCAAGAGCAATGAGAAAGTACCGATAGTGAAAGTTTGGTTCAATATCATGCGCCCTCCATCATTGTTCCCTGCAGTATAAAAAAGATATCACTTCTTCCCATTGTTAAATGTTAATCCAAAGAATAATCCCTCAAAAGCTGAAAAGTACAATGATAGGAGTTCAAGATGATTACTGCAGTGCAAAACAACAGGATCAGCATGGAAAACACGACCAACACCATGGCCAACAAACTGGCGTACAACACCATATCCATATTTATCTGCATGGTCACTACAGTGAAAAGATGCCAATTTGAGAAATCTAGATACACATTTGCATTATGAAAAGATCAAAACTTTTGACAGGTCCATATTAGCTTCTGACCTCAAAAGACAGATCCATAACAGGAGAAACTCGTAGTTCATCAAGCAAACTTTTCTTACTTAAATTTTTTCCCCATGCATTGGAATGAGGACTAGGAAAGCAAATTAGCAACTTCTGCCTAAGTAAACATAACTTAAGATGCATGATGGAACATGGTAATTTTGACAAGAAATAAGTCTTACTGTATTGTTCTGCCAATTTTTTTGTACTCGACTCCTGGTCCACATATTGCAATTGCCTTGTCCAAGCATTCTTTGGTTACCTAAAAAATGGGCAATATTAATATTAATCAAGTGTTGCAAGTTAGTCCATAAACCAGCTTTGTTAGAATGGCATAGAATTCAGAAATCTATGCTCAGATGCTACCTGAACCAAATTTTTTGCTTCATCATCAACCTCCCCACAGAAGAAGGTAGCTGAGGTATCACCATGATAACCCTGTTTGACCAAGAGCAAAAATTAAATTAAAATATATGATATTGCAGTGGATATATAATCCTCAACCATTGCACAGCCATACTCAAATATTTGTGCCAATAGGCATAAACAGATCTGAAATATCATAGAAATCCAAAAAAAAAAAAAAAAAAAAAAAAAAACAAAAAAAAAAAAAGAAGAAGAAGAAGAATTAAAGTCACAAAAGAAAAAATTTGTTGCGAATGGCATAGAATATGTAAGAATTACACGTTCCTATTACTCATTAGCATGCCCCCCAACCTCCTGTAAGATTTTCAGAAAAGGAAGCTTTGCTATAACCTATAAGGCATGCTGTAATATACTAAATGAAATCTACCATATAAAAGAGCAGGTAGCCTTAGCATGTGACACAATTAACAGAAAAACCATTCTGCAGTTCCATGAATTTTAGTTTTATGTTAAAATAAACAACAGTATGTTATTAGCTAGAAGAATAAAAGAGAAGTACTAGGTTGCTTACATTCAGGTATGCCGTAACATCAATGTTAATTATATCACCATCCTGAAAAATGCACATTTGTCACTACTTGATATAAGGAAAAAGGTGTGGACAATGTTTATAGAATCTCATACTGAACAAACCTCAAGTGGCCTTGAATCTGGTATACCATGGCAAATACATTCATTAACTGATGTGCAGACACTTTTAGGAAATCCGCCATAACCAAGAGGTGAAGGATACCCTCCATTGTCAATAATCATTTGATGAACTGCTTCATCAATTTCATCAGTTTTCACGCCTGGCTGTGGATAAGAATTATAAGTACCATGCATTGGGGAGCAATCATCTAGAAAACAGATTCACCCACACGATATTAGCAAAGTTCAGAGAAGGCATATTTTGTAAGTAACATGCACCAACGCTGTAGTTACTATCTTTTTAAATCCATAGAATAACCCGGTAACATGAGTTATCATCTTATATTTCTTCGTTTACTTTGGAAGGGAGGGTGACAGGAATGTCTAAAAGAGGATCTGAGAGAGACGGAAGTCGGGGCAGGAACAGATACTCAGATAGAGAGAGTGCATGCATGAGCACCTTTAAGTCCTACACATAAATATCAATCACTTGGTGAGATAAGAGCACATCATTAATCAATTATTAGATATGACTCCTCCCCCTTTTTTTTGTTTTTTTCCCGGCTCACCACGCCTATCAGGTCTCTATAGAATGAATCTTGGAGAGAAAACTGCCAGTTTAAAAAGTCCAATTCGGCCAAGATATGTTGCAGCTAATCAGGAAAGACAGAGAAGATAATAAGCTTAAGTGCCTAACACAATCCTTTGATTGTGATAAAATATAATCCGCCCACAAAGTTTCACAGGAATCAGAAGAGTACGCACTACGCAGACAGAAGAAAAAGTAACACTAGAATTTAAAAGACCAAAAGCCTTGCATTAATACCTTGACTAAAGTGCCCGCGTATTCAAGAACTTCAGCTGCCAATCTCCCAGAGGCTCTCATACATTCTATCCCCCTCTCATCATGCACCTCAGGTCCACTTGCTATTCCCGGAGGACTCCCAGTTTTTACATATGGTGGTCTCTTTATATGAGATGGAACAGGTCTAGGAGGAGACACCTTACCAGGCCTCAAAGGTTTACGTTCTCTTGTTGACACTTGCTCGAGATTTCTGTAAGTGTACCGGTGAAATAGTCACCATCAATCAATCAAAGCCTTAATCCCATAAGTGGGGTCGGTGAAATAGTCAGCCCAAAATTAAAAAAAAAAAAAAAAAAACATTTGCATGGGCACATGGAAAGAAATAGAGAGAAGGAAGCACACCTTCTGTTGAATAAGAGATTGGTCAAGCCAGAGAGAGATTTTGGCAACTGCATAGAGACATGTTTTCTTCCTACAAAAAATAAGTTTCCAATAAGATAAAGATCCAAGACCAATTGCAATATAATCCAGCAAGTACCATCATGGCACTATGGCAGTATCTACTATCTAGGGAATTAAGCAAGGGCCTAAATATTTATGTATTGCTATTTTCACAGAATGTAACAAGATACCTAACTCCACCCCACCCCCCACTCCCCCCCAAAACCCAAAAAAAAAAACACTGAATGCTACACTCCTTTCAGGCTTTCACTCATGTGCAATGAAAAGAAGTATTATACGAGTATGTGTGAATTTTATTAAGGCTGTACAAATAGAACTTGAAGATCACTTGAGACACCTTCTTCCACATTTCATTTGCGCCTAGGCTTGTTCGCAAGATCTCTATTGAGGACCACAAAGAATGGTACAGCTTCTCATCAAATAAAAATCTTGCAATCACGAAAATCCTCTCTTCTACTAAATTCTACAGCACAAAACATATGAAGCTGCTACATTCCCAAGCTAAAGTTACAACACTAGCTTCCAAACACTTGACCTTAATAAATTCCAATCACAACGGTAACTAAACTTCTAATAGAAACTATCCTACCTCACTAGTCATTAACAATAATGATATAGAATCATTCAAAACCCAAGCATCTAAGGATATTGTCCACTCAGCTCGAGACACGACATGTTCCTCCCAAACATTAGGACTTATACCTGATACTCAACAAACTAGGGTCAAACTCACTAAGACCACATCCCCAAACTCACAAATTGCCACATCTCAAGATATACTCCAAAGTCTACACACAACTAACAAAATACAATGTCAGATTTTAACAATCTATAACGCTTCATTTGCCATTTATAATCAAACATTGCAAAATTATATCAAAAATAGTAAAATTAATTCAGCAATCATATTTATACAATATATGCATCAACAATTGAGCACAAATAGTTAAATAAATCAAATCAAATATTCAAAATTAAAGTTGAATATGAGAATTAAAGTGGTCAATCAGTAATTAGGTTTAGCAGGGTACAATGGAAGCGAAAGACAAAGAGTAGGAGAGAGAGAAAGAGGGACCTGGAGAAGAGCGGAAGAGGTGGTGAAGAGGATGTTGAGAAGGGTGGAGTAAACGGTCGCCGCCGATGAAAGAGGAGAGAAGGCGTGACTGTAAACTTATGCTCCCCGCCATTTTCTCTCTCTTTCACACTCTCGTTATCTCCTCTTGCTGAAATGAGAGATTAAGGTTGGATTCATTTTTATTTCCACCCATTTTTTGCAAATTCAGTCCGGGAAAATTATAAAATACGGAGTACATCCTTTACTATTAGCCCGTTATATGAACTAGGGGTGATAGTTCGGTTTTCGGTTTGGTTTATGGCCCAAACCGAAACCGAACCACTCTAATTCGGTTTCGCGATTTTAGAAACCAAACCACACCACTTTACTTTAGAAACCGAACCAAACCAAACCGAATAAATTTCGGTTTCAAAACAAAAAACCAAACCACACCGAATTGTTTTTGGGCCTTGTTTTTTTGGGCTTTATTCTGCTATTTTTGATATCTTAAAGCCTTAAACAGCAAGGAGCATGTAAATAGAGCATGTAATACATTAATAGCAAGGGCTTAAACAGCATAATAAATTAATAGCAACCTGAACATGTAAATAAAGCAAGGCAGACAGGCAGTAGGCCTATTAGCAATGCATGTCAAGTTGTCAACAACTCAACATCACAACATTCACAAGTCACAACAATACAACATTAAAAGTTCTAATTCAAAGTTCTAACTTCTAAGAATTCAACACTTCATCCAAAAAAAAAAAAAAAAGTGTTCAACATTACAACTACAGCAGTAGCATAACAATATCAGCAGCAACATCATAAGATTCAGCAGCAGCATAGAGGGAAAATCAGCAGCAGCAGCATAGAGGGAAAGTCGGCAGGCAGCAGCATAAAGGGAAGGCAGCAGGCAGCAGCAAGTTAGCACAGCAACAGCAAATTAGCAAAGAGCCCACATCAGTCTATTATTTGCACTTCATCAATATCAGCATCACTAATTGCCATATTCTTCAAATCTATCATAATTCATAACAAAAATAACCAAGTTAATATATATATATACATAAATGAAAATATGTAAATTTTGATTAGATATTCTTATATATTACCTTCTTCAAGCAGCTCAACTTCCTCTAAACATTCTTCAATACTTGGAAATGGTGAAGCACGTAACCAATTTTGAGCACAAACAAGACCTTCTACAACTCGGGGAGTTAATGAGCTCCTAAACTGATCTAGAACTCTGCCACCAGTGCTGAATGCACTCTCAGAAGCTACTGTCGAAATAGGGACAGCTAGAACATCACGGGCAATTCTCCCCACGGTAGGAAACCTTGAACAATTGAACATTGGTTGTGGTATGTCAACCCACTAGTACTACCACTTGGTACTTTAGCACTTTTGAATGAAAACAAACTTTGTTTTGAATCTTTAGGGGTGTTTAAGGGATACTTACGACATCGCGAAATATGAGCCCATAACACACTGGTGCCGTTTTTCTTTGCCCCACACTTGTAACTCATTCCACAATACTTGCAAATTGCCTGCCTTCCAGAAGCCAAATCTTCTTTAATAAAGTGCTCCCAAACTTCAGAGCGCTCTTTCATCCTCTTCCTTTTTGCTCCCTGTTCTTTATTATGATTTTTGGAGACTTGGTCAGTCTCATGTTCAGACTGAGGTTGGTCAGGAGCACCACCCACATTGGTTGCCATTGGCCTAGGACATAAATAAAACCAAATTAATAGAGCAGAATGCACAATGCACAATGCATCAGAACAACATCACAAGTTCACAACAACACAGCAACAAAAGTTCACAACACATGCATCCATGTAGTCTTAACCATTTCTTTGAAAATACAGTTACATTTCTTTGAAAATGTACACTGTAAATAGCTATGAAACTAATACAGAGTGTATCTGCAACTACTTAGGCCTAGTGTAGCATGTAGGCTGTAACAAAGTATTTCGCAAATAAAACATAAACGAACATTGCCTCACAAACAACATCACAATTCACAAGTTCACAATCAACAATCGAGTGTATATTCACCCAAAGATACTAGAGAATTCAAGGGAAGGAACAGCCGAACATATCTGAATTTTTTATTAAATTGTACATGTAAATTGTAATTTTATCATGATTCAAACTCATCTTTAATAATCATTTTCGTAATTAACACTACTCATAATTAAAACCTTAAGAAATTAACTTTCATTTTCCAGATTTGAACCAAGTAAATGCTTAATCGCAAATATGAAAAATTACCTTTGGACGGCAGGACGGTGGAGGAATGGACGGTGGATGCTGGACGCCTGGACGGTGAACGGTGGTGGAATGGACGGTGGAATGGATGAGAGTTTGAGACTTAGGGTAAGAGGCTGAGAGCGTGGGGGATTCAGACTTTCAGAGGAAAACGCAAATAGATTAGGTTTTTTTTTGGGTTTATATACTTAGGGTAAATTGGGCCTAATATTTCGGTTTTTTTCGGTTTTATTCGTTTTTCGGTTTTTAATTTTCTCAGACCGAAACCGAACCGAAAACCGATTTTTTTTTTAACAAACCAAACCGAACCACTTTAGGAAAAAAAACCGAACCATATTTCTTATTCGGTTTGGTTTTCGGTTCGTTTTGGTTTTAAACCGAATTTGTTTCACCCCTAATATGAACAGATGGTTTTTAGGAACAAAGTAACCTCTACAATACCGATAAACCTCTGTAATACTGATCGACTAAGCCATATAACAACGATTGTGTAACCCTTATATCATTGGTGGAGTAACTCCTATAACACTTACCGATTAACCTCTATAACACTAACGAAATAACTCTCATGATAGCTGGCCGATGTGGTCAGCCACATATAAAATATGTGGGTTAGATGATGTGTTTCAAATACTTTTTACTACGAGATAAAATAATATTATTACTGTGTGACAAATAAGCTTAGTTTGAGATATAATCAAGCACATTAAGATTATACAAAGTATAGCCTTAGGCTTGTTCAACTATAAGATTTTAGGTAAGCATCATAAGTTTAAAATTATTGTGTTGTTTTCTTATTTTATTTGTAAATGGGTTATTCCAACCATGATATTGTTTTTAATTAATAAGCGCTAAACATGGTTATTTTTTTTTTTTTTTAATAACTTAAGCTAAAGATATTTGTACAAATGAAATCGACTTAAGAATTGTGTGTTTGCGCTGGGTCATTTGGCTTGAGTACGTCATACCCTCATATCCTTTCGATCGTCCATTTATGTTAGGTCAATTCGGGTTGTTCAATATGTAAGAACTTTATGTGTAGCAATAAAAAATTTGTTTCGGTAATATTACTACTCTAGATGTTGTCTATTTCCTAGAAGATCATGTTGTTTATTATATACCGAGTTTGTGTCAAGCGATTCACCATTATCCTCTCATGGATGAATAGAGAAACAAGTCCAAAGAGGTATGAATTTACGCTCATTATTGGTGCAAAGAAGAAGTGGTGAAATCCTATTACAATTGATTTTATTGTGAAAGCTTTTACATCAAAATGTGCATTTTATGAAGCATTTTAATTTTGGACTTTAAATATTTGATATTATGTTAATATTTTAATTTTTAGAACAATTCGTGATTAGATTTTGTTAAAACCAGTACTTGAGCACAAGTGCTATTAATAATACAAGCCATTAAAGTTGTTGACACATTTTGGTATGTTCATATTCATAGAGCAATTGTATGAACAAAACAAATTTGCTCATTTGTACTAATGACTTGAGCAAAAGTTATGACTATTGTTTCTAAATCTAAGGAGAAAAGTGTGTGATTATTTTTTAGAAAATTACAGTATATATATATGAATGATGGACAAATTTGATAAAAACACTCGTCAAATTTAAACCAAACAAATTGAGAAATGGGCACATTCGATTTTTGCTCATATGATTATATGCTAAAGAAGGTTGTTTCTACTCATTTGAACACAATTTTCTTACAGCTTACTGACAAATATTTGTTATCAACAGTGTGATTCTTATTTGTATGTGAATAAATACAAAGTAGATGATTACATGATAAAAACAAGGATCAATAATAATAGTCCGTATTATTGTGGTACACCCTTGTTATTTTATAATCAACAGACATCTTCGGACCCGTATTCTGAAAAGCAAACAAGGGCTCACAACCTTTACTGTTTTACCCAAGTCAACAACTTTTTTTCTGAAACCTGAAAAGCAACAACACAACCCAAATAATGCAGGCCTATGGCCCAGCTTCTAGTAGCAGTCCCCATTGCCAAAGGTTTTGTATCTACCAGGCCCCTTGCCCATCCGCTTCGCGCCCAAAAAAAAAAATAATAAAAAAAATAAATAATAATAAAAATAAATAAATATTAATGTCCGCCATCACAAGTTTGGATTCTGTAAGGGAGTTGTTCCCACTTAATCAATTGTATAGGGTATGTTGATCCAGCAAATAACAAATGAGAACATGGTTCAGTTGATCTCCCTCGACGGCTTAATTCTGAAGTAGTCGTAATTTAGATGGCTTTAAAAGTTAAAAGTTTTGTTCATTATCAAAACGGGGTTTATGTAGCCCTAAGGGCTATATACAAGCATTAAATACACTCTTAAAAATTGTATAAAATTAGGAATTTATGACAAAAACACGCGTAAATCAGTGTAATTAGTGTTTATATTTTTATGATTTCCTAACTTTATACGATTTTCTAATGTGTATTTAATGCTTATATGTATAACATAAAAATAAAAATCATATTGAGGACCTTCTATGGTCGAATAGTATTGCAATAAATTAATGTCTTAATTACGATAGTAAAAAATACATTAACTTAATAATATTTATGAGATGTACTAGGAACTTGGATTCAATAAAGAGCATATATGTCAATTAATTTTACTATATAAGAGCAACTCCAATGGTTGTAGTTAGGGACTTGCTTGCAATTTTATATTATCCCTAGCTACTAGCTTGACCATATGAGCTACAAAATGCAATTAGCTTGGCCAAGCTAATTTGCTTGAAAAAATACTTGCCAAAAAAGAATAAATAAAATTAAATATAAAGAAGCTAATTAATTGATTGAGGTTTATTTAAATAGCAAGCTAATAGCTAGCCATTAGAGCTCAATATAGCTACAATGACAATTAGTTTAAAAGCTTATATGACATGACGAGTTAATTTAATAATTAGTTTGTCATTGGAGTTGCTCTAAGCCTCGTTTGTGCCAAAAAATCAAACATCATAAGTTTAGGCTTCCAATATAGTTTAGGGAAGTCAAATTTATGGTTTTAGACCGACCAAGTACGTAACATTCTTCAATTCAAGGATTTCAAGCACATTCTAAATAAGAGTTGCTTGCTGTTGGTACGACAATATGTCTATAGTACGTAAATATAAGTGGTGATACAAAGCCGGACATAGTACAGTACATTTGATCTATATCCCACGTGATTTTGACCCCTTCTCATGCTATACAAATCATCTTTATTAATTTGGCATGTTTTGAGTAAACTTTTTGAATCAATTATGCAATCCTGTACTCCCTCCTACATGGCTACTACACACTCATATATGTGAACGGACTATCTAGTGTATCTTAATGATCAATTCGGAAAATGGTAACCCACATATATATTATTCACACCAAATGTGAGTTGTAGTATATTAAAGAACGAGTGATCTTAGATCTTAACAACCTTAAATTTATTTGAAAAGTTAATTACTAATCTCATCACAATACTAATTGGTTTTGAAATGAAATTTTATTGTCTCAAACTCTCCTCCTTCGTTCATGTTAGATTTCTCAACCCGCCCCCATTTCACTTTCTCAAAGAAGTTTACATATACAATGTGCAGACCGAATCATAGACTAATCTTTTAAATTACGCACAAGTTTTTAATTTTCAAAATGAAATTTGCATAGATGTCCTAATAATTTGGGAGCTAATGAGTATCCAAGAGACTAAATGATAGATTGAACCCTTTAGAAATTGATGTAGTTCCAAACACTTATGTTTGAATGGAATCAAATAAGGACATGAGTAGGGATCTTGTGGAATATAATTCTTGTGTAGGCCATCTTTAATAATGCAAACAGCTTTTGTAATCATATACAGTCCAATTTAACACAAGGGAAAAAAAGAGGAAAAAGGCAGGAGAAAAACAAAATAAAAAAGTAAACAGAGAAAAGTAAGAAAGTCCAATTTTATTTATTTATACTCGTATTTTTTTAAAAAAGCAATTTTTGGATATAAAGTTAAAGGCTTGTTGCCGCCAAAATTGTATTGATATGTTAATGTTTAAGGTCTCATCACTAACTCTAGTTTTCCGAGCTTAATTAGTTAATTAGCACACTATCAATGGGACAATAAGGTACGGTCCATGTGATCTTGTTTATTGCACTTTTACATAATTTAATTAGTTTTAACCTCACCTCGGATTGGAATCTCATGCATTTCTTATTTCGCTTGATTGATAGTTTTTAGCCAATCATCTTTTGGTTATGTAATGCCCTTTAATTTGAATTTTTTTTACCTGTTCAATTGATTTGTTGCTTTAATACACTATATAATGATAATGATGAAATTTACTTTTTAGTACAATCATAAGGTATAACCATCCAGAACTGATCCTCAAATCCGAATTAGCCTAAAGGGTGAATCGGGTGGAACACCAAAAAAAAGGTAGTTGTATACCAGTATTAATAATTTTTAGTATTGATAAAATTCAATCATATATGGTGTGACTTGTGAGGGACAGAGGGAGCGAGGATGATCAATAAGAGTGAATTCCGCTAGTAAAAACTCGAGTTAGATTATGTGTGCATTTACACTATAGTACTATGCCATACATGCAAGTTGTATATACAAAAGTATATTATTTCTATAGTGATAGATAATAGTTTAATATTATCTTGTTAAATTCTCATTCATTAATATATATAGGTATTTACAAACCTAATTATGAGAGTCCTAATTACTCAAAATATAGGACAGTTTTCAAATGACCGCCATTGTATTAGATCAAATCACAACCGTTTATTTCTTTTGACTAATGTGAACCGTTGATTAAAAAAAATTAAAAATCTCCCATGTTCTATCCCACTATAATTTAGTTTTCAATTTTTCACAGTTTATGTTTGTTTTCCCTGTTCAATGTCGTAAGCTTTCATTCCTCTTAATGGTGCTACTTCAAGCCTTCAATCCAATCCTCATCCACTTTAATTAAATTAAATAAGCATAGATTTCCCAAAAATAAAATGTAAGCAACACATAAATACAGAATTAAGAAGAATGAAAGCACGACATTGAGAAAAAGTAAATCCGGGTGAAAGGACAACAATATGCTACATCGATGGAAAATTAACAGATGACGAGCAGAATTGAAGGCAAAGCAAAAGAATGTCCAAGCAATCAAAACCTCAAAGGCTGATGTTACAGAGTTTCTACAGTGAACAATTGCATCAAACATACAAATTAATGAGTTTCTACCGTGAACACATGAAAGCAAACGACATTGAATAGGGATAAAAAGAAAAACTAATATGTGAAAAATTGGAAACCGAATGATAGTGGGATAGAACATGGGAGATTTTTATTTTTTTTTTATTCTTTTTTGGTTAATATTTTCAAAAATAAAATCAATAGTCAATTTCATCAGCGGTTGACATTAGTCAAAAAGATGAACGGTTGCGATTTGATCTAATATAATGACCACAAATTTATTGTGGCCACTCAAAAGTCATCTCAAAATATATCTTTAAAGAATATTAATAAGATAATATTAACCTATTGTCCATCACTATATGTAAAAATAAAAAAAAATAGAGTGCATAAGTAAATGTTATTAAGTATAAATTAGAAGTAATGTTTCATATGGCCTGGAGTAGCGTATATTCCTCCTAATAATAAATAAGCTATCTTGAATTTGAAATTTGACAGGAATAACATTACACGTATCGTTCTACTAGTGTGTACTTATGGCTTACTTGACAATCTATTATAAAATTCGCTTTCTTGATATGGTAGTTTGAAATTGATACTCTGTATTTTTGTCCTTAAAAAAAATACTACTAATCCAAAATACACTTCATTAACTCAAAATAGAGGTGTGGAAAAGCTATAAGAATAAAAACAAAATGAAAGGGGGGAAATAGATAAGATATTTATGTATTGAATTAAGTGACATAAATGTACAAGCATTCAACTTTATATTTCCCCCAAAAAGTATCAATTTCAGGGTACATGCTAAAATTATCACTTTCTTTCTCTCTATGTCTGATCTTTAATTTTTAAAGGGCTTTTAATTTTTAACTTTACCACTGAAACCCTGAAAGATTTAATCTTAATTGCACTGTCTATTTACTAAGGTACTGTATTGAACTTTAACAAAAGTTTGGCAAATTAAATAAGGTAAAGTAACTAAGAGCTAGCATTAGGTCTATTTTGCCACAAATAAATTGTTTTACCACTCAAAATATTGCAATATGCTGCTATGCTGTACAATAATTTTGAAAGGATATATAATGGAAGACCATAGTTTTTTATTTTATTTTTTATTTTAACATTTTAATTTTGGCGTATGAAATAATGTTGACATGCATGCATGTTATAGTGGCTGGACCATGGTCCATGCCAATTGCATTGGTACCCCCCGGTTCTGATCTATTGGCTTTACTTAATTTTAAAACAAGTTACTCGATATAGACATGTTTACAACAATTACAAGGTAGCTTATTAGCTTCATACAAGATCAAAAAGTTTTGATAATCCTTATGCTATGTCGAGTTGTAAATTTTTAATGATTAAAACATCTTTAGGCCTTATTTGGCTGTACTTCAATAATGGGGGAAATACAAATTTATGGGAAATGTGTTTAAGAGTACTTGTTTGATTAGCAAAAATGTAGGAAGTGGAAATTCCTAAGGAATTTGGAATTCCTATAAAACATGGGAATTAAATTCCCACACCCTACCTTGGTCACTCAAAACTTCCCACATGTAATTTGGGTGAAATTACATTTTTGTCCTAAAAATTTTGGGAAATTAGTTCAAGTTATAATAATACATGGGTATTATATAAGTTAACAAAACAAAACATAGGAAACTAATTCATGGGAAATATGATTTCCTATATGTCAACCAAACACAATTTTAGTATTTCCTAGGCAATAAAATTTTCCCATGTATTGTAATTTCCTATAAGCATTTAAACTATCAAATAATTCTCGAATGGTTGGGGATTGGATTTTCCAGCTAAGGCCTCCTTCGTTATGAGAGATAATATTATTTATCAGTCAAATGTAAATAAATACGGAGTAAAAAGTTATGTATATGTAGGTGGATTGCTAAACATCGCCCGCAAATCTCCACATAAAGCCCACAAATCTATATTGAATTTACCTTATTGCCCTAAACCTAAAATAAAAAAATCTAATCCATACCCACACTCTAATCACCCGAAAATACGGCAATGTCGAGGCGGCAAGGCAAGGACTTGGCGGCCACAGCGGCGGAGGGAAGGACGGTTCACGGTGGCAGGGTTTTTTTTTAAAAAAAAAACTAGAAGTGGTGGGGCGCCTGGCCAGGACGCCCAACCCCTGGTTGTGGCGTCTGCTCCGGCCGCCGGAACCAGGGGGCTGGCGTTTGACCTGGACGCCTAGCCACGGTTGTGTCGTTTTCTAGAGGCGCCACCGCCGTGGCTGGGCGTCCAGGTCAGACGCCAGCCCCCTGGTTCCGGCGGCCGGAGCAGACGCCACCACCAGGGGCTGGGCGTCCTGGCCAGGCGCCCCACCACTTTTTTTTTGGAAAATCAGAATTCTTTTGTTAATGTTTAATATTTTTGTTTTATGTGTTAATGTTTTTATTTCTAATATATATATATTTTTTGAAAATCAGAATTTTTTGTGTGAATGTTTAATTTTTTTGTTTTATGTGTTAATTTTTCATATGTGTTAATTTTTTTGTATGTGGTAATTTTTTGTGTTAATAAATAGTGTTTAAATTTTTTACATTATGTAAAATTTTTATTTATAAATTTCATTTCTATATATAATTACACATACAAAATTAAACATAATTTTATTAACACATATTTAAAACATAATTTCAAATTAAAACAAATTTTTTTTTGAACTTATTAACACATATTTAATTTCAAATTTATCAAAGTTAAAAAACCACAAAAAAAAACAAAAAAAAAAACTTTAAATAAAATAAAAAAAAAATTACAAAAATTTTAAATAAAATTACAAAAAAAAAAGAAAAATAAATAAATAAAAACATAACAAATTACAAAAAAAATAAAAAAAAAATAAAAAAAAAAATAGGGGTGGCGTCTGGCCAGGACGCCACAGCCATGGTGGCGGCGTCTGGCCAGGACGCCACAGCCGTGGTGGCGGCGTCCTTGCCAAGCGCCACTGCCACGGTTGCGGCGTCCCGGCCAGACGCCACCGCCGGCGGTGGCGTCCTGACCAGACGCCACCCCTACTTTTCGTAATTTTTCCCCGGATTATCTCACTTTTCGGCGACGATGACGGCTCTCTGGTGTCCCTCGGCGATCCACTCCAGCTCCACATTATTCGTGAGAGTGAATTACGGTTTCGGTAAAAATTAGAAAAATGGCAAAAGAGTTCAAGTAAAAATAATTGTGGGCTTTATGTAGAGATTTGTGGGCGATATTTAACAAATCCCATATGTAGACCCTCTGTTTTAGGAAAAGTATCATGACCATGCAATATGACTGGAATTTGATACAAAATTATCAAAACAAAACCCAACACAACACAAATACAAATAGCTTCAAGTATATATAAACATGAATCTAATCTCACACATGCATCTTGCATTTTTCAATAGTATATATATATATATATATATATATATATATATATATATATATATATATATATATATATATATATATATATATATATATATATATATATATATATATATATATATATATATATATATATAGTAAACTTAATTTTAATTTGCAATTTCATAATGGTATCTTTTGTGAAATAGGAAGAAGGAAAAAAAAAAAAGGATAAATATTCAACAATAATGATATACGAAGTAATTACTATTGCACATTGAGGAGCCAGCAGTATATACTAGTATCGCACAACAAATGATTAATGGAATCTGGCCTGGCATTGTGCATGTGTGATCTTTCATTGGGATCTCATGCTCAGAAAAATAAAGAAGGTGAGAGAGAATGTATGTTTTACGACCAAAAACTATAAAAAGTTTCTCTAATTTGCTTTTGGACAGTATTTTTTTTTTATTTTTTTTTTAAGAAAATCAGGCTACGCACCTAAATACCTTTACCTACAAACAATGCAAAAAACAAAAAACAAATGGCGTCCAATTGGAGTCTGCCAAAATGCATGCACTGAAATCTTTGTTGATTCTATATCCTTTGAAACTTCGAATAAAGTACTCTATTTTATTTTTAGTTTTAATTGTATGCGTATGTTTTTACTGAAAAATTCACAACTTATTTCTCCTTAAATACGTATATTAATTAATCCTTTAAAATAAAAATAAAAATTACGTACATTGTTAATTTGTTATGATATGTGTTGGCCATATTTAACAAGTTACTTGTCTAATTTAATTTAATTTATGCTGAAAAATACTTGTGTGAAAAATATATTTTGAGATGTCAATTTCCTATGAAGCTGGAATATTTATTATCCTTTAACTCTAAGACTTTAAGTTAGGGTTATATTATTTTGAAATCTTACTTTGTACGGGTATACATGAGCCTATTGTATTTGTTTTTATTGTTAAGTGTAGTAAATATATATTGATGACAATGGATTAGGTTTGAAGTGAATCTTCTTAATCCTAGATTTACATACGGAGTAGGATATTTTATATACTTGGATCTGGTTTGACTCAAATTAATGGACCCACATATTCAACTTAAATTAATTAAATCAAATAGATTTAGATACTAATTTTAGAAAAACAAAGCATATAGGACATAAGCTATGACTGCAGAAAGATAGATGTTGACCATTATAGTTGCTTTTAGATACTCTACTACAGTACTAATAAACCAGCCTTTTGGCCCGTGCTATGAACGGATTATATATAGGAAAATTGAAATAGAAAAAACGTTAACAATTTTTTGTCACTTGGAATCTAAATGAATGTTATAGGAAAAATATTATAACCGTTGCATGTGTGATTGATTGAAAATCTATCAATTAATTTGATGAAAGTTAGGGAGTAAGGGAATAAAAGAATCACTTATATGTGAATTGAATAGGGAAATATTATTATTAACTAACCGCATATGGTTATTTTGAAATAGTTTAAGGATAATCAAATAATTAACGTCTTAAAACTAAAAATATTATGCAGTAGACCGTAATAGAAAAGAATTAAAAGAGAAAAATTGATAAGATTTTAAAATTAGGGCATTCCATAACTCTGATTACATATCACAAATTTAGGAGTTATAGCTAATTCTATAGTACTCCAAAGTTATAGTCTAGGAAAAATAAGGAGTTTTTGTACAAAATATTGCATGACACTTTCATAAATAAATAAATAAATAAATTGTGTGACATCAATTTTTTATATTTTATACTTTGTATATAATATTATAATACAAATTAAAGGTCAAAAATAAAAATAGAAAAATTTAACTATACTTTATCATGCTGAATCAAATATATATCTCAATAATTTCTCTAATCTTTTAAAATTAGATATTTACTCATATATAATATTATAGTAAATAAATCAATTAATATATTTTGATTCTTGACATGTTTAATCATTTTATTTTTAAATCTTTACACAAGCTTTGAAACATGATATTTTTTTTTTACATGCATAGTCTAGAAATAAATAAAAAAAATTGAAAATATTACACTAAGAATCGACACATGTCATTCCTATATTTGTTATAGTGTAGAGCTTTTTTTTTTTTTTTTTATTATATTAAAAGTATAATAAATATGCTATAGATAAGATGATATAAAATTTAAAAATTCTTTCCATCTTTTAAAAATGTCAAAGGCGTCAACTTAATGTATATTGAAAATTGTACAATGTTCATTTTATATTTTTTTTTTATAGATTTAAATTAGCAAAATCAATTTTGATTTGGTTAATATATTGTGAATCTTGTGTAATCTATGTTTATATAACAATTGGCAAGTAAAGTAAAAAGAAAAAGAAAAAAGAAATCGCAATAATGGTTTTGTAGGGAAGAAACAACATCAGGAAGTGACATGTGTCACTCTTGATTGTGTGATAAAATCTTTATGCTAGACTAGACCAAGTGCTACTTATTATTTTTGTGTTGACATATTCATTTTGAAGTAGCTTATACTCTCTTTAATATACATGCATGCCGTACAAGTGTACAACTACCTGTTAAAATCGTAGGCAATAGTCTTGATATTAAAAATAGCTAGTATTGCATGTAGTCCAACTTTTATAAAACTCTACCTCAAAAGTTAAAACTTATGTATCAATTACCATTGCTTTGTTAAATACAACAAAGTCTAAACACTACTATTGAAGTATATCCTATCAAATACACATATAAGCGTCCCACATTGATAAAAAGTCCTGTTTTTTTGCGCTTCTGAGCAGGGCATGACAGATTTCAGCAGAGCAGGTGTCAGCAAAGTAGATTATTAATACTTAGGAGAGCAGAGCAGACCACATCAGCTCACAAGAATAGAATCTTAAATACTTTATAAGGCTAAAGGGCTAAACCTCCTATTACCATATGATTTTGGGATGTAACCTCCTTTGGTCTTCTAAAGCGGACTCTCTCTTGATTTGCGGGTGCGGCCCAGACCCGCATTTAATGGCTACTCAAAAAATTATTGCTGAACACGGAACACCCCCTAATTGCATTTTTGAAGAAAATAGACCTATAGTACTATTTATATATAAGTCTTCTCACACCCAAATTGGCCAAATACCAGCAACAAAAAACAGTGGAATTGAATTGCAGCAACAAAAACAGCAGAGTACATAGCACAATTGCATGCATAGATCATTATTGTACTTTGATAAGATTGAGGACGACGTAGGTCCAACATTGCTGAAACTTGAGAAAGCTGAAGGATGTACATGTACCATACATTATGTTAGTCTAGTGGTATATTTTAGTCGTATAATATAATACTACTAGCTTAGTAACTATTTAATGGTTAGAAAGTCTCTGACTCTTTGGTTAATTTTGGGATAACACGTGAGATGTTGCTCCTTTAATAGTTCAACGAAAAACGGCTTATTAGTATGTTTATGGGAATACTTGTTTAGGTAATTTTGGATGCTCTTAAGACTTTGAGAGGATAATCTGTCAACTTGCCATTTCATGCAGAAAAAAAGAAGTGTACCGTTTTCACCTCTTTTGCTACACATTTTTTTTACATTCTATCTTGCTTACCCTACTTCCAGGACCAATGCATGCTCTTGGGGTCGTCTTCATCACTTTCACTGCTTCTGATAAATTCCAATTTTTGAATATAGAGACAAAGCTATTTTACTCCTACATACTATTATATTACACTTACACGGTCATACATGCATATGTACAAATATACTCGCGCTTCTACTATTTCTTATATAGAGTGTTTCAGGTGAAAACAATGGGACCTTGTCGAAGGTCCGATGAAGTGGAGAAGACTGGATTCGGTCCAAGTGATGTTGGGCCGAAGGTTTCCTGCACAGTAACACACGTAAACTAGCCTCGGGGGTGTTGCCGAGGAAGGCCCCTCCGATGCTAAAGTCAGTACAGTGTGTAGAAAGAGAACACTATGCAAGAGAATTAATTGCTTGAGGCTTTGCTTGAATGAATGTACAAATGTAATATTGATGGCTTTTATACCTTTGCATATATGGAGAAGTTGGGCCTTAGCCCAATTGGCTTGCCTTGAGGACTGATCTTTGACTTTAGCACAATTGGAGAGTTGAACCTTGACCTTGGGCTTTTAATTGGATCATTCAGTGACTAGGCCCAATTGGACTAAATTGGACCCAAACATAGAGTATATTATTATTGTCGTTTAAATGTAATGTTTATCTTTTTTTTTGGAACTGATGTTGTACTTTAAAACTAAGGGGAAAATTCTCATATAAGATCAGTTTTACTTCAATATTTGAGTAAAGTAAAATGATTACTCTGTAGCTAGTAATTTTGAGGTGTATTGTATAGTAATGTGTCTATCTAGTCCCTTTATTGGGTAAAAAAGTACCCTTGAGACCAATTGACTTATGACCATAAAAATATTCAAATTAAATCTACTTTTTTTTTTAAAGGCAAACATTCAAATATACTTTGTAACACTTTAATTATGGTCAAATTCAACCAAACAAGCCACCTGAAATAATCAAAATTTTGTGATGGATGGAATGTTGTTGGGTAGAAGTTAATAGAGGATTTAATTTAGAGACACAATTGCATATATATAAGATACAACACAAATCTTTTCACTACATCCTAAGAATGCTAATAACAAAATTTATTAAAAGTGGCATGCATGTGAAATAAATATATACAAATGATACGGTATATTCTTACTTTATACCACTATAAAAATAATGTACTTGAAGAATTATTTAATTTTGTCTCAAACAATAAATATTTGGACAATAATAACGCACTACTTTGATGTGAAATTTTTGTGTATAGGGCAAGTACGTACGTAGTAGATAAATGTAAATTAGGGTACCTCAAAAATTGTAGGGTTGTAGCCCATCCAAAGAGGGACGAATGCGTAAGCCAGTAATGTCACATTTAGAGGGTGTCTATTGCATTCACTCTTATGCCGTTATGGTACTCTTTTCCATTAATGCCCCCATGTGTGCGATGTTTCCTCCCTTCATATTTATTTATTTATTTTTAAAATATAATTTATTTATTTTTTAAAATGTAAAATTCAAATAATTACAAAGTAAAATTAAAAAGAAAATACAGAATAATAATGGTAACTTCAACTTCCTTGCGAAATTTCTATTCATCATACTACAATTTTGTCAATTTCTTCCATGCATGTGCTACTACCTAGCTATGTACTTATTATTGCTTTATTTCTCAACTAACATGTAAAATTTTTATGTGTTGTTTAATAAGATTGCAACCATACTAATCAAGATGTTTCGACCTTAATTAATTATTTAATTATTGTTACATCTATCCAATGTAAGTACGGTTGGTTATATAATAATGTTTTTATTTTGTTGCATCTATCTTGTATGCAATCTTCAGGTTGAAAGGATGAAACTAACATCACGTGTAGACTAATAGAGTTTTTATTAATTAATTAGCGTTTACTGTTTACTAACAATAATTTACTTTTGTTAAATCAAATGAGCTTAGTATACCATTATTATTCCCTCTATCTGAAAGGAGTATCACACTCTATTACATTCCTCTTAATTAAGAATATTCCATAATCTACTAAATTACCTAATCATATCTATCTGTTATTTTCCTTCATCATTTTTCTAGCTACCATTCCAATCACTACTACAAAAAAGGCCAAAGAGACCCATTGTAAAAGGCATAAGAGACCTGTTTAGAGGAGGTCTCTAGCTCCCCCGTTCAATTGAACGGGTCTCTTTGTAATCAATAAGAGACCTGTTAAGTAAGGTAACAGGTCTCTTTGTGTGTATTTACAAGGGGAAGAGACCTGTTACTTAACACAACAGGTCTCTTTGATAGCCATAAAGAGACCTGTTTTGTTAGATAACAGGTCTCTTTGTTTTTTTTTTTTTTTAAATAATATAAAACTCGACAATATACAATTATTATTTTGTAATTATTCCATAAACTTATATAATTATTGAATTAATTGGTAGTAACTTACAACGAGTGACATTTACAAGTATATAGGAACAATAATTTTACAAGTATAAAAGAATTTATGAAAGTAATTTACAAGTATATAATAACTAGCAAAAATTGACAGGAATAATCCCAACTTTGATCGATTCGCCCAAAATAATCCCAACTTTCGATTATTTTTTAATAATCTGAACGTTAATATAAATTTGCTCCCAATGGTCCTGAGTGACCGATAACCTGTTGAATAGGTTTTTTTAAAAAAAAAAATTAATTTATATTTATATTTAAATTATATTATTAAAAAAATGTCATCGTGTGATTGGCTACGAATTAATTTATATTTATATTTATATTACCAGTTTAAAAAAATTATTTATAAAAAAAAAAGGAAAAATTGAAACCACCAACCCAGCCAGCCTGAACCCTACCCTTGGCTGCCGCCGACGCCTAGCTGGCTCACTCCCTGGCTGGCTGCCGCTCGTTCCGTCGATTCATTTCCCCCCCTCCCCCGCCGGCGAATAAGAACCTATCCGTCTTATCTTCCCGACTTCCCATTTGGTTTTTTGGGTTTATCCCTTTTGTTAATTTTTACGTTTTAGCTCGTACCTTGCATCTTGTATATGTAGAAGATGGTGGCAAGCCAGGGTAAAGGGATTTGGGGAGGATGGTGGTGCGTCGGGGTGGGGGAATTTAGGAGGATGGTGGATCGGGGTGGAGGAAATGCGAGGACAGTGGCAAATCAGGGTAGGGGAATTTGGGGAAGGGTTGTTCGTGGGAAAGGGAAAGGGATGGTGAGGTGATCTTCGCCGGCGGGAGAGGGGGGAAACGTGCCGGCGGGATCCGCCAACCAAGGTGGGGGTCAGGCGCTGGGGGCAGCGGTGTTGCCGTGCTGGGCTGGTGGAGGTTTTTTTTGTTTTTTTTTAAATTTATTTTTTTTCTTAATTAATTATTTTTTAATTGATTGTTTTTTTTTACTTTAATTTTTAGTTGATTTTGTTTATTATTACTTTTTATATTTTTGACTAATCACGTCCTGACACGTGTCAGGTGACTTGTTATAACAAGTTTTATAACCGGTTGGGATCATTATAAGCAAATTCATATTAAAGTTCGGATTATTAAAAAATAATCAAAAGTTGGGATTATTTTAGGTGAATCGAGCAAAGTTGAGATTATTCCTGTCAATTTTTCCTAATAATTAATGAAAATAATTTACAAGTTACCAAAACTAACAACAATTCCATCATTTTATACGGCAAGTGAATGCAACACATCCTTGGTAATTTCTTTAACCCTCCATACATCAGCTAAGCGAGTTTCTTGAATTGCTCATCCTCCTGTACACCATTAAGAGAATCAATTTTTTTTAAAAAAAAAAGCTCCAAGGCTTAATTCAAGTTAAAAAAACTATCATCAAGTTCACACTCTTTGATGCACTCCTGATCATAGCGGATCAAGAATACATCATAAAAATCCCATCTAAATTAAAAATCATATCTTTCAATTGAATGGGCTATTAAGAATCAAAACTTAGATTAAAATTTAACAGCTTTTGTAACAAACCAAAATAATAATAAAAAAGTATAAATTACCCATATTCCCAGGAAGATAGAAAATTGTTCGTCGGTTCCAATATAAAGGGACAATTCATGAACAGTGAATAATCACAAATTAGTATTACATAATTGTTGTATTTTTTTTTTATAAAAAATTTTGTAAACGAATAAGAAATTAAAAAAAAAAATATTGAAGGTTGATGATGTTGATTGGGTTTGAGTGTTTAACAGCGAAAGTGGAAAATGCAACAACAATAACAACAACAATTAATCAACACCACCGACATTCTCACACTCCGCAACCAACAAAAAAAACCACTGCTCGTCTCGGCCAACACCACTACACCACCCCACCCTCGAATAAAACTACTCCAGCGCTCGTATACACCACCCTCGACCCACACATTGAAAACCCTTTCCAACCCTGTAAAAAACCGAAAACTAGACCCAACCCCGTAAAAAACCCCAGCCACCCAAGAAACCACAAAACTATCGGCCTATATTCAAAGCCACGATGAAAAAAAACTCCTTCTCATCCACCTAAAAACCATTTAAAATACTGAAAGAAATAGAAATGGAAACATACCTTTTTCAACATTTCAATTGTGGCTTTATTTGCTTAGACTTGACCATAAAAACCTAGATCTAGAAATTCATGGTTAAATTTGATCTTCGTCAAACTTGAGATTTTATTGGTGTTGATGAAATCAAATGACAAGGAAGAAAGAGGAGGGATCAATGCATAAGAGTACGCCAGTGTGGGTGAGTATGATAGGACGACGAGCTGAGGTATTGGCCATATTTGAGCATCTTGAGGAGAGGGAGAGGGGAACTGTTCAAACAGAAGATCATAAAAAAAATAATCTCAAGAGACAAAGAGAATAGGGAGAGTGAAAGAGAAACGGGTGGCATGGGAGTATGAGGGGAAGGAGAAGTGAAAAGGCAATCCTAATTTCACTAAAATTTCACCAAAATTTTGTGGGGCCTTACTTACATAAGAGACCAGTTAAGCTAACAACGGGTCTCTTATTCCTCTCTCTCAACCATTGTGGTGGGCCCTTACATACATAAGAGACCTGTTAAGTTAAATAACTGGTCTCTTATATCTAAGAGACCTGTTGTATTAACTAACAGGTCTTTTATTAGAGATCTCTTGGCCATTTTTGTAGTAGTGAATCAAGAGTGGTATGTTTGAAACTAATTTCAATCCTATTATGATTTATAAGGGGGTATTATTATCTCTACTATTCGCTTGCTTATAGGTTTCGAGACAAATTATTCACAATGTTACGCACATATAATTATTATATTATTATCTTAATTTGAATTCAATGGTGACGAAGTGCATATACTTTATATATTACGCACTTATATGGTTGAAACTTGAATGTATGTCAAAAAAGAAAGTTGAATGAAATTGTATAATGGTTACATGACCAAACACTTTGTACATATATTAAATTCAGATTTTTACCTCTATAAATTTGATTCGAGAATTCGCGATCACCATTGTCAATTTTTCAAGCTAGCTAACATGAGGCATTGATTGTTAAATTATACAGTCGTAGCGCAATTATTTTACCATCACAAGAAATACTTTTCTTAAATCTATATGATACAGTACTTTTCATGTAGATAATGTTAACTAACAATACATTAATGATACCTATCGAAATAATACTATTACATTGATGATAACTACCAACCGATTACTGTATGTAGTGGAAAAGTGTAGTAGCAAAACCACTTGTAACTTGACGGACATGCAATCTGTAGTTATACCTTCTTTAGAATTACGCCTTTTAATTAATGTAGCTTTTTTCTTCTATACCATTTACTATATTTTTGTCTCTCTTTCTTTAGAATTAATTTTTATCAAATAGCCCTTTTTTTTTTTTTTGAAGAATTCTCATTTTATCACAATAACCTAGCTTGTTTTTATATGCTTGGACCGTTTTCTTTCGCTCTCGCAAACAAGTTACTTTTTTTATTTAATTGTTAACCTAACAATTAATCATGGAGTTACATATTATATTTTTTACTCGACCTGTTCCTTGTACTTCATATCACAGCTTTTCATTAAATATTTAAGTTTAATTTAATTATTATTAGTGTGTGACCCGGACTTTGCTTTACTCCGTATGATACTTTGAATAATTTCTTTCTTTTTTTTTAATATTATATTAAACACTTTGATAAGCTTGTTAATTTTTTTATTGTGAGTAAATTAAAATGCAATGACAACAATAATTTTTTTTTGGATTTTTTTTTTAATTATTATTTTTTATTTTTTTATTCTACCTTATAATACTTGATGTATTTATGTATAAATGTGGATTAATAGAGCATGATTTATTTCTAGCTAAGATGGTGATACATGTGGTTTTCATTCAATGAGGTTTGGTGTTTAAATCTCTTTGTATGCACATAGACAATTTTAGACGCCTTTTAATATACAGTATAAATATCTTAATTATTAGTTAAAAAAAAAAAACTTGTCAAAAAAAATTAAATAATTAGATTAATACTCCGTATATCAGATCATGACGAATGTAACAAGATTCTACTATGACTATTTTTTTCCCCATTATGTATAAGTTCAAAGAGTTAAAAAAATTGTATATGTCATGAACAAGACCAAAATATATTGTATAAATAGTGCAAAATTTAAACATAAATTCTTATACGTGGCTGGCAACACATAAGGGTTACTTCGTTAGCGTAATAGAGGTTACTTGGTCAGTGTTAAAGAGGTTACCTCATCAATTTATAGAATTACTCGGTTAGTGTTATAGGGGTTACTCGGTCAGTATTATAAGGGTTACTTCGTCAATGCTATAGGAGTTACTTTGTTCTTTTATAAGTGATTATACGGTGTAATCAGCCGCACACAAGACGGGCTGAAATTTAAATCTCGTCAAACAAAAACAAATAAAGGAGATAAATTTCAAGAAATTCTTTAAGGGCAAAAATGTCAAAGCAACCGAAATAAAAATTCCACAGAAATTACGCTTAAGACCAATTCTTTACCAAACAAAACAAAATTAGGAAGTGATCTTAACCACACGATTGTAACGGAAAGGTTTTCCCCGTTTTCCTTTGTTTATTACCACACTTTTTAACCGACTATCACCGGTCATTTCAACAACCGTACGTGGCATAATCTGATTAGCTAAACCCACATTTGGCCTAATCCCATTTTCATAACGGCGCCGTCACTTCTCCCCCGTTACCGTAACGGCGTTTTGGACCACTTTCATTTTTATAACCCCAAAATCTGAACCGTTGATATGGAATCCCTTGCTCTTTCTCTCTCTAAAAAACCAAACAATTTCTTCCCATCTCTCTCTTTCACAATTTCACGAAAGGATAACAAACAGGAGAGAGAGAGAATTTGGTTCAGAGAAAAATTATGGGGAGATATTTGGGGAAATGTAAAGGTGTTGTCGGCGAAATTGCGGTCGTCGGAGTTCGAACCAGAGCTCGAGCTGCCCTAGCTATGGCGGCGGCAGCAGCTAATACTACTACTACTTCGTCTCCGGCGAAGAAGATCAAGAAGGTTTCGAAATCGTCGTATAATATTCCTCAACTAAGGAATCGGCGGAAGAATTTGTCGGCGCCGGAGAAAGAAACGACGTCGTCGGAAGTTGCGGCGGTTGTTGTAGAAGAAGAGGTTGCGAATTGCTCGAGTAGTGAGGTGATTACGACGGCTAGGTCGGATTTTCCGCTGTCTTGTTGCTCAAGCAATTATGATCAATTGAGTTCAAGCGAAGCAGAAGAAGTTGTTAAAGATGATGATTGTTTGGGAAATAGTACAGCAGATCCAGAGGTAATTTAATTTATTATCAGAAATTAATTTATTCGATATTATTATTATCATTATTTCTCTGAATTTGTGCAAGGATGTTGAGAATTTTTTCAACTTCCAAAATTATTATAGCAGCAGCAGCAAACAATTAATTCTTCAATTCTGGTTTTTATTGCTGTCTCTGTATTCTGAATAAATGCTTGTCGTTTTTTTTTTTTTTTTTTTTTTTTTTTTATCTTTCTAATTTTTTTCAAATAAGTCGGTGGAAATTCTTTTGAAAATTTTAATAATTAATTGCAAATTTGATGATAAACAGATTCAGAGTGCTGCTGAGACGTCGTCAAAGCAAAAGGAAGAAGAGTACCATAGAACAGAACTTAGGTGAGAGAAATTCTGTAAAAGATTCTCTTACAATAAAACTGTTATTTCATTCAAATTAATTAAGTTTTTTTCAAAATTAAATTAAATTTCATGTGATATAAGTTCATCATACGTTTTATATACAATGTACCGGAAATTTGAAATTCAAAACGAGTGATCTTTTAATTTTAAAACGTCTTGCCTTTATATTCTCCCTCTCTCCTCTTTTTGTTATTTTTCTTCTTTTTTCTCTCTCCTAACTCGCCATGTCAACTCTCAGAGAAGCTACAACATCAGACGGCCAAGATTCTCAGGCAACGAAATCAACGGCTCAGATCAGGATGCCGTCTGATTCAGAAATCGAAGAATTCTTTGCTGCTGCTGAGAAAGATATCCAGAAACGCTTCAGCGATAAGTAAGCCAGAGCATCCTTTATTTCCTTTAAGTCAATAATTTGGACCCAAGCATTTTCCTTATTTTTCAAAAAAAATAATACTATTAAAAATCTGAAATCTGAACAAAACGCGTCGTTTTTTCAGGTACAATTTCGACATAGCAAAGGACCTTCCATTAAAAGGTCGTTACGATTGGGTTCAAATAAAGCCATGAACAAAGAAACTGGTGAATAGTGATGATGATGAATGAATGACTGAATTCTTCCACAATTAGCCGCTGAAAATTGCAAAGTAAATCTTTAATTTTAGCTTTTTCTTTCTTTTTAGCAGAAATTGATCTAATTTCTCAACCCAACCAAAAAAAAAGAAAATTAGTAATTCTACTGTTAATTATTAGCAGTTAGTTTTCTCTTTAAAATTAATTTTTAGTAGTAGAATTATTTTTTATTGTTGGGAAATTGAAGAAGAATACATTCGCTAGAAGAAGAAGAAGAAGTAGTGGGTAGTACTAGTGGGGTTGTACATTCTGTCTCTCCTTTTGTATCTTCAGTAATAGTAGTATCTATTACTCTTTCAGAGAAGTCAGTTGATTTCAAGTACAAAAAAAAGAACCTCCCTTGCCACTTTTTCAGTCTAATAAATTACAGTATAAAAAAATTAAATTTTAATTTATTTAAATTTTTGTGGTTGTGAAAATTATTTGTAATTTTCCGGCCTCCAAAATTGGGGGGTGTCTTATGTCTGATTGATTTTCTGTTAAAATTTGTACGATCAAATGCAGTCAGTGCTGAATGCTGATGGATGCTTGCATTCATTGATTATCTTTCTTTTTTTTTTTTTTTTTTTTTTTTTCTTCCCCTCAACTTCCTCGCATATTTGCAGAGAGAATTTATTTTGGGAATATGCGGTTTTTTTGTTGTTTTCTTTACCCCCGTCCTTTTCTTGGCTATTCTATTTTATTATTGTACTCTTTATTTTTTTTAAAAAAAAAAATTAATTCTAATAATTCCATCTTTAGTCGGTTCGCTGTTATTAATCCTACCTTTAGATGATTCTTTAATAATCGCACCTTTACAGGAAATTTTCATCTATTAATCCCTTATGACCGGTAACCTATACATTGATTAAACATATTTTTTTAATAATTAAGTGACACGTGGCACTAAATAATTGGTAAAAAAAAACTAAAAAAAAATTCCACAACAAGTCAAACGACCACCTAACCCCCCAACCTCCTGCAACCCCTCCTCGGCTCCTCCCCATCCCCACCGCTGGAACCCCCATCCCCACCGTCGGAACCCCCAATCTATCGCCAGAACACCCATTTCCACCCCCTCCTAACAAAAACCGACCCAACTCTCCCCTAAATACACCCTGATTTTCAATAAAAAAAAAGTAAAATAATAAAAAAAAAACCTTCAAGAGCGGTTAGAGGGGGTTTTCGGTGGAGTTTCGGGGGGTGTACAGGTGTTTTTAGGGGAGTTTCGGGGGTTTAAGGTGGTTTTCAGCGGAGTATCGGGAGTCAATGGCGGTTTTCGGCGGAGTTCCGGGGAAATTTGGCTATGGTGGTTGTGGTGGTTTCGAGTGTGGGTTTGGGTCAAGGGTTGGTTTCAGTGGTGGATTTGATCGGTGGGTGGTTGTTGATTCCGGCCGGCCATTTTTCGGGGGTTCATGGTGGAGGCCGGCCGGTGTTCATTGGGGCTAGGGTAAGGGTTAGGGTTTCACGGTGGGTGGAGGGGTGGCTGGTGGATTTTTTTTTCATTTTTTTTATTTTTCAACCAATTATAAAATAACACATGACATTTTAACCTATTAAAATCGGTTACCAACAAGTTAGGGACCAATAGAAGAAAATCCCCTATAAAGGTGGGATTATTAATAGCGAACTGATTAAAGGTGGGATAATTAGAATCAATTTTTTTATTTTTTTTTTTATTAATTTTCATAATTAAGAAAATAAAATTATGAGAAATTGGGGTCTAAGTGTGTACTGTAGAACAGTAGAAGTTTGTATAATTAAGTGTAATTGATGGGTCGTCTTGGCGTGTAAGTTAAGGACACGTTGACAAGATTAGGAATCTAATCTAAATTATACGATCGAGTCGCATGTGATTCAGAGACTTCCATTGCCATGGTTGATTAAACAAAATAATGTATGCGATTATGTGAATATACGTACAAGTATATTATTATTATTATTCGAAATGTATTATTGAGGAGCTGGCGACGACAAAATTGTTTTGGAATATTTTGTATGATGATTGATTCATTATATATTTTATTATACAAGATGAAAAAAGGGGCTTTGAATTTATGTACAGAAAAAAAAAAGGGGGGGGGGGTAAAAAAGTGTGAAAAATTGTGATTCTGAATCAGAGGAGGGGCAGATGATTGAGGTCCAAGCATCACACGGAAAGTGTGGTGAATATGTGAAAAGGATGTGCCAGTTTACCAATAATAGATAAAAAAAAAAAAAAAAAAAAAAAAAAGAGTTAAGTGTGAGAATCAATTTCAATTAGACTATAAAAGTTGCCTTTTTTCTCCTGTATATTTTCTCTTCCTTTATGTCACCATTTCCGTGTGTGTGTGCAAACATTCATGGTCTTCATGGATCAAAGTTGTAAAAGATGACTTTGATTCTTTTTATTTCAATTTTTGGACCTTCATTCTTTATTTTTTCTTTTAATTCTTTTTTGTATGAACTAGTACAATTTTGTATTCCTACTTACGTTTATTTGAATTCTAATCGTTTTTCATTTCATTTTGTATTAGTAAATTTTGCTCAAATTAACTTTATTACTTTTATGACAATTTTTTTATTTTCGCTTTTCTTTTCAAAGTAAAATAACTTCAATTGACGGATTGTCCCTTAATAGTTCACTTTTATTGTTGCTACAATTAATGGAGATATAGCGTAGTAAAACAAAGGTAGTATACATTTGTTAAAAGGTTTGATATGAAAAAAACGAATTTGAGTGACACGTTGATGAAAATTCATCATCATCTATGAATGAGAAGGGTATGTGAAGCAATGTGAGTCGAACAAAATCCTCATCCACAATGGTATGAATGTTACAAAGGTATCATAATTTAAGTAGCTACAGAGGACGACTTTGACTGCTCATCCATTTAGTATGAGCTTATAAATGCAGTGATTATTAAGCCTTTGCGTTAAATTTTTGCGTAGAAATTCTTATATGCAGAGCTAATGTACAAGGGTAATACATCCATTTGTTACAGGAAACATTGATACATTACTACTCCTAAATATTACTAGTGTCACTTAACAACTTGTTGAAGAATAGACCTTCCAAGTATTACCACATGTAAGTGTCCCACGTTGATTGAAGAAGAGAGAGTTAATCAATTATAAGGCTAAGGGGCTACTCCTCCTATTGCCATATGGTTTTGGGATGGAACCTCCTTTGGTCTTGTGAAGTGGACTCTCTCTTTTGGTTGCGGGTGTGGCCCAGACCCGTACTTAACACAACTCCATATTGAGAAACAATGACTATTGCCGAAGAATTATAAACTTATTCATAACCCTAATTTCAATGTGTATGGTAACGAAATTTTTTTGGATGACTTTTCTTTTAAGTGAACAGTCATTCTCATACACTCTGTTTCCTTTTTTCCCACTCTAACCATAAACTGTTTTTTTGTTATAGATATGGGATCTCCAGTGATGAATGGTGTAGTAATAGTAACACTTTGGAAGGTGGTTAGAGCTCATATAGACATGAAAGTGGTCCTAAAACTAAAAGAAATTAATTATGCAAGATCAAAGAATTGAGGAAATAAAGAGAAAGAGAAAGGGAAAGGGTGGGTGGAGCCCACTTTTGGGGGTTAGAAAGAGCAAGGGTAGGGTGTGTAAATTGGCAGCAACATAGTTATCATTGCATTTCATCTTCATACTTGGACAATTCAGGAATGAGGCACATGCCTCAGATTCTCTAACTTTGTCTCTTGGGATTAACAAATTAATTGACACTAAAACAACTATTTTTTCTTTTCTGAATAAACACTAAAACAACATATTATTACCACATATCTTGGGTTTCCACTATATTTAGGTTCGAAATAAGGGATATATAGTTATGATTAGGATTTCAAATTTTATGTGTATTTTTCGATTTTACAATTAGAAATTGTATATGAACATGCATGTATTATTATTTCATTTAGGTGGATTTTCTTTCAAATATTTGTTAAGATGTACTCCATACATGTTTAGCACAAATAATTTATTTTTAATACAATCGTGTTAAATGCCACAAAAGCATTTGAACTCACACCTTATACAAACTATTAGATCAATTGCTCGCTTTCTTGCGTTTTTATAGGCTAATTATATTGACTTATTTTTTAAAGGATTTAGCTAAGCTTGATCTAACATGTACAAGTATATATTTCAAATTGAAGAAATTTGAATATAAGATGTAGGAGAATTAATAAAGAAATTTGGAAAAGCACTTTAGTTATTTATTTAAATGTTTTCAAGAAAAGAAAATGATGATGATTTATGACAATGACGATTTTCTTTTACAAGGAATATGCGCAAAGGATTGGTCTTGGCAGGGGAGTGGAATTCGATACTACAGAAAAGGTGGCTTGATTTAGAAATTGTTTAAGAAAAACTGTTTTAATTTATTCCAATTTTAATATAAAATTATGTTGAGTCTCAGCGAATGAAGTTTGTTCATAATGATGATGCATGTGGATGTGGGTTGCTACTTTTTCTTCCCTGCAGGCAACACTTTCTCCCTTTTTGGCACTGTTAAGCTCTTTTGTTTTTCTAATTATCAACTCTTTGTTGTTTTTTGTAATTATGGGTGAATATCTCCTTCGCCTCAATTATTCCCATTACTTTATCATAGAAAAATGATACTTCATTCGTCCCGTTATATAGTTTTTGATGTGCTTTTTTACGGTATTTAAGAAATGGAAGGAAAAAGTAGATGGAATACATTAAAAGTGAAAAAAATTATATAAAAATTAGACAAAAGTACTAGACAAGTGGATAATTTATAGACAAAAGTATAGAGAGAAAAAGTGGAAAAAAGTATTGTACAAGACAAGTGGATAATTAAAGGGTAAATTAGAAAGTTTAATGAATAAATTAAAAAATGAGGGTATAATGACCTTTACATACTATTCAAAAATAGATTAAAGAACAACATTTTAGGTATCCAAAATAGGAAAACAAAAACTATAAAATGGGACGGAGGGAGTAGACCTGGAAAATGGGTCGTTTGGGTCGGGTATGGGTCAGGTCAATTTCGGGTCGGGTCATTTCAGGTCAATTAACATTCGGGTCCCGTATGGGTCGGGTCGGGTCATTTCGGGTTTCGGGTATGCCTCTGGTCAGGTATCGGGTCGAGTTCGGGTCGGGTCATTTTCGAGTTAAGTATGTTCGGGTCATATTCGGTTCGGGTCAAAATCAGGTCGGGTCATGTTCGGGTTGTTTCATTTAATTTGTGGATCTAGTTCAAATCAATAATTTTATATTTTATTATTGTTATAATAAGAACTATCAATTTGGTTTATGAGTGTGGCTACAGTTGAAGATGAACAATTTAAATTATTTTTGGCACCAGACATTTTTAGTTCAATTATAAGGTAATTTTAGTTCGGGACATTTCGAGTATTGGGTCTGTTCGGGTCAATTTTGAGTATCGGGTTTGTTCGGGTCAAACAATTCGGGTCGAGTCAATTCGGGTGTCGGGTTAGGATCAGGTCAACTCTATTTTCGAGACGGGTCAATTTCGGGATTCGGGTCATTTTCGGGTAGTTATATTTGGGCCATTTTCAGGTCATGGGTCGGGTCATCGGGTCTGGGTCAGGATTGCCAGGTCTAGGAGGGAGTAGTAATAAATATCTTCTCCTTCTAATTGGATTTAATATAAAGATATAAATATATCCTAATAATGATATTTATTATAGAACTGTATTTGACATATGCTAGATGTTACGTTCTTTAATACTCTATATGATGTAAACTAAGGCTCTATTAATCTATTATACAAGTTTAATACAACTATACAAGTTTAAATTTAGCAAAGTATAGATTTTCTAGTATAGGAAAGAAAAGTTTAAATAACATTAGAGTAGTGAAATGAAAATTAAGTGGATAATGCAACACACTTGTAGTAATATGTCAATTGTAGAACATTATTTAGGTACTCTATCTCACTCTAACTAACTATGAGATCACATTAAAACTTACATCAACTCTCAGATAATAAGTACGAGTAGTTGCCATTAAAATGGATTAGTCACATCTAACATTTATTTTTCATACTAGACTTTACCCAAATGTAACTACAATACAAACTGTGTTTCTATGTTTGTGCATTCTACCTTTATTATCCTTATTGTTGTTATGTTATGATGGTATCGAATTACAAGTATCTTTCAAATAAATTTATAGTACTACACTACTACCTAGCTATATGATCATACATTTACAAATATTTGTGACACTTCCGGTGCTATAGTAGTATCCATCCTTCTTATTAGTATTGTTTTTTCTTATCACTAATTGTGTTACAATTTTCATTGAATAGTACGTGATTAGTGAGAAGTTACTTTGAAAACGAAAAAGGTATTTTGTACACGAGTACTTATAAATAGTAATAGTAAGGTCATGTGCATATTTACAATTAGTATGAGGGAGATCTATTGGTGCAGTGGCACAAGAGGTCGCCTCACATCCTCGAGGTGCGAGGTTCAATCCTCATTAACAACAAATCCCACCCCTACCCTTCTAGGGCATTGCCAACTAGGGCTCTTGTAATAGGAGCCTTGTTGACCTTACCATGTAAATAAATAAATAATATTTAAAATGAGTATTACACTATTACCTCAATAGTTCTTTAGATGTTATCACATTCCATAAACATAAAATTTTAATTAACTTACAACCTAACCTTTGATCAGTTTGTTTACGAGTTATCAACTTCAAATGTCAAAGAATAAAAAAACAAAAATAAAATTCCAAAAACTAAAAATCAAAGGGAGTTAGAAAGATCCAAAAACAAGGAGATAGAAACATGCCCTATAAAGCATATACAAGTATACATCATCAACATAAACCAACAAAATAGCGGCTACTACATACATGCACTTCCAAGAGACATCGTCCAAAATCTGCATAACTTCAATTAATTAATTACAGTATTAATCAACTTGTAATCTATATATAATTAAGTCATCTATCTGTGGGTTAATTAATATGTTTGATTCAGCAGATTTTACCCGATAAATTGGAGAAGTTGACCTAATTTAATCTATGTTTTTTGCATTGATTAAACAAGTGGATACTACTCGGTCTATTTTAACTTTAATTTGTTCATTAATTCACATTAGTATATACTCTTAATTTAGGGCTAGTTGAATAGTAGTACTAGGATTACAGATTCCTTAGCAAGAAAATTCATTGGTTTATATATTCTCGGATCCGGGAATATTTGATAAGAGTATCTTAAACAAATACTTCAAATTACACTATTATGGATTTTTTGGGGTCTAAATTAGCAATTGATATGCACTACTACTTCCTCCAGCTTTGTTATAGTTGATCCATTGTTGTCTTTATAATTTGCAACCTTATAAATTTTAAAATTCTACAGTAGTTATCCTTAAAATGACTATCATTATACTTAATTTTCATTGGCCAATTTTTAATTTATTTTTTGTTGGGAAAATTTATAAAAAAAAATAAAAATAAAATGGTAATTACTTCAGATGTAAAATCATTGCATAAAAGTGCTTAAATGTAAAATCACATCATTTTTTTAATTATAAAGTTTGTAAAATGGTGACTACAAATGTACTCCGTAGTATGTAATCACACTGAACTTAACAAGGTAGTAGCTAATTAGCTATACTCATACCATAAGTTATGCACATTTGAACCTAAAAACATTATATTATTAAAATTTTGGACACTCAATAAGATTCTAATACATATGTATACTAAAAATGTGTGTCTGAATTTTTGGAAGAGTGGAATCTTATGGTTTGATTCTTTACAAAAATCTAATGCCTTGCAGCACTTAAGGGTATCCCAAATGAAAAATACTTGTCGTAGTACTTAGAAAGGATAATGTCAGAGATTCTGTGGATCGAAGTTGTTATTAATTAGGAGTTTGACGTTGAAACTGAGTCAATAGCAACTTCTGATTTGGTGGGTTTGATTAATTTGGCTAAAAATTATGTAAAATTGAAACCCCTAAATTATAACAAACATAAAATTTATCATTCTTTTTATTTTGAAGAAAATTTGTCCAATTAGAATTTAAATGTTGCCCCACATTCAAAGTCACTGGTTCGTATTGTCGACGTGGACAAACCAAGATCATCTTTTTCTATTTTGCTCTATAAATCCAACATATATAAATACAATTGACCTTATATACCAACCAAGTCTAGCTTCGGGGTCCATCAACATGGATGAATAATGGTAATACAATGGAGCCTATTAAATAATGATATGCTAGTATGCTACTATACAAACTGGTAAAATGTATCATACTAAGAACTTATAGCCTATTGTCGATAGCTACGTGAATAAGTGATACATGGTAACGTAGTAAAATAAAGGAATTACTTTTTAATGTAACTTTATAAGGAGTTCTTTATTATATCATCTCAATAATATCACCGTACTATTAAATAATCTCACAATTTATATGTTTTAAATATGATAGTATTATTCTTTATAAAACTTAACTAATCATCAAACATACCCGGTGTTAATAAATTTCACTAATTTTATCACTCGATCATGTAATTTACAACACTTCTATATATACACCACTTCCAAGCATTATTCGTATATAGTGGTTTATAGCATCAAGTGAGGCTAACAAATATAACTATAATACCAATTTAAAATCAACAATTGTCAAACGAATTTAGGCTGCACATATGGATCAATGAGAAGGTGCTTGGCAATTGTTCATGTGAATTTCATTGCACAATAAAACATATGTACTCCGTAATAAATTTCGCAGAATCATCATTATATTTTGTCATTCTCTTAGTTAGGTGCTTGCCAATGTTATGCTTTCTAAGTTGTAAACATCATTAAAATCCATGGACCATGGCTTTTGTTTGTTAGGTTTTTTTTTTTTTTTTTTTTTATTTTTTTTTTTATAGTACTTTCTGTAATATTTTTCCCACCAGTCCAAAATTATGTTACTTCGTATGTAACTTATGTGTTGGATGTATATTAGTAATATTATATACTCCGTAGTACGTACTGCGCAGCTTGCTACTGTACTCTACTGGACCTTGTCAGTGTACTGTGCTTCCAAGGTGACAACTAAAGAACGAATCCAGGAGATCCCAAAACCATTTTGTTCTAATTTACTCTGTTCAACCTTCCATTCAGCTTATGGGGTAATTTCCAATTCAATTGATACATTATTCTGACTCATATAATTAATACGGAGTAGTATTTATAATGTCTAATTAATTTGTGGGTGAACAAAGGGAGTCCAAAAATTAAAGTAATAATACTTTTGATCCGGTAAAGGCTACACATACAATTGTTGTATATAACCCCTACATACAATTTTAATTTATCATATTTTTATTGGCTTGAATAATGGGCCCAAGTTCCATAAAAATTCAATTTATATTTGATTCCTAATTTTCTCTCCTCTTTTGATAATGTGTCAAATTTCTAATGGTGTTGTGTATAGGGACAATATACAATAGTTGTAAGTGTATCAACTCTCCTTTTGATCCATTATTTATTCAAAGTCATATCTTATACAGAGTACACGATGATTCTGACGAGTGTTCATATCCGACGAGTGTTCATGAACACTTATTAAAGAGTGATGTCGCGAGAGTACAAGTTACCTTGTTAGTACTGGTGAACAATCGTGCAAATCGTGATTTTAACCACCTCAATTTGACTAGGACTGAGGAAGCAATTAGTATCCCAGTGTCTTTATTCTTGGATCAAGCGCAAGATAGTACAATACTGTCAGGGTTGCAGCATTCTCTTTCTCAAGTGGAGTAGAGTAGCTTAATTTCAGCCAAAGATGACATCTTTCATTCCTTGATCTGAACAACACAAGCCTGACCAGTGACCACCTTCTGTTCTGCTCCTATGTTTAACATTCATTTTTTTACTTCCACTACTACAAAAAGGGGAATATAGATCGCCTAAAAATATAGATCGCCTCCAAGGCGCTCTTCTAGTAGGGTGCCTTGTAAAGTCTACAGAGCGCCTCTTGGTAGCGTTCTATATCTCGCGCAATACCGAACGCTTCATATTCTAGGTACAAATTAAATAAAAAACAATGTAAAGAGAGCTGTCATTTTAAGATAGACGCTCTATAACTATGCTGAAAGAGAACGCCTATCATAGATTATTATTATTATTATTATTATTATTATTATTATTATTATTATTATTATTATTATTTAATACCGATAATAATAATAATATGAAGGCTCGTGTGAGAGGGGTAGTTTATGTGAGAAGTGTGAGAAGCATTACACACTGTTGGATTGATTAAATCTGAAGACCCTAATATTTGCACCTCATTAATGGCATATTGGTAAATATGGGTATGTTTTAAGCATTCTTTATCAGCTGTGCAATTCTCTGGCTTTTCTATTTCTATCTCGGCTTCTCAGCTTCATCTCCTACAAATGATGTCGTCATGTTCAGATGCATTTCTAAGATTTTTGGGTAATTTCTCTAGAATAAGTGGTACGGTAATATTAATGGTCCAAGATTTCTCAAGAATAAGTTACATACCTTGTCACTCGAATGACAAATTTTGGGAACTTTTCGTTTCGTAATATTGATGTAGGGACTCAATGGCTCGTTTGAAAGAATTTGAAGTCCTCTCTAATGATTTCGTGAGTCTATGACGGTAATTCTGGTAAATTTTGATGGTGATAATTAATTTTGGATCTTAATTATTACTTTATTGTCTGTTTACTTGATGTATTAATAATAAAGTATTGATGTATTCTCACGATAAAAAGGTACTTTTCACCGGATCCCAACCCTAATAATAAGTATTTCAATCCCTTAGAGAAAAAATATACTCCTATCTTTGTAATTTTCGAACCTACTTTGAGAAATATTTTCAAGTGAACACTATTTTAGTAATTTCTTTATTAATTAATGCCAATTTGGCAAATCGTTTTTTTTTACTGAATAAAAAAAACTTCGTACATTACAAGTTATCTATACAGCTAATTACGGAAAACAATTATCAATTTGCTAAACTGCTAACCCACCAAATCCACTCCCCCCCCCCCCCCACACACACACACACATACGACTCAAACCCTCCCCCACTGCCCCCACCACCTAACCCACACCACCAACATGACACACCGCCACAACAACAGCACCCAAAAGACAGCAAAAATTAACATAAACAATTAGCTAAAAAATAACATAAGTAAAATCAGATCTAAGTAATAACAACAACAGCAAAAAGTATACAATAAAAAATGTCCAAAAAACTTAAAAACTAAAATTATACACAATAACATCCAAAAATTCGCAATTATAGAGTTATGTCAATTTGAATCATAAAATATAACCTAAAATTACAATTAATTAGAAATTTGAATCAAAAACAAAAACAAGAAACTAGATTTATATTCTAACCTAAAGTAAATTGCATTTTAGCTTGCGACAGCGGTGGGCTTCCGTGGTGGCTCGTTGTTGGACGCTCGACATCTCGTGGCTCGGTGGTGGCTGGAATGTGACTCACTGGTGGCGAGAGAAGGTGGATCGAGTGGCTTGAGAAGGTTGCTTGGTGGTGGGCGTGAGAAGCTGGCTCGACGGTGGGATGTTGAGGAGAGAGAAAGAGAAACATATGATCTACGGAGTAAAGAGAATGAAAGAGAAGAAGATAGGGAAACCCCTTTGTCATGTTTTAGGTTTAGGAGGGTATTAAATACAATGTACAAGTATATGGGCTTCAATTGGGCTATCTGAATTATTTTTTTATTTTTTTAATTACATAGTTCTTTTAGAACGGTCAACTTAGAAAAGCGATCTTTATTGTCTAGTGTACAATTTGAATTTATCAAATAGAACTGTTATCTTTGACAGTAGTTCTATAACTTTCAACATACAAGACGCTTATCTTATATAGGCGCTCTGTATAATTCTAGAGATCGCCTATTCAACTTGACATTTATGTATCTTGTGTTGCTTATTTCACTTTTTGTGGTAGTGTTCGTTCATGTTACTCCGTTTTACACATGTTTTAGCATAGGTTTTAGCTCAGCCCTACGAGCAAAAATGTTATCAATAGATCGGGTTTCTCTCCCATAACAAACTAGTTATTATAGAATTTATCCACCCCATTTTCTAATTTTTTATATACACAGTACATTCACACTTATTTTTTCCCATATGGTGATCCTTATAGATATCGTTCATTATACGAATCATGTACACAATACATCTTAATATAGACATCCTCGAAAATTTTAGGGATACACTTTTTTTTTTCTTTCAACCAAATATTCTGATTGGAGTTGCAATTTCTTCCTTGATAGACTGAAGCTTCCCCCCCTGCTCACTTCTTGCATTATACTTGTACAATCCATTTGATGATAACATAATAATTAAATGGTCCATGCAAACAAAATAATTAATTGATTGAGGAGCAGTAATTTTCATTACAGGTATTATTTACCTGCGTGCATCACTCGGCTTCTTTTGATGAGAACTAAGTTTTGTATCTTTACTAAATAATGACAAAAAGTGTTGATCAACCATGATGTTAGCACCTTGTTTTTCATTCTTAATACCCTTTGTAAAATTTAAATTTTTTTTTTTACCGTTTAATTCACTCGTGGTCCTAATTATTAATGTAAAAATTGTTTTTGAAATTAGTAAAATCAAAATCCAACAAGAAACTTAACAAGAAGCATACACAAACTATCTCTTTCTTTAACTTTATAGTAGTACAATTTTAGTAGTTGTTAGGTGATTAATAGATGGGAGTGAGGTCCGCAATTTTGGTGTCAGGGGTAAGAAAGGGAATTTCATTACTTTAAACTTTTAAAGTACTCTGTATAAATAAACCACATATGAAGAGCAATTTAAGGCAGACAAAAATTAATGGTAGGATGTACAACATTTTGTACAATGGCCTGGCTAACTCCTGAAGCATTTAGTCCACCACATGATGTAGCAATATCTAACCAAAAGTATCCGTTCTTGGAGGAATAGATTGTTACATGTATTCGGGAGCACTTTGCATGATGATTCTAGAAGTACCATTACGAGAGCACAAATTTTGGTATACCCGTCTACTGATGCATATGATATAGTCTAAAACACATAATTAGCCAAGTATTTGATATGGCTGCAAAGGACAGGAACCATAAATTGGGTTTACTGTTTCAATAACATCCCAAAAAGAGTAAAAAAGAGTGAAGTTTCATAATATTTTCAAGCAACCAGTTCATACATTATAAACATCTAACTATGCCATGGGCAAGAATTTCTGAGATATATGCACTCTGGAGAGCTGTGTGTACAAGAACTATCAACCACCAAATCATAAACAAAGAATGCCTATCTACTTGCAGAATATATACAATTGGGAAAAATAACAGTGAATCCTACACGAGTTCCACTGAAGCGATGGATCTAACAGACTCATACTTGATTGAGACGCCTTCCTTTTCTGATTGATAAGCAAGTAAATCTTTGACAAGTTGGCGGTATTTCCTCCTGTATGTGGGAAGCTTTGACATGCTTCTCGCCATTCCAGCCATCCTGCCACAGTGCAACATCATATTGTTAATATTGGAATTACTTTCATGCCACACTCCTTAAACATGAAAGTTGTTTAACTGCAAAGATACTGTGGCTAAATTTTTATCACCTCGAAGTTAAAAAAAATAAAAATAAAAACCTGTTGGGCAAATAGTTGCAGAAAAGTAATGGTAAAGAGAGTAAATTCAAATAAGGAAAGTTAGCTTCAAATAAGGGCCAAATTTTCATAATTGGACTAACTAGTTAATTAAGATAAGGGCTTTTCAGGTGAAAACATCATAGCTTCTATAGCAATCCACAAGAGAGGGATCAAAACAAACACATAAGTCACCATCACAGTCTAGTTGAAGAGATACAATTCTTGTTTTATTTATTATTTATTTATTTTATTTTTTATTTTTTTTTTCCCGTTATTAAAGAGAAAGAATTGGGTAGCCCACTACAAGAGATGCTCAAACAAGAAATTCATGGGAAGTGCAGGACAGTTGAATTCAACTTTCAAAGAAAACAAGTTCTAAAGAACTTGACAACTTCAGCTTAAGAGTCGGGTAAATAAACAAGGATTGCAGTCTTAATCAAGTGAGTTATAAATCTGTTGTTCAAATCAATGCAGTTTGACCAGTTCAAATTAATGGCCAAAAATTAAAGGTCAAAGAAGCAGCAACTTGACCACAATTCAGTCCCAAATATGTGGATTAAATATGTTCCTCACTTCCTCAGACTCTACATTTCACCTCAAGTACTCATGGGTCGGATCCTTAACAGTTAAACACTTCGACATGGGTATGAACCCTGACACTTTAATGGTCTGATACTTGGACTTACTCATGTCCGACTGAGTTACCTACACATGGGTAACTTAGTGCAAAGTAAAGTACACTGAGGATCTCTAGATTCAGGCACCAACTTAACTTCTTCACAGGTATATTCAAGTATACACATGTTACTGCAGATAAAAAATACTTGTATCATGAGATCGGAAGTGAGACGGGGTCACGGGGTCCTAGGTGGGTGGATGAATGGGTGGAATAACTAAGCAATCACTAGGGAAATAGTCTGTATTCTGGAACGGTATTCTTATGGCAATAAGTTTGACTACATCACTATATAAGAGTAAGGATGATAAAATGTGTAGCAATACCTTCTGCTAATGCCTTGGATTTGAGCAGCTCTGAGGGGGTCTTGAGGAATCACACAGCCGTTTTCCCAGGCCTCCATCCTCTGGGGATGGCTGCCGAAAAGAAGCACTCTCTCCAGGTATTGCATTTCACCATCACCCAATTTCAAAGTCTTGATCTGCTCCTTTAACACCATTAGAGGGTTGAAAAACCAGTCTAATAGTCTATCATGGGGTCTATTCTCTTGGTTCACAATCACTTCATCAAGCAGCAGTATACCATCTGCCCCGGCCTGGATGGAGCGCAAGAGAGTATCCAAAGCTGAATAACTAGGAAGACCGACTCCAACAATGGGTGCTTCATGGCTGTTCTTTGCCTTTAACCATTCATAGAGGTCAGTCCGGGTTAAAACATTAGCATCGAGAAGCTCTCTGCCTTTTATTTCACATGTACGCATCATGTTTCCCCACACCTGAAGCACAAAGTTTATACGAGTAATAAGAAAATAGAATTTCAAGTATTTAAATTAAGTTGGTGCAAAACATCAGAATAGATGGTTAAAATTTTTCAGACTGCAAAATTTCATCCATCTACTCTACTTGCAGTGACATAAGAAACTTCACAAGCTAAAGTCTCGAACACTTCAAACATGCAGATAGGCAGACATAACAAAGTTTGCTGTTCATGTTGTTACAGTAGTTTGCAAGTAAAAAAAGTTCATAGCCAGTCGGAATTTAGAGAGCCTGCATAAATTGCTCTGGCACTACTAATTTTTTGAATGGATTTCTCAGATCGAATAAGGCATCAAGTGTGAGCAAATTTGTACTCTACATTTTAAAGCTCCAATGCACAAACAGAATTTGAACCAACAAAGTTGTAGCAAGGCAGAGAAACATTTAGCAAAATATTTCTTAATGCCAATTATAAAAGAAGAAAAGGCAATATTTTCAACCAACTGGAAAAAAGACAGGAGATAAAATAGTACAGAGACAGAAAAGTATACTTGGACCATCTTCACTTCATGTATTGTTTCCCTGACTGATCTAGAAGGTCCCAAGCTAGGCATAAGCATTGTAGGTGGTTCCATGGAAGCTGAGTTGAACCGGTCACCACGAACAGTAAATTCTGATGAGTTTGTAGCCTGCTTCTTTCTGTATCGGGGCCTGGCTGTCAAATTTTTTGGAATGATCAATAGACATCCGGATATAAAACACAGGCAGCAAGAATAGTAACATTTAAAGACTCATATTGACATATGGTAAAGTCAATTAGCAAATCACAGATGATTGGCAGAGCAATTACTTTGGTAGTATAGTTCCTTCCCTCAGGTAAAGCCAATCATTAGTGTACTCATCAAATTCAGCAACCATTGCAACTACATAAGCAAGGCCTCTCCGGAAAGATCTTTCCTATAGTCATACCAAGATTAAAGGTTATTTTGTACTCCGTATATCTCGGGGCCAAAGTGGAAAAAGTTGAAATGCAATTAAGACCAAAAAGTTTGAAATACCTGATATACAACAATTGAACCATACAATCCCACAAATACACTTGAGAAGATAGCCAAAACAATGCTTCCAATAACAAACAAAGGCCACAAGAGAATTGTCAAACCAGCAACAGGGATACAAGCTGTTTCAAGGAAAGGCCCCTGACGGCTAATAAGGTCATGTGTTAGGCGCTGCCATCCCTTAAGCAACATTAAAGGACTCTTTATTATGGCAATAGCAGTGTAAGAGGGAACATCAATGATTAGACCCATCAAACCAACAATAATGATTGCCGGTACATGAATAAACCTGCAAGATAACCAGTTTACATTAGCAACAACAATTTAGCCAAAACAAAGATAATTTATTCATATTCTAGGACACCTGGCCAATTATGGTGCACAATCCATGACTTGTATGGGCTAAAAATCAAATAAGGTGAAAGAGAACAAGGCTTAAATACAAATTTCAAAAAAAGTTTCATGTTTAGAATATTATAATATGAATCAGATTGGATTCTGATCAATCATCATCACCTACCTAAGAGTCTGAAGCTCATCTGAGTTTGTCAATTCACGAACCTCCTTCAAGTAAACTGGATACGAATGAATGCAAATATCAGCAAAATCACGGACAACAGTACAGCTTCCTTTGACAGTATCCCATGTTCCATCCTAATTTTTGACAAAAAAACAGTTACATGATCAACTCAGAAAGGCAGTAAAATTGACTTAATCCCATATCACAAAACAGGCCAGTTTCAGAATAATTACCACAATGCAGTGCAAAAATTTATTGGATTCAGTCTCTTGTCTGAAGGCCTCAAAAGCTGAAACCCAAGGAGTGAAAAATCCATATCCTACCCCCACAATTACACTTCCTGCAATACTCAATGCCAACCAAATAGCAGCTAGAGCTGGCAAACCCAACAAAATTGCTATCTTAAGCGGAATATCGAATCTGTTTGTGCTGTAATTAAGCAAATTACACATAACAAACACCAAAAACACTAATCAAATTATGCCTCTTTACCCAACTTAACATAAAGTAATAAAGTAATTACGGCAGTGCAAATAATTACTCACTTTACAATGGTGTAAAATGTCCAAGCTACATGTACAGGGAATAAACCCAGAATTACTGCAACATTTCCTACAATCAATATCAGTCCAGCAATTGGACCCACCAGCAAACCTACATCCAAAAATCAAAAATTAAATCAACTGGGTATCATAAATTTATAATTTCTTGATCAACTTACTTAAATTAGCATATTTATAAATAAAAATTTAAAGGCTAAAAAACCCAGATCAAATTTGGAATTTTAAGTCAGAAAATGAAAAAATATACCAGAAAAAGATGAAATTAAAAACCTTTAAGAGCGCCTAGAAAAAGGGCAGCACAGAAAGCAAAAACCACATAAATGATCTTCAAAAAGCCTCCCCAGTTATTGTTGTTTGACATACTTGTATTTTGCACACTCACTTACCAAAATTAAATTAAAAACATCTAAAAATACAAAGTTGCCCAGAAATGGAAATATATATACCCAGAAAAACTGGAAATTTAAGAAGACAAAAATTGTTGAATACTCAAACTTGAGAAAGAAGAAGACGATGACGTTAGACGTGACATCCAAGAAGGTAATAAAAATATAACAGATATACAAAATTAGAACACAAAATAGACTCAGATTGGCAATTTAATATATTAGTCAAATAAATCTGCTAATAAATTTGGAGTAATATAGTACCCGTATAAGAATATTATATCCTAAAAGATTTGGTAGATATATAATACACGAAATTGATGAGTTGCTATGATAATTAAGGAGTAATAGAAATATATAGAGTACCTGTTTTTTGGTTGAAATCACATGAAATGATTAATTTGCTGCTAATGCTGTTGTAGTTTCTTGTAGAGAGGTGGGGTTCAGAATTCAGATGGAATCATTCCACAGGAAAAACTGAAAAAGTCCAACGCTTAATTACTTTGACTTGACTTTTTTTTTTTCTTTCATTTCTATTTAGTTCTTACAATATTTAAAGTCAGACCTCAAGTTTAAACTCTAACGTGTTAGCTAATGAGCTATTACCATATTACATGTCATCTAATAAAAATTATGATGATTTTTATAATAGAAGTGATGCACTAACTCAGGACATTGCCTGGGCCTAAAAACTAGTTTTACATTACAATTAGGAATACATTACAATTAGGAATTCTTGAGTTTTCCTAAAACAACAAACATTCATTTCATTTGATTTTGTTTTTTTAATTTACGGACTCTCTTTGTCTATAATTTTTTATTTATTATTTTTTATATATATATTTATGTTTTAGGATAGAATTTTTGAGAGATAATCATCATCATTTAAAATTTTGAAGTCAGGGAATTATCTCTGAGTTTATACACTTCTCATTTCATTAATAATGGACCCAATTTTTTTTATTTTTTTTTTCAACTCAAGAGGTCTTAATTTGGTTGTAAATAATATCTATTTTGGTAATTTTTTTTTTCCGCTCTACTCTTACTTCTAAGGCAGAATATACGGTCTTACAACCATTTTAAATTACTCCCTTATCATTTTATTATTTACATGTACTAAAGCGATTTGTGGCAATAAACTTAAGCATGTGTTTGTTAGACTAAGACATTCTTCTTAATCGATAGTGTCTATTGACCAATAATTATGGTGCCATTTTGTTAGAAGAGCCTAATTTGTTATTATTATGTCCATGGTAATAAGTCCACACCCTAATGTTTTTTCCCTTCAAAAATCTCCATTACTACTAACATTTTTTTTTTTTTTCATATGGAGTTATACATGTTAAATACGGGTCTCTACCATACCTGCAACTAAGAAAGAGAGTCCACTTCATAAGACCAAAGGAGGTTCCATCCCCAAACCACATGGCAATAGGAGGAGTAACCCCTTAACCTTTTAAAGTGTTTAACTCTCTCTTCTTTTTTCAATGTATGATACTTACATGTGTTCTTTGAGAGTTTAAATTTCAACACTTCCCCTCATATGTAAGATCCCTTAAATTTTGTCTCAAGTGACATTTGTTGGGTAAGAGCGCATTTTTTTTTCACTCCCCCCACAACTAGAAAACAGGTGATTTTCGATGGAAAAATTCCGTCGAAAATGCCCCGTTTTCCGTCAGAAGCGGTTGTCGAAAAAGATTTTGTAGAGACAATGACCTTTTCTAACAGAAATTCCGTCAAAACTAGTTTTCCGACGGAATTTTTCTGTGGGAAGAGATTTTCCGGCCTGGTAAAGTCCGTTGAAAATTTCCAATGGAATATTTTTCCGCCGGAAAAATCCGACGGAAATTCCATCGAAAAATCCTATTAAAAAAACAAAAAAAAATTACACCGCCACCGCCCACACCACCAGGCCCCACCCTAGAACCACCAGCCCACCCAACCAGACCCCACTGCACACCGACCCCAACCACCAACTCACCCACCACCACCCACACCAGCCTCTATCCCACCAACACCACCACACACTAACATCGACACCACCACACACCAAAAATTAACCACAAAAAACGAAAATCAACCCCAAAAAAACGAAAAGCCCCAAAAAACCAAAAATTAACCCTAAAAAACGAAAATTAGCCCAAAAATACGAAAATTAACTCAACAAAATTGAAAAATAGCACACACAAAAAACAAACAAAGCCAGTAGATCTACATATTTAATCAGAATTTCATTAAAAAAATTATAAAAAAAACAATAATCAACCAACAAAAATTAAATTAATTATATAAATATACAATTATCTAATAAAATTTAAAAACTAACATTACAATTATATAAGAAATTAACTAGATTTACAATCTAACCTAAATTAAAACAAGATCTACAAAATAAAGACCTTCAGAGTGGTTGACGGTGTTGCGCCGTTGTTGTTGGTGTTGCGCCTGTTGTTGTTGCGGTTGATGTTTGTGGTGGTTGACGGTGCTTGATGTTGTTGTTGACGGTGGTGGACGGAGAGAGAAAAGGAGGACGGAGAGAGAGAAGAGGAAGAAGACGAGAAAGATCGAGGAGGGAGACGGAGAAAGAGAAAATTTCCTAGAATAGAAGAGGAAAGAGGAGGGATGAGAAAAGAAGAAGAACGAGAAACAAAAGAGAGGGAAAAAGGGCAGAGAAGAGAGAGAAGATGAGAGAGAAAGAGAAAGATGTAGGAGGAGGAGAGAGAGAGAAAAGATGAAATAAGGGAAGGGTTGTCGGTTTAGGTTAGAGGGTAGGGTTTCGTTTTTTTTTAACGGAATTTTCAAATTCCGTCGGAAATTTAAATTTCCGACGGATTATTCCGTTGGAAAATACTATTATTCCGACGGATTTATATTCCGTCAGATTGTTTGAGTTCGTCGGAAATCTCTGACAAAATAAAAATCCGTCAGAATTTGAATTTTTCGACGGAAAAACGTGTCCGTCGAAAATTGGCCTATTTCTAGCAGTGCCCTCACATGGACCTCCTCAACTTGGCCCAGTGTAATCATTGCTCAAGCTGTTAAAGGTCCCAATCGTGGGCCTAGCTCTGATACCATGTTAAATACGGGTCTTGACTATACCCGCAACCAAGAGAGAGAGTCCACTTCATAAGACCAAAGGAGGTTTCATCCCTAAATCATATGGCAATAGGAGAAGTAACCCCTTAGTCTTAAAAAGTGTTTAACTCTCTCTTCTTTTCTCAATGTAGGATATTTATATGTGTTCTTTGAGAGTTTATACTTCAACACCCCCCCTCACAATACAATTTCCAAAAAAAATCAACCAGTGAATGAAAATCAAAATTACTGATTACCTTACGACTTTACCATTATAATTTTTTTTACCAACTCGTAGTCTAAATGTGCATATCATCATCATTTGAAAAAATAACGAATAATTATTACTTCGTATCATCTTCAACCAAGTTCAAGGGCAAGTGAATATGAAGAAAAGACCACATTAAGTATAAATAAGCTTATTTGAGTAAGTAATTCGTACTCACTAGTTTGACTAGCTTGTTATAATATGGAGTATATGATCAAATTTTGAAAATTTGGCATTAAGGAATAATGGTGTAAAAATGTCAAAGCAACTGACGCAAGTAAGCAACATGTACAGAAAAAAACTGCAACTTTTCCTATGATCGATCTGAGAGCAACAATTGCACTAAAGCACCCAGAAACTAAATTTCAAATTTGAAGCAAATTCCTTGATCAGCTTACTTAAAACATAACAGAAAAATGCCAAAACTTAAAGAAAATCAAGAACAAATCCTTTTCTTCTCTGAATGGATGTTACAACCCCAATACCGCCTCCTAATTTTGTATTATTGTGGTATTTTTAACACCAATAGGAAAAGTCAAAATCATTTTTTATTCTGATTTTATTTTTATTAGTGACCAGAAAAAGTCATCATAAATTCATAAGCAATACTTTTGACTTTGACTTCTAGTTTTGGATGGTATATTTGTATTGCCATTTGGAATTGGAAACCCTCAGTTTTATTTACTCTCGTATTACGGAGTATGCCAGTATACCCTTGTGAGTTATGAAGACAAAGTTGACAATAGAATAACTTATAGAGTTATAGCATAACTAGATAAAGAAAAAAGAAACGTTTAAAATATAATTATGACCACAAAAAAGAAACCGAGGGTTACCCCAAATTTTAATAAGTCAAGGAGATTAGAGCCTAAAAGTTTAGAATATTTGTGAATTTAAATTGAAAGTTTCAATTTAGATGCATCACTTTTCTTTTTAACCAATAAATTCTCTTTCATATTGCATTTAAAATCAAATGTGATGCATTAAAAAAACAGAGAAGGTACATACTTCCAACGCAACTATTTCTATTTACCAAAATATATACCTTATCCCAGAACAAATGTTTCCGGTTTCCAACATTGACTTAATACTAGTTATACGTGACATCTAATTATTGTAATCTATTACTCCCTATGTGTTTTAATAAGTGTTGCACTTTGACCGGCACATATTTTTAGACAATTTAATTGACTTAAATAAAATAAGAGGTAAGTGGGGAAGTTGGAGTATTAAAAAATTATACTAAAAGAAAGATGGTGAGGTTAATAATTTATTAAAAAGTAATAAATGTGAGAGAAAAGAAATAATAAAAAAGTAATAGTGGGTTTGGACGGGGACCATGAGAGAATAATATTAAAATGTTTTTTTTTAATATTAAAAAAAAAAGTGTAACACTTATTAAAACATGGCCACGTTTAAAAAGTATAATATTTATTAAAACACGGATGGATGGAGTATCTTATTTTTCTTGATAATCACGTACTCGTACAATCTCCAACATCATCTAGTACCTAGTCCATCACCTCGTTGACACGAAGCTTGCTTATGTTAATATGATACTGTATTGATTTGACATACTACTACTAGTACTCCGTATAAACCCCACACCACAGTCTGCAAAGGTTAGAAGTGTGTCCATACAAAGAATCAAACTCGGATTTCACATCCTAAAAAAACACAAATTTTATGTCAACTTAAACAACCTCTTATTAGCAAAAAAACAACATTTTGGTCACCTGAAATTTTTTCAAATTCCACCCATGAGAAACCCAGTTCGTCCTTCTTCTTGTTCTTATTATTATGCCCATTAATTAGTTAGCATTTTAAGTTGTTGATTGTTATAAATGTGAAATGTGGGTGCTTTTTACGTGCAGGGCAAAAAAAAGAAGATAACTTTTGAAGATTTCCACAAGAATTATGTAAGTGTGTGTATAAATTTAGTCTTCTATTTTTATATGAACAATGTACTACCCTTCAAAATTACTTGATGAAGGAAATTACTGGTTTATACTACTGGAGTACTGGGTTGTTGATTTTTTTCGCAGGGAAACAAAAAAAAATTGTGGGCTAATAAGACTAGAAGGAAATATATTCGTTTACCTCAGGTGTGTTATTTCAAAATTTGTGGGTTAATAGTAAATTAGTAATTATTGTCATATTGTATGTTCTTTGTTTGGAATTTAAGCTAAAACAAGTCATTAATTTGGTTAAATAATTAAGTTTTTACAGTAATCCTTGATCTCATGAAAGTTAATAGCTTGGACAGTTATTAAGGAGATGTCATTTGGTTGAAGCTAAAAGAATTCAATCAAAGAAGATAGTTAAACATCAGGTTATCATACAATGGTTGAAGAATTGGAATGTTTGTAGGGGTTGCAGTTTGGTTAGTATTTCAAACATGTTCTAGGCTTTTTTGGATCATTAGGCACCAAGTATATGTGCTGTTGTTACTTGAGGTGTTTTCTGACTTGATTCCTAATATTGATGGTGTCATAGAGACTTTCTAAGTCCTTTTGTAAGGTGCATTTACCGGTGGTAGATACTACTATGGTACTCGAGACAGAGACCAGAGAACAATACGAAATCAAGTATCTATCACGATCTTGTAAATTAAGTGCTGGGTGGAGAAGGTTTTCCATGAGTATGAAATTGGAAGAAGGAGATGCTATTGTTTTACACTTAGTTGAAGCTACCAAATTCAAGGTATTAATTGATAAAATTCTGCTATGTGTAATTTGCATTCCTTATTTGTCCTGTACATTGAAGCTAGTTCATCTTAGAAATGGTTCATTTCTGGATTATTTGACATGAAATTTAGATCATCAATAGTAGTGCAGATTGAGGCCAAGTAACTTATGAGCCGTGATTTGTTTTGTGGTTTAGTTTTATAAGTTTGTTGCTCCTAGCTTCCCTACATTGGTCAATAATCAATATTTCTTAATACCATGTTCTAGATCTTCACATACGTGAGTGTAATTGAGGTAATGTATTTAGTGATTTACTGATTTGGAAATTATTATTAAACACTTTTATGATGAAAGTAGATGACATAATTTCCAAATCGCTTTTATGATGAAAATAGATGGCATAATTTCCAACTCTGATGAAAGTAGATGACATAATTTCCAACTCAGATTCTAGATAAGGTCATCTACTTTCATTATAAACGAAAACTTATGGTTTACAAGCTGAGGTTGTATTAGTGAAAGTTGGGAAAATCTATGCAGTGTATATTATAATATTGAACTCATGTAGTGATGAACATGCTTTGAGTATGTCACAGTTTATGATTAGTGTTGTCAAGACCTCTACAAAAATTGAGATATAGTCTTACGAGTTACATTTACTGATGTTCTGTAACAGTAGCAACTGTAAGTAAAGAGTGTTTTAGGAGATTTCGAGAGTAATGGATTATGCATGCCTTCATTTACAACCTAGATAACAGCTTGAGGACACAACTATCTCTCTTTGCTATGTATAATGATAAAACATATATATGATAGTAGGACATAATAACCTTCGCAGTATGTAAAAATTCTCTGTTATCTTCTAGAATTCTTTCCTGATCTTAGTATATATGACTCTTGTATACACGTGTGACACTTCTGAATACATTCTTTACCTTATAGTAGCTAGCTTCTTGTCTTCATAAATTAATAATGACCTCTTCCTCACAAATCTAACCTAGCATGTCTCATTAGATTCAGATAGAATTGTTCTAACCTAGCATGTATCTTACTTAAACTGTATCCTTCTACAGGCATACATCATAAGGGTAAATTCTGCAAATGAAGTCAATCTACCTGTACATGTCTTTAATCTAGTCAGTCGTGTAAAGAGAAGTGTTTCTAGTAAAGCAGATCGCAATCAGCTATGCATCTATAGGAGAGGAGAAGTACAAGAATATTTGCAGGGGAAGCAAAGAGAGTTCAAGGCTGACAAGATACGAGGAAATGATATGCGTGTATCTCAGGTGGGTATGAGTGCTTATTGAACCCTTTAAGTAGTACCTTATTATAGCCAACAATTTTTTGCCAATGAAATTTTGCTAAATGTTGAAATTATTCTGTTGTCATTTTGTGATATTCTTTGGCTGTATTTTAAGAAGTGATATGTACACTGTAAACATCTTTTCATCTGCTTTTTTTTGTGATGAGATAACTATAATAATAATTCCTTGATCTCATGAACTTTGTTTTTAACTCGAACAGGTATTAAGGAAATCCCATTTAATTCAAGGTATTCATTCAAAGCTGATTGTTGAACATTCGGTTACTGTGAAATGGTTGGTGAAATCATACATTTCTGGTGGTTTATTGGTTAGTATTTCAAATCATGTTAATAAGCCACTTCATCAAGCAAATGTGACAAGCTGCTATTTATACGGAGTATAATTTCATCTTGAGGTGTTTTCTTACTTGGTTCTTTTGGTGGAGTCACAGCCACTTCCTACGCCATTTTGTAGGGCTCTCTTACCACTTGAAGATGCTATTGTGATACTCGAGACAGAAATTGGAGTGCAGTACGAAATTAAGTATCTGGCGCAACATTTGAGACTCAGTGGTGGCTGGAGAAAGTTTTCCATGGATATGAAATTGGAAGCAGGGGATGCTATTGTTTTCCACTTAGTTGAAGCTACCAAATTTAAGGTAGTTGTTCGTTATACACTATAATTAGTGACTATATTTTGTGATGTTTGCTTTTCTTATTTGTCCTGCTCATACTACCAAGATCAGTCTTCAGCACCAAAGTGGGAATTTCAACCTTGGGAAGCATGTCCTTTGCTTCCAATATCCTTGATAATGTTATCTGTAAAAATCGGGTTTTGAGGCTTACCAACAGAGGTATTCACTTGGTTAAGGTACAACTATCTAATATTAAGTAGATATAGAATTATCAGTGATAATTATGCACTTATATATGCATACAGTAAGTTGCAGACTTTGACATGACTGTTGTTGGCAACTTAATCCTAGCAATCTTCTTGTCATACTTATGCTCTAGATTAGTAGATTTCAAATATGGTCATAACAGTCAAGTGTGACCTTTAATTTTTAAACAATCAACTCAACTCTTTTGTAGGTATACATCATAAGAAAGAATGCTAATGAAGTCCGTCTGCCTCTTCAGAGCGAAGTGTTTCACCTAAAGCAGATAGCAAGCACCTAATTGTGTATAGGAGACGGAAAGAAAATCAGATAGCAGAAAACTACAGTTGCAAGAGAGCGAGACTCAAATCCAGAAATGCTGAAGGTTCTATGTTACTTCGTGAGAAGATACTTTTCAGTAACATCAAAAGCTTTGAAGAGTTCAAAGCTGCCATACACGAGTTGATTCAAAACCACGAGCTGCCTTACTACGCCCTTCAGGAATATTACGAACTCTGCTGCAGTCAGAATGCATTTCTTCATGCTGATTTATTCAGAGGAATAAATACAAGAGTATATAATCAGATCATAGTTAGGGCCATTAGAAAAGCCAATGCCTTCAGTACTTGCAAATTCTCCACCTTCCTCCATAAGTATGAATTATGGGACAAGGCCTTAAAGACCTTTGACGCTCTAGGAAAGAATGTCAGCTTCCTCCGTGCTCGTCTGCACCACCTCAAGAACCTTGCTGTCAGTTCAGAAGACGCAGCAGACAGAAGTCGATATGAAGTAGCATGTCATGAACGTGGACGTGCAAAAGGTGAAGTAAGGAAACTCGAACTTATACTTGCTAAGTTACAAGCATTAAAGTCCAACCCTTTCAAGGATAAACATAGAGAAGGAAATTCCTGGCTTGAGGATGTTAAAGCCGAGATAAGTAACCTCGAAGGTTTGATTGCGGAATTAGGTGAGTTTTTTTCTCAATATGATGCTCACATTGAGACATTAAAGTTAAAGGCCAAGGCTCATGAAGTGAAGTTTCAGGAAGAAGTTAGTGCAGCATGGTTGCACTGTCCTATTTGGTGAACACATACTGAATACAACATAACATTGAAGAAAATATATTGATTTCATATTTGGTTAATTATGTCTGTAAACCTTCTACTGCGAGTAAAAGGTTCTGTAATACAGTAGTAATTTACGAACTCTGTTTTCTTGGTAAATAACTAAATATACACTATACAGTACTAAATATTATCATTTTTGAGTAATCTAAAGTCTCTAAAATTCAGACATTGTTATGATCTGCTTCCTTTAGTTGCGTGGCCGTGTAACCGAGCTAGAGGCTTGCCTGAGATGCTGATACTGTAAAACACACTTGTGTTCATTGTTCCTAGTCTCCTACAATCTTCATTAAGAAAGTGACATCCAAAATTAAGGTTGTTCTTCAACGGATTCTGGTTCAGTGGTATGCTGGATCATATAATATCTAAGACAGAAGTTAAATGTTTTTACTAACAAAGCATGCTGTTATTAATACTGTACTGGAAATTGGATCGACATGTTTTTATGTGACACTAACTGACTAAAATTGGCTAACATTGGTGTTTCATGAGAGAATCAATCAACGTTTTTGGCTGTCTAAACGTTTTTTTTGGCTGTCTAAAAATATCTTTATTTTTTTGTTTGGTTGCTACTAGTTGCCAGTCTTGCCACTTGAGTGCCTAATTGACTATTTTTGAAAGAGCAATGTTGTCCCCTAAGGCCGAAGCTAGAGGTGTCAAAACCAATCTGATATGACTCGGACTGTGATTGATCTTATTAGATTCCGAGAAATTTTGGACCCAAACTCAATCTGTATCTAATCCGAATTCAACTCGAATTTGAATTTGACTCGATCTGGAATAAACCTTAACCCAATTTGACCCAACGTGAATTCAACATGATGGTAATTTGACTCAGCTTAAACCCAAATTGACACCAGTTTAATCTGATTTGAACTCAACCCGACCCGTAATTAACCTTGTACCACATTCATCAATATTTTTTTTTTTTTTTTTTTTGGGGGGCGGGGGTCTCTACCTAGTTTATAACTCCATACTCATTACTTTACTATTTTATCTCTCTCATCAAATCCATCCAACCATGAGTTAAACTCAATTTCATAAAGGTGAGGCCTTAATTAAAAAAATCTGGAGCAAGGTGAAACTGTAAAAGGTTTATATGTGTAGATAGTTACCAATAAGTGTTGTTGGCTCAAATGGTAAGTAATTTAATGTCCCTTAAAAGAGGTCTTGTGTTGTTCAAGTTTCACCGTATTCAGAATCTCAACCAGGTAGACATCCTAAAAAAAAATAAAAATATGTCTACATAGTTTAGATACCCTCTTCAAAATACGAACGAAAAACCGGGTCCATGTGATTGAGCAAGATGTCGAAAAAAGGAATCAAGTATTAAATGGGGTGTCAATTTCAAGTGGTAGCAATTGCACATCAGCTACTTCATTTGCCTTCTTCTTCTTCTACTTTGCTTTAATTATTATATCATCTGAATGCTAAAATAATAATGACTGTACCTATTATCCCTATCCCTTTCCAAGTTTTTCTCTCTCCTTAAATTACAGTCAAAACACCCAATTTAGGAATTTTTTAAAATTTAGTAGTAGCATTTAAATTGATTTTGATTTGTAGGAAGAGACTAGTAAGGAGCGGAAGAGTAAGAGGAAGTACGTCAAGAGGACTTGGTCTCGTTGTTCCCTTTCTTCTTCTGATATTTCTGTAAGTTTTTCTTCATTCTATGATTAATTATTACTCTCTCCGTTCCTTTTTTGTATGAAGTACTCCGTAATGTATATCGATGAATAACCATGGTCAAAATTTCCCGTCTTTTAATCGAATGTTATATAATGCTGGTTTCTGTTTAACACTTTAAATAAGTTGGTTACAGTAATAGTGAAAGATCTAAAAGGTTTAAAGAACATGCATTTGTTATATATTTTTATTAGTATGAGCTGTTATGATGATTATGGTTGCTGGGGTTAATTGATGGCTGATTTGCTTGCCAAAATTTTAGCTGATTGAACTATTTACTAGTCCCTAATTGAATGACATTGCTTTCTATTTTCGGATAATATGAGAAAATAATTGGATTGACCCGTCCCTTTTTATGTCTGTGCATGTGCCAGAGTATCACAATATGTAGGGATGCATGGATTTTAAGATGTTTAGACGTAGAGAGAGAAAGATAGAGACCCGTGTGACAAGTAGTTTGCAATTTTTATGGAACGGAGGCTTTAATAAAACATGGTCTATAGTTCTATACTCTATACGAGTATACAACTAGTATAATGTTTGGATGCCCTTTTTGCGACTGGTTGTAAATTTTTCTAGATTGCAATCAACCTTCAGGTTATAGTAATTTTTTGTGCTTTTGACTTAAGAAAGTTAACCCCTTCTCCATTACAATAGTGTTAAGGGAGAATTTTACAAACAAACTGAACACTCTTAACATAATATTTGGTGTCATTTTGTACCGGCATACATTTAATTGTGCTGCTATGTATAGTATAGTAAGTACATTCCTGTCAAAAAAATCTACTAGGGTACATTATTTGGTGCTGCTATGTAGTATAGTATGCTGGTACTCTAATCTTACATGAAATGATGAAATTGCATTCTAATATGCTCTGATTGATGTTAGAATAAGGACATTTTAGTGCACTAGATAGAATATCCTTCCTTGCAAATCATTGAGATTTGAGAAAATAATGTCGGCGAAGGTTATACTCCACTACATAAAGTAAGCGAAGCTAAGTGGGTAGGGACGCGACAGGGGCTGGGGTCACGTAATTAGTCCTTAATACGACTTTTTAGAGAATGTTACCTTCATTGTTGTTCATATTATTGGCAAATCCTATTAACATATTCTTGCGTGCCTCTTATTCTTATTTAATTGAGTCAAATAGTTTATTTCAAAGTTCTGACAACAGACTGGTGAATATGTCCTTTGCAGGGGTTATGGCATCAGCACAGAAAGCCCAAAAGGTTATTCAAATTGTCTGAAGAATATAGTTACATTTAATCATCCATTGTCTCTATGATCTGTTATTTCTGACATAATTGCTGGCTGTTTACTTGAAGATGTAAGCTAAATGTTGAGAAAAATCTCAATGTGAAATCTAAGTCCTTTGTTGCTACTCAAGCTGAAGAACTTCGATCCAAATTGGATCCGAGATATCCAAGCTTTGCTAAATCTTTGGTGAAGTCACATGTTACTGGTGGCTTTAGGATGGTAAGCATTAGACTAATATCATAATATGTGCTAGATTTGGCTATTGCTGAAATTTGTAGTACCTATTCATTTAATATGTTCGACTTTTCTGGGTACAGGGACTTCCTGCGCCATTCTGCCAGAAGCATTTACCATCGAAAGATACCATCATAACATTGGAAACTCAACATAAGAAGCTATATAAGACAAAATATCTTGTAAGAAAGACAGGTTTAAGTGGCGGGTGGAAAGGATTTGCTATTTCTGAAAGATTGTTAGTAGGAGATGTTCTTGTATTTCAGCTAATAGCAGACGCCAAATTCAAGGTAAGCTTGTCTTAGGCATATCTTTCTGTTTCTTTGCACGTTAAATTTCTGCAAAGGTTGTGCTGGCTAATTCCGACCTAGAGAACTTTGATAGAATGGTAGGAATATGATGAGTGTTAAGCCTATTATAAAAACCGGAATGAGCAAAATTTGTGAGTTTGGTGGGGAGATAACAAACCTTATCCTTCGTAATATATTGTAACATTTGCAAGTCTTTCAGGAAGAAGATTTGGTGTCCTATTTATTTAATTAATTCATCTGCCCCAAAAAAATAAGGAGGATGAACAAATTTCGAAATAAAGATCTCGATTTTGATTACACTTGTTTCAAGCACAACATTATTACAAAACTAGCAGCTGGTGAGCATAGTTTTTATTGTACTTTGATCTTATATTAGTTATATAAAATCCTTCGTAGGTCTACATAATTAAAAGAATATAAAGTGACTGAGGTAGATGGAGCTCTCTTCCTGCTAAAATTGGATACTCCCGAAAAACAAAGTGATCCTGGGAGGTTTGTCTCAACTTTTAATATACTTATATCCCCTCTGTCCCAGCTTGGAGTTATCGTTACCAGTAAAAAATTGTTTTCCCAGCTCGAAGTTAGGATCCACACTCATCCACTACATTATTTCTCTTTATTATCTTCCTCCAATCTCCATTCATTGAGCTGGGATGGAGGGAGTATATCCTGAAGTCTCAACCTTACTGATTATTTCAGTCTGACAACTTCACCAGAGGAGCTAGAAAGTGTATAGACTCGCCTCAAGTTGATCAGAGAAGTATGCAGCCACCTGAATACTCAGAAAGCAACAGTACTGAAAATTCTTTTAGATCAAGAGTTGCTGATGGTTTCCCGATATGTGAAGAAGCAGCTTTAAGTCCTAGTGCTGTTTCTACATTTGACAACTTTAGCATTGTAATCAACGACTTGCTTAAAGACTATGAGCTCCCTCGACATATTAAGTGGAGCTACTATAAACTGTGTTGCAGTCAGGACAGTTTGCTTCATGCCAATCTTCCGCATTGGATGAACCATATTTTGATAGGTGGAGTCATAATTGAGACTGTTACCATCGCTGATGCTTTAAGACAGTGTGATCTTTCAACTTCCAAGGAAGAATTTGCCATATGGGATAAGACTTTAAGCGCGCTTGAGCTTCTTGGGATGAACAACGGTTTTCTGCGTTCCCATTTGCACCATCTACAAAGAATTGTGCATGATCCGGAAGTAGCCACCTTCAAACAAAGATGTTTGGAGCTATGTTCTGAGAATTCTCGTGCAGAAGATGAGATCAGGAGTCTTACGGCTAGACTTGCTGAATTGAAGAAGGTCCATAAGAAACGTGCTGCTGATATCGATAATCTGAAGTCGAAGATTAACAATCATGAACTCAAGTTTCAGGAACAGGTACATGCCCCCTGGTGAATTGGTAATAACCCTCACTACGAGAAACGTTAGACAAATCCTGTCCAATCCCAGTTCTTTATTTTTTTTCAAAACCACCCCTAATTAGAAGGGAAACCCCAGGCCAGTCTCGTTCAAAATATCAAAAAATTGCCCGGTCCAATCCAAGTGTATGAGATTTGTCGTAGCTCCTTTCGCCGCAAGTTGCAAGGAAGATAGCTGTGCATTTTTGAAAATGGTAGTAGATGTTTACTTGTTTCAAATTGTTGTGTAATTTGTAATTTTGTGTAGCTTTTGCTCTGATATAATATATAATAGCTGATTAGAGAAATGCTCTTTTTTTGTTTTTTGGATGTTTTAACTTTCAGGAGAATTAGCAAATCCTATTAATTAATTGATTATGCAGAAAATCACTCTAACAATTAGACATTTGGATTCTTTATTGTGTGGTGTAACGGTGTTCCAGCAAGATCAATAAACATAAACAATGAACCTCAAGGTAGGAAACTAAGGTGGGCTGGGTATCAAATTGGCTAAGGCCCATGTCGATCCAGCCCATGTGCTGAATCATAGGCTTGGAGTCACATGACTCACATCCCAATTATAGCGTATTGTAGTGAGATGCAAAATCCCATTTTCTTACGACGTTTTTTCTTTCTTTTTTTTTTTTTTTTTTTGGAGGGGGGGAGGGGGGGGTAAGAAAAAGGGGTTAATTTGAGGGGGGAGAATAAGGGAAATATCTCAAATGAGTCCTATGAGGTTTGATCCCTATACTTCAGGGATACGAGGTGGGAGCGATGCCACTAGTCCATCATCGTTAATACGACGATATTGGTGCGTGTAACAAGTCGTATCTCATTAGTGATATACTGGGTAGTGAATTACTTATTTTCACCTAAGGTACTCCCTCATATTGACTTGTGCCGAATTATGCAATTGAGTTAAATTTGTTAGTAGGTGTGTAAATTTTATATGAGAAATTAATTTTAATACGGAGTATAATTAGAGTTCTTTTCTCCGTGTTTCCGCGTGGTATATTAATTTATCTCGACAAAAAAGACCCAAGCTATCTTTTCTTCAAAAATAAAATAAAATTTAACACACATTTGTCTTATTAAAGAAATTTGGAATGAATTTCATATAAATACCGTACCCTCATCTGAAACTTAACAATAACTAAAAATACTACAATACATATATCCATTGCAACGAAAGAGTAATCGTCGATCAAAGAACGAATCAACAAAAACTCAGATTGAAGATTATCAGAACAAAAATAAAAAAATCGAATCTGATAATCTTGAAAGACTACCCTCTGATTCAAGATCCATCGTAACGATTCAGATCGAAGTGAGGTATGGTTTGCGTGCGGTGGGACTGCGGCTGGCCGTGACTGCGGTGGGCTCTCCTTTAGTATGTCTTGCATATGTATAGCCAAGGCAATTTTGCATTTTGGTAACGTCAGTGGCTTGGTTTACCAAGTAAGCTTTCTGTAAGTAGGGTCTCCAGGATATACGAAGTACATGCCAAGATATTGGCTATTTAGCTAATTGTATGAAAACAAATTAGAACTAGCGGTTTATAAGTGATTTGATAGTAATATTGCAATACAACTACGGAGTAGCTGAAATTGGTTGCTTTGTCGTAAGGAACCTTCATATTTGCGGTGGCTTAGCATCTGGTTAGCTTTTGGGGGAATTTCTTTATGTGAACCTGTAAAACTCTTCTGGTTGATCTGAGATGTGTAATATAGTATTTTGTCGAACATATTTGAGGTTAAACAACTGCCCTTTGGCTGTATACTAAGAAAATTTATCCTATATTAGTAGTGTGATCTCATTCAAGCACAGTTTAGACAGCAAACTTAAGAAGTCAAGAGACCATGAGGGTAACATGCTTCTGAGTATTATTTGACTAAACTAATTATAAAAATTTCTAGACTAAATCCATCAGCTTTGCTGAATGTAGATCTAGTAATATTGACCCCTATTATACTCAAAACTGAATTTTCAAATTTGATCTAGACCCAAAATCTAAATATGACAAACTTGATCAATCTTTCTAAATTAGACTTATGTGCTATAAACTCGAGTTGAAGAATTTGGTTAGCTTATATTTTGGGACATTTGCTGTGGTAGTTTCCTTTTTTAATCATTATTATTAGCATCTTCTCCTACAGTATTTAGCTTTAAGATTGGTAATCTACACCTTGTTTGAGCAAGTCAATAAGCAAGTAAGCAATAACTTATACACTTGGGTGAACATAGAAATACGAGTTGTTACCATCATACTCGGGTTTTAGATGTCTTATACACCTCAGACTGTAGTGCATACAGTTATTATATTACTACTGTATATGTAAATCTGCCTTATGAAGATAAGAGTACTCCTTCAAACTCAATTCACAATCTAAAAGGTGCATGTGCGTTAAGTCTAAATCATACATTATTAAACGTTGTAAAATTGAGATCAAAGATCCAACAATTTAAAATGGCAGCAATCAAATGAGTGTTGAAATAGTGAATTTGGGGTCCATTATTTACTTTATTTTGGCTGCATTAATATGGGGTTGGTTATTTTTTCTGTTATTCCGCAAAGATGTACTCTGATATTATTTGGTTATTTTTCTGATTTGATGGTTTTATTTTATTTTTTGACTTGATGTCGATTTTTTGGAACCTTTCTTTTTGAATTCCCATCACCTGGTCAATTGAAATCTTTTTAATTTGTCCGAAACCAAGATTTTGCTTTTAACTCATTTTCACAAGACTCAATAATGTCACTGAAATTTTTCCGTTATTTTACATCACAAGTGCAATTTGTGTAATGAGGGTGATGGGTCCAAGTATATTTCCTCTCTTTTCATCATTTATTTTCCTGTTTGTTTTTTTGGCTTATCAAAATAGTGTACTTGTTAATTCACCAATTTTGACTAAATTAGTTAATCATTTCATAATAGGTTGTATAAAGTCTGGGTTTATTGCAAATGAGTTTAGGTTTGAAACCCGTCTACATTCATACCTGAAATATATATTTGCATCCGTACCAAAACAAAATACCTTTTACGTCAATTAGTTAGCAGTTATTTGTACCCATCTTGTCCATCTACATCCATTCCTAAAACAAACTTACTACGTATATCATCAATTGCCTAATCCATCAACATCTAATTTTCAAAACCCCATTTACCTCCCTGCCTAAAAGCAACCGTTTGCATCAATTAGCCATCAAAATTTCCAAACCCATCGACATCCATATCTTACAACCTCATGTGTCACCATGTCTTATGAATTCCATCTTCTTTAATTAGCCTTTATACCAAACATAATCTCGTTTGCATCAATTTCCCTTTTAACTCTCTTTCCTCGAAATTCAAATAAAACTATCATTTTACACACAGTGAGATATTCACAAACGCACACAAACGAACTCAATAGTATCGAAACAATGATGATCAATGTGATTAGGACTATTATGACGATCCGCAAAAGGTCTGTTTATTACACCAAAGGGGGGAAGGGGTAGTGTTTGAAAATCAAAGGTAAACTAGTTGTTGATTACATACCCAAGTACATTAGATTGAAATGAAGGTACATTACAAGACCCAACTACAAGCAGAACAGATCTAATCATCCGAAGTTCCGAACCAATAGGAAGAAAGGAAAGAGAGAGAGAGAAAAACCTGCATACAATTTTTTTTCCCCTTTTGTACATGAAAACACCTAAAAGGACAAGTTTCTAGGACAGAAAACACTAGAAAGTCCCCCAAAAAAGGTGATTAATCAACCCACTAACCCACATATTAGCATCCTCTAGATTCCATAATAACCTCCTCTGAAAAATTGAAGGTAAATAGAAAAAAAAAAAAAAAAAAAAAAAAAAAAAAAAAGATAAAAACAGTCAAAGTTGCACCTTCCCTCTATGAACAGTACACCAAACTGATCTCTGTAATTAAATTCCCATCTCCATATCACTGCTACTTGAAACTTCATTGCTCACCATTTCCTGAAATTTCAACAAATAGACATTCAGAATTCTGTAAATCTAGCTAGGAAAGGATCGGAACGTGATTATTAATTCCGGACAGAGGGAGTGTTTCTATGTTTGATAAGATAAGGTACATAATTAAGCTGAAAAGTGAGAGTAAAAGGTTAAAACCTGAGGAGATTTGGCAGGATTTGGATCTTCAAGGGAGAAAGAAAACCTTTTTCCAGAATCAAAAGAAACATCCATTTTCTCAGGCTTTTTAGACCCAATGTGGGACTTTCTAAGACCCAAGAAACCCTTCCATCTATTAGAAGAAGAACCCTTAGGAGGCTTAGGAGAGAAGCCAACATCATCATCATTAACAAGAAGCTCATCTCTTAAGGTCCTCTGACCGTTTCCATTGTCTTTGAAGGGCAAGAGCCTGCCTTTAGAGAAGAGTTCATCAGCAGTAGTAGTGAGGGTATTAGAATTAGTAACAGAGAATTCAAAATCAGAAGAAGCAGGTGGTGCTAATTCTGATCTTGTAAAATGATGGTGATTGAGATTGTGATTGTGAGATTCAACAAAGTCATTAGAGAAAGATATTCTAGGGCTCATTGGAGGAAGAGGAGGCTGAGAATGAGGAGGATGAGAGTTGTTGTACATCTCTAAACATGCCATGAGAGAGTGAAAGAAAGAGAGAGAGAATTGGTGCACTGAAACAAGAGAGCAAAATAAGGGCCTGTTATTATTAGTATCATCACAGCATAACCAAACAAAAAGGACTTAGTTTTTTTTTCCTATGTTAATTAATATTTTTGATGGACCCAATATTAGTGTATTGCCCTCTGTTTTTATCCTCTTCCTTTAACCCCACTTCTCTTTCTTTCTCTCTCTTTGGGTTTCAGTATTTTATATCACAGGCTTTAAGGCTGGACAGAGTAGGAGCCTTTGAAGTTTGAATGCTTTTCTTTATTTTCAATTTAGGTTTTCTATAAGGATATAATAGTGTAATATAGCCCTTAGGATTATGTAAAAGCTAAATTTAATAGAGATAAAATAACGATAACACACCTTTTGAATTGGATGACTTGTCTAGTGCCACGCGGTTTTATTGAGTTTGGAAGTTGGTATTAACGTTCAATAACGGGACTTGAGTAGGGATTCAAGGATGGTTCTAGCTTTGAGGGGGTTAAAAAGTATAGTTACTTCGTATTTTATCATTCAAATTGAATCTAACTAGTTAAGAATACTCCCACGTATTTTACAAACTTATGACATGTTCTCTTCTCCTAAAATAAGATGGTGTGATCTAAATTCTATTGAGTTTTGATCTAATTTGGTTTAGTCTCCTAATTTGATTGAACTTTGACCATATGGTTTGAACTAGTTTCTTTTGATCAAATTCTACGGAATTTAAAAAAAAGTACCCCATGATAAGTTCACAGTGAAATGAACATATATTTACATTCGACGCACTCGGATGGTGGTAGTTGTTTTAAAACTGTTAATGTACTTCATGCATGATGTGATGTTTTGGTAAGACATAAAAGTTTTGCATTGAATGGCTAGTTTCATGCTTGAATTCATGACTCATAGAGAAGATGCTATGTTCCTCCTTTGCTTCTTGTCCGGATGCTCAGCCTTTTAGGATAAATTTTTCTTCTCATCAATGGTTCTCTTTTTATATCAAAGTTTTTCATATTTCTGAATCTGAAGCCCCCCCCCCCCCCCCACCCAAAAAAAAAAAAAGAAAAAAAGAAATTGGTGTTACTGATAAATGTTGAATTATTACAAATGAGAAATAAATGATTGGGAATTTATGTGGATGTATTCAGTCCACAACATACAAGAATCCAAACAATTGGTCCACAGCATACCAAGAATTCAAATTGAATTTCATTCATTATTTTTATTATAGATTAACCAAGAAACCAAAAGATGAACATGACATAATTCATAGAGAGGCAGTATGTTTGAGACATTAGTACATGTGATTATATGCACACCAAGTACTGCAATACTATTGTAGGCCCCTTTCATATGGTTTTTCAAGTACAGAAATATCAATGTATTAATTCCTGAGTTTATGGGTAGGAGAACAATCATAGGTTAATAACCATGATTGGACCATAATGCCTTCTAACCCCATCATTTGAAACATTAGGTGTGTATTAGTCGTACGTGGATCATTGCCTATTCTTATATTGACTAGGCGAATACTCGTACTAATTTTGAATGTGTGATTGTTAATAGTCCAATGTGTAAAGTCGATTAGAGTAAGCGAGGTTTAAAAGGTATAGCTGTCAAATGGTAAGAGTTTGAACAAGAAAAATGGGGTAAATGAAAGGAACAGGAGTGTATTAAAAGAAATCAGGGCATTTATGAAAGGAAATTGGATTGTTGTTGCAAAAGAGGAAAAAGGGTGTAAATGTGATTAGCTGGGAAATATAGGAGAGAGAAAAAGAGAAGGGATGTTATGATTTTGATTGGGATTTCTTTCTTTGTATTCTGGTAACAGTTAACCCAAGAGGAGTTGGGTTGGCATATTGTATTGTGTAGTGGCAGAGTTGACCAAACTTTGACTTGTAAGTAATCAGAATATGAGCTGGCGATACTGACTCATCAAACTCACCACGTGATTAACCCATTGGTCCTTTTTTTTTTTTTGCTACTGTACCCCTTCCATTCTTCATTGGAATTTTCCATCTTTATTTTATTTTTATTTTACTGTATTTGATCCATTTTTTTGTACTCCCTAGTTTTTTTATTTATGTTTTGTTTTGTACGGATTATAAATATTGCATTATTTTGCATACCAAGACTAATTAGGAAAGCCAATATTGATATTAATGCCTATCCTTCTAGTGGAGAATTGTGTCATGCTCTTCATCTACAATATTTACCAGCAATAGTCTTGGCATTGAGGACAATATTCAAAGAGTGCTATTGTAAACCTCGATAAGTGACAACTTTTTGTTGTAATTAATGAAAGAATGATGCATAACTTAAAATTAATTTCGTACTCCCTTTCTTTTATATAATTTGTAATTTTATGTGTTGCACATAATTTAGGGGTTTGTAATATAAATTGGAAGGGAGAATGAACCATTTTTGTATTCTATTGGAAGGGAGAATGAGCTTTATATTACAAAGTGAGGTAAATAGAGCAATTTTTATTTTTATTTTTAATTTTTTCTTTTGAATAAGTAAATAGAGCAAATTTATATATGCATATAGTAAAAAGGGCTGGAATGATTTTATAATATTAACTTATATGAAGTGCAAAGAAAAATGAGATTAGTCTAAAAGAATATGAATATTGTTTGTTAAAAAATTAATTATTGAGAACACATTATGATTGTCAAGACTCAAGAGTGTATAATTAACCAATTCTAAAAACAATGCTAAATAGGCAGTCCATTATCTTAAAATCAATAATAAAGTAAACATCATAGGAATACACTTTAAAACTAAAGTACTTTTTGTAATGTAGTGAATTAAATTGTTGAATTAGATCACTCTATAGGGTAGCGGCCGAAAGGATATAATGTTAGTAAAGTAAAATGAGTAATCACATGATTAAGCATTAGTTGGATTAAGAAACTCGAATAGGGAAATGCCACGTGCTGGATTCCCCTTAATTAAAAAAGGATTAAGATGGATGACTAGTCAAAGGCATTATAAACCTGAAAGTTGTATTTTAGGCTTGGCTTAAGGCTGCTGTCCATCTTTTTGGTCCCCCAAATTTGAAGCAAATTTTGGTGTTTTCTGTATACTATTGATTAACACTACGAGTACTTCTTTTTCTTCCTTTTTGAACTGTATATAACAGTCTACTTATTTTTTAATTATTGGTGAAGTATAAATCATATTCTTAAACTTCATTAATTTAGAATTTAGATTGATTGATAATTAGAGAATTAACAAGTCTAAATATATAAATGTAGATCTCGTAAATCAATGTGAAATCTGAAAAAAAATCAGAGGGTAAGATAAATAGGAAGGTTCTTACCAAGTGCATGTAACCAATCACATTAAAACCCACCAAAACCGTGGGTAATTGGATCATTAAGTAATATTCTAGTGTGAGAATATAAAAGCTTGGAATTTGTGTTATTTTTTTTGCTTGTGTAACAGTCCAACGGCTTACTCGATGCTGGAAACTTCACATGTCTGTTCTCTTATTTGGCCTTTGGCTTAATCCACAGCCCAATGGAAGAAACCCCAACCCCCCACCCCTAGGCAATTTCAATCACACGTAATCCCTCCATCTCTTATTTTTTGTCCCATACCAAATATATGGGTTAAACTTTTATAACTTTGACCATGAATTCTCATTAATCTATAAGTGATAATATATTCATGTAAGATCTTGTTAAAATCGTCTTATAATATATTTTATTAATATTAAGTTTTTATAATTTTGACGCGTATAAAAATAAATATGTATTCGTTTGAAGACACATGTTAGAGATTGTAAAAAGTCAAATGGGGCAAACAATAAGGGACATAGGGAGTAGTACTAATTACTTTGTTAGTTTGGAATTAAGGTGAAAAAAACACACCTTATGATTAGAACTATTATTTTGTATTATAGAACCTTAGCCCTCATCAGTTTGAATAAGAAGAAACGAATATAGGCTAATTATTTTGTTATACGAGAAGCTAGGCTTGCTTTAATTCTTAAATGTAAATGTTCAAAATTCATGTCTATATCTTCTTATGTTCGTATAATTGTTTCACTACAGAGTATTTGGATTTTTACACTTCCACTATGATAAAGTTGTCTTCCTTACAAAGAAATGAGTTCTTGGTCAATTTCATAGTGTATCGAATATGGATTAGGTTAACATGAAAAACTGAAATTTGTAAATTTAGAAATAGGTGGAGTGAGTTTAAGAGCATTAATAGAGGGTGCACTTTTATTACCATCTACTATTTAACACCCAGAGGTTAAGACCAAAAGGCTAGAGTAATGGTTTGTGTACATCGTGATAAGATTGATAGTGTGTGATCACACTCATCACGATTTCCTCCATTTTGTTAATTGGCTCATATTTTACCTTTGTACTATTCACATAATTGGGTTTGACCGTCTTTAGTGATTATGGAAGAAAATAATTTTCTTGGATTTTGATATAATCATTTTAATGAATATTTTTAAAATATAAAATTATAATATTTTTAATTATTTATAATTAATTTTTAGATATATTGATGGTAGAAATTATATGTTGATAGTTATAAGTAAAAAAAAAAATACTCTATTCAAAAATTAAAATAAATAATAAAAAAAAGAAACCTAAAATAAATGTGTCTACTATAATATATGGTACGTGGAACCGTGGTAGCACTAGGTTTGAATAAAGCTTTCCGAAAAACCGAAAACCTGAAAATTCAATTCGTAACTGTTCCGAAAATTAGGGTATCTGATCAGATAATCATAACGGTTCGGGTACCCGTTCCGATAATTTGTTATCGAGTATGCTTATTGGGTATCAATTTAATATTAACGGTTACCCGATCCGATCCGATAAGTAATTTTTTGTTTTTCTTTTTCCTACTTAAATCTATTTTTCCAAAATCTAAACTCTTACTTTACTTCATAATCACTTTTATAATATCAATGATTAGTAATATTATTAATAATTTAGTCAAGATCATGTGGTATTGTCATTAGTTAGTATTAAATGATATCATAATAACTACATTATTAAGTATAATTATCATTATTAGATATCTTATTGGATACCCGATAACTGATCCAAAAATCCGGGTACCCGAAATTCAGGTACCCGAACTTATCGGTTCAGTTTATGGATATCACTTTTAGTGATATTGGTTATCGGTTACCCGAACCGTTAGTACTAACAACAGGGGTACCCGTCCCATGCTCATCCCGAGATAACACTAGGGCTGAGCATAATTATCCAAAAACCTGAAAACCCGAAAACCCGAACCGTAACCAAACCGAAAATTTAGGGTACTCGTTCCGATAAACATAACGGTTCGGGTACCCGATCCGATAATTTGTTATCGGGTACGGTTATTCGGTATCATTTTAAAATTAACGGTTATCCGATCCGATCCGATAAGCATTTTTTTCATTTTTTCCCTACTTAAATCTATTTATCCAAAATATAAACTCTTACTTTACTTCATAATCACTTCATAATTTAAATGGTTAGCAATATTATAAGTAATTTGGTCATGATCATGTGGTATTATTGCTAATTAGTGTTGAATGATATCATATTAACGAGATTATAAAGTCTAAATTTTCATTATTGGATAGCATATTGGATACCCGATAACCGTTCCGAAAATTAGGGTATCCGAACTTATCGGTTCGATTAATGAATATCATATTTAGTGTTATTGGTTATTGGGTACCCAAACCGATAGTGTTAACGATACGGGTACCCGACCTATGCTCACCCCTAGATAGCACTACTTGGTCAAACCCTCAAACAGTTCATTTGTCTCCATGTATGGGTTTGTCAAACTTAATGGGCCGCTGTGTCCAGATGAGTGCTTCTCATTCATCCATCGGGATCCATAGTTAATGGGCCTGCATTTTATATGCGCTAATTTCAAGTCCAAAGGACTACTGCCCATTTTGGATTAATGGGCTCATATATGGTTTGACTTTCGGTAAAAGGCCCCAAAACAATTGTTCTTCAATCTTCATGAAATCCCAATAGTAATGTCATGTATCTCATTTGATGTTATAACAAGTGTTCTGAAGCTCCAAGCCTTGAACGAGCATTCTCCAATTTTCAAATTATTTGAAGAAATGAAATATGTTAAAATATGTCTTAAATTCGTATGCCTGTATTATTGTATTAACATGTATGGTCTGGGGACTTACTGTTTAATCTAATTGTAACATGTCAAAAATAACTTATTTCTATTCAAGGTAGAAAATAATGTCCTTAAATAAAGGCATTAGCTTTATCAATTGTTTAGTAGTTTATGTACTTTAAAGGGTGATTCCGTGATTGTATTATTGTATTATTTGTATAAACTAGCTGAATTAACAATATTAATCTACATATGTTTTATTGAATTTGTCACCAAATTTAGCTTCTCTTATAATCTTTCTATATGCAGTATATTCCTTGTTTTCTTCACACCTTCTCCTTGTATCAATATTAGTATATTACACCAAGAAGTAATGAGATTTTCGTAGATATATATAATCATTTACTTGTTTTTAAAAAAAAGATACGGAGTACAAACTATGAGTAATATAATAGGATGACAGAGTGTGAACTGATCAAGATTGCAGCAACACCAAAAAATGCAAGTATTTTTAAGTTGTAACCTTTAAGCTTAACAGTTAAGACTTGGAAGATCAAAACTTGAAGTACACTAATTTCAAAGCCTTAATTTAAGCGCACACACGTTTGCGAGCACACAAAATCTTGCAAAATGCAATGAAAAGGCACAAATTCTAACTTCTAGGCAGTTTCCAGCTCAATTTACCTTGATAAACAATATTCATATGGAGTACGGAGTACTATATTATAGTATTATACTAAGGAACTACAGAGGTATACTATAGAATTATCATATTTATCTATATATATATATCATGGTATAAATTCATATATAATGCTCAAAATCAAAAAAAAAAAAAAAAATGTATGCATCATCGTATAATACTAGTACTGCAAAACAAACACAAGGACTACCATACCCTGCAGCACCGATGAACAATATTGCAGCAGGGCAGCCATATTCATCGCATTATAATGCTTCGTCTGTCGTCGTCCATGGGACGGGTCCATGGTCTACCGGACTATGCCACTGCTGTGATGACCCTGCCAACTGCTTGGTTACGGCCTTTTGTCCTTGCATCACCTTTGGCCAAATTGCCGAGCTTGTTAATCAGGGTGACCCTGGTAAGTAGTATAGCAGTACTGCATGTACTGCTTAAGTGCTTAATTGATTAGCCTTTTTCCATTCTTCGCGTTTTAATCTTTCAAGGATTGGTGAATGCAGGTTGTGCAGGAAGTGGAACAATATACGCGTTGCTAATGGGATTCTCGGGTTTAGCATGCTTATATTCATGCTTCTATCGGTCAAGGTTAAGAGGGCAATATGGGTTGGATGAGTCACCTTCTGCTGATTGTTTGGTTCACTTCTGTTGTGAACCTTGTGCACTTTGCCAAGAGTACCGCGAACTCAAGAACCGTGGTTTTGACATGGGCATAGGTAACAAATTTATTTGAAATCTATCGATGCTACTCGAAAGTGTTTATTAGCAAGCCCCATCCCCTCTTGGTGCATTCTCCGTTCAATGAAGCTCAGTTTGAACATTAATGACTCTGCTATGTTATCCTCAAATAGTTAAGTTCAACATATAATTAATAGCCAAGTAAAGTAGAAACTAGCCAAAAACAATGCAATTAAGGTTATGTTGTGTTAAATAAGTTAAATTTAGGAAATATAAAGTGCAATGAAGTGCACACATCACAATTTTCAAGAGAAAAAAGTTCAAATAACTTTTATTTAGGATAAAAGAAAAAGAAAAAAAAAGTGTTACCTAGTTCAATTTACTTTGAATTGGTAACAATTGTTAAGAAAAAGGAAATTGAAGTTAGGTGAGACAAAGGGTTTTTCTATGAACGAGCGTTCTTTATTATTTACTGTATTTTTTTATTTTTATTTTTTTTGCACATAGTACTATATTGTAGTAGTATACTCTATACATACCGAGTAATTGTATACTCCATTTTCATTTTATTACATTAGTAATTCTAATGAGGTTTCGGATTCCATATCCTAACAATTCTAATTGAATGACTGTTATATCTTATATTGTTGGAACTTCTGCAGGTTGGGAGGCTAACATGGAGAGGAAGAGGGCAACAGTGGTTACAGTGGCTCCTCCTGTCGGCATTATGATGCGCTAATCGATTAGCAGCCACATGTTGCAATTAGTTAAGATTTTGGCTGAATTATCCTGTGAAAATAGCCTTGTTCAACTTAATCCGATCCTTAATATTAGTATGTGTCACTTTTAATTTTGTTGTAATTCACCATCAAATATAGTTCATATGCTAGATGAATAACATTTTATATTTTATATTTATTCAAAGTATGTGCATCTAGAATATATTCAATGGAACAAAATATACTCCGTATATACCTCGTGTTTAAGTATTTTTAAAAATTATAGTGATGACTCCCGATCCTTTTTAGTACGTATATCGTTTTGAAATTTTTACGGTACAAGCGTCTTTATAATGGTTGGTACAGTAAAAAAACGTGGAAAGAACATGTAGTTGTTTTGTAAAGGACATACAACTGTTTTGTAAAGAATATCCAGCTTTATGTTTTTTTCGTATATTTGAAGAACATCTGTAATATTAATAAATAACATGGTAATATTATGTACAGAACATTATTTATATATATCCACCATAATTTAAAGAAAAAATTCACCATTGAAATTTTACAACTTATTATCATAAAGTAGTACGTAACAAAAAAACTACTATATCAAAAAAACTTGAAAATAACATACCGGCTTAACTTATTATCATGTAGTAGTACGTTAAGAAAACCAAGTACTAAACTTCAAAGTGGTAGTCATCATGGTGGTAAATTCAGCTAAATTAATGAAGCCATCACCATCATTATCAACCTCCTTAATCATTTTCTTACAAGACTCTAAGCTATACATTTGCCCCATCCTCCTTAACACTTCCATCAACTCCTTAGCACTTATCTTGCCATCACCATCAGAATCGAAAATCCGAAACGCGCTCTCTATATCCTTAGACACTACTAGAAATAGGCAAAATAGTGACGGTTTACTTCCGACGGACGGTTTTTCCGTCGCAAAATTCAAAAATTACGACGGATTTTATCTACGACGAAAATTCCGTAGTAATCTTGCGACGGAATTTTTTTCCCTCGTAATTTTCTTTTTACGACGGAATATTTCGTCGAAAATATGTTTGCGACGGAATATTCCGTCGTAAAATGAAAATTACTAGGGAAAAAAATTTCGTCGTAAGATTATACGTTTTTTAAAAAATACCCAAATTGGACTAAACCTAAAAAATCGAATTGGAAACAGAAGAAAGAGAAGGAGAGAGAAAGAGAGAGGGAAAGAGAAAAAGGGGCATCTGTCGCCGGCCGTCCCGATTTCGGCGCCGGTCTTCACCAATCTGCCGCCGACGAAGACCAAAACGAAAGGAGGACGAAAAGGAGAAAGAGGACGAAAAGGAGAAAGCGAAACAGGACGAAAAGGAGAAAGAGAAAGAGGTCGAGCCTCCGTTTTCCGGCGACCCTCCGTTGACGCTTCTGGTTGTTGCCGGCGCCGCGTCTAGTTAAGTTGTTTTTGTTTTTTGTTGTTTTTTTTTATTCGGTTTTTTTTACAACACATTCAAATCTGCAGCCTTCCTTGACACCACAACCGCAGCCTCTCTTGACCACCGCAGCCTCCGGCCTCCTCCCTTCCCTCGCCGTGGCTGAAGCAGTTGGTAAGTTGTCCTTTCCCTATTTTTTTTTTTAATTTTTTTTTAATAATAAACCCTTATTTATTTAATTTAATTATTTTTTAAAAATATTTTGTATGTAGGATTTGTACAATTTGTCAAAAACAAGTGCAGATCTAAAGGTTAGTCACATTACAAACCCTAATATAATGTGTTTTAGTTTAGTTTAGTTACTTTTTTTTTGTGTACGTATGTTAGTTTAGTTTAGTTTACTTTTTAATGTGGTTTAATTTAGTTTAGTTTTACTAAAGTATATTAGATTAGTTTAATATTATGAAACTTTAGTTTAGTTTATTTTAATATAATGTGGTTTAATTTAGTTTAGTTTTACTAAAGTATATTAGATTAGTTTAATATTATGAAACTTTAGTTTAGTTTATTTTAATATAATGTGGTTTAATTTAGTTTAGTTTTACTAAAGTATATTAGATTAGTTTAATATTATGAAACTTTAGGTACGTTTTGTTTGTTTTGTTTAATATGATGTATGTTAGATTACTTTAGTTCATTATAATCTAGTTTAGTTTTGTTTAGTTTAATATAATGTTTCTTACTTAAGTATAATTTTTTTATAATGCATGTTACTATATTTAATATTATGATATGTTAGTTTAGTTTGGTTTTGTTTGGTTTGATTTGTTTATATTAATGTTAAGGTTTTATGATATGTTTGTTTATGTTAAGTTTAATTATGATATATTTGTATAATTTTTTGTATGTTAGTTAAGTATATATATTTTTTTTAAAAATCATTTGCATAATCATATGCCTAGATACTCGTTCAAGGCATACATATTAGGAGTATGTCTTGAATAGTCCCCGGTTGGGACTGTCCTTGTACGTTTATTCTCACTTAGGTGGTGAATGTATTCCTTTGTTTTAATTCTAAGGAAGATCCTTGCTTGTCATTTCTCTACAATGTTCTCTAGGTACATATATAGGTGTTTCTAATCGCCTATATTGTGTACTTGGGGAACTGTAGGGAGATGCTGCCGGATTTTCCATAGAATTGAAATTCTGGCATACATTCACTAGTGAGATTGAACGTACAAGGATGGGTTAGGTTGGAGTGATAAGGACCCTTGGAAATCATTTCTCTTCTCATTTGCATTTCCATAACAGTTTGATCTACAATGAATATATATTGTGCTTTATGACTAATGTGATTAATGGCATATGTGTTAGTTGTGTAGAACATGTAATCATGAAACGAAAAGAACGTAGCTGGATGTACGAAAGGAAGGTTGGGAATTCTATTAATCCTGAGTTCTTGAAGGGGGTAGATGAATTCCTTAAATATGTGGAAGATCATCCCGAGAGTAGCAACCCGAATGAAGTTAGGTGTCCATGTTTTAAATGCAAAAACAAACGTCTCTGGGATCCAGATACGGTCAAACTTCATTTGTATCGCAGCGGTTTTTTACCTAATTACTACGAGTGGATGTGTCATGGGGAAGGGTTTCCAGGAACTCGTAGAAGGGAGTCAAATGAATATCGTGAAATGGTTTTGGATGCCTTTGGTCAGTCTCAAGATCAAGGCCATTCCGAAGAGCCACCTGTTTCATTAGAGGAGGAGCCTAATGCACAAGCCAAGCCATTTTTTGATTTGTTAAGGGCTTCTGAACAACCGTTGTACGAAGGGAGTTCGTTGTCTGTGTTAGAGATGGCTTCTAGAATCACTAGCCTAAAGTGTGAGTATAATTTGCCGCACAGATGTGTTGATGGATTTGCTTCTTTGGTTAATGAAGCGATTCCTAACAACAACCACATGGCCGAGACATTCTATGAGGTCAAGAAAATTGTTAAGGGGTTAGAGATGCCCCATGAAAAGATTCATGCATGCCCGAAAGGATGTATGTTGTTTTGGAAAGATGATGCTCAATTATCTACATGTAGGGTGTGTGGCAGCGACCGATACAAGAAGACTTCTAAAGGTAGCTTAGTGCCTTTGAATGTTCTATTTTATTTCCCTATCAGACCTAGGTTGCAAAGGCTTTTTGCAACTAAAAACATTTCTGAGGAAATGACATGGCATGCTAAAAATCCTCGAGTTCAAGGCACAATGGCACACCCTAGCGATAGTGAAGCGTGGAAACACCTAGATAGTTGCTTTCCTGAGTTTGCCTCTGAACCTCGTAATGTTCGACTTGGCCTATGTACGGATGGATTTGCTCCACATGGTCAGTTTGGGGGACTGTATTCATGTTGTACGTGTTGACGAGGATGAGTCAATGGAGGAAGCGGAGGCACATGATTTGGGGGCCTCTCAAGAAATCGTCAGAAATGTACAAGGGCAACAGGAGCAACAACAGCTTCAGGAACAAGAGCTACAGGACCCGCATCCTAATGACTTGCTAGAGTTGGACCCTTCCACACTTTGGTGCATATGTCTTTGTATAATGAAATATCCTTAAATTCGTATTTACTTTGATAAAGTGAATTTGTATTACTTTAACCATGTTTTGTTCACTTTTTGTTGATTATCTACTTACATGAATGTCTATCCTTTATTATAGGTTTGATGATAGGCCGGTGAAGAATGTTCTCTCCGACTCGCTAATCGGCTACTATGTTCAGCCTTGGAGGAATTATGGAGAGGTTGATGAAGATTCGAGAGAGCACTTTTGGAACTTGTTCAACGTATGATAACTTTAACCTAACATAATACATGTTTTATAAATTATATTGATGGAGTTGAATTTTGTAATAAAGACATTTTCTTGATTTGCAGAAAAAATTCAAGTGGGCACCTGAGTTAAACAACCAAGTGAAGGACACTTTCGAAGAAAAGTTTGCAAATCGCCTACGTGACACGTTCTACAACATCACACACAGACTAAATGGTCGCAAACCAATATGGCTTAATAAGGATGTCCACGAAGGCATGATGAAAATTGTTGCCACCGATCCAAAATATCAGAAGCGGTCGGAACAAAACAAGAAGAACCGAAGAGGCGGATCCATGGAAAATGTCGTTGAACCGACCCACTTTCAAGGTTCAATGTCATCTGTACAACATGCTAAAAAGATGGTAAGGTTACTACAATATGTCCAGTAACAATTATGTCATTTATCTATTAATGAATTTTGGTGGGCTAACATGTTTTCATTGATTTTCTGCATGTACATATAAAGGTTGCAAAAAACCAAGGCCAATTACCAAATGCCCATGATCTATTCTTGAAGACACACTTCAAGGAAGTGCCTGGTAAAGGCCAAGTGGCTGCCAACAACAAAGCAAAAAGGATTGCGGTAAACACTTATTATATGAGTTGAAATATGGCAAATTAGCAAAGTAGAACTCAATATATGCTTATTTTGGATGAGTTAGGGTCGAACATTGACATATGTGCTTATTTCTCTTAATTTCTATCCTTAGGCACTTAAAAGAAATTGATATTGGAATGTTAGAAGAAAGAACGAGTCCATTTGTTTGAAAACTTAGAAAATAGGCATGGTTTTAGCCATATAGGCCAAATTTGGATGATTTTGGAGGAGTGAGGGTTGAAAATTGACATATGTGCTTATTTCTCTTAATTTCTATCCTTAGGCACTTAAAATCAATTGATATTGGAATGTTAGAAGAAAGAACGAGTCCATTTGCTTGAAAACTTAGAAAATAGGCATGGTTTTAGCCATATAGGCCAAATTTGGATGATTTTGGAGGAGTGAGGGTTGAAAATTGACAATTGTGCTTATTTCTCTTAATTTCTATCCTTAGGAACTTAAAAGAAATTGATATTGGAATGTTAGAAGAAAGAACGAGTCCATTTGCTTGAAAACTTAGAAAATAGGCATGGTTTTAGCCATATAGGCCAAATTTGGATGATTTTGGAGGAGTGAGGGTTGAAAATTGACATATGTGCTTATTTCTCTCAATTTCTATCCTTAGGCACTTAAAAGCAATTGATATTGGAATGTTAGAAGAAAGAACGAGTCCATTTTCTTGAAAACTTAGAAAATAGGCATGGTTTTAGCCATATAGGCCAAATTTAGATGATTTTGGAGGAGTGAGGGTTTGAAAATTGACATATGTGCTTATTTCTCTTAATCTCTATCCTTAGGCACTTAAAAGAAATTGATATTGGAATGTTAGAAGAAAGAAACCTTACATTTGCTTGAAAACTTAGAAAATAAGCATGGTTTTAGCCATATAGGCCAAATTTGGATGATTTTGGATGAGTGAGGGTTGAAAATTGACATATGTGCTTAATTTTCTTAATTTCTATCCTTAGGCACCTAAAAGTATGCGATATAACTCCATATTGTTGGTTGTTTTTTTAACAATATTTTATTTTATCTTCAATATTTTGTAGGACACCTACCAGAAGAAGCTCGAAGAAACAATGAGTCAGGGGATTCAGAAGAGTCTCAATGAGTTGTACTGGGAGTCGGTGGGTGGGCGCAATAAGAAGGGGCGTGTGAAGGGACTTGGCCAAAGTGCAGAGTTCTACTATGGCAAACAGGGTCGAGGTTCCCGTTCTTCACAGCAATACACGCCGTCTGTCATTTCTCAAATGCAAGACCAGATGGAACACAGGGTGCAAACTCTTCAAACTCAAATGGAAGCCCGAATGGATGAAATGGAGAGGAGATACAAGGAGAGTTTCGATGAGATGATGAGTCGTCTCAACAACAACGACTCATGTTCCACCATTCATCCTCAGCATCGAGACCCTAGGAACGACCCGGGTGGTGGTGGAGCAGGCCAGGGTTTCCAGGCGATTGCGTAGCTTAGCTTTAGTCTAGCATAGAATCACTCTAACCTAGCTTTTGTTTGGTATAGATACCAAAATGTGGACTATCTTTTGTACTAGGACATAATTATTATATATATATGTACATAACCCTAATTTCGTAGGTCGGTAATTAATTTTTTAAAAACAACAATTTTAGGACTCAATATTTATTTATTTTTTTGTCGATTTACCATTAAAAAAATTCAGGTTTGAAAATGCAGAAAAATACAAAAATTTGTTTTGGGCTGGAAATACAATTTGCGACGGAATATTTCGTCGTAATTTACATATTTGCGACGGAATATTTCGTCGTAATTTACATATTTGCGACGGAATTTTCCCTCGCAAATTATAATTTGCGACGGAATTTTCCCTTGCAAAATATGATTTATGACGGAATTATTCATCGTACAAATATACATTGCGACGGAAAATTCCGTCGTAAATTATAATTTGCGAGGGAAAATTCCGTCGCAAATCATATTTTGCAAGGGAAAATTCCGTCGCAAATTATAATTTGCGAGGGAAAATTCCGTCGCAAATATGTAAATTACGACGAAATATTTCGTCGCAAATTATATTTTGCGAGGGAACTCTTTCCATCGCAAATTTGCGACGGAACTTCATCAAAGGCCAATTCCAAGTCCGACGATATTATTTCCGTCGTAAATTCCGTCGTAAAGTTGGTTTACGACGGAATTTCCGTCGTAAAATGGCCATTTTCCTACAAAGGGTTTTCCGACAACCATTTACGACGGAATTCCGTCGTAAACCAACTTTACGACGGAATTTACATAGTTTACGACGAAATTTTTCCGTCGCAATTAAGGTGTTTTCTAGTAGTGAGAATTCACCTTATTATTATGCAACTCCATGAACTCTTTGAAGTCGATGAACCCATCTCCATCCTTATCAGCCACTTGGAACGCTTTGGCGGCCTCCACGTCTGAATTGACTGTGATTCCCTTGCCGTTGATGGCCCTTAACATGGCCTTGAATTCCTCCTTGGAGATCTTTCCATCTTTGTTGCTATCATACGTTTCGAAAACTCGTTTCATTTCTTGCATGTTAGCTTGATAGGTTTTGGACTTGTTGACGACGTTGGATTTTTGTGTAGCAAACTTAGAGTTGCTTATTTGGCTAGTTTTTCTTGTAAGAGAGGATTTTCTTGAGAGGTTGATACCATATGTATTGAGAAAAATCATTTTTGACATGGCTCTTTTTTTTTTTTTTTCTTGTTTCTGGATTATACGTGTGTATGTGACTACTAATTCGTGTAACGTGTATATTTTTATGTGATTATGGTTACCCGAGCCTAGTTCCCGGCTATATATATATACACAATTCTTGATAGTTACATAACATACATTGGTATGATTGTATGAACATATTGGATTTTGGGGCACTACGAGTAATGGATGCCAGCATAAACTAAAAGTTATGCTTATCTTTTAATTCTTTGTAAATATGGAATTTTAAGCTAAGGAAGCTTCTTGTTCAATCATTCTGCATTCAAATTAGAAAAGCACAGAATATTAGGTAGTTTCCTATTCAATCAATTTGCATTCAACTAAGAAAAGCTAAGGAAGAGAATATGAGCACTAAGTAGGTCAAAATTTTAAAAGCTATCCGTAAGAATACTTTCTAAAATAAGTGGTTTGGCGACAATACATAGTATTTACTAGTTGAACTAAACAATTGATGTTTAGCAAAATGATAACTTCAAACTCTAATAATGTAAGCATAACATATTTCACATATGACGAAACCTCTTCCGTGCAAGATCAATAATGCCATATAAATGGTGTTATAAGAATTAGTATGTTAATGATAACTAGATTGAAAAGAGGCATCAAATGAGTGAAATGTCGTAGCTAACTTATTGATAGAGAACCAATCAACATAGAATTCGATAATAAGAAAGTACAATTATATATAGTAAGTGCGAAGGATGATAGTGTACATTGGGGGAGTCTTGGATCCGAGATCGAATATAGTAGTAGTACGGAGTAATATGAAAGTTTACGCAGAATGTGAGGTGTGTAACTTTTCTGTGGGTTATCAAATTTCTGCCACTAAAATTAGAATCTAAAAAGGCAAAGCGCGTAATAAGTCGTAGATGCCTGAGAATGTTGACAAAACCAGTACACATTATATTTAGCTTAGCTTATTTAAAGCAAATAGATAACTTGTCCAAATAAATCAAGAACTCTTATTGAGTACATTTTAATGTAAAGTAACATATTATTGATTGATCGATCGGGTTTGTCTAATCAGGAATGCGTTCAGTACTCAACTAGCTCAAAATTATTTCACACTTCAACTAGCTTAAAATTTGGAAAGATTGGAAAATAACTAGTTACCCCCTTCAAAAAAAGAAGTAAATAAGTTAAAAGAAAAAAGTTTAGTTGTTAAACGGAGCTCATTAAAGTCAATATATTGCTCCTAACAATTCGAAAAAGTATACAATAAATTAGAGGCTAAAAAAGGCTTGACCCATCAACTTGCAATGTAAAGATAAGAACATTTTGCCAAGTTCTCATCGATTTCTCAACCAACTCAAATTATAAAATTTCCTTTAGTACTACAAATAATATTGGTGTGCATATGTCCATTATAAATATTTTTAATATGGAGAATAGTTGATCATCACTTAAAATTCTATGTGCAAAATTAAAGGGGTACGGTGGTACAAACTATAGAGCATAGAATCATAGATGAAACATAGACATTAATAAAAAGTTTTTTAAAGTATCTTGTATATTATGTAAAACAGAAATTAAGATATACATTTTGAAATGTTTAAATACCAACCTCACTAAGTTTGAGAAATTTGACATCACACAATACTTCAATACATACACTAGATGCACATGTTAATCCATCTATTCGATCATTATGTGTTTATTCTTTATGTTTCAATTAGGAAACCACGTTATATAACATAGTTTGAAATGATATATTGTCTTGTCTATTACAGGCTTGATAATTAACTACACAAGAGACTGCGTTAATAACCCTTAAAGAATTAGACAGCTAAAATTCAAAGTGTTTAGAAGATAGGAAACATGCCTTTTTTAAATCACAAAAATTTGTCCGTTTTATTATAGAACAAATAAAGGTTGGGTGAAGTACATCCATCACCTCATTTATGAGTAATACATATAAGCCTATAATAGTTGGTGAAATAATGATAATTATGCATCACATTGTTGCACTATTATATGATCACTTTTCCATTTTATCTTCTTTGCCTAGCAAGTAAGGAGAGTGTGCATAAACATAGAAAAACTTGACAATATAGAAAGATGGTATCTCCATTAATCAATATGTACATATATCTTTTTTGGTACCCCCTCCCAAAAATAATAAAACTCAAAGAATCCAAAAATGCCGAAACTAGGCACAAGGCCAAATTATCCAGCTCACAAAAACCTTTTTCTCTTTAACTACTACTAAATTATGTACCCCAAAAAAAAAAAAAAAAAAAAAAAAGGAAAACCAAAAATATTATTGGATAGTTTCATTTTTAATCATCAATGGCGCTTGAACATCTTCATCATTTTCTTTCTTCAAGAATTGTGATTCAAGATCATCATTTTCTTCTTTTTCGTTTGATTCTTCAAAATTGGAACCACCAGTGAGTTCTTTGGCCCGTTGGGCTTCACAGGCCCAATCAGTTCTTACCAACATGATCGCCATGAAAAGTGAGCAGGCTACCTGGGCTGCAAGCAGGCCTACCCAAAGGCCCAATAGGCCCATCTTCATGAAAAAGCTCAATGCAATAGCAACAGGAAGCCCAACTCCATAAAATGACCCTAAATTGATATTAGCTCCAAGCTTAGGCCTAGCACTACCCCGGAGCACCCCACACATGGTTGTTTGTGGGCAGTTTCCAAGCTCACACAACCCCAAGATCGGCATGGCGGCCGCGGTGAGAGCAATGACCGCCTCGTCGGACGTAAATGCCCTTCCCCAAAAGTTCCTCATTGTCACAGAAAAGGCCAAGGCAAGTACACTAGTAAAAATTGCACAACATAATGATATATTAGATGAGGTCCTTGCCTTATTTGGTTGGCCAGCACCAAGCTCGTTACCAACCCTAGTAGACACCGCGAGGCTAAGAGAAGACGGGAAAATGTAGATAAGCGACGTGGCTTGGATTAGTAGCCCCATGGTGGCAACAGCATCCGCGGCATTAGGCAGTAAACCGGACATAACAATCATGAGTTCGTACCACCACCATTCCAAACATACCGAAATACAATTTGGAATAGCTAAAGAAAGAATAGTAGACCAACCATAGAAACATTCAAAAGACCAACCTTGCCAAGTCTTCTTGTGGGTCCCACTAATCATGATATAAACCACCATGACTAATAGTATGTTGAGGTCCATGATTGCCGTGGAAATGGCCACCCCTCGAATTCCGAGGCCTAGGTAGCTAACCATGACATAGTTCACAGGAAAGTGAAATGACAAAGCTATTCCCGCGCTAACCACAAGAGGACGTGTCACCTTTTGTGAACGAAGATAGATTTTTATAGGGTTGATCAAAGCCATGAAGAACAAGTCAGGGAGGCAGTAAGCGAGGTAGGTGGCGGCGACAGAGCTGATAGCCGGGTCTTGACCGAGTAAGACGAGGATAGGCTTAAGATTGAGCCAAAGAAATGAGATTGGAAGGCAACAAAGGCATAAGATCACAATTGTACGTTGAAGAGTATGACCCATTAGAGTCCATTGTTTGGCACCGTAGGCTTGGGAGGAGATGGCGTCCATGCCCATGGCTAACCCGGAGAGGATCGAGTAGCCGGTGATGTTTGCAAAGCCGATAGCGAGCGCACCACCGGCTAAAGCCTCCTTGCCTAGATGCCCCATGAAGGCCATTGAAATGGCTGACTTGCCGTAGGTTAGTAGACTGCTTAACATTAATGGGAAGGCTATGTTGTAGAGTTGTCTCACCTCAATTACCACCTGTTTATACAATAATAATATAACAGTGAGATCATACAATTTTTGTAACAAATAATATACATATGTTTGCAACATTATGACATAGTACTAACCTCGGAGATTTTGAGCCGGGAAGATTGCGGCGAGTGGTGGTAGGGAAGAAGAGAAGCTTGAGAGGCGTTTTGCTTGTGGCTTTCCATAGGTTGGCTATGGTTAGGAGTGATAGTTTCCAGGGTGCCAAGTGCTTGCTTAAAGACGAACAAATACTAGTTTGAAATATGCACTAATATAAAATATATGTGTTGATGTTACGTTGGTGCCTTAAGGACTAGTAATAAAGAAAGCGAACTAGCTTCGGTTGATAAGAACGAGCTAATTCTTCCCTTAAAAAATTAGAGTTTCAAAATTATAACGTGATTGTTAATACGTTATGATGATGATAATAATAATAATAATAATAATAATAATAATAATAATAATAATAATAATAATAATAATAATAATGTATGTGATTCTGTTCTTACACCTTAATTAACAGAATTAGCCAATCAATCTTTCCTATCGCATCCTGAGAAAGATATATATATATAAAAAAAGTTGAATTCCCAGTATATATATTACGTATATTTTCTTATATATAAATATATATATATATATATATCTCGTGGTCTTTAGTTCCCCCCTCGCGCTCTCTTACACACACCGACCCTTGATACAAATATTTCCACCTTCTACTTAGGGATCTCTAGTTGATTTTGTGATAGAGATGAGTAGAGTGAAGTAGTATAAGAAGAGCTAGTTGTTATATGTCGTAGAGAGGAAAGGGGAAAAAAAGGACGAGTGAAGGGATACTTAAAAGAGGAGAGAAGTGGCAATTGCAAAATTGAGACACTACACACCCTACAATTTCTCATTTTCTTGTCACTATATATAGTGCTAGCTGGTGGACTAGTGGCTGCCTTTTCACAAGAAAGGGACAATTTTGAAAGGTCCTCCCCTAAAACATTTTTCTCCTGAAATTTTAATTATTTCAATTTAAACTTCTCAGTGTTTGAAATGCTCTTTGTAATTAATTGATTAATTAAATGAAATTATTAAGAGATTGGAAGAGTCTTTAATAGTTACATGGGGAGAGTGTTTACATGATATGATTTAAGTTTTTTGACCCAACCCATGTTTATTCTCAATCGAGTTCTAATTTATTGAACAACTTTTCTAATAGGGCGTGTTAAGGCTTATCTGGTTCCTTAATGTATGATCGATGAACAATTTTTTTAAACAACTAATTGCACAATACTAAGGACTTGATAATGAAATGAATTCGATGTTTGAAAATGATTAGGAATTTAGTTAATTATTACTCAATACTAAAGACTAATTAAAGATATATAGGCAGGCATTAGCTGGGTTGAAACTCATGTTAGAGTATTAGTTGGCAACGTGATATTTAGGTGCAATAGTTATTTTACTGTCAAATTTGATGATCAAGTTGAGTAGCAGAAATTAGTGTTGCAAATCGATCAAGTTGAGTAGCTAATTTTGGACAATGTATTGTAGGTTTCTACTCGATTCTCCATGTTAAATAATTAGTCCACTCAAATTTGTTAGTGTTATGTATTGCACAAAATTATATGGCTAGTCGTTTTCATTTCACTGAAAGTGAGATGTAACTATTACAGTATGGACTAAAGGGTAATGTTCTAATCGCGTTCCTGCATATCATCAAGGGAGTCGAAACTGTGTACATCAATGTAGGATGTAACACTAACACATAGCGATTGAAGAGATAACGAAAGGAGTTATATAGTTTAGGTGACAACGAGCTGAGGCGTAAAATGGCAGGTTTCAGAAACATTAGCATGTCTCCATGGTTACATTGATTGTGGAAGGATTATATTTGTTTTATCTCCTCTTCTAATTTTCTCTTGTTTCCATAATGTTTTACATGTTCCCTAAATTTCGATATCTTATACTCCATTCGTACAAAAATGTACCATTCACGACGAAATCTTGTTGGTGTTACAAAAGCAATCGCATTTGTTTGTTGTGCTAGTTTTTGGCAAGTTTAAGTGTCTGAGGTTATGCCAAACTCAGCTATCCATTTCCATTACATACAGTAATTTCACAACCACTGTCTATACATACAGCTCACATCAAACAACTTTAATTGGAAATTTGGAGCTATTTGTTGAAATACTCAAAGTTATGGACAACCATTAACTTCATAATAAGCAAGCAATAATGTAAAAGAAAGTTTGCCGAATTAAAATAAATTTAGCTAATTTTGGTTTTGCTTCTATAATCAGTAAAATGAGTAATAGGCCAACTAACATAGAGAAAATTGTCTTCTTATTATTTCTTAGGTTCTTTTAGTGTAATCGTCTAATAGAGCAACATATGTTTGTGAACTAGTCTACATAGAACTAATAATACAATAGATTTATGATTAATTGATTTGGTCTTAATCTTTTATAAATCAGGGCCCTAAAGGCTAAAAACCGAATACTAAGAGCAATTGCGGTCTATCCAACCATATGGAGCGTCGAAGATTGGAGTTTTATTGTCTCCTAATAAGTTCTAAAACTTAGCAGGCTTCTCATTCATTCGTGCAAAATAGTTGTGCCACTAGGCAAGACAACTCCCTATTATTAGTGTAAATTAATGCAAATTAATGCCTACGCATAATTTCTACGCAAATCGTGTAAGACGAACTTGAAGAACGTATCTACTAAAAAATTTCCTAAGTTGGTGAACTTAACTTATAATTCATACATACATGTCATTTACAGATAAAGGTTTCGACGTATCGTGTATTTACCAACACATAATTCCTCAGACTCATCAAGACTTGTGTCTCGTGAAAAAATAATAACTCTCTTCATGCCCCTTTTTCTATATTGAATTTGAGAGCAAGGGTACTATAATTGCAAGGAACATGCATGAAGAAGCATTCCATCGTTGTCAAAATATAGTAGTTTGATCATACTTCCTAAGTTATTCGATTGACGTAATTTAAAGTAATATAATAAACACAAATTGGTAGTATTATTCCATTTCCACTAACCATTCTGACGTGTGGGACTTGATCGAGTTACAATCAACATGTGCCTGATTATCCGAAATATAAATTCTGCTAATGTAAACTGCCTCTTGTATTTATGTATTCTTCTTACTTTGACTTTGTAATTTCTCACACATCAATAAAATTAAATAGTGACGAAGGCTTTGTTTGGTTCAATATTAGTAAAGGAAGAAAAGGGAAAGGAAAAGAAGGGAAATGAAAGGAAGAGAAGGGAAAGTTAAGAAATTATATCATCTTATGTTTGGTTTGATATTAGTAAAGGAAGGGAAAAAAGAGAAACCTATTGTTTGGTATGACATTAGTAAAGGAAGGAAAGGGAAAGGAAACTTAATTTTAAGCTTGATAGATTTAATTTCTTTCTTTCCTCTCAAAATTTGAGAAGAAAAGGGAAGATTTTGTGAAGGAAGCTTTATTTCTTTCCATTTTCCTTCATTTCCTATCAAATTTCGTTTAATTTTTAGAACCAAACATAGGAAGCTATAATTTTTCTTTCCTTTCCTTTCCTTTCTTTTCTTTTCCTCCCAACCAAAAAAGGCCAAAGAGAGTACTATAATACTCCATATTTGATACTCAAGCCCTAGTAAAAACCTACCCGTACAACCCTATTCAAAAATTAATCCCTAGAAAACCAAAGTACAGATGGAAGCAACCGCCACCGATCCATGCCGTGATCCTAGCTCTGTCCGTCACATATTAAGTTAGCTCTATTTAGGGTGCCAAGACTGCCAACCCATCCAACCACACCCCCCCCCCCCCCCCACCGTGATCCTAGCTCTGTCTGTCACATATTAGTTAGCTCTATTTAGGGTGCCAAGACTGCCAACCCCCCCCCCCCCCTCTTCTCTCTCTCAAAAATAAAAACTATGCGTCCTGATAAGTGGGCACATTAACTTAGGACAGAGAACAATTTGTTAAACCTGGAGAAAAGAACAAGCTAAACACATAACTTTTTTTTTTTTTTAAGAACACATACTCCATACTTGGTATTAGATTAGTACACTAATCATTTTTCTAAAATTATTAATAGTTTATGATTAATCAGGATCATTAATAACGTGGCGGTTTTCATCTAGGTACGTGTATTACCAGGTCTAGCAGCCCATAAGAAAGATTGATGTGTACGTACAAAATTCCCTTTCGCTACGTGCATGCCAGGAGAATTATCTGATTGCTAAGTCAGTACTACACGGTTGCATATTTGAACTTTCAAAGCCTTAAAAAACAACTTATCAACTACACTTCATTAATTATAAAACCTTAAGAAACAAAATTAAATTAGATTATAGCTAAATCAATGATAAACTATTACGGAGTATTAAAGATAAATTGTCAGAACCACCAATAAGGAGACATTTCATGCCAAGATTATTAACGACGTGCATTACAGCATGCACAATTGCACATATACAAGTCAGCGTATATATATTATTATTATAATAAGGGTGGATTAGTCTAGTTATAACAAACACGTAAACATTACTATTTGACTTTTTTCATTTATATTATTTACTTGTAATACGAAGTATTTTTTTTCATCAACAATTTATTAATGTTTATTCGTTTAAATGTACAGTGTGCTGGGTGTGACAGCTTGCATGATGCTAAGTGAACAATTTATCCACAAATTATACAATGGTGATTCAACAAATAAATAAACCACAACCTTTGATGCCAATTAATTTATTTGGTTTGAATCAAATTCCGTCCATATCATCTACCCTTGTGGCTCTTTCTCACAAATAATTCAGGCCGTAATCATATATCCCCCCCAGAATTTAACATTTTACCACTACATACTGCAAAGAAACCTGGTCCAACTCTTTGGTATTAGTGGTATTACTATTAACATACGTTAAGAGGCATATTAGACAGCAGAATTAGTTCAACTACTGTCGTTTATTTTTGTCCAACATACCTGTATTGCCGTACTGTAGTTTAGTTATCAAAAACTTACTATTTTAGTATTATTAGGTACAAAAAATACAATTGAATTTTGAAGCTTTCCACAATGTTGATGTTAAACTAGAACCCATCTCCTTATTTCTATTAACAATCAGGCATTTAAGTATTCAAATCAATATATCATACATTCATAAATCATACTAGAAAGTCGTTACTTCTAAAAATTGCCTAGTGCAAAAGATAATCGTATGCATAAGTTAAAAGAAAAGTTATGCGTTTAAAGAAGTAGAGGTAGACTAAACATATACAGCTTTTTCATCGTAGCCTAGAAATAGATCTATCTGCCTCCTCAATCCATACAGTAATAAGCAAAGTAATGTCCACTCAATTACAGGATAAAAACATTGGAACCTAGTTCTTACTTCTTAGGTGGAATGCCAATAAGTTTAGATAAATTACAAAAAGTAATGATCATATCAAGTGATTACGGAGTGCTATAGTATTAGCTACTGTACATGCCTACATCCGAATAATAATGAAGCTCCCACGTTAACTAAAATGACTGAAGTTTAAGTAGAAAATATAGGTGGTTCACACTATAAATTTGTTAGGATACAAAAATATAGTGTGAACTGTGAAGCCCTGTGAACCACCTATATTTTCTACTTAAACAAATCAACCCCATAATTAATCCGTTCAAAAACATAAGCTTTGAAGTCCAAGACAAGAGATAAAATATAAAGGGAAAATTTGTCAAAATTATAAAAACATGAATGAGGAAACTTATAAGCTACTGTAAAAAATCCTTTCACTTTCAGACTTCAGTACATCGGAGAAAAAAAAAATTATTTTTTTTCACTTTGGTAAAAAAAAAATTATTTCTTAATGTGCACAAAAAAAGACATAGAAATCTTATCAAATGGCATCCAAAAATAGCAAATATACTAGGAGTCTAGGATACTGTCAGCATGCATGCTAAAGTGATGAACAAAACATCAATCGTGGATAGCCAACAAAACATAAATATTCAGAAAATATCGTCACCCATGACATCGATCTGATACTTATTTAATTGTGGATTCTCAACAATTATCTGGAGCAGTTCTTTTTCTGAAGGTTCCTGAATCCTGCTAGATTACAGGAAACTAGACATGAGTCTGACCAGCCGCCATATTGCATATTCTACTCTTCTAAACGTGTTTCTAGATAATGCAACTATACTACTCCGTAACACATACTAAATACTTTATCCTAAAGCTCTTCCCCCACCCCCCCCCCTCTCTCCCCCTCTCCTTTCTATTTTCTTCTGTGTCTCTTTCTTTCTCTCTCTCCTCAAATGAGTGTGTGCTACACGTTGGATTAGGGAGATATATCTAGCATGTTTACTCAAAAACTTATTAAATTAGCTGCTGACCTGTTTGGCTGAACAATTATAATAGCATCACGAAAGAGCTTAGTCAAATCAGACATTCAAGTATATGCACAGTTACAGCTGAAACAACAGCTATTTTGCCCCTATACATGCAAATTTGATCTGCTCCTTGCTTTCTGCTAGGGATCACAAAATCCACCTGCAAAAGAAATTATAATTAGTTCAGTAAGCTTAAAAGAAAACTCATCTCACTTTAAGGGGCAAACCAGACAATCTGTCAATCATCAAATTAACATATACACAGGCAAAATGTATATAAGGAAACCAGTCACATGTTACCCCTACCAATTAGGTACACAAAAATGCAAACATTACTAGCACAATAAAAATTATATAAACAATATCTTAATTCATACCCCATTTGTTTCTAAACATTCGATGTTTTTTTTGTTTTTCGAGATCTAACTAACTTTGACTTCAATTTTTCTATCATATTACATCAACAAAAATTGTATATATATTATACTACAATCAAATTAAATTGCAAATGCAGCTTTCAAAATCTTTTCATAAAGAAAAGACAAATATTTAAGCATGCAAAGTCCATTGCCACAAAGTCCATAATAGCATACACTATCTCAAATTCTCAACCAAACATATAAGCACTCCCAGTAATACACCATCCTCCATACCAACCCAAGCCTCTAAAAGGATATAATTTGAATTGTCACCAATTAGCTTAAATTTGCAACTTAACTATTATACACCTTCCAATTTACAAACTAACTATTAGAAAAAATTTGAATCAAAACTAACAAGAGAAATGTAAATTTCAAGTTCACACAATGAATACATTTTAGTATTGATAATACAAAAAAGTAAAAAACATCAGTTGATAGAGCATGATTGATAATACAGAAAACACACCTGAGGGTAGGAAAAAAAAAAAAAAAAACCCTAATTTTTAAATGTCTTCTTGCTGACTATTTAGTTACATCAAATACCCTGTCAAGAAAGAGAAAGACAGCAAGATTCGTTCTACTAGAGAACGTTGCTTGCATGGACAAATATCATCTCCTTCAAATTAGATAAGTACAAAGTATACAAAGTAGACCAATTGAAACTCGCCCCCTTTTCTAATAAACACAAATATTATATTTGTTGTCGGAATCAAAAAGTTAATAACAATAAAAATAATTATTCCTGTTGTGGATGTGTCTAGGTTGATCCTAGCAGCACGCTCTCATCCAAAAACATAATGTACAGATTGATAAATAAAAATAATAGAAGCTTCACTATAGTATTATCCCCATAAATTATTAGTTTGCCTGGTAGTATATTTTAAACTTCGTCAAATACTTAATATTCAGGAGCACTCATTTAATATTTATGTTTTATTCTAAGTCAGCCTAATTATATAAACGTACAATGAAACATGTAGATTCGGCATTTTTAATTCCTAGGATGGAATAAATCACAACGGCATTACAAGCATTGAGTATAAAATACAGGCACAAATGTCAACGAAGCCAATTTGTCGAAGGCTCAAAGCTTAACGGAGTCAAATGCTCCTATCTTCTTTTCTTTTTATTTTTCCCCTATCCTTTGGCTAGGTAAAAGTCAAAGGTTGCAAATATGTGATCCACGATAGCAGAGGGATAGACTTAGTAACATAATTAAAGGTAAAATTGTATGTGTGCTCCACTGAGCTAAAAATATAAGAGATGTTTACGCCAACTCACTACAAAACATAAATAGCATGCACGTCCGCTTAAGCAGTTACTTCAAGCTACTATATAGCTGTAGAACTATATGCTAGCAGCCTAATAAGAACCTAGAAAGACTATGGGCTAGGTCATATATTGATTTTATACTCAATATCCTTGCACTATGATTAGGAAAATGGTACCACTCAGCAGAAGACATGCTCCAAATTTAAACACAAAGGAGTGCTTTCAGCCTTTTCATGTTTTCAAACCTTAAACAACTTTTACGGTAACAGATTTACATGTTCATGACAAAGCACTACTGCCACATCATAAATAGCATCAGCAATTCAGCATTACTAATACAGTAATCCCTTTCTTGTTAGCATGTTGAGTGACCAAACCTATTCCACAACAAATGTAATACTCCCTCCGTCCCATATTATAATTCCTGTTTTCCTATTTTGGAGACCCAAAATGTTGTTCCTGTTTTTATTTTTGGATAGTATGTAAAGACCATTATACCCTCATTTTTTTTAACTTTATTCATTGTACTTCCTGAATTACCCTTGAATTTTCCACTTGCCTTATACTTTTTTTCCACTTTCTCTCTCTAACTTTGGTCTATAATTGTACTTTTCACCTTTTTTATGTGCTTTATTCACTTTCTCCTCTCTACCCTTTGTCTATAATTGTACTTTTCACCTTTTTTATGTACTTCATCCACTTTCTCCTCTCATTTCTTAAATACCATAAACACAAATAGAAACTATATATTGGGACGGAGGGAGTACATAATCTTTAGCTACCTAAATCGGAGGTTGGAGTTAATTCAAATCATTTTGTTAACATGAGCCATAACCCTTCACACTAATCCAACCCATTTTACTATAGTAACTCTTGGTCAAAAAAAAAACATAAACCTATAGTAACTCACTTTAACAGGTCAGAATCTAATATGTCGAAATAGTTTAATATTATGCCAACTTATTGACTAGTTAATTCATCAAAATTTACAAAAGTTACATCAGGTTTTGCCAAATATGGAACATACAAATATGCCATAAACATGTTTGGGCCCTATATAGTTTACCTTAATTCTCCCTCTTTTTTTTTTATAAGTTATAAATATTCAATGTCATTTATCCCAAAATTGCTTCAAAGTTATCTCTATGATTCGAGTATAAATCAAAATAAAAATAGAGAAAATTCTATTAGCACCCTCAAATATTTTAACAATTGATTTGTTACAAATTTCAGCAAGACAAATTGAAATTCTAATTGAGTACTAGTATAGTAGCATACTAGCGTTTGCTAGTATAACTATTTTTACCCTCGTTAAAAGAGAAAAGGCGAACATAAATTTCTTTTATATTGTTTATGTCAACAAAATTGTGTACAAAGTATATAACTTTTAGAAATTTCTATATATATATTATATATTGTGTATATAAAGATATTTTATATTGTATTGGAAATTTAGGAATATGTACAAAACATCATACGGGACTATCATCAAGAAACAGAGGGACTGAGGGAGTGTATTTTGTGTGTGACGGATATGTTTCAAAGTTCCAATATGATATAACCTTATCTTATTTTATTTTATCTAATTTGAATAAGCAATAAGTTCTTGCAAATTTGCAATAAGGTGGGCTAAACAAGGCCTAACTGAACACTAACATTATACGGAGTATTGAATTATAAATGTCAATCACGTAGACATGTTTAAGTGTTTAACTAAATGGATTCAAAAACTTCAACACCAATCCCCTTATTCATGTCAGATAGTTGCCGTATTGCCACGTAAAATGAGGTTGGGCAGAAATCATTTTCCAGAAAAATCAATTCACCCAACTTCCCTTGTTTGGTCAGTGAAGGGGTATAAATATTTTCTCAAGTTAAATTGTTTTCGAGATGGCAGACACAACCATATATTTATTTAATAAAGCACGAGTCAGGTCAACATGCTCATCAACATGGAGGACTGATATAGCCACTATTCAGTCAGTAAAGAGGCTTATGTTACAGGAGATCTTATTAACGGAGCAAACTCAGAATTGCTGAACTCGTACCCCAAGTAGGATGTGCAGAAATTTAGACATAATTTGGCCATAGTTGAGTGCAGATGAATAAGCTTCAAGTGAGTTAAGAACCATAAACCTTTAGACTACAAGAATTTTTAAATTTTTCTCCTTAACATGAGGTAATTAAGCAGAATAAAAATCCCCAGAAATACGAAAATATTTTTTTCCCTTAATAGTATTCCCTTGCCTTTTCACCCAAAACTCCCACTAAATCATCAGTCATTTGTAGTCTATCACTCCATATTGGGATGTCCTAGGAATTCTACTTGCCTAAAACAATAACAAGAAGAAGAAAAACAACTTTGGGGACTGCACACAAACAGCTAAACATTGTATAATCCAGCCTTAAAGAATCTTCAATCATTAGTTGTAAATGGAACCTATTGAATCCACCTACATTCACTTGATTTAGCTGATTTGCCACATTAGAGACATTCTGCATTATTTATTTAATTTAATGTAATAACTTAATCCTACCCTTAAATCCTGAAGTTCGTCGATTTTAAATCAACTCCTAACATGTATATTGCTAAAGCACACAACTGATTATCCTGGATGGAAGATCCAGTAGTATTAGGTAAGAAGATAAATCTCATTAAAAAAATTTAAATTGAAAAAAAAATGAACCCAAAGTCCACCAAAATTTAAGAAGGGGGGAAAAACTCCAATCTCACAATACATTAAAAAGGGGCAAGCTGGGAACCACCCCATGAGCCTAAAGTGACACTAAATGCACCTCTCAATTCAATAAAGATGCCAAAGAAAGATGAGTCTAATCACTACAGTCCTCACTGAACTCCCATAATAGCAAAGAAAGCAACCTACCACGGTTTTTTTCCCTTGAGCCTTCCAAAATTCATATGTAAATAACCCAGAATAGTAAATAGGACAGCTCAATGAACATTAAACACTAAAACAAGCTGAACAGTCTCTGCTACCAAAAAATCGCCACATGACAATTCCAAAAACAAATGTTTTGTCTCCTTACTAGCAAGAAAAACCGTGCACACATTAGGAGATTAAAGACTCTTTGAATCTCTGAACTAGCAAAATATCACAGCATTCACAAATACTAAATTCTCCAGATTTATGACCCAAGCAAAAGCGTTCCCCTTTTGGTGAAGATTATGAATTTGGAGCATTTTGCATCTTGTAAGTAGCTATGGATGAACAAATAAATGACCCCAAGGAATCAGCCAACCACACCCTTAAACATACTCCATATAATTTAGGAACAAAAGCTGAATACCATTTTGAAGAATGTACTAAGAACTAGTAGCTTTTTCATATACTTAAGCAGCAGCCTAACCTGACTAGAAGAATGTACTAAGAACTAGCAGCCTAAACATACTCCATATAATTTAGGAACAAAAGCTGACTTATTGTCACAATATCTCAGATACCTGAGCAGGAAAAATTGAAAAATTATAGCATCCATAAGAAAAAGATTGAGATAAAAGTGAATTAAAAACCCATAACAGAATCAGTAAATCTTATGAAAATTAATACAGCATTAGGAAAATAATCATCATCCAATTTTTACATCACACTGATTTGCGTTTTTCTCTATAGAAAGAGGGGAAAATGAACTAACCTGTATGGGCATCTCAGCAATGATAAGATTACTGGCTTCTTCAATGCTCTTAAGAGTCACTACTTCACCCCCGACAACCATGTTAATCACAATCCCATCTGCAGCCACTTACACAGTACATAAAGCATGGTGTTTAATAACAATATAACATGATAATCACGTAAAAGTAAGTATAAAGCACCTGAAGCTAAACAAGCTGTCATCCGCCTCATATATATTTCCTGCAATCAAGAATTAAGCCAGCATAATTATTCGCCAAAATAATGAAAATAAGGCAGGCATATATACTCCCCAATTACTGTTAAGGCAGTTTTTTTTTCACAAGATCAAAACATAATAAATACACAGGCTAACAAGAATACTAGAGCCATAACTCAATATACACTTCTATTTCAGAGAAAAACAGATGCAGATTATAGAAAAGATGATGTGATAATGGGGCCAGCGAAATCCATGTATAAGTTCATTAACTGCCAAGGGAGTTGGTTACAGGGGATTAGGGCATAAAGAACCTAAGCTATGACCATTCAACAAGTGAAATAAGTTAAACAGTATTAAAATACTAAGCAAAAGAAATTAAAGAATGTTATTCACTAATGTATAAATGTCACTAATACTCAAGATATAATCACACTAGGGATAAAAACGCTTTTTCAAGCTTAAAGCATAAGCACAAAACAATGCAGACTGCATCAAATTTCAAAAAAGCAACATATCACCTTTTTTGCTGGCAACTCATAATTTATGAGAATACGAGCAGGAAGAGGATATTCACTAGAAACAATAGGAAGACAAGCATCAGTCACAACTACCATATGAGACTTGAGCCCTTCTTCCTCATCTTCACCCCCAACAGCACTTTGGTTCCACTTGACGACTGCATGACGGAAATTCTCAAGTATTTGTGCACGATCTGATTCAGCAAGATCACTATACTGCCAATAGTTATAAACTAAAATCCATAAGTGGTTGCACTGAAAATCTGAAATCTTCTCCACATGCCCCCAAAAAAATGCTATGAAACTGAATAGAAAAATGCCAATAATATAGTGACAAGTGTCTAAGCTAAATGAGATGCCTCTTCAATCCTCACGACTAGTGGCACAGTTTTTAAAACTGAGATGCAGAGTTACAATAGATAACCGTCATAGGGCAAATGTATTACTAACTTGGTGAAAATGCACGAGGCTCTTAAAAGGTTACACCTTTGTTCATGACAAGGTGGAGTAATGTATGATTTGTAATTCCAGAACGAATGAGGAATGTCTAATGATCCCTGGAATGATAAGCTTTGTTCTACCCTTCTAACTTGGTCTTCCTAACTTTTAGTCCGCCAGCTCTTGGTGAAATTGGCAGAGTAATACAACAACAACAACAACAACTAAGCCTTAGTCCCAAATGATTTGGGGTCGCCTAACATGAATCTTCATAAGGAACCGTACAATATATAAAAAAAGGGACGTAACAAGATAATTATTTGAAAGAGTTTGAAAAAAGATTAATAAAGTGAGAAAACGAAAAAAGCATTCAAGAAAAATTAAGGAAGTTTTAAAAGAGAACTAAGAATAAAATTCAAGAAAGTTTTAAATGAGTGGTTAAAGCGTTAGAGTAAAAACCATAAAGGTTTGAGAAAACTTTAGCAAAGGAAAACAATACAGTTCATACAACATTAATGGGATAAAATAATAAAATTAAATACGAAGAAAATTTAGAAAGCATATATATAATCACGACACAAACTTTACTTGGTAGTAGGTACACTAGGGGTTAGATTTACAGAGCAATTGGAAATATAAGACGGGAATTCATATGGCCAAGGCCACAAAATGCCACAAGAATGCTATAAAAAACATGTGACGGATTCCCCAATCCTTGATTGATACATGGCAAATTGGCAATCCCAATTAGCCACATTTGAAAGGAGATAACAAATCAAAAAATTAAATAAAAAAAAAAATTAAGGCATACCTCAGCACAGCACATAGTTCCCTTTCCTAGGAAGATTGGCCCAACAATGCAGCCCACAAATCCACAATACATAAGAAAGCAGAAATGTATGAGGGAACTTGTCCAATCTATACTAAAGCATTTTAAAACATTTCTAAGCAAGTTCATATGCAGCCCAACAATCCACCCACAGATCCACAATACATAAGAAAGCAGAAATATATGAGGAAACTTGTCCAGTCTATACTAAAACATTTAAAAACATTTCTAAGCAAGTTCATATGCTATATGGAAGCATGGCACTCACCTAAATTCAGTGAGTTTCACAAATTAGAAACATAATTTGTACAATACTTGAACCCATGACCTCAAATTCTCAACAATAAATACATTTCCAATAAGGTATGCCATTTGTCTTTCTTTGAGTTTCTTTCAAAACTAAACATAATGAGCAAGCAAGTGAGCGAGAGGGAGAGAGATAAGTGATACACTAGAGAAGCCAGTAAAGTGACAGCTACGAGCCTTCAAATGTTTTGTTACAAGGTCAGGTTCGCAGAAGCTTAAAACCTGCCATCTAGGAATTGCAAAAGTGGTCCTAAGGCTAACTAAGTTGATAAATTGACACCAGAAGCACGAGATGAGGAGCAGCAACTGTCGCATATCTAAATTGAGAAGCTTCTTCTTATACTATTTACTACAAGTGCGCATTATTAAGAAATTCATTTTGCTCAGCAAGTCGCTATTGGCTGGAAATCTGGAATGCCATGAGCTGACATGTAGTTACCGGTAATTAAAAATGATTGTACAACATCAACATTGCCACTAAATAGCTTATCATTCCAAGGATCATTAGGCATTCTTCATACATTCCAGAATCACAAATTATATATCACCCTTTGATTTTTCAGAGGGAAAAAACAGTACCTTACCAAAATATCATTTGTGATAGTCATGTCATCCCCACCTCTCCCCATCACCAAAATTAAGTGGAATAAATGAAGAAAACAAGGTGTCATCTACATGCAACTACAATTTTTTAACAGGGAAAGTACTGCTAATTTTCCTACTAATGATCATCCTATCCAGCGCGAAGGAAACAAACCCCCTTTCTGCCCCCCCCCCAGCCTACCTACTCATGCTCTAAGCTCGACCAAAGGTCAAGAATGTGGTCTAGCGGAATACAAAAGTCATCTGTATCAAGTGATACAGCAATTGCTAAGTAGTCCTTCGCCACTACCATAGCTGGCTGAAATAGCTTAAAGGAAGGGTTCAAGTCCCTCTTCAACTCCTAGCTTCGCTGATTACTGCTTAGTGGTAAGGAATGGAGTAGGCCGTAGGCGGCGAGTAAAGTGCATAAGCTTTAGAGTTAAAGAGAGGCAATGTGATTAAAGTGGAATTTAATAGGACATGCCATCGCATAAAAATCCAGCAATCAAAACCTAATCCTAAATTTTATCATAATTGTATAAAAAATAATCTTGATATCAATAAAAAGAAACATAATCAAGTTAAATAAGAAAATTCTAGAAAGTTAAATTATAAACAAAATACGAGTAGAAAGGATTTGAAGTGGTACCAGTGAGGAGAGAGAAATGTAAGGAAGGGATGAGACAGTTGAACAAACAGCATCAAGCTCGTCACGAGAACTACAACACACAACAATAGGAAGCCCAGATCTTCTTCCTACTACTCCAAGCAAATCAACCAATGTCTCCTGCATATTACGAGTATAAATCAACCTCAAATTCCAGAATTTAAGAGATTAAGAACAAAAATATCAAAATTAGGGTAGAGAAAGCGACCATTTTGAAAGGGAGGCGATCGACGGCGAGGTAGAAGTGGCGAGATTGCCTGCAAGGAGAGTTGCGGGTTTCCTTTAGAGTAGAAGCGAAAATAAATTGGAAAATTTTGAGAGGATGGTGAATTTACGTACCCGATTGAGTGTGACGGCGGTTGCGACGGTGACGAAGGGGTTTCTCCGATGTCAGTCGCCATTTGCGAACTTTGGTTGCTGGGAAACCGGAATAACGGCCTTTATCTATCTACTTGTACTCCGTATCTTCTAAAATGTTTTTAGTCTTCAAGTTCAATTATGGAATGAATAGAGACCTCTATCTTATTTTTGTAGAACTAAAATTATTTTTACTCGTACTAGATTGAAATTATTTTTACTCGTACTAAATTGAAATTATTTTTACTTAACTAAAATTTATTTTTTACTGAACTGAAATTTATTTTTGCTAAAGTGAAAATATTTTTACTAATTTTCTATTATAATTATTCTTTAAAATTACTGATTTTTACTAAATTGAAATTATTTTTACTGAACCAAACTTATTTTTACTGAACTGAAATTATTTTTACCGAATATTATTATTTTAAGGTGAAGTGAACAAGGCCTGATTAGTTAAAACTTACAAGATCGATTTGCAAAAATTTATACTCCATAGAAAACTTACAAGACCAGATTATTGAGTGGGTCCGTGGGGGTCAATACGCAAAAAGTCAATAGTGGGCAAGCTTACAGTGGATTTCTTAGCATGTTAGTTTTTAAAGTAATTCAAGACAAGAATTACTAATAAATGTGGGAACAAAACCTAAAATGAAGTATAATTCAACTAGATTATACAACAATCAATATTATTCAAAATATTACAACCAAACACCAAATTATCAAAGTATTACAGAAAATACTAAGAAAATCACTAATGTGAAAGATATTACACTTGCCTCAACTCCAAGCCTTTAAGAACGAACATGAACATGAGAAATACAATGACCACTTGAGTCTCGATCCTTGATTCACTGTCTTAGGCGTGTGAACACTTTCCTAAAGAGTTTAATTTACCCCACAACGGTGCTTGGGTTTAATCCGGAAATACTATTTGAGATACAAAAGACAGCCAATCGTTCTTTGCACTAAGAATCAAATTAAAGATGACTAATTCACAAAATTGGATTAATTGAAAGAGTTTTCTCACAAAAGTTTGCAAGAAATTTGAGAGAAAAGTGTAGAGAATACTGCTTGGGGAGAAGAAGAAAAATCAGTGTCCCTTTTCTTCACGAAATAAGCCTTTTAATAAAAGACTCAACCGTCAGAAAAAACCGCAAAATAGGGAGGCGCGGGCGCGCCATCAGGTGGAGCGGGCGCTCCTTATCAGAAATGCGAAATTTCGACAGGAAGGCAGAAGGGGGTGCGGTTTAGGCGCGACCTAACGTGCGGGCGCGCCAACCTTACCCTTCCAAAGTTCCAAATTCTAGAGAGGTACGCGGTTTAGGCGCGCTCTCTGCGCGACCGTGCTTAACTTGCGCGGGCGCTCTTTCATGGTCGCGATCGCGCAACCATCAACACTCTAAGTATTCAACATAGCAAAGGGTTACTCCGTAAAATTTAAGGCTCCATTTGTTTTAACGGAAAATAACATTTTAGAAAAATGATTCTCCATGATAAATAAGTTTCAAGGGAAAACACAATTGTATAAATAGTTTTTCTTTGTTTCCTAACAAAATAAATTACTCCCTCCGTCCCTTTATTTTTGCACCATTGACATTTTTGGGGTCAAACTTTGATAATAAATTACCGTTAATCTGTAAAAGATAATTTAGTCATGAGTGATCTTGTTAGATTCGTCTCATTGTATATTTTATTAATATCACATTTTTATAATTTTTACATGTATGGAAATAAAGATATAGACGTTTTAATACGCATCTTGAAATCGTGCACGGTCAAATGAGACAAAAAAAATAAGAACAGATGGAGTATATAGGAAGGGGGGTTATGAGTGGAAGGAAGAGATGGATGAAAAGAGATGTAAGGTATTAAGGAGTAGGAAGTAAAATGTAGCATATCTTCGTTTTAGAAGGAAACTATTTTCTACTCTTAGGAAAACTATTTTCACCTATGAGAAAATTATTTTCATCCTTTTACCAACCAAGCATTGGAAAATGAGAAAATTATTTTATATGATAATTTCTTTAAAGCAAATGGAGCCTAAGTCCTTGATCTTTTGAGTTCTTATAAGTCCTAGATTCATCTTATATGAATTAACACGTTTTCTATGCGTCTGGTCACACCGTGTGGCCACTTGTAGAAAGATTTAGTAACCCCTATAACACATACATAGTAACCTCTTATTATATTTATTGTGATAACAAAGTAACCTTTACAACACTGACAAAATAACCCTTGTATTTCTAACTAACCATATAACCCTAATAGAGTAACCCATATGACACTAACCAAGTAATCTCGTGTGACTAGCCACATATAAAAGTTAGTGTATATGAATTCATTACTTCGTTTTATCAATTGTTGTCCTTTATGTAAGGTGTATTAAATCTTATTGGCTTTTTACATAAAGTGTTATTAGATTTTATTGGAACTTATATCAACCCTTTTTCTATTATCTTAATTTATTGAACCTATATGAACTACAAAGTATTATCTTATCCGAATTTATCAACTCTTTTATTTTATTATATAAACTTTCATGAAATAAGTGAACATCTATAAGATGAGAAGAGTAGAGCCTTATATTGTTCATAGTATAAACTCTCATATAATCCACTTTTTTTACAAAGACAGGAGCGTGATTTATTCAAAGTGAAGATTATACGACATTAATCAGTTATCGCAAAAAATTATTGCAATATTTTATCATCAAGCTGCATGACTATTGCAATTTTGAAGCCTTCCTTTTTTTTTTTTCCTAATTACATTTTACATCAAATATTGCACAATTTACTAGTTGACTTTAACATATTGTAGCACACTTGGTCATGCAATACCCATGGAAGGAAGTATAAATTAAAAGCGATTTGGATCTATTTTGAACCAAAACAACTTTAAGTGATACTTGTAACTCTATAAATACGTTTTGGTACTATATTAGTCTTTATTGATATCAAAACTGAATACCAACATTTGTGAAAACATCATTTCAAACTAATATAGCCTCATTCGTTGGAAAAAGATTGGTAGAATAGATGAATAGATTGTATGAACTACAAATCCAAAGAAAATATTCGAATATAGAAACACAGAGATCCAAATGAAATTTCCAAATTTGAACACTCACTCTCTCCATATGTTGGTAGTGTAACAAGTTACAAGTAATGAGAAGAGGTAGTAGCCACAAGACACACCACCAAGTACGGTGAATATACCTAACTAAATTGACAAAAGGCCCAATCTTAATTAATTTCCCTCTTTCGTCTTCCTCTCTCCTCTTTTTTTTTTTCTTTTTCTCTCGCCTCTTTTTTTTGCTTCCGTTGGAGTAGTAGGGCATTTCTGCCCGGCGATTTTCCGTCGTACGATTCTCCACGGAACTCCGCTACCTCGGCCGCCTTACTAATCCTTTTTCTTTATTATTATCAGGTGATTAATTTGCTTTTTTTTTTTCGGAATTTTCGATTTGATTAATTAATTCGTGAAACCCTAATTTAGTTTCTATTTCAATCATGTCTAGATTCATTTATTGTATGCGTATTTAATTGCTTCATTTTTTTATGGTTTGAGTGATTATCGTCATTGAATTTGTGTTCTGTGTGTGTTTGTTTTTTTGGGTTTGTTTGATGATCAGGTGAGAAAAACGAGTGATTTGAGGATTTGATTATTGCTACTAGCTGGTTAATTTGAGATCGTGAAAGGGAGGGAAATTGATTGAAGTGATTTGTATTGTGTTAATTTTAAGGTGATTAAAGGGGGGAATTATTTTTGATGCTTTTTTTGGGGTTAGGGATCTGTCGGATTTCAGGTCGATGGCCAATCCGGGTGTAGGCAACAGATTTACATCTGTGAATCTGAATAAATCATATGGACAGTCCTTGCATTCTAATCAATCAAACAGTAGTAATTATGGACTGGGTCGGGGAAACCGGTCCAGTGGTGGTGGAGGAGGTGGGGGTGGGATGGTGGTCCTTTCTCGTCCAAGGAGTTCGCACAAAGTTGGGTCGAAGCTATCTGTTCCACCCCCCTTGAATTTGCCTTCTTTGAGGAGGGAACATGAGAAGTTTGATTCATTGGGTTCTGGTAGTGGGAGTGCTGGCGGAGGTGTTGCTGGTAGTGGGGCGAGACCTTCCTCATCGGGCATGGGCTGGTCCAAGCCGAGTGCAATTGGTGGAAGTGAGAGAGAGGGTGCTGGTGATCGGCCATTGTCTAGTGAGGGTAATCATGGGGTTCAAAATGTTGACGGGGTTAACAGCGGTGGGGTTAGTACTGCTTATATGCCACCATCAGCTAGAACTGATGTTTCTGTGACTATGATGAGTGCTGTGGAAAAAGCAAATGTTTTGAAAGGTGAAGATTTCCCTTCTCTGAGAGCTACTTTGAGTGCTGCAAATGTGCCATCCCAGAAACAGAAGGATTCAGCTCATCAGAAACACAGGCAGGGGATGAGTGAACAGTCCACCGGGGAACAGAGGGAGGGTTTGAACTTGAATTCCCATGTTGACATGCGTCCCCAGGTACAGTCTTCCCATCTCTCTGCTGGTAATGGTCTTGGTGTTAATATTAGAGAGGATCGTAGTTCAGCCAATTTCCGCTCTCAAGAAAAAGGCCGAAAGCAGGATGACTATTTTCCTGGACCTCTTCTGTTGGTCCGACTGAGCCCGAGGTCTGATTGGGCAGATGATGAGCGTGATACCAGTCATGGATTGACTGAGAGGAGCAGAGACCTTGGTTTTTCTAGAACTGAAGCTTACTGGGATAGGGATTTTGATTTGCCTCGGAGCAGCTTGCCACCACATAAACCAGCTCAGAATCATTTTGATAGAAGGGGTCAGCGCGACAATGATGTTGGCAAGGGTTTGCCCAACGAAGTCTCCAATGCCGATTCCTTTAACAAAAATTCTCGGGTACCGAGCAGAGAGGGCCATGAAGGGCAATCATGGAGAACCCCTGTTTCCAGAGATAGGTTTGGTTCCCAGGAAGGCTTAAATGACAGAAACAATTTTGGTGCAAGGCCAGCCAGTGTGAACCACGAATCAAATAAAGACAATAAATACTTCCCACCCCAACGAGGCAGCATCCGGGATGAGTATAATGTTGGACAAACTGCTAATCGGGATTATGCTGCTGGCAGGAGGGATCATGGGAGACAGCAGTGGAATAACTCGTCGGATCTAAATAATGGTAGAAAGCCAGAGAGGGACACCCGAGACTCGTATGCCAATAATTCTAATCGATATAAAGCTGAGGTTCAAAGTAACATGGGATTGAGATCCTCATTTTCTTCCGGTAATAAGGGGTTGTCTGTCAGTGATCACATACAGAATTTTGGCAGGGACAAGCGTTCCACTTCCAGAAACGAAAAACCTTATGTCGAAGACCCTTTCTCTGGATTTGATGGACAAGATCCTTTTCCTGGTGTTCTTGGGGCGGTAAAGAGGAAGAAGGATGCAAATAAACCGCTCAACTTTCATGATCCTGTTCGGGAATCCTTTGAGGCTGAACTTGAGAGGGTTCAACAGATTCAAGAACAAGAGCGGCAGCGTATCATCGAAGAGCAAGAGAGAGCTCTGGAGATGGCTCGCAGAGAAGAAGAGGAGAGACAGAGGGTGGCTAGGGAACAGGAAGAACACCAGAGACGATTGGTAGAAGAAGCACGTGAAGCTGCTTGGAGGTCAGAGCAAGAAAGATTAGAATCCATACGGAGGGCAGAAGAGCAGAGGATAGCTAGAGAAGATGAGAAACAAAGAATGATGATGGAGGAGGATAGAAGAAAGCAAGCTGCCAAGCAAAAGCTTCTGGAACTGGAAGAAAGGATTGCAAGGAGACAGGCTGAAACAGCAAAGGTCAGTAGTTCTGCTGCTATTCCAGATGACATGATGCCTGTGGTTGCCAAAGATAGAGATGTCCGGGCTGATGATTTCTCTTGCTGGGAAGATGGAGAAAGGATGGTGGAGAGGATCACAAATTCAGCATCTTCTGATTCCAGTCTTAGTAGACCTTTTGACATGGGGTCCCGGGCTGTAGCAGCTAGAGAATCTTCTTTTGCTTTTACAGATAGAGGAAAACCCTTTAATTCTTGGAGACGGGATATGCTTGAGAATGGAAACAGCTCGTCTTTCTTTTCTGCAGATCCCGAGAATGGTCATCAGAGCCCTAGACGGGATTTCTCTGTGGGAGGAAAGTCATTTCCTCGGAAAGACTTGTATGGAGGGCAAGGCTACATGCCTACCAGGGGTTACTACCGAGGGGGAATTCCAGAACCTCTCATGGACGATTTTCCTCATCCAAGGGGTCAAAGGTGGAACATTTCTGGGGATGGTGATCCGTATGGCAGGAACACGGACTTAGAAGCTGACTTCCCTGATAATGTTGCTGATAGATTTGATTTGGGGTGGGGCCAGGGCAGGGGTCGTGGAAATTCTCCTTTCCCAGAACGTTTTTATCAGAATTCTGATCTGGATGACCTTTGTAATTATGGGAGGTCAAGGTATCCTGCTAGACAGCCTCGGGTCTTACCCCCTCCTTCACTACCTTCTGTACATCAGACTTCCTTCAGAGGGGAAAGTGAACATCCTGATTCCTCAGCATACGAAGATGGAAACATTCAATTGAATCAGGCATCGCGAAGTGAGTCTGCTGGAGTAAGCTATCAGGATGCTCATAAAGAGCATTCAGAAATATTGGATGTCGCGGAGCAGAGTTCAATAAATGGGGAGCAAGAACTGAATCGAAGTACTACACCTGGGCGTGACTCGCAATCTTCACTTTCTGTTTCAAGCCCCCCTAGTTCTCCTACTCATCTGTCTCACGATGATTTGGATGAATCTAGGGAATCTTTGGCAGTGCACTGTAGGGCAGAAAGCCAAGATATTTCCCTTTCTGAGAATGAGGATTTACTCTTAAAAGCTAAAATGGTCAAAGGTAATACTATTGCTAGTGCGAGTTCAGTATCAGTAGGTGATGATGAAGAATGGACTATAGATAACAATGAGGAGTTACCAGAGCAAGAAGAGTATGATGAAGATGTAGGTTACCATGAAGAAGATGTACATGAAGGAGATGATGAGAATGTTGAACTGAACCATGAGTTTGAAGATATGCATCTGGAAGGGAAAGACTCTCCTCATATGGACAACATGGTTCTTGGCTTTGACCAGGGTGTGGAAGTTGGAATACCAAATGAGGATTATGATAAAAGTCCAAAGACTGATGAAAGTTTGTATACAGGACCTCAAGCGGCTGTCAGCATCCTGGAACAAAAAGAATCTGCTGATGGCAGTAGAGATGGACAAAGCGCACAAGTTGCTGATGTCTCGCAACTTTTGAGTATAGATGGTTCATGTGTGATAGTTCAAGAGTCTGAGAAAAATCTTGACCCAACTAATGTATCAATGTCATTAGATTCTTTGAATACAGGGGTTTCTACCTCTGGTACTGTTTTGAGTGCTCAGCAGTCAGTATCATCTCCTGTCATGACGAACTCACTGTCATCTAATCAGACCTTGCCTGGTGTAGCTGCTACCAAGGGCCCTGCTGACTTGCCTGTTAAGCTTCAGTTTGGGTTGTTTTCTGGACCTTCTTTGATTCCCTCTCCTGTTCCAGCTATTCAAATTGGTTCTATTCAGATGCCTCTCCAACTTCATCCACAAATGGGTCCTTCCTTAACTCATATGCATGCTCCGCAGCCTCCCCTCTTTCAATTTGGTCAGCTCAGATATCCAACTCCCATGTCTCAGGGAATCTTACCTTTGGCACCTCAATCGATGTCTTTTGTTCAGCCTAATTTTACACCAAGTTATACTACCAGTCAAGTACCTGGAGGTCCACCTGCTTCCAAGCCTGTTCAAGATTCCTCTCACAGTTCTGTGAAAAGCCATCAAGTTCAGCTTCCACATCAGTTGAATGCACATCAGCGTAGTGATTTCAAAGAGTCAAATTTGCTTGTTACACCAGGTTTGGGAACTAATGTTCCGTTGTGTCAGAATAAAGAAAACAGCTCCAGCATGGGCCAGATTAGGCCTGACTTGGGTCAACAAGCTGACAGTTTGGGGCGTCCTTGTAATGTTGGGAGAAATCCGAAGCCTTTGTTGAATAATAGAGCATCAGAAAGTCGAGTTGGGCCTTCATCATCTCATTCTGCTGTTAATGTAAAAGATTCTAGTGGGCCATCAGCCCAAGGCCAATTCTCGGGCAGCAGAGGGAGGAGATTTGCGTTCACAGCTAGACATCCTGGACCTAGGTCTTCTTCTTCTGCAAACGAGGCATCTCGATCAGATATCCATGGATTTCAGAGGAAGCCATGGCGTGGTCCACAGAGATTTGAGTTCCGTGTACGCCAGCCTGCTGACGGAAAGCAATCTTCTGTATTGTCTTCTTCTAGTTTCCCTGGACCGGATGCCAAGTTGAATTCTGATGGAAAGAATACTGAGACACAGCCGAAAAGTGGGTTAAAGAAAGAACTACGGTCTGATAAACCAAAACAAACTCTTGATTCAGAGATTTCAGGCTCAGATCAGATTCAGGTGTCTGGTTCTGGGATTGAAGAAGACAAGACAGCTTTAAAAGAAGCAGCTGCAACCAGTGGGCTAGACACTTCACATCGTGCTGAAGGAAGCTTGAAAAGAAACATTGGTTCAGAAGATGATGTTGATGCTCCCCTGCAAAGTGGTATCGTGCGTGTATTCAAGCAATCTGGTATCGAAGCCCCTAGTGATGAAGATGACTTTATTGAGGTCAGGTCAAAGAGGCAAATGCTGAATGATCGGCGTGAACAGAGAGAGAAGGATTTTAAGGCAAAATCTAGCAACATGAGAAAGGTATAAGCCTTTTTATTGATTTGATTGATGAAAATGTTATTTGTTTTCCTGAAATTTTTAACTTACTCTGTGTACTTCAGGCTCAGCGAAAATCTCGGCCTGCAGCCCAAGGTACTGCCACAACCAGAAGCACAAGCAGAGCGACTGCACCATTAAATGCACAAGCAACAAAGAATGTTCGCTCAGCTATCGCGTCAAAAAGAGGCTTGCTAATCAATGATGTGTCTGCAACATTGAAGAATGTAGGATCCCAGCCATTGGCTCCAATTGGCACTCCTCCAGTAGGTGCTGATTGTCAAATTGAAGACAAATCCCAAACTGTGAAGTAAGCACTACTTGAAGGGAAACATTCCTTGTCTACTTCAAATTTTCTCATTTTTCTGAAATGGTAATTATTAAATGTTTTCAGGCCACCACAAACAAATTCCTATGCAAACCATGTGCAAACTGTTGGATCTGATGCTCCTGACCTGACTTTTGATTCTCAAGGAAAGGCTGTTGATGGAGTTCAGTCATCTATTGGCTCCTGGGGTAGTCCAAGCATTAATCAGCCGGTATGCATCATATCATCAGTCGTAATTTCAATGTTTGCTTCATTGTTTCCATGTTTGTCTGCTGTAAACATAATTATAAAAGTGTGGATTTATACAGTGTACATTAATTCTTGACTACTTGTCTTTCAAGCTCTAAGAGTGAAAGAGGATGTGTTTTATAGTATTTCTGGGGGTGGATAAGAGTTAAGAATAGTAAAGCTGTTGAAATATGTTTAATTTTATTAGTGTTACATAGTGATGGAATGAGTCACTAGATAAACTCTTGTGCTTTCCTGATTTGGTTTTGGTATTATTATTAGAATTTTAATTTTTATTTTTATTTTTATTGTCCAAGTGATAAGCTGCTGCCGTCTCCTTACCTTTACTTATAAAGGAAACATTAATTAATTAACTATTACTTTTGTTATTAGTTAAACTTGTTAGAATTTTGAATTGCTTGATTGACTATTTGTAGGTTATGGCCTTGACACAGACCCAACTCGAGGAGGCTATGAAACCTGCTCATTTTGATACACATGTCGTATCTATTGGAGATTGTGGTAGCTCGGTCAATGACTCAGGCTTGCCATCGTCATCTGTCCTTGCAAAAGATAACACATTTTCTTCAGCAACTAGTCCTATTAATTCTCTCCTTGCTGGGGAGAAGATACAATTTGGTAAGTCTGGCAGCCATGAAAGGCAACCCGTGTTGTGTGTTAAATAATAACTATCTTCTGATCGATTTTGCTCATTGCTCTCCAGGTGCAGTCACATCTCCAACGATTCTTCCTCCAAGTACACGTGTTTCGCATAACATTAGGTCCCCTGCTTCTCTCCCGATGAATGTTCAAAGGCCCCAAAGTATGCCTGCATCGCAAAATCATTGTGATGTTCTTTTTGAGAAAGAGAAACATCCTAATGAGTTGTGTTCACCTTTAGAGGATTGTGAGGCCGAAGCTGAAGCAGCAGCTTCAGCTGTTGCTGTTGCTGCTATTGGCAATGATGAAGTTGTCGGGAATGGGATTGGTAGCTGTTCAACTACCATGTCAGATCCCAAAAGTTTTGGTGGTGCTGATATAAACAGGATTACGACAGGTATTATAACTTATCTTGTCTATTTGGCTGATTAATTGGATAGTGCTATCATGTGTATCATCCATGCTCACTTTTTTTTTTCTTCTTTATTATTATTTTTTTCTTTTTTTCTTTTTTGAGATTTCATAGGCATGTCGGGTGATCAGCATGCAGTGAGTCAATCGAAGAGTGACGAGACTTTGAGCGTTTCCCTCCCTGCAGATCTGTCGGTAGAGACACCACCAATCTCAATATGGCCACCTTTACCTAGTCCTCACAGTTCTTCTAGTCATATGCTTTCACCCTTTCCTGGAGGTCCAACTTCTCATTTTCCATATTATGATATGAATCCTATGATGAGGGGTCCTGTCTTTGCCTTTGGCCCCCATGAGGAGTCTGCTGCCCTGCAACCACAACCACAGAAGAGCAGTGTATCTAGTTCGGGCCCGTTAGGAACTTGGCAACATTGCCACACGGGTGTAGATTCATTCTATGGTCCTCCTGCAGGATTCACAGCCCCTTTCATCAGTCCTCCTGGAAGTATCCCCGGGGTGCAAGGCCCTCCACATATGGTGGTTTATAATCATTTTGCTCCTGTAGGGCAATTTGGACAAGTTGGCTTGAGTTACATGGGAACTACCTACATCCCCTCTGGGAAACAGCCAGATTGGAAGCATAATTCCTCACCTGCCTTGGTTGGCAGTGAGGGTGAAGTGAACAATACGAATTTGGTCCCTGTGCAACGCAGCGCTCCCAATGTACCAGCTCAGGCTCAACATTTGGCTCCTGGGTCTCCACTGCTGTCAATGGCATCACCTTTGGCCATGTTCGAAGTGTCACCCTTTCAGGTATCTTGAAATGGTTTACAACTTTACATGAACTTAATGCAGATTTTGTCCATCTCCTTTTCTGTCTGCGGCATGGAAAGTCATGATTTATTTTTGATGTGAGGTTGCAAGTGTGGGGTCTGTTTGGATGGTGAAGTGTATACGAGCACTTAAGCCATCCTTAGGTTTTCGTAAAAGATTAAACCATCTTGAGTTCTTGAGCAGCCTTTGCTATTCATTTTGTCTGGAGAGGGGAATGATTTATGATCTGGTATATGGCGCTGTTTTTCATATAATTAACTGTTTAATTTTCACTTTGCAGTCCTCTTCACCTGATGTCTCTGTGCATCCTCGGTGGTCTCATGTTCAATCATCACCCATTCACACAATGCCCCAATCTATGGCATTGCAACAGCAAGCTGAGGGCGTAATGCCATCTCAGTCAAGTCATGCATCTGCTGATCATCATTCTTTAAATGCAAGCGGCTTCTCTAAGACCCAAACATCGTCCTCACTTGAAGATGGTCGATCTTTTTCTATGAGTACAAACGCTGCTGCAAGCCAATTCCCTAATGAACTTGGTTTGGTAAATCCACCAGTTTCCATTGGTTCTGAAGCTTTGGCTCTTCATATGGGGAGCAATAGCCGGTCTGGGGATCCTGTAAAGGTTGATGCTTGTGCCGAAGGCTCTGGAAGCCAAAGGAACCCACATGTTGGAGCTTCTGCCCCTAACAAAGCCCAAGCGCAAATGTCTAAACAAAAGAATCCATCTGCGCAACAGCAGTACAATCATTATCAGAGAGGGGGAGGTCAGAAGAACAGCTCAGGGGCAGAATGGTCCAGCCGTAAAATGGGGTTCCATGGAAGGAACCACTCTTCAGGAGGAGAGAGGGGCTTCCCTCCTACCAAAGTTAAGCAGATCTATGTTGCCAAGCAAAATAACACCAGCGGAACTGGAACTGGAACTGCTCAATAAGCTGCGTAAAAAAGAGAACACATTATATCCAGCTTAATACCTCAAAGATGGTTCGGGCTAATCATCGTACTAAAGCAAATTACAAAGTTGAAGATCCCTCATATTAGGTGATTTTAGAAGTACTTAGCTTTTTGTTCCTCTCGTAAGCCCTTTTAATTTAACAAAGGGTTGTAAAAGTAATGATTTAGTTTATATGAGGAGAGTGGAAGAAGTAAACTAAGGGCATTGGGCTTCGCCGCTTTGGATTCGGTATTATTATAGAGAAAAATATTGTTTTATAGGGATTATGAGAGTTTTATGTGTTAATATTGTCTCTAATTATTGTGACAATATATGGATATCTTCTCACTCATTTTTGGCTAGTGAATTACTGATAAAACTCTTTCTAACTCTTTACTTTCTACTCCTATTTTCTTATATCTTTGATTATTCTTGTCCTTTAGAAAATTTAGCTGTTTTGGGCCTTTGGCTTCTTCTTGTTGGGCTGACAGCTGTTATATTGGGCCTGTATAACTGTCATGACTTTGAAAATTTGAAGGAATCAACCCACGGAAAAAACACGTGAGCAGGATCTATCCTGGAAAGCATTTAAAAAACCGCGGATTTTAACTTTTAAAAGCACAGAAGATGATGTAGTGTGAAACTCTTTGACAATTTGCTGTTTTTTTCCCACAGATAACACGGGGGCCCAGCTGGTTGTTGTAGCTCTATTCTATAGAAATAGAATCCAGCAACATGAAGTTTCTTTTCCTTATATAGAAATCATCGAATATTGTTGTACCACATTACTACTTTAGGAAACAGTAGACCGTAAAATGTTATTTTATTTTCAAGCATTTATAAAACGTGCTCTAATATATTTGTTTGTTAATACTTTAAGCATAATTGCTTATTGTAATTAATCATATTCCACGTGCTTTTTTAAATACAATCTTTTATGTTAATCACGAAATTAACATTGGTTCTTCCCATATTTTTCTTAAAAGAGATTTTAACCAACTTAAGATAATTGGATAAATCATAATTTGTGTTTAGCGTCCAAATATTCATCGTGTAAATTTGATAATCCCTTGTATTTAAGTGATTGTCCATTATCCATTGAGAAGATGTCGCCTTCAATTCTTTGTAGCATCGTTCAACATATGATCAAATAAATCAAAACTAATTGTATCTATTTCTAGTAAAAAAATAAAACAGAGACAATCTAATTAGTTCTAGACATGATCTAGGTACATGATAATATGTACTCCTATGCTATACTTAGGCTATATTTATACAAAATTACATTACAACATCTTTACTGTTAAACTACTCCATCCTTTTGGCCTTTTACAACTACCGTAAACATCTCTCTCTTTTTTTTTTTCCCTCCGATAGAGCCACAAAAAACAATGATGTAATTTAAATGCCGAATGACTGCTCCCCATACATTAAACACGGAGGGGTATTGTCAATCATATCGTTCATCCAATGCTCAAGCTCAGCACCATCAGTAATCTGCACGAAACCACTCGTCTCTGGCTCTTGATTAGTAGGACTAACATGATTATTATTGTTATTAGTCTGCTGCTCTTGATTCTGATAAAAGATATTATTACTGCTGTACTCTTCAAGCTGTGGAAGGTAATCAGAGACACTGAAATTAAGCTTAGCACGCGGGCCTCGAAACCGGACAGCAGCTCGATCATAAGCTCTAGCAGCCTCCTCGGCCGTCTCGAATGTTCCGAGCCACATCCGAACTGCCCGGTGTGGGTCCCGAATCTCAGACGCCCACTTCCCCCAAGGCCTCTGCCGTACACCCCTGTACTTGTTTCTGTTGTACTTTCTTGTCCTCTGTTTTCCACTGTTACTGCTACTACTACTAGTAGTAGTGTCTGCATTTTCAATCTGGGAATTTGGCGGGAGAACTGGTGACGTGGTAGAAGATGCTGGTGACCACGTGGCGAAGTTTTGTTGGTCTTGAAATGATTCAAATATTAAATGGGACCCATCAGATGGTGGTTGCTGATCGATGCCGCTGCCGCCCCCGGAAATGACTTGATTCAGAGCCGATACCATCATGTTCATCTCGTGGTTTGATTCCGAGTGCCAGATATCCGGTTTCTCATCGTAGAAGTAATAATTTTGAGTTGAATCCATCTACTAGTATTGATTTTGAAATTGTGTGTTTTTAAGGTAAGGAAAACAGAGATAGTTGAAACTGGAAAGTAAAGAAAATCAGGTAATAGCGGTTATATAAAGGGCGAGTGAGTGGACTAAGGACAGAGAGAAAAAAGTGGTCAACAGTCACAACACAGTTCACACACGGGGTTAATAAGAGTATGAACCGCTTTGACTTTATTACCAAATTATTAAAATTTTAACTGGGTCCAGCTGGTTGTCTGCTTCAATACTTTTCTGTTTTTTATTTTATTTTTCTTTGTGGTATAGTTGTAATATCTAATATTCCAATTTATAGAATAAGCCAATAAGGAATTAAGGATAATGTTTAATGTTCTATATATAAAATACAGTTTAACGTTGTGGTACTAGTAATTTATTCTTTTAGGCACTAAGAACACGTGCTCCTAATTATTTAAAATTATTTTCTTCTTTTCTTTTTTTTTCCCATGCGATGCAATCTCTAATGTATGTATTACATACTTCCTCCGTTTTTCTTTTATTGCACCATAAAAACTTTTACACTAACACTATATACGTAATCTTCTTTGACCATCTCTTCTAATTTATCCATTAGGTAAAATATAGTCATGTACAATCTAGTTAAATTTATCTCAAAATCTACTTTTCAAATATCAAATTTTTATAATTTTTACAAAAGTATAATTAAAGATATTAATAGCCAAAATAATGTATTAACAAGCGTAAAATCCTTCATGGTGCAATAAAAAAAAACGGAGGAAGTATATGAATATATGATCATAAATATTCGCTTTGATGGTAAAAAAGAGAAGTGGTTTTAATTATTTACTCAATCATGTGTAGTATTATATTTGTCTCAGAATAATCATAATACTTAGGCTTTTTTTTTTTTTTTTTTGATTTTTTAAAACATCATAATACTTAGGCTGATATATTTTGTATTTGTGTTATATTTGTATCATTAAGGACTTACTGTTATTATAATTTAATATATAATATTCTTTTTTGAATAGTAGTAATATATATTCTATATTATATATATTACTTAGGCTGATATATTTGTTGTATATTATGACAATTATGAAATAACAAATTTGTAAAAAAAAAAAAAAAAAACTACTTCGTAATAAAGTATTTTCTTTTTTAAGAAAGTGTTGCAATTATTTAAGAAAGATTAGATATATAAGTAATAATTTATGAAATTTCAAAGTACTTTGCATAAATAATTTATGCATTATTCTACTTTCTACCTTTCCATCAATTCAAGATGATTAGTCTCTTAAAAAGTAATTTTCATAAAAAAAAATTGCTACTCTACACCCCCGTCCAACAAGAACATTTGATTGGGGCCATTGTGAAATAATTGAGTCTGTATATTATTAAACCTTTTTCATTACTTCAAATTTTACATCTCCACCTAATTTATGTACTCCGGAGCATTTCTTTTAAATTGTTTACGTCATTTAATTTAGAGCAACATTGACACAGTTTTAGCTACTCTGCTAATTAAATTTAGAGCAACATTTACACGTTTTTAGTGTTGGAGACAGCAGAAGTATAATGGGTGATTGGATCAGATTAATAAGTAATATTTATAAACTATATGAGAAACGAGTAGAGCTGTCGCACCTACTTATATTTATTCTTGAAAATGAAATAATACCGAAGAATATGTTTTCTTTTATTATATTCTCTTATATTGAAAATGATATCAATTACAGTTTATATAGGAAAAACTCATCCTAAATAAATAGTGATAGAAAATTTAGGAGCATTATATGCTTTACATTTTATTTAGGTTTTACTATTTTATTATTAGTTTTTCTTAATTTTACTTATCTTAATATAGTTTATACATTGCACAATTAACTTTTATCTCACATTTAGCTACTTAAATTAAGAAAGTGATCTATTAAAATAAAATCCAAGCTCACCCATTCTCTAATCTTTAATTTCATCAATAAATATTAGAATTTCTTCTTTGTAAGTAGTATTTTGTAAAATATTGAAATTTTATAAGTTGGTAATTTCAATCAGCATGTGTTCTATCATCTGCTGATTTTTCATCACTCAACCCAAATTCCTTACTTTTTTTCTTCTTCCTTCATATCGCTCCTTTTGTTTTGTTTATTCATTTACTCATCTTTATCTATTGTTGTTATCCACATAATGGCTTCTCATATTATTTATATCGGTGTCACCCAAAATGTAAATATTAGTGAGGGGCAAAAGACTGATTAATAAAATTAACTACACGTTGTATTTATATAATTCCCCTTCTCAAATTTAGTTTAGTCTGTCCATACAAAAATTTAGCCAGCTAATTCAAACAAACTAAGCTATCTAGTGTTAAATAGACCTCGGTGGCTAAATAAATAAAATATACATATATATGTATGTATATATGTATGTATATATATAGTGCCGTGCTCTACTATACAAAACGATGGCTTAATTGACTAATTCCTTAAAATTTTAAACCATGCCTATAAACTCATTCGATGTATTTAAAATTTACTAACATAAAAAACAGAGACTAACTAGTTCTAAACATGATTTGGGTGAAAAAAAAAAATTAAAAATTTCCCCCAACCCCCTAAAAGTTAAGAAAGCACAATATTTTATATGCAACCCTAACTACATATGCATGAACTTACAAGAGAAACTCCTGAATTTTGGAGCTACATAAAAAGTAAAAAATAAAGAATAATAGCCTAATATACTACCCTTTTAAAACTATGATAAATGTTGTCGCACCCCCTTTTTTTTTTAATTTAATTACCACAAAGAATAAATAATGTAGATTTTAAAAGTCGATCATTCAAACGGAGGACTATTATCAATCATGTCATCCACCCAACTGGAAATTTCCATACCATCGGCAATCTGCACGAAACCACTCGTCTCCGGTTCTTGAATGGTAGGACTTGCAACAACCATTTGTTGTTGTTGATTACCATTGTTATAGTTAACCTCTTGATTATTGTTATGAAGTTGTTGCTGTTCTTCAAGCTCTTGGGGGTAATCAGTGAGTGGAAAGTTAAGCTTAGCGCGAGGACCTCGAAATCGAACGGCAGCACGATCATACTCCCTAGCAGCATCCTCAGCAGTCTCAAATGTTCCTAGCCAGACTCGAACCGCCCGGTGCGGGTCACGAATTTCTGCTGCCCACTTTCCCCACGGCCTCTGCCGTACACCTCTAAACCTGTTTCTATTGTACTTCCTCCGCCGCTTCGGTCCTCCATTGCCGCCACTGGTACTAGAATTTCTACCATTATTTGAATTTTCGGAATTTGGCGGGAAATTCAGACTCGTGGCGGAAGCAGAGGGAGATGACGTGGAGGTGTTTTGATTCTGTTGAAGTGCTTCAAGCACTAATCTGGACCCATCATCAGATGGGTTTTGACTGCCGCTACCTCCGACGCTACCGCCTCGACCGCCAGCAATGACGTTCCTCAAAGCCGAAACCATGACATTCATCTCTTGCTCTGGACTCAACTGCCAACTTCGTGGTCTATCATTGTACACATAGTATTGATTTGATGTAGCTTCCATTTTTTTTTCTCTTTTTTTTGCAATTTTGATTTTGTTAAATTTGCGCTGAATTCATTAATTTTTTCAAGTGACTGCGCTTATATATGTATTGTAGGGGCAGAAATGGAAAAAAGAGAAAATGGTCAACACAATTGACACACGGGTTACATACGTGATATGTTATAAATACGACAAAAGAGGCCCAAAATGATAATGACAGCAAAGAATTTTTTATTTTTTTTTTATTTTTTTATTTTTTAACGGGAGCAATACTGTGGATTTGTGGTCAAAACAATTGTAGATTATTTTGTTGCTATAAAAAAAAATGAAAAAGTGACAGGTTTTTTGTCACGTTGGAGTAGTATAATAATATAAAATGTGTGGATGCCAGGTGGATGACACTAAATGGGCCAGGTGGGAGCGAAGGACCCATCCACGTCATGTTGTGTTATTAGCTCTTTATTGATGTCAACTTCATTTTCTTTCTGAATTTTGAAATTTTTTTAGCTTCCTGCGATTTTGCATGAATGGATGTCATTTTGTTCCTCACATAAATATCTAAATTAGGATAACAAGGTATTTGTAGTGGGCGTTGACTGTTGAAAAAGGTGTACTTTATTTTATTTTACCACAATTTTCTTTGTATAAGGGCGCTGACTGTTGTAAAAGGTGTACTTTATTTCCTTTTCTATGTATATAAAGGGTTGACTTTTGTGTTATACGGAGTAGTATTGTATATAAGGTATAGACGACTTAGGCGTATAGTTTAGACTTTGATTTGTTTTAATTGGTATTTTAAGTGTACCGTCCAATTATTTTAAATATTTAATAGACTAAATAAAGGATTTACTTTCTAAAAATAGAAAGTTGTATAAACAAATGACCAAATTTATAATGGTAACAACTCTATTTGTAAGGACCCTTGATTCTTTCTAAATTCTAATTGGTATTTTAAGAGTTAACCGTTCAATTATTTTAATGAATTTAACTTTCTAAAATTAAAAAATTCTGGCCTATAAGAGCATTTTTAATGGTAAGCTAATAGTCAAATAAGTTTGCCATGCTAAATAGAATTTTAAGCTAACTCTCTTCAACGTCTTTTCTGTGTTGCAAGCCACACCGTATGGCCGAGTTTACTTATTCAAGGGTTATTCGATCGGTCATGGGTTACTTGTTCAGAGATTATTTATTTAGGGGTTATACAGTCAGTCAAGGGTTATTCAATCAGGAGCTACTCGTTTGGCCAGAGATTAGGAGTTACTCGATTGTTCAGAGGTTATCCCTAGATAAGTAACCCCGACCACACGGTGTGGCCAGTCACATACGGAACTTTGTGAACTCTCTTTGTAGCTATTTCTGCCCCAATGATTAGCTAATGGCTTGGTATTTAAATAAGCTTAATATTCTCAATTAGCTTTAAAAATTTAATTATATTAATATATAATCTCTAAAATTTTGGAAACTATTTTCTCAAGCAAATTAAATTAGCTTGGGACAAGCTAATTTTATTTTTTAGCTTCAATGGTCAAACTGATAGCTAGGGAATTTTGAAAATTACAAGCAAATCCGTAGGTACAACCATTAGAGTTGCTCTAACGAACAAAATTGTAGTGGTACTCATAAAAATTTTATTTATAATTTTATATCGAGTAAAAGATAAAATTTTGTAAACACTTCCCACATACGAAGCACTATTCTTATTGTAGTATAGTTTTATTTACAAAATAAATCAATTGTACAAATTAAGTTAGTGTTGGGAATATTTTGAGAATAAGAAAAATATAAAGTTATCCCTAGATTCCCTACTAATATACTCCTTTTCTCATTTTCATTTAGGATAAATATTATATTTGCAAAGCCAAATCCCTATCCAAATTGCACAAATAAACTCATGAAAATAAATAGTAAAATTTGTAAGAAATTACGTTGTACCTTATAAAACACTCATGTCGCAATTGATTAGCGTATAATTTTTTATTTTTAATTTTTTTAATTAACTACCTTATATAAACAATTTTTTTTTTGTTGATAAAAATATGGCATTAAAGTGTGCAATATGGTTTTATTTAGAGTAAAATGAGTATTTACCCCACAAGCTAAACTTTTGACAGATTCTATCTCAAGGTAATTTTATCAACCAAAAAAAGTTCAAATAATTAGTGATTTTATCATTCTTATTGACAAAAACAAAAAAAAAAGTTCATTTAAATTAGTAATGTTAAGAAAAAAAAAAAGTGTGTTTTATAAAGTAGTTTCCTCAAAAAAAAAAAAAAAAAAAAAAAAAGACTTTGAGATTATAGTTCTTGTCCTTTTCAATCAAACACCTTTTAGAGTTTTAGATATACGAATACTTACATAAGAAGTAGAGTAGTAAAGAATTGTTGGTCTTTGAGTAGCCTAAAAGACAATTTAGAAGACTAAAGACGGGATGTGACAAATTAACAGCAAACACCATGAAGGAACTTGGAAGCACTGCATGAATGCTTGTCACTCACTCACTCACTCTTTGAAAATTCCTAAAACAACAAAACAGTCTAAATTAAGGTCCACAACTCACAACCTGTTGGCTAATTCCAACTAGATTACAATCTGTACAATCTGTACAATCTGCACTAAATTGGTGAATAAGTCTCTAATTCCAACTAGATTACAATCTGTACACTGAAAGTGACTGAGCTGCTGAATTTAAAGGCTATTTTAGAATTTTAGTGAGTTTGGTAACTACCAAGTAATAGTACAGCAACTGCCAAGCCATTTCTTCCGTCTAAATTACTTACTAGTGTTTTCTCTTTCAAACACCTGTGTTTCTGAGAACATTTTACAAACAGCTATACACTATATGGCTACGGAGTATATGCTACCATGCCGAAAATTGTAGATTTTGCAACATTGATTAACAATCTTTTGTCAGGAAGCCTAGTTTTTGGAGGTTTCTAACAATTGTGGGAAGGAGAGAGGATGTTGTATAGGAGATATTCAGCGTGAGTGAGACAGTGTGTATATCTCTTCATTTCTTGCAGGGTTATCCAGAAGACGGAAAGAGGCATTAATGCCTATGTCACCCTAATGGTTTGAAATGCTATTGAAACCAAACACTTTAATGGTCCAGCTAACCATCAGAGGGCAGGGGAATGAAAAGAAATAGAGGGAAGGGAAAAAGGGAATTTGTTTTCTTCCAAATACTTCCAATCTTGCAGTGTTTAGGTTTATTATATCGGAAGCAGGACCCTTCACTATCCCAAGTCCCAATAGTCCAAATTTTTTTTATCCAAAACCTGAAATGAGCCAATGATTCCATATAATAACCACACTGAAACCTCAGTGGCCTCATAGTTTCTGTCCTTCGAGCATGCTAAACCCAGAAATTTTTCTCAATTCTCTATCTGAAATTATACTCCTCATTCTGTTTGCGTCTTGCCATCTTCCAGCACCTGCATAGATGTTATGAAGTATCACATATGCTCCAACATTTTCAGGGTCCCTATTAATAAAAAACTCCCCAGCTTTTTCCCCAATTTCAAGATTTCCGTGAACCATACAAGCACCCAGTAAAGACTCAAGTATATTGGCTGAAGCTCCATCCGGCATTCTCTTAACAATGTCATATGCCTCAAGTAGCAAACCTTTTCTACCAAGAAGGTCCACTACACAACCACAATGTTCAGTTGTTGGTTGAAGCCCATTTTTTTAGCATTGAATGGAAAATTGCATAGCTTTGATTAGCTAACCCAGCATGGCTGCAGGCTGATAAGATACTAAGATATGTTATGCTATCAGGCTTTATTCCTGAATCTTCCATTTCCGACAAAAGAGAAATTGCACTTTCACCATCCCCATGTAATCCATACCCATTTATCATGACACTCCAAGAGACAACGTCCTTTTCTGGTACACCCTCAAATACTTTCTTAGCCATCAGAATATCTCCAAATTTTCCATACAAATCAATAAAAGCATTACTAACTGTTGTCTCTCGGAGGAAACCATTCTTAATCGCAGATGTCAATATAGAATTAGCGACAGAGCTGCTGTTTATCTGAATACAAGCTGAAACCAAGCTCAGAATGGTTATATAGTCCACTTTAACCTCTGTTTGAAGCAATTCACTAAAAAGAGAAAATGCTTTCTCTACCTCTCTTGCTTCAAACAAGACCGACAACATCACATTCCACAAAGAAATATCCGATTTATCCCCAGCCTCAAACAGTAAGAAGCACGAAACTATATCGTTAAACCTTGAATACAAACAGATCAAAGATGTCACAAAAGGAGCTTGCAGCATAGCCCCTGTTGTGGTGGCGTAAGAGTGAACTGATTTACCTTGTAAAAGTGTAGAGCAACCAGGCAATACATTTAGCAATGTAATGTAATTTGGATTTTGACCATCTTTTATCATATTCTTGAACAAGATTATGACCTCTTTGTGTAAATTGTGATGTCGGTAATTAGTGATCAATGAATTCCAAGAAACCAAACATCTGTCAGTCATTGAATGAAAAAGCATTGCAGCAGCATCCAGGTCCCCGCAACTAGAATACATGCTAATCAAAGCATTAGCTAATGTAACATCAAAAGTGAAGCATAACTTGAGAGCAAACCCATGTAGAGCCATCCCTCGTGCCAAATCATCACTCTCGGTCAGACTAGAAAGGATACTAATTAGGCTAACAACATCCGGTTGCACTCCTTGAAGCTGCATTCTCAAAAATAAGGCTGCAGCCTTTCCCGTTTCTCCATTATATGCACAACCAGATATCATCGTGTTCCATGAAACAGTATTTTTTGAGACCATCAAATCAAAAAGCTTAAAAGAAGAGTGGAGTTGACAGCAGCTAGAATAAAATTTCAAGAGAGCATTCAACACATTATGATTTGAATCAAAACCCTTTCTTATAGATATGGCATGAGCAGACTTACCAAGAAGCAATGCCACTAGCTCCGAGCAGGCCGAAAGAATATTGACAATGGATATTGAATCTGCCTCAATTCCTGTAACTTGCATCTCATGGACAGCATTTAGACTCGTTTGTGAGAGGCCATGATGCACATATGCTGAAATGATTGAATTCCAAACAAGAAGGTTTTTTTGAGGCATCCAAGTGAAAACATCTGCTGCTGAGTGAACATCTCCTAGCTTCTCATACATAGATATAAGAGCTGTTGCCACAGATATCTGGTTATCCATCCCATGTTTTACAGCATACCCATGAAGGATTTCGCCATGGCCGTAAAGATTTGCCTTTTCACAGCATGGGATCACAGACACAAAAGTGGCTACATTAGGATGAAAACCGGTAGAGAGCATTTGCTGCAACAATTCGAAGGCTGCTTCAGGCATTTGGTTATGTGCATGAGCATAGATCACAGAGTTCCAAATGACCACATTTTTTATTGGAGAAAGATCAAACAAGCATCTAGCAACTCGAATATCGCCTTCGCTAGCATACATTGAGATCAAAGCTGGTGTCAACAACTCATCTTGATCAAACCCACATTTTAAAGCATAACCATGTAAAGACCAACCCGAATACCGGAATCCTAAACGGGTACAAACAGGAACAATGCTAGCCAAAGTTATCACATCAGGCTTCACTTCATTCACCCACAACTCTTGCAATACCTTAAGTGCTTCAGAATCAAGGCCATTAAAAGAATAACCTGAAATCAAAGCATTCCAAGAAACCACATCCCATTGAGACATTTTGTCGAACACCAACCGTGCAATGTCCATACACCCAATTTTCGAGTAAAAATCAACAAAAGCAGTCTGAACAACCACATTCCTACCATACCCAGTTCTAATAACAACACCATGAATCTCTTTACCATATTTTTCATGACATAGAACAGAAAACGCCTTAATTACATAAGGAAATGTGTAATCACCATCTTTAGTACCAAAAAACTTGCATGTTTTATACACAGAAATTACATCTTGGTATAAACCCAAGTTACAAAGATGCTTAATAATCAAATTCTGCAAAAGTAAGCTGCGATTATCTGATGCATCAAATGCAGACAACCCAAGTTCAGGGGTACCCAGAAGGAAACATCGTTCAATAAACTCAGAAATAACACGTTTATAATGAGCTAACCCAGTGACTATTATAAGTGATTTGAGTGGTTTTAAGTCCTCAATTTTATTGGTGAGTTTTATTTTTGATCGAACAAAGCATTGGGAAGAAGATAAAGTTGCAAATTTTCTGCAATTGACAAGAAATAAGTTGGAGAAAGGAAGAAAGTGGATTAGAGCTTTCAAAACCATGTCAGCTTCATCATCTTACATTCTTAACCGAGGTGCTCCCTTAATTTTTCGGTAAGGTAATAATGTATACAAGATTGGATTTCAGATAAATCCGCATCCACCGTTAAATTTGTAGGTATGTCAGATTGTCAGCTTCAATTTTATTTTTGTGAATAATAGAATGTCAAATGTTATGGAGAATCAAATGTCCAATATCCGAATTTGAAATGGGCTTAGTTCAATGGCCAATTTGAAAGACTGAAATAGGCTTTTTTCTATTTTTATTTGATGGTATTTGGTGGGCTTCTCTTTCATACACTACAAAGTACGAGTACCTTTTGTTTTTAAATGAATTACTACCTCCGCCCGTAGTTACGTGCAACAAAGGACATAAATACGGACTCCTAGGAAAAACTTTTAGGGAAGTGTTAATTGAGTTTTGGTGGGTTTAATTAATGAGAGAGAAAGGTAAAAATACAAAATTACCCATATGATGATATATATAAACTAAACATTTAAATGTTGAAAAATAAGGGTATATTTGGTATTTGTAGTGTGAACACAAATATTTGTAGTGTGTTTTAGGTAGTGGGTAATAGGTGGTGGGGGGACCACTAACCAAAAGTGGGTAATAGTGGGTAATTAATAGTTAAATATTACCCAAAAAGGAAAGAAAAAAATTTGTTGCAAATAATACAAAGCACCCCTTTTTAACAAATGTTGCAGATAACCTCGGGCGGATGGAGTATATTTTTTTCCTTTTAACTTTGATCGATATAAAGTATAGTTTAATGGTACCAATAAGATTGGTTTTTGAAAATCATTACGCGAAAGTGTCTTCCACAATCTAGGGCTAAATTAGCGAATGTAATCTTATATGGAAGGTGTAAAAGAAGTTAGTCGTTTATTAGACGGCCCTAATTGTGGCGGATATGAGGAGCCAGAGGAAGGGGAGAGAGATGGACAAGAAGATGGAAGAGGACAGGAAGATCATTTATATATTGATTAGTACATAAAATGTGGGAGGGGCAAAATTTATGCTAGGGGTGGTAATTTTGGCTAGTAAATAACAATAATGCACTAAAATATTCAAGCTTACTACTCCTTCCGTCTCACTGTTTTCTTATTTTGGAGACTTAAAATGTTGTTTCTGTTTCAATTTTTGGATAGTATGTCAAGACCGTTATATCCTCATTTTTAACTTTATTCATTAAATTTCTTAATTTACCCTTAAATTATCCACATTGTATTTTTTTCACTTTCTCTCTTTAACTTTTATCTATAATTGTACTTTTCACTTTTTTCCCCCTAAATTATCCACTTGGCTTGTACTTTTGTTTAGGTTTTTCCACTTTTAATGTACTTCTTTTACTTCTCCTCTCATTTCTTAAATATCATGAAAAAAACACAATAGGAACTATATTATGCAACGAAGGGAGTATGTGATTTTACGTTTTTTTTTTCATTATTAAACACTTTGTAATTACTAATCGTAATATTTTGACTTTTAAATATTTCAACTTTGTTACACTATGTACTATTAATAAACTTTAACCAGTTTGAGGTAATATATAATTAAATACAACAAAATACTGTATGGAAAAATATTGTTCAATTGTTCTTAATGTAAATTTTCATAATGATCACTTTTTTCTTCTTACAATTTGACTTATAGACAATTAAAACCCAAATTTATTTTTTAATAGAAACTGAAGTCAAAACAGTGTTAATTTGTTATGTAGTCAAAATGTCAACGTCCTTACAATAGTGGTCTCCAATTTCAACAAGCTTCGTTCTTCTTTTAAGACCACAGTTGATCCCTTCATTGGAGATCAGATGACGATTGACGACCTAATTGTTTTGTTGTCAAATTTTCATTCGGTATTTGTCAATGGTCTTCAAGTACACTACTTTCTGTTGATCCAATCTAGCTATATTACTAGATACTTCCGATTTCTGACCATATTTCGTGGCCTTGCATGCGCCAAATGCACGAATAAGTAGGGGAATTATATATTGTTAATACTTCATTTGTTTAAAATAATGATACCATTTTAATTGTCATACTTGCTTATGCACAAACAAGAATAACTTGATTTATATATTTTTTAAAATTATGGAGTATTCGATAACAATACAAAAGTTAAAGTGTTACAATCAGGAGAAGTTAGTGATTTAAGGAGTACTCTGATAACTATACTAAAATAGAATATTCGACCATCAAGCAACGCCACCGTCCAACCTTATATTTTTTTTTTTTTATTATTTTTGGTTGGTAAGGAAAAAGTTCCTACCAGGCCGGAACCTCTTATAAGTCCTCCTGATCCGGGTTAGTGAGCTAGGCACTTTAAAAGTAGGGGGAGGGGTGAGAAAATCCCTATCCTAAAATGCCTCTAATAAAGTTTAATACCACAAGCTCAAGATTAGGAGATGCAAAACCACTCTACCAAGCTATGCCCGGTACCGTCCAACTGCAGTTAACACCCTTTTGAGCCAAGAGATAATAAGCACTATCTTGTATCCAATCAGTAATCAATACAATTCAATCAATTCACAATGTCCATTAATGTTGTTATACATCATCTTCATACGGTATGTATTGGCACTATTTCAATCTATGGGGTGGTGTAACAATTGCACGTGTACAAATTTATGATTGACATAATATAATTACATATTACTATATTAGGCTATTCATTCTCACCTTATGTCAGCTTACACCTCACCTTAATTGCAAATGATGAACTTTAACAAAATTTGACCGTTGATTCAAATCTTTGGATTCAGCCTAATAGTAGGTTTTAAGTTGGACAAAAAAATTCGGCGAAAGAGACAAATAGTTCCATTAGTTAATTTTTCCTTATTTTGGATGGATGCAAACTTCTAACCTTGAATTTTGAATGTTAATGTCTAATCTAAAAACATTAAAATCTAGCATATACTAATGGTCGGCTATATATGCATGCATAATACATAGGTAATTAAATCACATAGCATCAATTTTGTTTCCTCTCCTTCACATCTTCAATTTGAAAAGATAGAATAAGTCAAATGTTAGCTGAATAATATACGACTTTTCATGTTAGTATGCATGTTTAAAACCATCTTTATCACTTTAATTCCTTATCTCATCGTGTCGTCTTAAAAATTCTTAATTACTACATGTAAGAGAATTAATAAGAAATAAATTAAATTAATCATTGTTAAATAACACGTTGGCTGCCTCACATTTTCTAAAGATATAAAGATATAGAAAATGTTGAAATTTTGAGCTGAGGAATTAGAGATCATACAAGTGTATAATTGGTGAAAAAAGTATTACAACCTCTGTTTCATGTTAGTTGCAACTTTATAATATTTTATATCTCACAAATAATAGCTCAAAATTACAACTAATATGAAACGGAGATAGTAATTGGTTGCATGCTTGCGTCACATAAATTAAACATACTGGATAATAGCAAGTCCAAGCAAAGCAATTAAATCATGTTTGTAATTTAGCGATTAGTTGTTAATTCCGTAAATTCTAACTAAATGCATGCATTAGATAAATGTTAGTTGTTAGCGAATTGTAATATATAGCTATCTAGCTAGTCTGAATATTTATTTATATTATATCAATTTGCAAGTGAAAAGTGTTTGTTATATTGCAAATAGCTACTACGCACTTCATTACATCAATAACCAATAAGGATATTTACCGGTAAAGAAAAGTTTGAAAGAATAATGTGTATTAGACTTAAGACATTTATTATTGTCAATCTATATAGATAAACAGCACAATATATACAATGACTATTTTAGTCATAATTGGCTCCCAATAATAAAACTCTATTCATAATTTATAGTACTTTTACATTTACAACATGCTATTGTAAAATAAAATAAGTTAAGGCCGTTACCAAATCAATTACTCCATACTCCATAAGAAAAATTGTCCATCTCTTTGAGATGTTTTGCATTATTTATTATTACAGTTGCATAAAAATAAATTTTTAAAAAAATTATTTAAAGACAAACTATTTAAAACTACTAAGGTTGGCTTGTTTAATCAATCCAAATTAAACTCATGTTATTAAAGAGCTTAAATAATTAGCTGACTTGGTGTACCTATCGTCTGCCAAGTCAGCTAGCATTATTGTAACATACACTATGCTAATTTGCTATTGCTATCTAAGACCATTTTCTTTTACTATTACTACTGTGCTATGCATGTGTGCTATTGTTGTGTTGAGTTTGATTGCGATAATTTCCAGAACTTCGTTGGGAGTCCTTGTTCCGGTATTGGAAATGGGCCATATTCAACACCACCCTGGGGTCCCACCACTTCCCACCTGCCAAAAAAAGAAATTAGAATTTTTTTTGTCATTTTATTTAATTACAAACTTTATATCACTTTCATTTGTCTAAATAGTACAAATTGATGTATGCATATTTGCACAATTTGGCAATTTGCTAAGCTAATTATGTGATCAGTTAGTTATGTTATCTATTCAGCACAAATTAAATACTAATAAAAACATTGAGTTAAAAAACACATAAAAATGTGGTTACTATCAAGTTTTTTTCACCAAATTTAAAAATTGCAACTTTTTTGTTTTGTTTACCTCCAAACGCATGCATCCATGCAACATGAAAATACGACCTCATAAAATTATAAAGTGAGGATGTGATTATCATGTTTAATTATTTATCATGCTTGTATTTTGAGGAATTGCTGCCTTCACATGAGAATAAATGCATGAATCTCATATGCAGAAATGACTATATGAGCCAAAAAAAAAATTGTGGTTTTGATCGGTAAATAGTTACTCGATTTTTATCACTTTGATCCCTTCTGCAGTTGTGCTAGGCATTATTCACCTTATTCAATGTGCGGTTTCAAATTTTGTAAGACTTGATATATATAGTCAAATTAGTACGTATTTATCGTCTGAATTGAATTACTATCTTTATAATTATTTTTTACTCTAATTTAATTTGATTTTAATAGGAATACGTATAATAAGTAATAAATAATAATGAGATTAGAGTGAAGAGAGCAAATCTTACTCAAAGTCTTTAATTTAATTTATTTATTGATCAATACCTGGCAAAGTAAATTGTTTTGTATTGTGCTAAATTATAGTTTTATAGCTTCATTACAAGGATTGAAGAAGAACTAACCAAAAAATAAAAAAATATGTATAATCCAAGCAAATCAAACTATATAATTGATGATATACGATCTAGTTTTCTTCTACATGTTACTACGTATTTAGGATGCATGATGCATTATATATCAATAAAGACAGTACATGTAAATATACCTGAATTGGGTGACGAGATGATGGATAAAAACGAACATCAACAACTTGGCGACTTCATTTCCAGGACATGCATGGGCGCCATAACCAAACGGCATAAATGTGTGGGGCTTATTATTCATTGTAGCTGCCTGCACTTATACGGCACCAACATACAACATATTATTACTCATTAGTACGTACTTGAATTAATCTAAGCATTGATTTGTGACGATCTTGAATTATTGCAAGAAAATTTTTTATTTCTTATACGGAAAAAAACATACCTCAAATCTCGAAACATCAAATGTTTCTGGATCTTGAAAAAACGCCGGATTATGATGGATGTTTCGAAATAATGGTAATACTTTCCACCCTTTTGGTATTAAGTACCCTGCATTAATTCAAATCAACAAATTAAATAAATTAAATTCCACTTCTGGAAATAATGTATCCAAGTAAATAGGGTTATGTTTTCTTCCAGAGATGTATAGAAAAGTAGAAAACTGTACATATATAGCATTGAATTATGATCAGAATATTCCATATCATTTTAGCTGCTAGAAGGTTGACATAAGCAAAGCAGAAAATGACTTGATTAGTGTCTGATTAACTGATTTAAATGGAATGTGTTTCTTTCTTTTTTCTTTTTACTAACAATAATATGTCTGCATCAAATTGTAGCATTTGACTTTATGTCTTATTTTTTTAATTCCATCAAAGTAATGTTGAAGCTCGCCGACTACCTAGTTTGAATAGGCGGTGTCTAGCAATTATGACGAAATATGGATGGACAAAAATCCGACCTAGCTAGATTGCTTAGATATGGTTTGATTTTCTTCGGTTTCCAGAGTTTTGCTATGGTGTAACTTTTATAGTACGTATTTCATGAAGATTATTGGTTTATCGCGATGGAGGCATGTTCCTAAATACATACTCGAAGTATGTAGTATGAGTATCGCCCATGTCACATCTCAACCCTTTTCAAACTAAACTACTGAATACGGGGATGATTCTATGATAGTCAACCTAAAAATGACCACTATTATACTAATTTTTTATTGGCTGATTTTGATTTATTTTTAAATATTAAAATTAATTATTAATCATTTATCTATTTTTTAAAATTTCATTATTAATTTTGAAATAATTTTTGATTTTTTTTTATAATTTTCCTAATTCAGTTTTTTTATTATTGAAATTAAAAAAAAAATCATTAATTAATTATTAAAATATAAAAAATAAATTTTAAAAATATGAAGAAACATTTATAATTAATTTTGACATAAAAAATAAATAAAAATCAGTTAATAAAAAATTAGTATAATAGTAGTCATTTTAAGGATGACTAACATAGAATTTTCAAATACGGAGTATTTATGTTTTAAAAGCTTCTTAAAATTTTTGTACTGGTTATAGGACTTGAATAAATATGATCAAAATAAAACACAACTAGCAGCACATTATTTACCATCATAAACAACATCTTCAACTGCTTCTCGATAGGTAAAAGATATAATGCTGGCCATCCTTAAGCTCTCCAACATAACCTGAATTTATGCACCAATCAGTTAACTAAAGCTGTATTTCAAATTATTAGGTAAAATATTTATTTAATTCTTTTATAATTAAGAACTTGACATGATTATACTTAAAAAAAAAAAAAAAAACACTTATTTGAAAGAACATAACATGTTACTTTAGCAGACGTGTTATTTTTTATTGGACATGGTACCTTATGTGTAACCGTCATCTCCTTAATTTGTGTCCATGTCAATGGTCGCTTTCCATTGTCATTAGCTTTGTATATTGCCATTTGCTCACTCTGAAACGTTTAATGAAAAAGAATTTTGTTAAGCAAACTTAAACAACATTGTAATTAAATGTCAAGCATGCATCTTATATTCCAACAAAAACAGCAAAGTGCATAATTAATAAATCACCTGTATGTCCTGAAGTAAATTGTGGTAATCAGTAATGTACTTCAGAATCCATGTCATCATACTAGCAGCTGTATCTTGAGCAGCAAATAAAACACCAATAACATTGTCAATTATTTGATCATCACTTAAGGGTTTTTTATCTTCATTGAAATTCAATAGACATCCAAGAAGGTCATTTGTTGCCAATCTTTTTTCTCTCCTTTCGTTCATTATCTCTCTTATGATTTGTCCCAGCCTCCTTCTTGCCTATATTTTTTTTAAACAAGAGCAATATTAGAAAACGAAAATACGGTGCATCTGTAAAAAAAAAAAAAGTGCGACTCTTGGATAGATCGAAGTTCATTTATGCACGCAAGGTTCAGAATTTCCGAACTTACTGTTACTAAGCTATTTCTTAACGGGAACAAGAAATGACAATATTTTACATGAACTAACCATGGTTACTCCAAGCTTAGCAATTAGTATCAAGTAATTTTTCTCCTTTTTCTCATGATTTCCTTTATCCAAACAAAGTATAAGTGTTAAACACGAATACACAGTGTAATTAGTTTCCTAACACTGTTTTTAATTTTATTCTCCAACTTAAAGTTTTGGGTGATTAAAACCTAAGCTAGCACTTGAAGGGCGGAAATGTAAGAAATTCTCTCAGTCAAATGTCTTTAATTATACTTGATTCAATATCGACAGGACTCTAAAGCAAGTCATACTACGTATATGCATAATGGAATATATAGGCATGTTAGATAATGCATAAGATTGAGTAGGAATATCAAGAAACATACCTTAACAGATTTGAAGTAAGAAGTGCCAGGGATCATTGTAGGAAAAGAGTTGTAACCCTTATCCAACGTGATGTAATTTTCCTTTAATTCTTCGTTATAGTAATTGTCCAGCTCACCAAATATCGATAGCACCGCTATGTCGAAAGTGAACTGCACACCAATCAAAATTAATAGCCAACACATCATTCATCAATCATTATCATATCTAGAATATACATTTAATAACCATGCGACAAATGAATTGTAATTGTTAATTAGTCACCGGAAAAAAAAAATAATAATGAAACTAAGTAGGTTACAAATTACATCCAAAATATTACGGAGTTACTATTATTACAACAGGACATTGTTAATGTGAACGTAAAAGTAGTTTCACCAAGTTAAAAAAATGTTCTCTTTATAAGAAAATAAATTAATTTCTACTATTTATATGAAAATGTGATAAAGTAGATTTAAGTGTAATACTTTTGAAACCAGAAAAAGATACATAGTTTGGACATTATTGTCTTACCTTCTTTAATTCATGGAAGACGTGAACTTCCCGACCGTCGGCCCACGAATCCAAAGTAGATTTGGCAATGGCTTCAATCTTGGAAATACGAGATTTAATGGAATCTAATGAAAGAGAAGCTTGAACCAATTTTCTTATTTGAGCATGGTATGTGCCTTGTTGAAAGAAAATTGCCATTGAACCAATCAATTTTTCCTTGCTCTTAGGATACGTAGGCTTGAACAAGTTAGCTTTGGTCATCAAAACAAACTTTAAGGCTTCCAGACTTGCTAACATGATGCATGGGCACCCTAATATGTGGGTCTTAAAAATGTCCCCATACCTAAAAAAAATATTCAAAACAAGACACCCATGTGAGAATTGAATTAGTACACGTACAAATTTATTGATTGACACGATCATATATTTTAAATTATATTTCTCCATCCCAAAAAGTAATCTTTTATAATCAAAAGTTGAATTTTTAAATAATATTATAGTGTTCGATTACTATTTCTTATATCTTAAGTAACTAAATTTTCAATTCATCTATTCAACCAATCAAACAACATCAGACGCTGCAAATCCCTCGACTACACATTCGTAAAACTTAAACCAATATAGAATGTTCATGGAGGATAATCGGGGTTCACAATAACCTTTTTTGCCTAGTGGTAAAAAACTCGTGTGGGCTTTGTGAGAAAAGCTCAAGAGTTTCACCAATATATGGCCAGCCCAAAGAACCAGGGGGAAGCTTTGCTCCATATTTGATAGATAGTCTCCATTGAATAAACTTTCTTACTAACAACAAACCATATCCAATTACAAAACTTGCCACTGTTAAAATCACTACACCAACAAAAATGGATGACATTGCGCTATCGCGCTCTCTCTCAATCTCTCGTTCTTTCTTTCTTTCTTTTTTTCTAGTTAAGACGCGCACGCACACGCACACACACGCATAAAATGAGTGGAAGCTAAGAATGAGCGATTATGCTACTTTGGGCGTGTATGTGTTACTTTGAGGATGTTGAGAATGGAAATAAATTGGGATTATATATAGCAACTTATGGAGGAAGGATTGTGAAGAGGGCCAATCTAGTGGGAAGGCCCACTTTGAAGTCATGAAGCTTTACTATTTAAAAGTGGTTTGGCCCTTGTCCAGCTGTTTGCTTATTAGAAGAGCCATTAACGTTCTTTGACGTTTTAATTTCCTGATTTGTTCACTTTTTGTTTTTATTTTCACTAATTAAGTTGCACTTTTAATTAGAGGGCCCTTTTTTTCCGTGTAACTCAGCTAGATAAAGACCTAAATAATGATTATATTGTTTCACTAATTTTTGCATGTGTATCATGATTATGATTAGGGATGAACAAAAGTTCTAGGTAATCAAACTCATAACTTGAATTGATTAGGAACTAGTAGTTTCCAAACCAGATTATAGCTTATATGACAAGATTACTTGTATTATAAGTAACAAACTAGTTAATCTATTAACTATTACTAAAACAGAGTATGTTATCGTCAGCACTGTCCACTTGTATCATATTTCACATTTTTGAAATTTAGATATTATAAACTTTTACCTTACAAGTTACAACTAAAACCTATCACTTTATCGTAGGAAATTGAAACAATTTTAAATAACACACTAATAAATGACCTTCTACATTGAAATATGTGTTAGGCGACATACATTACTAAACAGGTATAATATTATAATTTTGATGAAAATATAAAAATTTTAAATTACCATTATATTTTTGTACATAATTCTTATTTATATTCATGTATAATAGCCAATTCTTTTTGTTAAATATACAAATTACAAAAATAGGTTTTATATAAACTGTGCATCGCACCGGTTCTAACCTAGTACAAGTAATATACTCCGTACAATACTTTAATTATGTTTTTTTATTGGAAATAATACAGAAAATTATCCTTGTAACACCCCCGATTTACTAACTAATAATAAATGAGAATTAAAGAAAAATAAACAACCTTCAAATAAAATTGCGGAAGCATAAACCTAAATCGAAGGTATCACTGCCACGCTCAACAACTTGTCAAGTGCTAAGGCTTACAAAATCCCAACAATTACAACTCAATAATCTAAGTGAGCTATTAATAAACCTTTACAAACTCGTTATAAAATACTAATCGAAACACTTGAGCTCCTTTAGCTACGATCACTTGATTAACCTGTTACAATCTTGACTGCTCACGATTAAGGACAAATTCCAAAATAGATCGTTGCAGGGCCACCATAAGAAAAAAAAACATGGTCGCAAACACAAGTAGCAAAGCAAACAAATAATACACACGTCAGCAAAAAGATGAGTAATCACCATTGATCAAAATACAAAGAACAATAGAATAATTAACATAATTAACTCACTTAAACAATATAGTTTAAAACCACATTACACATTGCACTCTGGAAATAACCTTTGTCAAACTCAACCTCGAGTAATAATACAGAACTTTACTCAATTAACTCATTTATCCCATAAGTGTGCCACACTCTTTGTTTTATACATAGCCTTGGACACGAGTAATTCGAATAAATAAACCAACAAGTATAAAAACTTGAATACTCTCAATAACCAGAAAACACCTTAAACCATCAGTATGGGTCAAATCCCACTATAAGGGACCATAAAAAAAATAGTAAAAATTGTACCTCATTCTTAACTCATCGTTATCATCTCCTTACCGACATGCCAAGAACTAAGGTATATAGCGCTGAGCCTCAAACCAAAAACAAAATAATAAATTCTTAACCTTTTGATCTCACACTTTGATCAAATAACCATTAACAGGTTAATAAACAATATCTCAATAATGGCACAAGTTCCCAAATTAGTGTGATTACATATAATAATAATACAAACATTTCCAAATAGATTTGTGTGATTACGAGACAATAAATTATAAGCATACAACAATAATTTAAATGAACGTCAGATAAATTAGTAGATTACGAGCATGATTTAATAAGAATATATCTAAGTTTAAATTTACAAATATTCTATTTACCATAAATACCATTACTCCACAATAATAAAATAATAAAATGAAAAACACACAAGATACCTCGTTTGCAAGTTTGTATTGAGTCGGCTTCGAAACTTTGTATGTGGGACCATTAAAAATTTATGTGTTCCAGAATAATGTGAAGTACGGACCACAAAAAGAGGGATTTGTAGTACAAGATCTTTCGCCATTGGTCCCAAACCTTCTTATGATGATGATCAGCTTAAGTTTTCCTGATCCAACGGTAATCCATCACCCAATTTGGGCGGTGCTAATCACGTTCGATCTATCGAGAAGGTGGGTCCCTTTATTGTATCTTCACTGGCATTTGACGTGGATTTTAGCCCCTTTCCTCAACTATTGGGGCTCCTCTTTCATGCACATTGACATTGGACTCTTGGTTTAGTCACTATACTTCTATGTCACTTCTCATTTTTAATGGAGAATAATTCATTTTAGTTATGTTGAGTAATAGCCAATAGGAGTGCCATATAACTGTCTCTCACTAATCAATCGTATGCCATCATTTAAGGGGGCGGCATTGTCGTCGGTAATGGTGTTGTCCTGAATTTATTGAATACATGTATCCTGGTTATTGTAGCAATTTTTATTTTAAAATAACTAATACGAAAAATTGGAATTAGAAATAGTGGTTCATAATTTTCTATTGTCATTTTCTTAATTTATTTATGTGGTTAATGCACTAAGAGAGGGACCTTATATATTGTAACAATCCCGTTAACAGGATCAAGTTGTATATATTTTTAATAATATTAATAAATTATTTTCAACCAAAGTTTCATTGGTTTTTTCCCTTTAATTTTGGGGAGGGCATAGGACCAATTCCCCCCCCCCCCACCAAACAAGTTTTTCCTGTACAATATCTTACTACTATATATGTCATATATGATAATGTATCATAAATATTCATTAGATTTTTTTGTTTATGATACATTATATGATAATGTATCATACATATGTCATATATGATAATGTATCATAAATATATATATGATAAAAGTTTTTTTTTACCTGACCTATTTCTTTTATCACGTTTGTCGATGTACAACTTTGACCATCCATAACTTTAATTCTCTATAAGTAAAATTTTTAAAAGTTATATATTGTGATAGTACTTATTTAGACTATTCTAACAAGATCCCACATGAACATGTTTTGCTTTATATATAATTCACAAAAGATGGTCAAAGGTGGGGTGGTGAATAGTGTAAAAAGTTAAAGCGAGTCAAGTATAAAAGAACGAAGGAAGTAATATTCAGTAAAAAAAAATTTAAGTTCAGTAAAAATAATTTCAATTCTTCAATAAAAATAATTTTAGTTCGGTAAAAAATCAGTAATTTCAAAGAAGAAATATAATAAGAAATTGGTAAAAATAATTTCAGTTTAGTAAAAATAATTTCAGTTCAGTAAAATAACTTAAGTTCAGCAAAATTAAATTAAATTCAGTAAAAATAATTTCAGTTCAGCAAAAATAAGGCGAAATAAATGAAGCCTAAGCATAGATATCATCTATTTAAATTCATAAATTGGCCAATTTCAATATACTCCGTATTAAAATAAATAAAAGTAATCCTCTCACAATCCTGCAACCCCACCTTAGCTCTCCCCAAATGGTAAGGGAATTACATCCCCTAACATACTTTGTATGGATAGTTTTATTTTTTCATTATATACACAGAATACCCTAAACTTTAAAACCTCTACTTCACTCCTACCTTCAATCCCCCACCTTTACTTTCTATAGTAAATTAACAATCCCATTTAACATAGATCCCTCAAAATATTGAAAAACTCAATGAAATCATGATTAAAAATATTATATTGAATCCAAATTTGGTCACTATCATCTCACCTGAGCATTATGTTAGATAAGCCTTAATCATTTAGCTAGTCGAACTTTAGTAGTAGAGTAGTGGGTTTAGGACTTTAGGGTGGTCCAAATAACACCAACATACCCAAATGGAAGTTAATACCGTCCATAAACAATGAAAACAAGTTAGGTTGATGTCAAAAGCAGTAGTATTGATCGTTTGCAATCTCCCTATGAAAAGGGATCGTGCACCTCTCGAGGGAGCAACCATTTTAAATGGTACACAAACGCAACTTCAAGGGGGGAGGTGTTGATATCTAATTGAAACACTGGTTAATTTTTGCTCACTTTAGGCCCACGTTTGTAGTGGGCTGCCCATATCCAAAATAAAATCAGTCCTTCCAAATCCATCAACCACAATTTTTTATTCTACTTATACTCAGTATTTTTGTTTACTATGCATTTATTTTATATACGAAATTACAAAGACAATGATAAAAGTTATTTTCACCTCTAAACACTAATCCAGCACTACATAACAAAAAATACAATTATTTAAAGTCAAGTCAGATCAAATCACTCTAAGCTACTTAAAAGTTATTGTCAAACACATCTTATATGTTGAATGAATTTAGGTTGCACTTGTTGATGAGAAAGCTAAGAGAGTTAGACCACTTACAGGATTTAGTGACGTCTACGTCATTACAACTATACAATTAAGTTTTGCACGACCGTGTTTCTTCTCACAAATGGTGTCGTAACACCTTCAATTATCTTTTGCATACTTTATTTAGTATATTGTATGAGACATCTAGACAAGCCTAAAAACAATATCTTTGTATTTTTGATGTCATAACCTTCAAATCATAAAGTTCTAGATTGTATGAAGTACTCCGTATATTGATTGGAAGATGAAGATTTATCAGATGTTTATCTAACTAAGTACGTATGATTCCCTCGTATAAGACAATGATATTGTTTTCTCTATATCAAAGGATCCATCGAGCGCTCAATTGCTCGTAAAAATCAATTCATAATTTGTATTTACTTTTATTAATTTATCTATAATAAAGTTATTTCGAACTATTTAGATTTATGGGGAATTTGAGCGAACTATTTAGATTTATGGGGAATTTGAGTGTAATCGTTTGAGTATATTAGAATCTTAGGTTGTTTAGGATTCAATTTTCACAATATTTATTTTGAGGGGATTTTATGTGTGTTATCCGAAGGTGAGTGTTCAAGCGTTCCCCTTAAAACTCTCTCTCACACACACACCACCAAAAAAAAAAAAGAAAAAAAAAGAAGAGGAACTCAGGTTAAGTTCAACACTTCAACAAGTTCAACCTATTTCATACTAAATGGCCATATACTAGCTTAAATTAAAATAGGCCTTTTTTTTGTTCTATTTGTAAACATTTTTTAACAATTAAATACAAAATTCTTTGGAAATTCTACATCAATACAAATCCAATAACATCTCATTTCATTATTATCAATACAAATATGATCAATGTTTGCTATATCAACCAATTACGATACCAAACCAAGACAAATAATATCAGATTAGATGAATTGAATATACACTTAATCTAGAAAGAAAGAATACATATGTACCTAGACTAATAGTGATTGGTGCCTTTTCAACTAAATAAATAAATCAAACACATTTGCACACTTGTTATTATTTTTTTTAAAAACGATAATATCTTTATAATATGTTTTGATATTTGTACTGTACTATTTTTATTAATCACAAAATTTAATTACAATATAAATAAAGTGAAAATATAACGGATTATAACATTGCCAAATCTTATACCCGTGTTCCGCTTTAATTTACTTTGATCAAACCTATTTAACTTGTCTTAGCTCATTTAAACAATCAAACGTTTCATTAATTTTGCGCAAATTACTATAAATGACTAAGAGTGAAACTTATCATTAATTAATAGCTCATAACAGCATAAACCTATTTTAAATTATTTAAACCTATCTCAAACTACATATTATTAACTTAAATAAGTACTCCGAAAAAAATATATAGAGTACTCTATATCATATTGTATCTACAAAGAGTAGGCTACTCTTCTGAAAAAGATCAAAAAAGAAAGCAGATGTTACTGAGTACTGGCTAGTAGGCTACTAGTCTTTTGACTCTAATCCAAGAGATCACAAAATAAGCAATCAGAAATTTTTTTTGACAAAATTACAGCATTCCGATTTTCCCGCTCATAATTCAAAAAATAAACATTCAAAAATATTTCCATATTCACCTCTTCCACCTTCCCTCAATTTAACCCACGCTCAATTTAAGTCCTTTCTCTCTCCTCACCCACATCTCTTCATACACCGCTTCTACAGTATTAACTGCGCTCTCTCTTTCTCTCTCCCTCCTCACAAACATCGCCATCAATCCTACGGTAAACTCTTAATTTTCTTCAATTTTTTCATCAGAATTAGGGTTTATGATTGATTTTTGTTTTTCATCTATTCTGCTTTTATTTCTGTTGAATTTTTTTTTATTAGTGTTAATAGAATCAATTTTTTTTTTTTGACGAATTATAGTCTGGATTTGTAGTTTAAAACTGGCAATTTTGATTTTTTGATGAACAAGCTGAAATTTTTTAGTGTATTTGACAATTGAATTAAATTTAGATTTTTTTTTTTTTTTTTTATGAGTTATAGTCGGAAATTGTAATTAGAATCTCGTAATTTTTATAAGCAGGTTGAACAATTACTGTAGGTTTTTTGCCAATATAATTTTCGATGGAGGAGAGCGTGCCGCAGAGTCTGAAGAGGTGTTCTGCGGAAGAATCTGTACAACCAAAGAAGAAGATAACAACTTCGTCAGAAGAAGAAGAGTGTAAATTGATTGGTAAACCTGTTCCAATTCAACAAGCGAAGGCACGATGGCCTCATCGCTTTTTATCTAGGGTAAAATTTTGTCAAACCTAATTTTGTTCTAAATTGAATGTTGGTTAAATTTGCGTAAACTGAAATTTTTTCATGTATAAAATTACAGGGTAAAGTGGTAAATGCAGCAAAGTTTTCAATGTAAGAATTGTGGAAAATTACAATTCGGTTTAATTAATCAGTTTGGTTGTATTTTTTTAGTTGATTTTATTTGTGTTACTTTTCAGAGAATGGCATAGTGAGGAAATTTTGCAAGCCTCAAACCATTACACCCAAGCTGTTGTTGATGGAGTTGTAATTAAGCTTCTTGATGATGTATACATTCAGGTTGGGATAATTTCTACTTTGACAATTTATTATATGTGTGGATTTAATTCTTCGGCTTTCTTAGTATTTCGTCGCTTGCTCAATTTGTGATTTCTGTGCAATGTTTAGAGTAGACTTGATTGGCGTTGAATACAAGCCGAGTTCTTATTGTAGTGATACTGATATAGATATGGATTTAGTCAATTGAGATATACAGATTCGAAGTATCCTGAATTTTACATTGTTATTTTTTTCGATATCATCTTAATTAGAACATTAATTATGCTTTGCAGAATATAAGTTCGATTCGATTGATGAGTTGTGTCAATTTGGACTCTAGAAGGCTCAACTTAAATTTATATATATGGTAGTGGCAACATATTGAATTTTTTCCTACATTGTAGGGTTGATAATTGAGAATAAATATTAGTAGCATAGGTATATTCATGTTATTATTATTCCTTATATGGATTAAAAAACAATACCAAATTATTTTTGGTAATGATTGTCGAAAATTAAAAGCATCAACATCTTCAACTTTAATCCAACTGTCCTGTTCGAGTCAAGCAAATGTCTGAGTTTTTTTCTACAGGGAGAGGAAGGGCAGAGAGATTACATTGCCAAAATCGTGGAATTTTTTGAGACTGTTGATAAGGAGCAATACATTACAGCTCAATGGTTCTATAGAGCTGATGATTCTGTGAGTCTCCAAATTATGTTTTTGAAACAAACAAATTTGTCAACTAACTGTTCATTGGAAGAACTGTTTACTGAAATTTTTGTCTCGTATTTTCTCAGGTCATTAAAGATCATGCAAATTTTGTTGATAAAAAAAGAGTATTCTTTTCAGATATCAAAGATGATAATCCATTGGGATGCATTGTTAAAAAAGTCAAAATCGACTATAATCCTTCAGATGTATGTTACATTTGAGTACATTAATTAGTCTGTATTTTGTTGGCTATGTTAATTTTGTAAAAGTTATCTAATTCTATGAATTTTGATAGGTTGGGGTGGAGAAGCCTGATGATTATTTATATTGTAATATGCGATATAAATTACCATATTTGACGTTTGAAAATATGGTGCTTGGTATGTTATCCTTGTCCACCATTCTCTACTTATTTCAATTTAGAGCTGGCTTGCATTCTTGATGTAACTTTTAACATTCATAATGATCTAGATGAGAAAAACCAAGGCAGTGGTAGTGATACTTCATCAACTATTTCAAGTGATCATAGTTCAAATGAAGCCATTGATGATGCTTCTAGTAATGCTCAACCAGTCAATGAGATGACATTATTAGATCTATATTCCGGTTGCGGAGCCATGTCAACAGGCTTATGTCTAGGTGCAACTTTATCGGGAGTAAAACTTGTAAATGTAAGCTGAACTGTTAACTTATTATGATTGTTTACTTTGGATACAGTGACTGAGTCATGTATTGAAAATTTTCTGTTTATAATTGTTTTCTAGCGATGGGCGGTAGATTTGAACCCTTATGCTTGTGAATCTTTAAGCAAGAACCATCCAGAAACTAAGGTGACTTTCTAACTCTTGCTTACCCCTACCAACAGTGGAGAAGTAATGGCAGAGTATAACAAAATATTTTTACAGGTGAGAAATGAGATGGCTGAGGATTTCCTTGCCCTATTGAAAGAATGGGAAAAGCTTTGCAATGATTTAGTATTGTCACCTGCACCCCCCACGGAGATGGCGAATCCCGAAAATGTAGAGGAAGAAGAAGAGGATGACGATCCACTATCTCCTGGAGAGTTTGAGGTTGAGAGTTTACTAGACATATGTTATGGGGATCCCAATAATGTGAGAAAACGTGGCCTTTACTTTAAGGTATTTTCTTTCTCCCTAGCTTACGTAACACGAGAAATCTATGAAATATTATTGTAGTATTAAACATCTATTTTTTGGAAAAAACACATTTGAATTCTATAATTATTGATTAAAGGTACACTGGAAGGGGTATGGACCTGAAGAGGATACTTGGGAGCCCATAGATGATTTGAGGTATATGACAGCTTTTATTTATTTTTTTTTATTTTTTTTTGGCAATAAAATAAGGCCTCCTAGTCTTCGCATACTAGAGGCTAGATTATGACAACTTTTTTGTCATTGGTATTCTTCTGTTTTACTATGCTTGCTTTTTATTTGTTCTAATTCTTTGCTTTCATATATTACAGTGGCTCTGAAGAAAGGATTAAGGAATTCGTTACAAAAGGATACCAATCAAAACTACTGCCTCTTCCTGTAAGAAATTTGTGCTTTTGAATTACATTACCTAGTGGCTGGTGTCTTTTCTTTTTAGTATACAAGTATTTATGCTTATATATAATGCCAATGTATAGGGAGATGCTGATTTCATATGTGGGGGACCTCCTTGTCAAGGGGTTAGTGGATTCAACCGATTTCGAGATACAAAGAATCCTTTAAACGATTCAAAGAACCAGCAGCTAGTGGTTTACATGAACATAGTTGAATTTTTAAAGCCAAAGTATGTCCTCATGGAGAACGTGGTGGATTTACTGAAATTTGCTGGAGGATTTTTGGGCCGCTATGCTGTTGGAAGACTTATCGGTATGAACTACCAAACGCGGATGGGGATCATGGCAGCTGGATCATATGGTCTGCCTCAATTTCGCATGAGAGTGTTTCTATGGGGTGCACACACTTCACAGGTAAATTACTAAGTTGTCATTGCGGTTGACTGTTCTTATCCTTACATATAGACCCTGTGAGGTAGTCATGCAAATGTTTTTACCCCCTCCTTGTAAAGTAAAATCTTCCATCAGTACTCATGATTTGACTTTTGTGACAGAAACTACCTCAATTTCCTCTCCCTACTCATGATGTTGTTACAAGAGGCGGGGTTCCCGTTGAGTTTTCAGTAAGGCATTCTTTGCACATTAAAAATAAAGCTATTAAGTTAACGACACTATATGTTTGTAACAGTTTTGTGTAATACATGCAGGATATTAATGTCTCACATGGCAAAAATAGCTCTGTTCAGTTAGAGAAGGCTCTATTATTAGGGGATGCTATCTCAGATTTACCTGAGGTACATGTTTGTTGGATATTTCAATTGGTGTAATGTAGCTGTTGCAGAAAATCTTTGTTTGTTTTACTACGTATAAAATATTTTATGTTTATCTATTCAGGTAAAAAATGATGATGAGGAAGATGTAAAGCCTTATGGAGGAGCTCCGCAATCAGAATTCCAGCGGTATATCAGACTACAGAGAGAGGGTGGGTTTATGGATATTGTAGCTTATTTCAATTTTGTGCACATTTTATTGCTAAATTCTTCACCTTTTCGTATAACTTATATGATATTTGATTGTGTAATTTTGTTTATCAGAAATGGTATCATTCAATGGTTCAGCTGAAGTTGCATTAAGTCATTTGCTTTTTGACCACCGCCCCTTGAAATTGAATGATGACGATTTTTTAAGAGTTTGTGAGATTCCTAAAAAAAAGGTTTGCAATTCTGTTTTCTTTGCAACATTAGTTCAATAAGATTTTGTTCTTATGCCTTGTATTTTATATAGGGAGCAAACTTTAGAGACTTGCCTGGGGTGCTAGTAGATGCTAAAAACAGGGTATCCTTGGATCCTAATGTGGAAAGATCACTTCTTCCCTCAAAGAAACCATTGGTGAGTATCACTCAGATAGTCAAATGCTTTCTTCGTCTATATAATATGTTATTGTAATGGTGTAACCTTAAAATGTTTATGATTAGGTTCCTGATTATGCAATTTCATATGTCAAGGGCAGCTCTTCCAAGTATGTGCATTTATTTTTTTGGTGTTAAACTCTTGTTTTATACGAAGTAATAGTTTTTCCTTTTTACTAAGATATGGTCTATAATGTTTTTTTCAGGCCATTTGGTAGATTGTGGTGGGATGAGACAGTGGCCACTGTTGTTACCCGAGCTGAACCTCACAACCAGGTAAACTCTCATTGCTTGCAACGCATATTGGAACACTTATGGCACTTGCCATATTAACGATTTGATCTTTTTTCAGATTGTCCTACATCCTGAGCAGGATAGAGTGCTCAGCATACGGGAAAATGCAAGGCTACAAGGTTTTCTTGACTGCTACCGACTCTATGGCCCTATTAAGGAGAGGTTAGAATTCTGAAGATCAAGTTATTTATCACAAAAAACTGTTTTTCACTAATATTACTTTTAGAGGAATTGTTTATGTACTGTTTAATTAAATGTAATTTTTTTTTTGTAACACGTTTGATAGGTACATTCAAATCGGGAATGCAGTAGCAGTGCCTGTAGCTACTGGTCTTGGATATGCTTTCGGCATAGCAAGTCAAGGAAATGTTGACGGCAATGCTGTGATGACGCTACCATTCAGATTCCCTCAATGTCTTGCTCGTGAGCAAAATTGAGCTGTTATTTTTAGAATCTTAGTAAAGAAGCAATTGTGTAAAAGTGATGGAAACATTTATATTGATTCAACTTTTATGATTTATATGGGGGAAATTTTGAGATTAACATTAACTTCAAACTCTGGATTGACAGTTTTTTGCTGAATATTCAATGTACTCTGCAATAATAATATGCAGAAAGGAGAAAATGTAATCCTAGAAAAAAGTTATCAATACAATGTCTGTGCTCAATTGATTACAAACAAACCTTTCTTGATTTACGGTGACTACAAAACAGCTTGTAGAACTTCTAAAACACGGTCAGCTTTTTCTTGACCGAACATCCTAGGCAAGCTAGATCCAATATCAGTCTCAATACCCTTACTCTTAAACAAGCTATCCCTCTTCTTCAAACAAGCCTTCTCATCATCTCCAACATCTCGTTTTTCGTCTAATGCGCATAAGCTTAACCATATGTTCAACACCTCTTGTGCCACATTACTAACATCGTCCCTCAGAATCTGCTCCAACCTGTCTCCTCCACTTGAGGAAGTGTCTACACGAAGCACAACTGCAGTAGGAGAGAAGACGGAACGAATGTAAAGGGACGGGGAGACATAAGGTTGAGCTTCAGAGATTTTGTCAAGGACCTGCCTTTGCTTCTCTAGTTCTGTATCTTCATAAAATGTCTTCAGGTATTCAGGGTGAAGGATCAGGTCCTTTCGAGGAGGTAAATCGAGGATTAGAACCAAAGATGTGGGACTACTTTGGATGAACTCAATCACCAAGTGGGGTGCATCGGTTGAGTTGTTCATGTAAGATGATAAACTTGTGATGTTTAAAGCTGCTCCTGTTGGTAGTTCACAATGTAACCAAGAACTTAGTATGAAGTCAATCTGCAAATGTTGCAGCAAAATGTTAATGGTGTTGTGACTAAATACAAAAATAGTCATGATAATCACTATGTCTCTTGCTCTTCATTAAAGTTCATGTTTCTTTTTTCGGACATTCCAAAATAATATTTTTATGAAGTAGTAGTTCACTAATCTCTATTACCTATAACAAAGGAACACAATATTATGCCTAATGTAGCACATAAAATGGTCGTTTGGTTCACAGTCTTCACACACAAACACTAATACTACTACCAAAAGTACCAGCAATTCTACAAGATGGAGGAATTGCCAAATATACTTTCTATGTAGCCAATGCAGGTGTATCCCCCCTATATTTCCTGCGAATCTGCGATTAATCAGTTAACATTTAACTTTTTATGTCGATCAAAGAACAAGTTATTCGATTTTAACCAAAGGTCACGTGTTCGAATCTCAACAACGGAGTAACACGCCAACACGTATTCGGAGTCAAGCCAATTGATCACAAATTCACAACAAATTCTTCTAAGAAATTAATAATTTCCTATTTCAAACCATGATCACAACTACTTAACTAGCAAAACTATAATAACATAATTTGTAACTAAAATAATTTTAAAATAAAATAATTTCATACAAATTTATGTTGTAAAGTTGAGAGTACCGAAGAAGAAGGAGCACCAGAGCGAAGAAGAAGAGAAGCATGGGCGGTCCCACATTGGTTTTCTAAGTACTGAACATCCTGTGGAAGTGTACATGGTAGTAGCAATGAATCAAGGCGATTCTCAACCGTTGATATCAAATCAATCATCAGATCTTTGATAGGTGGTGATGCGTAAGGGAAGTCCTTGAATCCTGGCCGTCCATCACTGTTCATTGATGACGATCCTACACAACAACGAGTAAGAGTTGATGTAGGAAATCTGAAATTGGGTAATGATAGAAGAGAAGTCTGGCAAAATGGTGATGTTTTTGAGGGGAGAGAAAAGGGAAAGTGTGAGAAAATTAGAGCCATACGAATTTGTTCTTTCTTAGACCTTCATTTGGCTTCATAAAACTTTAAAATAAATATACAAATGGGCTAGTTCTACTAAGGATTTGTGGGTAAGCTATCCATCACTTGTTTTGGGCTACAAAATTGGCAATATGCCTTGGGCTTGATGGTTCTTATAGATAGAAATGGCCGAACTGGCACAAAAATGGCCTAATCCGACACGAGCCCATCATAAGCATAATACGGCACGAGAGGCAAGTAGGTGGGCTGTGCATAGGCTTCATTTTCAAAATGTAGCACGAACTCGGCACGAGCACAACAAGTGGACCCTATTTTGTCACACTTATTTTTGACCAATTTACACAAAATATATACCAGTACAAATTATTAAGTAGCCTATTAGGACGACACATGGACTGAGCTATATATGAGCCACATTTATGAAAGTTTGGCACAAACCCAGCACAATACGACTTTTTCTTAGCCTGTTCAAGACACGACCTGTTTGACCACTAAACACGTAAGCACAGCATATAGGCCTACACGTCACGGGCCGTACCCATTTTTAATGGTTCAACTCAATTAATAAATTTTGCTCATATAGTCATATGCACGGTCACTTTGTTTCTATGAATAAAATACATACATTTGCTTTATATTGTAAAGTCTGTAATACCTAATCTCTCCATTCATATGTTATATGGTCAAAGTTTTAGAGCTTTGATCACATGTTTCCATTATTCTATGAAAAATCTATATCTATCAATCTTATTAGGTTTGTAGTATCACGTGGGATTATAATTTCTTCTTCTTTTTATTTTATTTTATTTTTATGCTTTTTCTACAACATTAATTACACATTAGTTTATATGAGAGATATTAGTGTAAATGTGTTTTGCGGAGATTGTAAAATAAATAAATGGGACATATATATAAGGACATATCCAGTTAGCCTCAAAAGGAGTATTAACATGAGATAGGGATACATATACAATCTAACCAGTTGAGTTAGTAAAAAATTAGAGATATACCCGATTCCTAGTATAAAATCTTACGTACTGTATCTTTAATTTTTTTAAACCTCATTATTTTTATTTGAGAATCTTTCTATACCAAAAAAGAAAAAGACTTGTCTTATTAAAAGATTGTTGCCAAGCAAGTTGGATTCCAAGTTCATACACATAATAAAAGCTTGTTCAAAAGATAAACTATACTACCGAGTATTTGATGATTCCACTTGAAACTTTCTTGATAGACTTTATTATATTTATATTGTCTAAATTATACATATAGAATATGTACGAGAAGCAAAGTGTATAATCTACTTACTTTAACAAGATATTAGAGGATTAACCCCAAAATTATCTCTTCATTTTTTCAAGCCAAGATTCGGAAATGAATACATACATAAATACATATAGCAATATATAGTCCAAACCACACGAAAACATCTATAACAAATTACAAATGCATATTGTAATCCGCCGTTGTTTCATCTATCCATCATACATCTTCAAACTTCAACTACCACATTGACTAATCCATAAGTACCATAACCATAAGACATTTCTAAAACGATAAAATCGATCAAATTATGCAATAGTATTATTGTATATGTAGTATTAATTTATGAACGAATCTTCATGATCTTTCGACGACATTGGGCTCCATTAAAGCCCAAATTAGAATTATTGTCCCCTTGAAATTCATCATAACATCTTCCTCTTTTCTTGACCCCACCAACTTCATTCAACCAAACACCAAACAATTTCAAACCTTCTTTTTCATCATCATCATCTTCTTCTTCATTATTATCAACACCTCCAAAGTCATCTTCTCCAACAAACCCATCTTTGTGGGCCCCACACGCTACCACCATCCCCTGCCCTAGGATATGGTTTATCTCATCTGGGCCCACTTTTAAACGGGCCGTAAGAAAGCCCATTAACTCTTCACATTGTTTCTTGGTTTGGGCTAGCTCTGAGTTTAGCATCTCGTTATCTCGTCTCAATTTCTCGTTTTCACCCGATAAATCCGCGATTTCGATGGAACCTGGTGATGACGTGGATGTGGACCCCGCATCGTCGCCGGAGATTGACGGTGATGTGACGGCGCCGGTGGCTTTTCCGGCGAGTGTTGCTTTCCGGCGGCGGATTCCGGAAAGGAGATCTTTTTGGTCTTTCTTGAATCTGTCGTTGGCGAATTCCCACTTGTCCGGCACAATTTTGCGGAATCCCTGAAATTTGTTTAAATAAAAATGTGCATTTTGTCAAAAGTGTGCGCCGTAACTTTGGAAAAAATATGGACTACTATTAATGTTACGTAGAAAAAATTTACTATGAAAATAACATAAATTCCATGTTAGTCTTATGATAAAATACAATAATAAAGTTAATGAATGTTTTGATTATTATAGTTCTTAAGAGATATTCAACCCAACAAGTAAAGCAGGAGAAAATTCTTAGCAAGATGTTGTCCAGAAGTATATACTTGACAATACTTTCATTTGACCGGCAACATAAGAGATGACAGATGAGTTATGAAAACCTTCTATGTAATGGCAAGTTTTTAGGCATCTTTAACAAAATAAAAGCAAAGATGTCCCTATACTTATACACACACTTTGCAGTTTTAGGCCTTGTTTAGCAAAAGAGATAACTGACGAGATTTTTGTTTTATAAAGCAATTAGAGGGTTTAAGTGTTTAACCACAAAAACAGTTGCTTAGGTTTGGAAAAAAGATATTGCAAAAATGTTATTGGAATTAGTCTATTCAGCTCTTTGTAAGAGTCCTGCATTTTGAGAAATTGTTAAATAAGCTATTTTATAATATATATATAATTTCAAAAGTCAGTTAAAGCATCTTATGCAAGTCATACAACTAACTAATCAAACCTATTCATGTAACTAGCTATCAACTAATTAACAAATATGTTCTTTATCTTTGCCATCATGCAATTACTCATACTATAAAAATGTCCCCATCCAAGTGTATACACATTTCTAGTTCTTATTGAGGTTTTTTTTTTAGGACATTCTAGGGTGTTAGTGTATGTATTGTTGTATGAAAATCATCCATTTTCTAAGAATGAAGCATTTTATGGGCCAATAGTGAACATCTTCGAAATTCCTCCCGGGTTAGCTTGAAAAATTTACGGTGATAAGTTATTGCACCATATCTTAATTTCTATTTAACTCACAAAACTTTAATTGTAAAATTTTACAAGCACCAATATATAATTTAAGAGATAGAAAATATGTCAAGTGAAATACTTCTACAAACTTCTCAAGTCATTATATGCATGTAATGTAATATGTAATTGAACATTTTAAGCATTCATCAATTTTTCAGCGTTCTAAACTTTTTGCATTGTTTACCTACACTATATAATTATTTCTAATATTCTACTCTGTACTTTTTATTTTAATTTTTAATAGTAATAATAAAAAAAAAAAACCAAGTAATTCAACTACCCCGTGATAACAACACAAGAAGGTTTTTTTTTTAAATCTATTTCGATAATTTCACGCATTAATTTGAACACGTTTACTTTTGACAATATCTCATGGGAATCATTTTATAATTTATACAACTCCACAAGTCCACATATTATCTTCCCTCCACTCTTTAACCACTATCGTATCTAGGCTGTAGGCACATCTAAATTTAAATAAAATTATACTATTATGTTTTCGAATGAAGTACAGTAGTTTTTATAATCCAATTACTTGTGCTCGTATTAAAAAATCGTCATAATAGTCAATCTATATATCATCTAGTGGTAATTAAAATTTATAATAAAAGGCCTCATAAATCACAATTTCAACAAATTATGGATTTGACCCATAGAAGTTCTCATTTTAACACAAGTAAATAAAAATATATAAATTCCTAACAATTGAAGATAGTTGATCATAAATACATAAGTAAACGTTGACATAAAATTTTAGCCAATCTCAGGATATGATAACAAATATAGTTGAAAAAATGAAATCAAACTCTATCGAATATCGATCCAGACCATATTTGATAAAAATTACACCATCAACATGACAATTAATTTTCGGAAACTTACATAGGTGTTAAGCTGGCGAACGAAACTTGAGAAATTGTTGTGCTTGAAGAATTTGGGCAACAAATCCTTAGCAAACTCAGCAGTTTTCCAAACAACAAAAGTTGACCCATTCTCTCCCCATGAAATGACATCATCTGAAGTTTTATCATCTACCATCTCGTATGTCTTCGTCAAAAATGGCGCAGGAATTGACCTTTGCCCCATTTTTATTCAACTACTCTATAAACTATATGATTTATTTAAAAAAAATCCCCTGTTTTCCCCTGTTTTTTCACCTAAAATGTACTCAAGAAAAATAGCTAATTAATCTAGACAAATGGAAGATTTATAATTTAGGAAGAAGAAGAACAACTAAAAAGCAAAAGGGCAGTTAAAAATTCCCATCCCCAACAATAAAACCCAGAAAGAAATGAACCAGAATACATGATTTTGCTTTTGATTTTGCCTTAATTTTTTTTGCTCCTCTGTTTTTCTGCTAATTAGAAGAAAATGGTTCTTGATTTTGCAAGATCATTTTTTTTTCATAATAAAAGAAAGAGAGAGAAAGAAAATGCGAATATGCAGATGTTTCACGTAGAGTCCTTATAAAAATAGAAATAGAGACGAAGACAAAACTCAAAAGTAAGAGATTTATAGAAAGTGACTTGACAAAACAGGGTGTTCTAGAAAGCTTCTTAAACTCTTTTTTCTTCTTTAATTTTCCAAAGTCATGTTTGAATATTAAAAATAAGAAATAAAAAATTAATAATTAAAGTGATTAAGTTCTCCACTTTCGTTGGGTTTGAAATTTGTTAATGGGAAGTTGAAGTTGGCAACAACTACTACGAGTATACTCTTAGATAAAGCCGTGTCATGTTGACGTTTTTAAGGAACTTGGAAGAAGACACTATTCTTTACAATTTATTTTAATGATATTGCTACCGGTCGCTCCCTTTGGATAAGCATTTAAAATATTTTTTAGAGTAGTTTTAACTTGGAAATGCATGTCAAATTAAGCATAAATTGGTGTAATTAATGTTATTTTAATTTCTACTTTTAGTTAGCTTATCCAACGCCCCCGGACGTTCGTTAGATCGTTAGCTTTTGTCTTATTTTAATTGCTATGGTCAATTTTTCATTTGTTTTAAATTATACAACTTGCAATTTGCAAATAGTTAGAAGCTGGGATTTTCTTGATAAATAAAGTGTACATGGTTGCATTGTGGTGTATAGTTGACTACTATCCCCTTTATCCCTTATTTTTTGCACATTTGTCTTTTTACGATTTTCAAGACGTAATATCAAAAATATATATTTTCATTTCTATACGCATAAAAATTATTAAAACTTGATATTAATAAAATATAATGAGACGGTTTTAACAAGATCCCACTTGAATATATTATCACTTATAAATTAACGAGAATTCACGGTCAAACATTTTAAAGTTTGACCCATATATTTACAATGAGGCAAAAAATAAGGAACGAAGGGAGTATTAGGGTAATTATATTACCAATTGATATATGTACGAGTAGATTTTCTTATTAGGGTTTTTAATAGTGCAAAATACGAATGATTGTATATGTCATCTCTAGGGTGGTATAGCTAAAGTTTTTTTAATTTTTTTTTCATATGCTTGTATTTTGTGCATGAGAATAAAAATATAGTCTTAATTATACTTTGCACGGTATAATAAGGTAAAATCGGTTGTATAATCAAAATTCTTGATTTGGAATATTAATTTATTTTTGGTGTTTTTCAAATGAAGAATGCTTTCATTCACTAAATCAATGTTAGGTTTTTTTTAATGAAAAATGGAAATAAATAATCCCACCAAGAGAAAAATTTGTTAGCATATGGAAAAAGAATTATATTTTGTTTTGTTTTATTTTATCTTATCCTCACTTTTTGTGGAATAGGGAGTAAGTTCATATCAAAAAGTAGATAAAGAATTTTCAAGTTCAATTTTACAATCAAAATGAATTCATATTAATTCATCATTATATATTTCTAAACATCAAATAAACAATAGATAATGGAATTAACATGTAACAAACATATAATTGAAACAATATTTTGTATAAAACTACTTTCTTTATAGCACATTATTTTCCATAATTGATCATTTATTAAGTGCACTTTCTTTCTTTTTTTTTTTTTGGAATATATTACTTTGCGTTGTGTCTTGCTCCTTTCATGTTCTCCATCCTTATTTATCGTTTATTACATATTAATTTCACATCTCTTATTCTAAATAAGTACAACTTTTTAACCAATCAAGTCGCCCGCCTAAAATTTTACAATGTGATCAAGCTGATACACTTAAAAAAATACAGAGGAAATATTACATCTCTACTCTCTAGAAACTAGAAGTGGAAAATATGAATTCCATTCAACATATGTAGTGCAAAATTTTAATCTTAACGGAGCTTGATTTGAAATAAATATCCTGCTAACTTTCCCCTCAAAATATGTAGTGCAAAATTTGACTGGCGAAATAGAGTGGTGAGAGAAAAGGGACTAGTGATATGTTTAGCTGTTAAGATTAGAGAGAGAGAGAGTAGAGAAAATAGTGTCGTGTATTTTATTAGAGTATAAACAAGTATATATATAACTCTGATTAGGGCTTCACACACAGGCCCGATAACTATACACTAATATAGGGCTTAACACCCCCCCCCTCAAGTTGGAGCATGTAAGTCACAGATGCCCAACTTGCCAAGTAAATACAAAAATTGACTCTTACCTAAGGCCTTAGTGAATATATCTGCGAGTTGTTCAGTCGTCTTGACGTACGACGGACTAATAACCCCTTCCAGAATTGCATCCCTAACATAATGACAGTCTACCTCAATATGCTTAGTACGTTCGTGGAATACCGGATTCTTTGCAATATATAGCGCTGATTGACTATCACAAAACAAGCTCATCGCACGGGGATGCGAAACTCCCAAACTGTCAAGCAGTGCCTTCAACCATTTTAACTCATCTGTTATAGTAGACATCGAACGATACTCTGCCTCTGCAAAAGACTTAGAAACAGTATGTTGCTTCTTAGTCTTCCAAGAAATTGGAGAACTACCAAGGAACACCAACCAACCAGAAATCGAGCGTCTTGTCAAAGGACAACTAGCCCAATCCGAGTCACACCAACCTGTCACATGTAAATTGCAATCTGAGCTTAATAAGATTCCTTGACCTGGACACCTTTTTAAGTAACGAACCGTACGAATAGCGGCCTCCCAATGCTCTTGGCGAGGTTGTTGCATAAATTGGGATAAGATATGGACTGTGTAAGCAAGATCAAGTCTAGTAAAAGACAGGTAAATCAGACAACCCACAAGACGGCGATACCTTTCCGGATCAGCAATAATAGGAGTGTCAGATTTCGCCAGAATATGATTTTGTTCAATAGGAGTACCTGCCGGACGTGCCCCTAATAAACCAGACTCTGCAATGATATCAAGAGTGTACTTTCGCTGACATAAAAATATTCCTTCCAGGCTCCGAGTAACTTCAATACCAAGAAAGTACTTTAACACGCCCAAATCTTTCATATGAAAGCAGTCACTCAAATATGATTTAAATTTCGAAATTGCAGAAGAGTCATTGCTCGAAATTATTAAATCATCAACATACACCAAAACACTCAGATGAATAGCCCCATTATTTAGAGTAAATAACGAACAGTCAGAGTACGATTGCAGAAAGCCGTACCTTTTAAGAGAATTGGCCAATTTTGAGAACCAACATCGAGGTGCTTGTCGTAGACCATATAGGGACTTCTGAAGACGACATACCAAACCAGATTGAGAGCCATGGAATCCAGGGGGGGCTTCATATAAACCTCCTCATCAAGGTCACCGTGCAAGAAAGAATTATGAACGTCCATTTGGTGTAATTCCCAATTTTTTGCAGCAGCAACAGCGAGAAAAACACGAACAATGACCATTTTAGCAACGGGAGCAAAATTCTCGTTATAATCGATACCTTCAACCTGATGATTTCCAAATATAACGAGACGAACCTTCAACCTTTCAAGTGTACCATCTGAGTTAAGCTTGACCTTGTATACCCACCGGCAACCAAGAGCTTTCTTACCCGGAGGTAAAGTTTCGAGCACCCATGTCTCATTATTTTCAAGAGCAGTTATTTCTTTTTGCATAGCCTCTCGCCACCCCTCATGTTTCATTGCCTCATTGAAGTTTCGAGGCTCAACCATTGTATTAACGGCTGCAATGAACACACGGTGTCGCAAGGAAAAATAATTACAATTCACAAAGTGTGCTAAAGGATAAGGAGTACCTGAGGAGCTTGGAGTAGACGGTGAACTGGGAGGAATAGATGTACTCGGAAGAGATATAGTATGTGCGACGTAATCACGGTGCCAACTAGGTGGGTGCCTTTCCCTTTGGCCACGACTCATAACAGTGGATTGAGGAGATGATGTAGCCTGACCAGCCATGGGGCTGCTGTCCGTGAGAGGCGCTGAAGTAGAGGACTCTGCAGAGGGCACCACAGGGGGGCTGTGGGCAGGGGAAGGCGCCACAGGGGGGCTTTGGTGTAGGCTGCCAGGAGGAGCAGCAGTAGCTAGTAGCTCGTCACCCGAAATAGGAGGTCTGGTTGGAGTTACAGGCATATGAGAGTCTTCACTGACCTCCAAAATGTGCTCTAAGTCGTTTAGAAAATCATGATCCACCCCAACATTGTCGGTTGACATGTCGTCTATACCCACATTAGCATCAATGGAATTACCCGTATGCACATATGGAAATTCATTCTCATAGAACTTAACATCACGGGAGACAAATATATCACCGGTGTCTAGATCATATAACTTCCAACCCTTCTTGCCATTAGGATAACCCACAAACACGCACTTCCTACTCCTAGAGGCAAATTTGTCACCCTTCGCCCTTTGGTTGTGAGCAAAACAGAGGCACCCAAAAACACGCAGTTCATCGAAATTAGGCTCTTTTCCAAAGAGAATTTCAAATGGAGTTTTATTAGCTAGTAAATGAGAGGGAGTACGATTAATCAAATAAACTGCTCCAAGGACACACTCACCCCAAAAATCAATCGGCAAATGGCCTTGAAACATTAATGCCCGACTCACATTTAAAATATGTTGGTGCTTACGCTCAACACGATCATTTTGCTGTGGTGTGCCAACACAAGACGTTTGAAAGAGAATGCCATTTTCATTAAAATACGGAAGCATAGGTTTGAACTCCGTACCATTATCACTCCGTACACATTTTACATGAGCATCAAATTGACATTTAACCATAGCAAAGAAAGAGAAAAAGGAAGAATAAACTTCAGTTTTGTCATTCAATAAATAGACCCAAACACCTCTCGAAAAATCATCAACAATTGTCAAAAAATAATGAGCACCACAAGTAGAAGGAGTTTTATACGACCCCCATAAATCACAATGTATTATTTCAAGAATACGACTAGCCCTACTGTCACTATTAGGGAAACTATCCCGTGATTGTTTAGCATGCGGACAAATTTCACACGCTTTATTCAAAGATTTGCTACCAGAACTAGCACTAATAGCAGGAACTAACTTGACAATTTTATCCGACGGATGACCCATACGCCGATGCCATAACTCGAACGCAGATACCTTCGGATTAGTCACCGCACATACTTTAGGAATTCGTTGGAAATAGTAGAGTCCTTCTATTCGTTCACCGCCTCCAATCAGGCTCCCCGAGTGTTGGTCCTGAATAGCACATAAAGAGTTAGTGAATTTTACAGTACAATGAGAATTATCAATCATTTTAGACACGGAAATTAAATTGCAATTTAATTTGGGAACGAATAAAACGTTCTCAAGAATAATTCCGTCATCTAAATACACTCGCCCTTCCTTCGTAGCCATGGCGTGAGCACCATCCGGAAGACCAACAGGGCAAGGAGAAATGCATTGGACATCCATCAAACATGAATCATCACCAGTGACGTGATGGGAGGTGATTAGGGGATTTTGCTCCCACCAATCGGAATGCGCCACGTGGGCCAATCAGGTCCTGCCAAGTGTCCCCCAGTTGGAACTGTCAGGGCTTGCCACGTGGCACACGCTTATTCGTCCACCTTGGACCTATTATGTCATGACACGCGGCATACTCCATGCCTAATGGAGAAACCGGCCACCCAGGCCCAACTTCAGAGGGAAGCCCAATCAGCCCTAGGTTAACCTAAACCTAGGATTGGCACGTTTCCCAAGGTTATAAATACCTCCCTTAATCCTCATTAAGGGAGATTACATGAATTACACGCTAAAATTCAGCAATTAAACACTCTCACCTAGAGAAGTCTAAACACATTGATCACTCCTCCCCTAGAGGAACCAGATCTCCTACCTTTACTTTCCGCATTTATTACTCCTCAAACAAGTACTAACTTGATCGTTGGAGGCGGAGCTCCCACCACAAGGAGTCTCCGTTGTTTTGCAGGTACAGGCGTCCGGTTCCAGTCTCGGAATTGTAACTCTCCCGCAGGACATCAGAAAACCCCGAAACATTTGGCGCCGTCTGTGGGGAGAGTACTTCTGAGATGGCATCCAAGTCTGTACCGACTCCTGAAGAGAGGCGTCCCCTAGACGACCCTCAAGTTCAGTCGGACCACGATACTGAGAATGAATTTGAAGTTGAAGCTCACACAGCTTCATACGGGACCCTAAAAGGAGAGAACGGGAACATCTTCAAACTGAAAGTGAGCCAGCAGGCGCACCGCCTGTTCGGCAGCACCCGACTGATGGGTCTGCTCCCATCACAAGGAACGAACTCATGACCTTCATGAGGGACTTCAAGGGAGAAATTCAAGAGTTGATCAACAAGAAGCCGCCTGCTCTGGACAAGGAGCAGTCGGCTAAGAAACCTTCCACTTCACTGAAGAGGAAACCGGTTTAAGGGCGAGAGGCGACTCCTCATCCTAAATCCAGGAAGCGGGAGCCACCTGCCCTTGATTTCACAAAATACCGTTTTCCTACTCCAGGAAATAGGAAACCTGTTCGTCATATTCAGGCGGACGGGTCGAGGAAATCATACACAGACGCTCGGCTACTGCTAGAGCAGAAGAAGAGTGACCGATTGTCAGAGTCGGCCTCTACTTCAAACTTCCAAGACAGTCTGCGAAATACCTCAATGAGGCATACTCAGTCGTATCGTGAGAGTCAGTCAGGCGGAACCTCCCGTCAGTCCGGCTTTCATAGCGACCAGGCGGTACCAAACTTACCGTTTGTACCGCAACAACAATATTTTTTTACAGCCACCTCCGTTTGGTGGTCATGCAGCAAAAAATGTCCAACCTATGGACTGGCAGCTTCGGTTGCTTAGACTTGGTGAACAGCCTTCGGCCTTCTCCAAGGAAATTACTGAAGCCGCTCAGCCGGCCAAAGTGAAAAATGTATTAGTAGGCGCCTATGACGGCACTACTAACCCAGAAGACCATCTGATGGCATTCACCAACCTGATGTACCTTCAAGGGTTGGATGATCCCACTTGGTGCAAGTGTTTCCCAGCGACTCTCAAAGGAATCGCACAACAATGGTTCGGCAACCTGCCGACTGGTTGTGTAAATAACTTCAGGACGCTTGCTTACTTATTCACCTCCAACTTCGCCATGAACATCCCTGCGAAGAAGACGACCCTTGATTTAGGAACAATTCAGCAGGGCGAGAAGGAGGGGCTTCGTTCTTACATCAGGCGGTTTAACCTGATGAGAATACAGATTCAAGGGTTACCGGATGAAGTAGCCTATAATGACTTTTTCAGAGGTCTCAAGGACGGGTCGGCCTTCAAATTCGATTTGGTCCGAAAGAGGGTGGCGACTCTTCAAGAGGCCTTGATTGAAGCGGAAGCCTATATACAGGCGACTGATCTTTTTAGTCAGACGGGAAAAGGTCCGACAAAAGAGAAGGACGACAGAAACAGTCGTCAAACAAAGACGAGAAGAGAAAAGAGGTCTGGGCGGCTGATTCCTCTAAGCAGCCGGCCCAGAAAAAGAAAAAAGAATTCAAACCATACTCCCCAAAGTATGCGTTTAACAAGGATAGCCAATTTATCCTAAAGGAAATCAAGGGACGGATCTCAATTGAGAAACCGGTCCCCATGAAGGGTTCTGCAAACTATCGGAACCAAGAAAAATTCTGTGATTATCATGAAGATATTGGTCATCACACCAATGAATGTATCAGTCTCATGCGGTATCTGGACCGCCTGGCTGAGCAAGGTGATCTTGACACTTATGTCAAGAAATCTACGGGGAACACTTCCTCAAAAAAGCAGTCGACCAAAAAGAATCAACAGGCCGACAGCTCCGATACAGATGATGCAGTCGTCTACACCATTGCAGGCGGCTTCTCAGGAGGCGGCCCCACTATTAGGGGCAACAAAGACAATATCAGGCGGTTAGATGTAAATTCCGTTCACCAAGAACGGCCCTCCAAATATTCATTTCCTGAGATTGTCATCACTGAAGAAGATCTAGGAGGGGTAAGAGGGCCGCATGACGACCCTATCGTTATTGAATGTAAAGTGGCCAACCAGAGAGTTGGCCGAATACTCATAGATACCGGAAGCTCCTCAGATCTCATCAGTAGCAAATGTCTGTCGAAACTAAAATATCAGACTGATTGCATACATCCGACATCCCACCCTTTAGTAGGGTTTGGAGGAGGAGTCGTCCACCCAGTGGGACGAGTGGATTTACCCATCCGCCTGGGCGAAAAAGGGGAAGGACGACACATGGTAGTCCGGTTCCTGGTAGTAGAAGAACTCTCGGCCTACAACATGATTCTGGGACGACCAACCCTGAATAATTCCAAGGCTGTTATAATCCCATCTCTTATGTTGCTCAATTTTGAGAGGGATAATGGAACAGTCGGATCCCTAAGGGGAGATCAGAGGATGGCCCGAGAGTGCTATCTCTCGGATGTCAAGCCCACTGTTATGGCCACTGGGTCGAGAGGTGGAAAAATAGACCTTGACAATGTCAAGGAGAGTGCGCCTGTTCAAGAAGCAGGCGGCAAGAAGAGAAAGGCATCCCAGACAGGGGCCGCAAGAAAAGACAGAAAATAACAATCATTGGCAGAGGAGCGGTCGGATGAATTCCGCTCTCAGCCGGCTGGTGAGCATACGGACCTGATCTTAGACGACCCGCGTCCTGACCGAACAGTCAAGGTTGGGACGACTGCTCTGAGAGTCCTGGGTGACGACTGTCACAAACTATTGAAAGAATACAAGGACATCTTTGCATTCGAAGTCCATGAAATGCCAGGAATTAGTCCTGATCTGGCGGTACATAAACTGACCGTGGATCCGAAAAAGAAGCCGGTACGGCAGAAGAAGCGGAACCATGGCGAAGAAAGAAGTCAGGCGGCAGCCGCCGAAGTTAAAAAATTACTTGATGCAGGGTTCATTCGACAATGTTACTTCCCAGACTGGGTTGCAAATGTGGTGCTTGTTAAAAAGCCGAATGGCACCTGGCGAATGTGTGTAGACTACACAGACTTAAACAAGGCGTGCCCCAAAGACAGTTACCTTCTGCCTAAAATTGATAACCTGGTCGACTCAACAGCCGGCCATGCTTTGATGAGCTTTATGGACGCCTACTCTGGTTTCCATCAAATTCCTTTGTGGAAAAAAGATCAGGAGAAGACGGCCTTCGTCACTGATCAGGGGTTATACTGTTACACGGTCATGCCGTTTGGTCTTAAGAATGCCCCGGCCACTTTCCAGCGAATGATAAACACTGTGTTCTTTGATCGAATTGGGAGAAATGTCGAGGCATATATTGATGATATGATTGTCAAGTCTAAACTTCAAAAATATCATCTGTCGGACCTCCGAGAAACTTTCGCCACACTCAGGCGGCACCATGTCATGCTCAATCCCAAGAAATGTGTCTTTGGAGTTGAGTCTGGGAAATTTCTCGGATTCCTTATCAATCAGAGAGGAATAGAGGCGAACCCTGAGAAGGTGCAGGCGGTCATTGACATGCAGTCGCCTCGTACCATCCGAGAGGTTCAGAAGTTAACAGGTTGTCTGGCGACCTTGGGAAGATTTCTAAGCCGATCAGGCGACAAATGCTTATACTTTTTCCAGGCAATTAAGAAAAAGGCAAGGTTTGAATGGGGGCCGGATGCTGAGTCGGCCTTCCAGAAATTGAAAGTTCACTTACATTCCTTGCCGAGGCTGGTCAGCCCTTTGCCCAAGGAAGTACTCTACATGTACCTGGTTGTCTCTGATCATGCGTTAAGCGCTGTTCTCCTTGCTGAAAGAGACGACTGTCAGCTCCCGGTCTACTTTGTCAGTCATGTACTGAAAAATGCCGAGTTGAGGTATCCCTTAGTGGAGAAATTTGGTCTTGCACTCTTCATGGCTGTTAAAAAATTGAAGCCCTACTTTTTGGCACATGCAGTCGTCGTGTATACAGACCAACCTATCAAGCGGCCACTGACCATCATGGAGTCGTCAGGCCGAATGATCAAATGGGCCATAGAAATACAGAGCCTCGAAGTTACTTTCGAGCCTAGAAAAGCAGTGAAGGGGCAAGCCTTTGCTGACTTTATTGTTGAGATGACTCGTCCTCCTGACTCTCAAGTTACAGACCAAGTCTGGAAGGTATATGTGGACGGAAGCTCTACTTCAAATGGTTGTGGAGCAGGCGTCATATGTCAGTCGCCAGAGGGCGACAGGTACGAGTATGCTCTACGCTTCAGTTTTCAGGCCTCAAATAATGAGGCAGAATATGAAGCTTTACTAGCCGGAATCCGCATGTGCAAGGTGGCAGGGGCAAGAAAAATAGACGCCTGTTCCGATTCACAATTGATAGTGAGTCAGTACAATGGCGAATACGAAGCAACCCATCCGGCCATGATCAAGTATTTACAGGCGGTTCGACTAGCAGTCGGCTCCCTTGAGGATTTCCATATGATCCAAGTGCCGAGATCAGAAAACAACCAGGCGGATGCACTTTCAAAATTAGCATCATCCGCCTCCTGTGATACTCCTCGAACTGTTTTTTGGGAAGTAATGGTTAGGAGAAGCATTGAGGAAGAACCTATTGCAATCCTAGAAAGAAGCTCAACCTGGATGGATCCAACCAGGGCATATCTGACAAACGGTACCCTGCCGGATGATCATCAACAGGCGGCAGCACTGAAAAAACGAGCAACCAGTTTTGAAATAATAAAGGGAGAACTTCACAAAAGGGGGTACCTTCAACCCTTCTTAAAGTGTGTTACTCCAGAAAAGGGACGAGAGATACTAGACGATCTTCACTCTGGTTACTGTGCTTCTCATATAGGCGGTAGGACGCTTGCTCAACGGGCAAGGCGGCAGGGCTACTTTTGGCCTACTTTAGAAGCAGATGCAATAGAGATGGTGAAAAAATGTGACAAGTGCCAAAGGTTTGGCAAGCTAATTCACCGTCCGGCTACTGACCTCACTACCATTCATAGCCCACTACCGTTTGCTAAGTGGGGCATGGATATTCTAGGTCCATATACGCCTGCTACAGGCGGAAGGAGGTACATACTTGTTGCCGTCGACTACTTCACTAAATGGGTAGAGGCGGAGGCTGTAAAGGGAATCAAGACGAAGGATGTAATTTCATTCATTTGGAAAAATGTCATCACTCGGTTCGGGGTTCCCATGTCTATGGTTTTTGATAATGGTCCCCAATTTGAGACGCCTGTTCTCAAAAGCTGGTTGGGTGACCAAGGAATTGCACACTACTTTGCTTCTGTCGGCCGTCCACAAGCAAACGGCCAGGTAGAAGCCTTTAATAAAATCAACTCAGACGGTCTCAAGAAAAAGATTGAACGAGCAGGCGGCCTATGGGCAGATGAATTACCACATGCTCTCTGGGCCATTAGGACGACTGAAAAAGGGGCGACTGGAGAAACTCCATTCCTCCTAACTTATGGTGCGGAAGCTGTTCTTCCAATAGAACACTACGAGCCGACTCTTCGAGTAATGCTATATGACGAAAAGGCAAACTGGGAAGCCATGCGCCTGGCATTAGACTCACTTCCTGAAAGGAGGGGCAATGCTGTCTTGCGCCATGAAATTTACCGCCTGAGAATGACTAGATCATACAACAAAAAAGTACACAGGCGTCCACTCAAAGTGGGGGACTTTGTACTTAGGAAAATGGAAGCAGTTGGTAGGGCTAATGAGTCTGGAAAACTAACTCCCAACTGGGAAGGACCCTACCGAATCTGTGAAGAGGTCAGGGACGGTACCTACCGTCTGGGAACACCAGACGGACAACCGCTGCCTCGAACTTGGAATGTAGATAATCTTAAGAAATATTTCTTTTGAATGATGTAAATAGTCAAGGGCTACTTAATAAAAGTTTGCATACTTAATATTCAATTTTGTACTAAGAGGGGCACGCCTACTAACAAACAGTCGGCTACTCTCCATGTTTAATTTTTATGCTTACTTAAGTGGGGCATGCCGTTTGTACCTTTACAGTCGGCTATTCTCCATTGAGTATTTTACTCTATCTTCAGAGGGGCATGCCGTCTATACCTTTACAGTCGGCTACTCTCCATTGAGTATTTTACTCTTTATCTTCAGAGGGGCATGCCGCCTGTACCTTTACAGTCGGCTACTCTCCATTGAATATTTTACTCTATCTTCAAAGGGGCATGCCGCCTGTACCTTTACAGTCGGCTACTTTCCATTGAATATTTTACTCTATCACCATAGGGGCATGCCGTCTGGACATATAGTCGGCTACTCTCCATAGAAGAGGGCCGACTGGTTCCAAACACACAGCCACCCCCCTTATACTTTAACTTAAAATGATCAGGGCCTGGCCGACCCTGTGCCTAAACAGGCGGCTACCCTCCTTTTACTTAACACCTACGTTCACCAAGAACTAACCAAGGCCACAGGCCGAATGATCAGACAGGCGCCAAGCCAACTGATCAAATCTTCAAAACTAATACGACCTGTCCCAACATTATAGCAGGCGTCCGGCGGCATCCCTCCGGATGAAATTCGTCGCAGAGAGCAGCTCCCTTTTGGGTGGAACATTGCTCTGTAAACTAATTACACGCCACCTATACGACTGTCCCCAAGGGCAACCACGTAGCCGTTTTTGAGACAAGGATAACTCTATCACTAACCAAACCAGTGGTAGCAGTTGAAATCTGAGTCAGATGACCGCCTGTATTACTTGGGATAAATGCAGGAGGTACCTCTTGAGTTAATAGCCAACAAACATTGGCGAATCAAAAGGTTCAGCCGGCCTCCGCCGCCTGGTACCTTTACTACTCAAGCAGGAGTGACGGCGACTGGGTAACTCCAAAGTTAACTCATAGTCACTCTCTCAAACTTAGTATGGAGCCTAAAAGGTATGAGTCGTCCGCCTGTTTTTAGCAAACAGGGGCTCTCAACCACTACTCCTGCTAGGTTAACAACTTATGAGTTAAAAGCCAACAAACATTGGCGAATAAAGGGGAACAACCGGTACCCACCGCTTGATACCTCTACTACTTAGTTACTTGGCGACTAGGTAACAATCATGTTTACTTGGTCAAACCACTTTCCTACTTGGTTAATTTTACAAATGACAGGACCGCCTGCCTAAAGGGGATCCAGTCTTTAAAATGGTTCGAATACCGATTGGATAAATGGCCGACTGATCGTCTAGCCTGGAAACAGACAACCAGTCGTCCAGGGGCATAGGCGGCGTGACTAACTATCCGTACCTGTCTGCAACTATCGGCCATGTAAAACAGTCAGTATAGTGTACAATTGGATATCAGAATATTCAATACTTAAACAAATTTGAAGCAAAACAAAAAATTCATTAAAAAGAAGCCGGTCATCAAAGACCGGCAAAATATTCAGAGCCCCGGCCCTCTGGCCGGGTAAATACAAACAAACGGCACGCAGGCCGTGGAAAGAAGACATAAAGCTTAAGAAGGGGGCAGATCTTCAATATCAGCAGCTGCCGCTTGGTCAGCACTCTTCTTGCTGGACTCGACTTCAGCTGCATCCTTATTTGATGCATTACCCCCAAGCGGCACAAGCGCCACTACCGGCTGCTCCTCCTCCAACGCCTCTTCCTCAGCAGCCGCCAGGATCTCTTGATTATATGTATCAGAACACTGGCGGTACGTTTTTTCCCATGAGGAAAAGTCGGCATTGGGGAAGAGGCGGCCCCAAGTCATGCGCTGGATTTGAGCAGAGTCTTCCATCATCTCCCGGAACAGCTCTTTCTTTTCTTGCTCGGCCTTTTCCGAGAGCTCCTAAGTAAGACTCTTCTCCTGGGTCACCAGGCGTACCTTTACGCTCGCCAAGGATTTCTCCAAGGTTTCGTATGAGGACATCTTTTGGCGAAGAGGTCTCAGCTCGGCCTTGAGGCTGTTGATGGTCGCCTCCAGCTCGCTATTCCTCTTCTGGGCCGCCTCTAACTGAGCCCGGATAGCGGCGGTAGCCTGCGCCTGATAATAAAGAATATCAATGGTCAGAACTTCATTTTGGGCAATTTGAAACATTGCCTTATCACAGTCAGAGGCGGCCATAGCTTTTGCAGCCTTTACCTCTCTGTTCTTCCGGTCAAGCGGCTTGCGAAGGCCGTTCACACTGAGCAGGGCCTAAGTAAAAAGGGGAACAGGCGTCAGTTTCCAAACAAAAAAGAAAACAGGCGTCCTGGAATTCAAATACTCAAAAATATGCTAAGTATACCTCAGCAAGGACCCCTGCAATCCCGTCTAGGTCAAGGGTGCCGACACCCCTGACCGCCTCTCTTTCAGCTGGAGGAACGACCTTGATCATAGACTTGGCCACCTCGACCAAGTCAGGCTCCTGAGGGCCAGCTGCATCAAGCATAAACAAACGGATTAGACCTAGTAAAAAAGGGAGCAAGTCTAAAATTTACAGGGACAACTTCATACTTCTAGGCGGCCCAGCTGGAGTTTTAGAAGAAGTGGCCGGCTGTTTCTCAGCCGCCGCATGTTTCCTGGCAGAACCAGGAGAGCTCGCAACAGTCGTCCTCCGGGCCTTGGGGTCCGGCTGTTGGGAAGAAGAAGCTCTTGGAGCGCCCGTCTAAAAAAGAAGAAGTCAGTATATGCATAAACACAACTCCAAAAAGAGGGTGAAAGGTTCGAAGCCCACCAAGGGTGCCCCCTTGTTGGGGTAGTCGGTTGAAGACTGTTGCATGATGGAGGCCCGCAACATGGCCGCCGCAGTCTTGGAGGCGGTAATTTTGCTCATGGCGTCCGCTGCAAAAACAAATAGCAAAGTTAATAAAAGTTATAACAAAATGCACGGAACAGCAGAGTATTCGACAGGCCGACTACCTCTTGAGCACCGACTGCTGAGGCCAAAGGCGGCCAAAAAGTACTCGTCGTAGAGCCATTTGAAGCTCGGGACGCAGTGCAGGGGTACTTGCTCTCGTACCCCTGAAGTAGAGTTCACCTTCGACTCTACTTTAAAGAGTCCTTTATCTAGGATCTCTTTCTTAGCCTTGGGGGGAACAGGCGGCATGCTGCGACCGCCTGCAAGAAGGGGCGGATTCCTGTTCCACCTGTTGAAGCGCTTGTTCAGCTCCGTGTCTGAACTCTCAATGATGAGGAAGGTGCTCCGCCAGTCCTTCCATTTGTTTGCTTTACCTCTCGTCATGAGGTAGCCCCTGTGGCTCGTCAATTGATACCAGCCGGTACCGCCTGCCTTAGGGGTCTGGCTGAGGTAGTTCATGTAAGCGAAAGCCTCGAAGCTTGGCCTTACCCCGTGCAGTTCGCACCCGGCCACATAGCCGAGTACGTTGACCCAGGAGTTCGGGGCTAACTACCATAACCCCAACTCATACCCATCAAAGATCCGCTGAACAGCCGGATGTAGTGGGAAGCGCAGCCCAGCCTTGATGGCCGCCTCGTAGCAGCCAAAGCAGGCGCTATCATAACTGGTACCAGCCGGCCAGACGACTGTGTCTTCTGGATCCGGCACAAACACTAAAAAGCCGGGGCCCATTGTGTGGTTTGCGATAAAGCTCTCCACTTTCTCTTGCATGGCCGTGATCCGGCCCCGAGGTACCGTGCAGTAGTAGGGGGTATTTTGCTCTCGGTGAGAGGCGGATGGCTCCGCCCAATCGTCCCCCTTCTCAACTGCGTGAGAAAGCCTCGCCTCTTGCAGGCGACTGTTTTTCTCTTCTGTGTCCAGAGAAGCATGGCCAGAAGAGCTAGACTCGGAATCGTCCTCTGACGAGTCCGAAGAGGACGACTCCTCCCCTCTCCCGGAGGGGCCCGCCTCCTCTCCTTTAAAAGGAGCAGGAGAGAATGTACTATTGTCAACTGTAAAATGGGAAGGGGTCACTTTGACTCCTCCCTCAGAACTGCCGGCTTTCAAGCCGCTTTGTTTCACTTCCACATCTGGCGCCTGGTCAGATGTTTCACTAATCGGCACCCTGTGGGAGGAGTCGTCTGAGTTTGAGATCCTGGCAGTCTTTTTTGTTCTGGCCATCATACTCTGCATAGACACAGATACAGTCGGACTTTGTATAAAGGGCAAAGATGGGTCCAGAAAAGGGCAGGCGGCACTCCTAGTCCTAGATTCAGCCGTCCCCGGTGACCGGCTGATCACTAACCTAGGTCGTGTCGTGTGCTTCCGTGGTGCCATTTCAAAAAAGAATAAAATAAAGAGAAAATTAAGAGTAAGAGAACCAACGGTTACCTGAACGAGTGACGTTGATGGAGTTCTGAAAATCCTGTGCAGTCGGCTTGTCAGAACAGGCGGTAGGCAGAAAGGGTCCAAAATGTCAGAGCAAGTTCAGGGGTCCGAATGTTCTCTCACAAAGTTCTCAAGTGTGAAAATGACTGAAGTCAACACTCCCTTATATAGGCGAAGTGAGAAGGCGAAGGGTCACTTCCAGAATTCATAATTTGGGCGGGAGAATCTCTCGGCCTTTCGCCGAGTGACACCTGTAGCAGGCCGTCGCCTGTTACAGTGCGACACCTGTCACAGGTAACACGTGACCAGTCACGTGCCACCTGTGAGGGGTAAATGATTAGGGGATTTTGCTCCCACCAATCGGAATGCGCCACATGGGCCAATCAGGTCCTGCCAAGTGTCCCCCAGTTGGAACTGTCAGGGCTTGCCACGTGGTACACGCTTATTCGTCCACCTTGGACCTATTATGTCATGACACGTGGCATACTCCATGCCTAATGGAGAAACCGGCCACCCAGGCCCAACTTCCGAGGGAAGCCCAATCAGCCCTAGGTTAACCTAAACCTAGGATTGGCACGTTTCCCAAGGTTATAAATACCTCCCTTAATCCTCATTAAGGGAGATTACATGAATTACACGCTAAAATTCAGCAATTAAACACTCTCACCTAGAGAAGTCTAAACACATTGATCACTCCTCCCCTAGAGGAACCAGATCTCCTACCTTTACTTTCCGCATTTATTACTCCTCAAACAAGTACTAACTTGATCGTTGGAGGCGGAGCTCCCACCACAAGGAGTCTCCGTTGTTTTGCAAGTACAGGCGTCCGGTTCCAGTCTCGGAATTGTAACTCTCCCGCAGGACATCAGAAAACCCCGAAACAGGAGGCACCGGTGTCGATGATCCAAGACCAAGAGAAATACTCACCCGACATCTTTTCCTGTTGACGATTGTTAACCGTAGTCAAGAGAAGACGAACATGCTCAGGTTGAAGCTCCGATAGAGCCGATAGAGTTTCCTGTGAAGGGAGAGAGGTAGCAGCAGCAGTAGAGACACCCACGGCATTAGCACGAGCCGTGGGCTTGCTGTGATCAGACACAGCCATAGAGGCAGCAGCAGATGGAGAAGAAACAGAGGAGGAAGAAGCAGACTTAGCCCCCCCTTTCTTCCCATATTTCTCGAGCCACCAAGGAGGATAGCCATGAAGGATGAAGCATCCCGAATTGTCATGGCCCGTCCTTTTGCAATGGGTGCAATAAAGTTTGGACTTATCGACATAACCACCACCGCGAGAGGTAGACTGAGAAGGTTGCCGATCGGAGGGTAAAGCGAAGACGTGTGCCTCAACCTTCTCAGATTGATTATTACCCAGAGCTATATCACGGGAACGCTCCTCCTGGAGAAACGCTTGGTAAGCTCGGTCAAGGGTGGGTGGTGGTTGTTGCGAGAGAAGGTTCGTACGCACCACCTTGTATTTCTCATCGTCAATACCAATCAAGAACTGATGTAATTTCTCCTCTTCCCTGTCCAATTCGTACTTTGCAGCGACATTACATGTGCAAAGGCCACATTCACAGCCATGAGGAGGCTTAAGACGAAGGAGGTCATCAAAGAACCCCATAAGAGTAGTATAGTAGGCTTCCACAGACATCGATTTTAATTGCTTGCAACCCGTAATTGAAGCCCTCAATTGCTGGAGCCGTGGACTACTAGCAACACAGAATCGGTGCTCCAAGTAATCCCATAATTTCTTTGCCTCCTCAAAGTACGGAATTGAAGCCGCAAGTTTGGGATCAATTGAACGCAAAATCCAGGACACCAACATCGAATTCCCGGTCTCCCAGTCCAGCAGCTTGCTTGAGTCATTTGATTTGGAGATGGTTCCATCCACAAAACCGAACTTTCGCCTTAATTTCAATGCTAAGGTAATCGCCCGAGACCAAGCGAGATAGTTGTCGCCCTTCAATATGACGTGGGTGATGGTGTTTCCAGGTTGATCTCCGACGCCGAGATAGAAAGGAGAAGAGGGGTCGATCTTGGCAATATCCATTGGCCAGCAATTGAACAATCGAACAGAGGAGAGATTGTAGAGCAATGGCAAACGAGAATAGAGCAGTGCAGATTGTAGAGCAATAGAGAAATATGACGAGTATATAGAGAATAGAGCAACCAAATTAGGTAGAAACAAGATGAATGGAAAAAAAAAATTCAGATGAAAAAAAAAATCAGTATTGATTTTAGGGTTTAGAATATAGTGGCTCCGATACCATGTTAAGATTAGAGAGAGAGAGTAGAGAAAATAGTGTCGTGTATTTTATTAGAGTATAAACAAGTATATATATACAACTCTGATTAGGGCTTCACACACAGGCCCGATAACTATACACTAATATAGGGCTTAACATTAGCTTATCCATGAAATGTCAAATGTGGGGGTATAATAAATACTCCGTATTACTGTAATAAGTTTATTAGTGTAGGCATATTAAATTGCTGTGTTTTCATACTTTCATTAGAAAAAGAAGGTTCTTATAAAATTTGTGAAAGAGTGTAGAAATAGATAATAATCTGGATTTATGCCACGTGTACAATTTAGACGGCAGGCAATAAATTCTTGTTGGAAATAAAAGCAATTCCTCATTCCACCTAACCCATTCCATTGCAGATGGAATGGTTTCTTATGCAAAAAGATTAACATAACTACTTCTTTCGGCTTCGATTGTGACACCATTTTTATTCTACTTTTCTTGCTTTTTAATTAGGTTATCATTACCTTGTAATCTTGCATGCCCTTGCCATTTTGCTTCTTTTTAAATCTTCATAACAAAATTTAGCAGATAAGTTGTATAATCATTTGAGATAAGTGGGTTATGGATGTTTGAGCTAAAGATTTAATATAAATTGTACCCCAACCCGATAAAAAAATACTACTCCGTAGTAATAACTACAAGAATAAGCAATTTATAGCCGTGTAATGATAATTAATAGTCAAATAAGATAACTAATAGAGTAGAAGAATGACTTAAAATATGAAATAATTGTTTTAAGTAAAAAATGCATAACAAGAATGTAGAGTCTTTTTCATTTTTAAGAAACTCACATATTATTTCACCTTTATGGCTTTATACCTTATTTTGCCTATATTTGGTCGATAACTTTATTATCTTTCAAAGTTTCATCCAAAATTTTTTTTGTTTAGATGTCTTAACGAGGACTATGGTTATTAATTATCACCTTATTATTAAGTTGTTAACGAGAGTAAAGGATATTAAATTGAGCTATTGTGAATTATTCTAATGTAGTCTTGTGATTCTGAGTACCACAATTTTTTTTAAATGGACGGCTGATATTATTTGTTTTTTGATTTATTTTTAATTAGTAATTTTAATAAAAAATAATTTTTTTGATTATTTTAAATATATTTTTATCTTCTAAAAATTATTTTTTAATATTTTCGAAATAATGGAAATAAAAAAAATATATTAAATAATTAAAAAATAATTTTTAATTAAAATTACTAATTAAAAATAAATAAATAAACAAACAATCTCAACCGTCCATTTTTTACTTACACTAGAATTTTCAGAATTTGTGACCTCAACAAAAGTACTTTATATAAATAGTGTTTGGTTAATTGACATACATGATGGAAAAAAAAAACCTAATTAGAAGAATAGAATGTCCTTTAGTTGACAAAAACATAAATATATAAACCAGGGTCGTTAGTGGAATGAACTTCCATAATATTTGTGTGTGTTTGAGGGAATGAAAGGAATTGTTTGATTAGGTGCTTCACTTCACTCCCCCACGATTAACTAGACAATTTGTTTCAATTCTTACATCTATCCTCAGTTTGATTTAAGGCTAGTATTACATTTTAATTGCTTTAACCTAAAGTAGAGGTGATCAGCATCGGCCCGGTCCTAATCCGACTCGAAAATAGGGCGGGTTTGGGCAAGCCTAAACACGTATTTTTAGTTAAAAATCCAAACTCGGCCTGAAAAAAGCGCAGAAAGCCTGCTTTGGCACGACAAGCCTGTTACTTTTTTGCGGATTTGGACACGGGATATGATGTTAAAGACCGACCCGGCCTGAATTTTTTTATCACATCTAACCTATAGTAGAGTATAAACTTCCTAAAAATGTATTTCTACATTTAATTAAACGACCACCAAAGTATATTTGATTTGCACAATACATGTATATGAATATACGTATTTTTTTTTCGCTTTCTTCATATGTCTCTATTGGCCATGGTTATATTTTTTTGGTACCTATCAATGTGCTATAAAATATAGTATGCTCCTATGATTTCGTTTAGAGATTGGAAGTGTAGAATTGAAATTCGTTGCTTTAATTTAGTTGGTGAGAAGTTGAAAATGGAACTATAAGTTAAGAATTTGATCCCTTCCAGTCTTCTACGCATGCATGCCGGTGCTGTAGTATGATGACCATACGTACTGTTTTGTGTTATCTCAAGGCATGGACATATGGATCACCTAATTAATGGTAACATAAAATGAACATGTTACACGAGTTTAAATTTAATTTGAAACACTTATTATTAGCAGTACCCTTTTATCATTTTTCACCGTCCAATAATTATACTGGAGACTTATGAGGTGTTGGAGTGAATGAGTGATAGTGAACTTGTATCAAATTAAGGGCATCCTTGGAAGTATGGCACTATAAGTCCATAAGTTTATTGTCAAACAAGATTGAAATTTTTAGCACTAATTTAAAAAGCTGATTTTGATATCTAGTTGACTTGATTGTTACGTTTTGATAGAGTATAAAACATAAGCAATAGAACAAAAGTCACGCATGATCACCAAGTGATCAGCATGCACTGAACAAGATCCTTAAATATTTGTAAAATAATATATCTGTGACTTAAAAATTAACAAAATTACGGTGTCAACAAATGCCCCATCGAGACATGTTGTGGAGATTTGACATCGAATACAACTTGGCCTCGCAATTTTCCTGTAGATTTGAAAACAAATTTGGTATGCCCCCATTAAATCTAAGAATTTTGAAACTTGAAGAGCGGTAATGAAGAGCGAAAATCGTCCTACCCTAAAAATTAACAAAATTTCGGTGTTAATAAGGAGTATTGAGGACTCCGTTATTAAAGAGTCCTTAACAAGATTTGATCTTGTGATCTTCGTGTCACGAGAACAGTATGATAAGATTGCTAACTGGATACATCAAAGTAAACATCTTTTATACTACGGCCCATGTAGCAAATCTTTTGTTGTTGAGGCTTTTAAATCCATAGCGAGTGAGCTAACCAACAAATGTCAGACGACGATGCGGTCCAGTTCAAAAAGTAATCTGAGCCCAACGAGAATATAACAACGCTTGACAACCCAAAAATTGAAAACGTAGTCTTCTTGTCATTTTAGGATTTTTAACATTGACGCTTTGACATGAGGGGATTTGAAAAGTTTTATATTCACCTAAGTGCGGAGTGCATATAGAGAAATGTGTAATTAGAAGATATCTTGTGCTCATTTAATATTATTTGCTCGCATTAATTGTAACTAAATATCATAAAAATTAACAAATATAAAAGGTAAGCAAAATACTACTTGGTGCATCTTCCTCTTTGTAGTCTTTGTAAACATAAGTGCAAGTAAGATTTTATACCCCTAATCTAATTTGAAGTTACTTAGTTACGTTTTATTCTAATTGTGTTTAATCTTTTACACTTTAGTTTGATTTGCTTACTATTGTTGGGTTTTCACAACTTTGAGCTTTTACCAACCAAAGAAGAAGAAAAAAAAAGGTTGCTCTATTCACTTACATTCATAAAATTCAAACCTTTCAGTAAGAGCTTGTAATCAAACTAGTCAATGCACGGGTTGCATCAGTAGTAGGTAGAGATATGGTAAAAATGAGAACAAGTAAGGGAAAGAGTAAAGAATTCGATTCAATTAAAAATTTAAGAACTATAAATGATCTTCATTATCACTTTACCTTCCACAAATATAATTTCCAAAAAAGGGAATGTATATACAACTAAGGGCATGTTCACTTAACAAAATATATGGTGTTCAAGTCTAAAAGTTTTTATGGTATGATTTTAATATCCATTTTTGAATGGCATTTGACCATATTTGAGGGATATATTTTGTTAGATTCATCCTAAGTTGTATAATATGAATATGACTGTTACTAATACAAAACTCTGTACAACTGGTAATAAACTAAAGATAATGTGGTTTTAATTGTACCATGAATAATTAGCCCAAAATCATCATCGACATGCATGTATATTGTATACTGATCAATGAGAAGTGAAAGAGAAGGAATAAGTGGCAGAAATTTGAGAACCACATTAGAAAAGGTTATTTTTCAGCATCTACGACACAGTTAAAATTTTCACGACACTTAATACCTTTTTTTAGTTTAGGTACTCTATTTTTAATGTCTAATAATATTACTCTCTTTTTTGTTTTTTAACCTTCAACATTATGATTATACCAGTATTATGTATAATACTCCGTACATGGACTTCGGAGTACTAGTATAATACATGTATATGGCAAATGTATAGCGCGCCTTTAGCCCTTTAGCCGCCTACAACACTTGGACTCAAAGATTCCATGAAGACCCCATAATTTATTAAATCCAAACACGGAAACACCCAATGATTATTTGCTAGACTTTATGGTTTTGAGAACGACTATGTCATACTACTACATACGTACTACTCCACTGGACAGAATATCTTGCATAGTCATGCAAAGCAATCACTTTAACAGGTCAGAAACCCAGCTGTATATTTGAAATGGAACCCATTTTCACTATTTGCCACCTCACACATCAAAGTTTTTTTTGTTGTTTTTTTAAAATCAAAACCCCTTTTTTTTAAAAAAAAATATAATTTAAACCACAACGAAAGAATAATAATGTAACCCGTTAAAATTAAGACCCACTAAAACTTACGATATTATAAATTGACCAAAATTTGGTTCACATCAATAGAGATATAGAACATCTAACTATAGTTTTTCCATTTTGCCATAAAGGGAAAAATAGATGAGACTGAGATTAATAACACTGTTAAGTTTGACATAAAATTAAAATGGTCAATATATCTCCATTTTGTCTAAGGTTGTTTGGGTTAATTTTGCTAAATATAAGCTATATTGTTGTTCCTGGTTATGCACACACTAATTAACCCCCCTTTAAGCAGCTTCATCACCATGAGTGCTTCACTGAACAAGCAACCACTTGTGCCCAATGCCTCAGCCTTGTCTTAATTGTCTTCGGATCATCACCTGCATTATCGATCATTATAATCCATCATTATCGACATTGTAATTTACTTAGCAAAAATAATGTTGTTAACTTACGTAGCATAGTCCACATTGAACATTTGGTACATATGAGGTGCAAGTGTGCAACGTGTGAGTGATGAAAGTTATTGCATGCATAAATGGAGTACAACATTGTCGTGATTATAGGTTGGATGTCTAATTGCGCAAACAATAATGATAATCTAATTGGCATGCATTTAGGGAAAATGTCAAATAAAGAGCATGTTTAATAATTTGCTTTGCTAATGCTCCTACTATAACAAGTACGTCTTATGAATTGGTACGATCTTCATGTTTAAACCTTTCTCTTAAAACTTCATTAAAAAAAAAAGTATAGGAAGACCTAGGAGTCTAGGACGTATAACCATAAAAAGTATTCCACTTTGTAGTCTGTAGAATACAAAATAAACATTCTATAACATTAAATGCATAGGATTTTGTCATAAATATATTACTGTGCGTAATTTATATTAATGTCCCTTTTTTAGAATTACGTACATTTAATATTTTTATTAAAGATACAACTCGTATGATTACTTCATTCACATTAGCATTCCCTTTTTCAAAACTTAAAATTCATTCACATTAATACTCCGTAAATGTTACTGTTAAAAACTTAAAATTCATTAGATGGAAAAAAAAAAAAATCAATGTACATGTTGAGTTATGATGAATATGAGTCACACTACATACGAATTATCACCATTATTAAAAGTCTAAATTGTATTCCATAAAGTTCCATTTTATGTAAATGTTACTTCACTGAACTTCCAAATAGCTGTAGCAAATGATATTCTATCATCAAGAGGATTCAATTCGGACAATCAATTACATTTGAAATTCAAACGACTTCCTTTAAATTGCACCAAACTTTCAACTTTTAACACAATTAATATATTGAGTACTTTATGGTTTAAAATCCGAATATTCGAATTAACTTGTTTCATACAATAACTCAAATTAACAAGCAACGGAAATAAAAACCACACATTATACGCTAATACGCTATGATTGTTGTATTAAAGGAAGGGGCATAATTCGTGACACAACTAAGACAGTAATCATGAATATGCGCCGGAGATCTCGCTTCATTAATTTTAATTTTAATTTTAATTTTTTCTTTTAAACCAAAAAATTAATTGAAAGGCACACATGAAAAACTCGAACACAGCAACACGAGAAAAATTCTAACACATGATAAAAGCGACGGAAATTAGAACTGACGATAAATTATGGAATTAAATTTAATTAAATTAATAAATGATGAAAGAAAGTAATTACCAGGGCAAATAATGAGAGGGCTGCCGATAAGAGAGGAGAGAGAAAGATCACTTTCCGACGACGAAGCAGTACCAATTTGCGACGACAACGACGAAGACGAAGACTTGTTGGACTTAAAAACAGTGTCGTTATAGTTCTTGTTAACAGCAAAGTAAAACTCCAAAGCAGGGAGAGTACTGGATAGCCTCTGATCGGGTTGAGCCTCATTCGGGTCAAACCTAAACCCGAGTTCAAAACAGGCTTTAAGCTCGTCCAAATCCTCATCAGTAAGACTCTTGGAACGACGTCGTCCAATCTGTTCTTTGCGACGCAGCCATAATTCTTCACGGGCTGAGTCTGGTGACCATGAATTCTGCTTCACGAGCGGGGTGGGTTGCTGCCTTGGTGGGTTGCGCATGGGTTGGGTCAAGGCGGTGTGGGTCCCCATGAGGGGGAGGGTGAGGGTGAGGTTGCAGGTGTTTTTTGAGAGGAGAGCGGAGGAAGGAAGTAAAACGAGGAGAGAGAAAATGAGGGTTAAGCATCACTCTTTATATAGGAGGAGGAAAGGGGGTGTTTTATATGGTATAGTTGCTTCATTTCGTCATAATGACCTGTCTTCCCCGTTTTGTTCAAGTTTAATGTATGTAGTATTGTAACGCCTTATTAGCATAAGACTTGGTCATTAAGATGCATTCTATTCATTATTTTGTTTTCATTATTTGAATTAAACTGAACTGAATTGAGCTGAGCTGAACTGAACTGAACTTGTTAGACTTTATCAAAACTTTTAGTTGTGATTCAAATTTGAGTAACCTTTATTAACCCTTATTTGACGAGAACCTTTGATTAACCCTTGATTAGAACTTATGTTACCCAAATTTACTTTAAATAAGGTGAACAAACAAACCCTTGTATGGGTCATTGCAAGTATGTGATATGATCTTATTCCAATATTCTCTTTCCCTTTGGCATAGCCTATTTAAGGTGGTTTTAGGATGGTAAAACACTTTCTTTTAAAAAATTGTATATAATTACAAGATTTATGAATTATGGATTATAAGGGAGAAAAGTATGAATGAGTTAATTTTGAAAGATAGTGTTGGGAAATTTGTTGTAATAATATAATGTAGGCTTTAGGATGGGGTCATCGCCTAAAGAGGTTTAGGTTTAAGGTAATGGTGTATAATTAATAGTCATTATCATTAGTGTCAACTTGCTATTGGTTTGTTTTCAAAGGAAAGACTTTTTATGGTGTAAAAACTTTTGCTCCATGGCCGGCATAATTGATGGTGTGGTCATCTCAATTGGTTTGTGTAGTATAGTATGGTATGATATTAAGTACTAACAATGATGATGAATTTGTAAGAAGTCTTAAATTAGGGGTTAAGATTATGACATCTGGTTATCTTAATTTTATAGTTTGTAATATTAATGCATGTGCATGGAGATTGTCTCAAGCTATATATTGAAGGACATTTTAAATACATAGCCACAGTTTCCAATTCAAGTTAAGCTTATACACGGTGTCTGAGCTGACAGTATGGATTAGAATCGATCAGCAAAAAATATTTTGTTTGAAAATTGATAAGTCGTGTTTTGTGCATATTTTTGGAGTCTTTTTGGTCCTCTTTTTTAGTCTAGTTTAGGAGCTTTTGGTTTATTCGTGTTTGATTTGGTTTAGTCTTGATGATTTCATGCTTTCCTGGGTAGCTTCGTTGTTTTTGATGTATTTCAGGATTGACGAGGTAATTTAGAGATTTTACCGCAGCTCACTTGGGACTTACTTCACAAAAGAGCAACAAGCAATAGAGGAAAATTCACTCCGCAGCTTGCTCGCGGTTTACAGATCCATACCGTAGCTCACTTGCGGTGTACTTCACAAACGCTTAAGGATGCAACACGAAACAGACCACTCCGCAACCTACCTGCGGCTCGCGATCCCACACCGTAGCCTAGCTGCGGCCCCCTGATCTAGTGACAAAATTGGGCCTATTTTTGGGGTTTTAATAAACCAAATCCTAAGAGGAGTCTATTACTATTTTCCTAGCTTATAAATAGGTTTTAGATAGTTTTTTTTTATCGATCACTTTACATACATTAATTTAGAGTTTTTGGTATTACGTTCTTCTATTATTATTTTCCTAGGGTTTTGCTTTCAAGATTCAAGATTTCATAATTAATTCCAAGTATTGATTTCTTCTCTCAATTCTCTTATTTTATTATTGTTAATTATGTTATCTTTATTGAATATCATTCTTGATTTCATGACTATGTGTGAGTAGTTTCTCTATTCCAAGACCTAGCAGAACCCGAATATGGTTAATGCATGATTTAATTCTTTAAATTCTCTAATGATAATTGCAATTGATATGCTTAATTGATTGTGCTCATGCCAATACTAGATTAGGGATAATTAGTATTGTTATTAATCCATTGTTTTAATTGCAACGGGAGTTGGGTTTTAACGGGTTTGAATAAATCAATTAAGGATTTGAAGTTCATCACGGGAGTAGTTGAATGGATTATTAGGAAGTTAGAGTAATGTGCTCAAGGTCTTTAATTTACATGATTCCACGGAAGTAGGCTTGATTGTGATTAGGGAAGCCATTGATAACTCGGGAGAGACCATTGGTACCATTTAGGGATTGCTTTTCCTCGTTAATCAATTGAATTATATGTTAGGGGTAGAACGACTATTGCATTAATTGTATTCGTGGTGATGCTTGATCTTGGATGTTTTAGTTTATTGATTTATTATATTCGTTTGATTTATTTTAAGTTTTCCATACATTAGCTTTTAGTTTATTCCACCATTGTTTGATACTTGCTTAGTATTAATTTGAGTCTGTTTAATTAGTTAAACCATAGTCTCTTGGGATTCGATCCTTACTTGCCTATCTACATAGTAGTGGTCTTGTTAGGTTATTTTTGCTAGGTACGCGACACGCCTATAAAAAATTGTCATATTGGATGTCGATGATGAATTAAAATAACGACAAAAATATATATACCAATATGTTTGTGTTTTATGTTTTGTCGTTTTCGAAAACGATAAACTAAAGTGTTAAAAAAGTACTGCATCATATTCGTTCGTTAGCTAGGGTTTTTAGCTACCTTAACGAACTGGAATGCTTTGGCTTTGAAATTAAAGACAACTAACCTTGTTATATACACGTGCTTCATTGGCTATATTAATAATTTTAACTTTTAATTACTTTTAAGACTCTTAAATGATAATATCAAGTCGTTTATAAAACACATGTACTTGCACATTTAATGGGATTTTATACATTTAGAAGGCAGTTGGAAACAGTTAACAACTTATTAAAGATAATCAAATATGGAAAAGAAAATTTCAGGTTCAAAAGATTATACCTCAAAATGATTTACGCGTGCTATGTGCTTTGTAAATTGATTCATAAATCAAGTTGACAAATAACATTCCATTTAAATAGTGATGTATTTCGTACAGTCCATGATTTTTTGTTTTAGTTGTGGTATTATTTAATCTTTTTATCTATTGCACAGCGCAATTAATACTGATACAACTCGGTCCAATCAACTCAACTAAAAAGTATGTAATGTGCTTGACACCATTAGATAACATTAGTTAGATTAAATGATACACTGTTTGAAGACAATTGGAAGCAGTTAGTAGCCTAGAATATAATCAGATAAGGAAAAAAAGTCATTGTAAGTTGAAAAGGTGATACCTTCAAAGAGCGCGGTTCACATTATTTTTTAATTTTTTTTTTAAAAATGAGTTGTTCATCAAATTGACAAAGCCAATCCCATCTTAATTTCTAGACTGTCATTTGTTTATTTGTTTTGCTTGGTTGAAGTAGTAACGTAGCTATTGTAAGTCGAAAATGTGACACCTAAACCTGATTAAAATACCAGTCTATATTTTGTAAAGGAGTCATAAATTTAGTTGTTGACAAAGCTCAATCCATCTTACAGGGTATAATAAACTTTGGTAGCTCACTAAGTCACTAGCTATGACATTGGTTCATTACAAACTCTGGAAAGTTATAGCCCAATTCTCTTCACCTAGCCTGATTTATAACAAATTGATATAGTTTTTTCCAATGAAGCTTAATTTTACCAATTAAAAATAGTTTTTACTATATGTCTATATGCAATATGGCTATATTAATTCACCATAAATGGTTGTTATACTTGTACAATACTTATTATTTTTTACTAATTAAACCTGCATTTTACTTATCCACACCGGTTTTTATTGATTCAAAATATAAAATTTAAATCAATCCAAACCAATTTATTCTAATTAAATCTTGTTTCTAATAACTTTTAATTTATAAGGTAAGGTAGAGTATTTGGTTTGGAACTTTTCCTCCTTATATTATTGTGCCTTTGATAAATGATGGATTTCCTTTTATTATTGCAGGACATATCAAAACTGAGTCTGACCATTGAAGTTGAAAGAGGAAATTAATTTGGTTAAGGAAATTATTCAATTAATTAAGTTAATTTGCTTGATAAAAAGTTAATTAAGTGCGACTTATTTAATTAACAAGTTAGCTAATAATTGGGTGCAAATGTATTAAGTGAAGTAGGCTGAAAATTTACGTGTCATACTTACAAACTATTTTGACAATTAGCCTGTCATTAAAATCACTTTAGCTTTTTAGCTTGAGATTATTGAGATTTATATAATTTGTTTGATTTATTATGTTAATTAATACAAATAGCTCAATGTATACTCCCTGCTTTTTTTAATTTTTTTTTTAATTGCATGTGAAAGAAGCAATGCATTTTTAAAAAATTGATCAATTTATTTTTTGTAGTAAATTCCTTAACAACGCATTTTGTGCGCGCCAGACTATTCTATGTGGTTGCTTGTAAAAAAAACAAAGTAGCCCTCATAATACTTACAATAGTGACCGAGTAATCCATATAACACTAATGAAGTAAATCCATGATGGCGGACCACACCATATGACGAGCCGCATATAAAACTTTGACATACCCTATTACTCCGTACTCGATTTTTTTTTCTTTGAAAAACCATACTTAATATTTCCTTCGTTTTTTTTACTTGCCCCTTTGACTTTTACACTGTTCACCACCCCTCCTTTGACCGTCTTTTAAGAATAATATGTAAGGAAAAACATATTAATGTGGGTCTTTTTAAATTCGTCTCAATAAGATTATCATAATATATAACTTTTATAATTTCTACTTAAAAAAGAGGTCAAGTAAAAAAGTACGGATGGAGTAGTTTAAACCGTGTGTAAACGAGTTTTAATTGAAATATTAACCCGAGTAGTATATCAAAACTTCTCGACTCATCAAAAAACCGTATGCTCCAAAAACAATAGAAATCCAAAACCACATAGAAGGGGAGGTCCAGCATTCATCGTTTTCCCCAAAAATTGATCGAAAGACGATTTCTAGGGTTAGGGTTTGGTTTTCCCCAAATTCGATTTCACCTGCAAATTTCGATTGAGAGTAATAGAGAAGGGAAAGATGTGGCACGAAGCGCGTAGGTCGGAGAAGAAAGTGCACGACATGATGGATGCTGCAAGGAAGAGAGCGCAGCGAAGAGCGCTGTTTTTGGCTAAGAGACGCGGTGATCCTCAGCAGTCTATCCAAATTCTCGGCTCTCGTTGCCGCACTTACCGCGATGATGGCCTTTACCAAGCCACTCAGGATCAACAGGGCCTGTAAGTTTTTTTATTTTCCTCGTTTTTCTCTCTCTTCTGCTTACCAATTTGATTATCCTTTTTTTTTTTTTTAATATATATATTTTTTATGTCTTGTGTCATTGTTAGCTATTTGTATGACAAGGTGTTGTAATTGAATGAATTAGAAAGCCTAATTTCGATGCTTATTGATAAGGTGGTGGAGGAAGAGGAATGCATTGAATAAATGAGCTGGTTTTGGTGTAGAAATTTGATTGTTGATCGAGATTAATTTTGCACTTTTGAAGGAAAATATATATTCGAAGGTTAATTTGATTGTAGAAATTTGATTGTTGTTTAGTTAACGGAAGAGAAAATGATCAAAGCAGTTTCTATTGTTCTACTTAGAGTGTGATAAGAAACGAGTTTTCTCGTTGATTTTTGTGAGGATATTTGGTTCATAGTTTCGGAAATATGTTGATTATTGGTATGGGGAATAAGCTTAAGATGAGTATGAAGTTGTATTTAAGGATTTTATTTTTTTGTAGGTGATTGTGGATGTGATTTTGTTAATCCAGCATGTTCAAGAGGTTTAGGGTTTATTGGGCGTGAATAAACATTTTCTATTCACAGTTTAGTAAATTGTGTATAGCCTGTTACAAATTATTGAGGAGTGTATGTTTTTTAAGATTTTGGGTGAGAAGTGCTCTTTATCAGATTGTCTTTGAAGTCACCTAGAATTACCTTACTTGCGTTTGGCATGATTGTTTTGCAAGTAGTAGCAGGGTGTCTTTTGAGAACAGCCTATTGGTGGATGGATAAGTGATTATTTTTAAGGATGCTTATGTTGCTTATTGTTATTTGCCTCCGCTCTAAGTTTAATCAAGGACTCAGATTGTTCTTATACTTTTGTAAGACTGAAAGTTTGAATGAGGTGATCAACTGCTGGAATTACACCAATTTCAAAATCTTGTCTTTCTTGCTTCCTGGACGATATTAATTGATATAGACTTGGGAGTGACAATTTTTTAATCAAAAGGAGCTTGAGAATTGTTTTTATTTATTTATTTATTACTTAAGTAAGTCTTATCCTCAGTAGAATGCATTTTTTAATATTTGGGGAAAAGTATGGAAAAGAAAAAAAATCACTCTTTTTGAAGGGAAAACTGTGTAGCCCCTGGTCTTGTGTGTTGCTGTTTCATAATTACATGCATAAATATAATACTCCATATTAAGACAATTTATCCTGGAAAATACTTTGTTTCGTAGTCCATCTGCTACCTTGCTGTCCAACTTAATTGGGTAATTTCTGATTTATTTTCCCCTAATTGGGATATCAACCCATAATTGTTTGAAAGATGTCCATTTTGAATTTGCAATTCAGGGTCTACTTAAAACGAAATTCAATGTTAGAAGTTATGCTTTTTTTGTTTGTTTGTTTGTTTTTTTTTCCTCTCTCCTGTGTATCTTGATAGGTAGTATTACTTGTATTATTATTTTATTTTTTTCATTGACTGAAAATTTCTTCAGAATCACCATTATAATTATGGCTCTGTACTAGAAATATTTGTCCTTATGCTGATATCTTGAAATATGCTATACAGGATTCCTTGGAATGGCAAAGAGGATAATTTGATTGACAGGTAGTGTGGCTTGAAGATGTTTTAATTTGGGCCAATGCTACCCTCCCCACAAATTATATTACTATTTACTTATTAATCCTTTCTGTAAATCAGATTTGATGGGCGTGCTCTTCTTGATTTTATCCGTGATCCGGAGACCCATCGATTTCGTCAGCTAGAGAAGACTGAGGAGGAAGAAGAATTAGCAGAGTTTGTAAATTTTGAGCGTTATCGGGATTTAATTAAGCATCGACGTAGAGGATGTCGGTACTTTTTAAATGTCTTGACGTGTGTTAGAAAAACAGTATTTTGGCATATGTTTTTCTCAATCATTCATACTCTGTTCAACAGTGAAGCCAATTATGAAAATGCATTTTGTTCCCGTTGCTTAATCAATAATAATTTATTTGCTGCTAACTATTACGAGAATAATTTGAGCCTTTTCTGTCAACAGTTACAGACGAAGAGGGTTTGGATCATGTCAATCAAGTAATGGAAGCAAAATTTGCGTTGCCATTTGCTCTTGACAGGTTTTACATTCTCTCTTTATATTTTTGCATATAATCTTGGTGATAGGCATCTACACATGCGTGCTTTCTGGATGTTTAAGCTAGCAGTTTAATGACATAATGGTAATCGATGTTCTGCACGAGTATGGCCATCTAATATGTATTAATAGCAATCTCCCCTCAAGTAATGGCATGAATCCTGTTCCCTAATATTTGAAATTATATAATCTTGGTCATTTTTTTTTTTCTCTTTAATGTTTATGTGTACTTACGCATCATCTCAATTTCTTCGCGGGAACTTTCTCTATGCAACTAAGTTAATTTTTGAAAATGAATGATAATTTTTCAATTGATCCCAGCATCTCACTAATATAATGCTCTACTGGTAATTTATAAATTCTGAGAATAATAAATAAATTTAGTGCTTAGTTTTAATTTTGTTATTGCTTGTGTATTTGCTTTTTTAATGTGATTCTATCTTTCTTCTACACTTTCTTACGCTGCTGTTATTGCTCACGTAGTGGACTTGGCTTATTTTTGTGAGTTTATCTCCCTCCTAACTTGTGGACATGGGTCGACTTTGTTACTTAGATTTTCCCGGTGTCTTTCCCCCCTCCCGTCCCTCTTCTGGCTCTCTCTACGTGATGGCTTCAACTATGCATCATTACAGTTTACCTAGTTGCACAATGCTCAATAATGGTTACAGTTAGGAAGAGTGCATATAGGCAGGTGGTGAGAGGTTCAGAAATGGTAAGATTGAGATAATTGTAGGCAATTACAACTCTAAGCAGTCTAAGCTGTGGTCTGTATAACGTAACTAAGTTACCATACAAATTATTGAGCCAAAATGCTTTGGTAAATAATAATTCATCAAGAACAGAATACAAATCTAAGGTGCTTGTGGTATACTCGTTACCTTTGAATTTTGGGTCTGTGACCATGGCATATGCTGTGCTAGTTTTGCATTCATGTGGACCAGGAGAAAGATCGTGTAGCTTGACACTGTTTACATTGTCAATAAATCTCTCTCTCTCTCTCTCGTGTATTTTCTCAAATTTAAGCCTTGTCTCATGTAATTTCTCAAACGTAAAATACGTTTTGTTGGATTTTTATGCAGATCGAATCCATCTCAAACTCCTGCAGTCAAAGGTACTTATTCTCAGGTGGGCTTCTCATATGATGGGGATGGAAAAGAAGGTATTCTTTCTTCAGATGATGATGAGGATGATGAAGAAGATGAGGATGATGATGATGATGATGAGGAATTTAACAGTGATGATAGTGGTGATGAACGTATGGAAGCCATAGCTAAGGATTTTGGGGTGAAAAGATATGGTTGGCTTGTGTATATGGATAAGAAGGCAAAAGAGGAAGAAAAGAGGCAAAAAGAAGTGATTAAGGGAGATCCAGCAATTGTAAGTGCAGTTTGTCTGGATTTAAAATGTATTTATCAGCTAGGTTACAGTTTTTACCAGTATTTTCCCTGTATCAATTCTTATATGTTTGTTACAGAGGAAATTGAGTCGTAAGGAGAGAAGGAAGGCTTCTCAGCTAGAAAGGGAGAAAGAAAGGGAGGCTGCACGTGTTACTGGAACCCGTGTTCTTCATCATGATCCTTATCGGTATGATTGCTGCCTTTGCATTATCCAAGGTATCTCTTAAGTAATAATTCTCTGATCTTATGGTTGTATTCAACATCTATAAACAGAGAATCAAGGCGGAGTCCTACATATGATGCTTATCCTCGCTCTAGAAGGTATGTGGTTAACATTCGGTGATGTAGAATGCATTTACCAAGGACATCTTTGCTGATTACTGACTTTACTGATGTAGATCGAGATCACAATCCCGTTCCCCATCATATTCTAGGCGGCACGGTCGTGGACATTCAGCTGACCATCATCGAAGCAAGTCTAAGGCACCCAAAATAGAATTCATCACTGAGTTTGGGGGTTCTCCTGACAGAAGAGAGCCTAAGCTGGAAGGAGTCTCTCCACCACCATCTCCTCCTCAAGCTGAAGTATTAAATCGGTCGGAGCACTGGACCTTTAACTCTTCCAAGATAGATTTGACAGTCTTTCTGCTGCAGATTATCTCCCATTTGCCTGGGACACAGTTTTGTGGTTTTAAATAAATGAGGATTAGGTTACCAACATGATTTTGGGGAAGGAAGCTTTGTTTTTGAAGCTGAATTTCCCCTGAAATGGACTTGTAACACTTCAGAATCCCTCATTCCTATGCTAGTCTCTAATTTTTGCAATTTCCTGCAGAACTTCATCAGTCCGTATCCTTGAGGCATTACATGTTGATCCTGCTTCTGGTGCATCACTTGAGAAAGAAAAGAATGCTAAAGCGATAAAGCCCCCAGTAATAAGGTATGCTTTAAATTCCTTTGGTCTACAAGTTGTGGTTTTCATTCATGTTCAAGTTCAACTGCACATATTATATTCTTGCTTTTGCCCCATATGACCTTGTTAGTGATTTGGCATGTTAGATTTACTTGTTACTGATTGGTTGTTTCTCTTGAATTTCAGCACATCCTCGGCATTAGCCAAATTAAAGGGAGTTACAGGGGCCCCATCAAAGCAACCACAGGGTGAAAAGAAGGAAACACCTCAAGAGAGGCTTAAAAGGATCATGAGCAAGCAACTGAATAAACAAAGTATGGTCCAAGTTTGTGTCTTTATAAGTCAAGGAGTTTTTTTTATTTTTTATTTTTTATTTTTTATTTTTTAATATCCTGTGCAGTTCATTTTATATTTTCCTTTTAAGACTAAATTTCTTTTGCGGTTGTCCCTGCAGTAAAAAAGGATGCTGCTGTAGTGATGGCTAAGAAAAAAGAGCAAGAGAAACAGAGGCTTGAAAAGTTGGCAGAGACTAGTGGTTTGAGTCGAAGTAGACGACGAAGCCGTAGTAGGAGCTACAGCCGATCCCCTCGGAGGTAGCTTATTATATATTTTGTTCTAATATTTTCATCGGAAATTCCCTTTTATTATGATCTTAGAGTCAATTGGGCAAAGTTTTATCTTTGGATCACCGTAGATAAGTAAACTGATTTGTAAAATGGCCTTTATGATATTTTTCATGAAGTAGTAGGCCATTGAATTCTATATATGGATATTATTAGGAGTTTAAATTGGATGAATTGAATGGACTTTATAAGTCCAGATTTAGTATGAAAGACTTGAATGACGTGATCCATTTGTTTTTTCAAATTTTCTATTAATCCAGTTCAAATTTATTTTTATTATAATCTTTTATGGCTAATAAAATGTATTTTGACCTGATAAAAACCCCCGATTAGATTTAAAGATTAAATTTAAATTTTTAGTATTAATGAAATAAATGTAATAGTGCAAAAATATATAAACTTTGGGATTTATACAACCTACTTAACAACTAGATACACTCACATACATGTATGCTTGTATGTATTTATGTTAAGGGGGGAGAGAGTTCTAGTGGAAATTACCATGAAAATGATAACAAAGAAATGAAGAACCAATATAAGCTGGACCTACAGAAGGGTGGCTTTTAAGAAAATGGTGATTTAAAGAAATGGGTGATTTTTAACATGTACATCAGTTAACTTTATGCTACACTAGGGTAAGGTGGTAAAGTCTAACCTGAACCGGAATTAGCAGATTTGGGTTTAAGGTTTTCAACTTGTATAATTTATTGAGTTGACCCAACATGACTATTTTATTAAATGGGTTGGCTTAGGGTTGAACTTTTAAACCCAATTTTGACATGACAACCTGTGTACTTGCTAGCTATTATTGATGATTTTAGTGTGGCTGGTAAATGTAAAAGGTGTCTGCTTTCCATGTAGAGTTTTCTTTCTGTGGCATGTGAATTTTGCTGATTTGTATGCATTTAAAGTGAATTACAACAATCAGCAATCAAAATTGCATCATTTATGTTTAACCGATTTTCCTTCTCTCATTTAGGTAAGTTGTAGATGTCTTATTAATCAAAGCATAAAATTATTGATTCAGGTCATTGTTACAGCTGATCAGATTTAGTTCCTATTGTCTCTTTATAATGTGTATAGACATTCCTCCCCATAAATCTAATTTCAGGACTAGTTCATGGCTTTGATATGATTACTTTCTTCTTAGTTCATAATTTGCTGCTATTTTTTTTTTTTAAATTTTTTTTAGGTCTGAAACTCAACAAAAGCAATTCTAGTCTAAATTAATTGATCATATATCGAAATGGATTAGTTTATCCCGTCAATCTAAAAAATTGACGACAGGAGTAGTTGGTTTGCAGCATGTATCGGATGCTAGAGAAAGTAGATAGTTTGGGAAGATTCAACAATGAAGATTCATTGTGATTTTGGTTGGGTTTACTGTATATATATGTAGTTTGGGAAGATTCAACAATGAAGATTCATTGTGATTTTGGTTGGGTTTAATGTAGAGAGAGAGAGAGAGAGAGAGAGAGAGAGAGAGAGTAATATGTCACAAGCATTTGAGCATTGACCCAAATCCAATTCTAAATTCTTAGAATCTGGGCAAATCCAGGGTTTGAAATGATAAATTTCCAATTTTGGCCATAGGCGAATCATTTGGTGATGATGTTGGTACCTGGCGAAAATAAAAGTTTTGCTTGTTTTTGACTATGTGCTTGTTGTCATCATGTCTATGTACGGAGTGTCAATTAATTCCAGGTTCCATTTATCAGCCACGTTTTCTCTTTGGACTACCTGAAAAGTGGGTTTTTTCCCGTGGGATGTGACTGCTTTTTTTATCTTGATTTGGGTCTATTGTGGCAGAATATTGTCAAGGTCTCAAGGATATGGGATTGATCAAATTTTCACTTTGCTGTATTGGGAGTTCTGCCAAATTAAGCAATAGTTTCTGCAGGTCAGCTTATGCACCTTATGAAAAAAAAAAAATCTTGTGACTTCTAGATGCAGAGAGATGATGATAGAAATTTGTCGAAGGGGATAGCAAGATAGAACAATTTGTCGTGGAAATGCATTGATTACTGCGCTAATGTTGCCCCAATTGTAGTATTAGGGAAAGTGCTGGAATCTGGGGAGACATGGATCGAAGCTTATTAGTAAGGGTGTGTGGTTGTAGGCTTGTAGTCTGTTAAGTTCTACTTAGGTGCGCTGTGAGAGGGCATTGTACTTTAGATTGTTAAAAAATCTAGAAATTCTGCTGTTAAAGCTTAAGCACCGATAGGATACATGATCCATTTTAGTTACCTTGCTATTCCTTCCTCCCAAGCAGATGGGTAGTCCACTGAGAGGTTAGTTTTATTGCTTGCTACAAGTTTGGATTGCTGCTGCTTCTGAACTTGTAGACCTGAACTGAAGTCATCAAAACTTATTTTCTTATTAATTCTTATCTGAATTTGTCTGAAGCTAAGGGAATTGAACGGAGTCTTTAATTCAATTAATTGTTATTCTGTAGGTGACTTAAAGATTAATAGTGAACTTGTCTAAAGTTTTACTTGGCAAATGAGAAAATGATTTATGGGCTTATGTTCTTTTTCTGTGAATTGATTACCTATGATCTTTTGAATTCTTAGTTGGTAGTAATAATCCTTTGTTAAGCTGCAGTCAGTGCATATTGTTTACATGTCTGCCTTAAGGAGTAAGATGTGTGTGATTTTTGCAGACGACACAGATACAGCAGAAGTCCAAGTAGGGGAAGGAGTTCAAGGAGACGCCGTTCTCATTCCCGCTCTCGTACTCGTTCTCCCTCACGTTCTCTATCTCATTCCCGTTCACGTTCTCCATCACGCTCTCCAAGGTCAACAATGGCACTTTCTTTCTTTTCTTCTAAAACGACAACTCTTTCCTTTTTTTCTCGATCATTTGTCGAGCTATTGGTGACTTAAAAAAATGGGGTAAACTTGTATTTGTTTTGCAGGCGCAGAAGCCGGTCCAGGTACTGATGCTGGTGAAAACATTCTGAGAGCTCAATGTATGTTTGTGTTTGCATATGAATAATGCTTGTATGTTTAAAATAGATCTCTTAGAGTAGGTTATAGTCTTGGTTTTTGTATGCTATGGGGGGAGAGAGGCATGTTTGTATCTTGTAAGAACATGAATACTTTGTGTCAGTTTTTGTGTTCCCACATTGCTCAAGTACAGGTTGATTCCAAAACAGCCTGCAGATTGGCTCATGAATCCAGTTTTTTCTTCTTCCCCTTTTCTTGGAAATTACCCTGTTCTTTGTTTTCAAATTATCAGCAGTTGCCTCTTTTTATGAATTGATATTCCTTTTTTTAATTTCTTTATTGGGCTAGAATTGCTTTTTTGAGTTTGGATTTCTGGTTTCCTCTCGGATTTGATGAAAGGTAGATTTAACTAGATTCTTTTCTGGGGTAAAATTAGTGCCTGATATTTTATGAATTAGGTAGTCATGGCCTGATTGGTTAATCTTCATGTATTCAACAATTTTTTATTTTTTTTTTCCATATACAACTAATGCTAATGAGTGCTGACTACGAGTAAGAATTTTTGGATCAGGTGTGAGGGGTCGAATTGAGTCTAGTCGGGTTGGGTCATTTTGGATATTAATCTTGCGATATCATTTTTGGCCATGTGGAATCAGTTTTAATACGGTTCTCTTCGTATCTAGTTTGGTTGTTTGTCTTCCAAAAAAAAAATCTAGTTTGGATGTTTGAGCTGGTCAGTTTTTGACGAGTTTACAACAAACCAACTTTGTACTCTGCATCTGCTGTAGCTGGGTTTGTACTTGCAATGTATGATGTATCTATGAGTTGTGCGAATATTAATGTCAAGAGTCGTATGAGATATTTCTTCAAGATCAGGCGTATTATAGTTGAATGTCTTTATGTTGCAGGATTATATCATGCTTTGAAGTTTTACTATACACCATTCATCTCACAATATCGGAAAAATAGTTTTAATGAAAGTAGATTTTACAAAACTATTGACGAATGATCGAAATTTTAATACTTGCACCATTCAAGTAGTACAATTGCAGCATCAGATTTTTTTATTTTTTTTTCAACCTCATAGGTAAAGAACTCACTCCACAACAAGAGAATATCTTCTTTAACTTCTCTACCATTTCGAATCGAGGATGGCAAATTAAGAAAGAAGAAAAGAATAGAAAAAAGAAAAAAATAATAAAAAAAAAAATGAAAGCTTCGAAAGGCAAAAAAGCAATTCTAGAAAACTTTTACTTTATTCGAATTATATTTATCACACGCACTTGTGAATGTTATCAAGGAAAAAAGTAAAAGGAATTTGATGCCTTTTCTTTGGCTGATCATAAAATGTTAGAGATGCCCATTAAACCTTTTTAAAGTTTACACTTGTTTGCCTTCATTTTCTCACTTTTTTAACTTACAATCTCATCTAATCTAAAGAAAAAGAAGAGAAAGACAAAGGATTAAATCAAAAGAGAAAGCCCCCACACGAGGGGACTGTGATATCTTGTACGAGTTGGAGTAGCTAACTTTTTAGGGACCTTGAGCTTTAAGCATGTTCCACCGCAGTAAGATGTTGCCCAATTAATATTATTATTAATTATTCCGTACGAATTTTAATTCATAATGTGAATAAATATATGATATGATATGATACCTTCATGGTTAGGGGATTACTTTCTTCTCTTGTGATAAAAGGTTGGTTTGGAATATATTAATAATAATGATCTTACCTTTTAGCTTTTCTAGGTTTGTTAGACTATTATGGTTGATATACTTGATCCAAGTTGCCAACTTTGGGTGTTCTTTATCCATGGCTATTTGATTGATTAAGGTTTCTTGATAGTTATTTGTTATGTTTAGTTGTGATAAGAACTAACAACGATTATAATATAATACGTTACCAGATAACATACATACAACGATTGTTAAATTTGGAGTCTTGGTGATTGAATTATGAACACCCGAATGAATGTTCGAGAAAGGTGATCAGGTGTAAGTGTTTTAAAAGGAAGGTTGTTTTTGACAAGTAAGAGATAGTTATTAGAAAGATATACAAAGTTACAAGTGGTGATGGTTTTTGTAGTGAGATGGTGAATCTTGTTGTAGTGTTATATGTAGGGTGATTGATTGAGGAGTTGACAATGATAATCGATTATAAATGACTACAACTATTAAGGGAAGTTAGTAAATAAAACACATGGTTGGTTACTTGTGTGTAGGGGTGGTTATTGAATAGGGCTACCCAATGGCAAAAGGGTCGAGCCTAATACTAATATTAAAGGGTTTTGACAGGGCTTAAGAATTAAAATAAAAAGCCCAATAATAATGGTTAAGGGTCAACCTTACTTCCCATTTCTCTCTCTTCTCCTCTGTTCTTCCGCCCACCTTTCTCTCTCCTCCATTGATGCGCACTCAGAGTTCTCCATTGAAGCCGCTTCAGCGTTAATAAGCTCAAAATAAGTTTAATTCAGATGATTATCAGAATTTCAATGAGAATTTTACAAAGAAAACTACCTGGAGCAGTCGAATTTTGGGTTCACTCGAATCGACTTTTTCGACAAAAATCACGATTTAATTGAAAGAAATAATTATAAAAATTTGTTTATAGCAAACGAAAAATCGAATTTTGCTAATTGTAAAAAAAAAAATACCTGAAGAAGAATCATATTGAAATAGAAAATCACGATTATCAGCGGCGGCGGCGATATCGCCGGAAGGAGTCTCCGGCGACCAAGCAACGGAGACGACATCGGAGAAGGGAAGTGAGATATAACGAAGCATGAGGGCTGGTGGTTAGTTGATTTACAAGGGATGGTGGATCGCATGGGTAGTGTTTGAGTTGAGGGTGATTGTAGGGTGGTTGGGTGGGTTAAAACTTAAAAGTGGTCATTGCCTGGCTGGAAAAGCTAGTTTTTTTTTTTTTTTTGATAAATTTTCCAAAAATATATTCTTGTAAAAAATATTAAATTTGGGTAAAGACCCGTTAATGGCCCATTTCGCTTTTACCTTGACCCTGACCTGATCATGACCCGCAATCAACCCGCCCCACTAATGACCCGCACCGCCCCGCCCAATAACCACCTCTACTTGTGTGATTCTATCTACTATTGAAGGGAGTTGGTAGTTTCATGACAATAATGATGGCAAAGTTTATTTTTTCCTATTCACTTCGTACAATTCATATTTCTTTTGTAGTTACGATGGTGTAACATGACAATTGATACATGAATTGCTTTCAAAATCTTAAATTAAAAGCAGTGCATACACGCATCCACCACAGTTTTGTCAAACAATTATACCTCCTACAATAACCCATGTCCTCACAAGCTTTCAAACTCACAACCTCTCCTTCATCACCACCTCAAAGTCCTTTACTCCACAAACTTATTAACACAAGCGATATTTGTCATCTGTGATGCATCCAAGTGTCATAATGATGGTCACTTAGCTTATTGTGGTCAATCAATTTAATCACTTGATTGGACTTTGATCATTGCCATTTAACTTCCAATCTCTACTAATGACCCATAGACATATCACATATATAAACTCGTCAGTTATTAGATAGTTTAAACAAATTAAAAGTTATACGAACCGTGCACTTGCACAAGCCAAATACAGATTTTCTATTATTAAACATACTAAAGTCTAAAACCCATTCTATAATTGGGGAACAGTAATCTACCCTACAAAATCATTTGAAGACAGATATATTTAGGCCTTATTTGGTTGATGTAAGAAGTAAATTTCCATGAGAAATTCTAATTCATGGGAAATTACTTCCTTTATTAAAATTTCTAGGAATTGCATAAATATGTTTGGTTGTCATGTGAGAATAATCCTAGGAATTGTGAATGGTCAAGGTAGGGATGGGTAAGTAATTTTCCATGTTTTGTGGGAAGTGAAAATTCCCATGAATTGTGACTTCCCCCATTTTTGCTTTTTAATGTCAACCAAACAACATACCTAAAAGGAAATTCATGAGAATTTTGAGTGTTCATGAAGATTAAAGACAACTAAACAACACCTTAAAGTCTAATGTAAGTGGCATAGAGATTGGATGGAAATTATGGAATTAAGGTTGGATCTAGCTCAAACTTAATAATTGCTATTATTTTCTGTAAGAGGGTGTTTTGCATTTGAATTAAGAATAAATAATAATAAATAGGAGCTATAATGCTGTATCTTTTCAGTCTATATCTCCCCATAAAAGTAAACGCTAAAATATAAAAATGTACCCTACGTCGCAAAACATGCGTCTCCATCCATATAATCCTTTTTTGAATTAAAATAAGAAAATACCTATAAATCTCAATTATAGATGAACCTCGGTCTATTTTGTCTTAACCAAATTTAGTAATGTGTTTAAGCTAGCTTACGCACACCCATTCTTTTCCTCATTTTAACATCATATTGATGTCATCATTTTGTTTACATATAATTTACGTTAGAGTATGTTAATCTATACTAATATAATAGAAGGCGTTTCTAAGAACGTCCATGTGTCATGTAGACCCTCTCACTACGCCATATCATCCACTCAACTATTCATTATGCTACGTGACTCCACGCAACTTCTAATTTTACAAATAAGTGTTTTACCACCAAATTATGTGATTTTTTTATGCAATTTTTTGAATACAAAATATTAATATGTAGCAAATGACAATATGAACAACAAATTTAATTACAAGAATGAGTCATAAATTACAATGTATATTAATGATCAACTCCATATTTCCATGTAATAAACCGGGACATCGTCCGGACCCAAAAACTAGTTATTGGATTAATTAGAACACTGTTGTCACCTGCGTATAAAAGCACTTGTAAAATTTTACAGAAATATTGATATAGGAACTTAACTAAACAATGGATTTAAGTTCGGAATTTCAAACGGTTTAATAGCAAAGTGAGTAATTGCGTATAATCCTATTTAATTTAATTGAACGGGTTAGATTAGAGTTGACACGTTCTATCAAAAAGTTCTAATATATGGCAAAAAATAAAAGTTATTATGTTTAACATATTTATGTAATGGCCAAGCAAGTAAAATTATCAACCCATGTTACCAAAATTTTAATGTTATTATTTGATTATAACTTACAACATTATTAGTGGCGAATTGTCGATTAAGGTTAGTGGAAGATTAGAGCGATTTTACAAGTTTGATGGCTAATATTGTTCCTTTTAGTATTATGTATAATAATACTATCATTGATACAAATTTTTAATGAAAGTAAAAGTGTTAGGAATATAGGAAAATATATTATTCTGATATATTTTCCATATAGATTTCATAATATTATATTTAGGATAATAATATATCTTAGTGATATTCTAAGATAGATTTATGGAAGCTTATATGATAGAGTTTATATTGTGTAGGTTATCTTTTGTAGGTTATAAATAATAGTCAAGATCATCAATACAATTCAAGCTATTCTCTCATAAATAATTTGTCATGGTATCAGAGCAGGTTAAATCTTGGGACCGTTCACACAAATACTCCCCCTGCCGGTGGGTTAGAATATTAAACCCACCGGTGGGATTCATAAATTTGCTTCCGCTATGCAATAGTATTGCTCTTTGAAATTTCTATTTTTTTATTTAATCCTTTTTTTTTGGAATAACCATGTGATACGTGGGTTATTATTGGTGTATGTGATCAATATGAATGATCATATGTGATTTGGTTAGGTTGTAGTGTTTGAGTGTGCTTCCTCCATTATTGCATCTCCATGGAGATGAAGAAAAGCCACGTTTGGCGTATTATTTATTATTTAAAAAAAAGAAATGCAAAAGACCACGGACACCAGCGAAGGGCCTGGCAAAGATCACGGACACCAGCAAAGGGCTGTGGCAAAGAAGATTACGGACACCAGCAAAGGGCCGTGGCAAAGATGACCACGGACACCAGCAAAGGGCCGTGACAAAAGACCACGGACACCAGCAAAGGGCCGTGAAAGAAGACCATGGACACCAGCAAAGGGCTGTGGTAGCAAAAGTTCGTTTTTTTTTAAATAAAAAAATTGAAGGCGACATCAACATAGTAGTGCAACTCAATCGACTTCAACAAAGTGCGACTTTCCAATCGTAACGTTCGTGTTACTGCCGTTACGATTGCGGGAGGGTGTTAGGAATATAGGAAAATATATTATTCTGATATATTTTCCATATAGATTTCATAATATTATATTTAGGATAATAATATATCTTAGTGATATTCTAAGATAGATTTATGGAAGCTTATATGATAGAGTTTATATTGTGTAGGTTATCTTTTGTAGGTTATAAATAATAGTCAAGATCATCAATACAATTCAAGCTATTCTCTCATAAATAATTTGTCAAAAAGGGTCTTATTATTTAATCCTGCAAATCAGCAAATTGAGTACAAGGGCGGTATGTAAAATAATAATCTCCTGTTTCTATTTGTTTCATAGACTTTAAATTTTCTTACAGTAAAAAAAAAACTTCAAATAAAAAGAAAATATCAAAGTCGGATAATAATTAATTAACAAAGAATTAACTTTATTAAATCACGCTTTATTGTGATGATGATGCCTCTTTTTAGAAGTTAACATCAAAGATATCAGCATCCTATATTCTGTTAATAAAGTGATCGATCTGATGCGAACTATCTATTTTAATTTACAGCTGCTACTTAGCTTAGGGTTAAACTTTTTCAAAGAATCACTATATCATTCCTCAAGCGTCAAAATCTGATCCCTTTTTATGGGCTCTATATTACTAGCGGCTCATTTCCATTTGAATTCATGATTAGATTATATAGAAATATTTAATACTTTGATAATCACAGTTAAAAAGATTTGTCTATCTTTACCTGTCATTTATACTGTAGATCAAATTTAATCATCCACGCCACAATTCGGAACACAAATATTGTCAAAATTTATATAATGCATGCATTATCAAGTGAATGACTTATGTTCGATATTAAATTTAAAAGAGAAGCAATTGTGTAAGACTCAATTTTTAATTACTTTTCTCCTATAATGTACAAAAAAAAATTAGGGAAGGAAATGTACCCGTGGATTTTAATTACTTCTTTGTACCCTAGATCTATAATGTTATCTGCAATATACATTATGACCATATGAACACACCAATGTTGCAAAATATTGGCTTTTAAGGAAACAATTATTGTGAGATGGTGAATAATGCTAATGTGACTCTACATAAGACTTTCTCTGTATATGTTTAGTAGATTGTTAGTAATTATACTATTCACGTTAATTTGAATGAAGAGAATATCAATTGTTTTACAATAGATTTGAGATTGGTCTCGATCTCTTGTACGCATTAATATATACATTATATTTTCTTTTTTTGAGAAAAACATATGCATTATATTACTCGGTAATTGAATGAAAAATACATAACCGACCACAGAAAACATGATTTGTTGGCTAATTAACATAATTATCATCAACTAAGTGTCTCCTCGTATATAATCCTTCCATTAAAAGAAACATAAAATTAAAGCTGGTCCTACGTGCATAATATAGAGCCAAAAATAATGTCAATTATATAAATTGATGCATGGGCATTTAGATATATCAGCTGGTTTTTCATAACATTATTTGCATAAATTTGGAGAGACCGGCAAAGAAAATATTTCCCCACATGTATATGTCTTATATGACATTGAATCACGGATATTAGTTTCTTATCAAAATTTAGGATATATAACTAATTTAACATTTTTGTTTGCAACTTAACTATCAATTATATTCTTTGATTTTTGATTCATATTCTCCAACCATTTTTTCTCAACTTATCAATTCTTGTTGGTGTTTATATTATATTGTGGACCCATACGTATTATGCACGGTTATATTGGGTATAACTGTATAAGAGCAATTATTATTAGTATTCATATTATATAATGAAATGACTATGTACCTAAAATTGTTTAGTTGTTGTTTGGGTCCAATTTACTTCAATTGGACCGGACCACAAATGATTCAATTGCAAGCCCAAAGGAGGATCAACCCTCTCTCAAGTCATGCCAAGTCAGTCAATGAAAATTATACCCTACATCCTAGTGTAGGATGGTCTACCTACACCCCCTGATGCTACGCCGTTTTGTAGCTTGCGGGGAGTACTCACAAGCTAATTCATGCTTCAATTCTTTCCTTTTTTTATTTATTTTTTTAATTCCTTGTTTCTTATTATTCAAGCTATGTATATAAATGATTTTAAATCCAATATTTTCTCTCTCCTCAATTGATCAATTTCCATTTTTCTACCTACATTCTCTCTAGTTAATTCATCTTCTTCATTTGATTTTATACTAATTTTGCCGTTTATTTTTCCTACGATTTTGATAATTGTTGTTGATCATCAATGGCTGATTCTTCATCTGCTAATTTCGATCGTGATTACGAAAGTGGGTTTCCGTCTTCTAGAGTTCGATTGATTGATTCGTTTGTTCATCAACAATGTGAGTAATTACAATCATAATTTTGTAATTTTTATCATCAATACATTGTTGTGTTATAATGCTCTGTTTATTTCAACTTAATTTATGTATTATTATTCTTTTCGTTGCTTCAATTTTCAAAATTTGATTATGATTATGATGAACGTTTTTGGATTGTTCATACTTTGTTATGAATATTTCGCTGCTTCAATTTATTTCATTGCTCTATGTTTGAAAATTGCGTGATTTTGTTTGTATGCTTTTATTTATTTATTTATTTTTTGGATCATTTTTATATTTAAAATTAATCAATTATGTGTTATCATTTGTACTTCTTAATTTTTTTATGTCATATATGATTATTTGTTTTTACCATTTTTTCTTGATAATATTATGTGTCAAAATTTTCCACATTGATCATGTGCAATTTTGCTATTGAACATTGTATTTGTTAATTATTGTTCATTTTTGAAACATGTTATGTTCATTTATAATTGTATATTAAAACTTTGTGCAATGAGAAAAAAAACTGATATTTCATATCTTGCTAAGGTTTTGATCTTATCTGTTTATTTAAGTGTTTGAAATTGAACATTTATATATTTTAATATGATCATTTAACTTTTATTTGAAGGCGAAGGATTTAGTGTTTAAAGGATTTAATATGATCATTTTTTGAAACTTGTTATGTTCATTTATAATTGTATATTAAATTGTCGTGCAGTGGGAAAAAAAGCTGATATTTCATATCTTGCTAAATTTTTGTTTTTCTTATCTGTTTATTTAAGTGTTTGTAATTGAACATTTATATATTTTAATATGATCATTTAATTTGTTTTGCAGTCGAAGGATTTAAATATTCCTATAAATAAAAGTGTTGCTGGTGTTTCTGCTGCTCAAGCTCAATGTAATGTTCCTATAAATAAAGGTGGTGCTGGTGTTAAAAATGATGCTCAAGTTAATCCAAGAGTACTAATGCGTCTACAAAATCTCAAACTAGATATTTTGTTCCACCCGTAGTTCTTGGCATTGTTCCAACTTCAACTCAGGATTGTTCAAACTTCAATCCAGAAATGTTTAAACCCCATTCCAGAAATGTTCAATCGACAAATGTTTAAGTTATTCCTCCCACGGTTCCAATAAATGATCAAGGTGCTCTTGTTCAAAGTTCTTCAAGTGTTAAAGACATAAGAATTTGTTTCTATATAATACCTTTTTTAGTATATTGTTTTTTTTTTTAAAATTCAACATATGTAAATGATTATTTATCAATTTGAAAATGAACAAAAGTAAAGAACCAACAACCAATTCATAAAACCTAAAAATTATATATTTTTTTCATACAAATAAAGATTAAAATGAAATATCAATTCCAATAAATTTTTTTAACAAATAAAATCTATAAGTCTATTTTCCTCCAAAAAAAATCATCTATAAAACTATATACTTCCTTCGTTTTCTTTTACTTGCAACACACCTTTTAGGCACGCAATTTTAGGAGATGATTAGTGAGGGTAAACGAGCTAATTTATCAATATAATTTTTACACGAAGATTAGAATAGGGTTAAGTATCATTTGTAAAAATTATAATGAATAATTTATCCGTTTACATTACATAAACCCGACCTCAAAACACGTGCCACAAGGCTGTGTTGCAAGTAAAAAGAAACGGAGGAAGTATAAGATATGATCATATACACATTCATTAATGAACATATACACTTTCCTAAATGAACATATAACATGTACTATTCATTTGCAAACTTCCTTGCTTATCTTCTATTTAACCTATATTTAGTGTTTTTCTTCAAATAGCATCAGTTCCGCATCCTTGCTTCCTAATTTGGTTCACCTGTTGAACAAAATGAATTAACAAATGTTAATTATTATATACACTACTTTATAAATGAACAATATATCTTACATTATTGTACATTTATCACTTTTACACTATTTGGTTTCAAATCACAAATCTAACTCTCATTAAGTTTAGTAGTGAATGTTTCTATATGCTTCATAATGTATACTCCGCAGTTTGTATAATCAGCGTTGTTAAGCCATTTTATCTTCTCCAAAACAACTACGTATTCTTCAATTCCATGTGCAAATTTATATCAAATATGTAACTTTGGACATCACTACAATATAGCTAGATTAGTTGTAAGATATTAGTTTTAATGCATACAAATGAACATTATCAATATTATACATGAGGATAATGTATAAAAGAAATGAACATTCGTTATTTAGGCATATAAATATATATGTAAACTGAAATGAACCAATATTAACATATATTTTAAAATGAACATTACTTTATATGTAAATGAACATTATGAATTTCATAAATGATCAAAAGATTTGATAGAATAAATAAGTCAGTTTCTCAACTCAAATGAATGATTATTTATGCATTTCATAAATGTGCATAACATATCATAAAAATGAACATTATTTATTTAGGCATATAAAGTCAAATATAAACTCAAATAAATTCAAATATACAAATGAACATTTATAATTCTATATATGTTCGTATATTAACTCGGAATCGTAGAAATGTTAACATCTATACCATAAGACTTTTTAATATCTTTTAAAAGTTCTAGATCTACAACTTGAGACTTTTGTTCGTTGTTTTTTTTTTTAAAAAAATTTTCTACTCTTGTTTAAATAGGTTTTTGAAATAATACTTACGTTTCTTCAGACTATGCCTTGTTATGTTCAACGAACAGGATTCTTCTCTGAATCCTCATTCTCTTTATCTCTCTAATTCGAAATATATTTTTCGGTTCTGTAAAAAAAAAAAACACAAAACATAGTAGATTTTAATGATTTTTGCATAAAATAGTTCTAATCAAGTTAGATTATGTTTCTGAACATGTAATTTCAAAATGAAATACGTAGTAGAAAAAATAGGTTCATACAAAATTTTTTAGTAAAATTACTTACTCTTTCTGTGAATGTTGTTGCGATTGTTGAATTTCTTCGCAAATGTAGACATTTGAAGGAATTTAGCAATATTTTGAAGCAATTTCGTAGTATTTTGAAGCAATTTCGTAGTATTTTGAAGCAATTTTGGTTCATATTTTCTGGTTTTGATGAGAGAGAAAGTCTAGAGAAATGAAGAAGAAGGTTTTAGAGAGAATGGTGGGTAGTTACAGTAGGTTAGTGGGTTATGGGATGTGGGTAACATGATAAACGCATCATTTAGAGGGGGGTGTAGGTATCCCTACCTACACTAGGGTCTAGTGTATACCAATTAGTCAGTCAAAGGCCAAGTCAATATGGCAAGCCCATTTGACCTCAAAGCCCGCTTATTCTATTTGAACAAGGTATAAAAGCCTTCTCTCTCTCTCTCTCTCCATTCATTCACAATTAGCCTCAAGCAATTAATTCTCTTGCATAACTTTCTCTCTTTAGAGAACACTGTACGGATTTCGGCATCGGAGGGGCCTTGCTTGGCACAACCCCCGTGGTCAGATTAGTGTGTTTACTGTGCAAGAAACCCTCGCCCCAATCATCACTTGGGCCGAGTCCAGTCTTCAGCCCACAAGAAAGGTCCAGACGAAGGACCCATGGTCTTCATCCGAAACAGTTGTCATTTGAGTTTTTGCACATAATATATCATAACTAAACTTTGAATTTCTTTAAGAATTCAAGCAAGTATATCCTTTGTGCGGTGATTAGTGTTGTAAAAGTGGTGTCTAAAACAAAAGTCGACAGAAATAAACAACAAAAGCAAAAGAGGAAATTCGGTGTGGCGTGATCAATCACTGCCTTTGAAAACGAATTTTCGGCGCCACCGGGGTGCACAATTGTAATCGTCGGATCTTCCCCTAAGGTTACACACCACTCTCACACTAAGGCACTTTAGAGTAAGAGGTAGAGTCTATGAAAACTTATGCCCAAAGAACAAAAGTTTTTAGCTTGTGTTTGATATATTTCCAAGTATATATCAAATCAGAAAAATCATCCTTCAATTTATAATGATGGATGGAGGAAGATAGAAGATCATAGAGGAATATTATCATCAATGGAGGAATAAAATCATAATAAACATAGTGAATTAATCACCATAAACAACCTCTTAAATGGGGGGTTACAAGAAATCAAACAACAAGAAGAATCCAAGGAAGTCGTTGGAGTCCAACAGACGAGTTCGCGCCCGGTCGGGCGGACACTCTTCTTTTTTCAGACGTCCTCTCGCACCCGGTCGGGCGACGAAGCTCCCGAAAATTACGACTCTTCTCGCGCCCGGTCAGGCGGTGCTCGCCCGGTCGGACGCCCGGATCAGACTTCTTTCAATTTCCTTTCTTTATTCCAACAATTGGTGTGTGCAGTTAATGAATTTAACTACTCCGTCTAAGACTACTCATTGTTATGGCTGATATAGTGATATAGCTAGTTCGCGCCCGGTCGGGCGAGCACCCTAACAAAATCTGGGTTGCTCTCGCGCCCGGTCGGGCGAACACTCCTCTTTTTTCAGACGTCCTCTCGCGCCCGGTTGGGCGATGATAAGTGGTTTATTTAACCACTTATTATGGTGATTTTAACCCGGTTTTTTTAATCTTTTCCCCTTTTTCTAGCCCCTTTGTATATAAAGCTTACATTTTGGCTTTGCCCTCCCTTTGTGTGTTTGTGTACTTGACTTGCAGGTGTAGGTGAAGTTTTGGCACAAGAATAGTTCTCGAAGGGTTTAAGATGGAGCAAGAATGAAGAGGGAGAGGCCGCTCCTGGAGGAGCGGGCGCTCCTACCAAGTTTACACGATTCTGCCATCTTTCAAAGTTTGGCAGGAGCGGACGTGCGGTTCCTTCAGAGTGGGCGCTCCTGATATTGGCACCATGCCACTTTTTGAAGCAGGGAGGAGCGGGCGTGCACACCCATAGGAGCAGGCGCTCCTCCCATATCGAGTTGAATCTACCTCCATCTAAGAATATTAGGAGTGGGCGCTCCTCCCTATTGGCTTGAATCTGCCACATGTTGAAGAACAGGGGAGCAGGCGTGCAAGATTATGGAGCTGGCGCTCCCGACTGGAGGAGCGAGCGCTCCTGACTGGGAATCCGGGTTACTTTTGACGGATTTCCCTATGTAATTCGAGGAGTATAAATAGTACCCCTTTAGTTCATTTTAAATGAGACAGCAGTAGCATAGTTCTTCGCAACTTTCTCTTAGTTTGGAACAATCACCTTTGGTATTTTAGCTTAGAAATCCTCAAATTAATCATTGTAGTAGCAAGTTTCAAAGATTATTCTCAAGATTCAACATTTGTACTCAACATTTGAAGCTTCAATTAATAACTTCTTTCACTTTTCTCTATTTAATTTCTGATTTCATTTTGTTATTGCATGTCATTTAAATCTTTTTAGTTCTTGATAATTTGTTCTTGGAGGGTCATGTCCTTTTTCTTGTGCTTCAAAGAATTACGGTAGTCATTCCAAGGGGGAGGGAATTTCTCCAAGAGAACATTGGCTTGAAGAGTCTCACACATCTTCATGCCTTCACCAAGGATTTCGGTCACCATGTTCTCATAGTCAAGAGCTTGAGTCATGATAGGCTTCTCATCATCCATTTTGAAGTTGATCCACTTGCCCACCACGTACTTCTTTTTCCCGGCATCATTTGCTCCATATTTCTTCTCCAAAGAATCCCATATAACCTTGCTTGACCTGAAATTGACAAACAAATCAAACAAAGTGTTGTTCATGTGGTTGAGGATATGGCCACGAACAAGCTTGTTGTCCTTCTCCTTCTTCTTCAAGGCTTCCATTGTGGCCGCCGGAATTGCTGCTGTAGCGGTTTTAGCAGCTTCTTCCGCATTCTTGAGAGTCTCAATAACGTCTTCATTCAAAACATAATCTACTTCCAATTGTTCAAAGAAGATTAGTAACTTTTGTGACCATCTCTTATAGTTGTTACCATCAAGAGGTTCTAACTTAGAGACCATCAAGAGGTTCCAACTTAGAGAGGTCGGGAAGAGTCTTGTTCATAATACTATTTGCAATAGACATTCTTTTTCAAAATTGTTGTAAAAATGGTGTCTTAAACAAAAGTCAACAAAAATTAGCAAGAACAAAAGCAAAAGAGGAAATTCGATGTGGCGTGATGAATCATTGCCTTTGAAAATGAATTTCCGGTGCAATCGGGGTGCACAATTGTTATCGTCGGATCGTCCCCTAAGGTTACACACCACTCTCACACTAAGGCACTTTAGAGTAAGAGGTGGAGTCTATGAAAACTTATGCCCAAAGAACAAAAGTGTTTAGCTTGTGTTTGATATATTTCCAAGTATCAAATCAAAAAAATCATTCTTCAATTTATAATGATGGATGGAGGAAGATAGAAGATCATAGAGGAATATTATCATCAATGGAGGAATAAAATCATAATAAACATAGTGAATTAATCACCATAAACAACCTCTTAAATGGGGGGTTACAAGAAATCAAACAAGAAGAAGAATCCAAGGAAGTCGTTGGAGTCCAACGGACGAGTTCGCGCCCGGTCGGGCGGACACTCTTCTTTTTCAGACGTCCTCTCACGCCCGATCGGGCGACGAAGCTCCCGAAAATTACGACTCTTCTTGCGCCCGACTTCTTTGAATTTCCTTTCTTTATTCCAACAATTGGTGTGCTCAGTTAATGAATTTAACTACTCCGTCTAAGACTACTCATTGTTATGGCTGATATAGTGATATAGCTAGTTATAATATGTATTGAAGTAAAATATATCGTCCAAGGCTTCATTCTCTTGATGAACTTATTTCGACTATTTAGAAGCTCAACATCTTTTTAACAATATACGATAAGAATATAAAATGAAACCACTTCAATTTTCCAATTAAAGCAAGTCATAATTTTATCTCCATACTTTATGTAGTTATATCATAGATACATTAGATACTACGCACCATAACCTAATTAAGAAAAAACATAGTCGTATCTAGTGGTTTGACTAATCGCACAAACACCTAAATCATGAGTACATGCTGTGTATTATCATAAATCCATTAGTTTTAGAGATGGCGCTGAAGAACTTACAAACATATTCTTTAATAATGTCAATTATCAACCACATGTATCATTAATTACAAAAAAAAAAAAAAAAAAAAAAAAAAAAAAAAAAAACCCAAATCCTAATATTTTTCATGGCATAATTTTACATGCATGTATGTTTCCTGTTATTCCTTGGTATATAATCATTAAAGAAACAATAGGTAATGGAGCAATGGACCATGAAACCCGTGCAATGGGCAACCGCGCTCTAAGATCATCATCATCATGCATGTTTTCAGTGGCGGATCCAAGATTTCCGAGATAGTGTGTCACCATCAATTATTGATCATTTGTGAAAGTATAATTTTTTTTTTCCATGTCTTGTTTATAATTAATTTCAATCCAAAAATTATATATATATATATATATGTATATTTCACCAAATTGATTTTAATCCAAAAATAGGACACAAAAATACATACCACAACCAAATACAGTACTTAAGAATTCAATTTTACAAGTCGAAAATACTACAAATAACATGTTATAAACAAATGGTACAATAAAATTATTATATTGAATTAACTTTATGATTTTTTAGTTAATTGATAAGCTTTATGGGGAAATATTAAAATCGGTTGTACAAATATAAGATATAAAAAGGGAAAAAAAATTATTAAAAAATTATACAAAAAAAAGTGAGATAACTTAAGAGACCAGTTATTAAATATAACTGGTCTCTTTAATGAAAAAAGAAAGTAGCGCAAAACAATTGCGAAATGCAATAGCAGCATCAAAGAGACCTCTTATATAAATAACAGATCTCTTTAATATTTAAGTAGCAATAATAGCAGCATTAAAGAGATCTCCTACCTTAATAAGAGGTCTCTTTGATGTTGTTTGTTGTTACCAATAGCAGCATCAAAGAGATCGCCTATCTATAATAAGGGGTCTCTTTGATATTTTATTTAAAAAAAAAATACTGTGTCACCGGACCCACTATGACTAAAGGTGGGTCCGCCCCTGCATGCTTCCTATCCTATTTGAAAGGGTGAAATATTCCACGAGTCTTACTCATATGGTTCATGAACAATAGCAATATTGAGTAATTTTTGTATGATTAAATACTAATTAAGCTATTATTATAATGTAATAAGATGGCATTGATTTAGATTTAAGGGATATATTTATGTCACCCATTACTTGTATAGCACTTTGGGGGCGCAGTTGATCCATCGGTACCTTATTAATTAATTTTTGATCTCTAAAAATAGTACATGGAGACCCACATTGCCCACCAATTCTATGTACAAATGTACAATACAACACTTTGTGTCCATCTTTTCTCCCATATCTGATAACATACCAAGTAGTATTTGTGCTCCACCACTATTACTCTCCCTCCTAATTAATAATTCACAAATTAAAGGATGTACATTGTCCTTTTTACATCATTTTAAATTTAGACATTTAGTTCTTAATTCCATGATAAATCTTTACATATATTAGCATATTACTCATTTCATTTGATAATGTGCTTTGGTTTTATTTGAGTTTTCATGGTGTATGAAAAGACATTTTGTTTCTAACATTAGTACCAATCAATACGCTAGTAACTAATTTTGAAATTGGTTCCAACATGTAACCAATTTTAGAACAGGTACCTAATTTTAGAATGACTATTGGAGTATCCTAAATAAGTTCAAAACTTGAGAATGGAAACTAGTTATGACTGGGTCCAAAATTTTAGAATTGAACTGAAATGGGTCCTTATATAATTCAAACCCGATAATTCTTTATCGACTTCGAGATCAAGGGACTGTTTTGTTCACCTTATTTTCACTTATTTCAATTCAGATAAGTTAAGATAAGTTCAATTCAGGAAAAATAAATTCAATTCAGGAAAAATAAGTTCTGATAAGGGCTACCCAAGTTAAAATTACAACTAAAATAAGTTTTAATAAGTTTAGATAAGTTCAGTTAAGTTCAGATAAATTAAGTTAAATTCTAATAAGTGAAAATCAGATAAATAGAATACACCCTAAAAAAGATATACTAATAATATCTTTTGCAAGACCTTTTGGAACATGCTTTGCTGTTGAAATATGTAGCTTAAAGTAAATTAAGTAGGACTACTTGACTAAGATTATTCATAGAATCAAATAAATTATAAGCGAATGCCTCAAAAGTCAAAATGTAAGTATAACTATTTTGAAGTTGAAGTTACTTTGAAACTACTACGTATTATATTGAGATCGATCATCTAACAACTTGCATTATTATTTAATTTCTTCTTGTGGTTAATTAAGTCTTAAGAAGTTGCCAAGCTACATACGCAAAATGTTTATTATTTCACCCATCATTAATTTTCTAGCAAGTCTTTTAATGATTATTAATAATACGTACAATACTTTCATTTTTTTAAAAATAAAAAGTCAATAAACTAAGAATAACAATGTATTGGATGGAGTAAGGTTTTAGTATGTAACTATGTACAAGACATTATTAATTATTAATTAATAGAAAAGTGTACAAAATGTAAACAAGAATGTAGAGGTTGACTAGCCAAAGACGAGCCGACCACATGATGATTATCTTTAGTTTGTTGAATCATGCGCTTTTTCTATCTTTTAATCGTGAAGTACAATTATTTAGGCTTTTGCACATTAATATTGTGAACTGATCTCCATGTAAAGTGAGTTAAGAATTGCTATCAAATACATGTATCTAATTAAGATTCTTTTAAATTTTAAGCCCATAATAGAGAGTATGTACTTGATGATTTTATTGTTCGGTAAAACATAATTGAATAAATAAAATTTATATCATTGTAGTAATGTACTCGTAATATTTACTCTGTATTGATTTATATTGAAAGAATATAAAGGTAGTGGTGTGATTCCCATCACATGCATAACCGTTGGTCATCAAATTATAGTTGAAGAATGTGGAGGTCAACATTGAGCTCTTTAAATTGTAACAATTTTTAAATGTATTCAAATAATTATATAATAATAATTTTATAATTTAAGATAAAAGTCTAATAATATAAATCTAATTAAGAAAATTTATACTAATAACTGTTCCATTTATTTAGGCTATGAAATTTAAAAAAAATATGTGTCTTGAAAGTTTAGAGTGAATGGAAGGATGTTTGAGTGCTAAGCAATGTCAAGATATCCATTTTGGAATTCTCACGTTAACCGCTGTTTAATAGTGTTGATATATGAATTGAAGTTGATATGAGATGATAAAATTAAGAATGTACTAGTAATTTTGCACATAAAGTCTTAAATATGATGTTATATAATTATATTAATACAAAGTTATCTCTAATTGAATTTTCAATATCACTAATTGTTTTAGGGATGATACTTTGAAAAAGAGAGTTTGGGATCGGGTGACCATGCATGTAGGTTGGGGGCCTTGGGGCAAGTTATTGTAAAGGACTTAAGGAGTAGGATGGTAAGAAAAATGTACGAAATATATATTTGTATTAGAAAATAAAGGGTAAAGAAGTATATGAATGGGTGCGAAAAATGAGTGCAGTTTTGTAGTATGTATGAGTATTAAAAAAGACAGGTATTTTAAGACCTCATTAAAAAAAAAGAAAAAGTTCGATAAGTCTTGAGCATTATTTATGATTAACTTATTCACCAACATATATCAAAAAGATGAACAATACAATTGAGTTTGCAATGAAGTTCTATTCAAGTGTTAAATTGGCCAAACAAAATTCTTATCTCTATGGTCTATACTTTTATCTACTAATCAATTCTTTTTTCTTATCACAAACATTTATTTGACCCTTATTATAAAATTCTTTTAATTAGTTAATTACGTATAGCATTATCGAAGTTATAACTCCAAATTAAATGAACACAAAGCAAATTAATTAAATCACCGAAGAATGAAATATTGGGATGACAATAATATTTCATATTCATCGTAGACCCAATGTAAAATCGGCTTAAGGTAATTGATGAACACAAAAGTCTAATTTGTTGACAAATCCTTAAAGAGTGCACATGGTTTGCCTGCGACACACAGGCGTCAATATGAAATCTACCACATCTTTTTGTTGCAGTGAACCTTCATGGTGGTGTGAAGATTGTGTTTTCCTCTGTTTTTTTATTTTATTTTTATTATTAAGATTATAAATTATTTAGAATTATTTTGGCTACTTATACTCCTTCGAAGCATATTATATATAAAAATAATAAAAATAAAATAAGTATATTGATTATTGACAAAAAACTAGAGAGGGTAAAATGGTTGATATAAGAGAATAAGTTGGCATAATTCTGAAATCGGTCTTAAGTTACTTGTTAATTGTTATTAATTGGAATAATTAGTCCTTGAACCTTGATATATAAATCCTTATCACGGGGTATTACTTTCTCTTTTGAGAATGAAGCAATTTAAAGAATCTTAATGTCGTAGTGAACTAGTGATGCTAGTAGTCTAATCTAATGATCATTTTTCTATATTGTCTTCCTCTAAGCATACCACCTTCATTATGTCAAATCGGTCACATATAACAGTGATTTGTGGGATTTAAATGGACCATAAAATGAGAATTTAATTTGATTGATAGATACTAAAGGCAATTAAGGCATGCATCTTAAAACATTGCATGGACTAGTTGAATGATTGACATTCAATGCGAATTTCAGACGTTATTTTTTTTTTTTAAAATGTAAACGGAATTTTCACACTTATGGGAGTTAAATGAATTTATGTTTATTCCAAGTTTTCTCCTGGCATCTTATCTTTTAAATAAATGTTAGACATGTATGTGTCCAACACTCCAACATATAATAAAACAAGTGTATTGCAAATAAGTTGTATCAACAGTGTGATATTTTATTACTTGCGCTACTTATTACTTATACTTGTTTTAATTATATGAATGTATTAAGCATAATTTATATACGGAGTACACAATTTTTTTTTAAAAAAAAAAAATTCATTTTTTGTGATTTGAAAGATGCAGGAGGTGGTAAAAATATGAATAGAATACCATAAAATCACATCCTAACCACTCAAGTTGTCGTCAACAAATTCTAACCACCCAATTGTTATGATTCGTAGTCTAGTTGATAAAGACTTAGTATGGAGTACATGCATGTATATTTTATGGTAGTAGTAGGTTTATAAATCTAATATCATATCACTAATAAATAAAGTCGGTCTCGCAGTCAGGACACGAGACAACGACACTTGTCATTTTAGTTTTTAGTTTTTAGTCAAGTATCGCGTTGTGTAGGCGACAAATGGGTATTATTGTGACACATTTGTGGCTAAGTAAGCGATTTTTTGATAGATTTTTTAAGATAAAAATGTAATATAGATTTTTATTATCGGTATACTTCTAATATTTCATATATACAAAATTAATCATAACTTTAAATAAATATCCTATAACCGGTTTTATTTTTAATATAAAATTCGTTTCAAAAAGTTCTTTAAAATAAGATTCATTTATAATATATTTAAGAAGATGAAACCCGTGCGATACAAGTTTTGTTTGTATTTTTTAAAAACAATTTTTTTTGTATGTAGATAATAAAATGTGTTATTTTATTCATTCAAACTTTAAATTCTCATTCGTCAATTTAGCTTATGTGGCATTTTAAGTATTTAATTCTAAAAGAAATTACAAATCTCTTATTTGATTGGCTATAACTAAATTTGTAATCTTACATGGCGCGTTAAGAAAATTAAATCCTACGTGGCTCACTAAAAACTTGGGAAAAAATGCCCCTTTATATATACTAGTACATACCTCTGGGCATTGCCCCGGGTTCCCTCCATAATATATATCCTTATGTTTTAAAAAACCTTACATTAATTGGCTACTTATAAAATAATTATAAGAAATAATGATTTTTTCAAAAGGCATTATTACTAATGTATAAATCTATCCACGTTTGAAACATTAGTTGCTTTAAATGTTCATAATCGGATGAGTAATTTAATTTTACGGTTCCATTGACATTTAATAATTGGAGTACTCCTAGACTTTATTCGAAACCCTTAGTTTGAAAGTAAAAATATATTACTACCGATCATAAAGTTGTGGGTTATAATTTTTAAAGTATATCATAAAAGAATTTTTTTGGAAATACTCTTTAACACGAATATTATGATATAAAAATAATAAATTATGGAGAATTATTGAAAGTTATAATTTTTTTTTAAAATAGGATTATAATTTTATTTGTATATATATATATATATTGGTATTTTATCGAAAATATAACTCTAAACCAGTAATTTTATCCTAAAATCTATCCAAATTTTATTGAAAATAAAACTCTAAACTAACTTTTTTATCTTAAAAAATATATCTAAATTTATCCAATATTTTTATCCTACGTGTCATACTAATAATTAATTGTTGCCTACATGGCGTGACACTTGGTGAAAAATTAAAATGCCAGGTGTCGGTGTCTCGTGGCCTGGCTAAAAGTTAAGCTTTATATATTAGTTTTGTGCCCGGACGATGCCCAGATGGTTGATAAAATTTTCATATGACATTTTTACTTGAATGTTAATAAATACGATTATATAATCCGTTATTATAATGTAGGATATTTAGACATACGATATCATATGGCTTATATTTATATAATAGTGTACTTTTTGTAGTTTTGTTTGTAAATAGATATATATGTTATTGTTGACTTGAAATTACGAACTTAAAGTATCTTTACTAAACTAAAATTATTTTTACAGATTAAAACTTATTTTTACCGATTCTCTATTATTTGTTTAAATAAATTAAATAACAATTCATTTTGTATGCGGCTAGCCACACCATCTGGCCGGACAAAGTAACCCCTATAAAACTGATCGAGTAACCCTTGTAATACTAACTGAGTAACCCTTATACAGAACACAAACTGAGTAACCACTATAACACTGACCAAGTAACACCTATACCACGAAATAACTCTAATAAAAGTTGGTGATACGGTTTGACCGGCTACATATAAAAGTTTGTGATTAAATATATTGTAAATGGAATAAAGAACTTTTTAAAACGAATTTGATGATGGAAATAGATTTGAGTTATGGGATATTCATAATAAAAAGTTATGATTAATTTTGTATATATGAAATATTAGAAATTTATCGATAATAAAACTCTATACAACAATTTATCTTACAAAATCCATCCGTAAATCGCTTACTTAGCATCATACGTGTCACAATAATACCTATTATTATCGCCTACGTGGCGCAACACTTGGCAAAAAACTGGAATGCCAAGTGTCGCTGTCTCGTGGCCTGACTGCGAGATCAGCTTTATTTATTAGTGATATAATATGATATTAGATTTAGTTAAAAAAATAGAGAATTAGTAAAAATAAGTTTCAATCAATAAATAAAAAATTGGTTTGGTAAAAATACTTTTAGTTCAGTAAAAATAATTTAAGTTCAATAACAATAATTTCAAGTCAATAATAACATAGATATCTATATACAAACAAAACTACAAAAAGTGCACTATTATATAATTATAAGCGATAGGGCATATGTCTAAATATCTTGCATTATCAAAAAGGATTATATTACCGTATTAATGAACATTCAAGCCAAAAAGTTTATTCTAAAATTTTATCATCCATCTAGGCATCGCCCGGGCACAAAACTAGTATATATATAAAGGAAAGTTTTTTCCCGAGTTTTTAAAGCACCACGTAGGATTTTAATTTTTAAAAATTATTAGAGTGCCACGCATGATTAATATTTTTAAAACGCTACAATCGGATTATGCCAAGTAAGATTAGTTTTTTTAAAGCGCTACGTAGGAATATAATAATGAATAAAAATTTATCAAAAGGTCACATAGAAAAATGTTATATTTTAGCCAATGAAAAAAAGAATTGCAATTTATTTTAGATCTATATTAATTATAAAAATAAAATCAACGCGTTTTTTGTGTGGCTGGCCATATCGTATGGCGGCTTAAACACACCAAAATACTGACCGAGTAACCCCTGACCAAATAATGCCGGGCACACGGTGTGACTAGTCATATATGAAACTTGTGAAATAAAATATTATCTTTTTATATTAGGAATTTTTATCTAAATATGAAAAACAAAATTAATAATTCATTTTATGGTAAAAAATTCAAGTGGTAGACAAATAAATATCACAAAATTTATCAAATAAATATATATATTTAGTAAAATATTTTATTTGAAAAAATACAAACAAATCGTGCATCGTGCATCGCTTCATCTAGTTTTCAATAACTAACAAAAAAATAAAACACACAATTCCAAAGAAATGAATTAATAGTGATTGGCAGGCAAATCCCTCGGCACATGCATAAATGGGAAGCCACTCCAAGTTTCCGACAACATTCCTCACCATATAGCCGTTGCTCTACCTTCTAGCGGGTCCTTTCTTACTCATTTTTCTAACAATCAACCAAACGCATCGTACACCACATTTATGAGATGACTCATTTCTCAAACAATCAACGAAACGCATCGTACACCAATTTTATGGGATTTTCAATTCTCATGTTATCTCACCTTTTTGAAGTGTCAAATTTATAACATACATGATTTTATCTTTTAATTGAAGGACCACACTCTCCATATCAAATATAATTACGAGTATTTCACTTTCTTATGTTTGTTAATGTAAATTTTTTGAATTGTGCTAGAGTTAAAACTTAAAAGTGTAAGCCTAATAATTGATACAATAGGGAAGTTGTCTAATTGGTTGACACAGAGCTCAACTCACTTTGTAGCGATAATGTAGGTTCATGCACACTATGTTTATTTAATTTTTATTTTTCTGAAAGAAAAACAAGTCGTAACTGTATTAATTAATGGGACACAAGTCTGAAAGTGCATAGGGCGAAATATCTAATGAACAATGGTTCAACCAAAGTTATTCTACACCAAAGGATATGAGCTTAGCTAGATAATAAGCCAACCAAAGTTATTCTACACCAAAAGGATCTGAGCTTAGTTGGATGATGAACAACACGGTTGTCAAATAGAAGTAAAGCATCTACTTCATGCCAAGGCATCAAACACACCATCCAAATCAGAGAAGTATTAGGTATCTTTTTAGCCAAATCAATCTATCTATCTATTAACTCCTTATTACAATATTGAAAATCTTCAATACTCCGCAGCATATTTTGATTATATAAGGTGAATGATTTAAGAATTTGCATTAAAAACACATGTATAGTATAGCCTGTAGGAGTATAAGTACTTGATAAATGTTACTCCGTAATAAACAAGCTAAAAATGACATATACTTATTAGGAAACAGAAAAAACAGATAAAACTTTTATTTTACTTAATAATTAACCGATTTCATATTAGTACAGTACGATGAAATATCATCATTTGAAATTTACTAAAACACTCTTCTAATCTATTTCTATGGCTGTAATTTGAAAGCTTTGACATTGTAAGAGATTTTCAAAAATAAAACTCTAGCTTATAAAAGATACAAACGAAAATAGTACTTTTTTTAATTTTTTACCTCCAATCACATGACATATCCTTAATCCGTGTCAAAAATGTGTACCCCTCCTCAAGTAGCAATATAAAACCAATGAAGAAGTACTAAAATGAAGGAGCAGGGGCATTTAGGTCAACTCAATCCCCTTAATTACCAAAATCTACAGGTGGACCCCTTCCAAGCTCTACAACTATAAAAGCCATACCTTCCAATACAAGCCACCCTTATTTCCTCCAATACACACTTCTTCATTAATACCCACTTCTACACTCTCTCCCCCCACCTTTTTCTTTTTCCATTTCTACTCCTCTTTTTCTCTCCTCCATTTCCACTTTCATTTCTCCACTCGAAACCATTATACCAACCTCAACCCAATTTCATTTCATTTCTTACTACATTTCTTTCAACAACAATGGTTGATGTAGACCGAAGAATGATCGGTCTAAACCCGGCTCACATCGCCGGGCTCCGTCGTCTATCTGCTCGTGCCGCGTCCGGCCCATCTCCTCCTACTCCTCTTCCTTCCCGCGTTTCTCTCTCTTCTCTCGCTTCCAAACTCATCTCTCACCTTAAATCATCCGGTATCCAAGTCCAACCCGGGTTAACCGACTCCGAGTTCGCTCGCTCCGAAGCCGAGTTCGGGTTCGTTTTTCCACCCGACCTTAAAGCTGTCCTCCAAGCGGGCCTTCCTGTCGGGCCGGGTTTTCCCGATTGGCGTTCACCTGGGGCCCGTCTTCACCTCAAAGCTCTCATCAATCTCCCTATTGCAGCTATCTCTTTCCAGATCGCTAAGAACTCACTCTGGTCAAAATCATGGGGCCCACGACCTTCCGACCCGGAAAAAGCCCTTCAAATCGCGAGAACTTCTCTTAAACGGGCCCCACTTTTGATTCCCATTTTCAACCATTGTTACATCCCTTGCAACCCGTGTTTAGCGGGTAACCCGGTTTTCTACGTCGACGAGAATCGGATCTTTTGTTGTGGGCTCGATTTATCCGACTTCTTCGAACGAGAATCATTAACAACTTCTAGTACCTTCGATGAAAACACTTCATTACATAAACAGAGATCCTTCAGTGGATCTTCAACTTCGTCGTCCTCATCATCTTCCACGTACTCCAACCTCTCTAGAAGATCTCTCGAAGGTTCTAGAACTCCTCGATGGGTGGAGTTCTGGAGTGACGCCGCCGTTGATCGCCGGAAAAGGAACTCAAACTCGTCAACTTCGCCGGAGAGATTCTTCGACATGCCAAAGTCCGAAGCTCCGAAATGGGTCCAGGAATACGTAAATCAAATCGGGTCGGTTTTAAAAGAAGGTGGATGGAATGAATCAGACGTCTCAGAGATTGTCCACGTGTCAGCATCAGGATTCTTCGAAGGTGGTGAGATGGTATTGTTGGATAATCAAGCAGTATTAGATGCTCTCCTTTTAAAAGCGGATCGTTTTTCGGATTCCTTAAGGAAAGCCGGGTGGAGCTCCGAGGAAGTAACGGATGTGTTCGGGTTTGATTTTAGAGTACCGGAAAAGGAGAGGAAACCGGTAAAAAATCTGTCGCCTGAGTTGGTTGAAAGGATTGGGAAACTTGCTGAGTCGGTATCCCGGTCATCATCAAAAATTGGTCTAACAGCAATAGCATCTTAATTGGCGGGGTTACCGGTAACTGCGCATAGAGATTCTATTATCTTTTCTTTTTAAGAATTATTATTATTTCTGTATTATTACTATTATTATTATTACTATTATTTTTTTTTTTTTAGAAAAAAAAAAAAACAACATTTTGGAACCATGGGATTAAGGTTCTCTCTTTTTAGGCAAAAAAAACGAAGCGTAGAAAGAGGGTGGAGATTTACTCGGTGTTGTACTATGAAAGGAAAGCGAACATACAAAAAAAATGGATATAATATTTTTATTTTAATAATAATGTAATGAATGAATATACAACTCTATTTAATTTTTACTTGTCTCTAATATTTTCTTTAAAGTGCGTGTTAATAACATTTGTTGCCAAATATAAAAACCGAAGGGATGTAAATGTTTACAGCTAGTAATAGATACTTAGGATTGTTAATTTATGGATTAGTGAGTTGTTTAACGTTCAAAACTTTGAATTGGAATGCACGTGTGCGTCCTCTTTGGGGAAAAAAGAGACGTTTAAGGGAGTGGGACCAAAGAAAGATGAGAGTGGTATGAAAAATGAAAAATGAGAAGTTATATTAAGATTTTTATGTGTTGGGAACCACTAGAGGTGTCCACCGTGCGAGTCGTGCGAGCTGGGTTAGGGTTAGGTGGGTCGCGGGTTGGGGTTTCATGACACACGGCACGACACACGTAGGGTAGGGTGGGTCGGGTCGTGGGTTGGGTCGGAGAAGTTGGACACACCAGGGTTAGGTTCGTGGGTTAGACGAGTCGTGGGTGGGTCGAGCTGGGTTTGTGGGTTAGACGGATCGTGGGTGGGTCGAGCTGGGTTTGTGGGTTAGACGGGTCATGGGTGGGTCGAGCTAGGTTCGTGGGTTAGACGGGTCAAGGTGGGTTAGTGAGTTAGGGTGGGTCGAAGGGTGGGTTAGTGGGTTAGGGTCGGGTGGGTTTGTGGGTTAGGTGGGTTAGGGTCGGGTGGGTTAGTGGGTTAGGGTCGGGTGGGTTTGTGGGTTAGGTGGGTTAGGGTCGGGTGGGTTTGTGGGTTAGGGTCGGGTGGGTTCGTGGGTTAGGGTCGGGTGGGTTGTGTGGTGTTTTAATTTTTACAAAATTAACAATTTGATGGCTTGCTCTTAATTAAGATGCCTACGTATCCTTATATTATAAAATAAGGAATCAAAGCCAGCGTAGTTCTTATATTGTACTTCTTTTGAAATTTGGGGGGGGGGGGGGCTTGGACCTATCTTTAGAAAACTAAAATTTAATTTTGCAATTAAATTGTAATTTTCGAAAAATAAGTTGCCTACGTATCCCGAAAGAATCAAAGCCCACGTAGTTCTTAGCGTACCTGATTTAGACTTTTCTAGCCACCCATGTTTGTTGCATCATCATCCCCGGAAGCTGCATCATCCGTTGACGACTCCAATATCATCACAGGATCATCTTCATCGTCTTCGTCTTCCTTTAAACCTTGAGTTCTTCTTTCAGCTTGATCCCAATCTTTCTTACAAACACAAATTTGAATGCTTTCCGGAGTTAAGCGAGATCTTTTTTCATCTAACACTCTTCTACCTGCACTAAAAGCAGACTCGGAAGCAACAGATGAAGCGGGAACTGCAAGTATATCTTTTGCAATTCTCGCCAATATAGGAAAACTTTTTTTATGTTCTTGCCACCATTTTATAATTTGAAAGTTGTTGTTGGTCTCATGTTGATATGACAAATAATCATTAATAGCAAGTGTTGAAGAAGATGATGATGAGAATGATGTAGATGCTTTGTGTTTTTTTTTCATAACTTTATCAAGAAAACCAAATCTAGAATCGGAAGTGCTAGTAGTAGTTGGTGTTGCCAAATCAAAACCATAAATAGATGCATAATGATCATAAAGGTCTCCCAAAACAGATTTGCATTTGTTAATATATTCACTAACATCATAATCGATACTTAAACTTGTATAATAAAATTCTAAAAGATTTTCCAAACCTTCAGCTTTGACACCGGGGTCAAGAATAGCAGCAATTCCATAAATGATTGGAAATTCACTAAAATAAGTATGCCACTTACGTTTCATGCTATCAAGAACGGGACGAAGTCCATCAATCTTCATATGCTCTTCGATGGTGTGAACAACTTTAACACACTCAATTATGACTAAATGAACGTTAGGCTCATAAATATAAGAGAAAATCTGAGTTGCACTATCAAAAGCATTTAAAACATCACGAACAAAAGAAGCATTAGTCCAATGACTTTCGGTTATTAACTCAGTAGGATCAACACGAGTCTCATTGTAAAGTTGGGTCAAAATATCACGATACTTTATAGCATCACTCAACAACTTGAAAGTAGAATTCCAACGGGTAGGGGTATCAATAGACCATTGTCTTTTCTTAAGACCTCTCTCTTTACACATAGCTATGTACTTTCTTCTAACTGACTGAGTAATCCTAATCCATTTTATAACTGTTCTAATTGGGTTTAGCAATGGTTGCAACTCAGCGAGACCCTCTTGAACAGACAAATTCAAAATATGAGCACAACATCTAACATGCAAGAGACTACCACCCAACAACAAATTCAACTCGGAGTCATTTTTCAAATAGTCAATACACTTTGTGTTTGCAGTTGCATTATCAAGAGACAAAGAAAAAACTTTATTATTCAAGTGAAATTCTTTTAAACAATCCAAAATACGAACTTTGATGTTAAAACCGGTATGCCTTTCTTCCATAGCTTGAAAACATAGTATACGTTTTTGAATAAACCAATCATCATCCACCCAATGAGCAGTAATGCAAAGAAAAGGTTCGCCAAAACTAGAAGTCCATGTATCACTTGTAAAACTAACACGACCATCAAAAGTACGAAATAATTCAATCAAACCACTCCTATACTTATAATAAGAAGTTTGTGTATAACGTCTTAGGGTATTTCGGGGGACACGAGTAAATGCAGGTTGTAATGCAACTTTATTAAAATGCTCAACGTTTGCATTTTCACCGTAACTAAAAGGGTATTCATTAGCAATAACTAAAGTACTCATTTCATCAATCATTCTATCTTTATTATAAATGAAAGGTGTACCTCCGCCGGGTTGGTTCATGTATCCACCCAATTGTGTTTGGACGCCACCCCCCGAAGGACGGGGGCCATTTTCGAACAAGTCGTGTTTATTTTGCAAATGCCGACTCAAGGTTCCGGTTCCATCTCCCGTTTTCCAATTATATGACTTGACATTTGCACCTAGCGCCTTGCAAACTAGGCATGTACACGTGAACCTCTTTGGTTGACCAGGTTGCCATCCCGGGGGTGTGACCTCAACTCGTTCAAAATGTTTCCACACCCAAGAAAAATGTGCTCGACCTCTACTTTCACCGCCACCACCTTTCATAAATCAAATTATTAAAATTAATTTTTAAATGCTATTCATGAAAATAAGCTTTTAAATTTTAAATATTTTAATTATACTTATTTAAACGCATTTTTCATGGTAATTAACTAATTGTAAATCATAGAAAATTGGAAACTAAACTAACTTTATAATCATTAATAATAGTTTTTTTAAATATTCATAACAATAAAAATTTAATTAGAAATTACCTTGAGATGAAGGTTGAGATGTTGGTTGCGATGGAGGTGGCATAGTTGAACTTGATGATTGGTGGGACTCGTGGGAGAAATGTTGTGGTGGAGACGTTTGAATATTTTGCCTATCTCCTAAACCATAATCTCCATATTCATTGACAAATTGGTTTAAATTTTCCGTATTAATTTCATACGAAAAATTTGCACCACCACTCCTTTGGCTACCACTTCGACCACCACTTTGACTCCTTCCCATTCCTCCTCTTGAGCTCATTTTTTTTTTGTATGATTACTAATTATAATATGGAGAAGAACTTTTTTTTTTAGAATCTTAAGAATACTAATAATAATATTAAGGAGATTTTTTTTAACAAAAATATAACTCTATATAACACTTGAGAATTTGAGAACAATAAGAATTTTTAAGTAAGAGAGAAAGAAAGCTTGAATTTGTGTGGAAATTTGAGTGAAATGGAATTGGTATTTATAGGAAAAATAGAATGGATGATCATACACTTAAAAAACTAGCCGTTAGATACAAAAAACTAGCCGTTTTTTTTTTAAAATGGATGTTAGGCCGTGCGGGCCGTGCGGGTCGTGCGAATTGTGCGGGCTGTGCGGGCCGTGCGGGTTGTGCCGACCGTGCGGGTTGGGTGGGTCATGCGTGCGGGTTGGGTGGGTCATGCGTGCGGGTTAGGTGGGTTGGCTCGTGCGGGTTGGGTGGGTCATTCGTGCGGGTGGGCCGTGCGGGCTGGGTTGTGCCAGGTGGGTCGGGTTAGGTGGGTTCACGGGCTAGGTGTGTCGAATTAAATGAGTCAAAACGGGTTGTGCGATTTGGGTCGAATCAAACGGGTTAAACTGAGCTGGATTGAAATGGGTTGTGTCGAAAATTTTGGACCCACGACACAACCCGGATTAAATCCGAGCTGTGCCGGGCTGTGCCGGATTGAAACCGGGTCGGACCCACGTGACCCACCAGCCGTGCGAGTTAGGGTGGGCTGGGTCCAACCCGGCCCACTGGCCACCTCTAGGAACCACTATATCATCAAGAATTCAAGATTTTAAACCCAACGGACGACATTGGAAATGTGGGGTAATCGACTGTCCGACGGCATCGTATCGCTGTGTTTATGTGTGTGTATCTTGTCGTTTTGGTCATTGAATGATTGATTTTTATGGGGTTGGGTTTGATTGGGGATGTCACTTGTGTCAATATTAGACCCTAATTATATTAAATTATTTGTGACTTGTGAGTATATTACTTTAGGAAGACATTAAGGGTCTGCTGTTTTTTTTCTAAAAAAAATAATTTTGGACTCTTGAGACATAAGATCGAGTACAAGCTGTACAACCTAGCTAAGGTTTTTTTTTTTTTTTTTTAATTTTTTTTTTAAGGTAAGAAAAAAAGGAAATAATTAGGACCCCCTCCTCACGAGAGGCGATCCTAAAGCATCTGAGGTGAGAATGGGGTGTAAAGCTGAAGAGGTACAAAAAGAAATATCCAATTTGTCGGTGACAAGATGCCCAACATTTGCAATCCAATCTACTGCTCTATTTGCTTCTCTATAGACATGTCGAAATTCCCAATGGGGGAATCTGCGAAGTAGGATCTTGATATCTTCTATAATATGATCAATTTATCATGGGGTCGACTAAATACCGTTTACTGCGTTGACAACTAGGAGGTTGTCCCCTTCAATATAAAGGTTATGAATTCCTTGTTAGAGGGCGAGGATAATTCCCTTGTGGAGACTGTACAACCTAGCTAAGTTGCTGGTATACATATACCTAATAGATTTTGTACATATATTTTTTAATGTATAGCAAACGACTTTTAAGCTGTATATAAGTAAATAATGTGTCTAAATTATTGTACGTGGGAATTTGCATATCACAAGATGCGTTTTAATGACGTAACAAGCATTATTGAAAATGAAAGCGCTACATCTTTAATTTTCAAGTGTCTCACTCTTACTACAAGTGTACGACGGCTTAACGGTTTTGATTATACTAATGTATATCTAGGTGTACATCGATATAGTTGCAAGTAATATATTATGAAGTACTCCGTACAAATTAAAACGTTCTTATAAATAGAGCTACAATGCATCGTACAGTGCTTAGAAAGTAAAAGAAGGGATTCAAAGTGAGAAAGAAACGGCGAATGGGAACGGAGAAACATCAAAGTGGGGTTAAAAAACGTTGGAATTTGGAAAAGAAAACTGTGGTGAAGCTGAAGGGGAGATTGATGTCCTAACCAAAATGTAATAGAGAGGCAGAAAACAATTGAACAACGTTTGGCTTTTAGAAGACAAGACTACGAGGCGATGTTAAAGCTAAAGAAATTGAAACACCCTGAATGCCTGCAAAGGTCTCTTTAAATTTGAAAGGGATTGGGATTTTGATATTTTTGGTGTGGGCTTTGGGCCTTCTCGTGATATGAAAAGGGCTTGTCAGAGATTAGTGGGCCGTCGCAGGTGAGGGGACCATGTCTCCTGTGGGCCATACATTTTATCAGGTGCACTAAGCTGAAATTGCATCAAATCAATTACCCTGACCTTATCAAATGTATGCCATATTTTTACTCCGTATTGGCATGATTTGATATTCTCTCCTATTATTGTAGAGCTTGGATTAATAATACGGAGTATTGTTAATTATTGAGATGTATCTAACAATATTGCATATATAACATGTTTATATATATTTTTTACAACGTTGGTCGTATTGAAATATGTATATAGTTTAATAACTTATAATTTTTTTACCAAAAAAAAAAATTAATTACAAATTTAAAATGGGACACCTAAAGAAATGGAGGTTGTAGCAATGTTGGTTTGGTAACTTGATCCATGGATAAACTGTGACTTTCAATTTGACAACCATATTGATTAGGGTAATCGAGTATCACATTTTACCTAAAAACATTTTGATTAGCATGGGTTGGTAAATATAATTAGATGGTCACACCTTTCAATATCAACCATGCAACAGCAGTAAAGATTGGTAGTCCTTTAAGAACCTGATTGGGTGTGGCCTGAAGGTGCGATGTTGATATCTTAGCTTACTATATTATGAATCTATTTTCCCAGACTTATCTTCAAGCTTCAACTGTTGGGGATAAGTAAATGAATGCGACATGAAAATATCTGTCTTTTTTATCCTTCTAGTAAAATCAATGCTAATTTTAACAAGGGAAAAATAAATAAAAAAGACATGTTTTTGTGTTTAACTTACATAAAGAATATTGTTGAAGATTTAACTCCAGCAGACTCCTGAAGCGTGAAAATTTGCTACAGGACAGGTAGTGTACTAGATATAAGATGTACGAGTTACCATTTGTTTATTTCAAATTTTGCCACAGAACCATGAATGTGGATCATTATTTATTTGTAACTTTCTATAATGGTTAGATCTTGTTCTGTTTAGGTAGAATGATGAACTAAACCCAAAATCAATACAAGTACTCCGTAAAATTTTTGATGTCGCAAAAATTATTGGTACATCCATATTAGGACAATATCATACTCATTTAATCTTACATCGAGTTACATGCCGCGAAAAAAAAAATAAAAATCAAATAACAAGTTCATTGCTGCATTGCTCCACAAAAATAATGAAAAGAGTATATAGTATCAACCATATAAATATGAACACGTATTTCATTGAAGGATAATTTTTTTTTTTTTTTTGGTTGGTAAGGAGAAGGGTCCTACCATACCGTAACTTCTCACAGGTCCTCCCAACCCGGATTATTGAAGGATAAATTTTACAATAAGTAATATCAAGTGTATTTAGAATTATACGTGTAATATAAACAGATTAACCTCTAATTTTCCTCCTCGATTGTCAAAATAGTGTTCCACCAATATTTGAAAAGGCTAATTATTAAGTTGGTTATTCCTCATTGGATTTTTGTATGTACACCGCTACAAGATATTGAATCAATCATAACCTCATTATATTGCGTGCACCAATTTTTGTACATAAATTGCATATGCATATGTGATATTGTGATATGTATGTGCATGTGGGAGAAATTTATTTCTTACACCGCTCAGTCGCTCACTCCCAACTTTTTTTGAGTTCAATGTTTTCAATTATTGAAGCTGAATGTTGCCAAAGCAACACCAGGCCACCTTCATAAAGGGTTAAAACAAAATCTTAAAATATAATAATTCAATTCCTTATGAATCTCATATTAGAATAAGTTATAATTTATCTCACTTGGCACGAGTTATTGTACAATAATAGATAGAAAAACACAAAATTAGTACAATTTATGTATTTCATACTTTCATATATCGATATTTTATATTAGTCGTTTGGCATAATGAAAATAGTTTATCTAATCATAGCTTAATCATACATATTTTTAATTCTAACTATTACGCACTTAATCATTTATACAAGATAGATAATATGCACGACGACCAATATTTTCTTACTATGAGATATGATTTTGACCCACGTAGCTAAACCTATACAAACACAAATAAGTCATACTAAGATTTACAACGAATCCTTGTCCCATAATATGAGCTTTATTTGAAATAAATCTCCTACAATATCTAAGCATCATTAATGACTTGTGAGAAATAAATGCCAACGGCCTATTACCGGCCATAAGGCTAAACCGACCGTTGTAAGCAAAGCTTCATGTGCAACTTTCACCGCTATTCTCTCTTCATCACGTGTCCTCCTCTGCATTGGTCACGTGCTCAAACAAAGAAACAATAGGTGATTAGTACGTACCACATTAACAGTGTGGCACATGAAGACATAAATTACTTCCACAAGCATTTTAATTTTTCTCTTTAAAAGATAAAAAGAAAATTAAGCAAAGATTTGGAATTTTGTGCAAAAATTGTAAATGGGCCCCCAAAATGAATACAAAGTATGGGCTTCTTGATTTATTAATCAATTTGGTGTCTGTAGTTTATGAGACATTATTGTCTTGTAAGGAAAACAGTTCCTATCCTCTAACATCTTAACTAGGCCCAGTCTAAGAAAAATGGGCCCACCAGATGAAATTGTGGTTTTTGAGTTAACAACTCAATTGAATTATACTTTTCATTCTTGAGTCATGTTAATCAAACTCATGAAGTATAAATGAGACAATTCATGGTTTGATTATTTTCGGTGGCATTTATGGGTGAATGTGACATTTGAGTACGGTTCATTTTTATCTTACAATACGTTGCATCATTTTATGATATACAAGTATATAGCCAAACAACCTGTACTCGAATTATTATCTCTATCACATAAAGACATAATGAATCACATCATATGAATGAATGAAGGTACCAAAGTTGGCTTTACATAACTTGCTACTTTGTAAAAGTTTCAAGTACTACAAGACGACCAGTTATTTACTCGCATTTAATTTTAAAAAGATCTAGACGGTTGAGTAAAAGTCATACGAACCCTCTGAATTTAGAAGGAAAGTCTTCGAATCTCACTATAATTTACGAGTAATATTAGTTACTTATATGCTCCACAAAGCCAACAGAACATCAAAAATCTGTTGCTGAGTTAGTTGAGGTGTCCGAATATTTTGTCAAAATAATCAAATGAAAGTGTTAATTAGTAAGATAAAAAAAAAAAAAAAAAAAAAACATAGAATGATGAGCGATGACCAATTTGAAGACACTTAGGGCTAAAAATGATGCACTTCAAAAATATTTCTATATGAAAAAATTGATTTCTACATATATTAGGCATAATGTCGCATGCATTAATATGAAGTACATTCTTAACTCTCCTATTAGCAGAAGAGGAACTGGGGAAAGAGAATAGGTGGGAACATGCAGGATACCAAAAATAATATCAATAATGAAGCAAAACTTCAATCATATGTACACTCGTATAATTTCAGTCTATCTTCAAAACCTAAGAAGCGAACACGGCAGCATACTCGTACAGTTGTACAACATGAAGAATTTAGAAGATCATATTACAGCTAACATAGAATTCTGGCTTCTAATTATGTGTGGGGTGCTTTGGCGCGGCTGAGATCACTTTGGCAATCTCCCTGAAGAATTCTGTACATTGAGGCCATATCAACAAATTATCACAGGAAACATGACAAGGTTTTCACACAGTCTGCAGTACTGCTGCATTAGACTTATTTTGTTCCATCTTTGGAGACGTCCTCATCACTTTAACACGATACACTGCCTGCTAAAGGGAAGAAGAACGCAAAAAAGATATTTATTAATCTTAGAGATGAGAGAAAGCTTACTATTTTGCTAGATCTTAATACAAAATCTTAGACATTGTGTTATTCACATTTTGCTGATTTTTATTTATTGAAACACTATTTGGCTGAATAAAACTTAAGATTTTATGGTCAAAACTGTGCTTTTTTCCTGATATTAGTGTTTTTATCTTTGGACTGAACTAATTTTTACGGACTCTTGTGTAAAATTGAGAAGATTGAAGTACATATGAAGGGATGTCCGCAGCACCTTTTTGTCGGATCCAAATTCAATGATGTCTGACGGATGAAATCTTGTAGGGAAATTAGGAGGTACTCTATAACGTCGGCCATCATTACTGAGAAAAAAAACACATTAGTATCAGTATGCACTCTGTAGATGGAAGAATTATCTGGCCACCTGTAAAATTTTCACTCTAATTAGCTTACTCTGTGATCCATGTTCCATGTTCGCTACGCAAATCTGTCAAGTAATATGCTCCATCCTTGCAGCTGATTTGAGCATGTCTTTCTGAAACCTAAGTTGAGAGATATGAGAACAAGATCAATGAGACACTGTATAGAAGACCAAATGTGAAATTTTCAAAAAGAGAATTGAAGCAAAGAATGAACGTTTATTACCTGAGGTGACGACACAGCTACTGACATACCGGAGGAATCCTTATGAGATGCTCTCCTAACATCAAAAAAAGAAAAAGAAAATTATGAATATGAGAAATATAGAATAACCATCTTACAGCAATGAATATTATGCAGATAGTACTCTACTGACCCTTTTGGTAGGCAGCATAATGAGTACCAACAAGGGTAAATATGAGTTTTTCTTCTTTAATTTCCATTTCCGCACATTATTAGTTTAGATGTGGAAACGAAATACGAAGAAAGGCACATACTTGAAGATAAAATGGTATTACCATGAACTTTGGCACAAAATTTGCGTGCAAAATCTCACACAATCTCATTACCATTACCACTTTTTATTATTATCTACCAAATTATTAGTTTGGCCTTCGAATCCATGTATGTAGCAATAAATGGCCGGTAAGAGGATTTTATTATGTCCTTACAAAGAGTTAAGAGTTTGGGCCTTATGAACCATATTTAATGTGCATAGCCAAGCTGATGAAATATAATCAAATATCCAACCTAAACTCTCCTCTATGAAGTAAATTGATCTCTAAGAAGAGATAAAGAGCATACCCAATTATACATGATTCGTCTTCCTTTCTACTCAAACAAATAGGTTCCAAAGATTCAGCAACATTTCCTTGAGGGAGGAGAATCCAACTGCAAACAAGGGGAACAAGGGAATTTACTAGTTATTTATAAATATATATTCTTACAAATCAGATAGAAGAAAAAATACAGGGTTACTCGACATACTCTCCATTAAGAGCACGCTCCAAGGCATCATCATCCTCAAACCATCTTTGTAGTTGGTCGCTTGCCTTGCATTTTTTTTTTTCCAATATAAATAAGTAAGTGCTGAGTATATGGAACAAATTAAAGAAAAAATAAAAAAATTAAAGAAACATTGCAATGAATTAGTACAAGGAACAAGTCTATTGACTATGGTGCTCTTTTATACTTACTTTTTCTGACAATCTGCAATGTGGTATCCTTCCTTCAAGTTTTTCACTGCAGAAGGGGAGTAGGAGAGTATGATTAAAAGTTGGTCAAACAACTATATGATGAAAAGGAAAACTATACTCATATGTGTGTGAAGCATTGGACAAACAACTATATGATGAAAAGGAAAGCTATACTCGTACGCGTGTGAAGCACAGGACAAACAACTATATGATGAAAAGGAAAGCTAAATTTTCTTAAACTCGTACATTTTTTCAATTGATATACACGTAAAAATTAAAAATCAAAGTGCTACTTGCTGGCTTTCAATCAAAACGCTTGGAGCTCAATCAGGGATCCAGAAAGCTGTTCCAGACCTCTTGGATTTTCTATCTTTTACTAATATGATAGTAAGGAAAAGCAGAAGAAGAACCTGTGCATCCCTACAGGCTTTGCTACTCGGACTCTTTATCTCACCACAAGTACTCATGTCAGATCCCTGACACTCTAAGAAGGGTGCAAAGTATGAACTAATGGACAAACTTCTAATTAGACCAAAACCATGGAATTTTACATAAACTAGTGAGGCCTATCCATTAAGTTGTTCCATAGGTCCTGAAAGTCTATCAGTTTATGACTGACAAAATGGCGAAGTTTGGATACGTAACAGCAAGCACCTGGATCATAGTAATAACTTAGCCAACAGGTGGAAAATTAACCATGTTTATTCCATTTGATGAATTTGAGGACTTTGACAATATTGTGGATATTATAGGCATAAGGAATGTAAGAACAAGCTAGATTTCAGAGGCAAGACTACTTATGATGCTACAGGCTCTCATATTAGTGATAAGTTAAAATTACTAACCTGTTACCACCTAAAACCCAATTCAGCATTATAGGCATTGCTGGGGTGATGAAAACACGACCACCAACCCTTCCTGGGTGAGGTATCCTGAATTTTGTCAAAAACTGCAATTTGCAGGAATCAAGTTACCAAATGGCAATGCAAAAATGAATTAACTAACTTCAGGGAATAGAGTTCTTACCGACAAAGGACCAAGTCCTACACCTAGATATGCCTTGTAAGTTGTTGCCATAATTGCCGCCATTCTAGCCAATCCATGAATTATGCCAACTCGAATTCTTCGAGCTCCCTCGTAACTGACAAAGGATAGCAACAAATGTATTGTAGAGATCATATTAGACATATACCCAACCATAATCCAAGATCATAAATTCTGAATCTTAATTACTCCCTACATCTTAAAAGAAATTTGTGTTGTTCAAAATTCAATTTCATACATTTTGATCAATATTTCAGGACTTTTTCAGATTAAGTTAAACTCAATTCAGATATAAGTCATATCACAATTATTCGACTGTGTGTTTAACAACTTTGGCACTGTAATACATAACATCTATTGCACATTGAAACGAGGTTCTCATATCACGATTATTCAACAGTGTGCTTAACACTTTGACACTGTAATACATAACATCTATTGCATATTGAAACGAGGGTCTCACCATCGTCGAAAGTTAAAAAAATAGGGGGAAAAAATTGAAAAATCTACTCTCAAGAGAGTCAAGATTATAGGGGGGGATTGACTGTACACTACAATAGATGACTTCAACTTTAATATTGGAATTGCGTTACGCTTGCTTTTCTTTTATAAATGCCCTTACCTCTTTAGCGAGGAAACAACATCAATTGGTGCTCCAGATTCAACACTCTTACGCCATGCTTTCTCCAGCTCAAGAGCCAGCCCATAGCTGTCCTGTATAAAAAAAAATCATATACAACCAAGAAAATTTATTTTAGTCTGCAATAAAACAAGTTCAATTTGGCCAATGGATTTGGCTCCTTTGACCAGCAAGCTACAAATTAATTTTACCTCGATGGCCATGCATCCTCCTTGGCCCAAATTGGGCTGCATAGCATGTATCGAGTCACCCAATAAAGTTACGCGACCCTTCCCCCATGTAAAACTTGGTGGTCTATCGTAAATGTCACGTCGAAGAATAGCCTCTTCATCAGTAGCATCGATAAGATCAATTACTTTGTCACACCATCCCTCAAACATTTTAAACAACCTTTGTTTTTTACCTGCAGGACAGGTTATACTTAGAATAATAGTACCTAGTTGATTCTGCACTACATACATTGCCACAGACTACTGTGGTCTGTGGTGATGCAGGTTACTGCAAAAGTTTCTACATCACCTACTCAGGCATTGACTGATCCTCACAGAAATTAAACCTTCTGTTCCACGAGAATGGCTGTCTTTAGCACAGAATATTATGATAATTCAATGCTAAATCTGAGCAAAAACTATAAGATGTGGGTGGAGAAAGACATAGTTTGAGGTCTTGAGGAAAATATTCATATGAAGTAAGAGAAAGTGGGTACAAAGACAAAAGGTAGATAAAGAGACAGCAAAAGTCGGAGGAATTGAATTAAAGAGAGATTACCGTAAAGGAAAGTGCAAATTATTTAGGGATCTCCAAATTGGTACTATAGTGTAATGTTGATAGTTTAATCACTATAAGCTAGACAGACAGAATATGTACGTAGTTACCATTGGGCTCATCAGCACCTCCAGGATCTTCCTTGTAAAATGCATACCACTGCATCTTGCCTGCACCCACATCTGATGATACAAAGTACTGTTTGTGCCCTAGAAATACTCGATACCTGGTGAGGAAAAAAAAGAGAGTTAGCCTAATGAAATCTATTGAGCTACTACACTTATGTTGGAGCCGAAGCAACTGGTTGATTACATCTTTCTCCTTTCTACAGTAATATTACCAAAGAAGAGGCGATACTTGATAAAGTAGCCACGAGATAGAAGCTTAAGTACAGTCAATAGAACATACCCTACAGATTCAATGTCTGCAGGCACATAATCTGCAATGCCTGTGTAACAAGTGTATCCTGAGTAAACAGCGTCTGTATGCCCAAACAAGTTTGTCCTCACCTAGCCCATAGGGGAAGGAAATATGTCAATTCAAATCAGCAAAAGAACTGATATCTGCATAAACATTTCTAATTCTTACAACTTTTGTGAGACAAGATTTTGGAATTTTTACAAGATTGGATTACCTTTGACCATATTCCATCAGCTCCAACTAGGAGATCTCCTTCATAACTCTTCCCATTGTCAAGCGTCACAGTAACCTGTTCAGCATAACAAATTCAGAAATCAAAATATACACCTACACTTACACAAATAAGATGATCAAGAATTGAAGACAAAATGGCGATGCTTATCAAATGTCCAAGCCTACACACAATCATAGAAAAAAGGCACGTTTTTATGTTCCTAAAATACCTTGGTTCCATCATCCTTAAAATCCACCACATTACTCTCATTCATAATCACTTCTTCTCCAACCGCTTGAGCAAGAATTTGTTGCAATGTCATACGGCTTATGACTCTAGTGACTGGAAGACCCCGCTCCACTGCAGGAGTGAAGGTATCGAATTTGCAGTACCTGATCGACCAAACTTGTACATCATTTACATGTACCATCCCTCAAAGCACATTAGCTAGTAGAACATGGCAACATGCATATCTCTACATAAGAACATGTGCATAATTCAGAAACAAAAATGCATATTAGTAAATTAACAAGCCCAACACTCAACCTACCCCTCTAATAGGCCATCTACCCGGACATTAATCAATAACGATAAGGCCTAACGGTCAATACAAGGCATAAATCCACCATTGCAGAGCTCGGCTGCCCGGTAAACAGCAACTGGCCTGCCTTCCTCGAACAATTGCCAATAGTCTAATAAGCGTAACATTTCAAGTGCAGCCAGGATCATTTTTTTCTCTGTTCTACCCACATTTATCAACTAATGCGAGAGAAACTAGCAACCAATTGAGCTACCTTTCAACTTTAATATCAATATAATATACGAATAATATATGTGCGATAACTGCCAAAAATCTCTCAGCAATTTATTGCAGTAAACACGTAAAAAGTTTTCAGATACAATTCAATGTACAATAGTGTTATACTGAGTAATGAAATTACTCATTCAGCTAATGTCAATTATGTGACTTTTTAATATAGGTGATTAAAAACGTGTCACATGTAGATTAAAGACCATCAATTCGTTACAACAATGTTCACGGAAGGAAGCATAAAATAAATAAATAAATAAATAAATAAAATAAAATTGCTATTGTTAAGGAGTATTAGATTTATTACATTAAAGTGTGTAATAAAACATGCATCAAAAGAACAAAAAGTTGGAAATAAAACACAGAAATGACTTGGACTTTATTCTCTCAAATCCGACCTATTTTCGTGCTACATATTTCGTTTCATTTAAGTTCAGCGAAAAAAAAAGACGGACTTACCAATTACCAGAAACCCCATCAACAAGACCATTAATCCGATCACCAGTAACACAACCAGCAGCCATAACTTTCTCAGCAACATCCATATCAATTGCTTCTAAAGCAGCCAACGCATTACTCTGTATCTGAATTGGTCCCCTGTATTGCCCTTCTCCTCTTATTGCACTCAAATCCTTCTCAAACACCACCACATCAAATCCCTTCTTCTTCGCCGCCAACGCAAACACCAGCCCTCCGATCCCACCTCCGGCTACTAGTATCCGGAGCTTTTTCTCCGGTAAACCTCCGTCAACCTCATTTTGGGCTGCCGGGGTTGTTTTAAAGGACTCCGCCACTGCTGTGGCCTTGACATAGTTGTCTTTTTTCTTTCTTTGCCCACTAAAAGTTGACTTTTTTAACAAGTATTTACAGTTACATATCAATGAAGAAGGTTGATGTTCATCGTTTGAAGATGTGATTATTGTTGGTAAGTGGGTTCTTAAGAAAACGGTTGTTGAGGTTGTTAATGAATTGTAAATCACAGTTGAAGCCATAATTCAGTTCACTGGTATATAAAAAATCAAAATCACTGAATTTATTTTTTTAAAAAAAAGTTAAGTAGAGTTTGAAACTTTGATGAAAACTATATTTGGGAAGTCAAAATAGATTCAACCAAAATTATAAATTTTGAGAAAGGAAAAGTATTTAGTTATGTAAGGAAGTTGATAAGTAAATGGATATTTTTAATTTTTTTTTTGAAGTGATCCAAATGTGAAGCACTCATTTGGTACACAAAAATCAAAAACTAAGTGGGAGATCAAGAATGAGGACAGGTGTCATCACCAAAGGGTTCCATGGACAAAAATCATTGACAAAGGAGTCAAGCGTTATGTGGTTCTCCACTAACGTTATTTGTCTATTAAGTTGGAGTTGGTGGTGCTAATTGTAACTTGATTACTTGAAATTTTAACAAGGAGTACTTAATAAGACGATTTTTATTAAATATTAAGAAAAGGAATAAGTGATCGATATTGGTTGGTTGGTCTGGTTGAATGTTCATCTCTAAACGCAAAGTAAAATATCTTAATTGGATTCCACTTAGCTACAAATACTTTTTTTTTTTTTAAGTGACTAGAATGAATCCGTGCTCGGTGCTTATGTATTGAATATTTATAGGAAGTTATTTTCCTTATAATAAATTGTAATGAAATACATATAATTATTCCATTTAAGGTTTGAAGAGTTGTCATATAAAATTATAAAAATGACTCTGAAATTATTAATTTATTATATAGCTATAAGAGACTTATATTATACTACCTCCGTTTTATTTTTACACGTTTCGACTTTAGCACTATTTACATACTTCTCTTTGACCGTGTTTTGTGCTTTATACGTAATGAAAAATATAGTCATGTGAAATCTTGTTATATTCGTCATGATATATATTTTCAAAATATCAACTTTTCATAATTTTTGCTTATCGGTAATTAAAGATATGAATGGTTGAAATTGTGCATTGGTAAACGTAACTAAAAAAACGTGTCAACTAAAAAGAAACAGAGGAAGTACATGGTTATTGATAATGTACAAGCAGGGACCATGTAAGAAGATAAATAATTTTTTTTTAGACAGAAGATAAATAATTTGATACAGGAGCTAAAGCAGGAAAAAATAATTTAAAGTAGTTTAAGTACTGTTGAAATAGATACTACTACTAATCAAATACAAATGACTGAAATTAATTGAAACTAGAAAAAGGATGAGTTATCTCTGTCCTTAGGATAATATTAGCCCCCACTATAATTGAGATTAAGGAACTAATTTACCCCCAGGATTCATCCTAATCTCATTGAATGTAATTGTGTTTCCTGGAAGTTTTTCAAGGGAAGAAGAAGAAAACAGAATTCTGATCAATTGAATGTAATATGCCTCTTTGGAACTTATATATAAATAACAGTTCCCCTAAGATAATTGTCAATTGATATTATCCAAATAATAATAATAATAATAATTTGTACAAACTTATCTTCTTCTTTCCCTGTGCAGTGGTACTGTCCACTCACAAACTTCACCATTGAATACTAATATTATAACAATCCTCCACTTAGTCTTCAATCAAACAGAATTGTGTATACATGAAAGTATCTTTCGATTTGAACTCTCACTCAGTGTAAGTTCTTCAAGATCCTAACGAAAATTTATGGCAATTTAAAAACTTTTGAGCCAAAATTTCATATGATAGAATAGGAAAAACACACGCACAAAATGTTTACAATACATTCATAACAAGGTAGCACTATTATGGCCATGTGCTCTACCTGGATTCATAGACATTTACAAAAGTTTGACCCATACTTTTGTTAGAAGCGGCACCACCTCTTATGCCTATATAGGTGAAATTCTTTATTCACAAAAATTTCATCAAGAGTATTTCACTCATCCTTAAAACATACACTAGTATAATCTCTAACACTAGTGTGGCCTAGTCACTTATAAACAACTTGTTATTACCACATTGAACCTTTTAATTACGGGTATTCATAAAGAAAAGGTTGGGTTTCCATTGTTGCTGACTAATCAAACGGGTCTTAATCCCATTTCTCAGCTTGTTCCATAAACCATTTCCCTCAAAAGACTTTTGGTAAAAGGATTTGCAAGTTATTACAAGACCTTACATATGTTACAGCTATAATCTTGTCGGATATTAACTGTCTCACATATGCATGTCTTAAACTTATATGTCTAGATTTACCATTATAAATTTTATCATAAGCTCTAAACAAAGTTCCCTCATTATCACAATGCAAAGAGATGGCCGACATCAGTTGTGGCCACAACTTTATATCTAGCAACATATTTCTCAGCCATTCTACTTCTTTGCTTGCGACACTTAAAGCTAAAATTCAGCTTCCATAGTGGAATGTGTAATACATGTCTGTTTCTTTGAGGCCCAAGAAACAACACCACCACCAAGCATAAAAATCCAACCACTTGTGGATTTATTATCTCCATCGCTAGTTATCCAACTAGCATCCTTGTATCCCTCAAGTACAGCAGGGAAATTGCTATAATGTAAAGCATAGTTTTAGTTCTTTTCAAATACCCAAAAACTCTTCCAATTGCTTCCCAATGCTTTGTACTAGGATTACTAGTAAACCTTGCAAGTTTTCTAATTGCAAATACAATGCCAGGCCTAGTGCAATGAGTAGCATACATCAAACTACCTATTACACTAGCATACTCTAGTTTAGCAACAACTCTCCCATCATTCTTACTAAGTTTACACGATGTATTATATGGAGTGTTAACTTCTTTGACCTTCAAATGCTCAAATTTCTTAAGCATATTCTCAATATATTGTGATTGACTCAAAGAAAAACTCCCACTATTTCTTTTAACTTTGATACCCACAATAGTATCAACCTCATTTAAGTCCTTCATATTGAAACATGAACTCAAATAAGCCTTGGTTTCATTTATGCCTTTCATATTTGTCCCAATGATTAACATATCATCAACATAAAGACATAAAATGACACCATAATCCTTTGCAAACTTAGTATATATACATCTATCTAATGAATTATGAACAAATCCATTAGATAGAATAGCAGAGTCAAAATTTTCATGCCATTGTTTAGGAGCTTGCTTTAAACCATATAATGACTTAAGAAGCTTACACACCTTCTGCTCTTGACCAGGAAGTACAAAGCCCTCAGGTTGCTTCATGTACACTTCTTCATTTAAATCACCATTTAGAAAAGCAGTCTTTACATCCATTTGATGTACATATAGATCATAGATGGAAGCTAAAGCCAACAATACTCTAATAGATGTAATTCTTGCAATTGGAGCATATGTATCAAAATAATCTATTCCCTCTCTTTGGCTATATCCTCGTCTGACAAGTCTAGCTTTGAAATTCAGTACTGATCCATCATCTACATTACGTTTTACTCTAAAAGTCCATTTACATCCAATTGCCTTGGAACCAGGAGGCAAATCCGACAAGACCCAAGTCTTATTAGCCGTTAAAGACTCCATCTCGTCATTTATTGCTTCTTTCTAAAAAGCAGAATTTCTAAAAGCCATAGCTTCTTGATAGGTCTTTGGATCATCTTCAGTTTCAACATTGAAGATTATAGGAATTTTATTAGTAACACTTTCTTTATTTCCTTCAACAAGAAAGGAAATTGCTTGAGAATTAATAAAATCTGGACCAAAATTCTTTTCCTTTCTAGCTCTTACACTTTTTCTTGGTTCACTAGTTGCATAAGGACTTGTCCTTACATTGCTAGAAGAAGGATTAGAAACTAATATTATTCGTGGTTCTCGCAATAATGACTCATTGATAATATTGGAATCACTTTGAAAATTATTTTCAAAAAATTCTACGTCTTGTGATTCCACAATAACATTTGAGTCTAAATCCAAAAGTCTATAAGCCTTTGAATTTTCTGCATATCCCACGAAACACTTTTCAAAGCTCGTACTCCTAACTTAGTCTTCTTAAGGTCTGACACCTTGTAAAAGGCTAAACAACCCCAAACTCTAATATAACTAATGTTAGGTTTTCTTCCTCTCCAACTTTCATATGGATATATTTTTAACTTCTTTGAGGGAACTCTATTATGTACATGACAAGTTGTTAACAAGGCCTCGCTCCATAAATTTATGGGTAAATTAGAGTTTACTATCATGGCATTGACCATATCAACTAAGACTCCATTTTTCTTTCTGCCACCCCATTTTGTTGGGGTCTGTAAGGTGCACTAACTTGATGTACGATGCCATTATCCTCACAAAATGATGCGAATTCAGTAGGAAAGTACTCCCCACCTCTATCACTTCGCAAGATCTTTATTTACTTGCCCTTTAGTGTTTCAACTAAGGCTTCGTAAACTTTAAAAATATTGAATGTCTGATCTTTAGATTTCATTAAGTAAACATAGGTAAATTTAGAACAATCATCAATGAATGTTATAAAAGTACCTATACCTATTTCCACCTCTAGTTAAAACATCATTGAACTCACAAATATCAGAATACACAAGTTCTAAAATTTCAGAAACTCTATCAATCTTTAGAAAAGGTTTTCTTTTCATTTTCGCTTGCACGCAAACCACACATTTCTCTTTATGTTCATTATTGTAAGTAATAATGCCATTTTTACTCATTAGTTTCATGGTTTGATAATTAACATGTCCAAGCGATTATGCCAAAGATTAAAAGAAGAGCATTCTTCATTGAAACTGAAATCAAAAGAAGACAAACAATAGTAAGCAGAATTTTCAATTTTATTAATACTAAGTTTGAACATGCCATCAGCTACATATCCTTTGCCTACAAAGGAACCAACCTTAGATAATATAACTTTGTCAGACTCAATTACAGCTTTGAGTCCCTTTATCATAACACAACACCAAAAACTAAATTCTTCCTTACTTGATGAACATAAAGTACATTAGTTAATACAATTTTCTTTCCAAAAGAGAATTGGAGTTCCATACTTCCAGTACCAAGAACCTTATTAGTGTGATGATCTCCCAGAAGAATTTCATGGCCTTCTTCAGCCTCCTTATAATCCTTGAAGAGTGAGCGATTGTTGCATACATGAGTGGTTGCTCCCGAATCATACCACCAATCATCACTCAATGTGACAGCAGCCATATGCATCTCTTGGATCATACCACTGTGCAAATTAGAATTCATGGCAATAATTCCATTTTCCTTTTCTTCAATGACATTAGTGCTCACTTCATCATCATTCTTCTGGTTTTTCTTCTGGTTCTGGTTGTTATGTCCCTTTTTTGGGTTCCTGCAAAAGCGCTTGATATGGCTCTTCATGCCACACTTGTAGCACAAAACATCAGAAAAATCTTTCTTACCCTTTTTGGCAGAATTATCATTGTTAGAGTCATTAGCCTTTCTTTTCTTGCCCTTTTGTTTCTTCTGACTAACATAATTCACTTTAGAACTAGAAGCAACATTCAAATCCTTTTCAAGATTTCTAGTTTCCTCTTTAATACATAAGTGTTTTTGAATCTGCTCAAAAGTGAATTCCTCAGAAGTATGCAATAATTTGGCAATTTGGCTATTATCCCTCCGACATTTAACTTTTCTGGAATTGCTATTTTCAAATCTTTGAACTTAGAAATTATAATCAGAAATTCATGCACTTGATCTAGTATAGAAGTGCCATCAATCATTGTGAATTCAAAGAATTTAAAAGTTACAAATTTATCTGCCCCTTGACGTTCTGCATCGTATTTGTACTCAAGAGATTTCCACATCTCCTTTGCTGATTGTATAGGGGTGTAAAGATCATACAAACGATCATATAAAGAATTTAGTATGTAGCCTCTGCATAATGTTTCATCTTCAGTGCACTTCTTGCGTTGTGCAATCATTTCTTCAGTGTCTTTGTCTGATGGTTCTAGAATAGCCTCCAATTTAGGATCCAGGATGTAGAATATCTTCAGTGCAGTGAGTAAAAACGACATCTTTTCCTTCCAACGCAAAAAGTTGGTTCCGTCAAAGCGATCTAGTTTCACAATATATTGACTAAACATCTTCATAGTGTTTTGAACAGACTCCATAATTTTATTCTAAGATTGTTGAAACAGATTCTACTAATAATCAAATACAAATGACTGAAATTAATTGAAACTAGAAAAGGACGAGTTTATCTCCGTCCTTAGAATAATAATAGCCCCCATTATAATTGGGATTAAGGAACTAATATACCCCGAGGATCCATCCTAATCTCATTGAATGTAATTGTGTTTACTGGTAGTTTTTCAAGGGAAGAAGAAGAAAACAGAATTTTGATCAATTGAACGTAATATGCCTCTTTGGAACTAATATACTCCCTCCGTTCCTGAAAGTTCGACTTATTTTGCAATTGGCAGTCTCCAATGAACATATTTGACCATGAATAACTCCGTTTGTGTATAAGTGAAATTTGTAAAAAGTTGATATTTGGATTATTTATAATAAGGGGAATCTAATATGATCTCACATGCTAATTTACTTATATTGTATAGCTCATAAAATGTGGTCAAAGTTATTTTATTTTGACCACATAAATAGTAAGCGAGTCGAACTTTCAGAAATGGAGGTAGTATAAATAACAGTTCCCTTAAGATAACTGTTAATTGATATTATAATAATAATAATAATAATAATAATTTATACAAACTTATCTTCTTCTTTCCCTGTGCAGTGGTACACTGGTACCGTCCACTCACAAACTTCACCATTGAAGACTATATTATAACAAGTACTACGTATATAAATTTATGAATTATGTCACGTAAAAAAATGAAGGGTGAAGGGAGTACTCTATAAAATTCAAAGGGTGATTAGGTTTTTGTGATCAGGTTATAGTAAAATAAATGTACTATGTTGAAATTTTAAAGCATTATATAAGTAAATTATATTCTCTTTGTCTCATAATATAGTATTTATTTTAAATTTTTATGCTTAATTAAAGTTTAATAACTTTGACAAAAAATAATTATCATCAACATATACAAAAAATATAAGATAAATATATTGTTGAGTTTGTCTCAATATGTAAGTTTAAACACTTTTGTTTCTAGGAGACGTGATTGTGTATAATGACAAAATGGATATGTAAATTATGAGAGGTTAAGTAAAATGTAGCTAGATAGGTGAAAAAATAAATAGATAAGAGACTAAGTGAAAAATGTGTGAATAAAGAGGCAAGTATGTAGTATTACATGTTTGCGAAAAATAGAAAAAGTGTAGAAATGTTCTTCTTTTTTTTTCGAGGAAAATCAATCGTAATATAATACAAAGTGGGTACTTTTTTTTTGAGGCAAATACAAAGTGGGTACTTAAGGATAACATATGGAGTATTACTAATAATAATGGAAGTCAAAAAAATTGTATGTAACACTTCATAAGAAATAAATGTGGAAGCAAATAGTTTAGATTAGTGAAAATTAAGCGAATAAAATAAAAATTGATCATATTAGATAAGAAAATTTAGATTACATTAAATAAGACCTTTTGAAAATAATAATATAGTAAATTTTATGTAGGGTGTAATCTGTTCACTTGATGTTCACTAATTTTAACTTATATCTATCTAATTTGAACTTTTTAAACCTTATTAGAACTTATTTTAGTTAGGATTTGTTTTTGCTAACCCTTAGTTTTTCTAATTTATATTATCTAAATTTATTTCCTAAATTAAGTGAAAATGAGGTGGACAAAACAGTACATTAATTGATTGATGAAGAGAAGGTAGCATTTTGGCACAAGGAGACGAGCGGAAATCGCTTGTGTGACACCTGAATCCTCGAGGCTCAATCCAAGCCAGTCTTCTACATATGCGCAACAAACTGAAAAAGTAAATTGAGGAAACAACTAGTAATAACACTAACCTGCACCACAACGCACACATTTGTTATAAGACAGACACATGGATATATGGAGGTTACCTCATATAAATAGGGGTTGCAGTGGGAAAATGTCAACTCGTGATAATTTATTTACTCCTAAGACCTTGTGAGCCAGTGATCCTTTCACCTATTTCTCTTGATACGGTTTTTTTTTTTTTTTTCCTTGATCAGTCCATCTCAAGCCATGTAATCAAAGATCATCTCATACTCCTAAACAATACAATTGAGAGTACTAAAAACGTGAAAAACAATATAAACAATAATGAAAACAAATTTAGCTGGTTTAAATATCAATAAAGCTACTACACGTTACAAATAAAATTTGTTCATTGATAATTATAAATATTAATTTTACAACAAGAAAATCATATATAACTAAAACAATATTACAATAGAACACACAAGACAACAACAACTACATTAAGTGACAAAACTTCAAAAAGGACCAACGCAAGCAAGTTTCCGACGGACTAACTTACTAGTTTCCAGATTATGAGACGATAGTATTGTGCTTTAACAAGTGACTGAGTTAACATGTTACACCTGCAAAGTATTAATCGTTAGTATTGTGCTTTATTAACAAGTGATTTGGTAAACAACTTAACATGTTACACTTGCTAGAGAAGATTGAAGACATAATAGTTCGAATAAAAGTAGAGCACGAGACCCTAAAATCAAAGGAATCTAAGGGGCTGTTCGCCTACCTGACCTAAGTATAGTGTTCAATCCCATTCACACAGCTGAAAGTGAAACATGCATGTTTGCATTGCAACATTTTTCCAGTATCATATCATGCGCATATTTTATTCTCTGATTCTCTCTCCTACACCTTGGGATTACGGAGTATTTATTATTATTACGTACTGTAGTTCTTAGAACTGTACACGTATAAAATAATACTGTACACTGTACAGTATAAGTTTATCAACACAGTTACACAGCTAATAATTAACACCATGCTACATGTTGCTCATTAGGCTCTGATTGCCTGATACATTCCCTTCTCTTAATTCTTCATCTATTGAGAATATAAATAATACTTTATGTTCAAGAGACTAAGACCACACATCCTCGGTTATAGCTCTCCAAATTTTTTGTATCACTTCCAATTATTACGGACTACGTAGTGGACTAATTACCTATGTCAACTAACACATGACCGGTACATAGATTGTGGGATGATAATATAACTTGAATCATTTATGTAAAATTTCTTGTATTATTCAATTCTTGTGACGATATGGTTAAAACTGATGATCGATTTATATACTTTATCAAGCATCAATTTCGATCCCTTTCCAACAAAACATCCCTTATATCCATTTAAAATGAGCATCTGAAATAACCTGGGCTTGACTAAGCTTAGTTGGAGCTAGAATTTGTATAAACAAGGCAAGCTCAACAATCAAGGACCAACACAAGAAGAGCATAATATCCTAATGATTTAAGGCTTTATGTATTTTGTTGGTTAGTAGGTTCTGATTACTTTTAAAGACAATAGTTGTTTTACTTGCTTACTTTGTATGTAAGTAGTATTTTGTAAAATTTTGTTTATACAAATTTTTACTGATGTCAAAAAGAAAAAACACAGAAAAAGAACCTATTCGGTAGGTGTATATCGTTAATTATAATTTAGCTATGAGATCAAAATAGATATGTAAATTATTGGAGTTTAAATTATTGATAATTAATAATTAAAATAATTATAATTTCATGTACATCTAATAATTTATCATTGTGCTCTTCTCATTTGTCTCAATAGTGTTTCGAATTTCAAAAACACAATTATTCTAAATTAAGGATATAGTCATTTAGTATAAGCAGTACCTCAAAGGAATCCGAGAACGTCTATAATAATGATATGGGGGAAATTTAGACACACTCGATCTAACAAATATATATTGCAATTCCTGCTTAATCCTAGTGTATATTTTTAGAACAACCAAGCATGTGGAAAAATTCAATTATTGCTTTGTTCACACCCTATAATAATTCATATAAAAACAAAAAACATACATACAGCTAGCTATATTGCTAATATATATTCGTTCACATATTAAGAAATTTCCAAATATTATTTCACTATCACCAACTTGTAACTTTGAATTTAGACAAAAATAAACATGGACCGACTCCCATCGGTCTGTCCAATCGTAATTACATATACAACCTTACAATATAAGAAAGACAACATCAAAATTTAAACACTACCTTAACCAACAAAAAAAATTGAACAAATTCAGCAATTGAGCTAGCAACAATGAGAGGCTAAAAGCAAGTTTGTTACACTACACACTAGCAATGGCTAATAGCAAGCTTATGTCTTCTCGTACTTATTCGGGGACGTTTCCTAGTCCGGAAACGCCCCCGTGTGGTGAGGATGATGACCCGAGTATCGGGATCCCGAAAGGGTGGAGCTCGGAACGGGTTCCGCGCTCCAGCTATCGTAACGGCCAGTACGTAGCGGCCGCAGCATTAATGCCTTTTAGTAACGGTAGGACGTTGCCTTCCAAATGGGAGGATGCCGAGAGGTGGATTTGTAGTCCTGTTAGTTTAGGAAATGTTTCAACTAATAGTAATTATTGCTATTATGGGGGTGGGCCTGGAGCCGGGTCTAGGACGGGTGTCCATCTTACACATCACCAAAGGCGGGCCAAATCTAAGAGTGGCCCGTTGGGCCCAATTGGGCCTGAATACTATGGTGGTGGGTATAATAGCTTCTCCCCTGTGTTGGGGGTAGGAGTTATTAATGGTGGTAGATGGAGGAATTCGCTTACGATTGAGCCTTCGGGCTTGGCCTCGGCCCGATTTGAAGAAAGATTGTCAATCGAAGGCGGGGGTGTGAGTGAAGAAGCCCGGAGATCTTGCCCCGGGCATGGTACTCATTGGTTGGACTCGTGGAGCGGGCCGCCTAGTCCTACCCAAGGTAATCCCTTATTCATGTACGAGTATGAATACAATTTTATTGATCAAATTTTTAGTAAGGTGCATTGTAGCAAACTAGCAACTAGCATTGTAGCAATCAGTAAATGTAAAACAGTGCATACTCGTAGTTAGGACTACACTACTGTACTACACTGTCCAATTTCAAAGTTTTAGGGGAGTCCTGAGTAAAAGCGAAAGTGACTAAAGATATTATTGGAAATAGGGCACACTCTTGGGGTAGAGTTAATTAAGGCTAGCAATCAAGTCTTATTGATTTAGATTTTGAGAGGTACCTATGACCAAACACCCATGTTAGGGCTTAAATAAATCATTGTTATTTAGATAAGGCTTGTGAGTTGTGAGAGGATTTTAATATTAGGACTAAACTTATCATGATGTTTAGTGTTTTTTTTTTCCTCCCCAATCATAAGAACCATATCTTGGATATGTGTTTTTTTCTTGTGTAAATCATATATATATATTTATACAAGAACAAAAACTTAAACAAATCAATTTGTGTGTTTTTTTTTTTGCTTTTGCACCACTCCTAGCCTTCTAAATTGTTCTTTTGTATTGTAATAACACATAAATACCAATTATTTTTTTTAACATGTGCAATTAGAAAAATGATTGTTATAAGCTCAAGGCAATCTTTTCAATTAGCACACAATCGATTTAAAATTCAATTGATGCATTTCAATTTTTATTTTCAAAGACATTGACAGCTAATGCATTGTTGAAGTTGCATGTGTGAGTAACCAATAAAACATATTTGTTTATTAGATCAAATAGGCGAAGTTGGCTTGACTGGTGAACACAACGAGGCTCTAGACAATAAACTTGAACAAGAAAATGACAATGGTGAACCTGAAGTTGAACGAGCAATTTCAAGAAGAGACATGGCAACTCAAATGTTCCCTGGAAGTCACAGCAATAGTACTTCTTCTGCAATTTCGAGTCCGAAATCTTCAATTTCAAATACGTCTCCTCGTCCATTACTCCTTAACGAGTCTAAAAGGGATGTCCAAACTCCGGACTTTGAAGTCAGGGATGTGCAAGTTGACAAGCAAACGAGTACTTCAAGATCTTACCATGACAGAGACAATTACTTGAATTCAAGTACATGCATAGAGGTTGACAACAAAATTTCCAAGTATGAATTTCCCTTTTATCTATCTATCACGTTTAATTCAATGTGTTACCATACATATTATACCACTCAAAACTCAATTTTTGGTTCAAGTATCTTAGGCTATATTTTTGTGAACCTTATTGAATTGAATTGATCATTGTTGATTAATACTAATTTGCAAATCAAATTAAAATCTATCGCTCAAATTCGCGTTTAGCTGTGTATTTTAGAGAATGAGTTTGTATCATCACTCTCTTTAGTCTTTAAAAGCATTAGAAAAAATCATATGTAAGAAATGCGGAGGATTTATAGGGGAGTAGTAAGTACTTTAACATTATTTTTTTTATGTTGATGGTTATTGTGTATAGGTTCGAGAGAAAGGAAGCTAGAATAAATGCATGGGAAAACCTACAAAAAGCCAAAGCTGAGGCAGCCATTCAAAAACTCGAGGTACATTAGTAATTTCTGCTTGAATATTCTATTTAAATAAATTCATCGAGGGAACAATCGGACACTAACAACCAGTTTACACGTTGTTCTTGTAAAATCATATAGATCAAATATGTGCAACAAATTAAAGCGAGTGCTTGCTTGTAAATGACTTAATGTATTGCTCTTCTAATGTTATATATTCTCTATTCCAATTTAGCTACCACATACATTGTTCGCACATGGTTTTTTGGAAATGAAAAAAACAATGAGAAAAATAATGGGTCTGTTTATGTAAGACCTAATTTTTAGAGAGCCAATAGAGGGAAATTAGTTGCTTAAATGGTAGGTTGTAACCTTAGCTTGGAACAAAACTAAATTGTAATATATATGTAATGCAGGAGAAATTGGAAAAGAAAAGAGCATCATCAATGGATAAAATCATGCGAAAATTACAAAGAGCTGAAATCAAAGCAGAGAAGATGAGAAACATAATACCCAGTGATGATGATTACACTGAAAGTCGAGCTATTTCGAAAACAACTTCTAAAATCCCTTCGTTCTGTAGAATGATTCGATTGAATTCATCAACTAAAAATTGTGCTACTTGTTACCCGTTTTAGAGTTTATGTAAATTGAATGCTACCCATTCAATATGTCTACTATATGTTTACACTTGAAAACGGGCTTTAGCTTGTAGTGGTCTACTAGTAGCTTAGAGCTTTAGATCTTGTACATTAAGCATATTTATTTGCACATAAACATATATTATAGACTTCGTATTTAGCATGACTTGCAAGATCAAAATTTTACTCATTAAGGTTCGTCAATATCAGCAAATTAGTGAAAATGTACTCTAATATACTCTGTACTTAATAATTGGGAATCGAAAACACCTAAGACTTTGTAATACGTAGTGGAATAAACTTCAAGTTTTCCCATAGTACAAAGATGAATACATATATAATGTGACCGAAAACATGATGAAACTTGGTCTAGATAAATAGAGGTGATGAATGGTTTAATTGGACTCGATTTTTGCCAAATATTGTGGCCTTACATTTCATTATAGATTTTTGCTAGATCCACGCAACTCATCTTAAAATTTTTAATTCATGCTTAAACACGTGAAATTCACTCAATTCTAGTTAGACCGGACTTAAGCATCAGACAAATGAGCCTAACTACACGGGCCGAGCTCATGTTGATCACATTGAACTTAAGTAGGCAAGATCGGGCATTTGTCGAGCCAAAGATAGTCTGGACTATTTATAATGTACGGTCTTGAGTACAACCTCTAAGACTTTAACCTACTAAACTAGTTGATCTTAGGTATAATTACTTCGTATATATGACGCATATAAATAGGATGGTTATTTATATGGAAGAGCTCTATAATACGAGTAATTATCCGTAAAAGGGTTACGATACGCACTTCGCCGGTGTTAATCGGGTCATTCAGTCTAAGCGCCGCGAGCTTACGAACGAACGATAGGAAAGGGGGAATTAAGTTTAGAGACAGCAGTAGAGGGAGAAGAGAGGGGAAGAGAGAGAATTTCTGCGCTAGGGTTTTCAATAATCCCTATTATTCCAAAGGTAACAATTAGGCGTTTTTCATTATTCTAATGTTCTTGTTTCTGATTTTTTCGTCTTGTAAAATTTTAATTTTTGTGGATCTAATCCTCAATTGATTGATTAATTTGATAAATTCTGAGTGATAAATTGAAATATCTTCAAACATATTTCTGGAAAAAAATTGGGTGATTTTTTTGGGGTTGAGATAATTATTGATGATGACGACGTCGACGATGATGATGTATGTGTGTGAGAAAGAGGTGCGTTTATTATGTGCAGGCTACGAGTGTGAGAGGGGAGGAAGAGGAGAGAGAGAGGTGAGTCTTCGTGAGCTGAGCGTGAATTCGAGAGAGAGGAAGATAATTTCATTATCCAGATTGTTTCTTCGCTCCTTTTTGCTTCATTCCAGCCGTTTAGGGTTTTTGATTCGCCGCGTTTCGGTCCGTTGTCATCATGGAGAGAAAGCTTGTGGTAAGTGCTTATCAATGGACTATATGTTGATGTATCATGCTTGGGATATTGCTCAAAGAGTGTTGGTTATCAAATTTATCTGATTTATCGAATTTGGGCAATTTTCTCAGGTTCTCGGTATCCCTTGGGACGTTGACACCAATGGGTTGAAGGAGTACATGATTAAATTTGGAGAATTGGAGGACTGCATTGTTATGAAGGTATCAAATTTATCTCTTTCTGAAATTGTTATGTTGTTGTTGCAAGTATTGGGGATTTTGATTTGAAAAAAATGCACACATCTAGTCTGTAGTGATAATTCGAAATGCATGTTGTGGATGATTGGAATATGTGATGTGATCGTGACTTTGATAGATTATAAACTTGAGAATATGAAGTGCATTGTGCTTCTACTTAATGTTCTTTATATTATGCACATATTCAGTTGTGTTTCCGGACAGGAAAAGAAGAAGGGTAAGCAAGGGACGGGGGGAAATGTACCATAACTTCCTCACAATAATAATTTACTTTCACACCTTTTACAAACCAGATTTCTGGAAGTAATTATCTTTTAATCATATACAGCCTTATTACAACCTTCTAAAGCAGATTAACTTGTTGGTTTTCCTGAACGCATATGCCAGGCAGTCAATTTACTAATTGATGATGAACTTATAGAGTAGAGACTTTGTAACTTGTTTTTCTTAATTTTATTATATCTAGCTAATAAATTCTGACCATTAGTCATCAGTTAATTGTTAAATATGGCCACTGTGCTGTACGGAGTATAACTATCTTCAAAATCATTATTATTTTCCTGTGTGAACTACTGAGCTTGATCACTGTTGGAATTCTTAATTTTCCACTGGAAGATTTTTAATGCCTTGGTTTTAAAGACTTCATTTTGGTAATTTGGTTGTCTTCTAAGGAATCCTTGTTTTTGAAATTGACTGATTAGATTTTTGCAATTGCCTTTTCAATGCTTGGCACATTAAAGGCTGTCTTTGTGTAATCTATAACTATTCCTCATTTCTTCCCCTGTTTTTATCTTTTAATGTATGAAAATTTAGAGGTGAGAGAATGTGTTGCATCTGACCCTTCCTATGCATTGTAATTACATCTGTAATTTTGTTGGTTTTTGGTTTGCATGCTACTGAATGGATTCTTTTGCATTCTCTTCTGTTTTAGGAGCGTAATTCTGGCAGATCACGTGGTTTCGGCTACGTCACTTTCACTTCTGATGATGATGCTAAGGTAGAGTAGCTTTATAATCTTAGAATTCCTTGATTTCTGCAAAAAGACTGCCTTTATATTCTTATGAGTTTTATTCTTAATCTGGTTCATCTTTAGCACTTTTTTCCCCCTCTTTGTACAGAATAACTGATTTGACCTGCTCTTTTCTGGGTTCAGAAAGCACTATCAAGCGAGCATCACCTTGGCAACAGAGTGCTGGAAGTAAAAGTGGCAACACCAAAGGTGCTTTTTTCTTGGCATTTATTGTTTTATCTTCCTTTTCTTTGGTCAAGTTGTCCTTCTACTGATCATGGAGTTAATTGCAGGAAGAAATGATGAGATCATCTTCGAAAAAGATAACCAGGATATTTGTTGCAAGAATTGCACCATCTGTTACTGAATCTACTTTCCGGAGGTGAATGTTATTAAGCCTGAGTTGAAAGTAGAATCACTTCTCATGAATATTTTCATGCTTTCTATATTTTTTATATTGATGAAACCAATTCACTCATATATATTGGTTTTCTAACTTTACCTCTTTTCCCTATTTTTCTTCCTTTCAGCCATTTCGAGAAATATGGAGAGATCACTGATCTTTACATGCCTAAAGTAAGTTTGTAGAGTTAATCTTTAATACTTCTTATGTACTAAGGCACTTAATGTTGAAATGCTAAACTTATTAATTTTTTTAAAAAAATGTTTAGGATCCCACCACAAAAGGCCATCGTGGAATTGGGTTTATTACCTTTGCTAGTTCAGGTAATTATATCAATTTTAACGGTTCCTTCTCATACATTTGTTCATTACGTTTGTTACAAATTTTTTTTTTTTTTGGGTGCAATTATGGCTTGACCATCTTGGTAGGATGCTATATTAGATTAAGATTTTGTGGGTTTGGCACTGTAGTATTTTAATTTTTCAAGTTAACTTTGTGCTAGTAAGGTATATCAAATTTTTTGAAGTGGTTTTACATTAAATTTCTTTTATATTTTTTTGGATTCTTCTAGATTTAGCAAATTTCTTGTAGTGGTTTTAGCAAGTTAATTCTTCTGGATTTGTCGAATTGTTGACTTACACTTAGGACAATAACATGTACTTGAAGGGAATAAGCTATGATTTGGGGTGAAACATGAATCTTCTTGAAGAGTCAAATGTAGTTGTAGGGTCAATATTTTTTGGTATCACTTTAAAGCAGTGATGATAATGATATCATCTTGCTGTAATGATGCATTTTGAAACCAAATTATAGAATTGCTAGAATTTTAAGGTATCTGTGTTGAATTGTTTGTTGCAAGTTAAGGTAACATGTAAATGATGTAATCAAGAAATATCAATCTTATAGTTTGTGTGGGAAATATAAGTTGTTAATTTTGGAATAAAATTTGCTGTTTTTTGGACGAATAATAAATTGTGTTAAATTGTTCTGCTTGATGCAGAATCGGTTGACAGCCTGATGAATGATACTCATGAATTGGGAGGTTCAACAGTAGTAGTTGATCGAGCAACACCCAAGGTAATATACACTTGTTTATTAGTTTTCAAATTAATTCTGATCCTTTGGTCTTTGGATTATGGTTATCAATGAATAATCCATGGGTGGTGACTGGTGGGAGGATTAGAGTGAGAAAGGGGATGGTTTTAGGATGATTGTGAGTCACTGAATGATCTTGCTCTATTTGTCACCCTTTTCTCTCTTTCTTTACTATCCTGCCTGGTTATCTATCACCATGCTCTTAACTCATAAGGCTGTTGAGTCCTATGTTGGAACAGCAATTCCTTCTCCCCTTTGTTTATAAAAAAATTATTTGACCTGTTTTGTTCAATACCCTTGCCAATGTGTAACTTTTAACTACTAGTATTCTAAGTTTTTTTTTTTGGAAGACAGTATTCTGAAGTATCAATATGCAAACATTGTATAAAAATAATAATAATAAATAAATAGATATTATGGTAGTGTTTATTGAGACAATTCTAACAAAATCTCACATGACTATGCTTTTCCTTATGTATAATTCACAAAAAAGGTTCAAAAGAGAGTATGAATAGTGCAGAATTCAAACTAGATCAAGTAAAAAATAACAGAGGAATCTTTTATTACTTCTGCATTTCAACTGACTAGAATTTGTTTAATATTGTTTCAGGATGATGATTTCCGGCCATATAGCAGAGCTCCTCCTCAAGGTGGTCACGGTGGTCGTGGAGGCCATGGTGGTCATGGAGGGCCCGGAGGATATGGCGCATACAATGATTACATTAGTGCTGCTACAAGATATGCAGCACTTGGTACTCCTACCTTGTATGATCATCCAGGTTCTCTTTATGGAAGTAAGGCCCACTTTACCTGTTTCACTATTCTTATGCATGTTCTTGAACTACTAAGTGAATTCTAATACAATGATACTTTTATGATAATAACAGGGGAGCCCATTAGAGGAATTGGGAGAAAGATATTTGTTGGAAGGCTTCCCCAGGAAGCAACTGTGGATGATCTTCGCCAATATTTTGGAAGATTTGGTCGCATTTTGGATGTCTACATTCCAAAGGTAAACTTCATTTCCAATTTTCCATCACTGAAGTGGTCATTGTTTTCTGGAAACTTTGCTGAGCTAAAGAATAACTTCTTGGTGTAGGATCCCAAGAGATCTGGGCATCGTGGTTTCGGCTTTGTAACTTTTGCTGAAGATGGTGTTGCTGATAGGGTGGCTAGACGGTCTCATGAAATTTTAGGGCAGCCGGTAAGCAATGGAAACTCTTTAACTACTTTTGCATTGACGTTTGGATGACGATTACTGTCAGTTCAAGGGGGGGGGGGGGTTTAGTACATACCAGAGTATGGATCTTGGAATTTTAAGCATTATATTGTATATAATCTGCTGATTACATTCCTTGCTAGCTACCTCAAAATGCTCGATGACAGTTTCAGTGACATCGAATATCCTAATATTGGATTCTTTTTGTACTTGGATATAATAGCTTCTCTAGTCTTCTCACGCTTAGATTTATTCTTGAGCTACATATTTCCATATTAATTTCTCTCAGTATGTATTGATCAAATCTATAACGTTTATTAGCTTTTGAAATCACTACACTTGTTTGTATGTCTTATTTCTCCCTGTCTACCCTAAATGATTATTATTGGCACTTAAGCAGTGAAAGTGTCAAGGTAACCAGACATTTTGATGTTTAGAAATGTCTGAGAACTTTGTTAGAGCATAATATATTAACCTTGATTTCTAAATTGCAGGTTGCCATAGATTCAGCTACACCCGTTGACGATGCTGGTCCTAGTGGAGGTCTGCTGATAGACAATCCTGAACCATATGGAGGTTATGGTCCTGTTCGTAGTAGTTATGGAAGAATGTATTCCAGCCTGGATTTTGATGATGTGAGTATGACTTTACTGTCAACCAATATAATCTATGATCCTGGAGCTAACCTCTTATTCTTATAACTGTGGGTGAAATTCATTAGTTATATGTGGATTTTGTGGTTTAGCTGTGTTGCATTCTGTCTTTTTACATAATAATGCATATACTGCAGAATGTTATCTTCAAAAGTGTGATCTTGCCACTTTAGAGAGCTTTTCTGCTCCTAGAATATTGTACATATGCTAATGTGTTCTCTTCTGCACAGTGGGGTGGAGGTTATGGCTTCCAGAGCAGTTCAAGGCCTTCCAGAGCAGCAGATTGGAGGTACCGACCATATTAAAGTGGTGTCCTAAAGACAACCTAAACCTGATAGCTGATAGATTTCTGGGAGGTGGTTCGACCGTTTGTCAAGCAAGTAGAGTTGGTTTGTGAACTTACAGACTTTTCTAGAGCATTCTGTTCGGTTCAAGTAGTTAGATGGCAATTCTATTAAGATGTTCATTAGGTTTCTGAAGTCACCCTATCATATGCTTTAGCTGAATACATATATATTGAATGGGTTGATTTGTAAACCATCTATGTTCTGAAAGCTGCAACTTTGCTGCAATTTGAGCTCCTCTGTGATTTGCCGATTTGGGTCAATTTGTTAAGACTCTACGGGTGAAAGGTTTTATAATGCTTTATGATTGATTGATAAAGAATTGCTGCAGAACGATGTAATTAAGGCAATGGCTTGAAGCAAAGTCTTAAATACATATGACCAACTAGATTGGCGACAAAAAGGAACGAAGTAGTTATCTTTTCGTGAACAAGTTCAACCCGTCTCCACATTTTTGGTATCGCAACTCAAGCTACTTCAAGAATCGTATGTCAAAGAACACAGAACTAGGACCATATTATAAGATTATGGAATTGTCCTCTTTTGGGACTAATTGACATTCAAATGTTAAATATACACGAGATAAGTACACCCATTAACATAATACACAAAAGATAATTAGTCAATGAGGGTAGTATTTGAACAAATCTTGGGAGCCCAACATAGTAGAATTAACATAATCTTGAGGATTATGGTTGATGAAATCTGGAAATATGATGCCAACGTACCTGAGCCCAATAAGAAACCAGCCCTCTTTATAATATGGGCCTGCTGTGATTCCAATTATAAACCCTCTTATCAGCTCCCACTTTGCATTTAATGTTTTTAGTATGAAAACCATGAATGACTTCACTATTTCACTCGGCTTTCTCAGTATTTTGATCATAATATTTACTTCCTTTTCATCTTTCTTGATTGCTTCTTCTTCAACTATCTGCATCAAGACATGTAAAATTTCATGTGTATTAAACTATCTATTCAACATTATTATGTATTATTCATAGGAGTGATGATGTGAACCTACTACAACGGAATTAATAGTTATATATATGGAAGTTTGGAGTATTATTTTTGAATGACTAGAAAGATGGTAAAATGAGGCTTTTGTTTATACTGGACATAGTCTATGATTAATTTTTCAGAAATTTTTAATTAAGGGAGTTTAGGATGATATGGCACTTTCTACAACTTTTAATATATACAAGAGTAATTGGAATTAACTATTCACTAAAAAATTACATGTGCAAAAAACCTTTGTCCTAAGATCTTCAAAGTTCATGAATCACAATGACTTGAGATTTTTATAAAATTATTTTCCTAGCTTCCTTAAATTCCAATAATTGGAGTTTTATCAACTTCTTATAATATATGAATTCTGGGAATAAAACTTATTATTTGAATGGACTTTACCAACTCCTTATAATTCATACAGATAATTAAAAATGATCGCAATTATACCTTGACATACATACATACAACTACAATTTCTTTTTTTTTTTCTTTTTATTTATTTTAAATCTACTCAGTAAGATTAAGAGAGAAAACTTACGCATACCTTTCCACAATAGAAGCTGTTAAAGTGGATGGATGTCCCAAAGTGCTTGAATTTCATCCAGGCATTATCAAAGGGAAGCTTAGGCACAATATCATAGCCATAAACAATCCTATAATACTTAATATTAAACTCTCTTAATTTCTTTTTCATAAATTTCCCAAATTCAGCATTTCCAACTCTTGGTTGACCAAAAGTATAAATAGCCTCCATTCTATCTAATAATTCAACTTCTCCATGATAAGCCAATATTGCTGGAAATAATATTGCAAGTGCACCCCCTAAACTGTGACCAGTAACAATAAATTTTGCCCTTTTATTTTCTGCCATAATTTCTTTTAATTTATCTCTAATGACATAATAAGCTATAGGTTTTTCAGGGTCTTGCTCAATTTGGCTATTAGGAAAATCACATTTATAATCTTCATCTAATAAACTAAATTCCCTTAGACCCAAGGCTATCATGAAACCCCTATGAGTTCTTCCCATTCCATCTATATTGCACCATGAGTAATCGAAGTCGGTGCTCCAATCATATGCATCTGTGGTTCCTCTGAATGCTACAATGAATTTATCATCTTCTGCAGTTCCCTCGCGCATTATGAACGCTTCAGTTGTTTTTCTCTTTAGATTTTCTGTCAGCATCAAGTTTTAATTTAATTTTAAGGATGACTACCATACAATTTTCAAGTAAATCGACAAATAAACTACTACATATTCAATTTCTCTAGATAGTTTACAAAAAGGCGTTCATTACGTAAAATATAAGTTGCATATATAACATTGATTGATCGTCTTACCATTGTAACACTTGTAGAATTTCACAAACTCCATCTGCATGAGCGTGAAAAAATTAAGGACATGATTTATAAAAAAGAATCATGCCACAATTCAGCATAATATAAATATAAATAAATTATAATTTCATCTAGCTAATACTCGTACGTTATACTCACATTCCAATGACGAGAAACAACTTTTTTAATAAAAAGTTCATTTTCGTAGGCTATTTTAGCTGCCATCATTGAAAGTGCGGGATAATATCTCGCATCTCCATGCTTAATATCCTTGTTGAGATCCATTCTAGTGTCAATATGTCCAATGACAGAGAGATAATCTTCGCTTTCTTCATTTATCAACCTTTCTTTTTTTCCTGTTTCAAGAATCATATAGTAAATGAGAATTCTATATACTCCGTATAAAACATATATAAATTCACACAATATGATTACATGTACTCCTTCATCTAAATTAATTTTAGGATGTTCAAAGAAGGATTTTGTGGCTAATATTTCAAATATGCCGTTACTTAAATATTGTCATCATGACAAGTAGTTGATGCAATTGAGAAAAATAGATATCAAACATTTTATTTGTAACGATAAGCCATATTGATCCTTGATGATTAAAAAAAAATAGAGTACTGTGAAAATTAACCCTAAACAAGGTGAACATAATTGCATACTTCGAAATATATTGCCATTGAAGATTTTTTCAAACATTGACCCAAACATCTGTATTAAAACTGCGATGATTATAAGAATTAATTGAGTCAGGAAAGAGAAAGCTCTCATCAACATATGGAAGCATTTGTTCTCTTTGTCGTCCTCCATGATATGATCTGCTTAGAAAAATTATAATGAAGTATAAAATGTAAAAATTTTACGAGGAAACTACTTAAGAAATTGAATATAGGGGAGAGGATAAAATATTTTCCTTCTGTCTACTAATATTATTTGAGATTTAAAGAACATATATGTATAACCCTAAAATGACAAGTATGATAATATGCTTAGCTACCTTACGTACATGACGAAAAAAGAAAGGACTGAGCTTTAAGAAAAATGTTACTTAGGGCATAGTCCTTAGTTTAGAATATTTGCTTACTTGTTTACTTCATTATTCTATGCCAATGCTGTTTTTCACATGTGCTACTTTCTATAAACTTCGTATAAAATGGTCCGTTTTACCTATGGGTTTAAGCACTTAAGCCCAATAATCTTGACATTGTATAATATTGATGATCCAAGCCCACCCAATTTAAAGCGGTCAAAAATATACTGAGTAGTTCATTTGTTTCACTATTTTAGTTGGCAGTTGACACATTTTTTTTTTAAGCATATTTGACAAATCTAACAAGAACTACGTGATTATACCATCATCAAAAGAAGTCAAAGTAGTTTATATGAATAACGCCCATAATTAACATGTGTCAATTGAAAAGAAACATAGAAGTACTATGTTAAGTTAGGGAAAAAAAAAGTGTAAAAAATACTTCCTCTGTTTTTTTTATACTTGCAACACTTCTCTTTTCACGCTTGTCGATGCATGATTTCAATTGTTAATATCTTTAATTACTAATATGTAAAAATTATAAACATTTGATATTTAAATACTATAGATCGAGACGAATCTAACAAAATCCCACATGACTATATTTTTGCTTATGTATAAATTATCAAAGCTAGTTCAAGTGAAACACATAAATAGTATAAAAGTCAAACTGTTACAACTAAAAAAAAAACGGAGGAAGTACATCCTCCTAAATTACAATGAATTTGCCCAACAAGAATTTCACATCTATATTTGTAAAACATAATGTAGTTAAATAGATATAAACGATGGAGTATTCCTTTTGTCTCAAAAAGAGGTTCTTGTATAGACTTGTGCGATCTTGAAGACTTAATTTTAGCTATCAATATTTTTAATTACTTCGTAAGTATATATATTAAATCAGAAGAATTTATTACTTGTATATTGTATATATGAGTATTAATGTTTTTTTTTTCAATTTTTTTAAAGTTTGACCAAAAAAGTCAAGAACATTATTTTGGGATGGATAAAATATCCTTTTTGTTCATGATATTGTAAACAATATTGTAGGTAAAAAAAAAGTGATGATAATAGTTCTACCAGTAATGGCTATTTTAGTAACACTAATAATAATACTCCGTATTAAACTTGTATTGGTTGTTGACCCCCATTATTTAGTTTCAGAGTAATGTAAATAAATATGACGTCAATTATCATAGAAGGTTTGTGGTTTAACGAATAAGGTATTTGATTTCTAATCATAGAATTGTGGTTTAATGGATAAGGTATTTGATTTCTAATCAAAGGATTGTGGGATTGAGTCCCACGTTCAGACACTTCGTGTTTAACTTTCTAATTACACGGACTTAATGAGATCATTTGATTTATAGGGGGGGAAAGGATGGTAAAGTGTACCATAATCAATTACCAGTATTTTACAACTAATAATATTTTTATTTTTCTATTCCCTATATAACTTAGTAGTATGACACGGTAAAGAATGAAGTTCTTAGTAGACGCTCCAAAGTAGTACATTGCTATAAAGAATGCTATATGTAATGCAAATCCGAGTTCTAAGCATAAACAAGCATGAAGTTACAAGTTAAGCACATGACCTTGCATGAGCTGAGGCCAAATATGGATCATGCATTGCCTAGACCTTAGCTTGGTGCCAATTTTACAAGTCAGTCCCCAAACCTAGCAACCATAGAACTACTATAGAAGTCCATAGTTTGGTGCCAATTTCGAAACCTAAGCACAAATTGGTGCGTACCCAGTTGAACACCTCGCCGACCCTCTTCCCGCATTTAGACCACTCCAACCTCTTTCTACTTGCCTTGTTGACCCAAACAATTATTATATCTCATAATAAGTGCTTATTACTCCTAATTCCTAGTAATTCATCAACTAATTTTGACCAATACTGTATATCATACACATTAAACGAGGGAATTGAAAATACACATCATAATCTATACACTATAATCAACGTAATCAGTCGGACTCTTACATTAGCACAGGCACAAACTAGTTAGTCCGTAAAACAAAAACAGAGCGGTAATTAAGGAGAAGCAAGAATTAAACAAGAGAGGGTCCGCAACTCGGCATTCATTATTCCCAGCTGTCTCTACCCATGTGACTCTCCCTCCCCTCTTTACATTTCATCCTTTCATAACTTCTCACTTATCTCTTCCAACCTCACTCACTCACTCTCTCTCTCTCCTCCAAACCCCCAAAAAACCCCAAAAATGTCGTCATCTTCCTCAAAACTCCTCCCAATATTCTCTCTCCTCTTCATAATCTCCTACATTACACTCCATTCTACCACCGTAGAAGCTCAGATCCACGACATTGGATTCGACTGGGCTTCATCATCATCTTCCGCAATGTCGTCGGCAATGATGTATTCATCAGGAGGAGAAGACCTCGATCTCGAAGTTGATCTTGATGTTGAAAGTAGGAGATCTCTTTACTGGAAAAGGAAGGTGTACTATATATCGTACGGTGCACTCTCAGCGAATCGTGTCCCTTGTCCGCCTCGCTCTGGTAGGTCTTACTACACTCACAACTGCTTCGCTGCTCATGGCCCTGCTAATCCTTACACTCGTGGTTGCTCTTGCATTACTCGCTGCCGCCGTTAATTAATTCATGGTTAAGATTATTAAGTACTTCATTATTATGATGATTTTGTGTTTATTTTAATTAACTAAATATTAGGGGTTTCATGCTTATGGTTTATTTGGAAAGGCGGTGTCCTTTTCTTTTTATCTCTTGTCGTAAAGTCTCTTTCGTGTGATTATTGTTGTAAGTGTGGGTCCTCATTTTACTGGTTGAGGATTGGCTGAAAAGTTGTATTAATACTTGTATTACTATTATTTTATAAGTATGGTTGAAAAGAAGGGGGAAAAATAATAGTTCTAAGCTTTGTAATAATGTTGTGTAAACTGTTGTGTTACACTTTGATGGAATAATCTTAATCTATCCGGTGAGTAGATTACTCATCTATTGTATTATCGGACAACTGGACCTATGAACGGAGCAAAAGGAGGGGAGTTTTGGAATAGAAGTTTACAATAATGTAGAATGAAGTATGCAATTGGATGTAATCTAATGGGATTCTATTGATTAATTTATGTTATGGAGTACTCCGTATCAGATTGTGGTATCACGCAGACTTTTATAATGACGGTGCTTAATTAATTGCATTAGCAAACATAGTGAAGATTCTTGATTGGAATAGTCCATCATTAGAGAATTATAAGATTAAATTTAATGCACCGATTTGGACATGGAGAAATACAAAGTATAATAGTTGAAAGTTGAAACACATTATTGAAAATTGTCTCTTGCTCTCATTTTTCGCCTAGTTTTTGCATGTGTGATATTCCTTAAGATGTTGGTAGGAAAGCCAAAAGAGATCAACAAAAGATTTACAATAATGATAAATTTCATATTTGATGATTTATTAAATTGAAAGGAGCTTGCGTAACTCCAAAAGCAAATGATGATTATACTCCCTTGGTCCTACTAAAATAGCGCTGTTTGACCATAGCTAAGAAGAAGACATTGAAAAAATGTACTGGTAGAAGTTCTATAAAAATCTACAATTTCATTCTTTAAAAATAATACCACAAATTGCTAATGTGGCAAAATTTAATTGGCCTATATTTAGTATTTTTATTTTCATTTTAAATTATTTTTAATATCTACAATGTATTAAAATCGTATTTTTGTATTCTTTTTAATACATGTATAATTTTTTATAGAAATACATAATTATAAATTATGAAAATCTATTTTTTGTAATATTAAGTAATTTTCAAATTTATAATTGTAATTAAAAATCACAAAGTTATAATTGTTCAACATTGTTCATATTGCTCAAACATCGTTCATCATTGTTCATCAATCATGTCATAGATTAGCCCTCAATTCCCAAAATCAATGTTAGTTGTTGATGAATTGGCAAATCTGGACTAAAATCGGGATAAAAATTCGTAAACAAATTGTGTTTTTTGCAGTTTTGTGAGATGGAAGAATTCCAAGGACATAGACAACTAGATAAGTCTTGGCTAAAAGATGGCTCGATCCCACACGCATAGAGAGAATATATCCCACTCCATGCGGAGTAGGGGAGTCAAACAGGACTGATTTGATCAGCTGTACCATACCAGCATAAGAAAGGCTCTTGTTGATTTTAGGTTTTTGTTCATAAAAAAACCTCAACAACAATCTCAATTATAAGTATTTGCAAAGTGCAAATTCCGCTTTGAATGTTTCGAAAATATGATTTTTATGGACTCAAATTGTGTAAATTTGTCAAAGAACAAGGAGTATCAAGTTTGTATGTAGAAGATGAGTGGTCGCATTTTTTTACCTACCGCAACCCCTAGTTTGATCCGATAAATGTAATTAATTTTTTCGAACTTGTATGTGGGTTAGGTAATGACTTAAACTATGTTTGGTCATTACATAGAAAAACAGTGTTTTTTATATTCTAGTACTATCCTTATAATATTATGGACGTGACAAAATATTATATTATGATATACTTTCTCACACTATACTATAATATACTTGTATATTGTTAGAAAATAAATACTCCATATGTTTCGTAATACTCGCAACAGTGGGGTTAGCTAAAAGTTTTTGGAAAATTATAGGGTTATGACCAAAAGGAGAATTATTTTATATAAAGTATGGTTACTAGAGATATATTTAATTGTTAGTAGATGAAAGAAATGTAGTAATAAAAGGTAGTGTAAGTGAGGTTGATAGAAATAGAAAGTAATTGTAGGTCATTACAAAATAAGGAAATATTACAATTATTATTAAACGGATGAAACGGAAAGTTTTGCGAGTATTATGAAACGATGGGAGTAATGGCTAAACTTTAATGCTTGTTCAATTCATAGAGATGTATATGAACTAAGTCGAGTATTATGTTCATGTTCATTTAACTTAGGCGAATCCATGCACGATCCGAGATTTCATATGAGAACATGAACAAAGCTTCAACCGAGCTTGAACCTGAGTAGATTATTGATCGGCTCTGTTCATTTATACTCGTACTTGTTCAATAAATAATATTATAGATCACATATATTAATCAACATTAGCCCTACTCCAATCCAACTCCAATGGCAAACTAATATTCGAATTAGATTTGTATGTAACATACGTTTTTTTTAATTAGTTACATACTAGTTTGATATTTTTTTTTTAATGATGATGATTGAAATTAGTTTCATATATACATATTTTAAAAATAAGGTATTTTGATATTTCAAATTATTAACTTTTAATAGTAATGGTAAAAACCTACGGTTAAACAACCGTAAAGCTACACCAATTGCAAACAAATTGTCAATTCATCATTTCGTACCATTACCTAATTTTTTTTTTTAAGTAAAATGAACTTCAATATATTAGCTATAAAGACAATAAAGTATTATTTTAAATTCAACAAATCATAATTTAGTTTTACATATCAAGGTAATAACCTTTACCATTATAGGTCATAACCTAAATATATAGTATTACATGAAATTGAAAACTTTAATGCGGTTTTTGAATTTTTTATTATTTTTTTAATAACCCCCTCATTAAAATTTGTTCTAAAAATAAATATCTTCATTTTTGTTTTGTTTTTAAGAAATCCCTTTTACAAATTTGAAATTTAAAGTGGTATTTTAATTGAATTTTTTTGAATTGAAGCCCTCATTGAATTTGTAACTGTTTATTTGATTTGTATACAAAAATAACTTTGCTATATATGTATATGTATATATGGTACAAAAAATCTAATACATATATATGTGTAGGCATAATTATGTAAACAAAAATATAAATTTATGATGTATATAAAAATGGCAAAAAACGTGTTCCTTAACGATAATGAAAAAGATGGGTCCTAAAATTATGGATGTAGATGTATACGGCATGTAATTTAAGAAAGTTATCATTGTCTAATATATATATATATATGGTTCCTATAATCATGCTTAAATTTGATTATTTTTTTTTTATATTTATATTCTCTATAAAATTGCTAAAAAAAGGGGGGGCAAATGTTATTATGGATATGTCAATTTACAAAAAAAGGATTGAAACCATTAAACTATATTAAGATCAATAATAATATTTCAAAACTAAATTTTTCGGTCAAACCTTCACTAATCGTAACAATGTACTTAGATATTTTGATATCATATATATATATATATGTATGTATATATATATATATATATATATATATATATATATATATATATATATATATATATATATATATATATATATATATATAACAAAGCTATATTTGTGTACAAATCATATAAACAGCTAATTAGGAATATACCAAAATTATAAGAACTAATTAATTTATATGCCCAAGATTCAAAAATATTTTTTTTCAAAATATAATAAGATAATAATCCCATAAATCTTTTTTACTAAAGTGATATGATAAGAATTCCATTAATCTTTTTTTTGTTATATGATTAGTGAAAATTTGTGATTTCCACTAAAAATGAAAACCAATTTTTAGGTAATTCATATGTGCCTTGAGCACGAGCAGATTCCAATTAAAACATAAAACTTAATTTTTTAAGTAATGACCAAAACTAATACTAATGAATGCCTTATACACAAGCAGATTCCAACTCCAAATTAAAATTAAATTTTTTAGGTAATGACCTAACTAAATACAAGTAATTACCCAACCACAAACAGATTACAATAATCACAGACCTTGATTATGGATCAAACAGGTTTGCGAAAAAAAAAAAAAAAATTTGAACTCTAAATCGCAGAGCACACCCTCTTTATCCATTCACCCGTTAAAAAAATTGAAAGATCTGTATATTAGATCATCAAAATACACGCTACTAAGGCTATTTTCATCCTCAAAACCATCAAACAACTTGATTTTTGCATAAATCAATATTATTAATTGAACCCTAATTCGAAATTTGAATACGAATCATGGAAACAGATCCGAAAACCAATGCAATCAATCCGATCTTTAGACGGAATTTTGGTCAGAATTCCAAATAGATAATACAAGATTTCGGGGTGGTTAATTAAGATCATGAATGAAGAACAATGATGAATTTTTTATTTTCTAAATTTTAATTATATTTTAATTTTCGAAAAAATGAATTAAAAAAGATGAAAATAAATTTTATAAAACTATAATTACGTGTTCTCTAAAAAATACATGTATTTACATACACTTATTAATTAAGCAACTTGCAAATATTTATTATAAACCACTACACAATGATTAGTAACAATAATACTTTAATTTTTTTTTTTTAAAAGTTAAAAAATATTTTTTATAAAGTACTTTTGAAATATAACTAATTTTTGACCCGTTCGATAAACGGGCTATTTTTATATAAATGTTGTTAAAAATCAAAAGGTACAATTTTAGAATGGTGTATGTTAATATAAATGTTTTTCGAGGAGAATAATAATGTATAGAAATTAAGGAGGTGGAGAAAGATCGAAGAAGTTTAAAAATATATGAAATTGAATATGATTAACAATATTGTAAGTGAATAAAGGAAGACAAAAGGAGTAAGCATGTATGATTATATTAAAGATTGACAAAAAAAAAAAAAAAAAAAAAAAAAAGGAAGGTATTTCAAATGATGACAGGTGGCAAACACAAAACCATGTTTTAAATATTTAAGTATATGTAGATAATCCTTTTTTCGAGTACTAAACGAGGGCTCAAAATGAGTTATAAATGAGTTGTGCGAGCCTTAACGAGTCAAACACATAGTTGTTCGAGCTTGGTTCATTTAGTAAAATAGCTCCAAATTCTTGTTTGTTCATCTATTTTATGAACGAACTTTGACCGAGCTTGTTCACAAGTTGTTCACGAACATTCTGTCTCATTTGCACCCTTAAACCAAACGCACTGCAAAGTAATCATGATAAAATAAAAATTATAGTTGCTTAATGTTAATCTCTCATAAAAAATGTATCACCTAAAATTATTCTTTTGTTTTTTTTTTTTTGAAAGGAAGAACGGGGGAGGGGGAAATCACCTAAAATTATTCTATTTTAATTTAATACTTTATTTTTTTCAGTTATACAAGTTTTTTTTTTTTTGAATGACAAGTCGAGAACATTTTATTAATTGTAATCAAGATCCGCTAAAGCAAGGAGGCTTTGCGGAAAATAGTCAATACAAACATACTCATTACAGCCTCTAGTACCCAATCTAGCAAAACAACGAGCAACAGTATTTTCCGACCTATGAATATGAGAGACATCAAAAAATTCACAAAACTCCCTAGTACAAGAGATATCATCATAGTAAAATAATTAGTATGGAGACATTGCGAATGGCGGCATACAAGATAAAATAATTGTCTTCTCTATATTGAAATTTCAAATTTTATTCATTAAATTGAATTGGTTATAAAATTTAAAATATAATATATGTTTACTAATAAATTTAAAATTTGCATATCAACTTGAAAAATATAAGGAAAAATTGGAAGGAATAATTCGACCTTTGTCTCATCCGCCCAAAATAATCACACCTTTCGATTATTTTTTAATAATCCGACCTTTAATATCAATCTGCTTAAAATGGTCACAACCGGTCATTTAACTTGTTACATGACACGTGTCGACATCTAATTGGTCAAAAAAATAAAAATTAAATAAAAAAAATTAATTTTTTTTTGTAAAAAAATAATTAACTAATACAAAAACCACCCCCACCAGCCCGACAACCCTTCATGGTCGCCCTATACCCACTAGCTCGACCCCCTACCTGCCCCCAAGCGCCGGAGCACTGCGCCGAACTCCTCCCCTGGACCGCCGACCCTCCTCCCCTCCCCCTGACCCAACGAACTACCCTTGAAAACCCCTTCCCCTTTCCCGTCCCCCTTCCTGCCCCCCAACGTCGGAGCGCCGCGCTGAACACCTCCCCCTGGACCGCCGACCCTCCTCCCCTGCCCCGTCTCAATTCTGACCGCGAAAGAGTTTTGTTCTTCGACGGCGATGATAAGAGGTGCGACGCTTATCGAGCTTGTCTATGAGAGCGACGACGACGAATTTGGGCTCGGAGGAGGTGAATGTTGCCTCCATTAGAGGTGGTGGATGAGAAAAAGAGAGATTTAGGGTTCGCCGCCCTCAGGGAAAGGAAGAAGGAGGGTAGCAGCGATGAGGAGGTTGGAGGAAAAGTGGGGCTGGGGGACCGGTGGCTGGGGCTGAGGGCTGCCGATTTCTTTATTTTTTTCAATTCAATTTTTTTAATTATAAATTTTAGATAAATCACGTGGTGACACGTGTACTTTAAAATAAATAAAAAAAATTACTTATTGAATAGGTTACCGGTAAATTGGGATTATTTTAAGTGGATTGATATTAAAAGTTGAATTATTAAAAAATAATTAAAAAGTGGGATTATTTTGGGTGGATGAGGGAAAGATTGGATTATTTCCGGCAATTTTTCCAAAATATAGGGCATTGTTGTTAGCAGTATTACCAATTTACCATATATGCTTTTGGAGTTGGATTGACCAACTTAAAATAAGCTGATAAAATGATGTTGTAAGTATATATTAACATGTTCTGATTGAATTTATATAGGTTCACTTGACCATCTATTGAAAAATAGAAAAAGAAAATCATAAGCCGAGCTTTCTTCATGGAAAATCTACTTCTATTATAAGACCATCTCCATTGCTGAGACTCAACTTTGAGTATTGAAATACAAAATGAGTTGTTTTTTTTACCTCCAATGGTGATACCCAACCCACTTCTCAATTTAGCAACTCATGTAAAGTCTAATTTCTCAATGGTGAAACTCCCCAAAGTATACTAATGTTATTTTCATTTATGGTCCACCATATCCATATTGTAAGTTTTTTTTAAAAAAAAAAATTAAAACTTCAATAAATTACAAAATATTTTATAATATTGATGAGGAGCCCACACTTTTTGTCAAGTGAGACTCAAAGTTGGGTATCTAAACTTAGCAACTTTCTTTTGGAGTTGCTAAGTTTAGATACCAACTTATTGGTATCATTTACAAAAAATACTCTCTCTCTCTCCTAAAAAAAAACTCCTTCAAGTCTCACTGTTGGAGATGGTATAAGTTTTCTTATTTGCAGCTGTAGCATAGCCAAGGTCCAGTATTCCTCTGAATTTGTCGCCCTACCACCTAAAAACATAAAAAATTAATTCGCAAAAACAACGAATCATCAACATCAATTTCACTTAAACTCATACAAGATGCGACAAAAAATAAGCGAAATAAAGAGAAAATTCCGAAGTTACCGAAGCACCACTATGAACAACTTTTCTCTGTGCAATCCCTAGCATTTTTTCCTTCATACTAAAAATCAACACAAAAATTCTTCAATCAATATAATTCGTACCAATTATGTGAATTCGAGAATACAAAAATCGAATTAAATCATCAAAACATGCAAAAATTATGATAAAAATTACAAAAATGAAATTTCATCGAAATAAGCTTAGATTTTAACAAAAATATATAGAAATTAATGAGAAATTGTGTAAGATGATTATGAGATGAAGCGATGAATAAGGAAGTGATATATCTAAGTAGAGTTAGAGAAGAAGAAATTACCCAGTTGTCGGAATTTCAGAAAATTCTGTCGAAGAAAAACGGCGAAGAAGAAGAAAGAAGAAAAGTGGAATGAAAAACGCCGTAGGCGTGGTTTATGAGGAAGGTAATGGTTCGAGGTAGCTTCTTTACAGGCCGAGAGAGTCCAGAGAGACTTTGGAGTGGTTGGGTCGGGTTTGGTCATGGGCCACATGGTTAGTGTAGGTTCGCTAACCGGTGCGGATCGGATCAGGGTGTAGATAAGTTAGAACTGAACTAGAGACGATCAAATGGGCGGTCAGGGCCTAAACATAAAATATTATGCTTGAACCCGTAACAAAAGTGCAGACTTTGCGGGCCAGTGCGCATCGAGTTCGAACTTTAAACTAAAAAATACATTTTCTCATTACCCAAACCAATTCTTATATGGTGGACTCGGGTCCATATTACTCCTACATGCACCCCCACCCCCAACCCCCCTCTTTATTTCCCACATAAATTTTCAGGAGGAAAATAAATAAAAATAAAAGGCAAACACACACTTAGGGCTTGTTTAGTTCACCTTATTTATGTAACACTGCAGTGTTAAATATAGGTTTAGTTTTGAGATTTTGTTCTCCTGTGTATGATCTAGCCTAATTTGAGCTTCCATTAGGTCATTTTTAGGTGTGTTCTCTGGCATAATAAGCATTTTCAGGCCTGCTCAGCCCAATTCCTTTCGTCCAAAATGTAGACCACCTTGCCCGATGCTTTTGTTCAGTTCTTATTTGGACCTTTATCAACCAGACTCAGATTTCAGAGTCGTCTCTCTTGATCAAACTAATAGACATGGCTAATTCTAATAATTTTTCTATAATTTCAGTCTCATTAACACTGACTGTGTCTTCATATGCAAATTGCGTCAAAAACTCAAAGGGTATGCGCAACATGCCTTTGTGCACTGGGCAGAAAATTGGTTTGAACTGTTACCTAATTGCGATATTGATGACATGATAACATGATCCATGCCCTGCTCACGACAATTGAAAGAGACAAAACTAACATCAAGTCCCTAAATTATGTCAAGTACATAAATCCAAAAAAAGAACTAGAAGAGACTCATATATCAATCTCACACCATTCATCAATTGATCTGTAAAAACAGAATGTTCTCTAAGGAGGAGCACGCTGAGCATCACAGGGTCTGACAAAACGAAATTCAAACTAACAGAACTGTATGTATCAAAAACAAATGAATGAAATTTTTAACCAATACATAAAATTCAACAAAATGCTTCTACTTGCATCTAACAAACTATTTGACTCCAATGATATCAGATTGTAAACAAAAAAATAGCATAGCAGAGCTTTTTAAAAATGAAGAAACAAGGCAACTGAACATATTCCCTGCAAAAATATAACTATGAGTAGTTTAGATCGTGCAGTACAGTCATGTAACCAGCAAATATAAGTACTCCACTAAAAGCAAGAAAAATCTATAGTTTGTAGAAATAACACCTCAAAAAACAAACTACTTGATGAGCTACCAGTAACCTACATCAAACCTACGAAGGAAAGTTACTGAGAACAATAAGTTTGATTTTATTCAAATCATCACCAGATATAAGTAACAAAGCTCTGCTAATTATTCAAGCTAGTTGGACTTTTATTGTCGAGTTTGGATGTTTGTTTCTGGCCGTTGACATGACTTTAGTAGCTTGATCCATCATACCGCGTTTCTTATAACCCTTAAAAAGGAGCTGATATGATCCAAGATCAGGCTTAAGTCCTCGGCTCTCCGTAAGTTGTAACATGTCGAAAGCACCCTCCAAATCGCCAGTTAAACAGAGAGATTTGATGAGAGCATTAAAGGCTTTAATTCCAGGAGGCGGGCCTTTGAGTATCATCTCCTCCATCAACTTGTTTGCACCACGGACGGCGTTTTTTCTACACAGACCAGTAACAACAGACGAGAATGCAGCAGCGGATCCCTTGCTGGTGCGAGTATCAGAAGAGAGATCAGCTAGCATATCCACAGCTAAGCATAAGGTTTCATCCTTGTAAGATAGAAGACGAATAAAGTAAAAAAAAACCTCCCCTGGCAAGGGAGGCTGAAGTTATTCCTTAACAGCAAGATAAACAGCATGAGCGAACTTAAGCTGATTAAAACAGCAGAAGAATCGTAACAACCGAGAAACACGACCTTGTTCAACAGGTTGGGTGCGAAGAAGGTCAAACATATTCTGACGAATTCTTTTGGCAAATAGCAGCAGCCCAAGTATAGGATTTTAAATCAGGAACGCAGCCAAACTCTTCAAACATGTCAAGTATCTGAATTGAAGTGAGTCCGTGGTCGGTACGTAGCATAGACGAATAAGAGAAGGCGTTCAACATCCGATTGAGTAGGTGAGCAGTAACAACACCCTCCTTTTTAAAAACAACTCTTCTTCTCAGCATCATATTCCATATAAGGTAAAGGATGTCCTCCCCACCAACCTGACACACATATTCATAAATAATAAAGTGTAATATAACGTAGTCCGGCTTGAAATCCTCTCTACCAAGAACCCATATAAGATACGTTCACAAATTTCATCTTCCACTCATCATCATTAGAAAAAAGTTGTAATTCAACATAATTAGGCGATATTCTTCACTAGATTCCGCAATAGTATCGAAACAACAACCATTGGTCACCATTGATAATAACTTGTTCACTTTCTCCTCATCAGGTGTTTCTAGAAACTTTTTATCATCACTTCTTCAATTCCATTATCATTACTAGTATCATTGGACATAAACCTCCTTTGAATTTGAAAATTGGGCATAAACCACCCTTGAAATATGGAATAATAATAATATGATGATGAATTATTATTAATATTTAGGGCTCTATGAATTCTTACCTGAGACTGAGACATAGTTATGGCCGGATTATCGAAACTAATAATCATTAACTGTTTTGTGTTGAAAAGGATAGATCTGGTTCGCCGCCACATCTTTCTTCTCCACTTAGACCACCCTCAATGGTGAGCAAAAAAAATGTTCACCCACTCTCTCTCTACCCACTTTCTCTCTCAACAAATCAGTTTTGCTCATGAGCAAAATTTTTTTCACATTTTCTCTCCCAATGGTGAGCAAAAAAAAATGTCCACCCACCACTCTCTCTCTCTTATTTTTTGAATACCCCACCATTACTTTCTCTCTCCTACACAACACTTCTTTATTTATTAACTAGTTTAGATCCCGTGTCATGCACGGTTATTGTGAAAGTTATTGTTAATCAGTTTGACAATATTTAACAAAACATCTTACACGTAGCACTAATTACGGTTTTATGAAAATTATTGTTTACACAAAGGAGCAAAATACACCCAAAAGTGTTTCTTGCTCAATTGATAATTAAATGAACAATATTTATCAAAATGAGTAAAAAGTAATTTTGGTATACATTGTACCCAAGTAAATATAAGAATCTCTGTCGCTTTTCTTAATTTAACTTTTGCATAAATTGCATACACCACATTGACTAATGTTTATGATATATACATGAATTTAAATATAGTCATATAGATACTACCGTCTCAATGCATGTGTGGTTTTCATTCAATTACAAAATAGAGGGGTATAATGTTTCATAATTCAAACCTTATTTCACACAATAACAAATAAAAAAAAAAATTAGAACATGCAGGGGAAAAAAATTGGCAAGTGAAAATTGCACTATGAAGTCATACTTGTTTTAATCAAATTAAATATTAGTTCTTGTCATATTTGTTAAAATTAACAATTTAGTTAGCGTTTCCATAATAATAACAGTAAATGGGAAGGGAAAAAAAATATTGAAATAAATTATTTTGGCAAGCAAAATTTGCTCTTTAGTATAAAGTTAATGTTACATAATTAGATAAATATTTAGGTAAATCATAACAATGATAATTTTTCTTGTAGTACAAAATGTCACAAAATATGTTAAATCTGATTACGGAGTATTTTTTTTTTATTTATTTATAGTTGTCAATCTTGTATGTTTAAAGATATGGAATATACTACATCTTTTTTTTAAGTAATTACTATATTAATTAAAATAGTCATTATTTTAGTATAAGATCTTTTTAAAATATGTTTTTTTTTAAAAAATAAGTAAATAAGCACACACTAGGAGATGACACGTGTCATTGCTGATGTGTCTTTTAGTATATAGTTATTGATTTCATTTATATTTTAACAATATTACTCTAAATAAATAAAAACTAGTTTAAATTTGTGTAACTTATTTTTTTTTTATTTTTGTCTTTTTTATCGTTAAAATTTGTCGTAAAATTAAGTACGTTATATGAAATAATTGTAAAAAAAAGCTCAAAATTTCTTAAATATTTTTTTATTTATTTTAAAAGCGGTACAATACAAGAAACCAATTACATTTGCAACGCCATGCGTAATTAAACTTAGGAAATAAAATAAACACAACAATTAAAAAATAACTCGACTGCGTACGGAAAAGTAGGTAGGCCACATAGTACTTGGCCTAAAGTCGTGCTAATTTTTCACTAATTACGTGACCCGTATTGTAACCAAATATGTTCGAATAAATCACATTTCAGAGATAGATGAATTTCTCTATCACGGAGGGAAGCTTTTCGCTGTAGAAATGCGTTAAAGTCAAAGTCGGTAGGTCGGCCTACATTGAATTCAAACGGTGGCGTTGTAGACGTTGATGCTGGTGTTAATTCTTGTTGATCTTCTTCGTAGAAGGCTCTTAGAACTTCGGCTCGAGTGTAGTTGTGGCGCTCATCTTCAACAATCATGTTGTGCATAATGATACATGCTTTCATTATGTCCCGCAGTATGTCCTCATCGTACGCCAGCGACGGTTTTCGTATTATTGCAAATCGATCTTGCAAAACACCGAAAGCTCTTTCAACGTCCTTTCGAGCGGCAGCCTGGTGGTCAGCGAACATTTTATCTTTGGCCAGTTGAGGGAATGTGATACCCTGAACAAAAGTTGCCCACTTCGGATAAATGCCGTCGGCTAAGTAATAAGCCATGTTGTATTCATGGCCGTTAACCGTAAAATTTACCGGAGGAGCTCGACCATGCAGAGCCTCATCGAACACTGGTGAGCGATACAACACATTAAGATCATTACAAGATCCGGAAATACCAAAGAAGGAATGCCATATCCATAAATCCTGATCCGCAACGGCTTCCAGTATTAGCGTTGCTTTCTTGTTCCTACCAGCGTACTGCGCTTTCCCGAAAATTGTTGTCGGAAATTTGGGTTGTTTGGATCCATTAAAAGATTCTGCATTAAAAAACAAAAGATAAATATTTTTACAAACATTAATTTAAAAAACAAATTAAAATGATAACAAATCCAAAAAAATATCAACAACTTTCTTCAATTACGTAATGCAATTACAATATTTTTTTTCCAAGAAATCACACATATACTAATTATAATACATAACTAAATTTATATAATAGAAAAAAATAATAAACCAATAATTGCAACACTTTATTAACTACAAAGTTAGTAATGTATGGATAAAATATCAACAACTTTGTTTAATTACATAACGCAATTACTATATATTTTTTTTTCAAAAAACACACATATACTAATTTTAATACATAACTAAATTTATATATTAGAAAAAAAAAAGTTAACCAATAATTGCAACACTTTATTAACTACAAATTTAGTATTGAACGGAGAAAATATCAACAACTTTGTTTAATTACATAATGCAATTACATTATATTCAAAACAATTTATTTTTTTTTTCTAAAAATCACATATATACTAATTTTAATACATAACTACATGTATATATTAAAAAAAAAATTAACCAATAATTGCGACACTTTAATAACTACAAATTTAGTATTTTATGGACAAAATATCAACAACTTTGTTTTATTACATAATGCAATATAATTACGTGGCCTACAATATATATATTTTTTTTTCATAAAATCACATATACACTAATTTTATTACCTAACTGAATTTAAATATTAAAAAAAAAATTACCTGAACATGGGTGAATTGCAACAAAAATATTCTTCTGCAAATATAAAATACTTAAGAAAATTAAAATGTGGAGGATTTAAAGTGTTTACGAAATTATATCAAAATATATCAAAATGCATGTCTATTTCTAGAGAATTTAATTTGGTGACCGTTGGTAATTTTTTTTTTTTTATTAAATATATTTTTCAGAAAATCTATTACAAATACTATTACCGTTGTGTAACAGCTAGAATTTTTTGATTGGTCCATAAACTGCAAGCAACACGTGGCGGCCCCTCACTCGCTGACTGACGCGCGTCAGTCAGTGTTTTTTTTTTTTTTCAAAATTTGGACCTCAAAATGCGTCGTTTTGAGCTGCAATTCTCTGGCCCAATTCGCTAAACGACGCGTTTTGATATGGGGTCAGCGTTTTTTTTTTAATTCTGGTTGTACGTTGTGGGGCCCACAATAATTACTATTCATCATCAAAAATGCTCAAGCTATGGGCATTTTCAGAAATGCTCATGAGCATTTTTTGGGTTTTTATCATTTGCTCACCATTGTAGAGGATAATCAAATTTTAAGTCCATCAAAAATGCCCATGAGAAATATTTTTTTCTCACCATTGGCAATGCTCTTAGATAGCTTTACCTTTTCCTCTAATTTGTGAAAGCAAGAATTGATATTCCGCTTTTAGCGATTTTGATCAACTCAGTCTGATCTTATTTTTAGGAGGTTAGGGTTTTCTCTCCCCCTCCCATTATTTGCCGTCAAAAAAAAAAGTTTAGAGCAAGATTAGTCATGTCTGGTCTTAAGATTTTAATTCATTGCCACATCAGATTTTATATTAAATTAAATTTTTTTATTTTTATTTTTCATTATGTTAAGACTCCTCAAGACTTAATTATATTTATCTCTTTATTTTTAGATTTTTATAAGAATTTTATTAATTTTTTTTTCCTTTAACATATATATTTCAATATATTTTTTTTTAAATACATATATATTTTTAATATGAATATTCACATTGGTGTTACAAATTTCTTTTCCAATTTAGATGTCATAGTTGAAAAATAATAGCAAAATAGATCAAGAAATCAATTATATATATATATATATATATATATATATATATATATATATAAAATTATAAAACAACGTACATATAATTTTTTTTGTGAAACAACATACATAGATATTTTTTAATATACGTACATACAATTTTTTTTTTGAAGAAATGTACATAGATTTTAATGTATTTAAAAAAACAAAAAAAGGTTTTTTTTTTTTTTTTATCAAAACACAGTGTTTTGAGGTATATATAGGAAAAACACTATGTATAGAGTGTAGAGTTGAGTCTTAAGTTGAGTATTGAGTTTTCAAGACTCCACTTCAGATTTTGTTAAGACTTGGCTTCTTAAATGCATAAAAAAAACAAAGTCTTGTCTTAGAGCACTTACAATGGTGAGCAAAATATTTGCCCATGAGCATATTTTGTGAGCAAATAAAATGCTCATCATCCACAATGGTGAGCAAATCCAAAAAACCGATAAAAAGCCCATGGGCAAATGTAAAAATGCCCATAGCTTGGGCATTTTTGGTGATGAATAGTGTTAGAAGTGGGCCCCACATGTTGCTGAATTGTTTAAAAAATGTTGGTTGCCAGCACTTCAAAACGACGCGTTTTGGGCTAGCAGCCTTAATGGCTCGCCTCAAAACGCGTCGTTTTGAGCTCCAGAATTAAAAAAAAAAAAAAAAAACTAGTGCACTGTAGCGCGTCAGGGCTTGTAGCGAATGGGAGTGCGACACGTGTTCTGTTGCAGGCTGTTGGCCAATGAAAAAAATAGCCGTTTTACAACGGTTATAATCCTTCTATAGCATTTTCTGAAAAATATAATTAGTAAAAAAAATAAAAAATTACCAACGGTTATAAAATTAAATTCTCTATAAATAGACATACATTTTGATATATTTTGATATAATTTCGTAATCACTTAAAATCCTCCACTTTTTTATTTTCTTAAGCATTTTAAATCACTTAAATTTCGTAATTGGTTTCTAGTATTGTACCGCTTTTAAAATAAATAAAAACATTTAAGAAATTTTGAGCTTTTTTTTACAATTATTTATAATAACGTACTTAATTTCACGAGCAAATTTTAACGATAAAAAAGACAAACATAAAAAAAATAAGTTACACAAATTTAAACTAGTTTTTATTTATTTGGAGTAATATTGTTAAAATATAAATGAAATTAATAAATGTTAAAGTGTTGTGTAGGAGAGAGAAAGTAATGGTGGGGTATTGAAAAAGTAAGAGAGAGAGAGTGGTGGGTGGACATTTTTTTTGCTCACCATTGGGAGAGAAAATGTGAAAAAAATTTGCCCATGAGCAAAACTAATTTGTTGAGAGAGAAAGTGGATAGAGAGAGAGTGGATGAGCATTTTTTTTGCTCACCATTGAGAGTGGTCTTAAGACCAAAAACTTTAAAAATGATGATGTCATCTTAAGTCTTAGGACTTAAGGCTAATCTTGCTCTTAGGGTTTTTCTGTTTTTCGTTTTCCTTCTTCCCGGCTTCTACTGTTTCCCTTTTTTTAAGGGAGTTGTTAAACGACGTCCGCAAATTTATCACAATCGCCCATAATATTTAGTGAATTTCCAACTATACCCTTTGTCTTCCTCCCTCTCCTAACACAACCACCACCACCCGTCACCACCTATTGCACCGTCAGCACCACCGTCACACCCATTACCACCTATCACTACTAGAAAACAGTCAATCAACGACAGAAAAATCCGTCGTAAAACCTTGAAATTCCGTCGGAAATGGCCATTTCCGACGGAAAGCGTTGTCGGAAGACCTTTTGTAGGAATTTCGTGAAATTCCGTCGTAAGAGACCTTTCCGACGGATTTTGTTCTGTCGGCGCTTTTGTTGACTTTAAGGGGGACTCCGTCGCAAGGTTCCGACGGAAATTTCCGTCGGAGGGGAGATGTTCCGACGGAAAAATCCGTCGGAGTTGGGGATGTTCCGACGGAAATTTCCGTCGGAAAAGTCATATTCCGACGGAATTTTCTGTCAAAAAGGTAAATAAAAAAAAAAGCCCGACACACCCACCCAGACGACCCACCCAGCACCACCCCCCACGACAACCACCCACCCAAACCACCCCCCACCCACCACCACACACGTAAACCCAGATCGAAACATCACCCCCCAAAACACCACCCCCACACACCACCACGTAAACCCAGATCGAAACATCACCCCCCACACACCACCACGTAAAACCAGATCGAAACACCACCCCCCACACACCACCACACCCACAGAAATTTCATTTTTCGGAAATTATAACCATCCCACATAAACCCAGATCGAAACAACCACCAAAAACCAAAACAATAACCAATTCCCTTACCCAAAAACCCATTACCACCGAAATCACAACCCCCAAATCGAAACAACCAAAAATCGAAAAAACGAAAAAAAAAAATTGAAATCAAACAAAATAAATAAATATACAATTATCTTCTGAAATTAATCAAATAACATTACAATTATCTCAAAAATTAATTATAATCTGAATTGTTAATAAAAAAAAAAAAAAAAAAAAAAAAAAAAAAAAAAAAAAAACTAGATCTAAAGGAGGAACGAGATGCCGTAATCGATTTGTCGTTGTTGCTTGGGCTCAAACCTCCAGTCGTTGTTGCTTGGACACCTCACACCACCACACCATCAGCCGCGAAACGCCGGATCTAAAGGAGGAACGAAAAACCGAGAAAGGCCGAATGACCATTTTGAGAACAGAGAGAAAGCGAATGTAGGATTAATTGTAATGAACTAGAGGAATTTTATTTAAAAAAAAAAAAAAAAAAGGAAGGAATAGGGGAGGAGATCTCCAGAAGAGAGGAGAAGAGAGGAGAGAGAAAGCTAGAGAAGAAGAAGAAGATAGGCGGGGAGAGGAGAGGAAAGAGAAATGAATAGGAGAGGAAAAAGGGGGTCCGTCTTTTTATGTATGTTTTTTTTTTTTTTTAAATGAAAATCCGTCTGAAAAAATAAATTCCGTCGGTTTCCGACGAAATTTAAAACCGTAGGAACTTAATATGTTCCGACGGATTATTTTCCCTCGAAATTTACTATTTCCGACAGAAATTTTCCGTCAGAAGGAATTTTCCGAGGGAATATTCCGTCGGAAGCAGTAAATTCCGACGGAAAAAATATCCGTTGGAATATTTTCGAGGGATTTTCCGTCGCAAGCCTATCTTTTCCAACTTACTGTTCTGACAGACCCAAATTCCGTCGGAAAGTTCGAATTTTCCGAAGGAAGTTAAGTCCGTCGGAACGATTCCGTCGGAAAACGACCTATTTCTTGTAGTGATATATTGCACCGTCTCCACCACCGTCGCCAAATAATTCTTGTTCGCCGGAATGTGTTCCAACCGCCCAGGAAAAACGGTTGGACCATGGTCAAACCGCCCTAAAAAAGCGGTTTGACAACGGTCTAACCATTTTCCTTGGGCGGTTTGACCGTGGTTAAACCGCTTTTGTAGAGCGGTTGGAACAATTTCCGGCAAAAAAAAATTATTTGGCGACATTAGTGGAGATGCGGCATCCTTAGCTCGTTCGACGTTTGGGTGACGGTGGACAATGGTGGGGGTGGTTGTTGGGTGGTGGGGGCGGTTGGTTGGCAATGGTGGAGGCGGTTGTTGAGCGGAGGTGGGCAGTAGTGGTGGTTGTTTCTTTAATTTTATTTAGGTACCTCGAGATTTACTCGAGTTTTTCTCAACAAGTCTATAGCCTATAATCTATATCCAAAATATGTTTGGTTTAGAGGTGATCATTAATAGCCCGGTCCACCTAAAAAATTGAGGGTTGGGGTACGCAAATTATTAACATGCACCCCATCTATACGCTGCCGTTTTATTGTGCAATATACAATTCTACTGCAATTTTCTCTCTCCCACTCCCTCATCTTTTTTTCTCTCTAACAAATTCGTGGCTGTGTTTCATCTCTTTCATTCATGGTTCTTATCTCTTTTTCTCTCCAATTCAATTATGGATTCCATCACACTATTATCTCTAGTTTTTATATATCTTTTCAGTTGATTTTGCTTAATTTGCAGTTGTTTTAGATCTTAAGTTTATGATCCTTTTTCATTAATTTTGCAAGATCAAGTTCTTACATTTGCTTTGAATCAAATCGTATGATTTAGTTTTTTTGTCAATCAAATTTCTTTTTTTTTTTTTGTGACGAATTTTTCTGCTCCAAGTGCAAATCATTGCAATGATTTTTTTAATTGAAAATAATGTGCAATTAGAATTTTCAATTGAAAGTAAAGGTTCTTGCAATGTTGATGACAATTTATTGGTCTTAGAAATCGGTGTAATGATGTTGATCGAGAATGATGGAGAATTCTACCTAAAATTTAGACGGAAGCTCTAAATGTTGATACATTAGTAAGTAAAGTAAAGTAAAGTAAATTTATTGACAATACAAAGTGAATTTATTATTGAAAGTTATTTTATATTGTGTTCGGGGTGAAAACAATGGATATTTCGTCTAGACATTTTCTCTGGGTTGAAAACTGGACTCGACCCAAGTGATGATTGGTATGAGGATTTTCTGCACAACAAACACACGTATAATGGCCTCGGGGGTTGTGCCGAGGAAGGTCTCTCCGATGCTGAAACCAATATAGTTTTATAAAGAGAGAAAGTTATACAAGAGAATTAATTGTTTGAAACTCTTAATGTGTGTATTGCATATTTTTAAATTTCGTCTTCCTCATTTATAATTTATGATATACGATTGAGGCTTAATTAGACCAATAAAACACATAACAATATAACGAACTAATCAATTACTCCGTAACACATACGAAGTACAGAGTAGTATAGAGTATAAGAGAATTTATTAAGGGATAGTATATAAGAGAATTATTAATTAAAAAGAGAAAATCTGAAAAAATAATTAATCTAATCAGAAGTTGGTTTAGGAGGAGGGCAAAAAGGCCTACCAATACGAGCCTTATGACTAGGAATAGTAAAATGCCTTAACCTCCCTTGTTGTTCTACCATATACCCTTGACACAAAAACTCCATTGAGAATTTATCCTCTACAACACGATCTACATCATGAACAAACACATCAGTTTCACCTTCTTCTCTATTCCTCCCCATCAAACCCGCCGTATAAATCGCGCTCATCCTACCGGGAGCCTCATCGTGGTACCCAGTGGGCGCGTCCACCATAATCAAATCCCACTCTACTTCGTATATTTCTTTTGGCAAACCCTTCAATGCTAAGTTACACTTGCTTTCCCTAGGATCGACCACACTCGAACACTCCTCCGCCTCCTTTGCTGACGTCAGTAGTGTATCGGAGTGACGTACTTTGGTGTCATACGTGGCGAGGTAGGATTCGAGGGTTGGGAACTTCTCCTTGATTTGACGGATCCACCCCTCGTTTTCCTCCAAAAAGACGGTTCTGCCCCCGTGGTTTAGTGAGGCCCACATTGGGCTATCGTAGCCAAGGCCAAACACGAGGAAATTCGACGGGGATTTGCGACGGAGGACGCGGTCGGTGACGGAGATTTCTTTGGCGGTTTGTTGGGGAGTTATGTTGGATGTTGCGTAGTGGATGATTGCGTCGGATATTGATGGTGGAATTTTGGTACAACTGGAAGGGCATTTCTGGGATTTTACATACGAAATTAAGGTCTGATTGGTGGCGTTATCTGATGAAGAAGAGAAAGATGAACGTACAGTTAGAAAAACTAAGCAAAAGAAGAGGAAACAAAAGATTGTTAACTTCAATTTTGTTGGAGATAGAATTTTTGAATAATTGGTTGAGTTTGAGCCTCTCATTTTTGTAATTAATAGATATGAGTGAGAATAAATTGAGAAAAAAATTGAGAGGAAATGTGGAATAAAATTTGAATTAAATTTGGGTTTGTTGAAAATGAGGGGGTTTATGTTAAAAATAAGAGGGGGGTGTTTGGTGAGTCGAGGAAATGATAGAGAAGACTGTTGCTGTTGAGCAGTTGAGAGAGGAGTTGAGGAGGTGATCATTTTCTGGGTGGACCCTTGTCTTTTTTTTTTTTTTTTGAAACCATCCTTGTCTTTTCTTTGTTTTACGTTACTTAATCATAACTTTTTTTAATGTTGTTATTACACTTTATTAGGTCCCAAAACTAACACAACTACACAAGCACTTTAGTATATACTTCTAATACAATACCTACTTGAAGAATGTTAAGTCATTAAGCTCAAACTTGAAACTACGTCCAAAAAAAAAAAAATTAAAAAAAAAATAAAATCAAACTTAAAACGACTTAAATTTTAAAGTTTAACCTATAACAAAATCTTGTTAGAACTTATTTATGTGCTTCGTTGTCTCATAATTAAAAGGGACAAATAATAAAAGTTAAGTTGAAGGTTCTTATGCTTGGATAATTAGTATAAAAAATCTATATATTCATCATTTAATATACTTGTAACTTTTACCTGTTAATTACGATTATCAAAGTGTTTGAAAGATTGAAAGAAAAATCCATCATGATTCCATGGGACTTTAGTCATAGAGTTTTTGACTCAAATTTGTGAAAGAACATTAAACGTCAAGGTCATGATTAGATTATCAACCACTTAAAAGCATCTCAGGTTAAAGCACTTAGATACATAAGTGAGAACTGATCTAAGAAATTATGCGTATCGTGGATTGCGGACAAATTTTAATTTTTATCCGTCCTATAATATAGTTCATGTTTTTCTATTTTGGACACTCAAAATGTTGTTTCTGTTTCTATTATTGGATAGTATGTGAAAACCATTATATCCTCATTTTTTAACTTTATTCATTGTAATTCCTAAATTACCCTTGAATTTTCCACTTTCCTGGTACCTTTTTTCCACTTTCTCTCTCAACTTTAGTCTATAATTGTACTTTTCACATTTTTTAGGTACTTCATTTACTTTCTGCTCTTTAACTTTTATCTATAATTGTACATTTCACTCTTTTTTTTTATGTACTTCATCCACTTTTGTCTTCCATTTCTTAAATACCGTGAAAAAATATAAATAGGAACTAAATATATTAGGACAAAGAGACTAATACTTATAATATTACCTCTATTCTTTATTTATTCACTCACCGTCTGTGAAAATTTAAGTTGAATTGAACAAAATTAAATTTGACCGTATTTTGTTAATTAATACAGGACAAAAAATTTCACATGAGATATTTTAGATTTATTTCAGTGTATACAATTTTCATTATTCACATTATTCATACATCATTAAAATCACAATTTGTAAAATTGTGCATCGAAGATGTCACAAATTGTAAGTGAGTATAACAAAAGAATATGAGACCTTGCCTATTTAAGGGAAAATGAAAAGCAATTATTTACTATCGTCGTTGTTTTTAGTTGACACGTTTTGAATTTAGCACTATTCACACAATTTCCTTTGAGTCTTTGACTATGTTTTGTGCTTTATACGTAATGAAAAATATAGTCATGTGGAATCTTGTTAGATTCGTCACGATATATATTTTCTAAATATCAACTTTTCATAATTTTTGTTTCTCGGTAATTAAAGATATTAATGGTTGAATTTCTGCATTAACAAACGTGATTAAAGAAACGTGTCAACTAAAAAGATACGGAGGAAGTATATCAATAGGCTTTATGATCTAATTTAAAAAGGGGAAGGGATGTGATCTACAGAGTATTTGTTTTTGTGTAACCTTAATAATCGTGCAATCATAATAATTGTGTTTGATCACTTGATTATTATGTATTCATAATATTTCCAAAATCTTAGTTCAATCTCTAATTATATATCCAAAATCACATGAGATTACTGAAATCTTGTTGAGTTGTCCATAAGACCATAATAAATTTAAATACATCATCCTAATATTTAAATGGATGTTCAGTTTATTAAGAAACTATGAGTCTGTTCTGCTTTATCTTATTTATTTTTATTTATTTTAGGTATAATAAGTTTAGATATAATAAGATAAATAAAAATAAATGAAAATCAGATGAATTAAACACACCCTAAATATAAGGAGACAGGAGGCCGAAATGTTTAAAGTTTAAAGAACGAATGAATGATGTTATAGTTTAATTATTTGGTGTATGTTTTGACACTGCATGTTTGACATTCTTCAAAATAAAACCCGAAAAAAGAAGATTCTCATGGTTATAGACGTGGCATTAATCAATAATCAGAGCAAGAATAAAAAGGGAAATTTTCTTGCCTAACACTCTAAGTTGACTAACCAACTTTCAATCATTTTTCATGCAACAATTCAACATTATAAGAAGTTATTTATTACATAATCTAAAATCAATAGTCGTCTCATTAGGCTGTTTTTATAATAAATAAATAAATATTACGACAAATTTCTCCAATTGAATTTGAATGGCTTTTAGTTAAAATTTTAGAGGTTAAATTTACTAAAATTTGTCTCAACAACCACCACCACGACAGATACCCTTTAAAATTCCAAGTAACATATATTACAAATTACTCGTATATGTTAATTTGTTAGTCTATCACCTTTAACTATTATCGCCTATAAAACGAGACATTAGTACCAATATAGTCGAAGTGAATGGTCATAAATTCGAGTCATTTTATCAAATCACCCTTGAATATTTAAGTTCCTAAAGTGATATTGTACAAAAGGAGTACTGGTATTATTACATGGCTGGCCCTTGCCTACCTTCAACCATGAATGATGTATGGGCCACTTTTTGTCCGATATCAGGGCCCATAATACTATTTCATCAAACCTGGATAGGCTTGATGAGACTACCTTATTAGGACCACATAACACCACAATTTTCTTAGAATAAACACTGGTTTAAATTTTATGGGCCAGACATTGATGAATTATTGGGCTAAATCAGTAAAAAAGATTAATGGAAAATTACTTTGTATTTGATTTGTTTTATTTGAGAAGGTGATCCATGGTCAGCCCAACCAAGTAACCAACCACCTAAATACTTTTACACTTGCTATCAAGATTTGAAGAGTATCAACAAAGAAAAATACATTTTAAAGTACACTATAAAATATGATATGGTAAGAGATAAGTGAACTCTATCGTGACCTTTCGGATAAACACCATAAAATATCGGAGTAGAAGTGAACACTTCTTATACAAATTTTCATTCGGTTCTCAAATATCAAGGCTAACTTTTCTTGTATAGTAGAGCAACCGAAGGGAACCGGTGAAGCGTAAAGACCAATATGCACAAGCCCATTGGAACGAACCCAGTGGGGCCCAACATAAGTTCGCAGTCAGTGAGGTTCAGATTCAGTGTATCGCCGAAAGTCTGGTGATCTAAACCGATTAACAGTGGGCCCGAAACCCGAAACCGATTAGCACTGGACCCGAAACCCGAAACCGATTAACAGTGGGCCCGAAACCCGAGACCAACGGCAACTTAACAACACTGAGATTGTGGGAACAATTAATAAGTGCTTGAAATTATCCTTTCTAATCAAACCACACAATTCACACACGCTCTTTCTTTCTTACCGTCACAACCAATATTTTCTTAATTACGTATCTATACTTTTTCTATTTTTAAATAATTTTACGGATTAATTGCAATTGTTTCTTGTCAATGTATATTTTCAATTACTCCGTACTATTTATAACTTAATCACCAAAAATTGTTAAATACAAAATATTACAGTATAAAAGTCGTAAAGGTCAACTATAAAAACAAATTAAATAAAGTCACCAAATAAAAAAATAAATAAAAATAAAAGAAGCAAATACGTCCAACTGTTAAGGATGATCATTAATTTATCATTGTGAGAAATTATTTATTGAACGTCATATTTTGGGTATTGACAATATAGAAAAATACCAAGCTAAACATGGTCTTATACCGTCTAATCTTGTGGTTGGAGGTTCAATCCTCACTAAGGACACTTTGAGGATGAAAATGTTTTATCTTCCCCTATTTACCAATTGTCTAACCCACGAGGCCACAAATACTAAACTAAAAAAAACTTGGTGAGGGTTTAGGCAATTAAAATATCTAATTGATTTATTTCGACCCTTTTAAAAACACTATTCTTGTCAAACAAATATATATATATATATATATATATATTTATATATCAATTGCACCCAATGGCTACCATTAATCCCGCTCAAACATAATTTCAAAAAAAAAAAAAATCAGCGTTTTCTCTCTCCTTCATTTGGCAAGTTATTTTCTCTCTCCTCCTTCATCACCATTGCTTAAGAAACCCATGAATTTCCCTCAATTGCAGCTATTCTCTCACATCTTCCTCTGGATTTCCAACAAAACCTACGATTCTCCCACTTTTTTTTTCTCAAAACCCTAAAATCAATCGGTGATCAACGCATCAAAGATCAGCATTTCACAAAAACCGATTTCTTAGACGTCGAAATCCTGCTTTTGCAATCCCTGAGTTTTGAGGTCAAAACCATGAAGAATTCGGTGTTTTTGGTGATTGAAGAATTGATGATGAAGCTTAAAGAGGTGGCTAAGGTTGCTGAGATGGTGAGCATTGAGGTTTGTTGCGATGTCATAGATTTGATGTACGAGAACAATGAGATTTCACGGATGTTCGTGGAATGTACCTTGCGGCGGCGATTGTGGCGGCGGTGTATGCGATGACGGTGCCAAAGTAGCGGTGCGAGTTTCCGGTGGTTGGTTGGGTGAATTTTGTGAGTGGTTGTAGAGAAGAGGATGTAATTTGGGTTGTTAAACTCATTCTTCAACATGTTAACGACGAACGAAGAAGGTAAGTATCAATTGTACATAATTGATAATCGATTTTTGATTGAGGTAAAGCTAAGGATTACTGATTTGTATGTCTTAACTTAATGACTTTGGTTGTGTTTTTCAATTTTACTTAGCAACATTTGAGTTTTAATTGAGTAATGAATATGCATTAGTTAGTCCTTTGTTGTTTTATTTAATATGGTTTAAGCTACTTGGTTTTGTTAATTGGGTGTCGGAATGCGTGGGAGTTGGAGCTGGTGATGCGGTGAGGTGGCGAGCTGCTGGTTGTATTTGGTGGATGGTGGTTGAAATGGTGGTGGCGCTGTGGGGGCGTGAAGTGGTGCTGCGTGGGTAATAGAGAGGAGCAGGGGAGGTATATTGGTGTGAATAATGGTGGAACAGGGGATTAGGAGGGGAGGTGAGTTTCGTTGTTGGTGTTGTTTCTTTGTTTAAATTTCGTTATTGAATTTTGGTTTCGTTTTCTAGTCATTAATTTAGTTTGATCAATTTTTTCTAATAAACAAGTTAATTTAGTGTTACGCATGGAGTATCGTGGATGAAGTTGATAATTTAGATTCAAGGTCAATTGTAATGAGCAACATAACTACTTAATGAGCTTGTTGGTGAAATTGGCTGAATCTTGCATGCCTTGGTATTAAATTTGCATTATGTGGTACTCTGTAAACCGGTCTTCCTTGAATGATATCTATTTATGGTTGATGGTTAGATATTTAGGTGGGGTAGGGTGGTTCTGTGGTGTGGGTTATGGTTAGGTAGGGTGTGGTGGGTCTGGGTGGGTTAGTGGTGGGTCAGGGTTATTGGTGGGGTGGTGGGTATGTGGTATGGGTTAGTGGTGGGTTGGTGGGTCTGGGGATTAGTGGGGTGGTGGGTTTGTGCGTGAGGGTGGGGCTGGTTGTGCGTGAGGGTGGGGCGTGGTGTGCGTGGTCTGGACAGGAGGGATGGTTTGGGTGTGGGGGGGGGGGGGTGGGGATCTGGGTAAGTTAGGAGGGTAGGGGGCAGGGCTGGGGTAGGGTGGTGGTGGTGTCTGGGTAAGTTAGGAGGGTAGGGGCAGGGTTGGGGTGGGGTGGTGGTGGTGTCTGGGTAAGTTAGGAGGGTAGGGGGCATGGGCGCAGGGCTGGGGTGGGCTGGTGGTGGTGGGGCTGGGTAGGGGGGTAAAGGGGTAGGGGGTGGGTTGGTGGGTGGGGATCTGGGTTATGGTGGCAGTGGGTGGGCTGGTGGTGGGGGTGGTGGGTGGGGATTTTTTTTTTTATTAAATTTTCCGACGGAATTTTCGTCGGAATTTTCCGGCGGATTTAAATTCCGTCGGAATTTTCCGGCGGATTTAAATTCCGTCGGAAATTTCCGACGAACTTTCCCGTACCGAAAAAACCTCTTTCGACTAAAAAATTCCGTCGGAATAGTGTTTTCCGACGGAATTTCCGACGAAAATGGCCGTTTTCCCGACAAAGTGATCTCCGACAACGTGTTCCGACGGAATTCCGTCGGAAACAGCCCTTTCCGACGGATTTATAGGATGTACCGACGGAATTTTTCCGTCGTAAATAAGGTGATTTCTAGTAGTGGTTCGAATCCCATGTAGGTTCATTTATGTAATGTGGAGACACAAGTTTGTATGAGAGTTTAATTGTCACAAAGTTAATATAGTTATAAATCATTTCAAACCATTTTTTTGCTCATATAATTTTAATTATTTTTGTTTATATAGATAACCTATGTAGGAATTGAACCTACATCCCCTATGTATTTGCATATTGCTCTACCATTTGAGCTAATAGGTTTATCATATGTTTAAGGGATTTTGTTCAGTGATAATTTCATCAACCTGCCTGAGGTTCCATCAGTTGTCAACATTCGCTGCTGATTTCTCTATTTTGATATTTTTAATGCCTATTTGATGCCCAAATCACAAACTTATCCCAGTATGAAAAATCACAGATCTGTGAATGGGCTTTATGGCAATCCCTTGATGAGTAGACTTTCAATTATATCTGAGGTGCCAATCAGTGTCACTTTTGTGCTTGTAGCACTTTCTACATGCACCTAAAGGATGATGCACAACATTTCCATCCATCGTAATAAAATTTATGGTAGGTAACATCCACATGTAACAATATTACTCTGTACACTACAAGGAGAATGGATATTAAAAGGTGCAGCTTGCAATCTAAGGGAAAGTGGACAGTCCAGTGTTCACATATAACTATCCAAAGTGGAACAAAGCAATACTATGAAAAGAGCACAAGAGAACAGTAACTAAACTAGACACGTAAAACTTGGGGTACAAATTGACTAAAACGAAAACATTACTCTTGTGTTCTGGTACAAATTGAACCAAAAACTACACAAGATTCAGTAAAATCACAATGCAGACACTGTTAATGAAACATCGACACCAATTTACATAACAAGGTCAAGGAATTGCATAAAAAAGGAATGAAACTTACAGTTTGAGCAGCTAAACCCTTAGCAAGTTCTCATGGCAGACCTGCAACAACTCCTTCATCTGTTCGAATACCACCAACTAAGACATTAACCCAACTATCCCCGTCTGCCACACCAATCTGACTACCCTTAATAACAAAGGGCAATTCATTTTCCTCATCAAAAGTATCCGAAGTATTACCTACGAACTCATTCAAAACAAACTCATTGATAATAGAGTACCAAGTCACAAGATTTCTAACAAGCATTTTATCAAACACCTTGTATGCACTATCAGGATATTCATAAGTATCATAAATGCACCAATAACCCATATAAAATCGATGAAATTGGCATATAAAATCGCACAAAATTTGAACAAAAAATCATTATGAAATTGCACAAGAAGTCGAAAAAAAATCGAACAAAAAATTAAATAGGAAACGCACAGGAAATCGAACAAAAATCAATTTTTTTTTTGATGAAATTGAAGCTAAAAATCGATATGATGCAATTAAACATGCAATTCAATGATTAATGCAATTCGAAAATTAACATGTAATTCGATAATTTTAATGAAAATTTTGAATCAAAAGTAAATTCGATAAACATCACAACATGAAATTCAATAATTTCAACAAAAAATCAAGAAGCTAAAAAGAGGGGAGAGAAATGGACGGAATGAACATACCTCAATAATTGATGGAATTTCTGTACTTGTGAACAAGCTAAGAAGAGGAGAGAGAAATTGTCAAGGTTGAGCCATTAAATTAGACGCCATTGATGAGGTCAGTTTTAAGGACAGAGAATTTAGTTTTAAGAAGAATCAAGTCAGTTTTAAGGAGGTTTATGTAATTGATCTCACCGGGATTTAATAAGATTAATGGCTGAGATTTGTTCTCACATAAGGGATGTGGTCTCACATATAAGGTGGTTCTCACCGGATCCCGACCCTATATATATATATATATATATATAATAAAAAAAATAAAAAAAACAAACTATACCAAACATATTCTAGACTAGTAAAAAATATATATATATATATATAAAATAAAAAAAAAACAAAAAAAAAACAAACTATACCAAACATATTCTAGACTAGCAAAACTTTATTCACGAGTATATTTGTTCAGTGGTATGCTTTGAGCAGCTGAACTATATACAATACAGTACTACGCTAGTAACACTACTACTGTAAAGTCTGTAATAGACAAGGAACACATCTAAACAGCCATAAACCTTTAAAAAAAAATAAAAAAAAATAAATAAATAAAAAAAAAAATTACGGAGTAGCTTTTATTTTAGAAGGGCTTACGAAGAGGTAGTTTATAATATGTTTAAAGAATCCTGCCGTCATGCACTGACTTTGTTAAGATATTTCTCACATGATAGCACATTCAGCTATCAAAACCAAATTTCAACTTGTAATTATTTAATTATTTTATGATGATATGGTTGTAATCCATTTATGTATTTTATTACATTATTCTTGCAACTTAGAAGTAACTTCATAAGTTGAGAAAACTCCGAATAAACTGAGATCCAAACCTCAATTTGTGTGTTTGTGTCATGTGTATCATTATACCAAAGTTTTCAAATAATTCACCATATAATAATATGCTCAATTAATATAATAATATGCTCAATTAATATTTTTTATTTAGTATAGTTGTCAAAATATTTATGCGAGCTAGCTAGTGTAGGCTACTCCATACCGTATGATCATGGCTTCGCTATTGGTGCTTATGAGTTTTGATCCATACCGCATATGCTATATATTCGGACCAATTACCAAAACTTCCAACTTGCTTCAATCATTTCCCCCTTTTTTAATTTCCAACTTGTATCATATCTCCTAGGAACAGAGGATTTCTTGTATTCTTTTTTCTACCCCTCCTCTCTTAACCAACATAAAGATTTCAATTGTCGTCTGTACTTGAGACATTATTTACTCCCGAATTTAAATCTCTAATTATATGTGAGAACTAATACTTTGTACCTTGTACATGTAATTAAGAGAGTATGAATAACAATATACTCGTATAGTAATGTAACTCGTGATGGATTATTCAGATTATTTTGATTAATAATCATTTGTTCAGTTATAAGTTGAGTTTGTGTAAGTTTTAAAACTTGATTAATTAATGAGTATTGTACGTAGATTCGATCAAAACTAAATTAAAGTCTGGATAGTAGGTCGATCATGAAGTCATAAATACACTATGCAAAAAAAAAAAAAAAAAAAAAAAAAAAAAAAAAAAAAAAAAAAAAAAAAAAACAGAACATTCAAGCCACAAATTGAGCTAGGCTAACCTGACTTGACCTTACTAGCTAAATATAACATAAATATGCACTTAATCCAAAACTTGACCTAAACTTGTAGCCAAACTTGGCACAGATTATGAAGGTCACCAAAACCAACCAGAATTAGTGTAAAAACAATTTAAACTTGAATTTTAGGTTGATCGACTTGACTGACATATTTGACAAGTCTAAATTTGGTGATACTTATTGATTTATGTTCATTAGACCAACCATTGATATACTCCGTACAATTTACATTTGTTTTTTTTTAAAAAAAAACCTCATTTCTATTGTTTACAAGTGCCTAAATATACTAATGTAATATAAAGAAAATTGTGATATTAAAGTCGTCTTGAGTGATTGTTTAAAATGTTTAAATACATACATTTATCATAAAAATGTAATAAAACAAAACAATATTTAGAAAAAACGCATACTTATCATTTATAAAATACTATAAAATATTGAATCTCCATTCCTAATTATTTAGAAAATTAAAGTCTCATGCATATATACCTTAATACCTATCATTATTGTTAATAGTATTATTGCTCAACTAAAAGATTGACCTTAAAATGGATTATTACAATATATGGATTGAACATAAATGCATGTGCTAACCCATTTAACTTATTTAATAAACAACATCAAGAAATTTTCAACAATAAAATATTTTCTCGTGTTATGTGACTTATGTCACAGTACAAAGTCAAGTTAGTCTAGACCCTTTGACTTTAATATCATTTAAAGACTTTGCCAATTTCTTACGTTATCATTAAGTTTACACTTTGCTATAACACGTTACTAAACATAATATTAGAGAAAATTAATACGACTTAACAGAGTCAACTAGTGGGAAGTCAGTTGAATTATATAAAACACAATAAAATAGAGCAAAGTTTTTCAGTTTTCATACTACAAATACCAAAAAACCGCGTCAAACTAGAATTGACCCAGTTGATAAACTCTGACTCGTTTACGTTCTCTGACAACTTAGAATTGGATTCTAAAGCTTTCCCATAGCCGCGGACGTTGCTTTCACACTTTTTTTGCCCTTTTGTCCAAATGCATAGGATTGCACTTGATTCCTCCTCATCGTATTTTATATCCGATCGCTTTTTTTTATTTGCCCCATAGAAAGACTGTCAAATTTAGTTCAGTACGTAGAATTGATAAATGAAAAAGTTGATGAGAGTCGTGAGACTAATTGTTAATAATATATGAGTGTAAAGGATTGAGCTAGCTAATAATCATTTAAAGCCAATTTGTTAGATTGAGGCAAACTTATTGTTCTGGGTGTGTTCTGGTCACTTGTATCTGGATTAGTAATGGTTTATCGTCTAATTGGATACTTGCACATTTAACGTAGATAAGCTGCCCTCCGGGTTTGTATGAGGATAATCTCTCTAATGCTAAAGTTAGAAAACTGGATGATATGAGTAAAAAGGGTGGTTTATGTGTGTTTAAATTAAGAAAATCGTACCTTAAAAGTGAAATATGTTTGGGTATTTATAGAAATCCCCAAACTGGTGCCATGTGTCGGTCCACATAGCTATCTTGTCAAGTGGGTGGTGGGTGTCCACGTGGACGCGTGCAGGTTTGGAAATGATCCAGATGTCAAGAACTGACCAGATTTACCTAATTTATATCGGTGTCGATATCATCCCGTACACTTATAAAAAAGAAGAAGTATTACTTCCTCCGTTCCAACAATATTGCAACAACTTGACTTTTGCACTATTAATCACTCTTGTTTGACCATAAAATATAATTTATACGTCAAGCAAAATATAATCGTGTGGGATCTTGTTAGATACGTCTCATAAAATACTTTCAGAATATCAATTTTTTATAATTTTTACTCTTATACAATTATAAATATTTAGCATATAAAATGTGTTTTAGAATGCATAATTTCATAGTTGTTGCAATATTATTGAAACGGAGAAAGTATAATTTACTAACAAAGCGGTACATTGTTCTTATTATTATTGGGTAGGAGAAATTAACCAGGAATATTACATTTTTCACAACATAAAAAAAGGAATCTTTATGATAAGTTTGGCTTGATGTGGAAGTTTTGGTAACCTTCAATTGAATACCCTGACCTCTAAATTAAGTAAAGTTACGTAAGTGGGAAAAGTGATTATGATGATATCTTAATAACTTAAAAGTTTAAGAACATAAATTCAACCGTCCCATCAGAGCATTAGGCACAACAAATAAATAGTCTGCTAGAGAATTGAATATACTAGTTCGTGTATCATTCGCTAGGCTGCTTCAACATGCATTCATTTGATTTGAATTCTTTCACAACGTAACCTTTAAGTTCAAATTAATTTGCCCATTTTCAACTTTATTGTGTACTTACTCATACGTGTAATTCTTAATCATTAGCAGTTGCAATTATAAGTTTTTATGACTATATATGTATAACTTGATTTGATATCTTATTCTTTTCATCTTAAAAACAATAAGTTTTTCAATTAGTTCATGCAATAAATTATGGAACAACAAATTCAATGTACAATCCTAAGCATAGAATTTTGATGAGATTAGGGAGAATAAGTTCTCGATTTAGTAGTATGATATTGTTTTAAAACATACTTGTATTACTTTTGAAACAAAAACCATTAATTTAGCACTAATAAATACTCTTGTAAATTAATTTATTGAACAAAGTAGTTTGTACAATTATTAATGAAAAAGAAATACTCGGTATAATTTAATTAGCAAAAGAGTGTTTAATTCATTTCATATTAGTAGGCAACACATTTTGTTATGTGTCCTATTTTAAATTACATAGAATAAATGATGTATATGTCAAAATTTATATATATCAGTTTTTTTTTTTTTTTAATCCCCGTTTATTCCTTTGTATGAAAATATTGATGTCAAGTAATTGATCGGCTTCACATGCCCAATTCAATTTGCATTTTAGCCTTTTTCTTTTTATTTAACTTGTGCACAAGTATATTAATATCACAAAAATGTGAATTTATAATTAAACACATTATATTTCTTTAAAAATAAAGTTCGAACCACATATACACTTTTCAGAAAGAGTACTACCTACTAAGTAAATTAGAAAAAGAAAGAATAGGAAGAGAGCAATCTTGAAAGGAATTGATGATAAGTTGGTTGAAACCTATAGCAAAGATACACACATCGTTACACAATAACAACCACAAATAGAAAGGCGTGTGATAAATCATGAAGAAAGAGTAGGAGTAAAGTGATAACCATGTTAACCACGTTTCTTTTATTCCCTTTTTACCCCTCTCGACTCACTCTCGCTACTATTCTTGTGCTTCTGCTTGCGCCGTCCGCCGATTTTTCCTTGATTATCACGTGCATCATTCTCCTCACCAAATTAGTTTAACCATTTTCTCTTTTTTTTTTTTTTTTTTTTCCCTTTTTATAATTTAATATCCCAACTCACACCAAATTGGCAAATTCCATTTTCTCTCTCCACCCTTCCTATATATATATAAACCACTTTCTTTCCTCTGTCTCAATAAAACAGAGAAAATTTGTGATTTTTTTTATTAAAACAAAAAAAAAAAAAATCCAATGGAGTGGGTTAGAGGTGAAATTATAGGAAGAGGAAGTTTTGGTACAGTGAATTTAGCAATACCCAAATCAAATTCAACCCAATACGTCGTTAAATCGGCTCAAGTTTCGAATTCTTTCTCGCTAAAAAGCGAGAAAGAAATTCTTTCCGAATTGAGTATTATCAGTCATCCAAACATCGTTCGATGTTTGGGTGATTCTTTAAGTCTTGAGAGTGGTACCCAATACTACAACCTTTTCTTAGAGTACGCTAGTAAAGGAAGTTTAGCTGATCAGCTAAAACTTTCCGGTGGAAAATTCGAACTCTCCGAAGTCAAAAACTACGCTAAATCAATCTTGAAGGGATTGAGTCATCTTCATGAAAGCGGAATTGTTCATTGTGATATAAAGCTTCAAAATATCCTTGTTTTCGAAGACGGTACCGCGAAAATTGCAGATTTTGGATTAGCAAAGAAGGTTTCAAATGAAGTTGGGGGTAATCAATTACGAGGAACACCACTTTACATGTCGCCGGAAATTGTCGCCGGCGGGAAGGTTGAGTCGCCGGCGGATGTTTGGGCACTTGGTTGTGCTGTTGTTGAGATGGTGACGGGTAAACCGGCGTGGGATATTTCGCCGGAAAGTGACGTTAGCGCTTTGCTTTACCGGATTGCGATTGGCGGGGAATCACCGAAGATTCCCGGGAATTTATGCTCTGAAGGAAGAGATTTTATTGAAAAGTGTTTTGTTAAAAATCCCAATGAGAGATGGACGGCTCAGATGTTGTTGGATCATCCATTTGTTTCCGGGTTAAAAGAGGAAGATCAACGGCCTACGGTGTCTCCTAGATGCCCATTTGAGTTCCCGGATTGGCAATCGGGTTCGGGTTCGGACTCGGAATCGGTTTCTTCATTTGGTTTTTCTGAGGAATCATGGTGCCCAACTTGGAGTCCTGTTTCACGTCAATTGGAAGAGCAATTGGTTTCTGATCGGATACCCAATTGGGGTGATTCCAATGATTGGATTATCGTTAGATAATTTTTTTAGTCAACATTTTAGGACTTTTTTAGGTTTAATATTTTGTTAGAACATGAGCCATCGATCATGTTTTTTTATTTGATCGTATGGCAACAAATTCTTTCATTGTTATATTGTACAGTATTCGCTACACTAGTTAATTGAAAGGAAAAAAAAAAAAAAACACTAGAGTTTCATCCCTATATTTTTCCTCGTTTTTTTTTTTCCATGTTTTTAACTTTGAGCAATCACACACAACTCCAATCATTAGCACATTTATAAAAGAGTGATATCAGTAAAATATATTCATTCATACGTCAATATATATTTGATTATTTGTACTTGTATATAATAATGGTTTAATGTCAAAGTGAAACAAAAGAAAATCTCAAAAGATTATAATTCCAAAACTCAAGGTTTTGATATGCTAAACCCAAGTTTGACTTGATACAGTTGTATTTGTGAAATGGACAAGTATAGAAATGAATAATGGGCCAAAACCAACTGTGAATATCTTGCTATTCATAAATAGTGAAATATATACTCCGTATTTAAAAAGTGATATAATAATTAAGTAGGATGAATTGTCAAGGTCATGATCTAGCTCGTGGCTCATGCTTTGCGATGAATTGCGATCACCTTCTCCACACCTTCACTTCACCCCTTTACTGTCACAATCATCCTCTAATCTTTTTCATAACAACCGACGATTTTCTTATTATTAAATATAATTTATATAAATACTGCTTAAAATGTGAAATATTGTCACATAAGAGTTTATTAATATATAGTTCCATCAAATCAAGATTTCAATGATTGTAATTAGCTATTTTATAAATGATTGGTTAGACATAAGAATCTCGTGCTTAAAATTATTTTATTAGTATATAATAAGATTTGAAAATCATAGCTGAATTGATATTAAAACTAATAAGATTTGTCCCATTTGTCAGATTTAAGCTAAAGGAAGGATCAGTATTGTAGTTAAAGCAACTATGTAGTATAAAGTTTTCTAGATGGTTTGGTAACCACTCGGACTCAATGGTATATTCAAATCTTCTTGGTAGATTTGCCTAGGGTATACTAAGATCATCAACGACAATCCCAAATTTAAGTCTTTTAAGTAGTAATCATAAATTAATACAGAGTATTTCTTTATTTATTACTTCATACAAAGTATTACTTTCTTGTTTAAATTAGCATTAAGATTTCATTCTTGTTACGTAAAGTAATCTTATGTAAACTTGCCTAAGGGAGAGATTATTAAATATTCGATAAGTTGTTAGAGTAAATCTTTTAAAACACGTGAATGATTCATGTAAGGAAATTGATATATTTTTATTGTATCATTTGCATTTTGATATTGCTAAGGAAGGTAACTATTAGGAAGACGTTGAATCACTTATCTATTAAATCAAGTAAATAGTTTATATAAACGAATTCATTGTGATATAACAAAGAAATGTAACTAATTGGAATGTGTTAAAGAGTAAGTTTTTTAAATCTTGTGAATAGTTTACACATAGGAATTCATAACTTTATTATAGCAGTAATAGCACCATCCACGTTTTGCTTTGTAAAGAAAGATTGTTTGAAAGATGGTTAGGATTAGCGCCCATTCTTCTCTTTTTAAATCACATGAATAACATTATCATAAAGGAATTCATATATTGATTTATATCGTGCCGTCCACATTTTGATATTGTGGAAGAATGTAACTGTTTGAAAGAAGCTAAGTTAGCACATACATCTCTAAATCACATGTAGGGTTTACATAAAGAAATACAGTTTTTATATTGTATCATTAACATTTGATTGTGCAAAGGAAATTAAGGTAACCCTCAAACTAGCTATATGTTAGTCTGAAATATAATTATAAATAAGTTCATATACGTCTATACGGAGTACTTATATGAAAAAGCCTTACCCTCAGGCCTACTTTGTGGTACGGAATATATATAATTTTTTTTTAATTAAAATAATTGTATATAGAGCTCATGTATTATATAATCTTTAGGCTAGACCTAGGTATCATTGTCAATGCTATGTATACATAACAATTCGGAATTGTAGGACTACACGACTAATAAGAGTAAGTGTTAGTGGTATATAAATCTTAGGGATGTGGACGGCTTAATTGCCAATTTAAGTGGGTCTCTCATGTGAGAAATGGACTTCTAAAGCATCATACACGGTTAATTCTGCAATTTGTGACACCATCACATGCTTCTAACTTTCAATTTTGAGTTCTCTCACATGATTCTGCCCAATTTTCTTACCCTTTCAACATTTTTTAACAAGATGCAACTCTATGGTGTACCAAATAAACAGCACTCTCGTATAATTCCGTGTTCCTATATTTGCTCATTCCAAAATATCTATCCTAATTGTGTGTTGTTTATGAATAAATATTTGAAATAAATATACTTTGTATAACAATCATATGTTTTAGAGTATTAAATGATCGGAGGTTCATTAAGTGGTGGCGATTGATGATGGGTGAGATGATAAAAAAATAAAAATTTTAAAAAAGAAATTTTTTTAAAAAGAAAATAAAAGTTTATGATTTCCACTTATTATTATGGGCAAAATCATCAATAAGGCTATATTATTTATAACTTAGTTTAAGTTATTTAAATTAATTTAATGAAAACATTTGAACATATCTCACATTTTATATTAAAAAGGTCAAAATGAATTGAAGAATACACCCTTTCATATGTGACTTTGATCATTGAATAAAACTTCCTTGCCACAATTGTATACAGTAAACAACAATAAGCTCTAGTTGCCTACACATCCCTAGGTCCTAAAGTCATGAAAGAGTATAAAATAAAATACAAGTGGACTACTATTTGGATAATGTTATTAAAATTGTAAAAATTTATGGCTGTGAGAGACTTTGAGCCCATAATTTAGCTCCTATTCACAAATTATTATGTGATTTTTAAAGATTATTTTTGTTTCACAGTTATTGTAACCTCAATAAAATTTAAGATTTGCATCTCCCTCTTTTTCGTGAATTATAATTAGCCTACAGCATTTTATTTCCAGCGTAATTTATTATAAGTAAAATGGACCATAATCCGGCTTTAGAATAGCAGAATGACAATTTTTCCCACTCAATATGCTATAATGCTCTCATTAACTAACTAATTGGAAAATTTTCAATTGTATGGAGCAAATCATACCAACGTAATACGGTCCAAGATCAGTCCAAGGCTGTGCAACACTTATAATCTAAAGTTCTAAACCACCAATGCATTGATTCAAGTACTTTGTATCGACAATTATAAATTTAGCAATGAAACTAGAAGATTTAATTCATATTAACCACAAACATTAATGAGATACCCTCATTTTATAAAAGAAATTGAATTTGGTCAATGGAATCGTCTAACCCACTCCCTAACTCTAACTCTAACTCTACTCTAATCTACAATATTATTAAACATAATGGGATAACATGCTAACGCCATGTGTCACAATTCCCTCAATATGATTTGGCGCTACATCATCGCTATGTGTCATCACTTTAAAACTCTTTATATGTGTCACCTATCATAATTAATTTTTCCTTAGAATAATGTAACCTCTAAGTAATTGCAAAATAAACTACAATTTAATCTGTAAAAAATTAATCACATAGTAATGGTTGTTGATTCCTTGGATTTCTAACTTTCTAGATTCAATACCAGCTTAGCAATTAGACAGTAACATTTATAAGTATATTACTGCTATTGTACTGCATCTCTCTTTCTATTCCCATATATTTTTTTCCTTTTTTAAATTTTATTTTAACTAATGAAAATGTTTTCAAAATATTATTTAATTTTTGTATTTCAACAAAACTCGAGGCATCCTGCGGGCTATAAACTAGTTATAAATTAAAGCTTGAGTTTGATAATGTAATCAACAGGGCATATTGCCGCCCAATCATCATTCTATAATCTGAACATACATCCTGGCATATACTCCGTACTAGTACCTAAAATGCCAGCTTCTAAGGTGTGGGCAAAGACATTAGATCCAGAGTTACAAGAAATTTTTTTTGTATTTATTTTTCCCTTCCTTCTTTTAATAAATGTTCCACTTTGATTCATGTATTATTTGCGTGCGTGTTATACTTTAACTATATTATTTCATTGATTTAGACATCATAATTCGTGGATGATGAAAGATAAACTCGTAATAGTATTAAGGGGACTTATTATGTTGCTAAACGTGATTTGACACATTGTTGAAAGTTGACTTATTCCATCATAAATAACTTTATTTTACTTTATACTCATTCCATCCCTTTATTTTTGGTCCATATAGATAATGCCACTTTTTTTAATTTTTTGGTTCATTGGTTGGAAGGAATTGATAGCAGAGAAAAGTAGTAATATTAAGTGTAGTGGTTGTGAAGTAAAGGTGTGATCTCTTATATTCCCAACACAATCAAAAGTAGTATGAGACAAACTTATAAAGACGGACTAAAAAAGAATTCAGGACAAACAATAAGAAATAGAGGAATTACAATCATTTTACTTAGTTAATATACTTTCAGTTCTAACTTTGTTGAACACACTATTATAAATTGGAAGAGATCGATAGCACCTAAAACTTGACTGTTATTGGTTAAGAATCTTATAAAATACAGGGAATATTATTTTGCAAGTGTTACAAGTTGCAAACTTGGAACTTACAACCCCATTAAAATCTAATTAAAGAAAAGGATAATGCATGCGATAGTCCATAAACAGCTGCATGCCCAATTTGCTCAAAGATATGAAAATAATAAAAGAGAAAAAAATAATGAATGTTGGTGAAAGCTAAGAAATGAGGTCAGAAATTGACAGAATCAGTTGGGTAGCAGTTAAATTAAGAAAACTAACTAGTTAGTTTCAACTTGAAGAGTGGGTCCCAGCGCCGCAACTTCGAGGGTTAAAGTCCTTTTCTCATGCGATTAATGTTTTTAAATTTGAGAAAACCCTTGCTACTACAGTACTACTCTTTCTTTGCTTCTCAACTTGCTCTGTTTTTTTTCTCCAAATTCTTGTAATTGGATAACAAGATAAGGGGTTGCTTAATCAATAAATTATCTCTTTTTTTTGGGAATATTTCGTCAGGAAGTTATATGTTTCATCAATTTTTGATCATTTTTTCAGCATTACTACCCAAATGCAATGAACATGGGATAATGGTATACGGAGTACTTTATTTAGCAGGGTAAGGAATTATTGGAATTGGTTTTCCAATATCAACTGTCTAGTGGAGAAAAGTGAAATTTATCTAGGCAGATCTTTGGTACTCCGTAGTAGTGTAGTACTAACGGACTAGCCAAGCAACTGTTCATTAGTTCTAAACGATTATACTTGCTCGAATCAGTACTACATATTTATATTTCATTATTTCAAATATACTCATTTTGTCAGAAACTGTGCGTTTTTCATACCCATCATTTAGTCTTTATTCAAGCATCAATTGAAAAGCCACTATTTTTGGCGTTTGGTTCGGAAAACGAAAATGGAGTGAAAAGGGAACAAAAAAGAGGGAGGAAAGGAATCATTTAGCTATTATCTTTTCATTTGTTTGATTTAACCATGGAAAAGCTATTTGTTAAGAGGTAGGTAAGGATATTTGTTACTCCAAGTTTTTGAGAGGTAACAAATAAGAGGTAACTATTACCCTTAGGTAATGGTAATTGTTACCATGTCTTCAAATCAAACGATAACGGTATCGATTTAATCGAATCCGTTTCCAATCCAAAAAATACACTAATCAAAACCCCCCTTAATTGAAATACATCGAGAAGAGTTTAAATAAAATCTCTATATTGAAACAATATTGTTCATTATTATATGTCGAGACAATATTTTATCAAAAAAATATGTCGAGACAATATTTGGTCAAATTTCTTTTTGACTTAAAATGTAAAACTAGACTAATATTCTAAATTTTACAATAAATAATGTAAATCATAGTGCCAACTTGAAGAAATCAAAGTTTTCAAGTTCAGAGAGGATAAGAGAAAATGAATTTTTCATCAACTGAGAAATTATTTTAGGATGTAGGAAAATGATTGTTACCTCAGAACAAGTATGTTCTTGTAATTATAAAATTGAAAAGCCAAAAAATCCACGTCAACAGCAGGGTTCGAACCTGCGCGGGCGAAGCCCAACAGATTTCAAGTCTGTCTCCTTAACCACTCGGACATATTGACACTTGTTGAACATTTTAGGACCATTAATTATATAAATATACAATTCGTATAACATTGTTTATTTGATTAAAGTTGACTTTCTAATTACACATCTATAGACAATTTTTGCTATCTGAAGGTCAATATTTATCTGCTTTTAGACAGAGATTGACAAGCTGCTTATACTCTACGGATGAATAATGGAGCAGTATTTAGCAATCGTATGTCACTTAGATGGATTATTGTGACCAGTTTGTGTAAAATGTTAAATTGGTTTGTAAATATGTTAATGAAAACTGAAGTTTAGAAAAGAAGTCACTTTGAATTATATAAACTCAATAACGTATATGCTCCTTCAAAATCAATTATGTTGATGATGTTCTTTGAAAATTTAGGAACCATTAATCGAATGGGGATGAAATCGCGTTACCACGTACTATATTAGAATGAGACTTTCTTCTAGATAGTTACAGACTTACGGTTATGTGTAATCAAAACCAAATCAACATAAATTGTGCTCTTAAGTTTTTATGGTAAATCACATAATCTGGCCATGCCAAAGGATGGTTATAGGCTTATAGCCTTCACAGTTCTCTTGAAGCAGCTTATAATTACGTACATAGCAAATGTTGAGATCTTCATATTTTGGTTCATTTATTGTGGCCTTAAATTTTGTACTCCTTTTTTTTTTTTTTTTTTTTTTTTTTTTTTTTTTTTTTTTTTTACTGGGAATTTTCAATACTTTGTTGGGTTGTGAGACTTGTGACCCATCTTTTGAGTGTACTACACTGAGTCTGCGCTAATAACCGCAACTACAATACAAGCCCATTTGTGGACAAAATGGGTCAGCGACACTGTATTTTATTTCGCTTGGAAATCGTCCAGCTGATATTGGGCCCAACATCTTCTTTAATCCATTATTACACATGAAGCATTAGCATTACTGCATAAGTCTGGCTTCTACATGGCTTTTTCATGATCCAAAAATGTAGAACATGTTACTCGTATTAACAAGTTTGATAGAGGCATGAGCACAAGTAAAAGACATGAGAACACCTCTCCCTTTAAAATTGCCTATTGAGGCCTTTGAGCATAGCATCTTGCCATCTTGGCTTGCCCTCCTTGGGCTCTTTCGGAAACACAAGGGTGGGTTAAGTCACCAAATAGGCCTCTTAGGGCTCTTTCAGAACCACCAGGAGCACCTCGTTGCATAATCTTACCAAGTCCAAAAATGTTATTTAGAGGCCAATTTAAGGCTATATAATACATGAAATCAAACCATTTTTAGAGATAAGAGTTTGGGACCCAATGTCGAAAACTCGCGATATGATAGGGGATCCTCTTGGAGTCTTGGGGTTATATAGTATTGTTTGGAACTATATATGGTCACTAGTTGGTCACATAAAGATCCATGATAACCTTGAGTTAATGAAGGGATATTTGTTCATAAATGACTAAATTAACTTTTTAAAGATAAAGAGGACGATTTCAACCACCAAATGGCATCTCGGGGTGTCATGGGATCCATAGGAAGTACCCCGTCCTCATTCCTTTTCAGGATCAAAAAGGTTGCAATTTGTTCAAAAATTTAATCGATTTCAAACGAAATTCAAGAAATTTTCTCAAAATCAAAGTGAATGTCATAAAAGAGCTACCAATAGATTTATAAAGTCTCGAGAATGAGTTTGGTTTAAGTATGTGACTATTTTAAAGTTATGTTACATTGTAGTCAAGAGCTACGTACCAAATACAACCTGCAAGAGATCTAACTATTTGGTCTTTAATGTTGCATGAATGTTGTAGGTACTGCATATGCAACTACTTTCAAAATAGATAGATTTTGAGCGAGGACAAAAAAATAGTGAATTAGTGATAGCTAGTTAGCTACTCCATCCTCCAACCCCTTGTTTAGTTAATTAAGGGTTTAAGGTCCTCATAAGATAGAGGTAGCGGACCAGTGCATGGTACTTTGTAATTAAGGCATTAATGACATACAACACAGCACAAAACCACTTGCTTGATAATTAATTAAACAAAAATCACACTACAGCTACTGTACTATTTATTATAATGTGATACATTAAGTCAGACCAAATAAATTAAGGGTTTGGACCGACGCATCTAATCTATATCTATGTGTAAGTGCAGTTATTTTTGAGAGACATGGCCACGTTCATCTTCTTTGGATTCATAACCACAATACATTTAATTGCTTTGTAAAACTTTGGCTTTACCAATTTCCCTAAGACGTATGCTCTTGATCTGACCCTAAAGTTTAGGGTTAATGGCACTGGCGATATTACTACTCCTTTATTATTGTTGCTTATGCTGTACCCTCCCCCATATAGAGGGACACTGTCTCCCTTCAGTTGCACTGTTATCTGTCTCTGACTCGTCCTCCTCTGATAAAAATATTCCATCTGCATGCATTCAAATTTCACAGTTAAGTTAATCAATAAAATCGCACATCTATTAGACACCTAAATGTACAATTACACTCGTTTAACACACTTATTGGGTCGTAATTAAGCACTAATGTTAGAAATCAAGATGCATCTACGTTGCAAAATTTAGAGGGGCAAGTTGTGATAAGTTATGAACATCGATCTTACTAGGAGACTAGGTCCGGTCACATTTAAACAACGTTCCTTTTTTTATCCTTATTTATTTGGCAGGACAATATAAATTGAATAATTTGATATGTACATAGTAGACCTAGTCCTTGTATTATGGCACAAGATGAGCTAAACAATTTTGACAAAGGAAGCTTCCAGGAATATATATATATATATATATATATATATATATATATATATATATATATATTTTATTATGATGATCTAGATATGACAGGGACTAATTAAACACTGGAATAAAACACTTATAAATATAATACAGCGATATTCATGCAACACTTACATAAACAAATTGGCATTTAGTATTTGGACGATTAAATGTAAAAAATCAGTTTTCGTGGCTGAAAATGAAGATTGACGTCCTATGACGTGCAAGGAAGCATATACTATAATCTATAAACACTTGGTCTTCTATTGTGCATTTATCTGTGCTATACTGCTATATATGTATAAGACGAGTCATTATGATCATTTTGCATTGCTCTAATTGTTCCTTTCTCTTACAAAATTCCGCACATATTAATATCGTTTAGACTAATTTGAAAGTGTCTTGTTTATTGTCTTTAAACACTTTTTATCTTCTAAATCTTTAAACATTTAACACCTTTTTATATTAGTCAAATTTCATAAACTAAAATCAAATTGTCCCCTCATCATTGGCCTCATTATGGTGCATTCACAAATGACAATCTCAGTAAAACCAACCCAACACGGCAACTAGAAAAAACAGAAACAATACCAAACAAATATTTTTAAATATTTAATATTTTATCTTTAGATTTGTGAATTTATAAGCTTTGTATATATGTTCACATAAGGCCAAAAACATACACATAGTCGACATAGAACCTGTCCAAAACAAAATGTATACACATAGAGACACACACACCCTTGATTGGCGTACCAAAAAAAGAAAATAACACACAAAAACATAAACACACGCACAAATTTTGGAATTATAAGGGCGGAGAAATTGATGAAATTGAGGGGGAAAAAAGAATGATACCGTTCCAGTTGCTAAAATGAGTTCCTCAAAGGAAAGATCAAGAGGAGTCGAGGTTACATGTACTCCAAAAAATGTGCCTTTATTTCTGTACCTCATTTTCACCGTTACATTTACTGTTGCCATTCCTGTTGGTACTCCTGTGTTATCTTGTCCTGCTTGTATATCAAATTGCTCGAACTTTATACTCTGCATCATTTCAGATTTAATTACAAACTACTCCGTACTCCGTAATATGTAGACCTAGCGAAACTGACCCGTTCCTGATTATTTAATCCGGAATACCCAAATTGAATTAAAACTGTACTTGGCAATTGGCATTACATAACTACATAAACCAATATATGTATATGTGAAGTTAAAGTAAAGTCCATCCCCACATTATCTAATTATTATATTCAAATGACCTACCTCATTGATTGTCCTAAATTTATGTGTCGATACCTAATTGGAGGATTAAACTTTCAACTTTTTTTTTTCTTTTTTTTTGTACATCTACAGTATAATGCAGATTACACACCAAGCCACGGGCTATCCGTGCTAATTTTTAGAATACTATGAAATATTGAGTTGAAATCCAAGCGAACAATTAAATTAGGACGAAGGGAGTATAATGTAATAACGAGAGTAATGTAGCGAATAAGATGGATGATTAATACCTTCATAGTAATAACGGGCTTTTGATTGCGACTAGCACCCCACAAAACCAATGAAAAGAAAGACATTAGGAAAAAAAAACGCAACCACAAACCATATAAAATACCAACAACGTCTAGGTATACTTCTTTCTCCATCCTCATCTTCTCCAGCAAGAAGCCCCTCTTCTTCAATCGCATCGAACGGGTGTCGTTGATGGTGGTGATTATGTCGGCCTCCACGACCACTACGACCTTTTCCGCCCTTAGGCTTAGCTGACCCGGAGTAACGGGTTGAGGAGGACTCACGAGAATGTGGGCCCAAAGATGAGTTGGAATGAGAATGAGGTGGAGAGCCCATTGGGCTTATGACTGGGGTGGAGTGAAAGGAGTTTGTAGTCTTTTCTCCATCGTGAGATGTTGAATCCCTTGATGGACTATGTACGTAGTACACTTGCCCGTGCCCAGAACCACCCCTACGCGGAGGCGATCTCGTTGGAGATGACTCCGGTAAGCTTGTTATGTCGGAGTCTGTTTTTGCATGCATTTTCGTTGATTGAAAAGAAAAAAAAAAAAAAAAAAAAAAAAAAAAAAGAGTTTGAGAAAATGAGTAGGTAGTCAAAATGTGGAGAAGGCTAAAAAACAAGTGTGCAAGTTTAGGAGAAGAGAGAGACGAAAGAGAGGGAATCGGCTAAAAAGAAGGGTGGCTTTTGGGTTAAGTATTACGTGCATTTTTTATATTTTTATTTAATGGTTAGGTTATTTACTTGGTTTAATATGTTAAACAATTAATTGGGTTTTGGGGAGTTTAATTAGAAAGAGTGATTTTGTCAACGGATTAATGTAAGGGTAAGTAGCACGTCTAATTCAGATTAATGTCAGAAGAGAAATACTATGTTATAGATAAAATGGTTTGAGTACATTTTTGTAAGATTAAGTATGATATGGACCTTAATTAATTTTGCTTGAAATTTATAATTGTTTGATGATTGTGAGTATGAATAGCGCTATAATAGTTTACTTGTATACGCCGTTGTTGATACTCATTGTAAACCCACTTATGAGTGTCATACATTAGAAATTTTTTAGAAATAGTTCCACTTTATAAGATAGGCTGGTAGAGGAGTTACTTCTACCATCATCAATTTGCTTTACTATGGAACCTCTAAATCTTATTTGTTGACCGAACTATTCTCTTCCTACTCTGCTCAAAAGAATTGGCCTAAGTATGTTTTTTTGCCTATTGTCTTGTTTGTGTCTTGTCCTTAATTGTATTCGTGGTTTGTTGTATATAGTGCCTTATTGGGAATCACTTGCATTTCAAAATTGATAAATCTACCATTCTATTTTAATAATAATAATTAAAAGAAAAAAAAGCAACCATTACTAATAGTTTGTTTTAATCAGACTCGTGCTATACAAAGTATATCTAGAACTTAGATGGTCAAAAACGTGTTTAGGCTTTGATTATACCTCAAGTTATGAATTGGTTTCTAATTATATAAATTTTCTTGCCAAAAATGCATCTGTTACATTGACCAACTCAAACTAGCCTAACCCAAGGTCAATTCTAGCCAATAACCAAAGTCGTCAAGAAAGAATTAAAACCTTCTTATGAGAAAATTCTATCATCAATATGAGTTATATGACGATTGTAAATAATGAAGCCATCATCAACCATATTGTCCATATATAGTACAAAAATATGGTTATTATTGCTAATCAATAACTCATTTTATGTAGAAGTGTAAAACGTATGTAGAGATTAAAAAAAGTTGTTACTTCTACTTCATATTTTATATTCTTATTGAGCACGTTAGTCAACTAATCAATTTAAGAATTAATATGTTTGATCATAAATTTTAAAACAAATGATACACCAAAATAATGTACTAAGACTACTCTAGCAAGATCTAATGTGACTATTTTTTTTTGATGAATGATAATGTTTTTTTTATTTTTTTTTAAAATTTTTTTTTATGTCTATATATATAATTGACCAAGATTAAAGTTGATCATATAAGTATCAGAATTCAAAATAAAGTATAAAGAAAAAAAAAAAAAAGTAATATTATTGGTATTATTGCTTCAAAATAGTTATTATCACATCTATGATGACAACACCCACTTGAAAAAACCAAGCAGATGCTTGAAAAATTCCTTCGTTATCGATCTAATAAGAGTACATTTTATTTACAAATGCTCACCCTTTTGATTCTTTTACGCCTACAGGTGTATTTTAATCTAGACATACCTAATAGTGACATACGGAGTATTGACTACTGAATTATATTCTAATAAGTAACTTACACCACTTACTAATTTTCGTTGAATAAACATCATAAGTTCCCCCCCCCCCCCCCCCCCCCCAAAAAAAAAAAAAAAAAAAAAAAAAAAAAGGACATCATAAGTTGAATAAAAACATTAAATCAGCATCTTGAAATAAATGGAAAAAAAAATATGCACCTACCTATGTCAATACATTTCAGCTTAGTAAACCAAATGACCCTTAGTTATCACTTATCACTTGCTAGTTGCCAACTTGCCACACTAATCAATATTATGAAGTTGCATACAGTATTTTATTATTGGGTTTGGCCGTTTAGGCAGATCCAGGAAAGTGTACCAGTCAGGGCCTTATAGAACATGTTGGGCACAATTTCCTATAACTAGTTTGAGAGTTCATGGGCTTTATGGCTCATGGTCCATGGATTATGTTCAACAAGGATTCATCAACGCGCTTTACGTTTTTTCATTTGTCTGGAATTTTTACGTAGTAATTATTTTTGGTGATTTCAAACATAGTACAGTACATTGATTTATTTTTTCTAAATATAGTTAGTATGTACTCCGTAAGAGGATATAAAATTTGATATATACTAGAATTCTGTTGAGTTAGTAACTTAGTATGTAAGAGGATTCATATATAAACAAGCATAATTTTTTGAAAGTGTAAAACTATTATGGAAACTAGCTAACAAAGCCACAAAGGTACATTATTGAATATTGAAGCCACCAAGAAGTATGGTCATATGGGCACATATTCGTAAAAACCTAGTCTCGCAAAGTCGCAATAACAACTTACTACTATATGTCTTGACACGATCTTAATTTTGCAGTCATTTTTAAAAGGTCTCATTATATTTCATCTGAAAAAAAAAAAACATATTTTATTTATTCTTTAAATACTACGACACTATATTGCATTTTTATTATTTGTATATGATTTTTCTCTATCTATTCTTATACTTATATTACTTTGAAACCTTTATTTATTTTCTTTTCTTTTTTTTTAACTTATTTTTCTCTCTCATCACCACATACATGAGCTCTTAAAATACATTGCATAACTGCATATATTTATTTTTACTTTCTTAGGTCCAGAATTCAGACCATGCAACCAAGAGATGCTAAAAAAATGAAGAATAACATTTTTGACAAACCAAACTTACTTATTTGAGTCTTTACTTTCTGATACATTCCATAACTGGTTAAAATGGATAATCTTTTGCTGAAATGTGATGGTTGCAGCTTTTTGATAGAATATTGCATTGAATAGAATGAGTAAGGCCCTGTTCTTTAGAGCTGCTATACTCTGTTGGGTCTTGCTCTGCTCTGCTCTACTTAAAAATAATAATTAATATTTAATATTATAATAATAATAAAAATAGTAATAATAATAATAATGATAATAATAATTATTATTATTAATAAAAATAATAATAATTGATTTTTTATAATAAAAATTAATATTTTAAAGATAATAACTAATATTTAAAAATAATTATTAATTTTAAATAATAATAATAATAATAATTAATTTATAATATTTAATAATAATATTTAATGATTATAATAATAATGCGATACTAATAATAATAGTGATAATAATAATAGTAGTAGTAGTAGTAGTAGTAGTAGTAATAATAATAATAATAATAATAATAATAATAATAATAATAACAATAATGCGGTAAAAATAATAATAATAATAATAATAATAATAATAATAATAATAATAATGAAATCTGCTGCAATCTGCTCTGCTCTGCTAAGTCCTGCTCTGCTCTGTCCAGAAGCTCAAAAGAACAGGGCCTAAGAGATGCTTATTGCATTTATAATTTATTTTTTTAAATTTCTTTCTAAAAAGATTTGGAAAAAGCTAGCATAAACTCTTAATAGGGCTCCAAAACATAAAAGACTAAAGAGTGTTTATATTGTGTAAAATATGAGAGAAAAGCAGAGTATTATAATTTGGTTATTCTTAATTGTTATACACATTATTCCATTTTTAAAAAAAATATAAAGGTAAGCTAAGACAACACATTAGAGATTTGGAGTAATAGACAAGAGAAGTTTTATCATTAATTTTTGCAGGCTTTGAAGATATGGAGTGTAGCTTGTATTCTAATTGAGGTGTCCCAGATAATTCTGTTCTACATTAGATTATATATTGGTCAAGTTTTCCAATCATTATTGGCTAATTGTTCTCTAACACTACATAGACACCTCATTTTATTTATTTACGAGTATTTCTTTCCTCTTTTAAGACAAAAAAATTGTCGCATTTTATTTTTTAAAGATAAGCCAAATCTTATAAACCATGACCGCAATAATTTATAATTATTTATACAAAGAAAATCATCATATTGTTTAGATTTGTTTTAATATGTATTATAAAAAAACATCAAATTTCAGTAATTTTTATAACTACTATGTACATGGTTAAAATTTTCAATGATTAAAAGTAAGACCATAAAAAATCAAATAACGCTAACGTAGCTATTTTGGGACAAAAGAATATATTATCATGTAAAATCTTGTTGAATTAGTTAAATCACGTTAAAACTACCAACACTGTATAATCTATACAAATATTATACTTTCTCCGTTCCTAATTAGATGACAAGTTTCTTTTATCACGTTTGTCAACGCACAATTTTAACGATTTATATATCCCATTATCAACATTGTAAAATTATAAAAAGTGAATATTAATGAAATTTACATTAAGACGATTCAAACAAGATCCCACATAATTATATTTTATCGTAGCTACAAATCACAAAAGCTAGTCAAAGTGTTGTTTGTGAATAGTGCAAAAGTCAAACTGTGTCATCTAAAAAGGAACGGAAGAAGTATGAATTACTTGTATATATTAAAGGTCAAATATATGTATTGTTTAGAAACAAATGTAACATGAGTCTTAAGATGACGTTTTACTTTATGAAACAAAATCAAACCATCGCATTCACATATACATATAACATATGTGCCAAATCTATGTTAGCTTAGAACTGAAAAATCACCCTATCAACTCCCCCACTTGATATCCCCTTCTAAATTAAAAATTACAAGACACATAACTAATCTAGAAGGGGCGACTAGTTTTGGTAAAATATTTAACACCACTTACCCTTTAATTTTAAATTTAATTTGTTTCAACAATTATATAATACGAGTACCACCTTCCCCCACCCTAAATCAGACATTCAAACACAAAATTAATCAAATTTTCTCTCTCCTAAATTCTTGGGCACCATGAAATCACGGGGTCCAAATCATCAACATTATGTTCTCTTCCTTCAAATTACTCTCTTGCTTCTTTCAGCTTTTCTCTTCTACTCTTCGTCTAGTCTCAAGGTTCATTATTATTAATTAAATTATTTTCGTGATCCATCTTCATCTTTTCAACTCGCAATATAATTACATGCTTATTAAATGTTAGTTAAAAAATTAGTTATTGATTCATCTCTTAGATATACTATGTTAGCTGATGTATTCTGTTGTTGTTGGTTGTAATTGTAAAAATGAATAGATCGGAGAGACATGTTCAAAGGATAGCGATTGCGACGCCGGCCTTCGATGCGAGACTTGTGCAGCTAATGGAAATACTCGTCCCAGATGTTCTCGAACTCAACCCATAATTCCTACTTCTAAGGTTGATTTGATATCTTATTGTTGATTTTAAATTAATTACTCAGTAAATAATATTATGCTACTAATATAATTATATTAATAGCATAATATTACAATGAAAAAATAAAAAAAGAAAATATAAAGATGATTGAATTAATTTGATCATGTTAAAAAAAAAAAAAAAAAACAGGTGAAAGGGTTGGCGTTCAACAAATACTCATGGCTAACGAGCCATAATGCATTTGCAATGTCAGGGACCACAAAGTCATCATCGGGTAGTATTCTACTAGCTCCTACCAATCAGGAAGACTCCGTCACCTCCCAGCTTCGTGTATGTATTCGCTCTCTCTCTCTCTCTCATTAAAACAAAATTTGCATCTATGTTTCCCATTAAAATGTGGATTGTTGTGTTAAAACAAAATATGCTATTGGACAATGAGAAAAATTAAGTGAAAAGTTACTAATTATGTAAAGTGAATAAATTATTTTAATGTGGATCACTTTATTTTTTACCGACTCTGTTACCTATTATGTGTAACTTCTAAATTTTTTTTTTTCTTATAAATGATATCCAAAAGTTACCTATAATATGTAATGGAAGTAGTAAAACTTAATGATGTCTTGTCTACATAATCGGCTCTTCATAACTTTTCTTTTAAAAGAGTTTTAAGTTAACAACATACAAGGTATTAGGTTATGTTTTTGGCATAATTAGTAAACAAAATTTGTTTTTGTTTGTTGATATTCATAGCATAACTTTATAGACTTTGTAGTTGATATAGCTCATATAACAAGTAACTAAATTTTCCTAAAATAGCAACAACATATTAGAATTTCAGAATTTGTAAGTGTTGTGCACAACTTTCCCCTTGTATACAATAACAATATACCTAATTACAAGTCAAATAAAATACGAGTAAAGTTTAAGAAGATTGTAATAAGCACATTGGTTTCAGCCTTTTTGTTAGATGTAAAGATTGAACTTTGAATTTTACCACTTATTCTAACCTACCTCACCTACTGTTAAACAGCTAACTCCACATGAATACATGATGTGATCCAAAAACCTTTTTACTACAGACTCACGGTGTAATAAAGTTGGTGCAAAGTTTTATTGAGCATTACTCTGTACAGGGGTTAAGTAAAAATGTTGGTTCTTTATTTTTAAACAATGTTTCGTTTCCCTGTTTTTTAATTTTTTAACATAAAATAAACTGTTAAGTAAAGAGAAATAAGTTCAGATAAAAGGTTAATAAAAGTTACTCGAGTTCAAGTTATACTTAAGGTAAGTTTAAATTAGTTCCAACAATTTAGTTAAATACAGATAAGTAAAAATTGATAAAATAAACCAACTTTAATACGGAGTATTGCTTATTTGGATAACATTGCTTAAAATTCTTATAGAAATGAATACTAAATACCTGACTCACCTTTTGCTTTATTCCATCTCATCACTTATATTCTTTTGTTGCCTTTATCTTTTTCAATTAATTTTAAAATACACCCTCTTTAAATTTGTATGATTCCATATGTAATTATTCTCATGTTTATTACGTGAAAACAAAAGGGCACAATTTTTATGAATAGAATTCAAAGTTAACCAATAGGAAACATTTGTAAATTGTGGTCTCCACATACAATAATTTTGACTAATAAGCTCCATAATGCAACGCCACATATTATTTTGTTAGTTTTGTTTTGAATGACTCAACATACATATTTTGCTTTCCTTCAACATTACGATTGTTTAGAATGTGATGACATGTCAATATTTATTTATTTTTAATATATTGCTGAAAAAGATGATCTTAAGGAAAGGAAAGGAGAAGTTCCTTAATCGGCTTTGCTTAATTACTTTGTCATAGATTTTAATTAAAGGACGTTATATAACCTTAAATGTTTATATGTGAGCCACTAGGGAGAGGGGCTTGAGAATTTGGAAAGATAAAGATACAAACATACAATTGTCACATATCAAATGAAATTATCTAATACCACGTCTTGGATATCTTCTTCGAAGAATCCTATTATGTAATCATCCCATAATTAATCTAAGCTTATAAATTATAATCCGAATTTTATTTACTCAAATTGTATTTTCAATTGCCAAATACCCCATTAATTATTCTGTTTATTCTATGATAGTCAGAGAAAATCAGAAAAGGAGTATTATTTAGGGTAGTAGGTGTGGTGGCCAAATTGATCAATTAGCAGATTTTAATCTTTATTTATTTATTTTATTTGGTGCAAAATCTTTATTTTTTATGTGTTTGCAATCACAAATTTATGCTTTAAAGTTTAAACATGTACCATAAAACGAGGTGACAATGTTTTTGTACCAAATCTCCTGACTGCCAGTTTTCAGTTAGATTATAAAATAAGCATCCTCTACTGCCTACCTAACCCTTCAATTTCTTTCATGTGGAATTATTCCAACACATAATCATTCAAAATCTTTCATGAACTGTCTTGTTTATTTTAAGGAGCCCTCTTGCTAGAGTTGGGGGAGACTTGGACTAGGTAAACAAATGAACATTGCACCATGACAAGTATGTTATAAGAATTTGTGATGGTGCAATGTTCACCTGTTTAACTAGTGGATAATAGAAAATTAACCGTGTTTGTAACTAGGAAAGTTTCCTGTTTACCCGCGTAAACATATTGAATGTAGCCCAGCCTGAACTAGCCGAGGTAAAGATTGTCTTGGCCTAGCTCGGCCTTGCACCGGCTCAGCTTGGCTTACGAGCTGAGTGGCTAGAGCTAGTCCAGTCAGGATCTGGTCTAGCTCTGTTTGTGTCTATTCCATTCAATCAATTTTTTTTTCCTTTTCAGCTCCTTGCTTATTGATCGTCATGTCATGGCTATTACAGGAATTAAACCTCGAAAAAAGGCTCCTTGTGTGACTGCAATTCTTATTAAAAGAAAATGAAAATTCCAATGCTTCATTCTGACAGATGAAATTTAGTTCTTCCTGATCAGCATGGCTGCTTGATATGATGAAAGTGATTCTAATAGATATTGATTTTCATTGGACAAGTCTGACGAGGTTTTATTGTTCTGTAGAATGGTGTCCGGGGGCTTATGCTGGACATGTATGACTTTGAGAATAACATCTGGTTGTGCCATTCATTTGGAGGCAAGTGCTTCAATTTCACAGCATTTGTAAGTTATTGCTCATTGACCTGCATTCATCTGTCAGTAAGCTAATTGTGACAAAATTTATTTCAGACTGTGAAATTATTCTGATTGATCTAACTTCTATATAACAGCAACCAGCAATTAATGTTCTCAAAGAGATCCAGAGTTTCCTGCAAGCAAACCCGACAGAAATCGTTACAATCATCATAGAGGATTATGTGAAATCACCAATGGGACTTACCAAGATATTCAATTCAGCTGGGCTCAGCAAATTCATGTTTCCGCTATCTCGGATGCCTAAAAATGGCACTGATTGGCCAACTGTGGATGATATGGTGGCGAAAAATCAGCGGCTGTTAGTTTTCACTTCTGTGAAGTCTAAGGAGGCCTCTGAAGGGATAGCCTATCAGTGGAATTATATGGTAGAAAATCAATGTGAGTTGCTCGTTTTCTGTTCTCTTTACAACATATTACATAAATTAATCCTACGACCATCACACAGTTTGTCCCTTGATGTTGGCAAGTATGTTGGAGTGAAGCTAAAAAGCTCCATAAATATGTTTAAGAGAATACTGGAGTTCTTGAATGTTATATCTTCTCATTACTCTACTGAGTTCAAATACAACACTTAACAGCCCTCTTGGTTGACAGTAATGTTATCGAGTTTGTCTCTAACTTTGCAAGGAAAATCTCATACCAAGGTCCTGGCAGTACAATTTCACATCTTGAAGTACATAATTTTCTCAAAAAAAATTTCATTTAAACATGTACTTGTAACTTAGTATTACCATGGACATTGACATGAGATTTTTCTTACAAAATTATACACTGATACATTACCATTATACGGAGTAGTTATTTATTGCATCCTGCTGTCTGAAAGTGTCATTAATGATTTTGTGCTTATTGGTAGAAATGCTTGTACTTCAGTCTTAATTGACAAACTTAGTTAATAAACATAGCAAATTTGCAATCTTTTGTCTAATTTGAGTAAGCAAACTGAACAAAAAGAGGTGCCCTGGCCTTTTTCTTTTCTTTTTCCCTCTTTTTGCATGCTGAAAAAGTTTCCACTCATTCATCATTTCTTGATGAAATACAGATGGAGATGAAGGTATGATTGATGGCTCGTGCCCAAACCGTGTTGAGTCACCACCAATGGACACAAAATCCGTCTCTCTGGTTCTCGTAAATTATTTTCCAAACAATCCCAACTCTACAAAAGCTTGCGCAGAGAACTCAGCTCCCTTGATTAAAATGATCAATACTTGCTTCCAACAAGATGGCAAAAGATGGCCAAACTTCATTGCTGTTGACTATTACCAGGTTATCAGCTGTGCATCTTCAATTGGATTCTTTTGATAATTTAACAAGTTTTACCTGCATATAGACTAGACTAAAATTGTTTGCCAATGCTGCGTATTAATAAGCTTTCTTTGGTTTTATTGTGCAGAGGAGTGATGGTGGTGGAGCTTCAGAGGCAGTTGATGAAGCCAACGGTCACCTAACCTGTGGATGTGACAATATCGCCTATTGCAAGGTTTGCTCTACCCTATATCTGTTCCCATATATTGTGATCCTTAACCAAAGTTTTTCCTCCAAAAATATGCATACACTTGATAACATTACCATCATTTATCGTCAATGTGGGTCAAGTTCTTACTAATGGTGGTTATACAAACAGGAAAATGGAACCTTTGGCTCATGCAACGTCCCAAAACTTTCACCTCCTCCACCAGCAGCATTATCAACATCCCAAGATGGGAGTTCATCTACTCAATCTAATCACGCTAATAAGGAACACCATAAGGTCCTACGACGTTGGTTGTATGGGTTATTGTTTGCATCGACAATCTTATTAGTTTTGTAAGAGCTGTCACCTGGGTATTGTTTGTATTCTTATTTGTTTGCCTCGGTATAAATCAACCGCATATTGGGATGATGGTTGATGAGGGTATTCTTACCAATTTTTCTTGTGTAAAAATATGTATGTTATTTATACATGGTTGTGGAACTATATATTAGATCGGTTTTAATCCATCTTGATTCTTGAGCAGAATAGTTAAATGGACTGCCATCCTTTCTTACCTCTATTGTTCCCATTTCCTATTCTTTGAATAATATAAGGCATAAAGCCATACACACACAAATTAAATTGGGTCTAGAAGCTATAGAATCTTTACCGGCCTACTTCCTCCATCTCTATTTGTTGTTCTTACTTTGAATTTATTTTGTCTCTCAAAAAGATTTTAAATAAGAACAACTAATAGAAACAAAGGAAGAAGTCGACATTTGTTTTAACCATATTAAGTTATTAACCTTACTCCGTGATTCAGATAATACAGAATATACTTTCTTGTTTTAGATTTAGGTAAATGCAGTAGATCTTACCTCTCACTATTAACAAGGATATTTCAAGCAGCAATGTAGCATACTAATCACAAGCAACAATATGTCGCTTTCAGGATGATTCCAAATAGTGCATTTCCCAACAACTACAATTGTCAAAATTATTGCCTCAATTATTTAAGGTGTTAATATAAGAAAAAACCAATTAACTATCATAACTACTCCATATTTGAATTACTAACATAAACATGAATCACCTCACTATTTACTTGTATATGTCTATTACCACTACAGGTCTACAGCTAGTCCTATACCTAAAAATGGATGCTCCGGCGATTCCCTGAGGGCTGTCAAACATTTTTTTGTTTACAATTCAAACTAACTCCTAGTTAAATTATTTACCCCCGATTGGAAGGTTTGGTGACTCCTCGGGAGCGAGGACCGAGGAGTCACCAAACATTTCTCTACCAACCATCATATACAAAATCCTTGCAGGTGCGTCAAGGACAAGTTCTTGGCTCCTGATCGTGCTTATTGTCTAGGTAGAAGAAACAAAGGACGTCCACTCAAGGGCCATTTTGTCACCCCCACTCATAAATAAGAGGCCGTGCAAAAAATAAATAGCTAGACCACGACTATACTCGAAATCGCCCTCTTAAAGAATGAAAGAATAGGTTGATATTTACAATAATCATCTAGAATATGTGGGGATATGAGGAAATTATATCATTTTTTCTTTCAAAGATTCTACCTAATTCATTGACATTGATTATTTGATATAATGTTGCATAGCGAATGACACATTAGCAATAAACAAGTGTATGTTTCGCCAATGTCATTGTCCTTGCGGCTCTTTTAACATCCCCGAAATTAAAATATTAAAAACAAAAGTAAGGGTCGAAGTTGGCAAAATATCACCACCAAGTTCGATTAAACTCTACTTAGTACTGTACTTGGAACAAAATGAGTAGTTAATTAGTAGCTTTTATGGCTTCATATTTCTTGACATAATTAATTGGTCTTAAATTAAATTCCACTTGGGAATGTTTTATAGAAGACCAGCAACATCATTGACAGCGAAAGCAAGCATTTGATCCAAAAAGTATTTTGCATGCCAGTATGAACTGGCCACTGGGGAACAAAAAAGCCACTAAAAAGAAGAGGAGAATCAAGAATGGAGCCATGGATGTACTCAAAAGAAGAAAAGGAGAAGAATCAATAAAGCATGGTGATAACAAAGATTGGAATTCTCTAATGATACAAAATAAAACAAGTGTAAACTGTGGCACTTGTATAATGTACATCGTTTTTCAATTGAAACAAATTGTAAAACCGTGGAATTTATCTAAGAATGGCTCTGTTTGGCAATCTACAACACTCCTAGTCGCTATTAACTAATTCAATTGACTTGTTGGACGGGTGAGAAAGTATTACTCAAGTCTGAAAATCATTTACCAAACATTATAACTACTACTATGTTGTCCATTTCGAAAAGAAAGGAAAAGGCAAAAGCCAAGGGGACAACACACAATTCTTTTCATTATTCATTATTGATAACATACCATAAATTTAAAAAGTGGGATATGGAATTGTGAATACTATATAATCTATTACAAAAATAAATAAATAAAATTGACATGATATAAGGATCTTGTAATAAATATGAAATAGATTTTCTTGAGTATATGCCATAACCATCAATTTTAACAGCTCTAAAGCACTAAGCATTACTTAAGATTCACTTTACAAAACTTGTCTATATAGAATTGAGGCTATTCAACGAAGTGTAAAGGAAGTCCTTTTTTAGAGGACAGGGAATGGCTTGAGAAAGTGAGTTGCGAAAGGATTGACACGACAAATGAACTAGACGGTGCAACACCAAAACAAAAAAAATTGGCTATTCATTTCAATGGCAAAAAATTTCATGCCTTTCCTTGTTGGAGACTTGCAAGTTGCAATAGAATTCAGAAGTCTGCCTGACGTCATATTCTCTATTCGTTTACCTGCTTCAATGTTGTCGCTTCTTTGTGATCAGTCTCAACAATCGTCCTTCCTGATGTCCGCGTGCGGTCCTGGAATGTAGTAGCATGTCAAACAAATTTACAATGAGGATGAAAATGAAATTTAACAGACTCAAGGAAATTAAAACATCACTCAATGCACTTTCTTCATATCATCATGCATTGGATATTAATGAAAATCTACTTCCAACTACATGTCAAGGAATGGACATAGAATCAAATGCCAAAAATATGAGCTGATACAGGATACATACATCTCTGAAGGAAGATTCTTGCTCGGCTTCAAGCATATGTACAACTTGCCCCATTTTCGGCCTCTTTAGTGCATTTGGATCAACACAACGCAAGGCTACCAGCAAAGTTTTCTTGAGTGCTCTAGATGCAGGTTTTTCAGGTAGTTTGGGATCCAAAACTCCCTCTGGATTCCTATTTGTAACCATCATTTTAAGCCAGTCGACTAAGTTCACCTGAAATTAAAACTTTTTAGTATGATAAAAGACAGATACACAGTTTGTGTTTCGAGTACAGAGAAAATTAAGCAGACCTCTGCTGGAGGGCGACTATAATCAACAGGGCTTCTTCCAGAAATAATTTCCATAATAAGGATTCCAAAACTATACACATCGTTCCTTTCATTCAACATGCCAGTACTTGCATACTCGGGGGCAACATAGCTACAAAAAAACCATGCTTTAAAATTAACAAATGTTGATAATTTTAAGTCATTACGAACTAGCAGGCTGGTTAAATTGGCATGCTGCATACCCAAATGTTCCCATCACACGAGTTGTAACATAACTATGATCAGAGCCAAGAAGCTTAGCAAGACCAAAGTCGGAAACCTTAGCATTCCACTGCTTGTCCAGTAATATGTTGCTTGACTTAATATCCCGATGAACAACCTTTGGTTCAAGTCCCTCATGAAGGTAAGTTAATCTGCAAATTTCATTTAAAACAGCTTAGCGCAATGCAATGCAACAAAGAAAACAAAGCGGAAAGCATAATAAACATAAGTAGCAGTATACCCTTTTGCTGTTCCCAGGATAATGTTCATCCTGCTCTCCCAAGTAAGGGGACTACAAGGACCAACATCCCCATGAAGCCATTGTTCCAAATTTCCATTATTTACATACTCATAAACAAGCATCCTACAAAAAAGTAGTACATTTCAAAATCAAAAGAGCTCCAATATAAAGATCATAAGAAAATCCTCCAAATCTGCAGGGGAAACTTAATTACATATTGAACACAAATCTAATGGAATAAAAGTGTACCTTTGTTCTCCTTCAGCACAATAACCCAACAATTTAACTAAACACTTGTGCCGAACTCGTCCAATCGCTTCCACTTCAACCTTGAATTCTTTCTCAGCTTGTCCCCTGATAATCAATTAGGTACTAACTCAATTGAATGATAATACAACCAAAGAAACATTTTTTTTCTATTTTTCTTACAAATCAAAAACTTAAACAAAAATAATTTAGTATGAACCTTGTTACATAACTTACTGTAATGAGGTCCATATGAACAAAATCTAATCTTCACACTAATAAGCAATGACTTAGCACTAAATACCAACCCAAACAAAAATGCATTTAATAAAAACCAACCAAATTATGAAGATAATAAAAACAAAAAAGCATGAAATTACTCACTTGTTGTTGAGTAAATTCTTGACAGCAATCTGGGTATTATCATCTAAAACACCATAATAAACAATACCATAACCACCTTCACCTATAACATTTTGGTCAGAAAATCTATTAGTAGCATCCTCTAATTCTCTTAGAGTGTACCAACGACCCCAACCCAAATGGGACACTTCCGGCACCACCGTAGCCACCTGATGATCACCCAAATTCCGACCACCACCCACCGACGCCGCCGAAGATGACCCACCAAATTTATCCTTACCCAACATCTCAATTTGGATTCTTTCCTCTCTTCCTTCTTTCACAATCAAAGCATGATTATCGTCAATACCCATAATTCTATCCGGGTCGGGTTGATGATGTTGATGGGCATGGGTATTCGTATGAGCTGGTTTTGCAACAGTAATCTCTTGGATTTCTTTCGATAAAACTGGGATTATTGTTGTATTTGAGGTGGGTGAAAGTTGAGATTGCTTCGCTTTCTTGCTATTGTTGCGCTTTGAGATGAACCAAAGAGATACAAGGAAGAGGAAGATAACAATGGCGGCTCCTACAGAAACTCCAACCAAAACCCATAATCGTATCCCAAATATTGAGGTTTGTTTTGAGAGCTGATCCTCCATTTTTATGATCAAAGTTCATTCAAGCAATTCATCGAACAGTTGGTGTGCATTCCCCAGAAAAAATCCAAAAGAAGCAGGAGAGAGAAAGAGAAGGTGGTGGGTGTGAGCTTAAAAGAAAAAACTGAAGTGGGGTTTTGGTGAAAAGATAGAGTAGTGAAGAAATTTTAATGTAGGCTGATTTTTTTTAGTGATTGCGACACTTTTCTTTCAATCCGTCGGATTATTTGAGTTCTACCAGTAACAGGTTTTGCGGAGTAGCAGTGAAAGTAAATAAAAACATAAATTAAATGTAAGAGAAATAAAGAAAGAAGAAAAAATCGAAATTGAAATAAATATTAATAAAAACTGTCGATTTTGGTGGGGGGTGTTGTTTGAGCTATTAATGCGCCATGAGCTTTCTCCGGCTGTTACGATCAATTAAAGATTTCTGGGTTTTTGCTACGCAACTACGTTTTTCTTAATTTAATTGTTTTTTAAAATTATTTGCTTTTTTTACTGGAGTGAAGAAAAGGAACATCACCAACATACCATAAGTTTTTGATTTGGGGGTTGTATTGTATTACTACCATATTTTTTATGGGATTGGATGGTTGTTTCTTGTAACCATCACATTTATTATGTCTTTGGGTTTTGTTCTTCTTGCTTCATGTTGTGGAAAATGTCTAAAACCAGAATGTATATCGTATTAGTGGTACAACCCTCTCGTGATATTAACTTTTTCTTTTGGCATAATGCAACTGTTCCACAATTGCAAGCTAGATGTTTTAACTTTTAGAACTAGCGAATGCATTTGGCAGAAATCGATTTAATTTAATAAAATGGTCAAAATATCGTTATTTCAAAAGAAAGAAAAATAACAAGCATGCACTACTAGAGTACTAGACACTGAAAATTTCACTGCCGTATTTTTTATTTTTTTTTTATTTTTGCGAGATTGTAGAAAACATATTACTCTATATTGCGGTATTATTTTATTTTTCATATAAGTCTTTTAGAAAATGTACAAGGGTATGTTCAATTCACTTGATTTTCACTTAACTAAATTTACTTGAACTAAATTTATCTTATTTTAGTTGTATTTAAACTTGAGTAAGCTTTATTAGAATTGAAATGTGAATCATGCATTCATTTTTCAAAGGGAGATTCAAGCAATTGCATTAATCCTTTTTCTTGTTTAATTTGATGATTTTTCGCTAATATGGAGTAGAGATGACAATAATTGTACATGTATCAACTCTGATAAGTTGATATCATTCAACAAAAGAAAAGTCAAAAGGAAAAAGACTCTGTATGAATGAAAAGTGAGTTGAATAGTTGAATGGTTAGTCATTAGTGTAATTGCAAAACATTTCATACTACTCTTTGTTGTTACGTAAGCTTACTTTGCCGCCTAAAACCAACAAAATGTCAAAATAAAATAAAATGTCTTGCCACAAAAAGGTAGAGGCAGAAAACGTTTAAACTACTTATGGTAAATTGTTAACCATGAGTGTATGACCTAGGCACGTAGCCGTTTTGTTTATTCTCACTATTAGTTTAGTGTATTACAGTTGCGTGGGGATAAACTTGTTGAATCAACTCAACTATACATATATTAATAGTTAAAAATAAGAAGAAATTGTAATTCACTCCCAAACACAAGTAGATAGTGGGACTTGAACACATAGCATCGAAATAATCACATGATGAATCGAAGTATCACTTGGCTTAGTTAGATAGCAGTGTAACACATTGCTTGAGTCATCGTTGGAGATTTTGTTGTTCGTTTTGCTCCTATGGTTCATTTTGTTGACATTTTTAAGATTTTGTAAGTTAAGTCTATTTTGATTTCACCTATTTATACATGCAAGTTCATCTACTAGGTATGTAATCCTAAGTTATAATTCATCAACAAGGTCATAAACTCTATAGGTACTTTAGAATCTATTAATTATATTTATTGTATTAAATTAAATCATAGCCGTTTATTTCTATTGACTAATGTGAACCATTGATATGATTTACTTTTTATCTTTTTATTTTATTTTAAAAAAATTTAAACAAAAAAAATAAATAAATAAATCACGTTCTTATGAGTTTTTTGTTTTAGTTTCTTCCTTGTTTATTCAGTTTTTTTTCCAGTACTTCTCATCAATCTTTCTTCTTTGTTTTCTCTGTTTTGAAATGGATACATATTGCAAAAAATCCAAGCAACTCTATTTGAATGACTGATCTAATGCCATAACATAGCACTATGCGCAAAAAACACAGAAAAACAGATGGACCTTGGCAACTGGCAATATCTAACTGTTATTATTTGAAATCAATTTCCTAACTTCCAACTATTTAGCCCAAAATAAAGCCATAAAAAGCTAAAGACATATGGAGTAAAGCAAAGGGTGGATTCAAGAAAAAAATTAAGTGAAGACGACAATAATGGTTGGATAGACAATCATTATAATCAGTATACATGAATCACGAACAAAGATTGAAGAGATGTAAAGAGGGAAAAGAAAATAAAGAAGAAGCTGATAAAAACGTGATTTTTTTTTTAAAAATCTTTTTTTGGTCAAATTTTTTTAAAATAAAATAAAAACAAAATATATCAACGGTTCACATTAGTCAATAGAAATGAACGGTTATAATTATTAATACAATTTATTGTGGCCATTTGAAAACTGTTCTACAAAGTATTATTGATGTGAAATAATTTATGTTCTTTGCTCTTTACTAGATTTAAAAGTAGCTTATTAATGTAACAATAAATTGCAAGTATTAACTAATGCAAATAAATTGTGGTGATTTTTTAGAATAAAAACATGTTACAAAAGTTTTTAATATAAAAAGTATCTTTCAATATTAAAAGAAGGGCCACAGTATAAATGAACGGGGGTGTATAGAGAGGTGCATATTGTATCTTATTGTGAATTTTTGAGTAGCAGCATGTTTTATTATGCTGGTTAAGGTTGGCGTCGGTGCTTGCTTTCGTGTGTGGAACATTTTACTCTTTTTAGCTGTACATTCCGTAGTGTATTTAAACGAACAAATGGCATTTTTAACATTTTCTGTTTAAATTAAAGTAGGACTACATTCTTGGAAATTTAGATTTTAGACCATCATTTTTAATTGTAAAGAACACCTTTTCCTTCTCCAATGACAAATCATCTCTCTTACAGAAAATAATCTGTTGCCAATTTTCACGGTGATACTCATCTACTACTCCGTAGCACCTTAATACAGTAATGACAATTTTTTTAATATAATTCACACATTTTTTTATTAGGGGACAACTTAACGAAGTATTCCGTATACATTATGGGATAATCTCGGTCTATATTATATACGAGTACATCATATATACATGTTTCATTCGGATCCAACTTATGATTCCTTATTAAGCGCATTGTGCATCTAAGCTGGTTGCGCCACTCATCAAACACCCCTTTTTATACACCAAACACACATATATACTATGTACTACTGGTATATATTACTTCATCTCCTTCCTTCAATCTTCTTCCTATTTTACTTATTTCCTTATTTCTTAATTTTTACATAAATTTTTCTCTTTTTTCCAAATTCTTTACTTAATTCTTAATCTTGGTTGAAATTTTCTCTCTCTATTATGTTTGGCATTATCTTCTTCTTTTAAGATTTTCTCTCTCCTCCATTTTTTTTTTATTTTCGTTGATTCGTGATGGATTTAATTGGAATCTTGAAGAGATTGTTGATATAAGTCAGTTTATGTTATTGATTTGTAATTTGGTTTAATTGGTTATATTTTCTGAATTTGTGATTGATATTGCATATATAAATTTTGGGTGATTTGCCAATTTGTAATAGGTGATGAACACAAATTGATTGTCGTATTTTTCTCTTCACTTTTCTTTCCTATAATAATTCTCATCAAAATTTTATTCTCTTTTGTTCTTCCTCTTTCGTTCTTCATTTTCTCTCTCCTCTGTTTTCTTTATTTTTTCTCTTTTGTTACACTTTTTCGATTGATTTTGTTGCTTACTATGGAATTAGTTGTTATTCCTTAAGAGATCGTCAATGCAGGTTACTGTTTTTTTTTAATTGTAATTAGGTTTTTTTTAGGTTATATTCAATTCTAATAGTATTTTGTTTAATTTCTATCAATTTGATGTATGTATGAATTTGGGTTTTTTTTTTTTTTTTGTGTGGTGATTTTGTAATGAATTTTGATCAATTTGATTAGGTTTGTGAACATGCAATTCATATGAATTGAATTTACGACCTTTAATTATGAACATGAGAAAATTGAAGAAATAAAAAATAAAATGATTATAAAACATACGCATCATAAGTACTAAAAATATGAACATGTGCACTAAAATTATGAATATATGCATTTTAGAAAATGAGCATACACATTCAAAATATGAATATATGCATAGGTTCATTTTTTGAATGCGTATTAACATAATTAAGCATTTTAGAAGGTGAACATATACATAAAAAAATATGAACATACGGATTTTAGAAAGTGAACATGTGCATTTAAGAAAGTTTATATAAGAATTTCAGAAAATTTACAACACTAATAGAAATAGGCCGTTTTTCGACGGAATCGTTCCGACGAACCTACGAATTTTCCGATGGAATTATGGTCTGTCAGAAAATTCCGTTGGAAAAGGTACTTTACGACGGAAATTCCCTCGGAAATTTTGCGACGGAATTCAATTCCGTCGTAAGACTTAAATCCTATTATTTCCCCTCTCTTTCTCCACCTCTTTCCCCCCTCTTTCTCTCTCTTCTTCTCTTATCCTTCCCTTTTTGTTTTCTCTTAATCTCTGCTCTTTCCTCTTCTCTTTCTCTCTCCTTCCCCTTGTGTTTTCTCTGAATCCCTTTCTCTTCGCCTTCCCCTTCTGTTTCTTTGAATCTCTTTCCCCTTTTTTTTCCTCTCCTCTTTCTCACCTCCTTTTTCTCTGATTTCTTTCCCCTTCTTCTCACACCAACGTCAAACAACATCAACACCACCGCAACCAACACCACCACCACTGCGCAATGTCTGGGTGGTTTTTTAGGCCAAATTCGACCATTAAAAGCCTAGATCTAGACTTTTCATGGCCGAATTTGGCCTTGTTAAACCGTTTTCGTGGTGAAATTCGAGCCCATTTTAATTTAAGATATGTTTTAATTTTTCGATTTTCTGTTTTTTTCGTTGTTTTTTTAATTTTTTTTGGGGTTTTTAGTTGTTGTGTGTGCGTGTGTGATGTGTGGGCTGGTGGTGGGTGGCGATTTGTGAAGGTGGTGAGTGGCGATTTATGAAGGTGGTGGGTGGTTTCGTGGATTCTGGCGTGAGTTAGAGTTGGTTTCGTGGGTTTCGTGGTTTGGGTGGTGGTTGTGGGTGGCCGTTACTTAGGGTTTTGTTGGTTTCGTGGCGTGGGTTTGGTGGTGCGGGCTGGTGGTATGGGTTAGGGGGACTGGTGGGTTAAGGTGGGTGGTGTGGGCTGGTGGTTCGATTTAGGGGCACTGGTGGTGTGGGTGGGTAGGGGGGCAGTCATGGCAGCCATAGGTGGGCAGGGGGGTATGCGTGGGTAGGGGGGCAGGGGTGGGCTGGTGGTGTGGGTTGGTGGTGGGGGTGGCTTGGGTTGGTGAGCAGGGGTGTGGGCAGTGGTGGATCTGGGTGGGGTAAGGGTTAGGGGTGGGGCTGTTTTTTTTTTATTTTTATTTTTTTATTGACTTTTCCGAAGGAAAATTCCGTCGGAATATACCTCTTCCGACGAAAAATTCCGTCGGAATATAACTCATACCGGCGGAAAATGTTCCGTCGGAACATTGCGACGGACTTCCCAATTAAGTCAAACTTGACTCCGACAAAACAAAATCCGTCAGAAATTCCGTCGGAATGGACTTTTTCGACGGAATTTCCCTCGAAATATCGCGAAATTCCTACAAAATGTAATGCGACGGTGCCTTCCGACGGAATTTCAGGGTTTTCCGACAGAATTTTTCCGTCGTTGATTGGCTATTTTCTAGTAGTGCGAAAGGATTCAAAATATGAACATAAACATTTAAGAATGAAAGTGAATATATATAAAAAAAATATGAACATATGCATTTCAGAAAGTGAACATAAATATTCAAAATATGAACATAAGCATAAACAGACAAAACAAACCAAATGAGAACGTTTTATGAACATTAAGAATATTTGTCATATGAAAAACAAATAATAATATTATGAACATTTCAAAACATTTTATGAACATAAGGTATCCGTTTGATTTCACTAAATTTTTTAACAATTCCAATAAAAATTTCGAACAATAGAGTATCGAACAATATTAAAACAAATTAAGTGATATTTATATAAAATTCAAACAGAATTAAGTGAAATTTACATAAAATTACTTTTTTGGGATAATCCGTTTGATTTTCATCTCATCTCAAATATCCATGGTTGTTTTGGAAGAGAGAGAGTGAATTGTGTTTGATTTTAAAAGAGAGAAAATCAAAGAGAGAAGTACTAAATTTCAGAAATTTAAGTTTGAGAGTGGCGATTTTGTATAAATGACAATTAGATGGGCTGCATTTTAAAGATATGTTCAGTTTTTTGGGTGGGCTCGTTTTGGTTTGGGGCTTTTTTTAATGGGGCACGTTTGAAATTGGGTTTGTAAGCTGGTGTTGCAGCTTGAATAAGTGCACAAGGGTGCAGAGCTTAGACCAATTGCTTATTAAGACCGAATTAAAGTAGTTGGGCTGGGCCGATCCATATTTACCTGATAAAATTGGACTACAAGCTTAATACGAACTACTATGTAAATCTTGTTATATCTACTAATCTACATTATCTTAAAAAAATGGTTTGGCGCCAAAACTCTCAAAGTTCCCGCCTAACATTTTTTTCCTTTTGGCATACTTTTAATTTTAAACCCAAAAATCAGAACAGAACCCCAAAACCTAGACCCGGATTTTTTGGCGGTCACCCTAGCAGAACACTCTTCATTTTCTCTCTCCTCCTTCTCCATATCATCGTTCTGCCATTTCGCCGGAAACTTCAAAGCTCGCCGTTGATTCGCCGGAAACTCCGAAGTCCGCCGCCATTTCACACTTCACTGACTGTAAGTCTGCAATCCTTCTTCATTTTTTTTTTTAATTTTTAATTTTAATCTTAAATTTCTGATTTCGTTCTCCCAATCCTCAACTCCAAAAACTGATGATTATAAACAAAATTATAACTCACAAATCTACTATTATAATTTGATTTGTGTATAATTTTTGCCGTATTTATGATTTTGTAAAAGGACTACTTGTTTATCAATTTTATTTAAATTTTGGATGAAAAGTTGTTGATGAAATTAACATAGATTTTTTTTGGAGTTGAAATTCACATGAGAAGTATGAATGCGGTAGTTTAGTAAGTCGTAATAAGTTGTTTGTATGATATTGATTGATAATTTATTGATTGCTGAGTAGCTTTTTTTTCAGATTAATGTGAATGAGTAAAATGAGTGTATGTATCGCAAATTATTTATAGTACTGTAATTTATGTAGCTTATTTGGAGCAATAAAGACATGGAGGAAGATGATCAGCCAACAATGGCGGGAAGACGGCGAAGCCGAGGAGCAAATGGTGTGGCTAGCGCCAGAGCGCAAGCCCTAGAACGCCTGAAAGCCCTGCGCAATGGCGAAAACCGCCCTTCGTATGATATAAAGATGGATGCTCCCATCTATGACACTGTCGATGAAGATGAATACAAGACTATAGTTGCTAAACGTCGAGAGGAGTTCAGTGATTTTGTTGTTGGTGATGTTGGAGATGGTTACATTGATGATGGTGAGGAGGAGGATTGGACTAAAGCTGGAATTCCTTTTTCATCTGATGAGGAATTTGATGGTGAAGATGGTGAGAAATTGAAGCGTAAGAAGAAGGAGAAGATGGAGAAGGAGAAGGAGAAGAAGCCTTCTGCTGCTGCAAATGCTCTCTCTAGTGCTGCTGCTTTGATGGGGAAACAACGGATTTCTTCGATGTTTACTACTTCGGTGTTTAAGAAGAGGAATGAGGAGAAAGGGAAAGGGATGTTGTCGTGTGATAGTGTTGTTGATGATGTGATTGCGGAGTTTGCTCCTGATGATGGGGATAGAGAGCGCCGGAGAAGACCTCAATCAAAGAATCTAGGGTTAGGGTTAGGTGTGAATGGGATTGGTAAGATGAAGGCGGAGAAACCAGTAGTTAGTGACGTTCTTGGGAAGGTTGAAGATGATCATAGGCCTTTGTCTCCAGATTTAGCTACAAAAGATAGGGTAACTGATGATAAATCAGTCGTAGAGGAGGAGAATTCAGATGAATTGAAGCAATTTGAGGGTGATTTTCTTAGCAGAGGTGAAAAGGAAGAGAAATTGTCAAATGCAATTGACGGTAAGATTGAGCCAGCTTTGAAGGAGGATCAGAAGGTTTTTTCGTTTAATGCGAAGATTAAGGAGGAGAAGGTTCAGACTTTCAGTGCAGCAGCTGAATGGCAAGCAATCAATGGCACCCGAGAAAGAAATGGGGCTGGTTGTGATCCTGTTAAAACAAGTTCAATTCCAGAATCTGAGGAGAAATCAGAGTTTGTCTTGGAGACTGATGGATCATTGCCTTTCTATATCCTGGATGCATATGAGGAGTTATATAATACTAATGCTGGCACAGTCTATCTATTTGGTAAAGTAAGTTACTGTATGGTTTTCTCTCTTTATATATCTAACAATATATGCATTTGTTCTTTTTGGATGGCTGTTAATCATATCAAATGTTACAAGTTACCTCTTATAATTATGGGTTTGTGCTACTGGTTAGCTGATTAATATAATACTATACAATCTTGCTAGGTTAAAGCTGGTAATGCATATCAGAGCTGCTGTGTTGTTGTAAAGAATATGCAGAGGTGTTTGTATGCTATTCCTAGTGCTTCTGTTTTTCATAATGAGGAAGTCATGAAGTTGGAGAAGGATTTCGCTGATAAGAAGATTACAGCTGCAGAACTTTGTGCCAAGCTTCATGTTAGTCAATTCTCCTTGTGCTATGATTTTAAGCCTCACATCTATCTCTCTTATATTTTATATTGGCCGTCTAATTTTTCATATCTATACTAGGAAGTGGCATCTGGTTTGAAAGCTGAAATGGCAAAACATTTGGTAAACCTCAATGTTTCAACTTTTAGCATGGCGCCTGTTAAGGTGTGGAATAATTATCCGACATTTTAATTTCTGTAATGATTGTTTTTGAGCATACAATTTCCATAACTGTATTGGTTTATATTTTTATAATTGCTTACATGTGTTATGTGGGAACTTGTTATAGAGGAGTTATGCATTTGAGCGTGTTGACATACCTCATGGGGAGAACTATGTGCTTGAGATCAACTATCCATTTAAGGTAATTTGCTTTATGTTTCTAACTTTATGACTAATATCTTTGTGAAGGCCTAAACACTTATTAGCAAAAGTTAAGACTTTAGATGACCTAATTATAGCTACCTTTCGAATAACATTATTCCTTTTAGGGTACGTTTTGAACTTTTTGAATAATATATTGACTGTTCTCCATCTGTAGGAATTTATTAATGAATGTTCTTTCATTGCAGGACCCTCCACTCCAACCAGATCTCAAGGGAGATACCTTCTGTACTTTGCTAGGGTCTAACTCAAGGCAAGTAGCAAGCAGTAATTCTTCTTTTCACAAATGATACCCCATTATTGTTTTATGATAAACTTCATTGTGTTTGACCAAACATTGCCATCTTCTATGAGAAATTTTACAGTAGGATGTCTTATAATGTGGATTGCGAAGAATTGTATTGCGATGAGCTCAATGCTTGTCCCTTTTCCTTAACTCTTTTGTTTGTCATGGATACTTATTGCTTGTTTAGCTTTGCAGTGCTTACACACCGATCATCTAGAACTACATCTAGTGTTGATAGTTTTTCTAATGGATTTCATGAATGGATATTGCATCCCAAGTTTATTGCTACATGAGGCTGACTAAAACTGTGCTGGTGTGAAGAAAAAAAATAATTCTGTGTGCACTTTTAAAATTTTTGCAGCTCTTCAATAGCTGTTACCCAGTGAAAGTTGCCATCTCGCACACATGAGAATTGAAATGAGCTCCTTAGATAAAAGATTTATCGATCCTTTTAGCTCTGATTTCGATGATGATCAGTTTTCATCCTTTACCATGCCATTGCATACTTTAAGTACAATGGTTTACAATTTTACATGCAATATGTGAGAAACTCTTATAAATCCCTTGGCTTAAATCTTTTAGTTGGTACTTCTTGATCATAGCTAGTCTAGTCACCATCATTGATAGTCTTGTCCAAGTTATTATCCTTAATCTGATGATTTGATTCTTTTTTTAAACTTTAATATGAGGTGGATTTCTTTCTAAAATTATATGCAAGTAATAGTGGAATGATAACTCATTGGCAGTGCTCTGGAACTCTTTCTTGTCAAGAGGAAGATAAAAGGACCATCATGGTTGTCAGTGTCTAAATTCAGTAGCTGTCCTTCTCATCAACGGGTGAGATTTGCAACTCTGTACATTTCAATGTTAACATGTGTATACATGGGTTCAATATCTAAGAGGTGATTTTGTGCAGGTGAGCTGGTGCAAATTTGAGATAGCTATTGAATGTCCAGAGGACATCAAAGAGTCAGCTTCCACCAAGAACACTGCAGTGATTCCTCCGGTGATTGTAACAGCAATCAGTTTGAAAACAATTATCAATGAGAAACAAAATGTGAATGAAATTGTTTCAGCATCTATTATCTCATGTAGTAAAGCAAAGGTATGCTTGAGATGGTTTTTATTCATGGGCAGGAGTTTTATAGTACTGTTATCTCTATCTTTTGCCCCCTCTATATATACATTTTTTTTTTTTGCTTTCAATTTCTCTAGATGTTAATTACGCCCTAATCTAGATATGCTATTAGCCAAACCAGCATAAATTATTGAGCTCCTTGTTCTTTCAAATTAATCGTGTCTCTTTATTGAAATATCCCTCAATTCTCGATAGTCTTTTATCCCCACTGGTCCATATTAGAAGCTCAAACCAGAACCCTTTATGTAATCCACCTTGTGGGGGGAAATGAAGGATTTCAAGAAGCTACTATATTCACATGAATGAATTCACTCAGTTTACAAAGATAACAATTAAGTTTTCCACGTTCCTATAAAATTAAACTAACAAGAGAGGAAAAGGAATTGGAAGAATCAAGAGGTAGGAATTGTTTGTGTGAGACTCAATCTTACTTTCAACTTGCAATATGCAGTCTATTGGATGGCTTTTTTCTTTTGAAAGCACATATAGTTAAGTCTTTCTGCAGTAGTCATCAGAATGCTTCACTAAGCTCTCTTTCGATCTCCAGATTGATACTCCTATGCTGGCTTCAGAGTGGAAGAGACCTGGTGTGCTTAATCATTTTACTGTTGTGAGGAAACTTGGTGGAGATATCTGGCCAATGAAATTCCAAAAAGAAGTTGCAGAAAAGAATACAAAGGCCGGAAGCACCATACTTGTTTTGGAAACCAGGTACGTCTCTTTTTGAACTTATATTTTGTTAAAAGTTTCATTATATCTGTTATTGCTAGTCTCCAAACGTGTCTAATTTGTTGATTTTGTTATATCTCACAGCGAAAGAGCTTTGTTGAGCTGTCTGATGACTGAAATGTACAAGTTGGACAGTGATTTTCTTGTGGGCCATAATATTTCTGGATTTGATCTAGATGTTCTCCTTCATAGAGCTCAGGTGGGTACAGTAGCAAATACCTATATGAAATCAGTTTCATTCTGGCTACTGGTTTTTTTGGAGGATTTTTTTTCCTCGCCGTTGTTGCGTTGGTTATGATATCATGTACATAGAACCTAGGTCTGTTGAGTATTAGGTTGTGCACCTAGATGGAGAGGAATTCTGTTGCTGCCACTTGGTAAGATAGTACAAGTTTTACAAATAAGTGGTGTATTTGGAAGGAAACAAATCATCGAATCATTGAGGGAAATGCCTTATAACTAGCTTACGTTATGTTTTTTTGAGGATCTTGTGTGATTGATGTCAAGCTCTTTGACTCGAGGACTAATTATTCTTCCCAATTTTGTGGATTAGAATATGCATGCTTTTATAAGTTTTTAATTTTTTTTTTTGGGTGTTGGAGACTAGTAAGCATATTGAAGGCCATTTTTTTTTAGGATCGACAATATAGGCGCCTGTTTAAAAATTTTCTTTATCACCTATATTAAATTACAAAGTGTAGGTGCACTGAAAGATTATTGCTAAATTTGAATGTGGTGATGGAAATCATGGATCACCGTTAGATATACGAGATATTAGAGATATTGGAAAATATATTGATGTTAATCTGCTATATATTCAATATCTCTAATATCTTGTATCTCTAACAATTACCCTTGCCATTCTAATTTAATTGCCAGTTTAAGGTATTGCACACAAATGAAGGAGGTGTTAGTTACTGCATTGATATTTTAAATTGGCAAGTAATAGAGTGTACATGTATTTTAAGTGACTGATGATAAGAAATATAGTGTAAAAAATTTGCATTACTATTTTAAAATTTCATGCATAGAAGTGTCCAGAAAGATACCAATTTGGATATGTAGTAGAAGTCTTGATTTCCTGAAGCATTCTAATTTTCAAGGCTGTATTACTATCAGTTTTATGTTGTAACCTGGCTGCCATGTCTGAGCCCCTGCAGGCATGCAGATTACCAAGCAGCATGTGGTCTAAAATAGGTCGCCTCAAAAGAGCTACAATGCCCAAGTTGACTAAAGGAAGCACCATTTTTGGATCAGGAGCAAGTCCAGGAATAATGTCTTGTATTGCTGGTCGTCTGTTGTGTGACACATATCTGTGCTCCCGAGATCTTTTAAAGGAGGTATAATATCTGGATGTCAGCATGTACAAGGACATATTACTAGTGTGTTTTGACTTTACAACTGAGGATTTGTTTTGTAGGTTAGCTACTCTTTGACCCAGCTAGCAAAGACACAGCTGAACAAAGACCGGAAGGAGATTGCACCAAAAGAGATTTCCAGCATGTATCAAAGAACTGAATCACTTATGGATCTTGTATGTTATGACCGTCTTTGCTTTCATTCGTGCTGTCTTGAATCTTAACAATGCACACATACTCTGTCTTTTTTTTTGGTTTTATCCACTTTCCATTTTGCAGTAAATGATGCACCCACTTCCACTTTATTCTATATTATGCAAACGAATTTTATTGTTTTAATCCTTACTATATAGTGATTGGGCACTCAAAAAAAAAAAAAAACAGGAGTATAAATTTTGCAAATCTTGTCAAAGAGAATGTACTGCTCGCTATCAATAGACTTTTTGGTGGTTAAATTCAATTAGAGTGAAATTGCACGTCCAAGCACCAGAAATGTGAATCATAATTGTTAATAATGAATTATTATATTTGTGATAATTTATGGAACTATTTATTCCTTTTATTGAGTTATATATGCTCCAAGGTGACATGTTTATAATCATGCTCATGCCTAACATAGGTTTGTATTTCCAGATTGAATGTAATGAGACAGATGCATGGTTGTCTATGGAACTGATGTTCCATTTGAACATACTTCCACTTACACGTCAGTTGACTAATATCAGTGGCAACCTTTGGGGAAAGACTCTACAAGTTAGTGCCTAGATGACTTCATAAACACTGTATATTTCTGAGTGTCCTTTTTACACTTGAAATACTGATTGTGTATTATTCATCTGTTTTCAGGGAGCTAGAGCGCAACGTGTAGAATATCTTCTGTTGCATGCATTTCATGAAAAGAACTATATTGTTCCCGACAAATATTCATCTTATGCTAAGGAAAATAAATTGACAAAGCGTAAAATAGAAAATGGTGATGACTTAGATTTGGATAAATCAAACAATGAGAATGAGCCTTTGCATGAAGATCATGGGAAGGGCAAGAAAGGTCCTGCTTATGCAGGTGGATTGGTTTTGGATCCCAAAAGAGGTTTATATGACAAATATGTGTTACTTTTGGACTTCAATAGTCTTTATCCTTCTATCATTCAGGTTTTGTATCTCTCCATTAGTGCTATCTCATACGAAGCAATGCTTTTCTGATGAGAAAAATTGTTAAATGGATCTTTTTTTGGATTTTTTCAGGAGTACAATATATGTTTTACGACAGTTGAAAGATACTCTGATGGCTCAGTTCCACGCATACCATCTTGTGAGAAAACAGGAGTGCTACCTGAGGTATATATTTTTTCTATGTTAATTGAAGCTCTCTCTTCTATTTATTTTCTTTTCATCTCTTGTATTTATAAATGTTAAACTAGTTATTGGGCCTTGGTGATGCCTTGGTTATTACAGCAAAGAAAAAATAACGTTGTGTCACTGATGCAAACATATAGCTTGCGGGATCAACATCCAATATTTTTGTGAGGCTACATAGCAAATAATCAACTTTTAATAAACTAAAAAAGTATTAAATGGCACTGTTTTTCAAAGAGAAAAGCAATTGACTTAAACCTATAAAAGCTTGAGCTGACTGCTAAGATCTCGATTGTTGTTAAGTTGCTATTAAATTTCCCACTTTCAGGCATTACTAACAGATACCTTGGCAAAAAGCTTGCACAATTGCATTCTAATAGTAGAAATGAACAAGTGATCTTGTTTTATACTTAAATTTGAGTTGCCACATTAAAATTTAAATCAAATACAATTATGGACTACTAAAATCTTAACTGTAACATAGTAATGGACGAAGGACATTTATATGAGTTTGTTATCATCAAAGGCTTATGCAAATAGATAATGAATGATTTATTTATTATTAATTTTTTTTTCCAATTACTAACCGTAAATAAGAAGGTATGCTGTTTCAACATTATACCTTGGAAGTACCTAATGACCAACAGGGAACTGAGATGGAGTAGCTGTTGCTAGTCTTACTCCTGCCTTGCTTGCTGACTTATCAGTTAGAAGTTTGACATCAAATTAAATTAAACTCTGCACATCCAGAAGCGAGTGAACTCCATTTTCTACACCTTATTGGTTTGCAGGATGGCATGGTTTAACAATGGATAAAAATCTACCACACTTTTTGGTGCAAAATTATTTTGTGGACATTGAACCCCACCAACAGATGCACAATACCCAAACTTCTGTTGGTCTTTAGTGCCTTACTTTGACATTTTCATTACAAGATAATAGCTTGTCTTGGCTATTCCCCACTCTGCACACTGTTTTAACATAAGTATTTTCATCATTTGTTTCTATAAAAGTTGCTTAAAAACTTGGTCGAAAGGAGAAGACTGGTGAAGTCTTGGCTGAAGACAGCATCTGGCCTCAAGGCCCAACAGTTCGACATACAGCAGCAAGCCCTTAAGCTCACAGCAAACAGGTTGATATTTCTTGTTGATTATTTTTATAGTCATTTTTAAACTGTGAAGCTTTATGTAAATTTTCCTTTTAAGTTACATTAATGAATGTATTTGTTATTCTTGCATTATATCTTATGCAGTATGTATGGATGCCTGGGTTTTTCAAACTCAAGATTTTATGCAAAGCCCCTTGCAGAACTTATAACGTTGCAGGTAAGATGTTCTTTAATCGTATTGCAGAAGCTGCTTTACAATATGTTCTCTAAATATCCATTGACAATGCTACAATTTCTATGTAGGGAAGAGAGATTTTGCAAAGTACTGTTGATCTTGTGCAGAACACGCTGAACTTGGAGGCAAGACCTTTAATTTTGCTCATTGTTTTATTCTTATAGCAATTCTATCACTAGATGTCTATATGACACGTCTCACGTCATATCTGATAGATTGTTTCATCTTTGGCAGGTTATCTACGGTGATACAGATTCAATCATGATATATAGTGGGCTTGATGATATAGCAAAGGCCAAAGCCATTGCTGGAAAAGTCATCCAAGAGGTGACATGAATTCTCTAAGAATTAGTGGTTTGCTTATTGATATTCCATAAAATGAACAGGATTTATTTGTTTTACGTTGGAATATGTGTTGCAGCATTCATCAAATGGATTAGCCATACTGATTTTACTCTTTTCATTGGAGATGTGTTTTCTCCTAAGAGAGTGATTTTCTTTGTGGTGTTTCAAATTCACTGTTTTACAGTATATTTGACTGAGTGACATAATTCATTTGGTTGGATATAAATTTAGGATTGAAGGGGAAAAAAAAAAAGAATTGGAGGGATCTATTCAATTTTTCTTCTCTTTCTAAACCAGTCCATTCTCTCTTCTCCTCTGCTATTCTCTCCTCCGCTCCTCTCCTCTCCATCCCGGTGTTTATCCTCTCTTCCTCTTCCATTTCCTTCCCTGGACCGTTGTTATCTAATTTCTATATGCACTGACAGGAAAATATGCCTACTGAAGTGAGCTTCTGAAAGGCAGCAATATGTGCTGCTTTGAACTGCTGCTTCCTGCTTATTACTCTTCTTTTCAGTTTTGTTGCCGAGTCTGATGTATTCCGTTTTCTTTCAGGTTAATAAGAAATATAGGTGTTTGGAAATTGATCTGGATGGGTTGTACAAGAGGATGCTGCTCCTTAAGAAGAAAAAGTATGCGGCTGTCAAATTGCAATTCAGGGATGGGAAACCGTATGAGGTATCTTTAGTAACCTTCTTGAAGATATGAAGTGAGGCTGCTTCAAGTATCTAATGTAAATTTAAATGTTTGTTATAGGTAATTGAACGGAAGGGCCTTGACATGGTGCGTCGTGATTGGAGCTTGTTGTCAAAGGAAGTTGGGGACTACTGCTTGAGTCAGATACTTTCTGGAGGGTATAGTTGTGCTTCTATCTTGCGTCAAGGATTCCTTTTATTTTTTTCCCTTCTGATTTTTGATATTATATTATTCTAATAGCAAAAAACAAAGTGATTGCACCTTTATATAGTTTTAAGGTGTCAGCCTAAATTATGCTTTTCCTTCCTTGCAGATCATGTGAGGATGTTGTGGAGTCGATACATAGTTATCTTATGAAGGTAATAGAAAGACCTAAATTTTTGTTGGCCAGTGTTTAAATAACGAAAATAGGAAATTAGAAATTGATTTTCCAGATTCACTGCTGCACTGACATAATTTAAATCTCTCTAATGATTAAGGCAGCAGAAATTCAATGTTTACTTTTAAAAACTCAATAGTTCTATTCCTCTCAAATTAATGGAGATTCAAGTTAGGTTGTAATATTAGGTCCTTTGTCAATATGACAGTATATAGGAAAACAAGTAGTCAAGTAGTGAAAATCTAAGCTCTTATGGGTCCCAACAGGTGCAAGAGGAAATGAGGAAAGGAGAAGTACCTCTTGAAAAATATATAATCACAAAGTCATTGACTAAACAACCTGAAGCTTATCCTGATGCGAAAAATCAACCACATGTTCAGGTGATTATTGTAGACATCTAGCTCATGTCTTTCCTTTAGTGATGAAATATTCATGTACAATATACGGAATAGTATTGCCATCCTGACTGTTTATGTTTTAATAGGTGGCACTGAGATTGAAACATAATGGTTATACTGCTGGTTGTTCCTCAGGGGACACAGTTCCATATATTATATGCTGTGAGCAGGTCTGTTTAATTTACATTAGTTATTGAATTGAAGAACATTAAGCGCTTTGGGCTTTAGTACACTATGGATGCTAGCTAATTGCATCTGTATCTTTGTTTTGACAGGGTACTACTTCAGGGACACCTGGTGGTATTGCTCAGCGAGCTAGACATCCTGATGAATTGAAAACAGAAAATTTGACATGGATGATTGACATCAATTATTACTTATCCCAACAGGTTTCTTTTTTTGATTTTTTCACCTCTATGTAAAACATTGTCTTTTCAGTCTTCATCAGATTTGAAGCATTAAGTTTGTCTTTGCAGATTCATCCAGTGGTTTCACGTTTATGTGCATCAATTCAGGGTACGGACCCTGCACGTCTAGCTGACTGCCTGGGGCTTGATTCAGCTAAGGTGATAGCCTACGTAGACTGCTAACTGCTTTTGCTGCTATAGTGCAATGCCCTTATTTGCTCCATGTTACTGACTTTCAATTTATGTGTTCAGTTTCAAAGTAAATCTGACCTCAGCACCGGCAATGATCCTTCAGGATCACTTTTAAGTTCTGTTGATGATGAAGATAGGTAAACAATTGTGATCACTTGGCCTCTATTTTTAGTTTTAATAATGCTGAATATTTGTTAGACTTTCGCATTGTTTCACAGTTTATTGAAATTGGAGGCTGCTGAACTATTGTTTTTGAAATAGCAGTAAGATTCACTTATGGTACTGTTTGAGCATGTAGTTCCATTGTTACCTCAACATCAATTACTCAGGACTTCATTGGGACCATTAATCAGTTTTCTTTCTAGAGTAATGTATTACTGATCTGATGGATTAGTAAATTGATTGTCTTGATGTCTTCTGCAGATATCAGGGCTGTGAACCTTTAGTATTGTCTTGCCCTAGCTGCTCTGGCTCTTTTGACTGCCCAAGTGTCTTTAGTTCCCTATGTAAATCTGTCGCAGAAAAGCCCAATGAAGCACAGCCAGAAAAATCCACTAGCAAAATCTGCCACAGGTTGCGATGCCCCAAGTGTCCTGAGGAAGGGGATGTTGGTCAAATATCTCCAGCAATGATTGCCAACCAGGTGGGTCGAACTTTCTAGCCTAACTTAACATTTGCTAGATTTAAAGAGTGTGCAAAAATGTATTGTGCGGGCTTAGCTATATACTTGGCTTGATCCCAGTGTATGCTGATTCTAGTGGTTTGCCAAAGACCTTTCCAAAACAATAGTTATTGAAATGATCTTCTGACATTTCCAGGTGAAGAGGCAAGCAGATGGGTTCATCTCAAAATACTACAGGGGTTTAATGACGGTAAATACACCTCTAGGTCATTTCTACATATGGAATAATAGGTTTTGTGATCTATCTGAAAGTTTTGTTTCTTATAGTGTGATGATGAAACTTGCAAGTATACAACTCGTAGCTTAAACTTGCGGGTGATAGGTGATTCTGAGAGGGGAACTGTTTGTCCAAACTATCCTCAATGTAATGGCCGACTAGTAAGAAAGGTATTAACCAGTCTTGTACTGTGAACTAAAATATCAGATACAACTTTCTGGCTTTCTCACTAATGCATTCATCTTTATCAACAGTTTTCAGAAGTTGATTTATATAAACAGCTCACGTATTTCTGCCATATACTGGATACTGTTCGTTGCATCGAGAAGGTATGTCCATTGTTTACTGTTCTTTCTGCTTTTTAAACTGAGTTTACTCATTTACTTGGGAACCTGCAGATTGACGGTGCTGCAAGACCACCCTTTGAAAAGGAGCTTAATAGAAAACGACCCTTAGTTGACTCAGCGGCTATTGCTGCTCAGAAGTTACGAGATCGCTGTGCTTTTGGATGGGTGCAGCTGAATGACCTCTTTGTCACGCTCTGAAGCTAAAGGCTGTATGCCTACTTATTTATCTAAATCTTGTCAATTCAGATCTTGTAAATATCTTGTATAGGCATGTCATTTTAGTGACTTGCAACACTTTAGAAAAGAGGTATATTGGGATACTTTAGCATCTCATGTCACAGAAGAAATAACATAAACTGTATACGGTAATTCATAATTATTCCATCGGATCACCAAGCTGTAGAATTCACTAATGTAGCATTATGAACAAAATTTAGAGATTGAAGCATTTTGAAATACACTACTGGTGAAAGATTATGTATTGACATCTAAATAGTTTTTTCCTAAGCAATGGGTATAAATTGCTAAGAGATTAAAGCTTGATACAAGCAAAACATGTTCAAAGAAAGTTTAATACTGAGTAACAAATTTCTAAGAGATGCTCAATGTTTACATAAACTTATAGGTAGAAATTCGATGACCATTATGACTCCTACAAAGATCTGGAATGCTGCATATAGACAACTAAATTGATATACCAGTTAAGCTTCAAGTCTCAACTCTATGTAAGTAGCTGCAAGCCTTAAGCTGCTGTGCTATAATACAATTTCCTGAAGGTATATTGCTCAATTGGTTAGAAAGACCAATAATATTATTACTCTAAATCTGAAAAAATACTAAAGAAAACAAAATTTCTAGCAACAACCTAAAAATATGAGGGAAGAATGTAAACTATAAATTTAACTGAAAGATAATATTTAAATAGTTGGCAAAACTATCCGTGAAAAGCAACTATAACTTAAAATGTACACATGAATTATGAGTTTCTTTGCATTTGGCACAATACTCCTAATTTTTAAATGATTGCTACTCTGTCTTCTGTACCACGATGCATAATTTCACCTAGCCTTGAAGCAACTTCATTGTAATTCACCAACAGGTGCTTCATTTAGCCATAAGAAATGAATGAAGTCATACAGCTTTGCACTTACACTCACCTGCATCCAAAAGCACAAACATCAGAATATTATAACCGTCAATGAACTCTCAAATCATACAAGAAAATAAAGGATGTCAAGGCTACCTTGTATGGAGTAGGATTCAATCTCCTCATGTGGTCAGGGCGCATTTTCTCCAGCTGCCTTATGCACCGATCTCTGATGTCCTTCAGAGGTAACATATCTTCTCTCATTTTAGCTGCATGAAACAAATATCATTTAAAATACTTTCAGGCTACTAATGTTGGCACAATGAAGCTCACTCTCTGGATACAGTTAAAAGTACTATCATGTGATCCATGAGAAAATATGAGCATTTCCTTCATGCATATGCAGTCATTGTTCTTGAATTATAGTAATGCTATGTGTAGCAAAGGAACACTTAGTTCAGATGGATCACAAATGATTGCACATATGATGAAGAGGAACAGACTGGAAGCTCACCTGAGCTACCTCTCCAGTAACATTTCAATAGCTCCTCGACTCGCTGGGGCACTACATAAGCTCTTTTGGACTCATTAAATGGATGACGGCAGAGAATTCTCTCTCCCACCTGTCAGCCAAAACACAGATTTGATTACTTCTCACTCAGGGTATACATTAAAATTGGAGAAGCTTTCACATATTTTTAAGTTCTTCCACTCCATAAAAAGCTACGTAGTGGCGAGGGAAAAGCCATCTAAAGGCTGACTCAATAAGATCTCAATGTTTCTAATAAAAAAATGGCATAATCAGCAAGTTTTATAATGCTTTCAAAAACCAAAGGTTAGCAGAGCAGAAGACTGAAGGACGTGAAGGTGATGCATCAATAAATTGTTCCTTGAGTATTAGGTCATCAACTTCAAGTTACATGCATAGTTAAACAAAAAAAATATCCCAATATCCATTACTATTATTCATTTACCTGAGGGGGTGGGGCTGTCCAACTTTTCTTTTGGAATGTTAAAAGGTAAAGCTACTAGGTTAGCTCATTTAATAAAAGTTAAGAGCTAACGCTGAAAGCAATAAACAGATCTAATCAGATAGAGAGCATCACAGAGAGAGAGAGAGAGAGAGAGGGAGAGGGGGGGGGGGGGGTAGATATTAAGAGAGAGATTTGGTTGCTTATCAGTCACTTCATACCTTTGGAGCAGGTTCAATTTCTCCTATCATCAAATCTACTAACGGGTATCCTTCTTTCCCGTACAATCTGTAACATTGTTTTTTACAAGGAATGGATACCTAGATAATACATATAAAAAGAATTACAAAGCCTCTAAAAACAAAATTTCAACCCCAAAATTAGTAGAAAGCACAAACCTACCTTGGAAACATCTTCAGATAACTTCATACGGGGCTGGTTATTAATCTCAACAAGCTTGAAGACACAACCTAATGCAGCTTGAGCGTAGCATGTAACAAGATAGGTTCCTATTCCAAATGCATCAACTTGATGACCCTGTCTATGCGAAATTGATCCAATTAAAAACATAAGGAAAAAAGAGTAAATATTGCAGTGTTTTCAGTGCTAGACAAATAATACAAAGCAATAGCTTTGTGAAGAGATGACTTTAACAACTTTTAATAGGAAGAAGGCTAAAAACCTGTATGCCCTTTTTTAATTACAGGGTAAGGAAGGTTTTCAAAGGACTCTAAAAATCAATAATGAGGTATTCAATCACCCATAGAAATTGCAAGCAGGCCTGACACATTCTAAGAAGCAGAAAGAAGTTAGGAAGATTCAAAAGAGGCTATGGCAAATGTACCTGAAGATTATAGGACCCTGTACCCTCAGTGAGGTTCCTACCTTATAGCACCCTAAGACGGTGGAATGCATTAAAAGCTACTTCTGCAACAGCAGAGACTTGAGAGGCCAAGATAACGTAAATCACATTATATGTTTCTCAGATTAGGATAATTAAAAAAAGAGCTATTTGAGCAAGAACTAATAGAATGTAGCACAGAACATATATATCGCTGCAAGTTTTTTTCCAAGACCAACTCTGTCCGGTATAAAATTGTCCTAATTTTGTATTTGGATGTTCAATAAAAATTTGTGAAATAATCTACACCAAGGGGTTAATTAATATATTTTCAAATCTTCTCTTCCCTATGGAACAATTTTTGGTATAGATTCATATGCACTTCAAGAGTAATTCCTGTTTCAAGAGCTATAAATTTACTTGAAATTTTAGCAACACTAAATAGCAGCAGCAGGCATGAAATAATATGCAGTAAAACAGTAATATTTGTAATCACCTGTTTATTCAAATGATCCAAGGTTTCCTCATTGAGATCGTTGCTAGCAGTAATACTCATCTTTCCAAAATCTGGTACTCCAAATTCTTTCTCAATCACCTGAAAAAACTTACGAGCCTCACAAGACAAATATGCCAGGTCACCAGAGTCCAATCTAATGCCCATGGCCTTGTACCTGAAAACCATATCATGGATAATGATGTTGAGGAAACAATCTTAGTTTTCAACAATCAACACGTCATATACTCAAGGTCTCTACAAACAGAGGAGACAGGTTGTTACGTATTCACTTTTAAGAAATGATTCTGATATCCGAGAGCACAATAGCTCTCAAATCTTCCTCAAGTAAAGGATGTATCATCCTAATCAACCAAGCATAGAACTGAATGCAGAAAAAGCATAGAATAATGCGCCAAAAAAGTATAATATAAAAGTTACCACTGTGATGTTATGGTTCCCTAAAATTTAAAAAAATTTCTTTTTAAAAGCTCCAAACGTGTCTTATATATCATAGGTAATTATCAAGTATATAGGGGAATACAGAAAATCCTGAGTGTATTATAGTATTATGATCCCTTTTTTATATGGAAATATATTTTATCAACTCTCAAGGGTAGTACAGAATATTTTGTTTTATTATTATAATAATGATCCTATTCCTACTGCAATTCATATTTGTCTTATGGGAAGTACGACGAATTTTTGTTGCCACAATCCATTTGTCCAATCTTTAGCAATTATTTACAAGGAAACACTCATCATCAGTCACAGCAACCACTATACATTAAATCAAGTTGGCCAATTTAATCTGTATTGTATCAGCATCATTAGACTCTGATAATAGACCATCTTCGTTTGCAAAATGCAATTGTTTATTTTACACTAAGATAATGCACTCTCATGTAGATGGAATGATGGAAAAGTATGATCAGAAAAGTTTATCAACTAAATCATGTATTCATAAATCTTCCATACCCTAAATCTCTGAGAGCCAAAGCGACTGCACAGAAGTTTGGAATACCGCTCCTTAGAACCTGGTAAAAAATTAGTGTCACCAATCAATGAGTTCCATGATATAGTGATAAATAAACAATAGTGATGGCTATGGTAAGTAAAGAGAATATCAGAGATAGGGTACACAACCTCCAACTTTGAATAACAAAGTAACACATGTATTGTAAATAAAGAAAGTAACATCACAAGTCCCTTTCCTGTATAAATATCTAAACTACATGATAAACGTTTCAAGTACTTAAGATTCAGGGCCAAGAGAATTTGAGAACAGAATAAAAGAATACTCCTCTACCTATCTTAACATTGAACAGATATGCACAAATGAAAGCGCAGTTAAGCAGAGTAGAATTTTAAAGATTTTGATATAATAAAGATAAAACATATCGACTTTCGGGCGAGATCGAAACAAAACTAATCCTTTGAAGAATTGCTATATGAATATTTGACCATCAAAGTAGCTACTGCTATCAACCAAAAGAGCCTCCAAACAGGCATATTTGGCTGCAAAGAGTGAAATAACCTAGAGTTGAAAACTGCCCAAAAAAAATAAAAATCTGTCACAGTAATGAATTGTATGGGCTAAGCATGTTTTATTGCTGACTACTTAAAGCATTAGATCAAATCTAAATTTCACAAAACTTAAATCCAGATCACAAAAGACAGACAATGTAGAGAAGTTTACATTTTTTCCCCCCAGATTCATTCTAATAATGAAGAAGAGACATGAGGGCAGCAAAAAAGAATCTTTATTGACTATGAGCCTAGATTAAATTCTAAAAAAGTAGGGAAAAAAACCTAATGATAAAAAATATAGTGTGGTTTGTGACATAAGGAAGAGGATAATGACCACTTTGCCGCAAAGTTTACTTTCTATCAGTAATTATTTATTAGAGTAAAACTATGAAGAAAGCAAGATAATACTAAATCACTACACAGGTATGCAAGAATTGAAAAGCTCATATGGTCATATAAAAAGTAAAGAGTTTAATCTTTCTTAAGGATACAGATAAAGATTTATGCTCTGGAACCTATCACAGTAAGAATTAGTAACACTTACATCGTATGTGTCCACTAGGGCCAAAAAATTATCAGGGAATGCCAGGGCATAGGAGGTAAAGGCAGCTAACTCGCTTAAATTGGTATCACCAAAGCCACCAGTCAAAAATTTCGTCCTCTGAAAAAGCAAGCAGAGAAGTTAATGTAAGTACTATGTCTTATAGAGATAAAGTTGACAACATAAGACACAAAAGGTCAACTCATAAATGGAGGATGAAACCATCTAACCAGCCATCACTTGATCTGGACATTTATACGGCCCAAAGTTATTCAATTGATCAGTAAGATCATCGTATATTCCCTACCCATTTCTGCAACTTCATTTCATCTTGAACTAATAAAAACCATTACAAGCATGTTCACAAAGCAATAAGGATGACTTGGAAGTTGGAAGTGCTCATGACTGTTCGCCAAGTAACATATTTGAGAGCATGGCAAAGTTTAAGCAGTGAAAAGGGGGCTTTTCCCTTTGGTTAATACTAGTTTATTTGATATAATCTTCCTCTCTCTTTTTCCTTTTTTGATTGGGGTGGGAGTGTTGGGACAAATATATAGGTCATCTTCTTATTCTGGTGCCTCAATTGAGAAATTTGAGGTCAGTTTATATATAATTATCTTGCCACTATTAAAACAGCAGTAATCAAACAAAAGAACACATATTTTAAAACTTTTCAGACAATACAAAGTCTACAATATGACAAGAAGAAAATTCAAACAGAAGATTGCTAATCCAAGCTAGAGCTATCATACCCATCCTATCCCTGAAACTGCCATTTTGATTATACAGTGTTGGGTTATACTTTTGCAAATGAAATTCTTACTAATTACTGTGAATGTCAAAATATCATACAGAAAGAGGCAATTTAAAAAATAAAAAATAAAAAAATAAAAACCTATGGTTATTAGGACAATATAACACACTTTGGGGAGGCTAAACGCAAGAACCTGAATTTTGTTTAACCATGTCTGAACCAGATTGACAAAATCCTCACAAGAAGTTGAGCCATCAGCACTTTTGAGCGATTTCTCCACAATTTCGTCAGGACTCTGCATATCAAAATATTAAGTCAGAAGCAGAACATTTTTCATCATTTTTGGCCAGTGTCAAACAGAGAGAGAGAGAGAGAGAGCGCAATCGAACAGAAACAATCAGATGCCCTTGGTATAGTAAATGATACACTGTTTCCAGATAAACTTTGCAGCTCTTATCACATCAACTGATTTCCTTGTTTACATAGTATCTAAAGAAGCAGAAACTGAAAATAGACCATGTCGGAGTCCACAAGCACTTTCTAAGGTTACATGAAGACAAGGTTCTTTTTTAAATTAACCCCTCATCTGGAGCACCCTTTAGGAAAAACCCTTATATAATATAGTATTTGGAATTTGTAAATGCTACTAACAAGTTCTATAGCATGTAACCTAAGTTATGTGAATGGGATGACTGTAAATTTCTTGACATGTCACCTCCAGAATAATTTAGTTAATCTTTGAGATGCCTATCTAAATCAGATGAAGCTACATGAACCAGTAGATTCCAGGCCCATATGCAATGTGTTAAATGACTGGATTAAAGGCAGCATTTATTTTTTGTGAATTTTTACCATATTCCTTTGCAATACCAAGTTTTTATGAGATCAACTCCAATAATCCCTCGTTTACATTTCTTAAGCTTCCCAAACAACTTCAGTAACAGAACAATTTTCATTTGAAAGGGTAAGAGTGCAAATATGGCATGATATCACCTATCTCATCTTTTAAATTTCACCATTTACATTGCATCTATCCTATGTACTCGGACTCAGGTACTCATACAGGTAATTTCCCAGGTGTATCACGTTGAAGAGTCGAGGGTCTGACATTGGTACTTGAGGTTAATTGAAGGGTCCAATTAATAAAGTGTATATTACATAGTGTACTATATAGATTTATAAAAGATAAAGTATGAAGAAGTGTAAAGATGAAAATATTAGGCGCATCTCTCACCATAAATGAGCTAACAAAGGCATGTGAATGTGTTCCCTTGAGCGGGATTCCAAACAATTTTCCAGCTGCAACATTGCTGTACGAAAGAGTCAGAAAAGTAGTTTAGTTGACACACACACAGCCCAAATATGCAACTATTTTTAAAAGCAAAATTTTTATCAAAAAAAATAAAAAAGATGTGTTACAATTAGCCAAGCAAGGAAGCAATGATAGTGATTCGACAAAATCACCAAATGCTAGAGAGCTGTAACCTGAGAATTCTATCCTCTCTAATTAAAAGTAAATTTAACTCTGTTCCTTTTTTTAATAGTTAATATAAAATCTATTTGACCAGATAAACTGTGCCACCAAATTTCAGTTGTATCCAAGGCATGCTAAAAACCTGAGACAGAAACAGTTGTATACTAGGCCTTCCATATTTTTGAAATCTCTTACTATGCCCATGAACATGGACATGCAATTGAGAAGCATACATCAATTAGAAACTCAAAAATCTGCCATTTACAGAGTTTACCTTGTTGCGTCAAAGCCACCCATATAGCAATATTTTGATGCACTAATTCCTCCATCAGGGCCCTATAGTGCAGTAACACAGATTTTAGATTTAATATGGGCAAGAAAAAGAGTTAAATTATAAAAGCATTACTGATATCAAGATACACAAAAGTAAGACCTGCGCCCTTCTAAGACCAAACTCAAGTAGTAATTTGGAATTTCCAGCTACAATCCGGTGCCTTGCAGCATTGGTAGCCACCAATGACGCAAAGTTGACAAGGTTGACAAGAGTTGTTTCTAGCAGTTGGGCCACCTGATAAAATAGAAGCACTATGCTCAATTAAGAAGCTCCAAGAAAAATATGGTGCTAAAGGCCAAGAAATAGACAACAAAAGAATGATTACAACTTACGCCAACTGGTCCTTCCACCCTTAACAGGGGTACCCTTGGAAAAACGATTGACCCCTCCGGAATAGCATAGACTTCAACTTCGGAACAATCCAGCTGTCGAAGATAATCCAAAAACCCCTCCTGAAGGATCAAAACAGAAGATGAGCAACTTACAAGATATACAACAAGAAATATATGTTAAATAAAAACACTCATGCTTTAAAAACAAAGGCTGATAAATTAAGGATATGGCCTAAATATACCAAGATATGCATAAAAACAGGCATACCAAGAGGGAAGATCATAAAGACTGAGGACTGAAGATACGGGAGGGAAACAAGAAGACCAATCGAACAATTACAAAATAAGTTCATACATCATGTAAAAAGTTTCTCCATTGTTTTTCCATAACTAACAGCTATAACTCTTTTTGCACTCAAGTCTTGATCGTTAGAAAAATCCTTATTAAACTATGGAAAATATGAGAGAAAACACCTTTTATGGTATAACTTTTATGAAAAAGTAGCAATCTTGGAAAAATGTTGCAAAAGGACCTTTTATCGTTACTTAGTAGTGAAATAGGACAAAAAATATTTTTTCCAATCTTTTTCCCAGATTTCCCTCCATTTCGTACTTCCCTACCTCAATTTTCCAAATTACAACATAGAACAACCTCATTTCCCACTTTTTTTTATAAAGGCTCTTTCTCACAAAAGTGTTACTGCATACGGTTCTGTCTAACAAATTTACTTTGAACTAGAATTACGACCTAGAAAATAGATGAATGTGACTATGTGAGGTCAATGCTGTCAGTCTTAACTTCTAAACCTGAATTTTGATCCCACAAAAAATCCACCTATGCACACCACAAGGAAGTGTTAACTTGACTAGGTTCCAGCAAAACACTTCCCATGAGAACTAATACTTTTTTGTATACACTTCAAACCAAGAGACAATTTCATTTGTGAGGTTTGAGATGGTCAAAGTACACTCAATCGAAATCACATAAAATGTACATTGTTTGCTAGCCATACAGGTCAACCTAGAGCAAACTAAAGATATAATAATCGCGTATGTCAAACTAACTAACTGAAACAAGAACCGCATAACTTCATTATTCTTCTTACGGTATGACCCCGCCAAAAAAAAAAAAAAAAAAAAAAAAAAAAAGGTTATCATATGCACAAGGGAATATCTGAAAAATACATTTAACTAACATGCACAGAACTATAATGAACCATTATGTCCAAGAACACACTCAGCGAAAGCTAATCTATTAAGTAAATAAGCCACTTGAACTAATCAAACCCCATTTTACTCCTCTAGTATATCTTCACGAACAACTAGAATAGACAATTCCAACGGTAATTAAGTCGTTATATAGCACGTTACATTTAATGTATGTTGTCTTTATGCAGTTAAAATCCACCAAAATTTCATACGGAGTACTTAATATGCCAATCTGTGATTTTAATGTTCCGCAAATATTTCTCCCACCATTTTTCCGTCACATTTTCTACAAAATAACTACAAATTATTTCATGATCTAATTAGAATTCGAGAACAAACTCAAGCTTATCTGATTGTAAATAACCAGACCTCTATACTTAATATGCCAATCTATGATTTTAATGTTTTACAAATATTTCTCCCTCCATTTTTCCATCACTTTATAAAAATAACTTCAATTGATGAAAGTTTAAAACTTTTTTCAGAATGTAATTAAAATTCATGAACAAGCTCGAGCACGCCTCATTTATAATTAAACAAACCTCTATATGAAAGTAAGAACACAACTGTTTCGAGTTTCAAATAAAAGTAAATACTCGTAGTAAAATTAAAAGAGTACATTTCTACTCGACTCGATCAACCGAACTCCTAACAGTGAAAATCATATCATAGCAGTGAATGAAAAAAAGTAATAAGTGTTACAATTACCTCGCATGTACCAGGCAAGGCTTCTCGGACAAAAGCGATATGCTCTTCCGTAAACTTAAAATTCGCGATGAATCTTATGCATTCTTCTAAACCAGCAAATACAGTAAACTCGCCATGAAAAGGACTCTTTCGGTAAAACAAATCGAACCTACAATTCAAAGTAAAAAAACAAAAAAAAGGTTCAATATAAATTCATCATCATTCCATGCAACTTAAACTGAATTAATTAATTCTCATCAACAGCATAAAAACGCAGAACAATAATTTAATTCATCAATTTCATAACATAACAATTCAATCATAAATTTTTACAATTATACAGCAATGTACTTTCAGTAAAAATGATCATTAACTCAGTCCTTCTCGAATAATTGTCCTGCATATTATTTCAATCAGTCGATAATTTTAACAAAAACACTCCAGAATTGATGATTAAAATGAGAATTATTGAACTAAAATAATAAAAACAAGATTTAAAAACGAATTAAAAAATAAAAGAAGGTAAAGTGAAACTAACACAGCACGTTCATTGTGTTTGCCAGCTTTCCAATAAGCATACGCCATAGTTAACTGATAAAGATCTGTAAGAATCGGCGTAACCATTGGATTCGTCGGAGGTGGAATTTCCGACGATTTCTCAGTAGAACCATTTTCACTCTTCAGCTCCATTTTTTATTTTTTGATATTGTTAAAATTCCTAATTGAATTTCTAGGGTTCTTAATTCGGTATTTATAGGATTAGAGAAGTGAAAGTGAAATTGGATAGGATTGATTGGAAAACAAGAAAATTGTAGACTAGAATATGACGTATTTGAGATATATAGGATAGAGAGTCAGAGGAAGAGAGAGAAGGTGGGTGGCGTTAGAATTGGGGGGAGGGTGAGATTCTCGTTTGCAAAGACCGTTAATAACCTTAAATTTGGGGGCAGGGTCTAATGGAGGGACCGAGGGAGGATGTAACTTACTAGTAGTACTGGTCAAAATTTTGACTCTGATGGTTTTAGTGTATACGTGACACGTTCTGGTTCTGTGGTGTATAGGTGACACACTATGGTTATGGAGATTACAAGGTTTAAATGTTTTTGAATGAAAGATGTCATCACGTCAACGATTTTATCGTAATTTTACGTATTTCGTAGTTACAAATTTTTAAATGAATCTGGTTTACATTAATTTATTGTGAACCACTAACATTAGAGACACTATGACTGTTTTATTAATAAAAAAAAAGGTCACTATATTACAATAAGGGTTATTATGTTGAAATAAAAGTCATTTTGGAATGATAAAGGCTATATGCTATAAGAGGTTAGTTTATGTTTTTTTTTTAATGAAATTTCTTGTATACTGGTCAATATGAATAATAAATATCATTATGTTAGAATTAAGGTCACTATGTTCAACATGACGTCGTACTTAATGTTTTCACAATCATAGTAAAGGTTACAAATTTTTTAATAAAGGTTACTATGTTAAAAATAAGGTTACTATGATCAAATTAGGGTCACTATATTCAATATAATGTCAGTTGCGTGCATATAAGCCTCAAGTCCACAATAATATTATTATGAACCAGTTTCACGCAAGTTTTTTCATTTAGTGGTTCTCTAAATTGTCACAGGCTGTCTAAATTCAAGATTACAAGAGATTTTCATTGATAATGTTCATTTTGTAATGATACACTTCCTTTTGTAAGAATTTGTTTCTTGTTCTAATTGATACGTGCATCATTATTATTGGTTGAATAAATAACACGTCACCATTACAGAGATTACAAAAGCTGAGAAGATTTAAATCAACAATGGATCACTTAATGCAAGCTGTCATAGTATTGAATCAAAAGAGATTATAGTTGATTTTGGTTCATTTTGTTATGGTAAACTTCCTTTTATAAATATTTGTTTCTATTATAAAAATTAATTAAGTTTATGTTCTCTTCAACTTACAAATAATAATGAATAAAAATAAATTAAGTTCAATAAAATAAGTTAAGTTCAGCAAAAATAATTTATCTTAAACAAAAATAAATTATTTATATTGAACTAAAATTCATCTTACTTGGTTTCAAAAACAAAAATAAAATAAAAAATAAAAAATTCAATTTACTTAGTTAACTAAATAAATCAAATACAGTTAAAATAAGTTCAGTATAGTAAAAATAAGGTAATTCAGCAAAATTAAGGCTCTGTTCTCTTCACCTTAGAAAAATAATATTAAATTATTTTCAATTGATGAATAAATTTTTTTAAATTTAGTAAATACAACTTTACTTAGTAAAAGTAATAATTAATCAAAATAAATCGGTAACTCCAAAGAACAAATATAATAGATAATTAGTAAAAATAAATTAATTTGGTACAATAAACTCAGTTCAACAAAAACAATTTCATTTAGTTAAAAAATAATATGTTTGCCAAAAATACGTTGAAGAAAAAAGGGTCATTCAGTTTTGTAATTATAAGTTCAGTAATAGTAAGTTCAATTTAGTAAAAAATCAATTTTAATCTGCAAAAATCAATAACTTAAAGCGAATAATAATAGCGAATAATCAGTAAAAATAATCGGTTAAAAAATTAAGTTTAGCAAAATCAATTAATTTCAGTAAAATTAAATTGAGTTCAAAAATAATAATTTTATTTTTAGAAAATATAATTTCTATTTAACAAAAATCAGGTGAAAAAGTCTTATTTTATTTGTGATTGTGTAAAATTTTAATACGAAACAATTAATTTATTCGTTTTTATTTATGCTTTCCTTTTTTAGCATCTTTTACAAATTCTACTCTAATTATCATTGTTGTTCAATATATGTATAAGAATTTTTTTTAAGATTCATTATAATGATACTTTTAAAATATATTTTTTTTGTAGTACTTGCTATCAATTAAAGGTATTAATGGTTGAAAACTTGAATTGTGCATTAGCAAGCGTGAAAATTAGACTTGTTCTAAATAAATAGATACAAAAGAAGTATTAAGATTGAAGATTTATTTTATTTTTTATTGGAAAGTAAAGTAACTAGAAATCCGTCTAAACAAGCACTCCGTATAAGCCAAGACCCCCCCCCCCCCAATATAATAACATTTCATTTTTCAACTTTTCGCAAGTTTATTTTTGAGGGTAGTTAACTACTTATCCGTTTTAAAAAGACATTTACAGTTATAATAAAAACAAATAATGTAAAACCGTTTTGTACAGACATGCATGATTACAATAATAGAAAATCTAAAGAAATTACGTAAAAGAATACAAAAGTGGGTCCTTCGTTAGATTTTGAACGAATACGAGAGAGAATGCTCATTCAGTTAAAGCCTTTTTTCATTAATAATTCTTCCGTTTTTCTTGCATTGGAAATTTATAAAGGCCCTCTTATTTGTCTCCATATAGTATTTTTGGCATAACGCAGCATCACAGGAAGCCATCCTATTTTTAGGGTTATATGACATTCAGTCAATCTATGCAAAGTGAATCGGCCTTTGAGAAACCTTCGAAAGGGTTGTCGTATGATGATTACCAAGAAGTGATGAAGTTGCCTTGATCCGCCGCATATTCCCATTCTCGGTGATTGAGAAAAGATTCATACGAATTTCTTTTCCGGAAATCTTTCAAGTAAGATTGCCTTTTCTTATTCATCATACACCACAAGAAGACAAAATGCATTGAAACAAGAGAGATATAGGGTTTATCAAACTCACTTGAACTCACCTTAGCTTTTCCAAAGGCAAGTTCTAGAAACCCAATGCTCTAGCTTCATTCTATTTTCATTTTTTTTAAAGGTCAAATAAACGGCCTAATATCACAGGGAAGGATCATTAGAATCTACCAGTCTCCTATCACAAGAAAGACTAATAGATTAAGTACAAGAACAACTAAAAAAGAAAAAAGAAAAGAAAATAAAATTACAAACAAAAGTTTAATCACAAAGCTTCTTAAGGAAGCTACACCAAAAGCTTCCCTATGAAGCTAAAATAAAGTAAAAAAACATTAAAATAGAAGCAAATAAGGACGACCGATAATCAAGACGGAGGTCGAGTAGTGAAGGTGGTGAAGGCAATGTAGCCCAACATACAGAGGTGGTGAATGCGGCGTTGCAAGCCCGACCAAACAAAGGCGGTGGAGCCCGACAACAACAGAGGCAGCGCAAGGACGACCACAATCGAATGCCGATATGCACGAGGTGGTGGCTAGCCGACCAACAGAAGCGGTGGAGGCGGTAGCTGAGAATTAAAACAGAGGCGGTAAAGGGTTGACATGCAAAATAAAAATAAAAAAAAGATCTAAAAAATCTTGTTGGAGGCGACGCAGTGGCGGCGATGGTGGAGCAAGGAGTACTTGCTTTAATTCAAAGTAAAATTAAATCAAAAGGAAAGATCATAAGAGAGGAGAAGCAGAAAGATCTTAGGAGAGAAGAAAACTTGAAAAGGGAAATAGAAAAGAGAGTAACAAGGGAGATGATTTTAGAGAGAAGGCAGAGCCTTTCTCTCTAAAACCCCTTGAACTGACGTAACTTGCTTCATTCTTTTACTTGAGCATTAAGCTTTACTATCCTTTGACAAGTTGGTGATTTAATGAGAATTGTAGAAATTACTCTTCATTTTAAAAATTAGGAGTTTAATTACTTCAAAACTTAAATTTTATTTGTTTTCCTTTTCAAAATTTAGTTAGTACTTATGTTAATCACATTATTGTTAGTTAAAGTTCAATTTCTTTTTATGAATTATTGGTTTACTAAATACTGTAATCTTTTTGCAAAGATCAGATGTGGGAGCATACACTTCTTTTGACGTTTTTTTTTTTTTTTTTTTTTTTTTTTTTTTTTTTTTTTTTTTTAATCTCTAAGAAGGACTACAAGAAGTTTTTCCGATTAGGTCTACGAAGAGTGTAAGGTCTACGAAGAGTGTAAGAAGCATGTGTTGCCTTAACAAAAATAGGACTATGCAAGAATTTAAGGCATTACTAATTGTTGCCCACTTTTACTATAGGACACCCACATTTCAAGGTAAGGTAACATATCTACCCTCCCTACAAAGTTTGTTGGGTCCCTAGTCAAATATGGATGACAACAGCTCTCAAACAATATTGTCATCTTCGCTGCAAACTTAGGGCAATAGCAATAAGAGGTTCATGTAGAGGTTTGTTTTACTTTTTTACATGTTTATTGAGGTTCATGTAGAGGTTTGTTTTACTTTTTTACATGTTTATTGAGGTTCGTGTAGAGGTTTGTTTTACTTTTTTACATGTTTATTGATAAAACTCTTATTGATGAGAGTTGATTGATAACTAACTCAACCAAAAACTTAAGTTGATGGTTGAAGTCCAAGATTGGTTTATATACTCTATCACGCCCTTTACATAAGAGTCTTTTGGACTTGAAATATGTATGTGATGTCACAATAGCTCTTGATATCATAAAACATCACATGAGACGAAATTTAAGAGAGGAGTGACTGAGTGAGCCAAACATTTAGGCCTTATTCTCTATATCTTGATCTATACTAGAGGTGAAAGGGCTTAATGTTTGTTTATGCAAATGAGCTTCGCTTTTGGCATTGGTGCTGCCACATGGCTCCTAAAGTAGGGTGATTTACTAAATTAGCAAAACAATTAGACAGATTGTCATCAAATCCACTTCGCCCAAAGAGCATCAGAACATGCAAAAAGCCTGACAAAAACTTGCACGCTCATGCTTATCTTTCCGACTTCCAACAATGACAGATTTTCTAATCAAATTCATTTATTTAATCATTGGTCAAGTTTAATGAGCTTAATGCTTGGTGCACTCACAATCTCAAATGACACCCAAAGTATGCTGCTGTTATCTTGTTGATAAGGACAAATACCAGATGTATAATAGACAGCACGGGATTACACGAGTTTATTTCAATCTAATATAGAAGCCCTCAAGGCCTCGACAGCTATTTAAGAATTTCAAAAGGAAAATAACCCACATGTGACCTGACTATAAGATTGAGGGATATAAAAATCGAATACTAGAACATGCATGCTCCAAATCGAAAACAAAGGGGAGTGGGGGTGATTGAATGTAGAAAATAAGAGCTTAATCACATCATTAGAGTGCAGCATGTGACATAAATACATAATATATTCCTTAATTTTCAGACTAGCCCAAAGGATTACATAGAATAAGGCGGAGAAAGAGAAACTTGATTCTCTTGTTAAATTTTATGGTAGAGGGTTCATCAGCAATATTGGCACAATGACAGCTAACTATCAACAGGAAGAGAAAAGGATAGTAAATACATACAAGTCAAAGTGTTAACCTAGGACTAAGTTTGTCATGCTAAACTGACTTTCCGCATCCATCTCTTAGTTGTCAGCTTGTCATTTGGGCACCACTAGTTGCTGCAAACAACCTGTTAAAGATGCAGAACATCAGTGACAAAAAGAGTGAAAAACTGAAAGAATGTTTTCTACTGTATAAAAATCCACACAAGAATATGATCTATCCAGTTTTATACCCACTAAAATTACTGGAAACCAGCTGATTCTGTCCCGATATATTCTCGAGACAGGTCTCTTGTGGCGCATGTTTTTGCTGCATCCGTTCTTGAACAGAGTTGTGCCCCAGCCTCGTAGATGTACTCACGGCACCTGAATTCAACATTTTCCGAAATTCAAAACTGAACTCACTAAGCTATATTCTATTTAACGTAAATACTTGAAAAGAAATGATATTGATGCAAACATAAACAAGATACAGCAAGGCAGAAAACATACCTAAAGATTTTGTCTCAATATTATTGACACCTATTCTCTCATGAGGCATGCTTCTTTCCCTTCCAACAGCCTTCACACAAACCAAATAAATACAATTATGACATAAAATGTACGTTTGATGGATTACTTGATTTTTGTTTAAGCAATTTAGAATTACCTGAGGAGGATTGCGAGGTTGATAAGGGTGAAAATTAGCAGGCATACATGATTCAAGGCCGAAAGACATGGCTTCTGAATTAATAATGCTGGGACTAGGAACAGTGGCTAAGGAAGGCCTTACTGAGGACGTACATTGGTTGGGCAGATTTAATGTAGTATTTGATGTTTCTGGTATAGTATTAAGTGCAGTAGTCATGTTCAAGTCATAAGAACCACTGGCATCATCAAAATCAATCCCCATTTGAGAAAGCTGAGAAGGGTGCAAAATCCCTTGTCCTCCAGGCAGACACATCGGGTGCAAACTCACTCCATTCCTCATTGATAGCATCTAATATTTCATTAACAATAAGATTTGTAGAAAGTGAGTACCAGTACTCTATAAGTGAATCAAAATCACTCCACAATATTGCTCAAATTACTAATTGTGATGGAAAGAACACAAAAAAATGATGTTGATAACCTAGCTAAGATAATCTATCTAGCAAACAAATAGTCTGTATAGGAGCCTAATAGGAGTGTAGTATCTTAGTTAACCATATATATTGTTCTACATTAAATGCATTCGAATACATACAATTTGGCTATGATCTCAAGCTTAAATGATTTATATTATATGAAGATAAAAAATAATCTATCTCCTAATCAAGCCTAGGTAATGATCTTCAGAAGGAGTTCAAAGTTCAATGTATCAACAAGTCTTTCCACACACCCAAGTCAAGAACCAACAAAAAAAGGTCATCAGAGAAGGAGAGAAAGATAAAAACAAGTCTTCGACAAAGGGTATAAGCTGCATTCAATGCATAATTTGAAACTACAATGAATAAGTTGAATATCAGGCTATCAGTACCCCCCCGAATACAAGATGACAGCACATGGCCACACCTCTAAGTCTCAATTCAGTTTCCTGGAAACCGGGGTATGTTACAGGAGAAGATTATTTGATTTATAACCACCGAAATTGATGAATTTGTTTTCTTCCTGCCTGTTGCATTGGCAAATGGCAATTATTGCAGAGTCATCCTAACAGCATACATGGATGACCCTAGCTTACTAGTATCCCTAACAAGCCAAGTTTGTTTTAGCGTCATTCTCGAGCACACCAAGTTATTAATATCGAATTTTAAATTTGCAGATATTTAAATTGTTTACAAGGTATACAACTTTTGGTCAAAAACTAGCAATTTACCATCAATGGGTTAAGAATTTGATACCATGAACAAATTCATCTAATCAGGAAACAAAATGGCCATAATTGAAGAGACTAAGATCACATCAGTTACATGAGGTTGCCATTCAAATAAAGATAGGGTATTATAAAGGGGTAAATAAGCAGAATTTATGCTAAGTGATTCGCGTAATTAATAATTAAGTCTTGGACTAGTGGTAAAATAATACTCGTAAATATCAGAACCCATATGTCCTACTCTAAAATCTCCAATGCTAGCCTTTTGTACCTAGTTTGAACGGTGAAGTGACACCGACTTTATCAAACTTTATCATCTAAAAGATTTCACATGACTTTTGAAATTTTACTCAATATGCCAAAAATCATTCTCCCACTTCCATTTGTAATTTGTATTGCTCTTGTGGCTTATCCGTATCCAAAAAAAAAATTGTACACATACCAATGCCATAAATTAAAATGATTGAATTCCATACCTGAACTTGCAATTGAAGCTGCTTCAGATATTCAATCGCTTCATCCAGCATTGATGCCTTATCCGTCTACTCTCCAAATTCATTTCCAAACAAAATACAAGTATTTATTAAATTTTTCTAAATAATAAAAACAAATAATAAAATAAAAGGATATTAAGGGAAATTCACCTTGTTAGAATTAGGAATTAAACTTTGCAACGCTTTCATCTTCTCATTTATCCTGCTCCTCCTCCTCTGTTATTAATTACTCATTATTAACAAATTAATTATCCCAACTAATATTACAGTAAGTACATAAAATTAGGTTTCATAAATCTTGAATTTAAAATTAAAAGAAAAAAAAACCTTTTCGGATAAATTATGAACTTCAGCAGCTCTACTTCTCTTAGACTGATTTCGCAATTGCTGTTGTTTCGTCTCCCCCTCTTCCACCGCCACGTCATTTCCTTCCTATTTTTCAAACAACAAATTCACACAAATTACAGTAAAAATAAATAAAAGTTTTTAATTAAAATATTACCTTCGTTTCTTATTAATTGTAATAAAGGAATTTTGTGTGTCTCGCAAATAATAACCGTTGTTGCAATAGGAAACGAGGTAGTAAAATGATTTCGTTTTGTAAAAACCTCGCTTTCGCAGTCATTATCTTCAGGAAAATCGTTATAGTCGAAGCTTTTTAACTGAACCGAACCGGAAAGTGACTCAGAAGACAAATTCGAACCAGCAGGAACAGGAAAACCCGTCGTAGAAGGAGGTAAAACGACGCCGTTTTCAGGAGAGATCCGGTTAACAGCAAGCCGGTCTGAACCAGAGAAAACAGCAGATGGACCGGCAGAAATATTATTAAAAAGAGTACTAAAAGAAGGGAGTTGATCCGCTGCATGCGACCTCATGATAGTGGGAGATGAGGAAGCAGAGGTTAACGGTTGATTTGGTGATGATGATGAAGAAGATGAACGGTGGAGGATTTGCCGGAGGAAAAGGGAGATATCGTCGGGTTGTTCTTGAGGAGGAGCTGAGGAGTTGTTTGCGAATACCATGTTTGAATTTGATTTTAGGAGTTTGGGGTTTGAGAAGGGGAGAAATGAAGTGGTGTTATGGAGGGAGGAAGCATTAATTGTAGAAATTGTGTTGGTTAAGTTTTGTGTTTTCGTATAATAGGAGGTGCAACTTTGTTAGAGGGGAATACAGAGTTTTGAGCTTAATGCAGAAATTGGTGACGATATATTGTGGAAGTGGGGGCGGCTGTTTAATTTTTCTTTGTTTTTATCCTATAGACTCGTATACTGTAGTGGCAAACAGCAAACAGCAAACAGCAAACGAATGTCTGTTGAGCTCTTGATAAGAGAACTAAAAATGAAAATATTAAAATAAAATTATTATTAATTATACTGATTGACACATGATTTTATCATGTATTCTTAATGTTTGATTTTAAGTAGTATATTAATTAGTTATCTAATGTCCCGAACACTCATTAGCAAGATCCATATTAATTTACTTAGTAATTTTGTTATACTAGGTAATTTTTATCAATATGTAATTAAAAAAACGTTTTGATAAATGTGCCGGACAAAGTGATGCATTAAATAAAAAAAAACACAAAGAGAGCATATTCTTTAAACAAAATATATATAAAAAAAACATACTTGATATTGTTATGTAAAATACTTTTGGATTAATTTTACGGAGTATGTATTTTCATTATACCAACCTTTTATTCTTCTAAGTAATACTTCGCATATAATTACAAATAGTAGTGGTCAAAATAGTACTTGCAGTAAAATAGTATGTAAAATACCTGTAAGACTTGCTTTAATGGTCAAAATTATTACGAAGGAAGTAATTTTCTAAAACTGAAGTAAATAGGTATCCATGGGAGTACAGACCTTGTTAATTTACTGGTAATGTCAATCTCGAGCTTTGAACTACACGATTTTGTGCTCCACACGTGAAGCACACATACACTGTTTGTTTCATTATAATTCTACAACATTCTAGCGGGTGTTCTTATTTTACTCGTAATATACTTGGTATTTATACGGAGTATAATTGCAATGAGTATTTGAGTGAGCTTATTTATTTATGTGCTGGGTGAGTACAAGACAAGAAATGAAAATTATACTCTTCTGTAGGTGGCTGAGCTAGTCCTTCAATTATGAACATTTACGAATTGAAGTATTGAACTACTCTATGTCTCTCTTTTTATGATTGAGGCCCTCAAAAACTTGTAGGTCTTGTACTCCGTATTTGGTGTATAAAAATTTAAAAAAAAATAAAATTAGAGGAGAGTATTAAGTGAGACCCAAAATAATAACAAACTAAACCTTGAGAACTTTATTAATTAGTTAATTTACTATACTAAATTAATACGGAGTACTTCACATATGGGTACAACCTAAGATTGATCCAAAAAAAAAAAAAAAAAAAAAAAAAAAAAAAAAACAAGCTACCTATCTATAGCAGATAGGTGGAAAAAAAAAACTAGTAGCATCTTTAAACACTAGGAAATCAAAATCATGAAGGAGATAGAAAATTGGCACCCCTACTATTAACTGCCCAATTGCTTCATATGGGTAGACAACCAATTGAAGGAGCTTTAGAGTACAATATTGTTACCGAAATTGTGTATAAAATTATTGATCAAAATATTTATGCTTTCTTTATTGGGGAGGAGGACTATTTGTTGTACATTAAGAGGTTTTTTTTTTTTTTTTACAATTACGGAGTAAAATATTTCAAATTCTCTTTTGTTTCAAATTAATTACTCCATTTCGTTTTTATAGTCAAAATTTCATCAAAATTGACCATAAATTAATTAACATTATCCTTTTGAATAACACTCAAATACTCGTGCATAAAGTCCATAGAAGTTCACGAGAGGAATAAAATCATCCAATTGTTTAGTTTTGAAATAGTTTTAGCAAATAATAAACTAGGGTACCAACAATAGAAGGTTTTTTCACTAGTACATAACTAACCTTAAGTAACTCCCAAAAAGTGTTACAAGTGGTAAAAGTGTTATTATAGACAATAGGTAACACTTTAGTGGGTGATACATCCGCCCATGTTACCTAAGGTCTTATGTAACACTTTGGGTAGCGTATGGTAACACTTTTAAAAGTGTTACTATAAACCCTCTTATGTTACACTTTTTAATACTATTAGTATCATTTTTAAAGTGTTACTTTTTATTTATGTATCACTTACTCGTTTTTAGTAACATTTTTCAATAATACAGTAACACTTTATCCGACATTATGTATCGCTTTTGCGAACTAATGTAACACTTTGTTGACTATTAGGTAACATTTTTTAATCATCTTTTGACGTATAGTTTCACTATATTCGACATTATGTATCACTTTTTACAAATTAATGTAACACCTTATTAATTAATAGGTAATATTTTTTTATTATATTTTTTTTGTGCCACATATTATTATTATCAAAACCAGCTTAGGGCACCAGTTTTGAACCCGTGCCTTTTTGGGGGTTGCCCATGGCAGAGGTTATGGACACCGGTTCAAAGGTCTTTAAGGGCACCAGTTTTCCCCTTAATCCGATGCCCTTTATGCCTGAAAAAAATCGACAAACAAATTTAGATATTTTTATTAATAAATGCTTGTAGTGTTACAATTTCATCAAAAAAATATAAAAAATAAATAAATTACAATGCTTAAGGCTAGGTAGCAGTAAAGCACAACATAAGTAGCAACAGTGCTGAACTAGGCCATGATCATTCACAGTCTCCTCAGCTCCTTCCTCTGCTGCCTCCCTTTTTGCGAGTACTGACTGTTGGGATGGGAGTCACATCCTCAGTACAAAGTTCGTCAAATAAAATGGAAATGCTAAGCACACTTAAACAAAAAGTTCATTAATTATTCACAACAATCTCAGTTATGAAAATCTACAATTACCCATAGTATAAGAGTTTGTAAGTTCACTATAATCTCAGTTAAAGTTCAGAATGACAACAACAATTAAGAATGAAAATTTTTCACCTTTATAGCTTCCCAAGTTTTGTTAGTAGGTTGGATATAGGGTTGTTGTGTGCTGCAAAAAAAAAAAAAAAAAAAAAAAAAAAAAAGGAAATTAAGTTAGAAGCCCAATTAAAGGATGAAAAAGTATAAAACATAACACCTTGACCAAGTCATTTACTCTTGCTGATATAATGCCAAGTATAAGAGGCAAGATGAATTCGAATATACCCTTTCAAGATTATAATTTCTAAATTGGTCAATGGATAGTCCAGAAACTGATCTAAAAGGAAGAGACTTAGGTTCAAGAACCACGTGACAAGCATTGATTGAGATCATACTTCACGCCACTCTTTCGCGAGCCCCTGCTGTTCGTGTGCTTAATAGCCATTGTTAAAGAGCTCAGATAATCATTTAAGAGAGAAAGTGAGAGATAGAGGTGAGTGGATTGAGAACAATCAAGGGAATATACTGGCGTACATTCTTAGAAGAATATCTCAATAATGGGAGGCTTTTCTAAGCATTGCCACCAATTTAGAAACAATTGAAACCAAGCCAAACTAGAAAATCCCATAAAACTTTAGAGTTCAGGAACCCATATGTTAATGTGAAATAATAGATTCTAAACCTAGCCTCTGAACCAAGCCCGGCCAGACATAACATTGATCCGGCAACCAACATACACCTCACAACCGACATTCAACAACCATTTATCCTAAATCAGTTTCTGTATAGTATCAATACAAGCTTATACATGCATCAATTAAATTACATAAATCATGGCTTCTAAATCATCACATCATTTCGTAGTAGTATTATGATAATATCAAGAATGCATCCACTCAAGTTCCAAATATTCAACATTCTTAAACAATTTCATCTACAACACTCAAAATTCTATAAATTAAAAAAAAAAAAAAAAAAACAATTTCAAGCTTGATTGCGCTACGCAATGTAAAAAATCAGAGCACAAACAACATTTAATAATGAAAATATGCAAACATATTACAAATCAGGTTAATTTCGAAAATGCGAATCACTGAACAATAAATCAAATACTCCGAAAATTATCAAATTTCAAACGCAATTAGAACAGGAGAAGAAATCTAACCGATAAAATTCGAACAGGAGAAGAAATCTAAACGCAATTAGAACAGGAGAAGAAATCTAACCGATAAAATTCGATGGATTTTTGCTAATATTGTGGAAATTGAAGAGTGAGAATGAAAATTAGGATATGTTGAGTGAAATTGAGGAGAGAAGGAGGGATTTCCGGCAGCAGCAGTAGTTGCATCATACGAAGACAGCGTTTTCAATGGCTCGTCGTCTCTTCTTTGCCGCCGAATTGATCTCGTCAGCCGTATTTTTGGTTGTTTTCTTGCGGTTTGATAGTTCGATTGAGTCGAAGCTAGGGTTTGGGTTTGGTTGTTGAGTTCTTGTTAAGAAGCTAGAGTTTGGTGAGGAGTAAGGATCTAAAAATTGGGGTAAAATTTCAGAGAGATTTTGAGCCTCTCCATTGATGAAGAAGATGGAAAGTGTGAATTGCAGAGATGGATGGAGAAAAGAGGGAAAAGTGAAAGAGAGGATCGGAGAGAGAGAGAGAGTTAGGCAATTCAAGGGTCGTTTTTTTTTTTCTTCTTTTTTATTTTTTTGACAAATACATGAAAGTGTTACTCTATGTAAAGTGTTACTTTGAAGTGTTACATACAAGTGCTACCTATTATCTAAGTGTTACAAAAGTGCTACCTAAATATCTATTTATATCTTGACTTATAAAGTGTTACCACAAGGTGTTACATTAGGCCAACTTTGTAGTAGTGAATTTGATGGGTTTGTGACAACTTTTTAGAGGTTTGTCAACAAATCTTTTATTGATAAACAAAGGTTCATGGGAAGAAGTTTGTTTTTACAAACCGGTTTGCAATTGCTTGCAAATGATTTACAAGTTGCCAAGTGTATTAGCTGGACCTACTTGTTGAATTTTCTTTATTTTTTGTTTTGATGAATTTAATGAATTATATGGACAGTGGGTCTCATGCATAGAACATGTTTATCTATTGTTGATAGAGTAATAGGTTTGTTAGGTGAGGAGTTTGTATGATAATGATGTGGCAAGTTAACAAACCCTTTAGAGGTTTGCTCCATTGCTATCGCCTTTATAATCTGTTCGTTCGATAGATAACTAGAAATATTATAATAGAGGGTGTTTGTTTAGAGGGATAGAAGAGGGGGGATGGGATAAAAAAGGAGGGATTTAACAAGTCTTTTGTTTGTTTAGAAGGATGAGGATTAGGAGGGGGGATAGATAGAAGGGGGATAAAAAAAAAGGGAGTTATCCCTCCAAATTAATAACTAAGGGGGGTGGTATAAGGGATGAGGATTAAATTTAACGGGTAAAAGACATTTCTACCTTTAATGAAAGAGAAAGAAGAAGAGAGTGAAGAAAGGATATTAGGGTAATTTTGTATTTTTATTAGTTATTCCAATCTAATCCCAACCCATTCCCAAACAATAGAATACATTATTTTTATCCTTTTCTCATATATTAGTTCCACCTTTTTATCTCACTTAATCCCATCCTATTGTCTTGCAAAGGTAATGCTCCGTAGTTAAACTAGATACAGTACAAAAATAGATGCTCATCCATGTATATAAAAACTGTTGGTCCCAAGGATGTAAAAAGTTAGTCCATACCGCAATTATAATCAATCTTGCGGAGGAAAGGTATTACAACTTTACAAGTACGAGTACTATATTTCCTACATTCTTTATCAAGGAAGAAGGGGAGCATAAACATGTACTGTTATCAAGGAAGAATAAATTCACGCAAAGCAAAGTATGCGCTCGTGCTTCACTGCGTTCGCGATAATTTTATATTCCTCGCAAGTTTCCTAGTCAAAAAGCCTACTCCATCCTTAATCTGCAAATGCCAGTGTCTTGTGCTAGTCTAACCAAGGACTTTCTAGTTCAAAGTTCAAACCCACCGTTGCCTAAACCCTTTAATGGTCTGTCAATTGGTCAAACATCTTTTTTACTTGCAATGTTTCTCCAATCTATACTATTTGCATACTCCACTTTCAACTACATTTCACATTCTATTAATAAAGAACACGGTTATACGAGTCTTTTTAAATCAGTCTCATTATATAGTTTATTACGGAGTTAAATATATTTTTTTTAAGTTTTTACAAATACATAATCAAAGATAATAACAATCGAAATTATGCATCGATAAACATGAAAAACAAAAAAGTTACGAAGTACAAGTAAAGAAAAAAAAATCCTAAGAAGTATATTACTTTGTAAATAATGTATATGAAGTATAAAATTAACTTTGGTCAACATGGCATATATGCATAAATAATGTAAAAATCAAACTATAACACTTAATTTTCTTTTTTATACTCCGTAATCCTTACTTGTTCATTTTAAGCTAAATATAATTGAATTGAAACTAGACTAATGTAGAAAAGTAAATTAAATTGAGTTAAATTGAAAATAATTCTAAATGAACAAGGTCTTCTTACTAGTAATATTTCTAATTTTACGCTTAGTCAAATTTTGTATTCGTAAGTATGACTGTATGACAATTATCATACGATCAGATACAAAACTAGGATCAAAAGAGTACTAAACGAGAATAATCTTTCATCCGTGTAAACTTGAAATAATCTTTCATCCGTGTAAACTTGAACGCAATCGATCCTAGTTTGGCCAAGAGGCCCTATCCAATATTCATGGTAAATGAATTTCAAGTTTCATAAGTCGAAGTATGAGATCATTATTGTACGTAATAGTGTTATCAGTCTAATCATAGACTAACTTCACTGACCTTGACCCGAGATAATCTCTCTATATCCCGATTAACACACGTGGCTTCCTGTTATTGGAGGAGAAAATCTCAAGTGCACTTATAAGCTACATGCGGGACCATGAGAAGTATATACGTAACAATCATCAGACGTCAGAGATCGTCTTGTCAATTCCGATCAAATTATGAACAAACATAAAAACGTATAAAAAATTATTTTACGTGTCGAATTGATAGGATTATGTCTGCTTTTAGTGCTTTGAGATCTGAGCCAATAATAATCAATCACAATAATCGGACGGCTATAAAAAGCCTTATAAGTCGTAATGTACTGATCATCTCCTTTGACTTTCTATTCTTCCCTCCGCACCCCTTTACCATTCTGTACAAATGGCAAAATTCAAAACCTGCAAGACTAAATCAGGTCTACCAGATTTTTTCGGATCGGGCCAAAAAAATAAAAATTAAAAGCTTAAAAATGCATGACCAAGTTCCGTGGAAAACTAAAAAATTTCAGAGATAAATTTCTACCTAAGTCCGCCTAAAATTGAATCCGGGTCTAACATGATCATCATTACTAAGTAAAGCGGATAGAAAAGGATAGAGCAAATGAAGTTGTAAAAGAGAAAACTTATTAAATAAGACAATAGAAATGTAGAATAATCTCAAAAAACACCCCTAAGAAGGTGTTTGGCAAGTGGGAATGGAAATTTGGGAATTCGATGGTAGGAATGAGATTGAGAATTTAAAGCAATTCTCATATTTGGGTAGTCATGAGAATAAGTTGAGAATATACAATAAATTTACTAATATATCCTTATTAATTTTTTTTTTCCTTCTTATCATTAAGGGTAGATTCATCTTTTCATATTTAAAAAAAATTCCCTAACTTAATACCAAATTAGGGAGTTTTTTGTAAGTTGGGATAAAAATTTCAAATCCCACCCAAATTCCCTCTCACCAAACGCCCCCTAAGAAAATACAAGGCAAACAAAAAGAAAAAAGGAAATACAGAGTAGTACTTAAATAATAGGATGCTCAAACGGGCCTGATCCAAGGCCCACTTAGCTCGATGGAAAAACGCACCAACTTTCAACCAATGCTTACTAGGTTTTTTTTGCTTATATTAATATGTCAATGAAACTCTTCATTTGAACTCTGGATTTATGGGAATCCATTTTCAACAAATATCTCTTGCCATATTGGCATTTTCTCAAATCATGATATCTTTCCTTTGGGCTTTGGATATGAATTATTGGTCATATCATGATTATGATCCCCTGTGATTTTTTTTTTTCCCTTACTAATTAAGATAGAAATTATTAGATACCTACTTACCTCCGTAACCTTTTTCTCATTATAAAATTTATACATTTATATTAAGTTATTTACTATGGATTATAAATTATTTCATGCACCTTTTTTTATAAAAATTTTCTTCATATGTTTTTATCCCTAATTATGACAATTATTGCTGGCCTCCATGAATTATTTTTTTTCCACCGTGAATAGTTGATTATGTTATACAAATATTTTTTTTCATGCGCCCAATCACTTTACCTAAGATCGACCAAAATCATTAGTGAATTACTAGCATGATCTTTTTCACTCCCAATGTTATAAATCTTCATGTTCACCACAAATGCATTTATACACTTGTGTTCATGACTTGCATTAATCAAAAGGGTGAGAGTTGTTGAACACACTTACACACAAAAGATACTTCATCAAAACACATAAGCAATAAAACTGAATTTACCTCATTTACATGTAGATCAAACTCATACTCCCTCCATTAGCATGATGCATATATTAACGTTTATTCATAAAACGTAAATCTACTACTGTAATGTTATTCTATATAATATGTCGTGTACTTGTCGTATAACTTTCTTCAAATCCCTATAATTAATATAATAAACACATTACACATTTGGTCACAAGTATTTCTAGATAAACTTTAAATATCGAGAGAATATGAGGATGTTGCACAATTTGCATGATAAATACTGTCGGAAATCGACTGTTTTCTTGTATGATCTTTAGCCACAACTTTAGGCAATCTATATGAAACTTGTGGGCGTGATCGCAATCAAGTCTTCCAATAACTTCTTCGCCTGAAAGTTCAAAATATTAATTAGCTTAGTCTAAAGATCGAAAAATTATTATTAATTAATTATACCGTCTCACAATTAAAGTTCAAAATTATATTAATTAACTAACAATACTAAATATACCGTCTCACAAATCATAGGTTGAATATGATGAGAAATATTTGTAAGCAACTTATTAATTATGACTACACGATGTATAATTATTATTATTATTATGAGAATACAAAAATGTATAATATTTTCCACATATACATATGATGCTTTTGAATCTTCGATTTGAATTCTTCACTACGGCGACTTTACAAAGTCGTCTTCAGGATCGAGAGAAGACATCTCTTATTCATAAAACTTTGGTGTGCTTGGAGGACATGAAGAGGATATCATAGGCCATGTATCAAAAAACAAGGTCATTCATTCGACAAAGTGGGCATGAGTTATGTTTTCTCAGCCACGACTTTACGCATATCGTCACAATACAATTGTATATGAGATTCGATCTCAGGTCTTAGATGTCGCTGAGATCATACCAACTAACTTATTGGCATCTCCTTCATATAATTGTACTAGGACTCAACGAAATGACCGATGTGCAAAACTTTTAAATTTTCTTTCGAGGAGAAGGTCTCTCTATGGAAACTTCACCTCAGCCAGATATACGCCATTCGTCATGCCCATCTCATCCTGCAATTCAAATTATAAAATTAATTACATTGATCTAAAATTTTATTTATAAAAAAAAACAAAACAAAACATTTGAGGGTACTTGTGGAAAAAAATATTAATGCTTATATATCTTACCCCAATACTCAAATATTCAGGTAATTTACCGACTTGATGATAAGTGCATGCTTAAAATTATAAGCATCATACACTTCTTTCGTTTCCTTCTCTTCATTATTGTTGATTATGCTTACTACCTCTGTGATTTTGTGTTTTAATAATAATATGTTTTAGTGGTTTATGCTTATCAACTTATGAACTATTGTGAATGAAACTCTGAATTTGTAGGAAACCATTTTCAACAAATCTCTCTTGCCACACTGGCAGATTCCTCAATCATGATTTGTTTCCTTTGAAATATGAATTATTAGTCATATCATGATTATGATCCTTTATGATTTATTTTCCAATTAAGACAGAAGTTATTAATTACCTCTGTATATAACCTATTAAATATGAATTATTAGTCATATCATGATTATGATCTTTATGATTTTATCCCTAATTAAGATAAAATTATATTATTGGTATCCTCCATGATTTTCCTTTCATTATTTCATGCCTCAATATCTTTGATTTATTACATACAGTGTATCTTCCTGATTCCGTCCTTAATCAAGACAAAATCAAATTATTAGCTATCCATGATATTTTTTCCGTTGTTAATTTTTTAATTACAATTGTAAAGATTATTCATGTTCACCGTACCACTAATGAATATATACACCTAGGTTCATGAATCACGCCTTAAATTAATCATATTCATGAATAATATTTTGAACATATACGTACTTCATATTTTGGCAAAGCTTTTAAACATAAGCGTAAGAATTGTTGAAGATATAGAAGACAATTTATTAAATTAAAACACAAACTTAAAAATTATGAAGATGTTACACAATTTGCGCGATGCAACCATAGAAAAGTAAAACTATGTCTCTGTTGATTTTAATACTAGTATTATCATAGAAAGCTCTAGAATTTATGTTAATGTTGCTACATTTCATCTATAATATTGTTTTACAACCAAGATAAATTACATAACTTAAAATCTAATTGTGAGACAAAAAAGAAGAAGCAATATCGAATGTTGGCCATGTATCATAGAACAAGGCCATTCATTCGACAGAGTGGGCATGAGTTATGCTTTCTCAGCCAAGACTTTATGCAATCTATATGAAACTTGTGGGCGTGGTTGCAATCAAGTCTGCCGATAACTTCATCTTTGTATTCCTCCTGAAAGTTCAAAATATTAATTAGCTTAGTCTAGAAATTGAAAAGTTAACATTATATCAATATTTACTAATAAAAAAAATCATCTAATCACAAATCTTAGGTCGGATATGATGAGAAATAATCGTACGTAACTTATTATATATAACTACACAACGTATAATGTATGTGTACTACTCCCTCAGTTTCATTTTAATCATCACTATTATTTTGAGGAAAAACACTAATAAATTTTGGATCGTCGTTGCCATCCTTACGTGCATTTGTGCTTTCAATTTCATTCTTGGGTAAACATCATTTTGGTCAAGTTAAATTATAAGAAAAGATTAATAAAAAGAGAAGAAGGTTAAAAAATAAATACACGTACCCAGCAAATGGGGCAACTACTATCTGTAGTTGTAGTATTAGGCTTGTACTTCTCAGTTTTCATAGCATTCACAATTTGCTCTTCTGTAAGTCCCGGCGCAACAGCCCCGTCTTCCTCTTCCCCTAAGATATCCTGTATTTTGTATCGTAAGATTTTTAACAAATCAAAATCCTTTGTCCCATTTTTTGTGTAGCATACATATCACATGGTTTCGATATTATTGCTACTTAAATATCAAAACAATAAATAACTAAGGAGGACAATTAATGAACAATATGTAAGGTTTGCAATAGCATAGACTAATTTTTGTTAATTACATCTATGTCGTCATCAGTATCAGTGTCAAAGGTTTCATCTGAATCTCAGTCATCTTCATCTTCCTCATCATCACCATCCTCAGCGTCATCATTCTGGTTGTTAGAAAGAAAGGGATCAATATACTTCAACAAATATGAGTAATATGGATGATTAAAATAAACAAACATATATATATATATATATATATATATATATATATATATATATATATATATATATATATATATATATATATATATATTATATAACAATACAATTTCATGAAGTAACAGAATACGAATTAAAACAGACAATTAAGCTTTATAATTGCTATATGATCGAGGTTAATGTAAGTAAATGTGATTAATTTTATTGTTGTAACTTGTCTAACCTCAGCTTGCGAAGGGGCCATTATCGTAGGAGACGTATAATAAGCCCTTTCAGCATACTGCCGGGATTTCATATTCATATACGTTGTGAAATCCGTAGCCTGTAGAACAATGATATAAAATGGTGAGCGATATGATGTAGATGCATCAGATATCATTCATGAAAAGAAAAAGAAAAAAAAAACACTAAAGGTCATGAGTTTCAGCATTGTATACTGTCTTGCAACAATCTAAGAAAGAATAATGATGCTTGTACTAATAATTTCCGAAGATAAAAAACCTGAGGTGTTGGAGGAACGCTAAATGCGGATGGTTGAGGTTCAGGGTTCATGACAGGAACAAGCTGAACCGGGGTGGCCGGAATGATCCTTCCTCCAAACTCAATCGCTGCCACTGGAGGTGGGTTTTCCACAGCAGATGACGTAGCATTTCCAGCAGAAGAGGAAGAATCAGCACCAGCCGTAGTTCGTTCAAGCTCCGATAGATAGTTACTAGTCGGAATTACATCCTGTAAAAAATGTTGACAACAAAAAAAAAACTTAAAAACAAGAGTAATTGCAAAGGACTGAATGATTAGGATATATGTTACTCAAACTCATGTACTCAAGTTAGTAACGAGTATGTGTTTTAAGTAACATAGTCCAGAACCATTCTAAAATGTGATAGATCAATAATTCTTAATTACATTTGCTTGATTTGAAGGTTGAAACCTTTCACCATCACGATTTTCTAAACATATTTTTTTCGAATGCCTTTCCTCATTTTCTGAAGTTAGTATGTTGGTTAATGATCCTTCAATTTCAGCAGGCTGGTTTGAACTACTCGATCCTAGAGCAGGTCTAACGCTGCTAAAATTACCGGTGTTCCGCCATGAAGGAGGAATGTTTGAGTAAGCGCCTAATGTGCTGTAATATGGTAAAGGTGGTAGTCGTATGGGCACGAAAGAATCATAAATTTGAGATCCTGAAGACGATCCTGTAGGAATTTCAGTAGCATTCGGAACATTGTTATTGTTATTAGTGATAAACGAAGTCTTGTCCATTGAATCAGCATTTCTCTTTGCACCCTCCATTTGATAGATTCCGATACAAATCTGATAGAACATGATTCAATTGAAAAGAGTTTCAAATATTTGATTATGTTATTAGTGACAACATGAAAGAAAGCATTGTTAAGGAGTACATAATCTTTCTAAGATATATAGAGTACATAGAATAAAATAAATAAAAATATATACTACAGACATAAATCAAAACATTATTAGATGTAAAAATTTACCTAAATTTTTCTCTAGCTTTAATTTATATACATTAAATTTACATCTAAGTGTAAATTTGGAGACTTTGTCACGTACTCTTATATTTTCAACAATTCAAAGTAGCAATCATAGCATATATATTAGAGGTGATCATTGGGCAGGCCAGGCCGAGGCCAAAAAAATCAGCCCACTTCTCGGTCCGTGCCGGGTCATGCCAAGCTTTGGGCCGGAATTTTTGTGCCCAGACCCGCCCAAAAGGCCGGGCCAGGCCGGCTTTTTGGGCCATTTTTGAGCCGGGCCAATAAAAAAAACAATTAAAAATCCTTATAACCGCATTTTCAAACACACCAAAAAAAAAAATTTCGACCGAAAAAACATACCAAAACCCGCCCAAAATCCAGCAGGCCAGGCTAACTTTGATCAGGTCTAATATATATACCTTACTAATAGAAATTATTCATACTTTAATAGAGATAGTGTAATTCATAAGTAAACCTACATTATTTAGCAATAAATCAAAATATATGCATCAAGCGTGCATATTTAATAGGCGAGTGAAATACAATTATTAACATTCAACGAATTATAATTATTCATAGGTAGTACATGGATCAGAGTAGATTTGTACCTTTACCGGCACGCAAATAGCGAATCCTAGATTGTTGTAAAATCTGAGTATAAATTGCCAATACAAATGAAATCAAATAATGTGCATGAAACAAATGCACGTAACCTATTCGCTTGCATGCAAATCTTAAATCAAAGATGAATCAACTCACTCTTGTAATAGTTAATAACATTTAATTATAAGATCAGAAAACAATCAAATTGCTTAGTTTGGGGAAACAATAAATATGCGAGTTCGATCTACAAATATAAGGTACCCAAACTTAATTATATAAGTCAACTAATGTAGAATGCAATATATGTATTCTATGTACACAATAATACTATAATTAACATATTTACATTAAATTGGAATTTAACATTAATTTATTTGAATCCACTTGAAAAGATTTTTTTGTTTGACAATGACAACACCACATGTGTCGTTGTTACAAATTTATAGTCATGGCACTTCACATCTATCCATTGGTAAATTTTAAAGGTAGTTCATCAAAAATACTATTCCGCCATGACTAGATAAGACAAGGTGTTATCCATAAAATTCTCTTTTTTCAAACTTATTGAAAAACAAATAAAAGTAGGAAAAAGAATGTTATGGTTGTTTTTGAATAAACGGATTTGATAGACAACAAAAAGAAGCATGACTTCATGATAAAATCGTGTTATCCAACAGACAATACCTGCCTTTTAACACATCTAGACCAAAAATACTCTCAAGGCAAAAACAACCTTCATCAAGAACTATTAAATGCATGGCATGTCACCATTTTGTTTTGAGCTTAAACCATAACAACAAAATCCTTATGAAGGTAGTTTAAATTAATGCACGAAACAATTTAACAAAAACCAAATTGAAGAAAACAACAAGCAAAAGTATTTTGAGAAAGACTAATCTAAAAGAACAAAATTAAAAAAGCTGCTAAAGAGCAAGAAGAAATTTGAGTTACCCTATCTCACTTTTGCTGTAGCTAATAGCAGTGCCTCAATGTGGAGAAAAATGAGTGAATTTATAGCTGAAGAGCAACCTATAATTTGTAAGAATACACATTTCCATTTAACATAAAAAAGAATAAATAATTCATATTGTTTTATACCATTTTCAGAGGATTCTCTTGGGTATGAAATAGGGGTTACTTGTTAGTGTTACTGGGGTTCTTTGGTCAGTGTCATTGGGGTTATTATGTTATTGTTACAGGGGTTACTTTGTCAGTGTTATAGAAAGCTTTATAGGGGTTACTTGGTCAATATTATTACAAGACGGGCTGTTAAATTTGATAGCTAGAGTATCAAATACTAATCTTTATCCAATAATGTAGACCGACCTTTTAGTATGCTTTATCTTGGTCTTAATCTCCTACTTTGTAACTATGATGAAAGTCATGAGACTGAGACTTTAGAATGAAAATGAAATATATGACCTCATAATTAAAATCTGCCAAAAAAATGACCTAATAAGTGTTTTCTTAATAAAGTATTATTCCGTACATACCGATCATTTGTTCTTTCTATACTTGTGTACTGCCTTTATTTTCCAATTAAATTTCTCTGTAAGCTATGCTAATGACTTTTAGACAAAACGAATAATATTGATAATTAATCACCTCACATGAATAATGTCCGGTCCGGCCCCATTTCTCTCCCGTTCTCTAAGAATGTTGTGTATATTCTAGGAATTAGAAATGTTTGAAGTAGTATTGTGGTTGATTTATAGTATGTTTGGATAAATAAAGGGGAAGAAAAAGAAGGGGAGGGAGGAGAAGAAGAGGGGAGGGAAAGGGAGGGGAGAGAAGAATGGTGAGTTTTCTTTTCAAATCTCTCCATTGTTGGAGGAATCAATTTTCTACAATTTAATCCCTCCATTTCTCTTCCCTTCAATTTCCTTCCTTCCTCATTTGTTATCCAAATGAAAGATACCTCATCTCTCCATATTCCTTCCCTTACCTTCACTCTATTTCCTTCGATCCAAACACACCGTAAGTTAATAGTTACAAGTACTATAATGCGTACTTGGTATGTTCTAAATTTCAAATGGATGTTCCTTGCAATAGGGTCTTATTTTACATAAGTAAGACTACTTGGTATGTATCGTCATATATATATATATATATATATATATATATATATATATATATATATATATATATATATATATATATATATATATATATATATATATATATATATATATATATATATATACTCTCCTGATTCAAATTCATCTTGTATTAGGGTTATATCTTATATATATGTACGTGAATGTGTTGTCAACTTGTCATATGTGCACATACATGAATAATCTTTACTAATGCGACTCCTTTGTTATCTAGATAAAATTGAGTGTATAATAAATTATGTAATCTAATGCAAAGTATATGTTTAATTGCTGGATTCACCAATGTCACGAGCTATGACTGCGCAATTAAATGTGATTGTTATAATTGTAACTAATTCCAATAGTTTACATTATATTTTGGTTGTACGTACTTACTTGTGGTGGGTGTTTTGCACGTGCAGGAGTTATCTCTAGTCGTGAAATGTGTGTGAAGCCTACTCTAGAAATGTCTGGGTGTATAAAATTTTCAATTGTTGCTAGGCCAGTGCTTACGGTGCGTTTTATATATAATTCAAATAAATCTGAACTTAGTTATAAAGTAAGCTCATTAACACTTATCAAAAACTTATTTAATTAAACTTATATATTTTTTTCTTAAGCTTAACTTATATATGATTTTTTTTCTCGACTTATCTTACCTGAATTCATCTTTGATAAGTAATAAATTACAATCTAAATTGAACAAAGAATTGATAGTATAACTCCTTTTTTTTTTTACTTAAGCTTGCAACACTTTGACTTTTACATTATTCATATAAGTACTTTGACCACCTTTGATAATTAAGAAAAAAAAAATATAGTCACATAGGATCGGATTTTATTACATTTGTTTTTATACTTTATGAATATCAAATTTTTTAAAATTATTTTTATATATTTATTATAAAAGATATTAGTGATTGAAATAATTTAGCACATTGACAAGTGTGAAAAGAGAAATGTTGCAAATAAATTAAAATAGAAAAAGTGTAACAGCTAAAAGTAGAAGATACGGCGTGATAAACCCAACAAAAATACTAAATTGAGAGAGAGATACTCCTTTTCTCTTCACCAATTTCTCCCTAACTTAAGATCTTGGATATAGTTACTGATCAAAACTTATGATAATTTATATTTATAAAGATTAAATTTGATTTTATAAAAATTTATTATAAAGCTGTTGACTAAGACTAATTTATAATGAATAATGTAGTTTGAAGAGGAGAATACTTAAAACAATGATTAAGTCAAACTTTTTTTTATAGGTAAGGTAAAGGGTTTTACCAAGCCAAAACCCTTTATGGGCCAACCCCACATGAGTAAGAAGACTAGAATATTAGGGAGTTGGGGGGGGGGGGACAGAGGAGAATTGACGGATAAGAAAATTTCAATCACAAAATGTCTCTAGTAGGGATTTGATCCCACAATCTATAAAGTTTTCACTAAACCTATTTGTTTCGGGGTTTTCTGATGTCCTGCGGGAGAGTTATAATTCCGAGACTGGAACCGGACGCCTGTACCTGCAAAATAAACGGATGCTCCGGATGATTGGAGATCCGCCTCCGACGGTCAAGTTAGTACTTGATTAAGGAGTAATTAATGCGGAAATTAAAGTGATCGGGTCTCTCTAGGTGAGAGAGTTTAATGTGTGTAATCTGCGTTTTTTTTGCGTCCCCCCCTTAATGAGGATTAAGGGAGGTATTTATAACCTCGGGAAACGTGCCAATCTAGGTTTAGGTTAACCTTGGGCTGATTGGGCTTCCCTCGGAAGTTGGGCCTAGGTGACCGGTTATCCCAGGTGTCATGGGAAGGACACGTGTCGTGTCGTAATTGGTCCATAGTGGACGGATCATTACTTGACACGTGGCAGGCTCTTATTGGCCCATGTGACGGACACATGGCGGAACCTGATTGGTCCACTTGTCAGATGGTGATTGGTGGGGAAAAATCCCCTAATCATTTGCCCCTCACAGGTGGCACGTGACTGGTCACGTGTTACCTGTGACAGGTATCGCCCCGTAACAGGCGACGGCCTGCTACAGGTGTCACTCGGCGAGAGGCCGAGAGATTCTCCCGCCAAAATTTTGAATTCTGGAAGTGACCCTTCGCCTTCTCACTTCGCCTATATAAAGGAGTGTTGACTTCGGTCATTTTCACACTTGAAAACTTTGTGAGAGAACATTCGGACCCCTGAACTTGCTCTGACATTTTGGACCCTTTCTGCCTACCGCCTGCTCTGACAAGCCGACTGCAAAGGGTTTTCAGAACTTCATCAATCGTCACTCGTTCAGGTAACTGTCGGTTCTCTTACTCTTAATTTTCTCTTTACTTTATTCTTTTTTGAAATGGCACCACGGAAGCACACGACACGACCTAGGTTAGTGATCAGCCGGTCACCGGGGACGGCTGAATCTAGGACTAGGAGTGCCGCCTGCCCTTTTCTGGACCCATCTTTGCCCTTTATACAAAGTCCGACTGTATCTGTGTCTATGCAGAGCATGATGGCCAGAACAAAAAAGACTGCCAGGATCTCAAACTCAGACGGCTCCTCCCACAGGGTGCCGATTAGTGAAACATCTGACCAGGCGCCAGATGTGGAAGTGAAACAAAGCGGCTTGAAAGCCGGCAGTTCTGAGGGAGGAGTCAAAGTGACCCCTTCCCATTTTACAGTTGACAATTCTACATTCTCTCCTGCTCCTTTTAAAGGAGAGGAGGCGGGCCCCTCCGGGAGAGGGGAGGAGTCGTCCTCTTCGGACTCGTCAGAGGACGATTCCGAGTCTAGCTCTTCTGGCCATGCTTCTCTGGACACAGAAGAGAAAAACAGTCGCCTACAAGAGGCGAGGCTTTCTCACGCAGTTGAGAAGGGGGGCGATTGGGCGGAGCCATCCGCCTCTCACCGAGAGCAAAATACCCCCTACTACTGCACGGTACCTCGGGGCCGGATCACAGCCATGCAAGAGAAAGTGGAGAGCTTTATCGCAAACCACACAATGGGCCCCGACTTTTTAGTGTTCGTGTCGGATCCAGAAGACACAGTCGTCTGGCCGGCTGGTACCAGTTATGATGGCGCCTGCTTTGGCTGCTACGAGGCGGCTATCAAGGCTGGGCTGCGCTTCCCACTACATTCGGCTGTTCAGCGGATCTTGGATGGGTATGAGTTGGGGTTATGACAGTTAGCCTCGAACTCCTGGGTCAACTTACTCGGCTATGTGGCCGGGTGCGAACTGCACGGGGTGGAGCCGAACTTCGAAGCTTTCGCCCACATGAACTACCTCAGCCGGACCCCTAAGGCAGGCGGTACCGGCTGATATCAATTGACGAGCCACAGGGGCTACCTCATGACGAGAGGTAAAGCAAACAAATGGAAGGACTGGCGGAGCACCTTCCTTATCATTGAGTTCAGACACAGAGCTGAACAAGCGCTTCAACAGGTGGAACAGGAATCCGCCCCTTCTTGCAGGCGGCCGCATCATGCCGCCTGTTCCCCCCAAGGCTAAGAAAGAGATCCTAGATAAAGGACTCTTCAAAGTAGAGTCGAAGGTGAACTCTACTTCAGGGGTACGAGAGCAAGTACCCCTGCACTGCGTCTTGATCTTCAAATGGCTCTACGACGAGTACTTTTTGGCCGCCTGTGAAAGCCAGACTGACGGGAGGTGCCGCCTGACTGACTCTCATGATACGACTGAGTATGCCTCATCGAGGTATTTCGCAGACTGTCTTGGAAGTTTGAAGTAGAGGCCGACTCTGACAATCGGTCACTCTTCTTCTGTTCTAGCAGTAGCCGAGCGTCTGTGTATGTTTTCCTCGACCCGTCCGCCTGAATATGACGAACAGGTTTCCTATTTCCTGGAGTAGGAAAACGGTATTTTGTGAAATCAAGGACAGGTGGCTCCCACTTCCTAGATTTAGGATGAGGGGTCGCCTCTCGCCCTTGAACTGGCTTCCTCTTCCGTGAAGTGGAGGGTTTCTTAGCCGACTGCTCCTTGTCCAGAGCAGGCGGCTTCTTGTTGATCAACTCTTGAATTTCTCCCTTGAAGTCCCTCATGAAGGTCATGAGTTCGTTCCTTGTGATGGGAGCAGACCCATCAGTCGGCTGCTGCCGAACAGGCGGTGCGCCTGCTGGCTCGCTTCCAGTTTGAAGATGTTCCCGTTCCCTCCTTTCGGTTATGACGGGTACGTCGGGCCCTTAGGGTCCCGTCTGAAGCTGTGTGAGCTTCAACTTCAAATTCATTCTCAGTATCGTGGTCCGACTGAACTAGAGGGTCGTCCAGGGGACGTCTCTCTTCAGGAGCCGGTACAAACGTGGATGCCATCTCAGAAGTACTCTCCCCACAGACGGCGCCAAAATGTTTCGGGGTTTTCTGATGTCCTGCGGGAGAGTTACAATTCCGAGACTGGAACCGGACGCCTGTACCTGCAAAAAAAACGGATGCTCCGGATGATTGGAGATCCGCCTCCGACGGTCAAGTTAGTACTTGATTAAGGAGTAATTAATGCGGAAATTAAAGTGATCGGGTCTCTCTAGGTGAGAGAGTTTAATGTGTGTAATCTGCGTTTTTTTTGCGTCCCCCCCTTAATGAGGATTAAGGGAGGTATTTATAACCTCGGGAAACGTGCCAATCTAGGTTTAGGTTAACCTTGGGCTGATTGGGCTTCCCTCGGAAGTTGGGCCTAGGTGACCGGTTATCCCAGGTGTCATGGGAAGGACACGTGTCGTAATTGGTCCATAGTGGACGGATCATTGCTTGACACGTGGCAGGCTCCTATTGGCCCATGTGACGGACACATGGCGGAACCTGATTGGTCCACTTGTCTGATGGTGATTGGTGGGGAAAAATCCCCTAATCACTATCCTTGCTTGGTAAAGTCAAACTTGTTTGGTGACTAAGTGTTTTGACCCATAGGTACGAAATATATAATGGTAAAAGTCAAAATTAAAGTTAAAGTCGAATTATGAGCCAAAGTGTTCAAATTTTTGTCCACCCTCCAGAGCAGTTGAAGACTTGAAGTTAAAGTTTGTATAAAACCACGTTTGAAGCCCAATAGCGTTATTGGACCATTTCAAATTAGTGAAGTCGAAGATAGGCCCAATTCAAAGAAAGATGGAGTTTTCACTTACCAACTTTCCCATTGATGGGCCCACTTCACACTGTGTGCACTAATGTGGTGAAGAAATAGTCCTAAACTGGTCCACACCCACAACCACAAGTAAGATAAGCAAGTTGGCGCCAAATATGATTTTTTTTGGAGTAGTTGGTTACTTGGTTTGTGTGGTCTAAGTGGACCCTATCGAAACATCCATGTATATGGGCGGGCTCACCAACTCCTCAATCCAGACTCCGGCTCCAATTGTTTGCCCTACTTCCGATGAAAGATAAAACTAACGTTTCCATAGTTCTTTTTTTTTTCTTTTTTTTTTTTGAATAGATGTAGCCATGTTTGGTGAAAAGATGAAAGATGAAGCTAATTATTTTAGCTGATTTTGACTAGCTGTTTGTATTAATAGATTTAATTAACTTATTTTATTAACTGATTGTATAAAAGTATTTGGTATTAGCTAATTGCTTAAAGCTGATTGATTATGTGAAATTACCAATAAACTAATTGTGGGGGTAGGTAGTTCATATAAAATTTTAAATTAAATGGGGGTATAAGTGTCATTTTACCATAATAATTGAATAAGCTGATTAAAAAAGCTCCTAAAAGGAATTTTTTGAAAAAAAGCTTATTTAGTAGAATAAGTTCTTTAAATAAGCTTTCCACCAAACACTTTATGTTAGCTTATTTAATAGTCAATAAGATAATGTTGGTCAAATAAGCTAATTTTGCTCAAATAAGTTATTTACCAAACACAACCTTAACCATAGTCCATAGATATTACTCTGATGTATGAAAGTAAATTTAAATATTTACAATTAGGAACGACTTAAAATGCAAACTAGGCTAAAGGGATAGAGATATAGAGTGATTGAGTGAGTATGTATGTATGTATGTATGTATGTGACACATAGGTAGGGTGGCTTGTGTAGAACTAGAGATGCGCGTTGTATACACACCGATCTACAAATTGTCATGTGCACGTTCAAATAAGTGTAATGTCTAGTGTCTACATAGGTACAAAATAGATTTGTGTGTTTGTAACTTTTATTTTTAGAGGAGAAATATTAATATCATCAATAATACAAGTAGAAATGCAATGATGATTTATCATATTACTTAGCTTTTTATATGTCGGCTTAAAAAATAGGACACTTTAAGTAACCAATCACATTAAAGAATTGGTTAGTCATATGTGAAAAATGCGTGTATTATTAGAGAAGTGTTTATGTTAAGGAGTTAAAAGTATCTTTCAACAGTCAATTAGTCATTCTGGTGCAATCACCACCATGAAGGACAAGACTAGAGCTAATTGTTGGTCCTAACTTCCTCTCCAAAGTAAATGTCCCGACTCTTTCAGGTAGACAAAGTTGACAATTCAATTGGATATGATATCAATTACTAACTTTAAGCAAGCAAATTTGAGTCATTATTTCTTGATTACTAATATGTACCCCAATTTCAATATTCTAGATAAGGTCGAGTTTGATGATCATTATGTCTTTCTTAAACTCTTTAATTGACTGAGATATTGAGATGCATAACGTTTTAACTACATTTAATATCCAATTCTAATAAAACATATTGAAGTAAAAAATTCTACAATAATTAATATCCAACACCTAAATTTTGAATTGATTTCATGAGTTAAATGTCCTTCTTTCTTCCAAGGGTTCTCTTCTCCAACGTCTCACCTTCATTAACCTAGGCTCAATTTCTCTTCTTATTACTATAATTTGACCATTCATTAAGTGGTTTTCTCGTACGCAGGGTCTCCTAATCTTCATTTCTTTTTTCCCTACCATATTAATACAAACACAAATTGATTGATTGCTTATTGACAAAGCTTGGTTACTTTACTTCCCATTTTTCTCACATTACCTGTATAGTTCTAAATCCTCTAATTTATTATTGCTCTACCTTAAAGTAAATCAATCATGTGGTGTCCTTGTAAACAAGTTTTACTAACTTTGTAGTTTACCTTTATAATAATACGTCATAACCCATTTTCCTACCAAAAAAGTCCTCCAAAACACCAACTCGTCACCAACCTCACACTTCCTTTTGGGCCAGGCGCCCTCTCTCATTATTATCAGACCAACTACCACAACCCAATTATCAATCACTATATATACTAAGAAGCCAAGTAATTCTTTTCCACATTCAAAGTTGCAAGTTTTTTATGAAGTAACAAGTTTTATATTCTTTTAAAAACATAAAAATGGCAACTAATGGTTCCGAAGTGAAGCATCAAAATGGAAATGATACTTTCAGACATCAAGAAGTTGGGCATAAGAGTCTCCTTCAAAGCGATGCACTTTATCAGGTGCAAACTTTATAGCGCGCTTAATTCACAGTAACATTGTAGACGTGGTGTTATCATTTTTATTATGTTATTAACAGGATGAAGAATGATCGATTAGAGACTAACACTACAAGTGTTTGGATAAATGTTTTTTTTTGCAGTATATACTTGAGACTAGTGTGTATCCTAAGGAGCCTGCGTGCATGAAAGAGCTTAGGGAAATTACAGCAAAGCACCCATGGTACGATAGCTATATCTATGAATCTCCCCATAAAAAGTTTTAACTATAGCTTACAGTACCAAATTTTAAAATGTGGCCTATTAAAAAAGGACATACTAAATGAAAATTTCCGAATGAATTTTATATGGCACCAATAGGTTTAGCATGCCATATAATTACCTAATTATTTCATATTCATTGTCCAAAAAAATAGGAACTTGATGACAACATCAGCCGATGAAGGGCAATTCTTGAACATGCTAATCAAGCTCATCAATGCCAAGAACACCATGGAAATCGGTGTTTTTACCGGCTACTCCCTCCTCGCTACCGCGCTTGCCCTACCGGAGGATGGAAAGGTAGTGAAACCATACATGAGCTAATTTAATCATTTTTGGTCTCTCTTTAAGATGGGCAATTCTCTGTTTCTCATTGTGGTTTTGTTTCTCATGGGGTATGTGTTAAGATTTGGGGCTCCCACTCATGACATATACGCGGTCCCCACCAGTAAAAAGCATCACATTATTTTCCAAAATGTCATTATGAGTATAAGTATTTCTCATAATGAGGAACTGAGGCTCCCTCCTTTAAGATACCCTTAATTAGTGATTAATATTTTTAACAATTATGTGTATTTGTTATTAACAAATATAGATATTGGCCATGGACATCAACAAAGAAAATTATGAAATAGGACTTCCAGTGATTGAAAAGGCTGGAGTTGCTCACAAAATTGAATTCAAGGAGGGCCCTGCTTTACCAGTTCTTGATCAAATGGTCCAAGACGTAAGTATCTCATTAAATTATAAATTGCCCAATTCGTATATTTATAACAATAGCTATTCTATTTTGTCTTATCGATTAATTATTATAAATGGCCAAAACTTTATTGTATATTTGCATTTATTATTATTTATTAGATCCTTTTGTGATTGTAATCGAGTTTTGAAATATGTGAAGTAAAATTAAATTATATTCGATCTTACCATCTTAGCTATATATTGTCACCAAGTATCATGGAAGTAAAGTACTCTAGAAGGATACTCAACCACATTAGGTTTATGTACCAAATATAAGCGATGACTAATTCATGTTAATTTATGCAGGAGAAAAATCATGGAACATATGATTTCATATTCGTAGATGCAGACAAAGACAATTATCTTAATTACCACAAGAGACTAATTGAATTAGTCAAAGTTGGTGGTTTGATTGGATACGATAACACTCTATGGAATGGGTCAGTGGTGGCCCCACCAGATGCTCCACTTAGGAAGTATGTTAAGTTTTATAAAGACTTTGTGTTGGAACTCAACAAAGCTTTAGCTGTTGATCCTAGGATTGAGATTTGCCAGCTCCCTGTTGGTGATGGAATTACCTTGTGCCGCCGTATTAGCTGATCAATTCCTTATTTGAAATTTGCAAATTGATATTTCTTTCTTTACTAAGTTATTTACACAATTTCTATTTTCAAGATCAACTGTTAGAATTCATTATCAAGCTAAAGGCTAGAAGAAAGATGTTTAAGATTCATTATTTATTTGTTTCGTTGTACAATCTAGGTGTTGTACACATGCACTGTATTAAGTATTTTTAATGTTTCTAACCATTCAAGAAATTGTTAGTTGTTGAAATTTTATTATGTAAGGTTATCAATATTGATTACATGAAAATAATTTATTACTAAGGTTGCAAATTTCTTACTTTTTAAAATTATTTTTACATGAATTATAACAAGAAGAGGTGAAGTTGTGTGATTAAGATTCATTGTTTTTTTGAATTTCTATTCATTCTATCATTATGACAAATATGAAGTATACTTTAGGAGTAATTAGATAAACACAATTTTTTGTTGTAGAGGTAAGTAGTAACGTTCTATTGATTAGAACCCCTCACGAGTCAATTGAAATTTACATTATACATTGTGATTACAAATGGGACAAAAATTTTAACAACTAAAAAAAAGAACCCTTCCATTTGACAAAAAGCTGAATTCTTGAAGAATAGAAGAATTGGGCCCAAACCTAAGGGATTTTGGACTCAGTGCTTATGTGGGCCACTAATCAGCTGGATTTGATAGAGGTGTGAGATTGGCCAATTGAGATCCATTCCAACTGTCTGTGAACTACTCATGTGTCCATTTTATTGAGTTTGGTTGTCCAAAATTTGAGAACTAGACAACAGTGTCCTATATACGTCTGAGTCGTCACCTAAAATATGAAACTCAACTCATTGTCTAATGTTCGAGACTCATTGTCAAAAAAAGGTAAAAAAAAAAAAAAGAATTATAAATCTCGATGTTAGTATCCAATTATCTAAGTAAGATATTTACTACCTACAATTTAAAATTTAGCATCTAAGATATGAGATTCATTGTCCAAAAGTGAGACTAATTATCTTTTTTTTTTTGGAAACGTGACTTATTATCTAATACGAGGGGAGTAAAACTCATTATTCAATATCCTAGTACTACAGTATAAAACTCATTACATGTCGTCAAACTCACCACACCAACATAATGGAGTAATATAAGAATCAATGGTTGGGCTAGTGGTCGGAGGCCCTCCTTTCACCCTTGTGAGAGGGGTTCGATTCTCACTCCAAATAAGTGGAATCTCTAAATTCCTCCCTATTTGTAAGGAAATTCTCCTTTAACTTTAAAAAATAAAAAAAAAAGAAAAAAAAAAGGAATTGTACGTAGTACTCGTACTTATTATATTTATTTTTAGGGTTGATAAGGAGAATGGCCCTACCGGGTTAACGGGCTAGGCACTTTAAAAGTGGGGGGAAGGGTAATAGAATCTCAAGTGTCAATAGTGGGGTTTGATCCCACAACCAGAGGTTGTGAGGTGAGATACAAACTTTGCCACTAGACCAAGCTTAATTAGGGAATGAAATCCCACCCTAAAGTGTCAATAGTGGGGTTAGCGGGCTAGACAATTTGGGAGAGTGGGGGAAAGGTAAGGGAATCCCATCCCCCAAATTGTCACTAGTGGGGATTGAACCTCCAACCATGAGGGTAAGTTTATTGCAAGTCTTGAGCAAAGTCTCAACATGAGTTTTTTCTCAAGATTCTTGCAATAAACTCACTCAGGACTCAAGACTCATGTGAGTCTTGCATGGAGTTTGGAAAATCCAAACCCGTGTCAAGACTTTGTAAGGAAACAAATGCTGCCATATTTTGGTTGTTTGTCAATGAAAATTGGTCACCTCACCAACCAAAAGTTTACAATAATTTTTAAAAAATAATTAAAGATATTTTACAAAAAAATAAATATATTTTGAAGAGGATTAAATGAGTTTTGAGTGAGTCTTAGGATAATATGTAAATTTGGAGAAAGTCTTGTATGAATCTAAATAATAAAAAGTATTTTCAAGTTAGTGAAAGCTGATGTGGCAGAGTTTAAAGTCTGGGTTCGAGTTTGGGGATAAACTCACCCTGAGGTTGAAAGGTGCTCTCCTTTCCACTAAACCAAGTTTAGTTTGGTATACTGTACGTAGTACTCCGTATTATGTATCACATGTTCACATACAAAGATACAATTCCTCTTCTTTTTAAAATACTCCATAAAATAATTGAAAGGGGTGTTTGGTTCGCGGAATGTAGGTATGAGGTGATTAGGGGATTTTTATCCTCCAATCACCGTTTGACAAGTGGACCAACCAGGTTCCGCCACGTGTCCTTCACGTAGGCCAATAGGAGCCTGCCACGTGTCAATCACAGATACGTCCTCTACGGACCAATTGAGACACGCCACGTGTCCACCCATGCCAAATGGGAAAACCGGCCAACAAGGCCCAATCCTGTTTAGAGGCCCGGTCAGCCCTAGGTTTACCCTAAACCTAGAGAGTGGCACGCTTCTCAAGACTATAAATACTTAATCAATCCTCATTAAAGGGGATCAAGCAATTAATCTCACCTGAAGAACGGAACAGAACAAAAACGTTACGGAAGACACTAATAACCGGCTAATCTCGCTAACAAAGCAGATTACCAACATTAACACTCTCACCTAGAGAGACCTTATTACTTTATTTTCCGCACTTATTACTCCTTAATCAGGTACTAACTTGACCGTTGGAGGCGGAGCTCTCAGGAGTCTCCGTTATTTTGCAGGTACAGGCGTCCGGTTCCAGTCTCGGAATTGTAACTCTCCCGCAGGACATCAGAAAACCCCGAAACATGAGGTATGAGTTTAGAATGACTAAAATCCATACCATATGTTTGGTTGCAAAAGTATGAATTTTAAACCCATAACTTAAAACCATGAGGTATGGGCTTTGGAAACCTTGAGGGGAGGTTGGTTTGGCCATTCTATTCCCTTAGGTAGCAAATAAAAGGAGGGAATAGTGAGAGATTCCATTCCAGAATTGAATCAAGCACATGGTATTAAGTTCTAACCCGATACCACCTTAACCTCATTTCCAATTCCAAACCCATATCACTCTGTGAACTAAACGCCCCCTAAGAGGGCCAACTTCTTTTTTTTTTTTTAGGAAAGGGCCACCTTATTTTATGTTTCAAGATTTTTTTTTCTAAAATTAGAAAAGGAAAAGAGTTAAAAATAAAATAAAAAAAAGGAAAGACGGAGAAGAGATTCACATGAATGTCTTATAGATGACGAGGCTATGAAGTCCAAATGACCACATCCATTCATGTCACTTTCTCTCTCTTTCCTCTATATATAATATCCTTTAAAATTAATCTTTACACTAATTAATTAATTTAAGTCATCGACGTTACTTGTCCCGCCTATTCCAGAAATTAGACTAGTTGTTAATTATACGACTTTTATTTTCATCATTTTTCCTAATTTCCTCCTTTAATCCAACAATTTACTTGCGTTTTGTTCTTTATTACTCCCTAATTTCCTAATATTCATATTCATAAATTAAAATTATATGATCCAATAATTCATTTTCTCTCTCTTTTTCAATTAATTTTCTCTAGAATCTTCTCCTGCTGATTATTATTGATGAGAATATCAGAAATGGGTGAAATGGATATTGAAGAATCAGAAATTGAAAAGCTTCCAACTGATCTTCTGTCTCATATATTCCTCCTTTTCTCTTCTTTCACTGATTTAGCTCAGTAAGTAATTTTAATTTTATTATATTGTCACGTTGATTATTTAATTTCAATTTAAGCTTGTACTAGTAACGTGACAATTAAATCCTGGCTGTTGTCGGCAGAGGAATTAATTTCCACCTACGACCTTTGAATGTTTTTTTTTAACTTTTTATTTTCTAACATGTTTATTATGTAAATGAAGGGCAAGTTGTGTGTGTAAGAAATGGAGGGAAGGGGTGAAGCAATCAATGGGAAGGAGACGAAGTTTGAGCTTTTCTGGATGTAAAATGGATGATGCCTCTACTTCTCGCCTTGTTCATCTTGCCTTCTCTCTTAAGGAACTTGACATGTATGATTAATTTTTCTACCATTTCTTTATTGTTTCATGCTTACTTCATTCGTGTTATTTTATTAATCTAATCCTTTGCTTTGGACAATAATTGAATCTTTCAAATAGATGGTTTATTTTTTTATTTTTAATATACTTGTATGTTTTTGTGTGGTTGGTTTTACTCTAAACTCATATGATTGGATGGAGTAAAAAAATAAATCTGATTATTTTATTCTAAGACAGACACACTAAGCTATATTGAGTATTGGCGTGAGTAGTGAATTTCCGAGTTTATAACTGTGATATGCTAATACGGTTATCTAATGTGTATCGTAGCCCCAGCCCCTGAAAAATGTGGTATAGTATTTGATGTGTGATATGCTAATACGGTTATCTAATGTGGCATTGTATTTGATGTGCTTTGCGACTGTTGATTTTCCTTGCAGTTCAAGGAGTAGATGGGGTTGTCAAATAACAGACTATGGACTGTTTGAGATATCAATGGCAAAGTGTATTGGAAATTTGACATCCATTTCAATTTGGGGTATGACAGGAATCACAGACAAGGGTGTTGTACAATTGGTATGAATCACATCGGTTTTCCTTCCTATTATTATCACTTTTAATCAAGGATTTCTTGTTAATAATGCATGATCCTCTCTTGAGTAAGCTTAATCTAAAATTTAGTTTATATCAAGCTAAACTCAATGAATACTGAAAGAAGGCTCTGAACTGCAACACAATTAGTTTGCTTGAACAATTTCCTAAAAAATGAATTTGGTCACAGGTCTCAAGAGCTACTTCCTTGCAGCACCTCAACATCGGTGGAACATTCATCACTGATGAATCTCTATTTGCCATTGGAAACAATTGTCTGCATTTGAAGGTTGTTTGTTGTATAAACTGGATTATTCTGCAGTCGAAGTTTTGTTGTATACTAGTACTAAAGTAGTTAAGTAGGGATATTTATCTGGTAGTATGTTGCTCTGCTAAATATGCATTTGTTCATCGTGCAGACTATAGTGTTGTGGAGCTGCCGCCATGTGACTGAGATTGGACTTCTGTACCTCGTAAACAAATGCAGGAAGCTGCAATCGATCAATGTTTGGGGTACAAGGGTTCCCCTTGACTGCTTCATTGGCCTGCTCACTATCAGCCCTGCTCTACAGATAAAACCTGTAGGGCTTCTTCCAAATGCTGAAGCTATTCCTGTTTGATCTATCCAGTTAAGTTGGCAATTTCACTCATTTTCTGGGTTTGTAATACGGCTTTACTGCAATGGCTGAACAGTAAAAAAAAAAAAAAAGCAAATTCTTTGTACAGATCGTTCCCTACAAATTGTGTTCTTTTTAAATCTGCTGAATAATGGCAGTGTATCATCTGTTCTGAATCTCTCAGTAAATATTCTGTTATCAGTAATAAACAGACATTTCTTTTATTCTTTTTCTTTCTCAGCCTTTATGATAGAGATTTAAAGGTATAATTCGAAGAATTTTCTTTTTCCTTTCTTATCTTGGGGGGGGCGGTTAGGAACAGAATATATGAGGGCTCTGCAGCTAATATGGAAGAACCTATTTTCATACTTGTCATTAAAGTAAGACAAACAACAAGCTAAGAGAGCTGAAGCTTTCACTAGATACAGACTTAAGCAGCTGATATATGCGAATAATAGTTGTGCTTATATCTTCCAATAGACTTTCCATTCACCCTACAGTTATCACAATCTTCTGCCTTTCCTCAGCCATTCCACATAAACCTGCAATAGAAAGAAAGTGGAAAATTAGGGAGGAGATATCATGTAACATATTGCTACGGTGCTACCTAAGTAGTATTCAAAGCTTGTAAGAGTTGGAACTATATCCTGTAGTCAGGATCGGATTAGGGGAGAGAATAGAATTCTTGCAAGCTAAAAAAAAAAAAAAAAGGGTTTGTATGCATTGAGTGTAGTCACCCAAGTTTCAATATTTCATAGATGGTACCCCAATTCACATAAAAATTACACCCTATGCAAAGTTAAATTTATATGACTTGCATTCAAAGACACTTGTTTGAATACAAGTTTTTGCAAAATAATGTTAAGAACAAACAGGAAGCAGCTTGTGGCATACCTGTTTCCCTAATATATTGTCGTTGATGCCCTGCATAGTCCCCTGGCTGAAATCTATCTCAAGAGGTTAATATACTCATTCTTATCCATCTGATACATTTTACAAGATCTAAGCTGTCCACGGACTTCCACTAATAATAGAAACTACAATGGCTCCAAAATTTACTTCTAATACTACAAAAACCTATTCTAATGAAGCATACAACTTCAACAATGCTCTTTGGCACTCATGTCATATACATTATAACCACATTAAAAGTAACATCAATGATAAATGGAATGAACAAATTAGTAAGATATTTGGATAAGAGGCAGCTGGAGCAAATCCTGATAACTGTACAGATCCCGAAAAGCTTCCGCTGAAGGTTGAGGTGGGAGGAGCTAAAATAGGTGCTGGTATATTTTTACAAACCCCCGGAGGAGATCCTGGCTGCAAATTGAAGAGAAGAATCTGTTCAGTATGTGGAGGAAAGATCCAGCACATAGGTTCCAAAATTAAGAGTAGCACATAAATGCAAATTTTACAAATGCAATCATATGATGGCCTACCAGCACCATACGCGGCAGCAGAACCAATTGTCTTAAAGCCTAGAGATCAATAATAATTTGTTCCGAAAGAGTCAGTTGGTCCTTTAATTAGACATTTGCCTTAGTAAATTTCATAGTGTTAACAGCAAACCCTCCACCCCCCCCCCCCCCGGGTCCTTTTCTCCCCTCGCTTTATAAAGTAGGACTTGTGAAATTTTAGTCTCCGCCACAAACCAAGGAAAGAAGAAAGGGCTTAGGAAATGGTTCATCAACAGCTTGCTTGCTGCTAAATCCCTGTGACCAAAAAACCAAACATCCATGAAATTCTTTGATGCCCAAAATCTGTAATTTTTGGGTGTAGTATGAACTTTAATCCCTCTAAAAATATCCCAAGTCCATTAAGATGAAATGCCTTCTGGCAAGAGGAGAGTGACAAACAAGCCTATCTCACTGCCAGGCTACATTCTGCAATCCTACAGACCTACTGTGCTCCAATTGTTTGTGGGTGGTAACGGTCCATGGTTGATATGGTGTATATGAGATTATTCAGGCTGGAGAGACCTGTGATCATTTTATGGTCAACATCTATGCCATGAATGTTTAATTCTTCTTCTAAAAGCCCCTAGAAATAAGTGCAAGAGTGAATTGCTTTAATTAATTTCGTAATAGGCACATTCTGACAACTTACGCGAACAATTTTAGGTAGAGGGTATAGCAAGTATTTCAGATGAAATATAATATATCAATTGATGAAAAATTGAAAATTATATGACGTAAACTTTGAGATACCATCAAAGTCATGCACTAATGGAGATAAAGACCCTCCTGAACTGATTTTCAAGCAAGAAGCACATAGATAAAGACCCTCCTTAGCTGATTGTTAAGCATGAAGCAAAAAAAAAAAAAAAAAAAAAAAAAAAAAAAAAAAAAAAAAAAAAAAAATGAAGCATGGGTTCCTGGTATGGTGAAGGAGAAGCAAAGAATGAACAAACCTGGCAAGCTGTTATAGTGCTGCAGCCACACAATGATTGTCCATTCATTTTGTCCAATATGTCAAAGACTCCTGGTCCATCGCTTCTCTGAAATGATATATAATTCTTAAAAATTAGAATATGGTTGACTAGTAATACAATAATTAGAGCTCTAAAGGTGAAATTGCATTATCAGTACCATATAAAAATTAACTGCCACAAAGTTTGGCATCCTATTTCCTGCTGCCTTATCACAGGTACCAATCATATTAGCCAAAGGAGCAGAATTTTCTTTGCAAGCAACATCCTCAACAGGATATGTTGGAAAGTAATTCATTAAGAAAAGTGACGCGCCTTTAGAGTTAAGTTTTTTCGATTCCCTTCTATTTGGACATGAACCTTGTTTCACTCCAGGATCTCCAGCTGGAAAAACATCATAGCAGACAAGTGTGTAACTTTCACCCATTGAATTTATACAAAAATGCAGTCATAAGATACTTACGTTCATTTTCAACCATGTATCTCCACTGATAAGCAATCCCTTCTGCTTCCTCTTTCGAATCATCAGAGGTGAAGACCAAAAGCCGATGATTTTTTTGAACCATATCATTCACTGTTGGCCAATCTTCCCCTTTCTTTGGCATCTCGGTTACAGGATACCAATACTTTTCCAACCCAGCATTTGCAAATAGCTGAGTTAACCCTTTCGGAGATTGAACATAATCCTCTATTATAATGGTCACAATCTCTGATGGATTCTCGGTCAAAAATGCTTCAATTTCTCTCAGAGTGTCAATTGCAGGTCCCTAAGTCATCATTACTTAACATGTCATGCCAAGCTTCAGGATTAAATTCAATCATCATAGGTAAAATCGAATAATCAATGAGGAGGGAAAGAAAATATTACAAAAGCAGTGATGTTATAACAGCGCCCTTGAAACGAATGGCACAGCCAAATATCACCTTCAAAGTCATACATGTCCAGCATCAATCCTCTCACTCCATTCTAAACAACAACCAACAAGGTAACCATTAACACAACTCGTCCTCGTAAACACGAAACCTAAGTAAAGTTTTAAAACAATTGGGGAGAAAAACTTTCCATACCCTTAGTTGATTTGTCACAGTATCTTCTTGATTGTAAAATGTAATCCTTTGTACACCCGACAATGGTGGGGCATTTACATTTGAGAATGCATTATGAGTCATTAGCCATGAATACTTGTTAAAGGGCAATCCACTAACCTAAATTCCACAACAAAAATCCAAAACCCATCAATAATTAGACAAAAAATTTAGACAATAAGCATACAAAAAAATCAACTAATTATAGGGTATTTATTAAAAGTAATGCTTTTACTCAAGAAACTATAAAAACCCATCAATTTATCATCCAAACATGGCAAAAAATCTAACATAATAATCTTAAATTTGCACAAATTCTAGTAAAAAAAATTAAAATTAAAAGAATAAACTTACAATAGAAGTGGGAATGTTAGCTTGACCTCTAGTACAAACGGGTTGGCGCTTATTAGCAGCAGGGCAATTACCACAGTACAAACCAGGCGCACAATCATTAGCAGCTGAACATGACTCTAAAACCTGCAAATTTAAAATTTTCATCGAAATTTTAGCAACAAATTCATACAATCAAACCAAAAATATACTCAGATCTTGGGTAAAATCTAAAGAAAAATCCCACAAATTCACAAAATTAGAAGAGATTACCTGACAATTGCCGCCCCCAGAACAAGCTGAAGAAAGAGTAAAGAAATAAGAAGAAAAGAGGAGTAAAAAAAGAGGGATTTGCCCAATTACAGCTAAATTACACAGAAACATGGGTAATGTAGTGTTAAGGTAGACAGAGAAAGAGAAAGAGGAGAGAGAAAATAGAGGTGAAAATGTTTAAGCCACAGAAAGAAGAAGAGGAAGAGAAAAAAGCAAAAGGGGAAGATGGTCTGAAAGTGGAAGTGGTGTGTTTGATTAACAGTGGAAGAGAAGATGCCAGTGTTTTGGTTTCTTTTTATGGGGTAGTTGGGTAATCTTAGGCGGGCTTTTTATATCTATGATTGTGGTCCTTCTTTTTTAGCTACTCTATCAGTCGCATCTCATATTTTTTTGTGATTATGATTGGAAATTGTTTGATTTAACATTACCATACTGATTTTGATTTTGGATCATCATTGCTAATTGGTTTTATGACGGAGTATATAAGAAGGGTAATACGATATAATCGATTGGATGTTAGATGAACTTTTTTGATACTAAATTTAAACAAGATTGTATTTTATTTATAGAGTTGTATGGGGTGACAATATCCTCTGTATATAAGGGTTGATTTAATGTCTTGTAGGAATTTTTATATTATACAAGTATACAATCAATATTAAGTTTGAATTTCCATTATGCATTTTCTATTGAACAATAGTAAACTCAATCAAATTTACCTTGATAGATACAATTGAATGATTAGTCCAGGACTCCAGGCCAATTAAATGGATCAGTAAGCAAGTATACCTAATTGCCTGAGAAGTTTCAAACAAGAACTATTTTTCAGCAAAATCGGGATCATGAGTTAATGAACGTGTAAATTAGACCATATGGTTGGTTAGTTTGGTAAGAAACATTCATAGAATATCTCGAAACATGAACTCTGGAGAACTATAATGTCTTTGCATTGTTTATTATTTTTGTAAAATTTAGACGCAATTTGAAAGTAACTTTGGACTGCCCAAAGTGATGTAAAACTGTGTTGGAAACTCGTAAAGGGACCCTCATAACCTCATTCAATATTTCTGTTTCTGTTGAGGTTGGTTTTACTTTGTGCTATTCACAGTAATTGCCTAATTGCAAAGTAACACATATACAACAATTTATTAATTCGTGTTGGCAATGAAATCCAATATAAAGTTCACTTGTATAAATTTTTTTTATCAAAGATGGGGTTTAAATGTGTAGTATAGCTAGAAATCTATATCATCTCTCACAAATTACATGCACAAATTGTCATTTGAAGACTTTCATCTTATTATTGTTCAATAAGGAATATACTATATCAAAACAATTTGAGCGTATCAATAATTTAAAAACATAAAGACTAATCATTACTCCTTCCGTATTTTATTACTTGCTTCACTTTTTTTTTTGCGTCGTATTTAATTATGTACTCAATTTCCTTATTTGGAAACATTTTACAATATTTTACCAATTTTTTCTTCCTAGAAACTATCCTACTTTAATATTTTCACATTCTCTCTCTTCCCGACTATCATACTTTCTTCTTTGAGATTATTTTTTTTGATAATTTGAAAACCATACTTTGAGATTATGAAGTACGATTGTGTTTTGACGAAGTAAAAAAATAATAAGCATGAAGTATATGGGCAACAAGTTTTCTTATTTTTTTTACACCTTGATAAATTAAGACACGGTCTTGTGAGAAGACGTTCTAAATTTTTCTATGTATTTTACCTTTAAATAATAATAATAATAATAATAATAATAATAATAATAATAATAATAATAATAATAATAATAATAATAATAATAACGGGGTATATAAAAGGCCATTGGGGTGTTCGAAGTTGGTCCAAACTCTTTTATAGTTGGGCTATTCCTAATTTCCAATCTGTATTTCAATTGACCATCGAAACGAAACTTTGCCAGCAATAAAAAAGAGAAATAGGCAATCTGCAGCGCAACGCTCTATCTTCTGTTCTTCATGAGCCGGTCCCATTAATACCCAATATTAACGAATGTTGTTAATATAGTGGCATTGTTGTAATAAATTGCCTTGGAGTTAGTTCTTTATATGCTGAGGTGGACAAACTTTACAATGTTTACACCGTTAGATATTGGTCTTTGACGGAAGTTAATGTTTCTTGGGAAATTATCAATGATACCCCCGCAGGTTCGGGCTTTTCTCAATGATACACTACATTAAACTTTCATTATCACCAGTACACCTAAACTTTTCCCTAAATACTTAAAGTAACCTTAACGTTAACTAAACGTTAATTATGGTCGAAACCAACGAAACTCAGCTTCCCTGCTAATCCCCTGTTCCACCATTCACACCATTATACCTCCCTGCTCCTCTCAATTACACACGCATCACCACTTCACGCCCCCACATCGCCACCACCATTTCAATCACCATCCACCAAACACAACCAGCAGCTCGCCACCTCACCGCATCACCAGCTCCAACTCCCACGCATTCCCATACCTAGACCACCTCCAATCACCATCGCAACAACTACAACAGCAACAGCCACGCATCCCCTACATCAACCTCAATTAATTACAGCACCGTCACTGCCCAGAGCAGCGCCTCTAGCTTTGCAATGCCCCTTTGCAACCGCTACCACCATCTCCAACCACCGTCAACATCAATTAGAGAGAGAAAGTGAGAAAAAAAAATGGAAGATTTGGATGATTATTCCAGAGAGAAATAAGAACTAACCTCCCCCATTAATCCAAACCCCCCCCCTAAATTTCGACCTTGCTGACCAACCCCATCCCCCAATTCCGGCGTCGCTGACCTCCCCCATCCTCCGATTTTAGCCGCGTCGAACTCCCTGCCCCGATTTCGCGTCGAACCCAATGTCGGGTTCGGTTTGGTGGGTTTTCAAATGGTTTTGAGGTTGGCTGGGTTTGGGTTTATGGGGTTTTGGGGTTGGGTTGACTGGTGGTTTCAGTCTGGTGGGATGGTGGTTCTAGGGTTTAGGTTTGGGTTTGGGTGGTGGTGGCTGAATTGGTGTGGCGGTGGTGGTTTTTCAACGGTGGTGGCTGAAGTGGATTCGAGGTAGGGTCGTGGTTGGGGGGTTGAGTTATAGGTTGGTTGTCAAGTTGTGGGGGTTTTGAGGTTTGTGGTGGTGGTGGTGGGGGTGGCGCCACAGTGTTGTTGGCCTAGTTGGTGGAAGGGGTTGGAGGAAGGCCATGGAGGGAGATCAGATGAGGGAGAAAGAAGGTTTTTTTTTTTTAGAAATAAGTTAAAAATAGTTAATTAATTTTTTTAAGTTAAAAAAAATGAAAAAAGCCAAAACTAACGTTTTTTTAACAGAAAGGGTACGGTAGGTATTTAGGGAAAAATTTAGGTGTACCGGTGATAATGAAAGTTTAATGAGGTGTATCATTGAAAAAAGCCCGAACCTGGGGGGTATCATTGATAATTTCCCATGTTTCTTTAACTCTCTATTGTATTAGGGGTGAGCATAATAGGATATCCTGTAAAAATTCTTGGAATCGAAACCTGTTGCAACAGGTTCCTTAAAATGGGAATCATAATCGAAACCTGTTGAATAGGTTCCTGGAAATTCCCTGTCTTGTAATATACGTACTATTTTTTTGTAGATTTTTAAAATTGGTTGGTCACTAATTTATATTATTTACAACTTGCAAAATAAACAAAGTAATAGTAGTTGTCTAACAAATTTAATACGTATATTTATAATTGTGATTTTGATAATTAATATTTAAAAATAAGTTAGAATTGGTGTATAATTTAAAATTAAGTGATATTTTTAACAGGTTACAGGGTAACCTATAGGTTCCAGTTCCATCCGAAACCTACGGTTTTTAACAGGTTCTGATTCCGATTCAGGGTACCCTTATTTTTTTGCTCACCCTTACCCTGTATAGCGGGATTCTAGAATGTAAGGAGAGAGAATTGTAGTTCATGGGGAGAAAATCTCTTCCTGCTTAAGACGATAGGACATCCACATATCTGAGGTGATTCTGTATTATGTAATGTCTTCTTTTTAATTTAATTTTAATGTTGGTGGGTTTGCAATTGTTATTTATTCGAGCTGTAGTGTCGTAATTATCGTTAATTGGGGCTCAAAGTATAAGCTTGCTACTTGCTAGGAATTACATTTTATACTTTGATGGGCAGTTATACGAGGAATGAACTAAGTCCATCATAAATTGTACGAGGGTTATATTATGTCGTATGAAAGAATAATAGAAGTCTTACCTTGAATTTTGTTCTTATTGTTCAATAACATTATGTGATCTTATTCTTTGCATACAACCCATCGAAGTCTACTGAATCGATCGAGGTTAAAATGAACGAAGAAGAATCTACTACATCCTACAAATTATCACCAAACTCGTTATGATTTATGCTAGAGTAGAATGAATATATATATAGAAGTAGCTGTTAACAAATTAGGTTTGATGAAATAATCAATCCAAGTGAATATATAACCTTCACTTACCTAGGTCAGTGTTATCTTTAATTAGATTCCGTATGTTATTAATAAAACAGGAGGTTGAAGGACAACCCTTTTCCCCTTCATATTATGCACATCCTGACCATACATTGGCCTTATTGATAAGAGATTGAGAGGTATGCAACTAAATGAGATGTCTCCAAAAAAAATTTGAGAAGATGAGTATGTAGATGGCTTCCAAGAGTAGAGGTTTTATAATTTAAGCACATACATGATATCACCAACAAATCAACAACTGGTTCTTTTGAAAATAACATACAATTCAATTCCTGCATTGCATAATAAGACATTAGACTTTACTTTTCTAACAGCCTAGCTAGTTAATTAATAGTTGTAGACGATGCATAAACAATTGCATGAATAAAGATGATATGTTAGTTTCAAATAGGCGCATAGTCTAAGTTGAGGTCAGGCAGCTCTAACCGCAATCCGGGTTGAGCAGGTGCTCCTCCATCCTCAACCAGCAGCTCTTGATCTGCACCACCATCTTCTACTCTGGCCTTATTCATAACATGTTTAGTGATAATTGAGGCAGGATCATTACAATTCTGTGCTCCATCACCTAGGCGATAACTCCCTAGCCAGTGACTATGAGAAGGGCTACTGATAAAGCTGCTACCTTCCGCGACTGAGTTCTGGTTCAGCTCGACACCATGGGGCTGAATGAAGTGGTAAGGCATCATAGACAGTCCAAAATTGGCCATCATCAAGCTAAAAACCTTAGCTTGCTTATGAAGCCTCACTTCTCGTCTTTCGATCCTATGAGCATTTTGATGCCCCCCTAACGCTTGTGGGTTCAGAAAATCCCTCCCACAGTATTTGCATAAATATATCTTGAAACTAAGACCTTCTTTACTACTAGTAGTATAGAAGCTCTCATGATCGTTTAAACCTTCCATAATTAAGTCTAAATTCACCAAATTCATAACAATAACAGCATTCTATATATATATTCTCTTTGCTAGGTCAAATTAAGCTAATCATTAGTGAGATAAAAATCTAATAACACTACTAGCTAGATTGGTGTATAAAAGGGAGTTTGTTATTTTATGTATAAAATACAAGTAATATATAATAAGGATGAAATTAGAATAATGATTAGTATTGGTCTTTAATCTAATTGCCGACTTAAAACATCATGCTCATAATTAATTATTGATTTGAATCTGATCTGTATGTAGTTGCAACATACGAAGTATAACACCTGGACTTTATGTAACATTATATAGGGAAAGATCTCATATTCTCATTCATGAGTGAAAGCTAACTTTTTTTTTTTGATGGGGCTACTTGAAATAAAGGAAGCTTTATTCATGAGAATATGTTTTAGGTTTAATTTAGATAAATTAGGGTAGTGAGCGATTTCATATATATTTTTCTTCGTATATATAGTTGAGATATAAAAGTTTATAATGTTACTATGTTTATGATATACGCAGTAATAAAACTACTTTGTTACAACTTGAAAAACATACAATGTACTCCCCTTAATAAAACTTCGCCTCCCTTAGTTCTATAATTCTCGCTCCTTAGCTCTAAGCAGCCATATAAATCATTAGGTTATAATTAAGCATATACAAGACGTATAGCAGTTAAGGATATACATGAGTCGACTTATACGAGTACTAAAGTTTGTGGGTATGGTGACAAATATATATATTGTACCTTTGTTTCATTACCGAACTAGCTAGCTATATAGCTTTAATGGAGAATTGAAAGTAATTTATACGAAGTATAACATTGTATGTAATGTCATTTTCATTCTTCTTCATAATCTCCTTAAATTTATCTAAATTGTCATATAAGTTATGATTAATACTACGTATATGATTCTTATTCTAAAGCATATTTCAAACACTTTATGCAGTAGAAAATATTATAGTTTTTCAAGTTTGCATTGGTAGAAAAACTTGTGTTTAACTTATCTATGTTTTTTTCATTTATAATAGCATTTACATGAATCATTTAATTTACTCCTCCCAAACAACTAACGAAGTTTGGTGAAAATGCCACTCTAATCATAAGACCCCGTATTTGGCATCTATCAACTTAGATGGTGAAAATGCCACTCTGATCATAAGGCCAATGTGTAAACTGAACAACCCAAGTTTCCCAACATAGCCTCATCACCGGCTTCCACCACCGACAACGCGGCGATACACCCAACACCTGAAAGACTGCCGACAAAACCACAAGGTAATTTAATTAGATCCCTTAGGTCACAAGTCACAATATAATAATATAGAGGCCAACCCCATCATCCATTCGCCCCCCATAAGAAGAGCATCCAACATTATTGACTTCAACCTCACCCGCAATTATTAACTTGGAGGATCCCACCCACGCACTCTTTACAATTTTGCATTACTACAGTTTTATCGACTTGGCGAATGTTCTAGTTAGGATACTTTATTAATACATATAATTATCTTCACCATTATTACAAGTATAAGTTCTTCCCGACCTCAAAGGTATATGAGATAAGAAATACATGCATAATATTTTTATTTTTTTTGGTGTTTAGAGCCACACAAGGGCAGGTAATGAGAATCAATCCCAAGATCTCCTAAAATTGGAAAGGAAGCTCTAACCACTTGATCTATCCCTCACTCTCTGCATATTATTACTATGCTATACTTGCACCCAATTTATGCGTCATTTTTAAAATTACACTCGTTTATTAAGATAGTATTTTGTACAACTTTTAGCTTAGACTCCTTAGAGACATGTAGATGATAGTAATATAGTATAGGTTTAAAAAAATGATTAATGAAGAAAATTCTTTTAAATAAAGTGGTTCTTATTTAGTACTTTATTGGTCCTTAAATAATTGTAAGGATCTATAACAATTGAACTTTCATGTCCGTCAACGCACAAACGGACAACAGCATAATATATGATGAACTTATTGTAAGGACTAGTGATTGAAGTTTTAGCTCTCGGGATTATTCATGGTAGATTAGTCTCTCAATCTTTTCTAAGGATGCGTTGTATACACCTTATTCAAAAAAGTATAAGTTTAATCTTAATTTAGCTTTAGCCAAATTTAAATATAAGGTGAAAATTAGGTAAAATCAACTCTACTACTACTACATAAATCAAGTTCATATAGGGTTAGGCGAAGGGATTACACCCTAGAAGAAAAAAGTTGTGGATTTTCTTTGTACCCGTATACGAAGGCAGAAACGTACACAATATAGAAGGACATGCTGCTTAAAAAAGTAAGACTAAGACTCTTTAGAAGCGCCGAGGGGTGGAGAAAGTGATAGTGGGAGCTTACTAAAACTGGTAAAGAATCTTTCTAATCCTATTTAGATTTGTAGTAGAGCAGGCCCATGCTCTGCAAATATTAGCCAAAATTGATTTGTTTTTATTGCCCATAATTTTAACAAATTCCTAATTTCCTCTTTCTTTCTTTTTTCTTGCTTTTTGGTGAAAGAGACGGCCAAGCTCCTAAGAAAAGAAAGTACTCTAACACATAAATTAGTTTTTTAACGCCAAAACTTTAAAAACTTTTATTTTACCACAAAAAAAAAAAAAAAAAAAAAAAAAAAAAATTGTTTTTTACCACGCGCCGTAAAAAAGTCCAGTAAACCTAACGGAATTTATTAAATTCTTATATTTTTGTGTCAAAAATATGCTCTTTGGGGTTTTTGGAGGGCATTTTGTTTCTTTGATCCAATTTGAAGTCAGAATTGAAAATAAATGTTTGTAAATGGCTAGTTTTTCTTATTAAAAAATACCTCGGTTTGCGGGGAATACGCAAAACGAGGTATTTTTATTTTTTGTCAGTTCTGACCTTATATGGATCAAAGGAACAATATATCTCCCTATAAAGAACATGTTTTGCGCACGAAAATCGAAGAATTTTTTTAACACTGTTAGATTTAACGCTTTTTAGCGGTAGGTGGTAAAAAACAATTTTTAGAATTTTTTTAACACTGTTAGATTTAACTTTTTTTAACGGTAGGTGGTAAAAAAACAATTTTTAGATTTTTTTTTTTTTTTTTTGGTAATAGTTAAAAAAATCCTTTTTAAAAAATATTTTTCACTTTCTAGGTAAAAGTAGTAGTTGATGTTATAGTGCTCCTAAAAGTTTTATCTCTCTTTATATATTTTCTCCGTTCCTAAATAACATTTCTGTTTGGAAAATAACACGAGAATTAAAAAATGGGAGGAAAATGGGTGATTTTCATAGAATATTAAATGATAAAAAAGAAAATGGAAACTATATTTAAGATCATCCAAAATGAAAATAAAAACTATATTTAAGGACGGGGGCCTCGGGAGGAGTATATTCTTCTAAATAAAGTATGAGAGTATTCACTCTTAATTGATAATACCTACATTGGCGGCTACATATGTACTTTCTTATAAACGTATCCAAAAGATATTGTAGAAAATGTGCAATAATAAGAGAGAAAAATGTATGGAGATTTAAAAAAAAAAAAAAGTTATTGGCAATTGAGATATATGGCATACACCGGAATATAATAATCATCCTTCATCCATATAATATAGATGTAATAATTCAAATACGGACAAGATTTCATGTCCAAAAAACACTGACACGTGGCAAGTGTCTATTGGCTCATATTTGCTTTTTATTTTAAAAAAAAAATTTATGGGACTAGTATCACTAATATTTTGCATTGTAGCCTTGTAGAGTTGTAGGGTCGTGTTTTGTGTCTTTGTAAATATTCTTTTGTTCGAATGAAAGAGTTGGCTCAATTCAATACACTGATTCTGACTTTCTATTTGTACAAGATTAGATGGTTTTTGACATTTCTGGTAGCCACCCATAAAGAAAAAAGGTATACTTAAAAAAGTAAATAATAAAATAAAAAAAATAAAAAAAAAATTAAAAGGAAGAAAAAATAAACAAATAAAATTAAAGGTTATTCTTTTTCATTTTCGCAATTATTTCAAAAGCATTTGGACACTCTAAAGTATACTAATTACTAAAGGTCTATTCAACTTATTTTCACATATGGGTAAGGACACATTTTGTCACATGGGTGATGGATGAACATCAATCAAAAAATTATATGCCTTCATATGAATTAACTAAGGAAAGTAAATATATGAAAAAGCAAAATTAATGTAATTAGAGATTAAAAACAACATACTAAGCCTGCAATTGCTATTAGTTTCAAATTTTGTGAATTATTTAAACATACTGTTATGATCCATTTGGTCATATTTTGTAATACTCCCTCCGTTAATTTTTATTTGCAACTTTGGGGCAAATAACGGTTTACGAGGCAAAAGTTAAGGGGCAAATATTAGAGGAAGTATAATGGTGATTAATATATTAAAGATGTAATTAAGGTGGAAAGAGAATGTTTAAGAAAATCAACCACCCACTGCCACCACCAAGACCAGCCAACATCACCGCCGCCTCCACCAACACCGCCGCTGCCTCCACCAACACCACTACCACCCCCACGAAACCACCACCGCAACCAACCCCACGAAACCAGTCCGAACTTGCAGTCCACGAAACCAGTCCGCAACCAACCCCCACGAAACCATCACAGCAACCACCTTCAATAAAACCCAAAACCCACGCCCTAGACCCACCTCTAACCCAGACCACCCAAAAATTCGGCAGCTCCACCCACCCACTCACCCCACCGTAACCAACTCACCACACTAACCCTTACCCAAAAAAATCGAACAAAATCCAAAAAAAACCCAGAAATTCGAAGATAAATCACCCAAAAAAATCGAAATAAAAATACAAAATTGTAGATCTACAATAATCAACAATAAAAATTAACAATAAAACGGAAAATTAACAATAGAAATACAATAGCTTCGTTGTCGAGCTTTGAAGCTGTACACCCTATTTTTATGGGTTAGTTTTACAGAGAAATTTGAGAGGAAAGAGAGTGGGTTAATGGCGGTGTGAGGGGCGGTGGTGTGAGGGGAGACTAGCTTACTGTAATAGGAGAAAGAATGGTGGTGTGAGGGGCGGTGGTCGTGACTCGTGAGGGAGGAGGGATGAAGAGGCTGAAGGTGAAAGAGATGAACAGGGTGAAGGAGATGAAGAGAGGTTGAAGAAAGAGATGAATGGGTGGTGGGTAGACTAGGAGATGATTAAATGGGGTAGAATTAGATTAATAATTTTAGATTAGATTAAAAAGTTATTGTGATTAAAATAAGATAAAGGGTAAAATTAAGAAAATCTGAATTTTTAAGTAAGGGTAAATTTGTAATTTTCAGGGTTTTTGTTTACTAAAAATAGAAAGAAAATAGAAAGTTGCACATAATAGTTAGCGGACTAAAATGGCAAAAGTTGCAAATAAAAATTAACAGAGGGAGTATATTGCAGTGATGAAAATGAATTTTAAGTGTAATGTACTACGAAAAACAACTTATAATCCTCATGAATTAAAACACATTCTCATCCCCTAAGCTTGAGTTTTTTTTTTCCCCTATATTTTTCTATTACCATATGTCCATCAATTATCCACTTGGGAGGTAGCATTTGGTGATAATGAAAATTTATAAAGGAAAATAGACAATTTGAGAGTCCTCTTGAGTGATCATGGAAACAAATATTGGTTTCCTTTTCAAATTTACATGTAAATTCATTCTCATTATCATTGTTTAAATAGTAACCAAATGGACCGGTAAAGTAATAAACATATAGAGTAAAATATAGGAGTAATTAATATTTGCATGAGAGGACTTGCTCAACATCATCTTATCTTAAACTTTTCTTACAATGTCATAATTAAATTTAGAAATATTCACCAATATTAACAATTTAACAATAAAATATATATAGATAAATTATACTTTGTAGATATTTGATCACACCTGTTGACTCCCAAGACTTAACTACTTATCATTGTAATCGACATTCATCTACAAACTTTTGAATTTTTTAGTATTATATTCTCTATTAAACAATGTTTTGAGCTTCAAAACCGTTAAGACAATAGAGTTTGGTATTTTTAGCAAATAGTGAATAGTATATTTTCAAAACACAAACTATTGAGTGCGTTCTGCACCCAATATGTTTCGTGCGGTGAAGGGATGACGAAGACGACGATGAAGATGACAACGACGACAACAATGGTGGATGAAGACAGCAATGGTGGATGACAACAATAATGACAACGATCTAAAAATGGAGGCAATAATGGTGGATTTGCGATTGAAACCCTAGATGTGAAGCAGCGGCTGGTGCGGTGGACATCGGTGCTGGTGGTGGTTAGAAAGGTGCGGCGATTTGCGATTGAAACCCTAGATGTGAAGCAGCGGCTGGTACGGTGGAGTTCGCTGCTAGTTTGCATGGTTGGGCACTCCGCCTGGCTGCGCAGTTGGCCGTGGCTGCAACTGGGCTCCAACAAGAGTTGCGGTGTGGCTGGGCAGGGTGCTCGTAGCAAGTATGGTATTTAGGGGAGAGGTGGTGGCTGGAAGGTGCAAACGTTACACGTCCTAGCTGCTGCCCTGTTGGCTGCGTGGCTGAGTAGTGGTGGTGCTGTTGTTGGTTGGGCATTTGAGGAGTAGCCGGTGGTTTGTGCGGTTGTTGTTATTGTTGGGTTGGTGTTGGTGAAATGGGGGAACAGGGGAGTCCTACGTGAGTGGTGAGGAGAAAATGAAGTAAAATAAAACTAATGACACATATTGGCCATTAAAATGAACATATCAGCCAATTGATGTCTGATATTAGTTAACATTAAGGACATATCAAACATTAATAAAAACGTATCAATCAACACAAGGAACATATTAGCAACAAATGAAACATATCAGCCAACAAAAGGAACATATATATCATTCAACAAAAGATACATATCAACCAACAGAAGGAACATATCAGCCAACAAAAAGATGAAATCAGCAAACAAAAGCAACAGGTAAGCCAACAAAGTAAACATATCAGCCAATAAAATGAAACATATAAGCCAACAATTAAAATATACATATCAGCCAACAAAATAAAGATATTAGCCAACTAAAGAAACATATCAGCCAACAAAAGGAACATATCAAATATTAAAATATATATATATATATATATATATATATATATATATATATATATATATATATATATACATATCAACCAACAAAAGGAATATATTAGCCAACACAAAAACCATATCAGTCAACAAATGAAACATATCAGCCAACAAGTGAAATATATCAGTCAAGCCTGCTGCACGCAAATTTTCGTGTGGCACTCCGCACCCAACACCTTTTCATTTTCAAAAATAATCCGTAGCGCTTTATTGAACTTTATAAAATAACAAGTAAACATAAGACGAAAAATGTGGATTTTAATTAATTAAAAGTGAGCAAATAATAAATTCATCAAAAATAAATTTTATTTTGTGATTAAACATTTAAGTGAAATGAGACTTTTAATTAAAGACGGGTACCATATGAAGGTTTGTGATCCCATAGGGCCCGTACTCTCGAGAGTCGAGAGGTCCCCAAATTATTTTTTTAAAAAAAATAAAAATAAAAAAAAAAGTGTGGGAGGGGGAGTAAGTAGAGTGTGTGTGCCAAGTTGGCACTGGTTTGTTTGTTTCTGTTTTTGTTGGGTATGCAGCGTCTGCTTTACCGTTGGGCCTAGCTTTGGCTGTAGGGCCCAGTGGCCCACAATTAGCATTTAATTAAGACTCAAGATTATATGTACTCCTTGTGGCCTTGTTGGGTATGAACCTTAGGTGGTAGGGCCTTCGTAAGTTCGTAGATCATCCGAAAAAGACACGCCTAATTTTTTTTATTTTTTTATTTTTTTTAAACGACCTTAAAGGAAAATTACTACGTTAGAATAATTAGATGAATCAGAGCAAGGTTTAATTTGCAGATGTTCCAAGCACATAAATTAAAGCTATCAAAATCTACCAATCCTAACACTTTTCCTTTTCCCCTTGTCATTGCACTTCACATCTTAACATAAATAGCTGGATTTGTTCATGCAATGTGTACGAGCCTTGAGCCATCCATCCAACAATATAAGATCAAATGAAAAATAAAGAGAAACACACACTTGAAAATAAATGTACGAATTTTAAGTTTAAAAGACATTAAATGCAAATAGCAAATGTATGCATAAATATTAAAGGACAAAACATACATCATACACGTCGTGTCAATGTAAAGTATTTTCTTATAGAAATCTCGATCACATGAAAAAGATCCCTAAAACCTTTTTTTATTTTTTATTTTTTTTTTCTTCTTCTTTTGAGTAAAAGATCTCAACTTTAATTCAAACATTTATAACAAATTTAGTGTTTATGAATATATGTTAGACACAAATATGGAAATACCAAACAACATTTAAATTTAGCACAATGTTCCTTTTTCCTGTCTATTTCTTAATTACTCTCATACAACTTTAATTATGCCCTAAGCTTAAACATAGGTCTTAGTCGTCTTAGTTAAGGAATTATTTCAGCTTGCTGGTTTCAATTCAGCGGATTTAAGCCCCCAAACCCCGCACACACCAAAAAGGCAAAGTCCTATTTTAGATAAATCAATTTGCAGATGTTCCAAACACAAGCTATCACTCTTCACTCCTAATAAATAAAGCTATCAAAATCTACCAATCCTTTTTAAATTTTCCAACGCAGTACTTTTCCTTTTCCCCTTGTCATTGCACTTCACATCTTCACTTAAATTGGTGTATGTGTTCATGCAATGTGTACAAGATCTGAGCCACCTATCCAGCATTATTATATAGTAAGATGAAGAGATCGAAAACACTTGAAAACAAATATGCATTTGGTTCCTTAAAAGTTCAAAAGACATTCAAATATATGGCAAATGTATATATCAAACTTTAAGGGACAAAACATACATCATACACATCGTATCAATATAAAAGTATTTTGTTTATGAAATCTCGATCACATGGAAAAGTTCCCTAAAACTTTAACTAGAGCATTTATAACAAATTTAGTGTTTACATACATATGTTGGATACAATCATACAAATACCAAACAACATTTAAAATTTAGCACTATGTTTTTTTTTCCTATCTCTCAATAACTCTCATATATGCAACTTTCATTTGTCTTATTCAATTCATCCTTACTTACAAGTATAACTATTAGTACGGCTAATGTCTTTAAGGCAAGCCACATATTTTTACTCGTAATTAATTAATATAAATTCCATTCATATAGTTACTGAGTATATAATCCGTAGATCGATTATATCACAATCACAATTTACAAGTGCATGATTGGTTGAGTTTCATGACGTATACATAGTTATTTCAGCTACAGGAATATTTTCAGCTTATTTATACGTACGCAGTGCATGATAATATTTGATGCATTGCATATTATATAATAGCTTAGCTTATTTATATAGTTATATTAAAGTGAGAAATAAAAATGGAAGGAGAAAAATGTAACAACTCTCCTAGGCCAAAATCACGTAATTTTAAGATATGTTTTTGCAAATATTGTGGTAGAAGATTTCTGAACTCACAAGCCTTAGGCGGCCATCAAAATGCTCATAAAAAGGAGAGACGAGACGCCAAGCATCGGAAACAAGAGACGATGATGATGACAAGTCTCGCGATGCCGCCGTTGATGCCGTACTCCTTTGTTCGGCCCCATGGTCTTGTGTTGCAGGTGCAGCAGCAGATCATTGGTGGTCAACCTGTATTTTCCGGTACCGCCTTTTCTAACAGTCATCCTTTGAGTTATGAATATTGGCCCGGAAGTTATTGTCTAGACGAGGGAGCACAGTACACTTATGTTTCTGCGCAAGAGATAATTAACAACCAAGTTGAGGCTGAAGATGGTGCAGACGACAAGCAGCAGGTTGATGATCAGCAGGAAGTTTTAGAGCTGCCTGATCTCAATTTAGATCTCTCTCTTTGATGATTAATAACCATCAAAATTTTATTATTGATCGGTAAAATTTCTAAATATTGATTTGTATTTCTATATGATTGGTTAATTTGTAAGTTGATTGTAAGTTGTAACAATCTTGTTGTAATATCATGGACTAATTGACATAATTAAATATAATCTCTCTTCAGTTAGTTTGATTTGCAATAATCTCCTAAAAAATTTTGCACTTAGAACAATGGTATAATCCTACCTCTTTAAGTTTTACCTTTAAAAGTTTTGACATTAAGGACTGATCAATGGCGCCCAAAATTGGCCACATGCTCAAAACTTTTGGTTGTTAGAATAGTCTTCTCTAAAGGACTTAACATTATTCCTTACTACGTATTATCTAAATGCTTAAACACAAAACCTTGTTAGGAATATCTTTATTCCAATTTAGATTGTTAATTCTATTCTACTTTGGCTTACTATTTCTCTTTCTTTTACTCTATTTACGAGTCATTTGGTTGATGGTTATCATGGAGAAAAACATGGGAAGTTGAAATTCTTAGAAATTGAAAAATTTTAATTTTGTGGTGTTTGGTCGACCAATTCAAAATTTCTAAGAATTTCCACTTTCCACAAAATAGAGGAACCTAATTATCTAGAGAGATTTTAGTAAGTAGAACTTTCTATGGAAATTTCCACTACCTATAATTAATTAAACAATTTTTATAATTTCCTAAAAAATCCAACTACATAAGAAATTAAATTTTTAAGGAATTTAAAATTCTTACATTTAATCAAACCAGCCCTTAGAATTAAATAAAATACTGCCCAATATGCCTTTTTTGGATAGGGCCATAGAGGGATATAGGCTAATATGGGGACTGGCCATGGTTTTAATAAAGTCTACAAGGGGACAAATGATACACTCAAACACAGGCAAATCAAGAGAATAATCACAAGATCTTTTATTTGCCACTATATGACAGGCTACGGAACAGGCCAAACAGTTTATCTACTAAATCCAATGCTTGCCTGCATTAGTGGGGTCATTTATTTTCTACTAATAATGTACTCTGTACTTTACTTTAGGCTTGCTAGTTCAATTATAATACTATCTCCGTTTTATAATTAAAAGCCTATTTTTCTTTTTGGGTATTTAAAATTAGAAGCCTAATTCTATTTATAGAAAGTACTTTTTGACAATAATACCCTCTTTTTTAATAATTTGTCATCCTTTTTCTTTTCTTTTTTGTACTTTTGGCATTAATTCTCAACACTTTTTCTTTCTATCTCTCCAATAATTCTCAACCACTTTTTCTTTCTTTCTATCTCTCTCTAACCACATGCATATTTGTACTCTCAACCAACTTCCTTAATTCCCGTGAAAAATAGAAGATAAACTTCTAATTATGAAACGAAGGGAGTACTAAACAATGAGGGAGCTCCAATTGCTTACATTGAGAAACAATAGGGTAATTAAGTAATCTCAACTAGTTATTGAAGGATAAATATGTAACTTGCTTTTTTACTTGAGTTAACTTTATGAACTCTAGTTAACTTCAATCACTCACACGGTCACACCGTATCAATCTTCTTCTTCCTCCTCCTTGCTCCTTGCTCCTCCTTCCTCCTCCATTGAAGCTCATATCGAAGGCAACACCATTGAAGACCACTAAAGACGACCCCATCCAAAACCCTAGAATAAAGGGTGAAATTAAGGGCATGGTCAACCCCAAAGGGTAAGGGTGACCATGTCCTCCATTAAAACTAAACTGCTCAACAATGGTCATAATAATGGTGTGGTGGTCGGATTTCATAGTTGCTTTTTTGGAGTTTCGTAATCTGAAATTGAGTTGCGAGTTCACCATAGAGGACGGTGCTCGACGCTTACTTGTTCGACGATAAAATTAAAGATTTTAAACCACCGTTAAGGCTCCGATCGCCGAATAACAATAGCTCCAACCGGCGATAATAGCAGCAGCGCAGAGCCTTCAAGGCTTCAACAGATGAAAACATGATACATGATACAGAGCCTTCAACAGACTTGGTTTAGCTCTTAACCATGGTTAACCCAAGTTACTAGCCAGGTGTCCAATAGCAATTTTTAAATTGTTTTTTTCGTTTTCCAAGGCAACTTATTTACACAAATTGCCACTTGAGAAATTGTTATAAACATGAATTTGTTCCTAAACAATGTATCTATCTATCTATGGCCACTTGCGATCACTAGGGCACTCAACAATGGCACTCTCACTTACTCTTTAAAGCACAAAAGTGTCAAATCTTATTGGGCCTATACAGCACCCGTTATTAAGAGAGAGTTTACTTCACAAGTTTAAAAAAATTCTGCTCCAAAACCATTTACCACTAAGCAGAGTAGCCCCTTAGCCTACTCCTATCTTTCATCGATATGAAACATTTACATGTGTTGATTAGAAAGTGTATATTTCAATAAGATAAATTGTAAAAAGTTATTATGATAATTTGAACTCACGCTGAGATGAATTTAACAAAATAAATTAAATTATACATTATATACAGCTAAATAATAGGTATGTATAGCTAAATAAAAGGAATGACCAACTTTATATATTTTATTGATAGCTTTATAAAATTTAAAGTGAGCAATATCCTTATGGTAGGAAAAATTTTGATAAAAGGATCCCTATCTTCAAGTATCTTTATTTAATAAAAGTCTTACCTTATCAAGTAAATCAAACTTATTTGGTATGATGATTTATGTAGACATTTTTTTAACTTAACGAGTAATTTTGGCGAAACAAAACTATGAAATAAGTACACCATTAAAGATCATAAGATGTCCTTGGACTCTTGAATTCAGCTTTCGTTGCCAAAACAAAAACGGGTTGTCTACCGCCATAAAAAAGATACGGAATCGGAGTCAAAATTGCGTTAATAGCAGTTGACACTTGGCAAATGCTTAATGACTTATAGCAGTTGCTACCTATATTTTGTGAAGGAAGTAGTGAGGGAGGTTAGTTATACATTTGCAAATGCATAATAAATATTAAAATATTAAAAAGTACATGGGGGTGAGAGAAAGGAGGAGAGAGATGGGTAAGTGGGGTCACTTTTTAAATGTATCGTTAAAAGCTTAAATAGTACCATTGACTATGTAGTGATACTATTTTTACCGTAGTGATATTATTTCTACACGTAGTGAGTACCACTGAATGAATATATAGTACCACTACATACATAAATAGTACCACTGAAATGTTCAATGATACCATTTAATCATCTAGTGATACAATTGATCACCCAATGGTACTACTCTAAATTCATAAATGCATTTACGTGAAATGACACTCATGCCCCTCGTTATGCATTTAATCATACATAACTAACCTCCCTTTGGAAGGCCTCTATTTTGTGAATGAAAACAGTTAGGAGTTTATTAATTGATTTGATGGTTTTGGTATTGAAAAAGCTAAGGGGCCATCAAAATTGGACTACTTCCTGGCTATAAAAAATTAATACGGAGTACTAGTAATAATTATAATACTCAAAATTTGAAAAAGCAAATTTCTTATTAAGGCTTTTTAAAAAAAAACAAAATTAGTTTTTTTAGAGAGCCACAAGAATAAGGACAAGTGATAACAATCAATATTAGGATTACCTAGAATAGGGAAGAAAACTTTAACCATTTGAGCTATCCTTTAGTCTCGGCAAATTTATTAAGTATAAATAAATATGAAGATGAGAGTGAGATATAACTCAAGTGGTTAGAGTTTCCCTTCCGATTTCAGGAGATTTTGGGATCAATTCTTATCACCCGCCTTTGTGGCTCTGAGAAGCACCCCAAAAAAAATATATAAAAGAAGGGATTTTAATATTTTATTTATCTTAGAATAACACTTTGCATAATTAAATATCTACATACAAATGTTTAAAACATGACATGTGTATCAAGCTTAACTCAATTCATATCTAACGCAGATAAATTCAATGCATAACCCAAACTTTTATATCCGATCCACTAATAAAATATACTTAAGAAAATTTCAAACTTGAAAAATCTAATAACTCGGTTTGTCGAAAGGTAATGCCCCCCTATAGTCTTTGGTATAGTTATCAACGATATCATTCATCTTGCCCGTGGCTGCCACTCATGCTCTTTTTCCTTTGTGAAGCGTAGTGGTAATTGTGTAGCTCATAAACTGGCAAAACTTAGCTCTTCTTTTGTTGATCTGAGAGTTTGGAATTTGGATGGAGGAGGTTCCTAGTGGAATTTCTAGTTTTTTAATGGTTGATTTAGGCCTTGTTTAGTTCACCTGATTTAAGCTGATCTGATTTGAACTGATATTTTCTGATCTGATCTGAACTTATATTTTCTAATCTGATCTGATCTAAACTTATTTTTTCTGATCTGAACTTATATTTTCTGATTTGATCTGATCTGAACTTATTTTTTTTTATCCGAACTTATTTTTTCTGATCTGATCTAATCTGAACTTATTTTATCTAATTTGAACTCATTTTAATTATTTCAATATTCTACTTTTTATATTAATCAATATTAATGTTTAATTATTATTGTTATGATTAGTATTACTATTATTATTATTATTATTACTATTATTATTATTATTTTTATTATTATTATTATTATTATTATTATTATTATTATTATTATTATTACAAATATTTTAAAGAAACCTATAAGTATTAAAATTACTAGATAGTATAAGGTAATAGAGTTGGAATATTTGATAATTTTATTATTTACAGTATCCCACTTCATAAATGAAATTTTTTTATAAGAAAGAATTAAAATGGGGATCCTAAAAAAACTAAATTACAGATTAAATTTATCATAGCTTTTTTCTACATAGAAAAAAGGATATTTGACTTGTTTTTAAATACCTTAACTCTTAAATAATAATATGGATTTATGATGTACCGGATTTGATTTAATCGTTTGTTTGAACTAGCAACATTTTCTATGTTACTTTGTACTAATTTTAATTGTAGTAATGCGCAGCTATTATTATAGAAAACCTTGTACGTATACTCCCTTCGATTTTAAATACCTTCTTCGGGGAGCTTTCGGAGAAATTGGTAAACGTAATGGATATGCCGTATAACTTTATTTTGTAACAGGAAAATATTATTTAGTAGATTCTGGATATCCGAATACCGCTGGATATTTGAGTCCAATAAAAGATAAAGATATTAGAACCCATATGCCCGAATTTCGAAATGGTCCACCACCTCAAGGCATACTTGAACTTTTTAATTATCTTCACTCTTCACTTCGAACAACGATCGAGAGATGTTTTGGACAATTAAAATCTCGATGGAAAATATTGACAATGATGCCAAATATGGACACTAAACATCAATTGACAATTATGGTTGCTACATTCACACTTCACAATTTTATTCGATTACATGAGTTGGATATACCCATTGATAGTGGTTTAGAAATCGAACTAAGAGCAGATTATGATTTGTTTAACGAGAATCGTAAAGCTGTAATGAACGAAGTACAACTTAATATAGCGAAGGAAATTTGGAACTTCTTGTAATGAAAATTATATTTGTAAACGTTTATGATTTGGAGTTTATAATGAAATTTTAATTATTATCGTTTATCGATTGTGCTATTTTCTAATAATAATAATAATAATAATAATAATAATAATAATAATAATAATAATAATAATAACCATCATAATAATAATAATAATAATAATAATAATAATTTTTATAATAATAATAATAATAATTTGTATTTGATCTGATTTGAACTTATTTTTTCTGATCTGATCTGATCTGAACTTATTTTTTCTGAAATAAGTAAAAATACGGTAAACTAAACAAGGCCTTAGCCTCTTCTTTTGGTTGATAAATTGGTGTAATCATTTCCCGTAAAAAAAAATGAAGAAAAAAAAAAGTGTTATGTGCATAAGCATAACCCAAATAGGCAAATTTCATATCTACTAGTCAGCGTCGCATATTCCGCGTACGTTAAACTTGTTACGCGAGTTCCTGACCAATCACATAATTATGTTATAACGTGTGACCCCACACTTATAATCCATAAAAGAACAACAAATAAAGTCTGATTCAAAAACGAACTAAAGCATCATCGATGCTCGTCCACAAAAAACACAACTTGCATTGTGTTACGCAAGTGGGTTGGAATCAATAGAAATGCCTTATTTTTTACGGAGTATTCTGTATTTTATTTGTTAAATAAAAATAGAAATGCCTTCATATGAATTAGGCAATTAGCTAATTATAGAAAAAGAATAACATAACTGTTTTAGATAAAGAATCATACATTCATACCAAGTAGAAGATAAAAAACAAGGGCGCTGATATTGCCAAGGCAAAAAAGTCATTGCCAAGGCAAATTATCTACCCTCTATTCGTAATGTTTGAGTATCTATTATATCAAACTTATTAATTTAATAAAAATACTTTGTAATATTTTGTTGCCTATAATATTAATAGCTAAATATTTTAATTAAAATCTTTCCAACTCCAACTACTAATTATTCTTGTCAAAATATGTAATTAATTTAAATTATTCACCATAATAGACTCATCTGTATAATCCTCTTACAATCTCTAAATTTGACATTTTATTGGAAGAGACATCATTATCAAAGCTTTACAAGTATTAGCTACCTCTAAATTTGTTTATTAATAAATTTCATTTATTTATCAAGCCCTTAATTAGTTTGTAAAGGTGTTTTCATGTCCAACTTAAAACGTATTGATATTCTACTTTTATTATTAAATTTGCTATTGCCACAAATTTCATATTTACTTTTTAGGTGTAAGAAAATTAACATTAATGAAAGTAGACAAAAAAAAAAATAAAAAAAAAATCACTATGTCTGTATACGTGGGATACTTCAATTCTCAAGCTCTTAAAATCTAGTTGTTGGACATTCTTAAGAATTGGTTTCAAATTTTTTTAAAGTAGACAAAGGTTTTTAAATATCGCATCTTAATTATTTACCTATTTCTTTGGCAGATTATTGATAGTTATATTGATGGAAGAAGATGTGCATGTTAGTTGTGTTTAGTACACAGTATCAAACTCGTGAATTAAGAACTCCTTGAAGATGTATCAAACATATTTAATTGGAGTTGAATTCATAAGATTTTAATTGGAATATTTAGCTACTAATAATATTATAGGCAACCAAATATTACAATGCATTATATTGAATTAATAAGTTTGACATATTTAGATTCTTAAAGATTACGGACAGCGGGTAGATAATTTGTCTTAGAAGTGGCTTTTTTGCCTTGGCAATATCAGAACCCTAAAACAATAGATTACATTCTCTATGACTCTATATAATAAGTTTATTATAGACTTACAGTCGACATATCGTTCACAAACTGCTATAGAAGTATACAATTTTTTCATAACTCATCATATTTTACCACTAGCTGAGTAGTTGTGCATAAGGGCGGCTATTGAAAAAGATGTTTGATGACAAACATGATATAGTTGTGTCATGATAATTGTTGTATTAAACGACAATATAATTAATTAAAGTTTGATATATTTTTTGATATTTTTAACATAGAATCCTAACAAAAATATTGTTTATACTAACTCAACTTTGTTGTTCCTTAATTATGATCTCAACTCATCATTTTACACTCCAGTTTCTTCTTTATACAAAATAATAATAATAAATCTTAATTAATAATGTAATTAAATTAGTATATGAATAATATAGCAAAAGTCCGATATACAAGTATTAGTTAGTATAGGAATAAAGGTGGGCACGGTCCGGGTTGGCCTGCGGGCGGCATGGGCACGACCCGCTACAGGCACGGTCCGGCACGGTGGCCCAGCCGTGGGCCTTGGGCGTGCCACGGACAACTTTGTGATTTTCTGGCACGAGCCCGTTGCAAGCCCGTCGTGCCGTCCCGTGGCACGGCACGCCAGGCATGGCCCGCGTGCCGGCTCAGCACGACCCGTCGTGCAAACGGTCAAAAACAGCCATAAACGGCTATTTTTGCAATTTTTCGGTTGGAGCAACGGCCATAAATGGCTCTATTTCCCCTATTTCTTTCCCAAATTCCCTATAAATACCCAATTCCATTCACTTCCCAAATCACAAATTCACATCACTTGATCTCTTATATTCCCTAATAATCCTTAATCTCTTATATTCTCTAATAATTCTCTTAAATTCTCAAAATATTATTTCTTTCGGAAAAGATTAAAAGTTCGTAATCGTAATTAGTGGAAAGCGTTGAAGCACGGTTGTAAGATCTAAACTAATCTTCAATTTATTATTGTTGTTATTGTTATTATTACAATTATTGTTAGTAATTATTATTGTTGTTATTGTTATTGTTATATTTGTTGAATTGTTGTTATTAATTATTATTATTGTTAAATTGTTGTTATTAATTATTATTGTTGTTATTTTTATTATTACAATTATTGTTATTAATTATTATTGTTGTTATTGTTATTGTTATAATTGTTGTTATTAATTATTATTAATTATTATTATTATTATTGATAATTATTATTGTTAATTATGACATCGAACAACCCATCATCTAGGGGGAAGGGGAAAGACCGACTTACCCGTGGTAGTAGTTCTAGGGAATCACCTAATCCAACGAGCCCCCAAATTCCAAATCTGGCCATTCCAACCAATGACCCCGGTAACGTCCCCCTAGGCTTTGAACAATTTAGGCACGATGGTACTTCCATTTTTTAACCCTACAATATGCCTGGATTTCCACAATTTCCACCACCAAACCAATTTCCACAATTCGGTCAATTCCCACCAAATTACTTTGACCAACAAAATTTTTATTCTAGCTAAGGTAGCCAACAAACCCTAAATGTCTCCGGTTCTACTACTAACCAACCAACCCCCGATTCTACAAACACCCAATTCCCAAACACACATGAGGAATGGTTAACCAAGAGTGAGATGGTACCTGTCAAAAGCCGCAAAAGTGAGGTATGACGTTATTTCCTCCTTAGTAGAGACCACACAAGAGCAAAATGTAAACCTTGTGGTCATTCATTCTCAAAATCCACATAGGGGACGGGACACTTAGGTAGACACGTGAAAAGTTGTGCAAAACCAGCTAGTGATCCAACCCAGCCAAAAATTTCCCAATTCCATCCACACGGCTTTACCTACAACTATGAGAGGGATAGGGATGAACTAGGGAAAATGATAGTACACGCCGAACAACTTTTTCTTTTCTCCGAAAGTGGCCCATTTAACACTTACATTAACAAAGCATTACAACCCCAACATAAAAGAATCTCTAGGAAAACCGTTCGTTCCGCCGCCATGAAAAACTTCCTAGAGTACAAAATGCGGTTACAAGCCGAATTGAGTAACCTTAACTGTAGAGTGTCTTTGACTGCCGATTCTTAGGATAGTGGTTATAAATATCACTATTTATGTGTGATTTGCCATTGGGTAGATGATCAATGGTTGTTACAAAAACGAATAATCCATTTCAAAATGCTGGAATACCCCCACACCAGTATTAACAATTCTCACCATTTAATGCAAGCAATAAATGAATACAACCTTCGAGATAAAATGATGTCTATGACATTTGACAATGCAACCGCAATGACATATACTGCTAATTATGTCAAACAAAACTTGACCGATGTAATATTCGATGGTGATGCACTTCATACTAGATGTGTTTGCCATGTTCTTAACTTGTGTGTACAGGATGGACTTAGAGCAATGGGTCCATACTATAACAAAATTAGAGAAGCTATTATGTCTATTAATAACTCAAACATGAGATACCAAGAATGGAAGAGTTTTCTAAGACAACAAAATATAAGGGCAATAAAAATCAAAACCGATTTCCCAACTAGGTGGAATCCTACCTATGACATGTTAACCAACGCAATTGAGTACAAGAATCCGTTGACATTGTTTTACAACCAAAAATTTCCAAACAATGCTATATATGAGGATGATTGGGCTAAATGTGAACTATATATGCAATTTTTACAGTTATTATATAACATGTCGTATTGTTTTTCTTCTGTTTATAATCCTTGTGCTCAAAACTTTCTTTCAAATGCATGTTTACTCGCCCAACTTTTCGCTGATCATCGCAACCAAAGTGGTTATGATCAGTATCTTCCAGCAATGGAAACAAAGTGGCGTAAATATTATAGTGAAATTCCTTTGATTTATATTTTTGCTTCCATATTAGATCCTAGGCAAAAGTATGAAAACACATTTATGTTAGTTGACATTTACTTTCAATGCATGCTTCTTGACGATGATGTAGAAAACTATAAGACTAAAGTGAAGGATCAGTTTTTTGCTTTATATAGAGTCTATGAAGTCAAATATGGCACCGTTCCTCGCTCAGGGCCTTCCCAACCATCCAAAAACGTAAGTAAGAAGGCCAAACATTTATTTTCACAAGCTACTAACTTGATTTCAAGGTTTTCAGGTGATTCATCAATCTGGAGAACGCAAAGCGACGTCTCGGAGTTGCAGATGTACCTGAGTTACGACTTCACCAAGGGCATGGACGACGATGAGATAAACAGCCTCGACCTCCTTGCATGGTGGAAACAAAAAAGCACGAAGCATCCAACTTTGGCAGCAATGGCACGAGACATTCTTGCTATCCAAGTCTCCTCCGTTGCCTCCGAACGAGCTTTCAGCGCATTTGGGAGGGTTTTAGACGATAGAAGAACAAGTCTAAAACCCGAAACACTTGAAATGTGCGTGTGTTTCAAAGATTGGTTGGATGCGGAAAATCGGTCACAAGACCGTTCTTACGACGACAACGACAACGATGAAGGAACCTCCGCTTCCGACCGTTCGGGTTCGGCTAGTTCCCAATCTATGCAACTAGCCGATGACCTTGAAAACGAAGACGAAGACGAAGACGCAAAAGAAGAAGAAGAAGAAGAAGAAGAAGAAGAAGAAGAAGAAGAATAGATAATTTTTGTATATTGTACGATTTTTATCATTATCAATATTATCATTTTACGATTTTTATCATTATCCAATTTTTGTTTAATACCCTTGTACGATTTTTATCATTATTATCATTGTAAAAATTTTTCAAGTAATAATAATATGAAGTATACATTATTCACATCCAAAGTCCAATTTGCCCTTTTTTTCGTTAAGTTATAATTTGTAATTTAATATAACAAAAATAAAATTATAATAATTAATAATTAATAATACAAAAATAAATGTAATAAATTATAAATATTAAACTATAAAGTAATAGTATAAACAAAATATATAAATTTAAATATTAAATATACAAAATAACAAAACATAAATATTAAACTTAATTTAATTTAGAAAAATAATAATATAAGATTATAATTTATAAACTATTAATAAATAAATAAATTTTTTTTAAAAAAAGGGAGGAAGGCAGCAGGCCAGCCCACCAGGCCAGCACGCAGGCCAGCACAGCACGAGCCCGAATGGCACGTGGGCTGTGCCGTGGGCTGGCCTGTGACTTTGGGCGGCACGTCTTCTCAGGCACGGTGGCCCGCCAGGCACAGCCCGCCGGAGCACGTGGCCCACCAGGCACGGCCCGGCACGGTGCCCACCTTTAATAGGAAATCTCAAGCAACAGCAAATTGAAAGTTTCCCTCAGCCTTTCATTCAAGCTATAAATATCAAATAACATACAATATAATATGATCGATTCTAGACAAAGTAACTCTAGTCAGCACAATGTTATTTCTCTACATCTTTCCTCAATAATCTTCATGCATTTTTGTCGGATTCAAGCAATCTTTAGCTTTATAAATGTAATGGCTGAAAGGAATGGTGTCCTTCCAACAAGTGTATTCTTCCGATAAAGGGTTCAGAATTATTACAGAGCTAATTCTTCAGTAAGGTCAAGTGATCGGAATGCCTAGGTGGAGGCCGCTTCCGATCTGTAATATCAGGGTACAATTGATATTACAGCTTAATTTTAACTGAACCCTTCGGGTCGAACCCAATCGAATCACCGATCCGAGACAACGAATTAATCCGAAAGGATTTAATGAGTCGACTGAGTTTTTCGAATACAGACGTCGGAAATCAAGCCTAGGGCGTCGAGACCGAACGTCGCAAAATCACAAGCAACAAGTATGAGCGTAGCCGTAGCTAGGTTAGGCTAACTCATCTCAAGCCTAGGCACACCATGTGTGTGCTAGGCGCACCATAATGTGCTAGGCAAGGCATGACTGCCTAGGGGCCATCGCAGCCCTAGCACCATGTCTAGGCGCGCATGGAAGGTCAATCGCAACCCATCGCAGCCCAAGCAACATCTCTAGGCGCACCATGCGTGCCCTAGGATGGCTGGGCACTATCGCAGCCTAGGCGCTCTATCGCAGGCCCAGGCATCATGCCTAGGCGCTGTCGCAGCCCTAGCATAATGCCTGGGCACCATCGCTGATCAGCACATGGCAGGACCACACACACACACACCAAGCACATCCATCGCAGTGCTAGACACTAGCGCATGTGCGTGCCTCGCATCAAGCACAACCATAGCAGTGCTAGGCACTGGCGTGTGCTAGTGCGAGGATGGCTGGAAACATCGCCCAACACGCATGCTAGGCCCTTGCGTACGTAGGCTGGGCTAGCAATGCGTGTGATGCCTATGGGAGAGGTGCAGCGAGGGATACGAGTGTGTGCGTGGTGCGTGGCGCATGGCTGGTGCGTGATGCGAGGTGCAAGGCTTGTATGCTATGCGAAGCATGTGCGCCAGCCAGTGCGTGGGATGCGAGGCCAGCGCCAGCACAATGTGCTAGCAGCACTAGGCGTCAGCACACAGCACCAGCGCCAGCGATGCCCAACAAGCACTAGCTGGGCGATGCATGTTGTGCGTACGATAGAGATGCTGGGCAGACTAGGCTGGGTGGCCAGCAAGGCAAGCTGCCAGCACAGCATGCTTGATGCGGTTTGAGGGAGTGGGGACCAAAGAGCTTGGAGCAAGCCTTGGGGAGCAAGGTAATGGTCCCCCCAAGGTTCATGTTCCTCACCTAACCTTCTCTCTCCATTTGACACTTGTTGCATTGTGATTAGTTTTGTTTATTAATTTATTTTAGAAATAAATTAATTAGCAAAAATCCATTCTCCCACATTGGATGAGGAATGAGAATCAAGGGATCACTTCCCTATAAATACCAAGCTTGGTATTGGGATTGGAGACAACCTTGAGTGGAATTAAAAAGGCAACTCTAGAAAAGAGTAAACCTTTGATTCGTAAAACTCATAGTTAATTTTGTCCGGGTCTTGACTAACCTTCAAGACTTGGGACGCTCGGGTCGGGTCGAGGGTACGATCCGTCGGAGATCTCGTATTTTCGGGATTTTGAAGTAAGAGCTCTTTAGGAGCGAAGCACGCGTCAAAGGTATAATTCTTATTCTTAATCTTGTTTGATTAAGTTTATTATGCTTGTTTAATTGCTTTAATTAAGGGGCGGGTCTTGGTGGGTTTCCTTCCGCGTAGTGTCGGGTCACTACGGAACCCTACAATGGCCAACCACAGTTGCGCTTTATAAAATGTACAAGACCTAGCTTAATTGCTAGCTATTAATTTCATTTTTTTTTGTTTGGTAAAATGCAAGGCTCAAAAGATGAAGCTAAAAAATGTAACAATAATTCTACTAGGACTAAATCACATAGTTTTAAGATATATTTTTGCAAATATTGTGGTAGAAGGTTTCTGAAGTCAAAAGCCTTAGGCGGCCATCAAAATGCTCATAAAGGGACAGACGAGATGCCAAGCATCGGAAACAAGAGATGGTGACGATGATGATGATGGGGAGGAGTTTCGAAATGCCGGTAATGCCATACCTTTTAGTCCAGCCCCATGGTCTTGCGCAGCACCAAATGATTAATGGTTATAGTTTGCCTATGAGTGAGTATTGGCCGGGAGTCTATCGCTTGGATGAGGGTGCACTGAATTGTCATGTACCTGCAGCAGGGTCAAGTAACAATGGTCAAGTTATTCAATATGATGGTGTTCAATTGTTGCCTGATCTAAACCTGGAACCCCCTCTTTAGAAAGGACGTCACTCATTTTTTTTCTAACAAGTATCAATTGTTACTGTTCAATGATTTTACATTTTGATTCGTAAATTTCATGTATCAGCTGTAATTGTTTTCAGTTATTTATGAGAAATATTTTTACTTAATTTTTTAAACAATTAAAAAGTCATGTTATTGACATATGGAGTATGCGTGTATGATATATGAGGTAGATCACTTATCTCAAAACTTCATCTGTTTTTTAATTTTTTATATCATAACATGTGAGATTTTATCAAACATTAATAACTTGATTCAAAATTAAGGGTGGAGCTTGATGGAGTCCTTGCACAAGAGGAATTACTTTGGTACCAAAAGTCAAGGGTGGACTGGATTCGTGATGGGGATCGAAATACCACATATTTTCACCTAAGTACTATTGCTCGGAGATGGCATAACAAAATTGCAGGAATAAAGAAAGAGGATGATGGTGAATGGATCACGGATAAGCAGGTGGTTCAAAACACTATAGTCGAATATTTTGAAAAATTATTTGATAGTGAGGAGGAGCAGCCCCATGAAGACCTGCCTCGTGACATCTTCCCTGAGTTCACAACTCATGCCTGGAACAATTTGACCAGACCTTTTCTCAAGTGTGAGATTGACAAAGCTATGCAGGAAATGGGCTCTCTTAAGGCCTCGGGTCCAGTTGGCTTCCAACCCTTATTCTATCAAAAACATTGGGATCCTGTGGCAAGCAATGTATATGCTCTAGCTTTTGATGCTCTGAATGGTAAGGGACTGCCGCATAATCTAAAGGATACTTTTCTAGTCCTAATCCCAAAAGTTGATAAGCCGGAGTTAGCCTCCCAGTTTCGTCCTATTAGCTTATGCAATGTGATTTATAAAATAATCATGAAATCTATTGTGAATAGAATTAAGCCTATGATGCCTCACCTTACTTCTTGTACACAAACTAGCTTTGTTCCGGGAAGACAAATAACCGATAACATTGTTATTATTCAAGAAGTAATTCATACTATGAGAAACAAGAAAGGCAATACGGGGTTCATGGCTATCAAAATTGATTTTGAGAAAGCGTATGATCGACTTCGATGGGATTTTATACGGGATACTTTAATGGAGATACGTTTCCCTATTTTGCTAGTTGATGTTAAAATGGAGTGCATTACAACTTCTTCTATGCGTGTATTGTGGAATGGTGAACCAACCCAGGCCTTTTCCCCTAAGTGTGGCATTCGGCAAAGCGATCCTCTATCACCGAACATCTTTGTATTATGTATGGAACGCCTTAACCAACTGGTTGAAGAGTCGGTCATACTTAATATGTGGAAACCTATAAGAGCCAGTAGGGATGGTCCAAAGCTTACTAACTTGGCTTTTGCAGACGATATAATATTATTTGCTGAAGCAACTTATGAGCAAGCTAATTGGGTGAAGCACTGTCTGGAAAAATTTTGTGCAGCTTCAGGGCAAAAGATCAGCTATCAAAAGTCCAGAATTTATTTTTCTGGGAATACGAGTGAAACTCAAAGGCAGGAAGTTACTAACTTCTTGGGGATTGAAGAAACTGCAGACTTAGGAACGTATTTGGGCATGCCTACTATGACGAGTAGGGTAACTCGTGATACCTTTGGCTATCTGTGTGAGAAGATAGATCGTAGGTTATCGGGGTGGAAAACAAAATACTTGTCACTTGCGGGGAGAATCACTCTAGCAAAATCAACAATTACCACTATGGCTTCCTATGCTATGCAAACTGCCAGAATACCAAGAACAATATGTGATGATATTGATAAGAGAACAAGAAGATTCATTTGGGGAGGAGACGAGGAAAAACGCAAGATTCACTTAATTTTATGGGAAAATCTGGAAAAACCGAAGGAGTTGGGAGGGCTTAGCTTACGTTCACCTAGACAGGCCAATATAGCTTTCCTAACTAAACCTGGGTGGAGAATTCTTACGGAACCAAATGCATTATGGGCCAGAGTTCTTAGGAGTAAGTACTGCAAAGGGAGATGTGATGTGGATATGTTTGAACCAAAGACAAACATGTCCAATGTATGGAAGAGAATTACAGATAGTGCAAATATTAGTTCGCGGGGGGCTAGGATTGTAATCAGTGATGGTACTACAACCTTATTCTGGGATCATAGATGGGCTTGTTCGAATACTCTTAGGGAGATGGCTGTTGCAAACATTCCTTTAGACATTAAAGGTGCGACTGTGGCTGAAATGTGGGATGAAGAATTAGGATGGAAATGGGCTGCTTTTGCGGACTTATTACCGCAGAATATGTTAAGAGAAATTGAGGCTCATCCCCTCATTATTAACCCAGAGAGGGGTGATCTTATATACTGGAATAATGGAGGCAAAGGCAAATTTTCTATCGAATTAGCCTTGCAAATAATTAGACAGGATAATGAAGAGCTTGAAGATGGTTCATGGAACCTAGTATGGAAATTGAGGGTCCAACAACGCATTCGAGTATTCTTATCGCTGGTTCTCCATAACAGAGTACTGTGCAACGCCAATAGGTACAAACAGTCACTGACAGAAGACCCTTGCTGTAAGCTGTGCCTGAATGTCGAAGAAAATACAATCCATATCCTTAAAAGATTGTAAAGCAGCGAGAGAAGTGTGGCGTCAAGTGGGAGGACGTGCAAACGCTCCTGATTTCCGAAATGGCTCTCTCTAACAATGGGCGATTCGAAACATCAAGGTACAAAGGCGCAATGATCTATCTCCTGAAATCTGGTTTTGTGGGGGATGGTGAGACTGGAATTGCAGGGAAAATATCAGTTAGAAGAGAAAGATTCATTAAATAGATGGCACCTCCTTCTGGATGGATGTCATTAAACTCGGATGGGGTTGTTAAAGGGTCTCCTGGTCCTGCAGGGGGAGGGGGGGATCATACGTGACAACATTGGCAGAATGCAGTATGCTTACTCTTTAAAGCTTGGTCACTGTATGGCCTTTAAAGCTGAAGTTCTTGCTGTGGAGTACGGGTTGGAACTAGCACATCGAATGGGGATTAAGAATTTGCAGGTCCAAGTCGATAATCAAGCTTTATCTCACATTCTCAAAAGCTTGGATGACTATAATGGAGAGTGTATTCATGACATTCTTCACTGCAAAAGCCTAATAGTGAAGATGAAATGTGAAGTTAAAGTCATACATATTTATCGTGAAGCAAACCAAGCTGCAGATTGGCTCGCCAATCAAGGAGTTTTACAAAACAACAAGTTTGAGTTGATTCAGGTCCCGTCTTTTGCTCTTGGTCGTATTTTGCACAATGATGTGGTTGGTGTGGCGGTGCCACACTTAGTGCCGCATTAGTTTTCTTTTTCTTATTGTTTTTCCGAGGCCTAGCCCCTCGTGTGCACCCAAAAAAAAAAAAAAAAAATGAAACATTAATAACTATGTTTGATTTTATTATTTATAGGTACTCCGTATAAAACACTAATATCGGTCAAAGTTATGTATGTGCATAGTACGTGTATCGGTACCCTTTGTCCATGTATCTGTATCTTATGAGCACATTGTCACATCGACTAAACTCCCTCCTTTGGTAGTACGGTGAAAATCCTTTAACAAAAAGGTAAACCTGATATAAATCATACTGGGCCTATCCGGCTTATCTCAGTCCAAATATTACAATAGAATTGGGCCTATGATTTTTCTTATACTCTTTTTGACAAACTTTGCCCAAATTTTTTTAAGTACGTTTTTTTTTTTCTTTTCTTGGCTTTTACAATTTTCACTCTCTGGGCTGAAGTAACCGGCGAAACTTTTCCGGCTAAAAAATGAGAATCGTTACCGCAGCGCTCAACTGCCGACGGCGACTCATTTCCACCGCCGTCTCTTCAACTTCAAATTATTTCCGGCACTTTTCTTCTTCATCCTCCGGTAACCTTCCTCTTTTCTACATTTTATTTGGAAAATGCTGCTTGTTCTGTAAATTTGTCTCATCACTTTTATTTCAATTTTAAATAATGCAAAGTTTGATTAGTTCAATAAGTATGCTTGATGGTTAGATTTGGTTACTTATTGTAAATTTGGATGAAATATCTTCAAAATTAATATTTGGAGAAGTTTTAGGGTTAACATGTTTGCATTGTTGTGGATAATCAATTGAGCTCTTGAAACTATAATCACCTATGCGGCGGGTATACGAGTACTATTTTAGGATGTTCGAAAGAGTTTCCATTGATAACCAAACTGAAATAGAGTTCTGGGAGGATTATTCTTATGGTACAACTATTATACGGGAATCTCAATGAAATAATGAGCTTAATTAATGTGAGAGGCTTGAGTCCAATGTGACAAATACTACTGTATTTTAAATGAAGGTTGTAGAACATAATTATGAATGTTACATCTAAGGGCCGGTCCTGTATCTTTGATGCTAGGAACTCGTCCAGGCCTACTGTTAAGGCATGAGCATATTTTGTATAACTTTAGAAGAAAGTGGAAAGTTATTTTTGGACATCCACAATTTAGAAATGAATAGGATCACTCCTTTGCTTAATTGGCGGCTTATATTAGCATGCCATTGAGTTAAACTAAGCCAGATCTCCTGGGTCTGTTTAGCCATGAGCCATTTGAAATCCTTGTCGCTGGATGCTAGTGATGTGAATGTCTCTCATTTATCTTGATATACCCTTTGATGTACAGAACACATATCATTTATCAAAGATGTAGCCGCAACTTGCATTCCTGAGCACTTGCCCAATTTACTGAATATGCTTCAGACAAGAGGTAGCCATGTTCTGTGATTTGATTCTTGAATATTTTAGATATGTATCATAATCTTAGCCATTTAACATATCTCCAAATAGTCACGTTGCTGTCCATTTATGAATAATATTAATCTTTCTGCTTTTTTATAGGGGATTCCATTATTTCACCCGGAGACAAGCATGGTATTTTCCCCCTTGCAATACCTTTGTCGAAAAACAGCTCAGGTATAGGCAATGTATCCAGATTTTGCCATTTATTAGGGAACTTAAACTGACTACGGATTACCTCCATACATGATTTTTGGTTGGCAGGTGTTATGATTTCTCTGTTACGGTGGCCAACAGCACCATCGGGGTAAATTTCTTTTAGGGCTCTGTCTTTCTTTTTATCTGCCCTTTGGCATTTCCCATGGTTATGCATCCTTATATATTTCTGTGCTTCTAGGATAGATATGCCGGTTGTGCAAGTCCATAAGCATGGTGTGTTTCCATTAGCCAAGAACGTAAGTGGAGAAAGCATGATTTTGGTTCAATGACATAATTGGACTTTTAGAGCCACAACCAATCTGCTTGTAAAACTATATTGTTTATACCTCTTTAAATTGCTGCTCCTTTGATGATTCAGGTTGACCAGTATCTTCATAGAATGTTGGTTGAACAAGATTCCACTAGCCTTAAGGATAGAAACAGAGAGCTATTAAATGTTTCGGCTAATGCTGGAGAACTGTACACAGAGAGGAGCTTCATAGATACACAATTGCCAGACTTAGATACCTATCTTTTAAGGAAGGTAATGTAACGATCATAGTTCTATGTACATTATGGCATATTCAACTTCCTGGTTGAAGCATTTTTTTCTCAGGTTGGTGTGTTTCCTGATGTTTTAGAACGCAAAATTGACCATGAACTTGAGAAAGGGAACCATGTAAGATCCTCATACTGGACTTGGCTTTACAATGTTAAAATTTTTCTTGGGTAGAATTATTTCCTATATTCTTTAATATATATCTTCACATATTCTTGTGCAAGGTTTCAGCTTTAGTAACAGGGGAGTTTTATGCAAAGAAGCAGCACTTTCCTGGCTTTGGACGGCCTGTTGCATTTAATGCACAAATTTTGCTCAAGTTTGTTTCATATGTCCCTAAATACTATTAAATATAGTATTTTATGTTAAGAACATGCCTTGTTATTTTGTTCAAAAATTATATCCTTATTGTTACAGGGTTGGACGTGATTCAGAAGCTAAAGATGCTGCAAGGAGTGCGCTAAAATCACCCTGGTGGACTTTGGGATACAAATACCAGGTATACAATATGTTCTTCTTTGCATGATCTGTTTCTTTTTCTAAAGGACATAATCTGATTTACAAGGCTGCTGTAACAGGAAGTTGCTGAAATAGCAAAATGGAAGGACGAGCAAATTTGTTATGTTAAGAAAAAGTTGACAGAAGAAGGAAAGCGACAGGATCTGAACAGGGGAAAGGAGCTTGCTCAGGTTTTGTATAGCCTTCTGCTCTCTTGTTTGCTCAGGGGAATTTATGTGCATGTGATATGTGTTGAAATTGTGCTGTTTGAATATTAAATCTGCAGATTGCATTGGATCAAGCTGCATTTTTGCTAGATTTGGCTTCTGTCGAGGGTTGTTGGGATGACTTTGTGGATCGCATTAGTGAATGCTACAAAGAGGCTGGTCTCCACGAATTGGCGAGATTTATATCCTTTAAAGGCTAAATTTGAAGTGCAAATGTCTTCGCCTCCCTGATCAGAATCATCTGAGAAGCTTGTAGGCTCAGAACAGTGTAAATCCACTTGGTATCAACAATTTTGCATCATCATTCTTCAACTTAGTTTGACATGGTGTAACCTATGTTATTCAGACTCTTCATTTTACCTCGATCTATGTGATGGATCCTTGACGCTCGGACATATATAGGACACTTCAACCCTTCATTTGGGGTTAAAATCATTGATTTTTTCACAAAATAGATGTGTGACAATTGGAGATGTATCCGTGTCGGGCAAGAGTACCCGTGTCCTAAATCCTAATAACATAGGGTGTAGCTTTGTCTGCAACTGCAATAATAGAACATAGAACTCGTGGAAGTGGTTGTCTCATTCATGTAGAATTGTAATGGAAAATATTTTATGTTGTTCAGTTGTTGGCTTTGGTGATAAATACTCGGACAAAACATTTTGCTTCAAAGCAGTGATTTCACACGGCATTTCAATTTTTTTAACAGCCTAGATCCAAAATTGAAATTATCACTAGCTCAAATATTGGTACTGCATACAAGTCATATTTGGGCATGATGGTGTTAATGTTGAAATTCCTGATAGTTGTCTTAGTTTAGCTTATTCTTCTTGAAATCATAGATGCTTATAAGTTGAAGTGCTTTTTTATGCCAATCACTGCGGCTACTTGATCAATTAGTTGTACTGTAACATACTTGTGTCTTTACCTAAAGTTGGGTTGTTAAATCAGACTCTAAAAATGCCGCTTTCAAGTATCAACATCCATATAAAGGCATCCAAGATGGGACATGAATTTGTCGAGGTATTATTAACTAGTAAAGGGCTGGGCTACGTATGACTTTTGTTGGTGTAACGAGAACCACAAGGCCAATGATGTAGAATGGAGTCGATCCTAGGTCTCGGGTACCACCCTCCAAGACTTGAACAACTAAGCTAGTTGACATCCACGACTACATATGACTAAGAAGTAGGAAAGCAACAACTTACCCAGACATGTAATATGAATTGGAACCACTTTGCGGCTTAGCACAAGTGAAAGTCTCCTTCCAAAACCATTGTTGCGTTTACCTTGACTACTGCGTAGCTAAAGGTTAATAAAAGCATATCATTTTTATTTGAAACTAATACATGGTGCGTAAATTGAGAAAGGAAGGTAGTAGACTAATAGAGTGTATTTAGATTTAAAATGTTATCTCTCTCGATTGTCTTTCCTTATCAAATCATGGTTATGTAATACTTGCGAGTTGTGAGCAATTATGTTTCCTTTAATTCAATTGTTGTATTGCACATTAAGACCCCTTTTTTTGAACTGATTTGAGCTGAACTTAACTAAACTACATAGAAGTTTAAAAGAACGGAGCCTAAGGTTAAGTGTTGCTCCTTTGATAATCAATATGAAATAATTCAACTACATATAACACAAGTTGACAAGTTGCATGTGTTAGACCTTGGCTAGTGCATAACCTACATCTTAGTCTTTTTATGTTTCATAGTAGGAGTACTTCATTATTATTCCAAACATCATTTCATAATGATAAAGTCTTTCGTACTTCGTATTAGAATGTTACTCCTTAATTGTAGTACTCCTTTAATTTTCAACATGGGGGGAAGAGTTCAACATTAGGTAGAGGAAAAAAGAAGAGAGAAGTAAAAATAAAGATTCGTCTATGTAATAACAAGCATTAACTAAAGCAACAAGTATTACTCGTAAAAAATAAGAGTACACTTGTAAAAAGTACTTCATCTGTTTATAAATATTTGCTCCACTTTTCATTTTTGGTGATTTTTAAATACTTGTTACATTTTCTTATTTGAAAAGGTTTTATAATATTTAATTTATTTTTCTCAACTAATGGGACCTAGAAAATTATATTTTATTACCTTTAGATTCTCTCTCCTTCTATTTACTTTCCACTAACTCCACTAAGTCCATATTTTATTACTTTCTCCAATTTTTCCTAAACTCTGCGTATGGAGAAATGGAGTAGATATTTAAAAACGGAGGGAGTATTCAGTATTTGCATTGTGAAAGCTGAAAGTAAGATATTGTATATGTTTTGTAAAATAAATACTATATGTTGTAATATTTGTGAAACTCTGTGGAAATAAACGTTGAAGTCCTTACTAATTATCGTTTATACGAAGTTTTAGAGTTTTGGCGTTTTCTGCACACAGTAGCTTTCTTAATCAATTATCATTATATTCTGCAGTCTGCACATCCCCACCAAAATTGTTAGTGCCAAAACAAAATCTTTCCAATAGTAGTTTGCCTAAAAAATGTCAAACATTGCCACATGAAGAAAGTAAGTATCCCTTTTAGTCATATCTTTCTGTGCGGAGGATAGTGTGAGGCTGAGAGAAAATGGAGAAAAGGAAGTTAAGGGAAAAAGACAATTTTTTTCACAGTTTTGCTAATTGTTTGATTTCAAACATTAATGATTGAGCAAATCTTAGTCGTGATTGTCTAACTCATGCTTATAGGAGAAACATTTTGAAAATAATCGCGAAAATTAATGTGCCATTCTTAATATTACCTCCATTTCAAGTTAGTTGCAACTTTAAGCTCGACGCGAATTTTAATACAAAATTTCATAATGGCTTATCAATGAATTAAATAATAGTAAATTAAGGGTAGGAGAGAGAAAGAGAAGGTAATTAATAAATTGAACACCACCACCAACAACAGCTACACCGCAATCATCGCCCAACAGCAGCCACACCGTAACCATCGCCTAACAGCAGCCACTCCGAAACCACCCACCTCACAGCCTGAACCACCCAGGAACCACCCACACACACACCGAACAACCCTAAAACCACAACCTCTCAGCCCAAAACCACCACCACTCAAACCGACCACCCAGCAACCACCCACAAGAGCCCCTCTCAACCCTAAAACCACCACCTCTCAGCCCGAAACCACAACCTCTCAGGCCGACCACCCAGAAACCACCCACAAGCACCCCTCTCAACCCTAAAATCAGCACCTCTCAACCCAAACCACACGTAAACCACCCCTCTCAACTTGATTTTAAAAAAAATTAAAAATCAGATTTAAACGACCTTGAGCACCACTAAAATCAGATCTAAACAATTTTTTCTATAAAAAGTAAAATAAAAAGAAAGTGAGAAAGGAACACTAGAGAAGGAGGCGGCGACTTTGAATATGGTGATGAGCAGCGACGACGTTGACGGCGGTGGTTAGATGCGGCAACGATGTTGACGGTGGTGGTTAGATGCGGCGATGACGTTGAGAAGGTGGTGTCCAAACCACCTCGAGGCACTCCAAAACCATCCCAAACTAGCCCACCCATCTCTCAAAGCATCAGATCTAAGTAATTTTAATTTTTTTGTAAAGAAAAAAAAGAAGAAGAAGAAGAAGCTAAGAGAGAGAAAGAAAAGAACACCAGGGGAAGAGGCAGCGACTTTGAAGGTGGTGATGAGCAGCGGCGTTGAAGGTGGTGGTTTGAGGTAACGACGAAGTGGTGGTCTGATTATTTTGTGGGAGATGATGATGAATGTCATGGATCTGAATGATTTTTTGAATTGATTGTTGATTTAATTGGGTGACAATGCTATGTTAATTAAGTCAGATAATTTAATGAAATCTGATTTGGGTAACTAATTGTGTTTGTGAAATATTTAGTAAGGGTATTTTTGTACTTTCATTTTAAAAAACTTACTGAAAAGGAAAAAAAAAATTGAAAGTTGCAACTAATGTGTAGCAACCTTTTTTGGCAAAATTTGCAACTAATATGTAATAGAGGTTGTAATAAAATTGAGTTGCATCTTTATGATCTCGCAATAAGCTATTTGATGATTTTCCTTGTAAAAATATGATATACTCATTATGTCTCATAATATAGTTCTCAATTCTATATGCACTATGTTTAAGATGTACCTTTAACCATCTATATCTTTAATTGCATATTAACAAAAATTATTAAAAAAAAAATGATGTTATAAAATTACATATTAAGACGAATTTAACAATATTTCATATGACCCTATTCTTTGCATATATGTCAATGAGAAGCATGGCTCAAAATTTAAATGAACTGATAACTATATTGTGGGACGGATAGAGTATGACTTATATGAGATCCCGTGGTGCACGATGAGTTGAAAAGACCACACACATAAAATTATACAGTACATAGGCATATTCAGCATAATATGACTGGGGTTCATGAGAATCATGACCCAGCTAAATTGAGGGAATATATAATTTATATATACCGGCGAGAGTTTTCCTCCAAGGACATTTGGATTCGGCATTTAGCTAGTGTACTTAAAATGGGAGATTTCAAAGGCCATAAAAACTCCTCTCTTAAGCCAAATTCTATCCCTTTTAAGATATGTTTATGCAAATATTGTGGCCGAAGATTTCTAAATGCACAAGCATTAGGCGGCCATCAAAATGCTCATAAGAAGGAGAGACAAGAAGCAAAAGATTACAAACAAGAGATGACGACTTCAATGGTGATGTCGAGTTTCGGGATGCCCTTGATGCTCAGCTCCTTTGTTCAGCCTCATGGTTTTGCGCAGCACTTGATCACAGGAGGCCAGCAACCCGGCTTTTCCAGTTCTAGCAGTAACATCAGCAGCTTTCACCCTGTAATCAACTTCTGGCCGGGGAGTTATCGTCTCGATGAGGGAACACTCAATTCTCATGTACCTGCTGCAATGATCACCAGCCAACTTCAGGGTGCTACTGATGGTGCAGAGCAGCAGTTTGAGAGGGGATGCGCGTCTGATGATCATCAACGCGCATTAGAGTTAAAGCTGCCTGACCTGAATTTAGATCCGCCTCTTTGATACCATATAGACAAAGTAGTATAAGGAAATAATTGTATGTTAATTATGTACATGTGTGTGTAATTGTGCGTGACTTCATTTGCTTATATAGTACTCTGTAATGATGTTCGTTTCCATATTGATTTGTTACGTACTGATGAGCTTTAGGCGTTGTCGAAGTTATCAATGAAGGTTGATGATAACAATTAAGTTTGACAGTGGCTATCAACTATCGTGATTAATAAAAAAAAATTGGCGTACGTGGTACTAGAGGTCTGAAATCGAATTTCATCTTAATAGTTGTCTTTTGTACGGTTTTCTATATACCATATCTGTTAGTAATGGAAAACATTTACTATATATGATAGCATTGAAAGCATCGAGACAGAAGTATAAAGATAACACTGTAATTTCTTGCCTAACCAGGTCATCAAAAACTAACCAGTATCCAACTATTAAACCTATTTCCGTGATAACATCGTGTCACGAGAAAGATATAACGGAAATTAACATATTGTTCCGTAGTACACCATATGTATATAGTTTACTCTCTTCAGCTCTTATAAAATAGATGATTGATCACATATAAAGATATTAAAAATTTATAATTAGATAGAATGATACAAAAAATACTTAGATTTTCAAGTATATCCGTACTTCATAGAATTATGAAAATGTACAACCTTAAAAAAAATTCAACAGTAATCGTCATGATTCCTTTTTTCCGAGGGAGTACAGAGTTTCAAATTTAGAAAAAATTGAGTGATCATTAAACCTAGAACACTCTCTTCTTGACTGTCTTGGTCACAATTTTTTTTAAGTCTTTCTTAAACATTTCGAATGTAACTAGTTTACGAATTACTTGCAACCTTTGCAGATTCATTATTGTTGCCATTGGTAAAACTCATGGGTCGATGGCCCCACCTCAAGTCCTCAACCACAACACTATTCTACCAAATTGCAACCCAAACTTTACCATATTGGAAAGTTGGATATACTGCACAGATTATGTAATATCTCTTTAATTTTTTTTAACCTTTCTTTCGATAGCAAACCAGCAATAATACTGCCAAGAATCTTGCCAATAGTAGTATTGTCTAGGAAATCTCAAGCATTACCCTTTAAGGAAATAGTTTTTTATGGTATTTTTATCTTTATCTAAATTTTTACTCCGTAGTTGTGAATTGAACTCATCTAAACTAATTGTCTAAACTAGGGGTACTTCATAAGTTTATATGATACACATGATCAGGGGTACTTTTAAAGGTATTAAGTAACGTGTGAATGTGTGATATATTGTAGTTTAACTAATCCGTTTTAGAAATTGAAGTGATGTAATTATTTTAAGACGATCTAAAACAAATATGGTCAGGTTGTTACGAAAATGAAAATTCTTTAGTGCTCTCTCTCTCCGCATGCATTTACTCGAATTTATCTCTCTCTCAATCTCCTCACGAGCTTACATAAGTTTGTAAAATAACAATAAATTTTATTGTATGTGGATGCTACTAACTTTATTGATCAGTAAAGTTTTAAGATGTTGATGGATAAAATCTTTAAAAGGTCATAGGTATAATTCAAATGGGATTTCATCTAAGAATTTGTTTTTTTTTATGACTGTAGAATTGGAAAAATAATAATAATAATAATAATAATAATAATAATAATAATAATAATAATAATAATAATAATAATAATAATAAAGTACAGCTAACATTTTAGCCTTATTCAATTCATTACTTTTTTTTTTTTTGATAGGAAACCTTTCATCACATAAATAATGGATGTACAAGGCCATATATTTTTGATATGATAAAATGATAACTACTACTCCATAAGTAGTGCATGTAACAACACCTTATAGCAAGGTGACGTGTAGTTCTTCTCATAATTCGTTTAGTCCATATTATATATTTTTAGCTAGATTATTAGTAGTGTTAATGGAAATGCAAGGTTTCAAGGATCATAATAACAAATCTTCTAGGCCAAAATCTCTTCCTTTTAAGATTTTGTATGCAAATATTGTGGAAGGAAATTCCTAAACTCGCAAGCATTAGGTGGTCATCAAAATGCTCATAAAAAGGAGAGACGCGAAGCAAATTTTCATAACAATGAAATGAAATCAACAGCAAATGCGAGTTTTGGGGTGCCATTGGCGCCCTGCAACTTCATTCAGCCCCATGGTGTATCGCCATGCCTGATCACAGTAGACGAACCCTTCTGTTCCTGGACTAACAGTGTTAGAGCTGCAGCGGAATTTTGGCCTTCTAATAGATATAAAATAATATGAAATTTAACACCTCTCACAACATGCAATTCTAGGAATGAGACAAAATAACCAATAAGTAACAAAATATAACTTAAGAAATTAACCTCTCTTAATTATATTTAACTTCCGATGTGAATTACAAAATTTGATTGATCAAAAAGCTACATCTAAAACAACGTATTTATAATAATCCTAGAATGTTAATTATGGAAACATTTCCATTAAAACAATGAAGCATAAATAATCATGCCTACATTTCCTCTCTTCTTATCCTTTTATTTCTCTTCTCATTTGTTTTTCTGATGTTTCCTTCTTTCTCTCATTTTCACATTTCCTTGCTTATTATCCTCTGCACCTTTAATTCCTACAATTCTCCACCTCGTTCATAATTTGATGTAATTCAAAATTTTGAACGAACAATTTTTTTATTGTGGTTTAGTGTATCCGGTTGCACCATTTATAAAATGGCTGCCTACGTACCCCTGGCCGGGATCAAACCAATCGTAGTTCGATTATTTATCCATGTAATATCTAATATGGGATGACCTTTAGCAATTCCAAGCAATGTTGGAACTTGCTTCCTGACACCACTTTGGTTAACATGTCTGCAGGGTTCTTATCTGTGTGCACTTTCATAAGAGAAATATCACCTTTCTCTACAACATCTCGAATAAAATGATATCTTACATCTATATGTTTTGTCCGAGCATGATACACTTGATTCTTTTCTAGATGAATAGCACTTTGGATATCACAACTCAACTGTACACCTTCTTGTCGAAAGCCCAAATCATCTAGAAGACCCCTCAGCCACAATGATTCCTTTACCCCTTCTGTCATGGCCATATACTCAGCCTCTGTAGTAGATAGAGCCACTGTAGCTTGTAACATTGATCGCCAACTAACTGGAGCACCAAATATCATGAATGCATAACCAGTAGTAGATCGTCGTCTATCTAGATCACCAGCATAATCAGAATCAACAGATCCGCTAATCTGACAGTTATCTCCACCAAAGCATAATCCGGTATCAATGGTACCTTTTAAGTACCTAAGAATCCACTTCACAGCTTCCCAGTGTATCTTTCCAAGATTCGCCATGAACCTACTAACAACACCTACTGCTTGTGAAATATCTGGGCGTGTGCAAACCATTGCATACATTAAGCTGCCTACTGCACTAGCATAAGGTACATTGTCCATGTAAGCCTTGTCTTTTGCTGTTGTGGGAGATTGTTTACTAGAAAGCCTAGAATGCGGAGCCAATGGAGTTACAACCGACTTGGCACTTTTCATACCAAACTTTTCAATAACTCGCTCAATGTATCCTTTCTGGCTTAAGAACAATTTTCGGCTTGACCTATCTCTTCTAATCTCCATACCCAATATTTTCTTTGCAGCACCCAAGTCTTTTGTTTCAAACTCTTTACCAAGTTGAAATTTTAATCTGTCTATCTCCACCTTGCTCTTCGAAGCAATAAGCATGTCATCCACATACAATAAAAGATAGATATAATCACCTCCATGAAGCTTACGAATGTATACACAACAATCATAATTACTTCTGGAAAAACCTTGCTTTAACATAAAGAAGTCAATTCGTCTGTACCACTGTCGAGGAGATTGTTTCAATCCATAAAGTGATTTCCTCAAGCGACAAACCTGACTTTCTTTTCCCTCAACCTTGAATCCCTCAGGTTGATACATGTAGATTTCCTCCTCCAAGTCTCCATGCAAGAACGCAGTCTTCACATCTAATTGTTCCAACTCAAGATCACCATGAGCGACAAGACTTAAAAGCACCCGTATGGATGTGTGCTTTACCACTGGAGAAAATATTTCATTATAATCTACACCTTCCTTTTGAGAATAACCCTTAGCCACTAACCTGGCTTTAAACCTTGTACCACTTATCTCGGTAGGGTCTTCTTTTCTTTTATAGACCCATTTACAACCTATAGCAGTCTTCCCTACATGCAATGGGACCACCTCCCATGTCTTGTTCTTATGAAGAGATTGCATCTCTTCTTCCATGGCAACCAACCAATTCTCACTATCCTTATCCCTGATAGCTTGTTTGAAGGTGACAGGTTCATCATCCTCCACCGAGAGTGCATACTCTACCAAATTTAACTGCCCATAATGCCTCAGAGGTTTGTTTGACCCAAACTTCTGAACTAGTTTATAATTTCTCTTTGGCTTTGTTGATGCCAAAGAATCCTGCTGCTGTTGTTGTAAAACATGTGCATTTTTATGCTGAATCTCTTCATGTTCAAGTTCATCCTCTTCCTCATATCGAGTTGCACTAGGATGCTCCACCTGAACATGACTAGAGTCTATTTGTTGGTCTTTAGACTCTATCTCCACCACTTGAGTATTTGAAGTTTTTCCAACATCACCATCACTTGGCGTCATAGCTTTGGATAAAGCTATCATAGATCGTTCATCAAAGGTCACATCCCTGCTGATTACAAATTTAGAATCTTCTACACTCCAAAGACGATAGCCTTGAACTCCTTTTGGATACCCTAAAAAGATTGCTTTTTTATCTCTGTCATCAAGTTTATTATCTTTGACGTGATAATAAGCCGTGCATCCAAAAACTCTAAGTTTCCCGTAATCTGCATGTTCCCCTGACCACACTTTATAAGGTGTGTCTCCATCTAGAGAAGAGTGTGGGGATCGATTCACTATGTAACAAGCAGTAGCAACCGACTCTGCCCACCATTCTCTGCCTAACCCAGAATTAGAGCGCATACACCTTGCCTTCTCAAGTAGTGTACGAATCAGTCTTTCTGCGACTCCATTCTGTTGTGGTGTGTCTCGCACTGTCCAGTGTCTTACAATGCCCTATTGATCACAAAACTCCTTGAAAGCACCATCTGTGTACTCTGTGCCATTATCAGATCGCAGAGTTTTCAGCTTCTTCCCTGTTCTGTTTTCAACCATTGCTCTCCACCGCTTGAAAGTGTTGAATATCTCATTCTTATGCTTGAGAAAGTAAATCCAAGCATACCTTGAATAATCATCGACAAACGTAACAAAATACCTAGAACCACCCTTGGAAGTTACTTTAGCCGGACCCCATACATCTGTATGCACATAGTCTAACAACCCTTTGCTTTTATGCTTGCTTGTGCAGAACTTCACGCTATGCGCCTTTCCGTACACACAATGTTCACAAAATTCCATTTGTGGTTTCTTCATATTCTTCAGCAAACCTTGTCCACTAAGAAATGATAGACCTTTTTCCGACATATGCCCTAGCCGCATGTGCCATATTCTCGTGCATTCTGTGTGGTCTTTACTTCCACTGATTCCAATTGCTAAATCACCTGTAACAGTATTTCCCAAAAGCGGATAAAGATTACCGTTACGAACTGCCTTCATCACAACCAAGGAACCACGAACAACTTTCATAACCCCGTTCTCCGCAACTATTTTGCAACCATTTTTCTCTAACAAACCTATAGAGATTAGGTTTTTTCGCAAATCTGGAATATGTCTCACATCTTTCAAGGTTCTCACAACTCCATCATGCATCTTGATTCTAATTGTACCCCACAGTTTTACAAGCATGATCATTGCCCATTAAAACTGTGCCCCCATTTGTGCTTTCATAAGTAGTAAACCACTTCCTATTTAGGCACATATGGTGAGAGGCTCCTGAGTCAAGCATCCACTTACTAGAGATCTCATGAGATTCTTCAGTTACAGAGTAACAATCTTCCTCGCCATTTGAGACATAACTTGCTTCTTGTTTTTCTTTTGGGTTGTCATTATTCTGATTCTTGAATACTACCCTCTTATTTGGGCAATATGCTTTAAAGTGTCCAGGCTCACCACATTTAAAGCATGTCTTTTCCGCGTGAGGTCTAGATTTTGGCCTAGATTTTCCACGCTTACCTTTTCCTCTTTCATTTGTCCTTCCTCTAGTTGCAAACAATCCTTGTGCTTGATCCTTGTAATCTCTTCCACTTGAAGATGACATTACACTTGTAGCAACCTTACGTAGATCATCCGCTAAAAGTGATGCCCTCGTCTCATCTATGGTTAGAGTATCACCCACCAGCATCAATGTTTGTACTAGGTTCTCGTAGGACTTTGGTAATGAAAGTAATAAGATTAATGCCTGGTCCTCATCATCAATCTTCACATCTATGTCCTTTAAGTTTGATATGATCCTATCAAACTTATTGACATAATCCCAGATTGAGGTGCCTTCCTCCATCTTGCATGTATACAATTTGGATTTTAAATAGATCCTGTTAGTTAGAGTCTTCGTCATGAAATTACTCTCTAACTTTGCCCAAACGCCTGCTGCTGTTGCTTCGTCATTTACCAAGAAAGCAACATCCCTCTCAAGGCATAAGATTATAGCAGCCCGCGCCTCGAGATCTAATTCTTCCCAATCCTCATCCTTCATATCAGCCGGCATTTTCTCTTTCCCTAATAATGCCCTATGCAATTTTTGTGAAATAAGCAAATTTTTCATTTGCATCCTCCAATAGGAAAAATCATTTTTCCCATTAAATTTTTCAATTTCATATTTGCCTACTTTGACATTTCCACTAGTATAAGCCATTTTACACTAAATTGAATTTTACCACTCAAAATTTAGACGTTGGCTCTGATACCAATTGTTAGAACTGCAGCGGAATTTGGCCTTCTAAGAGATATAAAATAATATGAAATGTAACACCTCTCACAAAAATGCAATAAAGGAATGAGACAAAATAACCAATATGAAGTAACAAAATATAACTTAAGAAATTAACCTCTCTTAATTATATTTAACTTCCGATGTGAATTACAAAATTTGATTGATCAAAAAGCTACATCTAAAACAACGTATTTATAATAATCCTAGAATGTTAATTATGGAAACATTTCTATTAAAACAATGAAGCATAAATAATCATGCCTACATTTCCTCTCTTCTTATCCTTTTATTTCTCTTCTCATTTTTTTTTTCTGATGTTTCCTTCTTTCTCTCATTTTCACATTTCCTTGCTTATTATCCTCTGCACCTTTAATTCCTACAAACAGCGTCACCAGCAGCAGTCAGTACCCTGTAAGTAATCATTGGCCAGGGAGTTATCGCCTAGATGATGGATCATTAAATTCTCATGGTGCTGCAGTAGAGATCACAAACCAACTTCAACATGCTGTTGATGATGATGATGCAGAGCAGAAGGTTGAGAAAGGAAGTGCATCAAGTGATTATCAAAGTGGACTAGAGTTGGAGCTCCCTGACCTCAACTTGGATCCGCCTTGTTATAATTAAGGTTCAATTCTATTCGACTCTTTTTTTTTTTTTTAATCCCTTTTTCCGAAGGTTATTTGTGCTAATCTTATTTTATCATAGCTCATTTTCATGGCAGTTGAACTTATCTGTGAGTGTGTGAACTAATTTCTTTGTATCAGAGCATAGCATTATTTATTTTATCTAATTATTTTTTGTCTTATTAATTTAATATAACTGGTACGTTGTATGTATTTATTTTGTCTAATTAAGTTTAGATAAGTGGTACTAAACAGGATCTCTTTTAAGGTATAGGGCGTACCAGCAAGTTTTTTCATTTTTGTTGCATTTTCATCTGCATTGCGCTGGACCTATGTTATGTTGCCTAGCTCTGTACATTAATAAAGATTGCTCTTCACTTTGGTTTTTATTTATTTATTTGTATATGTTACTTTTATAATTTGTGTGTGGAAAGTCATTTATAATGTATTTCAATAAATTTAAGATCTTAAACTGTCATCTTATGGATTCGAACTATTCCTTGATCATTCCTTAGAACGCTTCAAAAGTTCAAAGCCTCTATTTCTAATCGATAGCTTACCATAGTATTTCTCCAAACCAGCTTTGGTTAGTCTTGTCTAGTTAGTGTTCGGGATTTGAGGGTTCATTGGATCAAAGTGGTGTCACGAGGACATTTTAACTTGTAGGATCTGGTTTTATTTTTTTTGGTGTTTAGAGAGCCACAAGAACGAAGTGAGAATCGATCCCGGGATCTCCTGGAACCGGGAGGATCTGATTTTATAAGACTGTTTCACTAATACTTCGTTTAGAAATGTCTGCACCATTTCTATGTTTCTATTTTCACGCTTGTTAAGTCATAACTTTAACCATTAATATCATCCTTTTAGGCTTTTGGCAAATATTATTGGGCGTTAGGAGGTGATTTCTGATACGATAAACAAATTACTAGTAATACTTTAACAGTTATTGTCAGCAGAAGCTCAGGTTGGTTTTAAAATGGTCATTATTTGGTGATACATAAGAGTAACAAAATTATTGCATTCATCACACAAAAGCAAATAGTAAATCTGCTGATATAGTTCAAACTCTTGAGATTAACCTTAAATACAAAAACTCTACTTCCGGATATATCTACAATGACAGATCGAGATGGATCATCTTCATGCGTACACGTGCAATGGTTTCTGCTTCTAATGACAAACATGATTACTGAATTCTATGATTTCAGTTATTGCCTTCATATGTTTCAGGCCTCAAATGGAAGTTGCATCTTTTTACTTATACCTTTCTTTTTCCTCCTCAAGAGCCTCTTAAAAAGTCCACCTGATGTAGGCTGTGGTTTCTGGTATGGTACAATAGCCAAAGGACCCAAAGCAATGTCATCGTTCATCTTCGCAACAATGTTACCAGTATTTTGTGAACCGGAATTATTGTTGGTACATATAATTTCCTTGGTTTTTGGTGATTCTAGTTGATCAGGTTCATCAGTATCCTCTGCTTGCATCTGGTCCAGCAGAGAGGACCTTTGGCTAGCTAGCTTCTTCTCAGATTCTGGGGTTGAGGTAACACCAGGAGCACTCCTAGTTGGAGTGGAGATGAATTTGTCGGAAACTACAGCATCCCGTGACGAGGCCATTGCTTGCAACTGCTTCCCTAAATGTAAAATGGTTTCTTGGCACTCTGCTAGCTTCTCTGAAGCTCCTGATATTTCCCATTCCTACAGACCATTTCATATTTCCTCAAAATTCAATAAGGAATAATGGAGCCATTCATATATACTATTCTATAAACATATCCGAACATGTATTTCCCTGTATGAAGTTAGGGGCATTTATTTTTGCTAACACCTTTTATTTCATTTTTGTATAAATATGCAGATGAAAGGAATATAACTTACATTTCTAAGTTGCTTTTCGCCTTGATTGAGATGTTCCATGGTATCCGCCTTTTGCACCCTGATATCAACAAATAAGTAATTCAAACAGCAGTTTTAAAAGCTCAAGATAATCCAAATTAATCAACATGATTGCAAAAGTCTACCAGAGTTCTGCCAAGTGCAAATGTGACAAAGACAGTAAAGTATACCTCTCTAGTTGGACCTGCAAATCGTGGCATTTTGCCTCCAACTCTTCACAATGATTCTCCTTATTCTTCTTTTCTTCCTGTAAGGATGCAAACTTTTTGTGGGCTTCATCCATTCTAGAATTGACTGCCAAAAGCTTCAAATTAAGATCTTCATTTCCCATCTTGTAAATTTCGAATTGTTCCTCGATCATTTCCTTAGAGTGCTTCAAGGCCTCTATTTCTGATCGCAAACTTGCAACAGTACATTCAGAATCCTGTAGTAGATTTCTCAAGGATTCGTAATCTAATGCATGCTTTGCAGAATCTATATCTCTTGGCACATTTTGCACTTTTCTGCCTTCAGCTCTCATATCACAAGAAGATTCACTTTTGTTTCCTGCTTCAGAAAACTGGGCAGAAACTCCCACTTCTGTTTCACTTTCACTTCTGGTTTCATCCCAATTCAATTGCTTCCTTATCTCATCCTTCATGCTGGAGACATCTTGAAGAGAGAAACAATGGTTTACAATCCATTCCAAGGCATGTGTAATCTCTTGAGTGAATGTTTCAATTTCGGCCTTTCCATTCAGCAAATCATCACAAATGCGAAGGAAGTTCTGCATAATAGAAGCCAGCTCAGAAGTTTTCCACTGGAAAACACGAACTGTGTAGTGACACTCATTCCTTCTGCTTGGTGTTTGTAAGGCATCAGGGTTTTCAGATTGGAATTTAATCCCATGAATAATCTCAACCAGCTTGGAAATCGATCTGTTCAATTCTTTACCTTCACTTTCTGAAGCTATAGGTACCAACTCTTTTCCTATGCTCTCAGTATTCGTGATAGACGAAATTTCAGTAATGGGCTTGTCAACACAAACTAAAGCATACTTTTCCATCTCGGCGAAGTCATCCATGAGATGATTGATGTCCGACATTCCAACAGATTTAGATGCCCAAGAACCAGCGCAGCTAACTTTATCATCACTGCCAACATCTGACATTGAAGCCAATGATAAATCATGTGATGATTTCATGGCACTCCTTGCATCCCTAATCAATTGATTTTTATGTGATTCATCAAGCTGTGCCTCTAATCGTGACAACTTTGAGGCTGTCTGGATATACATGTTTCTAGACACTTGAACCTCGTTCATCTTCTTTTGAAGGTTTTCCCTCAGAGTGTTGTTTTCTTCCTCCAAAACATAAAGTTTCTCAGTCAACTGATTGATCTTTTTGACAGGGGATTCAGAATTGTTGTCTACTCCATAGTCCAACTGCATGCTACTTCCAGTACTTAAGTTGGACTTTTTCTTCCTGTTGTCCGGTGAATCTCTTCCCAGCATGTCTACTTCACTCTTCATCTTTGCCAAGGCTGCAGGACCGGGCAACCTCTTTCTTACCAGAACACGAAGTCTCTGACACTCAGATTCTAGCTTAGCGATTTTCTTAACATTTTCCAGATGCTGCTTGTGACTTGCATCTGCTGTTCGACGATTAAATTCTCTCTCTTCATTCCGAATATCAACTTCCTTCTCAAGTACTCGTACTTCATATATCAACGAGTTGTTGTCTTTCTCCAAGTGTTCCAGTCTCGCCAACAGGTTATTAACATCACCTTCTACCTTGGCTTTTTCTTGATTTAGTTCCTCAATTAGGTGATCCTTCAGCAAAACCGCCTTGCAAAGCTGAGAATTTTCTGCATTCAATTTTGCTATCATTTGGTTCGATTCTTCTAACTTCTCTTCTAGAATCATTTTGGTCTCCTCAAGTTCCTCTGATGCCTTCAGCATAACATCATGAATCCTCTGCTCCTTATCTTCTCTAACAAAACGTAGCTGCTGCATACACTCCTTCAGCGCAGCATCCAAATGTCTCGTCCTTTCTTCACTGATGTCTCTCTCTTTCAAAGTTTCATCCAATTCTTCCTTCAGCGACAATACTTTTGCTTCTGCTTTCTCCCATCCTATATGAATCAAGGGGAAAAAATAATAAAAAAAAAGAGAGGAAAAAAAAAAAATATTAGTCAAATGTAAGGGAATGAATGACCATCAAAAATACATAAATTGCTTTAAAAGATGACATGCAGAGAACCTGCAAGGGCGTCTTTTGCTGTTGTTGAGTGTTTCTTCACAAGATCGTCTTTAGCACTACACTCGGCAAGGGTAGAAGAAAGTTTGTCTCCCAAGTCTTTAAAGTCTCTTTCCAGTTCTGCCTTTTCAGCAAGAAGCACATGCATCTGTGCAAAAGAATGTCAGAAATTCATGGAAAACAAATAGATGATTATGCAGATATTTGGTACCACAAAATTAAAGCCGTCTCAATGAAAGCAATATAGACTGATAAATATAACTGGTACCTTTCCTTGCAAGGTTTACAAATAGAGAATATACACATAATTAAGATGAAAAAGGAAAACATAGTTTGCAATGTGATCATAAGGCCCTTTTTGACACGAAAATACGCCAACTTCAGTATTCCACAGAAGAATAAGGCTGTTCATCAGTTGGGGTACTTAACTCTAGAGCCTTAGTCCACAAAGATTTTAGTATATACTCTTCGTTCCTGATTTCACACCCATCAAAAATGCAAATTCACTGGGTTATACCTTTTCCTCATTTTCTTTTGAAGCAATTTCCAACTCGGCCACCGAGATGGTTTTCTCCAAGGGCTTTTTCCTCCATAGCCATGATTTGTGATCTGTCATCTGACTAGCAAGCTCTTCTGATTTCTGATTTAAAAAAAAAAAAAAAAAAAAAAAAAAAAAAAGACAATTTAACTGAATCAACTTATAATTACAAGGATATATAACAGTATAATGACACAATCTTCAGTTACATACTAAAATTTGACTATAAATATTCTAACCAGCTGACAGTCTCAATCATTTCACATTTACAAAAAATGATGTTGGTTCAATAATGCAATTTCAATGAAGTCAATGATTCACTTAGACTGTTCATTACAAAGGATATATCACCGTGAACATAACCCCCCCCCCCCCCCCACAAACACACACACACACACACAAAAAAAAAAAAAAAAAAAAAAAAAGTGTCATCTAGGTAATAATTTGTAGCATACGCAGTATTTTCATACAAAGTATATTAGAGTAATGTTGATGTTAATACACATTTCTTGTGAATAAATCTCACCTAATATATCTTTTTAACTAGGTTATCCTCGTGCGATGCACGGTTAGAATTAATCTTTCTTGTAATTTATGTTCTATTGTATTATATTGTATATAAAGATTATAATTAGATATAAAAATAATTTACATTTAAGGATATATATAACCAAATTATTTACAATTAATAATTGAAATAGTCAAAAGAAAATTATCTAAGGAATGCATATTAATGAAATCTGAAGAAAAAAATACATAGTATATAATTAGCACCAATGCTTCAAAAAATATAATTAGCACCAATGTCATCAAAATTATTATTTTTGCTTCCGGCAATTACAATTTGTATAGTAATTTGTGGAAGCATCTATTTGACTTTTTAGTCAAAATTCATAAATAGTTTTCAAATTAATAAAAATAGAGTAGTTGAACTTTTAAAAAAATAAAAAATAAAGATGATGTCATTAAAGCATTTAGGCGGGAAATTGTTTTATGAGAAAGCGATATGTGTACAAATTTAGAGAAAGATGATGTCAGAATATTTTGTTTTAGTATTAGTTAATAGATATAGCATATATAGTGGATTGAAAAATGATGTTGACATCCATGTCCACTTGTTTATTTATATCTTGTACTCATTTTGGCTTTGTTTGATTTCTCCCCATTATATGACAAGCATTGGATACCCACTTCTTGTTGCTTAATTATTCCCTTTTCCAAAAGAACTCCATTTTATTTTGTTTATTTGGGAGGGGGGTTAAAGTATACACAGACCTTCTAAACCCTTAAATAAGGCCAATAATGGGGAAAGGTAAATGATTATTGGTGAGGCTTGAACCCGGGACTCGGCCACCGCATCTCAAACGGTCTCCAATTAGCCAAATGCATGTCTCCTTACATTATTGAGCAAATATATCCTTACAATTCACAAAACCCTTAGAAGTCCTAATGACCGACGAAAGCTAAAACCTCATTTTTCAATGACAATTTTACCCTTACGCGTTCACCAACTTTTACCCATTTTTTCTACCTAATATTGACCAATTTGCCTGTGAAAATGGATTTATATTTTTATTTTTTATTTCTTTTTATCTGATTCTCGAGATTAACCTGTTATCTCTTATAGAACTTAACATCGTGTATTGGATATAATCGAACTTAATAGTTAATATTATAGAAAAAACCATAACAAAAACGGACAAAACCCCCCAAAATATAGCATGGTCGGCCGGCCCAACCTTTCCATCAAAACCCATCATTGTCCCTCAGTTGACATAACCATCAAAGCTTGCAAATGAAAAAGATGATTGACATTTGACACTGCTTTTGACGAATACCTAAAAATGACAACTTTCTCTTCCTCATAAATTAATTTCTTGGAGCTAATTTCTAGGCTCTGGAATACCCACAAAATTAATATTAATATTGAGATGATTTATGAAATTCATGCATATCATAATAACTCAAAATGCAAAATTTGAGAGAAAACATCTCAAAAACTCTGCTAGTCTGAAACACAGTGCAAGTCAAACGACATTCCTACACTAAATTAATTTAACAACAAAATTTATGCTGTACAAACACTGAAATCAGCTGTCTTACACTTGGCTAACAACAGTTCATAATGTATGGTAATAATCCCAATAAAAAGACATCAAAATTCAATATTGATAACCAAAAAAAATTAATAATAACCGAGTAATTCAGAAATTCCAAAATCATGCAACCAAAATAAGGCATTACAATGAAAAACAACAATTCCAAATTTGGAAAACCAAGTTAAAAAATTTGCATGGAATGAAAAATTAACAAAAAATAGTTATGAATATAAATACCTGTAACTCGATGAATAGCAGAAAAATGACAGTGAAATTCCCTAAAGAAAGTGGAGAGAGAAAATGGAGACTGAGAATACAGAGAGAAGAGGAGAGAGAGAGGACGGAGTTATGTAAAGAGAGTAGCGCCGACACAATAAAAGAAAGGAAAAACAGGCGTGGGAAGAGCAGTAAAAACAAGGTTTATTATTTATTAATTAATTATGGAAAATTTGTCAAGAATAATACCACCTTTCACCGGTCTTCTTCCAATAATAGAACCACCTTTGGATTATCTCAAAATAACACGACCTTTGACATACATCTTCTATAAATAGAACAAAAAACCGGTAACCTATTTAATAGGTTACATTGGACACGTGTCGCGTTGTAATTTGTTAATTTTTTTAATAGAAAAATCTTAAATTTAAATAAATAAAAAACCATCTTCCTGTTTAGTAGCCCCCTCCACCTCCACCTCCACTCCCCTTTCCCCCTCCCCCGGCCTCCCTGTTCAGATCCTCCCCTATTAGCCTACCACTCACCGAGAACAACCCCCCCTCCACAGCCTCACCCTCGAAACTGCCCTCCATCCCACCCCCACACTCGAACAGCCACGTATCCCCACCCACACCCTCGAAATCGCCTCAAAGCCACCGCCTCGCCCTTAAAACTATCTCAAAATCATCGCCCTGCCCTTGAAACCGCCTTAAAACCACCACTCTGCCCTCGAAATCGCCTCCCAAACCATTTCCCTCACTTACTGGAAAATTGAGAGAGATTAAAACCTTTTCAACCACTTGCCGGAAAAGAAAGAGAGATCGAAACCTTATCCCCTACCAACCGAAATAGAAAGAGAAAGCTTGCGTGAAGGGGAGGGGGGTGTCGAAATCTGGGTAGGGAAGGGAGGGGGTTCAGAATCGGGAACAGGGTAGGGAAGGGGGACCGAAATCGGGGACGGGGTAGGGAGATCGGAATCGAGGATGGAGAGGGGAGGGGGCCGGAAACGCGGATGAGGACGAGACGGGGGAAAAGAGGGGGCCCCACGCTGGTGGTTTCCGATTAGGGGGGCTATTTTAAAAAATGGAAAATTGATATAAAAAAAAACTAATCACATTGTGACACATGTCACAAGTAACCTATTAAACAGGTTACCAACAGGTCACGTTCTATTTATAGAAGATGTGTGTCAAAGGTCGTATTATTTTGAGATAATCTAAAGGTGGTTCTATTATTGGAATACCGATGAAAGGTGGTATTATTCTTGGCAAATTTTCCTTAATGTTATTAATAAAAGGTGGAAAGGTGGATGATGTGTATTTTTAGCTTACTTCAACTGTGCAAAACGCTAGGTGCCCCTTGGAGATTTTAATGTGAGTGACACAATATTCATACCGTCGTATTACCTTTTTTTGTGATTTATAGGTAATAAATTTATATCATAGAGTTTTAAAAGCTTGTTATATTTATTGTGTTTTTTGTGCGGCTGATTATGATCACTTGTAAAAAAACAGAGTTACCTTTATAATACTAATTGAGTAACCCCTGTAATACTGACAGTGTAACTTTAATCTCTAGTACTCTTTATATTGAGTAACCTTCAAATAACAAAGTAGCCTTTATATATAAAGGCAAAGTGGCCTTATATTACTAAGTAACCTTATAAGTTATAGCCCTAACAAAATAGCCTGTCTATAACACTAATCGAATAACCTTATAATTACCCGTAAAGTTAGTGTTCGTTTTAATATATAATTTCAAAATATTATCTATTTATTTTTTTAACTTTTGCTTATTTGATTATTATAGATATGAGTCGAAGTATTGATGATCAGATTTATGCATTGATAAACGTTTTAAAAACAAATTAAAGGAAGCACGACAGAGTAATTAAAATTAGTTGTAAATGACGGAGGGAGAGAGGATAGGAAGGGGGGTGGGTGGGGGTATGTTCGGTTGGTAATGGAGGAAATGAAAGTGGAAAAAATGATGGAACTTGACATGGTAGTGATTTATGACCGCAATTTACTCCGTACTGCGTTAGATGTGATCCTTACTACACCGTACTCTATAAGCCTTTTCTTTTCTTCACATAAAAAACATACGAGTACTTTTTATTGTTCAGTTTTATTTAGTATAAAATCAATTTTCAATGGTAAAATTTTATTTAATAGAATTATGAGAAAGAATTAATATGTTGAAAAACTTAATTATATTTATAGTGTAGTGTTACAAGAGTTAGACCTAATACAAATATACAATCTCTTTATAATACATTAAAAGATACTGTATAAATGAATTAAACAATAATTATGAATCCAAAAGATAATATCAAAGATATTACATTATGATTATATATGTTAAATATCATAATAATCAAGCTAAGAGATATGTGATATCTTTAAATATCTTTAGTATAAACAACTTAATTTATAACATTGAGTCAATTTGATCAGTGTTACTCCGTAGTAATTTCGATTAATATGATTATATGTATTTTATTTTAATTTGGACCTTTAGTAGATCTATCTATCTCCACAGTAGTATTAATTACATCTTAAATTTCTTTGTCTTGTAATTATAATATGTTGAATTGTTGATATCCTTACGTGTTAACAATTTCAAAACTTTTGGGTGTACAACATACATATTTATTGAAAAATTTCAATTGTTATTTGCTAGCTAGCTTTCTGAGCCATAAATATTACAATGTCTTTGTGTGTGCAAAAACACTTTGCATGTACCATGCATAAGAAATTCGTGTAATCATGTATATACGCTATTACTAAGATGCATGCATTTCATATATTGACATTTATTATTGTTGATGTATAACTATATAAGATAAATGGACCAAAGACTTTTCCTCAAAAGAAAAAAAGATAAATGGATTATAGTCGATCATTAATTCAACCTAAATCTCAAGGATCAACTCATTTTAATTTAACCTTATACACACCCTATTTTAAGTATTTTCACAACATACATTGTATTAGGATCATAAGTTAATTATCACTTATTTAAGTTCAAGATTAATAAATTTAGGCATTTTTAAGTTAAGTTCAAAACTAATAATGTCTGATAACTATTTCGAGTATCTCTCCACAAGTACGTTAGGCTAATACGGTAATACCTACACATTATACCTCGTATAATGTGTTGTGTATGTAGTTTACGTAGGAGTGAGCCGGTGAGGGACCATGGTAGGATTTGGCTCAAGGTCCATGACTATGAAATTTCGTAGGAGGGACTTGAGTCACATAACCAAAAGGTACAAATAGGACAAAAACAAAATCATGTTTACAAATTAACCCCCCAAAAAAGTCGCAATTAATTAAAAGAAGCTTTATGTTCCTAATAAGTGATACCTGAACTTTAATTACGGGCCCGGAGTTGAAATATGGCCGTAGGCATCAACGATGCTTCGAGCTTTTCTCTTTTTTTATTTCTACCTTATTTTTTTACAGATTGTGGGGCCTATTGTTTGTGACAATATTATGGTAACCTTGAAATATCTCTGACTGATTATTTTACCTAACGACTTTTATAATTATTGATTATATCAATTTATTTTATTTTCTTTGAGAAGATTTGATTATAATTGTACAAATACATTTTAGTAGTGTAGTCTATAGTATGTGACAAAATCAATAGTGCGTAGGGGCCGTTGTGCTTGTGCATGACTAGTGCGTTATCTTGTAATAATGGCCATGTCCTCATGTTTTCTATTGTTGCTTCTCACAATAACTTTGGCCGTGGAGTGTTACGAATGGGTTTTGACTCTTGTTTGATCGAATTTTCTAAACTCAATTAGTTTTTGGACACAGACGATACCTTAAATGTTTAGAGTATTACGCTTTTTCATATTCAATTGTAAATTGAACTAATTAAGCTAGAAATATTAATGATCAAATATACGTTTTGAAGATCGCATACTTTGTATATCATAGAATAACAATAGTGATTATTTTTAAAGATAATACAAAGTATATTATCAATGTCATCAAGGTAGGTGGTAAATATGTAAAAAGTTACTAAAGTTTTTTTTTTAAGGAGTATTTATTAATACTTTGTAGCTTGTACAATACCAAAATAGTACAACTAGCACTGCCCTTCCAACTAAAATTTGACTTGGTCCATAATTAATCAAACACTTGACGAGATATAGACAGACAATGCAGCAAAAACAGTATATGACAGTTGTTGAAAGTTATAGAAAATTGCCTCTCCAGCTCACGTTATTAGGTTTCGCATTTTTTAATCAACTAACTAAAATAATACAAGTAAAAAACAAAATAAAATCAGCATAAATTTTAAGCAAAAGAGCTTAAATTATCTCTCATGCAATATTTAAATGAAAATTTGACTAACATACATAAATATATCTAGCTTAAACCCCACAGATATTGTTCTAGAGCAAAGTCATCCCACCATTTGTCTTGTTTTAAGGGAGTGATGAGCTAATTTTTAATTCAAAGCAATAATTTGTCCACTTCATTTGTTTTTTGTTGGAATGTTTAATATATCCCTCTCTTCTTTGTAATTACAACACTATGACTTTTATATTATTAACACACTCTATTTTAACTATATTTGATTATTTTTTATTAGCATAAGATAATTATATGAGATCTTATTAGATTAATCTCAAAGTATTTTTTTTATTTATTAAATTATAAATATTATGTATAAACTAACTTACAAAATGAAAGTCTTTGCAAATATTAAGAAACAGAGGAAATAATAATTAGGATTATGTTCCATTAGATAGAGAATATTATGATCCTATTATACATCCTAACTAAGCATTATAGAGACAATCATTTAGTTAGGTGTCCTTATCTTTAATTAGCTAGCTAGCTTATTGGAGGTCCTGCGACTTTCCACTTTGATTAGCCCATAATTAATTGATTAATTTGGTTGGTATCAAAATTATATCAGTCTTTTCAAAATGCTTTCTTAAGATGCACTCTATGTTTGCTTATTCTTTAATTTGTTTATCTTCAACATAAATTTGCTTAATAACGATTATTAGTATGTGTAAAGTGTAAACAATGTATCGCTATTCGACAAAAATTCTTACACTTTCATTTCGCAAAGTAGCTCGGAATTATGCATTTGTCTTTTATAGTTTCTACCTACTGGCGATGATGTGATCGACATCTTAGTTTGATCTTTCATTTCTTAATACAATTATATACTCCATGATTTAATTTAAATTAATCATAATATTTTGACTTTTATACTAATTATACGCAAGCATAAAGTAACTCCTCCATAATTTTTATCAATATGGATCAGAGTGGGTATTAATGATATCGACCAGTGTACTAGTTAAAACTGTTTCCAAAATATATAAAACAAATAAAGTGATACAATTCATCGAGTGAGCTAGTTATCTATTGATAGTCCAATAGGCCTTTATATCTATTGTAAATTTATAATTTTGAAGATATTATATTAGTTTGTTTTAACTTAATAAATGGTTAAAACTTGAAAGAATGTACATAAAATTTTATCTACGCGATGTAGGGAATGCACTCATGTAGCAAGTAAAATGTAAAAGACATAGATGGGAATTTGCTTTACAATCTTTTCTAGGTTGCTTTCCAATCTTCTGCATGGTACTTTGTGCTTCGTATGTCATAATTTCTAAAGTTTTTTCCCCAATTTTATTTTATTATTATGTTGAGATATAGCCTAAACTGTTCTAAAATATAATTTTTTGTTCATTTGATATCCTTGAATACATTTAACTCTAAGCACACCCGGATACATGTAAAATTTCTCATGACTTTAGCATAAAACATTTTTAACATAATAACAAGACTAGATATTCGCGTCAACGTAAATAAATTTTCAAAAAAGATTATGTATCAACTATAAAACGAAGGAAGTATATAGGCCTTGTTTGGTAGCTGATTGTTATAGGTGGTTATATTAGTTGTTTTGACTAGTGGTTGTAAGTTGATGGTTGTGTAAAAGTGTTTAGTTAATAATTGTTAATTTTTAGCTGTTTTAGTGTATGAAATTACTAAAAAGCTAAATGTTCAATAAGCTTATTTTAAATTAATTTCCTAAATGGTATTGTTTCGGGGTTTTCTGATGTCCTGCGGGAGAGTTACAATTCCGAGACTGGAACCGGACGCCTGTACCTGCAAAACAAAAGGATGCTCCGGATGATTGGAGATCCGCCTCCGACGGTCAAGTTAGTACTTGATTAAGGAGTAATTAACGCGGAAATAAAAGTGATTGGGTCTCTCTAGGTGAGAGTGTTAAATGTGCGTAATCCCCCTTAATGAGGATTAAGGGAGGTATTTATAACCTTGGGAAACGTGACAATCCTAGGTTTAGGTTAACCTAGGGCTGATTGGGATTCCCTTGGAAGTTGGGCCTAGGTGGCCGGTTTCTCCATTAGGCATGGAGGAAGCCACGTGTCATGACATAATAGGTCCAGGGTGGACAAATAGGCGTGTGCCACGTGGCAAACCCTGACAGTTCCAACTGGGGGACACTTGGTAGGACCTGATTGGCCCACGTGGCGCATTCCAATTGGTGGGAGCGAAATCCCCTAATCATTTGCCCCTCACAGGTGGCACGTGACAGGCGACGGCCTGCTACAGGTATCACCCGGCGAAAGGCCGAGAGATTCTCCCGCCCAATTTTTGAATTTTGGAAGTGACCCTTCGACTTCTCACTTCGCCTATATAAGGGGGGTGTTGACTTCAGTCATTTTCACATTTTTTTTAGAGAGAACATTCGGACCCCTGAACTTGCTCTGACATTTCGGACCCTTTCTGCCTACCGCCTGCTCTGACAAACCGACTACACAAGATTTCCAAAACTCCGTCAACTTCACTCGTTCAGGTAACCGTCGGTTCTCTTACTCTTAATTTTTTCTTTATTTTATTTTTTTGAAATGGCACCACGGAAGCACACGACACGACCTAGGTTAGTGATCAGCCGGTCACCGGGGACGGCTGAATCTAGGACTAGGAGTGCCGCCTGCCCTTTTCCGGACCCATCTTTGCCCTTTATACAAAGTCCGACTGTTTCTGTGTCTATGCAGAACATGATGACCAGAACAAAAAGAACTGCTAGGATTTCGAACTCAGACGGCTCCTCCCACAGGGTGCCGATTAGTGAAACATCTGACCAGGCGCCAGATGTGGAAGTGAACCAAAGGGGCTTGAAAGCCGACAGTTCTGAGGGAGGAGTCAAAGTGACCCCTTCCAATTTTACAGTTGACAAGTCTACATTCTCTCCTGCTTCTTTTGAAGGAGAGGAGGCGGGCCCCTCTGGGAGAGGGGAGGAGTCGTCCTCTTCGGACTCGTCAGAGGATGAATCCGAGTCTAACTCTTCTGGTCATGCTTCTCTGGACACAGAAGAGAAAAACAGCCGCCTACAAGAGGCGAGACTTTCTCACGCAGTTGAGAAGGGGGACAATTGGGCGGAGCCATCCGCCTCTTACCGAGAGCAGAATACCCCCTACTACTGCACTGTCCCACGGGGCCGGATCACGGCCATGCAAGAGAAAGTGGGGAACTTTATTGCGAACCACACAATGGGCCCCGGCTTTTTAGTTTTCGTGCCGGATCCAGAAGACACAGTCGTCTGGCCGGCTGGTACTAGTTATGATGGAGCCTGCTTTGGCTGCTACGAGGCGGCCATCAGGGCTGGGCTGCGCTTCCCATTACATCCGGCTGTTCAGCGGATCTTGGATGGGTATGAGTTGGGGTTATGGCAGTTAGCCCCAAACTCCTGGGTCAACGTACTCGGCTATGTGGCCGGGTGCGAACTGCACGGGGTGGAGCCAAACTTCGAGGCTTTCGCCCACATGAACTACCTCAGCCGGACCCCTAAGGCAGGCGATACCGGCTGGTATCAATTGACGAGCCACAGAGGCTACCTCATGACAAGAGGTAAAGCAAACAAGTGGAAGGATTGGCGAAACATCTTCCTTATCATTGAAAGTTCAGACATAGAGCTGAACAAGCGCTTCAACAAGTGGAACAGGAATCCGCCTCTTCTTGCAGGCGGCCGCAGCATGCCGCCTGTTCCCCCCAAAGCCAAGAAAGAGATCCTGGATAAAGGACTCTTTAAAGTAGAGTCGAGGGTCGACTCTACTACAGGGGTACGAGAGCAAGTACCCCTGTACTGCGTCCCGAGCTTCAAATGGCTCTATGACGAGTACTTTCTGGCCGCCTGTGGCCTTAGCAGTCGGTGTTCAAGAGGTAGCCGGCCTGTCGAATACTCTGTTTTTCCATGCATTACTGTTATGACTTTTTATTAACTTTGCTATTTGTTTTTGCAGCGGACGCCATGAGCAAAATTACCGCCTCTAAGACTGCGGCGGCCATGTTGCGAGCCTCCATCATGCAACAATCCTCAACCGACTCCCCCAACAAGGGGGCGCCCTTGGTGAGCTTCGAACCTTTCACTCTCTTTTTGAAGTTGGGTTTATGAATATACTGACCGAGTGTTTTTTTTTTTTAGTCGGGCACTCCAAGAGCCTCTTCTTCCCAACAGCCGGACTCCAAGACCCGGAGGACGACTGTTGCGAGCTCTCCTGGTTCTGCCAGGAAACATGCGGCGGCTGAGAAACAGCCGTCCACTCCTTCTAAAACTCCAATCGGGCCGCCTAGAAGTATGAAGTTGTCCTTGTGAATTTAGACTTGCTCCCTTCTTTACTAGGTCTAACTCGTTTGTTTATGATTGATGCAGCCGGCCCTCAGGAGCCGGACTTGGTCGAGGTGTCCAAGTCTATGATCAAAGTCGTTCCTCCAGCTGAAAGGGAGGCGGTCAGGGGTGTCGGCACCCTTGACCTAGACGGGATTGCAAGGGTCCTTGCTGAGGTATACTTAGCATATTGTTGGTTATTTAAATTCCAGGACGCCTGTTTTTTGTTTGGAAACTGACGCCTGTTCCCTTTTACTTAGGCCCTGCTCCGAGTGAACGGCCTTCGCAAGCCGCTTGACAGGAAGAACAAAGAGGTAAAGGCTGCAAAAGCTATGGCCACCTCTGACTGTGATAAGGCAATGTTTTAAATTGCCCAAAATGAGGTTTTGACAATTGATATTCTTTATTATCAGGCGCAGGCTACTTCTGCTGTCCGGGCTCAGTTAGAAGCGGCCCAGAAGAAAAATAATGAGCTGGAGGCGACCATCAACAATCTCAAGGCCGAGCTGAGACATCTTCGCTAAAAAATGTCCTCATACGACACCTTGGAGAAATCCTTGGCACACGTTAAGGAACGCCTGGTGACCCAGGAGAAGAGTCTTACTCAGGAGCTCTCGGCAAAGGCCGAGCAAGAAAAGAAGGAGCTGGTCCGGGAGATGATGAAAGACTCTGCTCAAATCCAGCGCCTGACCTGGGGCCGCCTCTTCCCCAATGCCGACTTTTCCTCCTGGGAAAAAACGTACCGCCAGTGTTCTGATAGATATAATCAAGAGATCCTGGCGGCTGCTGAGGACGAAGCGTTGGAGGAGGAGGAGCCGGTAGTGGTGCTTGTGCCGCTTGGGGGTGATGCATCGAAGAAGGATGCAGCTGAAGCCGAGTCCAGCAAAAAGAGTGCTGACCAGGCAACAACTGCTATTATTGAAGATCTGCCCCCTTCTTAAGCTTTATGTCTTCTTTTCACGGCCTGCGTGCCGTTTGTTTTTATTTACCCGGCCAGGGGGCCGGGGTTCTGAATATTTTGTTGGTCTTCATGACCGGCTTTCTTTTGTATCTTTTACCCGGCCAAGGGGCCGGGGGCATGAATGTTTATGCCAGTCCTTCGAATTTGTTTCGTTTTGAATTTGTTAAAATTTGTTAAGTATCGAAACTTTGATATCCAATTGCATACTTATACCGACTGTTTTGCATGGCCGATAGTTGTGGACAGGTACAAGGTAGTTAATCACACCACCTATGCCCCTGGACGACTGGTTGTCTGTTTCCAGGCTAAGCGATCAGTCGGCCACTTTAAAGACTGGATCCCCTTTATCCAAGTAGGAAGGTGGTTTCCTACCTGCCTTGCTTTTTTTTTTTTTAAGCTAGAGACTCTAGTCGGTCCAGGCCGACTATTTCCCGCCACATTTAACCTAGTGTGAACAGGCGCTGTATGAAAACCTTTTTAGTCTCATACTAATTTTTTAAGGAGTGACCAAGTAAACATGATTGTTACCTAGTCGCCGGGTAACTGAGTAGTAGAGGTTTCAAGCGGTGGGTACCGGTTGCTCCCCTTTATTTGCCAATGTTTGTTGGCTATTAACTCATAAGATACCGACTGTTCTTATCCCAAGTAGTTCAGTCGGTTGGTTGACACGGATGGTTACTGCGAACACTTATTTGACCTGATTAGTCAGTTAAGTGAGGGGTAGCCTTGTCCGGAAAACGGCTACGTGGTTGTCTTGGTTAGACAGTCGTATAGGTGTCGTGTAATGATTTTATAGAACAATGTTCCACCCAAAAGGGAGCTGCTCTCTGCGACGAATTTCATCCGGATGGATGCCGTCGGACGCCTGCTATAATGTTGGGACAGGTCGAATTGAACTTATATTTGGATCAGTTGGCTTGGCGCCTGGTCTGATCATTTTAGCTATGAGCCTTTGATAGTTCTTGGTGAACTGTGTTATGGGAGAGTAGCCGGTTGTATGAGACAAGCGGCGTGCCCCTCTTAAGTAAGAATGAAAAATAAACATGGAGAGTTGCCGACTGTTTGTCAGTTGGCATGCCCCTCTTAGGTAAGAATAAAAATTAAACATGGAGAGTAGCCGACTGTTTGTCAGTAGGCATGCCCCTCTTAGTACAAAATTGAATGAAACATCAAACTTTTATTAAGTAGCCCTCGACTATTTACATTATTCAAAAGAAATATTTCTTAAGATTATCTACATTCCAGGTTCGGGGCAATGGTTGACCGTCTGGTGTTTCCAGACGGTAGGTACCGTCCCTGACCTCTTCATAGATTCGGTAGGGTCCTTCCCAGTTGGGAGTTAATTTTCCAGACTCATTAGCCCTACCAACTGCTTCCATTTTTCTAAGTACAAAGTCCCCCACTTTGAGTGGACGCCTGTGTACTTTTTTGTTGTATGATCTAGTCATTCTCAGGCGGTAAATTTCATGGCGCAAGACAGCATTGCCCCTCCTTTCTAGGAGTGAGTCTAATGTCAGGCGCATGGCTTCCCAGTTTGCCTCTTCGTCATATAACATTACTCGAAGAGTCGGCTCGTAGTGTTCAATTGGAAGAACAACTTCCGCACCATAAGTTAGAAGGAATGGAGTTTCTCCAGTAGCCCCTTTTTCAGTCGTCCTAATGGCCCAGAGAACATGTGGTAATTCATCCGCCCATAGGCCGCCTTCTCGTTCAATCTTTTTCTTGAGACCGTCTGAGATGATTTTATTAAAAGCTTCTACCTGGCCGTTTGCTTGTGGACGACCGACTGATGCAAAGTGGTGTGCAATTCCTTGGTCACCCAACCAGCTTTTGAGAACAGTCGTCTCAAATTGGGGACCATTATCAAAAACCATAGACATGGGAACCCCGAACCGAGTGATGACATTTTTCCAGATGAATGAAATTACATCCTTCGTCTTGATTCCCTTTACAGCCTTCGTCTCCACCCATTTAGTGAAGTAGTCGACTGCAACAAGTATGTACCTCCTTCCGCCTGTAGCAAGCGTATAGGGACCCAGAATATCCATGCCCCACTTAGCAAACAGTAGTGGGCTATGAATGGTAGTGGGCTATGAATGGTAGTGAGGTCAGTAGCCGGACGTTGAATTAGTTTGCCAAACCTTTGGCACTTGTCACATTTTTTCACCATCTTCATTGCATCTGCTTCTAAAGTAGGCCAAAAGTAGCCCTGCCGCCTTGTCCGTTTAGCAAGCGACCTAACGCCTATATGGGAAGCGCAATAACCAGAGAGAAGATCGTCTAGTATCTCTCGTCCCTTTTCTGGAGTAACACACTTTAAGTAGGGTTGAAGGTACCCTCTTTTGTGAAGTTCTCTCTTTAACATTTCAAAACTGGCTGCCCGTTTTTTCAGCGCTGCCGCCTGGTGATGATCATCCGGCAGGGTACCGTCTGTCAGATATGCCCTGATTGGATCCATCCAGGTTGAGCTTCTGTCTAGGATTCCAATAGGGTCTTCCTCGATGCTTCTCTTCTCCATTACTTCCCAAAAAACAGTTCGAGGAGTATCACAAGAGGCGGATGATGCTAATTTTGAAAGTGCATCCGCCTGGTTGTTTTCTGATCTCAGCACTTGAGTCAGATGAAAATCTTCAAGGGATCCGACTGCCTGTCGTACCGCCTGTAAATACTTGATCATGGCCGGATGGGTTGCTTCGTATTCGCCATTATACTGACTCACTATCAATTGTGAATCGGAACAGACGTCTATCTTTCGTGCCCCTGCCGCCTTGCACATGCGGATTCCGGCTAGTAAAGCTTCATATTCTGCCTCATTGTTTGAGGCCTGAAAACTGAAGCGTAGAGCATACTTGTACCTGTCGCCCTCTGGCGACTGACATATGACGACTGCTCCACAACCATTTGAAGTAGAGCTTCCATCCACATATACCTTCCAGACTTGGTCTGGATCTCGAGAATTAGGGGGACGAGTCATCTCAACAATAAAGTCAGCAAAGGCTTGCCCCTTCACTGCTTTTCTAGGCTCGAAAGTAACTTCGAGGCTCTGCATTTCTATGGCCCATTTGATCATCCGGCCTGACGACTCCATGGTGGTCAGTGGCCGCTTGATAGGTTGATCTGTAACACGACGACTGCATGTGCCAAAAAGTAGGGCTTCAATTTTTTAACAGCCATGAAGAGCGCAAGACCAAATTTCTCCACTAAAGGATACCTCAACTCGGCATTTTTTAGTACATGACTGACAAAGTAGACCGGTAGCTGACAACCGTCTCTTTCAGCAAGAAGAACAGCGCTTAACGCATGATCAGAGACGGCCAGGTACATATAGAGTACTTCTTTGGGCAAAGGGCTGACCAGCCTCGGTAAGGAATGCAAGTGAACTTTCAATTTCTGGAAGGCCGCCTCAGCATCCGGCCCCCATTCAAACCTTGCCTTCTTCTTAATGGCTTGGAAGAAATATAAGCATTTGTCGCTTGATCGGCTTAGAAATCTTCCCAAGGCCGCCAGACAACCTGTTAACTTCTAAACCTCTCGGACGGTACGAGGCGACTGCATGTCGATGACCGTCTGCACCTTCTCAGGGTTCGCCTCTATTCCTCTCTGATCGATAAGGAATCCGAGAAATTTCCCAGACTCAACTCCAAATACACATTTCTTGGGATTGAGCATGACATGGTGCCGCCTGAGTGTGGCGAAAGTTTCTCGGAGGTCCGACGGATGATCTATCTGAAGCTTAGACTTGACAATCATATCATCAATGTATGCCTCGACGTTTCTCCCAATCTGATCAAAGAACACAGTGTTTATCATTCGCTGGAAGGTGGCCGGGCTATTCTTAAGACCGAACGGCATGACCGTGTAACAGTATAACCCTTGATCAGTGACGAAGGACGTCTTCTCCTGATCTTTCTTCCATAAAGGAATTTGATGGAAACCAGAGTAGGCGTCCATAAAGCTCATCAAAGCATGGCCGGCTGTTGAGTCGACCAGGTTATCAATTTTAGGCAGAGGGTAACTGTCTTTGGGGCATGCCTTGTTTAAGTCTGTGTAGTCTACACACATTCGCCAGGTGCCATTCGGCTTTTTAACAAGCACCACATTTGCAACCCAGTCTGGGAAGTAACATTGCCGAATGAACCCTGCATCAAGTAGTTTTTTAACTTCGACGGCTGCCGCCTGACTTCTTTCTTCGCCATGGTTCCGTTTCTTCTGCCTTACCGGCTTCTTTTTCGGATCCACAGCTAGTTTATGTACCGCCAGGTCAGGAATAATGCCTGGCATTTCGTGGACTTCGAATGCAAAGATGTCCTTGTATTCTTTCAGTAGTTTGTGAAAATCGTCACCCAAGACTCTCAGAGCAGTCGTCCCAACTTTGATCGTTCTCTCAGGACGTGAGTCTTCTAAGATCAAGTCCGTATGCTCACCAGCCGGCTGAGGGCGGAATTCATCTGACCGCTCCTCTGCCAATGATTGCTATTTTCTGTCTTTTCTTGCGGCCCCCGTCTGGGCTGCCTTTCTCTTCTTGTCGCCTGCTTCCTTATCAGGCGCACTCTTCTTGACATTGTCAAGGTCTGTTTTTCCACCACTTGACCCAGCGACCATAACAGTGGGCTTGATATCCGAGAGATAGCACTCTCGGGCCATCCTCTGATCTCCCCTTAGGGACCCGACTGTTCCATTATCCCTCTCAAACTTGAGCAACATAAGAGATGGGATTATAACAGCCTTGGAATTATTCAGGGTTGGTCGTCCCAGAATCATGTTGTAGGCCGAGAGTTCTTCTACTACCAGGAACCGGACTACCATGTGTCGTCCTTCCCCTTTTTCACCCAGGCGGATGGGTAAATCCACTCGTCCCACTGGGTGGACGAATCTTCCCCCAAACCCTACTAAAGGGTGGGATGCCGGATGTATGCAATCAGTCTGATATTTTAGTTTTAACAGACATTTGCTACTGATAAGATTTGAGGAGCTTCCAGTATCTATAAGGATTCGGCCAACTCTCTGGTTGGCCACTTTACATTCAATAACGATAGGGTCGTCATGCGGCCCCCTTACCCCTCCTAGATCTTCTTCAGTGATGACAATCTCTGGAAATGAATATTTGGGGGGCCGTTCTTGGTGAACAGAATTTACATCTAGCCGCCTGATATTGTCTTTGTTGCCCCTAATAGTGGGACCGCCTCCTGCAACGCCGCCTGCAATGGTGTAGACGACTGCATCATCTGTATCAGAGTTGTCGGCCGGTTGACTCTTTTTGGCTGAATGCTTTTTCGAGGAAGTGTTCCCAGTAGATTTCTTGACATAAGAGTCAAGATCGCCTTGCTCAGCCAGGCGGTCTAGATACCGCATGAGACTGATGCATTCGTTGGTGTGATGACCAACATCTTCATGATAATCACAGAATTTTTCTTGGTTCCGGTTGCTTGCAGAACCCTTCATGGGGACTGACTTCTCAATTGAGATCCGTCCCTTGATTTCCTTTAGGATAGCTTGGCTATCCTTGTTAAACGCATACTTTAGGGAGTATGGTTTGAATTCTTTTTTCTTCTTCTGGGCTGGCTGTTTAGACCCATCAGCCGGCTGCTGCTGAACAGGCGGTGCGCCGGCTGGATCACTGAGTCCAGTTTGAAGATGTTCCCGTTCCCTCATTTCGGTATGACGGGTGCGTCGGGCCCTTAGGGTCCCGTCTGAAGCAGTGTGAGCTTCAACTTCGAATTCTTCCTCAATATCATGGTCCGACTGAACTTGAGGGTCTTCTAGGGGACGCCTCTCTTCAGGAGTCGGTACAGACGTGGATGTCATCTCAAAAGTACTCTCCCCACAGACGGCGCCAAAATGTTTCGGGGTTTTCTGATGTCCTGCGGGAGAGTTACAATTCCGAGACTGGAACCGGACGCCTGTACCTGCAAAACAAACGGATGCTCCGGATGATTGGAGATCCGCCTCCGACGGTCAAGTTAGTACTTGATTAAGGAGTAATTAACGCGGAAATAAAAGTGATTGGGTCTCTCTAGGTGAGAGTGCTAAATGTGCGTAATCCCCCTTAATGAGGATTAAGGGAGGTATTTATAACCTTGGGAAACGTGTCAATCCTAGGTTTAGGTTAACCTAGGGCTGATTGGGCTTCCCTTGGAAGTTGGGCCTAGGTGGCCGGTTTCTCCATTAGGCATGGAGGAAGCCACGTGTCATGACATAATAGGTCCAGGGTGGACAAATAGGCGTGTGCCACGTGGCAAACCCTGACAGTTCCAACTGGGGGACACTTGGTAGGACCTGATTGACCCACGTGGCGCATTCCAATTGGTGGGAGCAAAATCCCCTAATCAGGTATTAATTTGGGAATGCATGCTAAAATCACGCGTAAATCAGTGTAATTAATGTACATTTTAAGTTAATATTTCTACTTTTAATTATCTTATCCAACCCCCGGGGCGTTCGTTAACTTTTGCCTTTTAAAAATTCAATAAGCTAATCAAAATAATAAAAAAAAAACTCTTATTTTGAGTTTATTTTTTTCACAAAAAGGTTTGATTAAAAAAAAATTAAATTTTTTTTGTTTTTTGTAATAAAATCTTTTTCAATAAGCTATTTACCAAATATCCAAATTAACATTTTTATATGGCAAAAGCTAATGAACTCCCCGGGGACGTTGGATAAGATAATTAAAAGTAGAAATATAAAATAAACATTAATTACACCGATCGACGCGTAATTTTGAGATGCATTTTCAAATTAATACTATATTAAGAAATATTTTAAAAGGTTATCCAACACCACATGGGCATATTGGTCAAACCTCTAACAAATAGGTCAATAAAGTAAAAGCTCTCCAAACCAAACAAGGCCATAAACTTAGCATAACAAGAGATGTTGGGCCAAGTATTCACATAAACCAAATTAATTACTTCGTATAAGATAATTCTCAAAGCCCTAATCAGAAACGTATTGGGCTGACTAGTAAAAAGGCCCAGATCACTATACCCTAACTTAGCAGCCCAAACAATTTAGTTGAAACAGGTTGAATAGCTCCTTCGTCTACCTCTTTCTTCTTCCCTGGTAATTTAGTTCAATTCAACAGAGCAGAAAGCAGAGAGCTCAGTTGCTAATTTGCTTTGCAAAAAGCGTCGGATATTCAGTTGCTTTGCAAAAAGCGTCGGAAATTAATCAAACTAATTGAGTTTAAGCTAAATCGTACGGTGAGAGGATGGTTCAAGCCAAGCATAAAAAATCCAAACCTAAGAAACTATCACAAGTAATTTCTTGCTTACTTCTTTAATTCTTGCTCTGATTTCGTGCCTTTTTTATTTTGCTGCAATTTTATTTTTTTTATTTTTTTTGCCCTTATTATTATGGAACATTTTTTTTTTTTCAAATTTAATGAAATTCATGTTTGTTAAGTACTTCGTAGTTTCTTTTTTCGCTTTATTATTACGAGTACTTACAATTTTAGTGAATCTAGTAAATTTACAAGTACTCGAATTAATTATCATCCGTCACTTCCCGCTGAAATTGAGGGTGTTTTTATTTTTATTTTTATTTTTTTATTTTATTATTATTATTATTATTATTATTATTATTATTATTATTATTATTATTATTATTATTATTATTATTATTATTATTATTATTATTATTATTATTATTATTATTATTATTATTATTATTATTATTATTATTATTATTATTATTATTATTATTATTATTATTATTATTATTATTATTATTATTTTAGTGAACCAATATTCTGATTTATAGTTGCAAGGCTTGCAACTAATTTGATTTTGTGTAATTTTGTTATGCTATTAGTCTGGTGTTATATAGAAGAATAGGATTGATCCATCGGGGGTAATGATCTATGGTATAGTTGCCCCAATCTTGGAAGCTTATACTGTACTTTGAAACACATAGTGATCGTTTTGTTGAACATAGAAAATATCGGATCTCTCAAGAACTAGGAAGTGTAAAAACGTGTTTGGTTTGATAATGGGAAGTAAATGAGACCTTCCACTTACCCGTGTTTTTGTCAACCAAAAATTACACCCACGAACTCATTTTCCATGTATTTTTTTAATGTCAACCAAACAAGCCCATTAATTAGCCATATTGTAGACTAATATTTATGTTTGACATGTTTGTATGTCTAAAAGTCGGGCGTTGCTAATATATGTGTCATTTCCTTAGGTTTTGGACTTTTGGAGTAATGAAGAGTGAGGATAACATATATTGATGTGCATTGTGTTTTTCTCACCTGAAATCTCCTTGGATATTGGTATTTTTGGATTTGTTTGTTGAATTGATGATAAAAAATTGTTTACCTATGAGCTTTAATTTATAAATTTTTAGAGTTAAATGGAGAATTGTAGTGATTTACCTAAGAACTAACGGAACATTTGGTAGACAATTATACATCCTGAGAATGGTAATTAATTTGTGTTTAGGTTTGTGAAAAAAAAAAACTTGTATGTCATTACAATGTGAGGTCATTTATAAAACCTCATTTTCTTCATAAAATTTCATTACCATCCATTACCATTCACAAGGTGGTATTGAGTGGTAATGGAAATTCATGAAGAAATTCACTTGTATAGGGATGGGTTCTATTACGAAGGTAGTGAACGTGTTTTTTTTGTTTTTTGTTTTACCTACAAATTCATTACCATTTCCATGATTTATGACCGCTAACCAAACGGGCCATGATTTATACTTTACGAGTATCATTTTCACTTGTGTGTCATGCTTACAAAAAATAGTGGTTTTTATGTTCATTTGGGTGTTAGTGTTCCTTGATGGTGATTTAATGACTTGTTTATGATTGTCATGATTTTTGTAAATCTCATTCTCATATCTGTAATGTGGCCAGGCCAAAAAGCATGGAAAGCAGGGTGACATCTCTAACTTCCGTGCTCAGCTTGATTTGTTGGATTTGAAGATTATCCAAGTGACAGCTGATGGCAATTGTTTCTTCAGGTCAGTGTTTACCGGAGGTTCCCTGTTTCTAACTGCAACATGCATTGTTTGTGTAATTGTGTGGGGGTGTGCTTCTTGGTGTTGATTTGTCACTTAGTTTCTTGAATTTTCATGGGTGGCATTTGCATGGGATAATTGTTTGGTATGTATAGCCCCTTCAATTCACTCGCTAAACAAGCTAGTTGATGATCCTATCTAGCTTGCAGGGCTTTGGCTGATCAGTTGGAGGGCAATGAAGAGGAACATGAAAAGTATCGTCGTATGGTTGTGCAGTATATCGAGGTATGCAAGTACATAACTGTAGTAGGTAGTTTTCCCTCCATTCATAACATCATTAATTTGAGAATTCAAATTTTGTTTTTATCACATATACCAGCCACCAGTGCCATGCTGCTGAGACGCATTATAGAAGACCTTAAAGATGAAAGCTTGTAATTGTTCCTTTGTGTTGCTGTTGTCTAGCATATATAGTTACATGTGCGTAATCAGAGTTATCTTTCCCCAATACAGCCCATTGTTATCATCTACAATGAAACTTTGTTGTAGACTGGAAAAGTTCCAAATCAGCAAATTTTCTGGACGAGTGTTTATGGTCATTATAATCATTTGGGAGCAAATCAGACGTACTTACTTTTTGTTCAATTTTATACAGAAAAATCGTGAACTATTTGAGCCATTTATCGAGGATGATGTCCCTTTTGATGAATACTGCCAGTCCATGGGAAAGGATGGCACATGGGCTGGACATATGGAATTGCAAGCAGCTACCCTTGTGACTCATACTAACATCTGTATTCATCGTGTAAGGCCTTCCTTCTTCCCCAGTCCCCTAAAATCAGATGAATTTTTTCCTATGCCTTCCTATGTATCCAGGAATATTCTTTTCCTAGCTTATTGAAATATTTGTGGGCTTTCTTTGACTGATTTTCTGCTTCGATGGTAATGCTCATCTGTATTATACAATATTTGTTTGTCAACTCCTGATCCATGAAAACCTTTTATTCTCATTCTCTTACTTCAAAAAGTGATGGTGAATCTTTTAACACACATACATTGTGGTTTATTTTTAATACGTACATTAGCAGGAGTTTTGCATGGCATTTCTAGATTACCTCTGCATTTCTGCAACCATACTGAATATTACATTTCCACTGCGATCATATTTCAGCATATGTCACCTCGATGGTACATACGAAATTTTGATGACCAGGGGGCACGCATGATTCATCTGTAAGTGATTTTATCTAATTTTACACTCCATGTTTATAGGTATGGACCCAATTTTTTTTCCCCCTGGGAATTGTCATCTTGTGGTCTGGTACTTTGTGTAGTTGATTATCTACTGCTATAATTGGAATATTATTAAAACCTTCAATATGTTCCTTGCGCTGCTCCAAATTTGGGACACAAATTTATGCATTGGATAGTACACCACACCACTCTAACATTTACACCCTCTGGATAAATCATAGACATGAAGGCTCCTGTTTTTAGAAAATAATTGGATTGAAGTGAAATCTTTAACACTGCATCTGTGACTTAGGCACATAAGCAGTACATGGCTGTCTTTGGAGAAAACTAATACCTGTCCTGTTCCACCATTAGAAAACATAAAAGTAGTTACTCCACCATCCAACCTACCTCCAAGGGTTCCAAGATGCATAGATGAGTAAGAGGACTTAACCCTTCAATCGAATTTCATCTATTTTGCAGAGAAATACCAATATCTGTGAAAGCTTCGGAATCGACCAAACTCCATTAGATTCTTATTATTACGAACTGGGATGATCTCGTCAGACCAATCCCAACTCATGTGCAGATTTACAGGATGGGAGAGAAGCCCTATTTTCCCTTATAGCACACACACACGCACACAAACTAATATTTCAACTTGTTTCTCAAAAGCCAGGTTCAATAGAGGACATGTGGGTTTTATTCTGTCCAATCTACTTTGTACAGTCTTCCCTTGACACACTCTCCTCCTAAAATGAATTATTAGAGAAGAAAACATGGGGTACTTGTTGATTTTATGTACCAGCCACTTTCATTTCCTTACAATTCACTTTGTTAGTAAAGTATTTTGAAATAGTGGTGTCGTCTTGTTTCACTTGCAGTATAATTGTAAACAGACTTGATGACCTTTTGATGATATTCACCAACATGGCCTACATTAATTATGTAGGTCTTATCACGACGGAGAGCACTACAACAGCTTAAGATTAAAGGAAGATCAGAGCTGCGGACCTGCTAAACCTATCGTGATTAAGGTCCCCCCCGCCCCCCCCCCCCCCCAAAAAAAAAAAAAAAAAAATTTCAAAGTCTGTTGGCCCTTTAAATGTTTTGAAATTTTATAATTTAGCGCTCTGCTGAGGACAAAATGTGTTTTCTTTTTTTTTTTGTTACTTAAATAGGCTGATGATAATCTTACAGCAAGTGCACAACAACCAAAATCTGCAGGCAGTCAATCAAAAGCAAAACATTTAAAATATGTTGTTTACGAAGGGGCCCTTAAAATGGTCATGGCAGGCAGTGGTTGTGATGATGCTGAAAAGGTTGAGCAGGTAATACACATTTTAAAATGCATTTTATTTTTTTTGTTCAGCTGACATTATGATTTTCTTCTCATCATTTTAGCTAACATTTTTGTAAGAATATATGGTAGTGCATTTAAAATTCTAAAAACCTAGGAGCATTAATGACAAGGTTGAAATTGGGTCTGATGTTTTGAATTTGAACATGATTAAGTGGTATGGGGATTAGATTCCTCTATTCATTTCTGTAGTGGAACTTTCATAAACCAATTTTCTGGCTTAGTGATGATTACCTATGTTGCAATCATTGAGCCTGCAAATCTTGAATGTCACATTACTTGGGGATTATATTGTAATGGGACTTCAAGTAACATGCACTTTTTTAATTCAAAATCCTGCAGGTTTTATTGCAAGTGGATGGTGATGTTGATGCTGCAACTGAGTTCTTGATAGCAGAACAAGAAGCTGGAGAAACATTAAAGGAAAATGGTGTTTGTCATGAAAAAGATAAAATTGGTAATGGTTGATACTTGTAGGATATAACAGATATCAAAGCAATGCCACAACCTGATAATTTGTGTCTTTAAACACTTGGTCTTATGTTCTGGTAGAGTGTTGGGTAGCTGAGCATATGACAGTTACATAGACCACAAAGCTCTCAGAGTGTTATCACTGGGGATTCCTAGGCAAGAATTTCCACTACTAATAATCTAGGACTCGGCCTTCTGTAGGAGTCTGTTAGATTTACGAACAGAATTGCAGCAAATATATCTGAACCTTGTGAAGGGCACCAAAACATCCTGTCCAGGGGATACTAGGAACGACTTAGCCATAGTATATTAGTGTATATTTTGCTGCCACAAAGATTTTTGTCATTGTGGATTCAATTTATTCTAAGTATCTTTTTGCTTCCATATTCTACTTTTCTAATTTTGTTTCCATCTTCCCTATACATCCAGACGAAGATGCAAAGACAAAATCTAATAACCATGTGGAAAACATAGTTCCTTTAGAGATACAAGAACATTCAACTGACATTGAAGCTGTTGATAGTTCCAAAACATCTAGCAAGGTTGACAAGGTGCTCTATCTATTCTCTTCTATTCTACTCTATTTCCCCTTCCCCTTCCCTAGTCCCTCCTTTTTCCGAAAAGTGGGGTGGGTTGGTCAAATCATGCTTACTTCCCTATCTCAAATTGCAGTTAGAACACGTTCTGTTTCTTATACTATATGATTCTCTTAGGATGTGTTTTCAGTTTGTTGACAGTTTTCTTTGACAATTGCAGAAAATTCCTAATAATAAGGTTTGCCCTTGTGGATCAAAGAAAAAACATAAGGCGTGTTGTGGAGCAGCTTCTGGAAAAACCTGTTCTAAAGTTGTAGTGTATGCTCTTTTCAAAAATCCTGTGCATTGTGCTATTTAATTCAATCTGCTTTATGCTGGTTTTGCCATGTGTTAATCTTTCCTAGCTGTCAGAAATTCAAGTATATTGCCTTAGTCTAGTGTCCTATTCTTAACAGGAAGGTAGCATTTTTGAGTTGCTAAGAGCTGATGGAGTTTTTTCTTTTTATTCTATAGACATAGAATAATCTTCCCCAGCTCTTAGTTAGGGTAAGGGGAGTTAGCATGTTTCAAGTTGCTAAGACCCAGGGAAGTTAAGTATATTCTATAGACGTTGCTAAGAGCTGGGGAAGTACAATTTAATTCAAAACTTTATTTTATAAACTTCAAAGCTATTCGCGCATCAGGAATTTATGTAGGTAATCTTACCTAGGGTAGTGGGATGGTTGGTTGCAGAACTTTATGATGACCTTGAGGTTCTTGTTTCAAATGAGAACACTTTCTTCTTAAATTTTTGCTGCATGCTTTTGAGGTGCAGCCGCTGTAGCATCTATTTTAATGAAGAAATTTATCCAGCTGATGCCTCTTATTTTTAATCCTAATTATTTCAATGGTGTCATCAGTGACAACGAAGTTCATGCTAGAAGGGGTAAAAGGATGAAGCAAAGGAAGAAGGTCATACCAATTACCAAAGCAGGTTCCTGTGGGTCAAACAGTAATTTGCCTGATATGGGTGCATTGTGTATCTGATTAAAGGTATTATTACATATTTTATCTTTGTATATAGCTTCAACATCATTCTCGTGTATCTTCTATTTGAGAAAAGATCATTTGCGTTTCCCGAATATGGTGTTATCATCTGCTTGAAAATTATTCTTCTCTTCAATCAGAAATCCTTTTTGACAACGCTTATCATATCTAAGTAATACCTGCTTAGAATATGAAATTTCAGTTCTCATATCTCATGTGTGCCTAATTATATGCAGTGTGGTAAACCATACTCACTCCGTATTATAAACACGCCGATTACCCATGAAATCTGTGAAAAAGGCAATGTTGTGACTTGTGATTGTCGTAGCATAGAATGTTTCCCTATTACATTATTACAACAGCGCTTGACGGTTTTGACAAGATATTGGCATCTCTGGGATGTTCGTGATTATCTTTGTATTTAAAACGAGTAGAACGAAATGACACTAAGATTGCAGTGAGTCGGTGACTTGTGATACGAGGTTATGATGTTTGGCTTCTGGCTGATAGCATTAACTCAAAAGGATTTGGATTTCAATACTTCCTCTTCTACTTGTTTCGTTACATCCTTTTTACCTCCTCGTGAAGATTGTTGCTTGCTTGTGAATAACTAAAGTTGTACATTAGCCTCTGAATTCAGGATTTTTGCCAATGAGTTGTTTGATTAAATTAGACACACGAGTATTATGGATATGCTTGGTGTAAATCTTTGAACTTTGATTCATGCATTGGCACTTCTTGAAGTAAATTAAACACGAGTATTCTTCGGTGTTAAAATTATAATGAATCGTCGTGTGTAGAGATCAATAGGTACGTAATTACTGATTTGCAGTGCTTGTGCTTAATCCTCACACTCAAGGAGTGTGGAATACCCTTGAAAGTTTAATTGGTTGAAATAAACTCCGTGGAAAGTGTTGAAGATTTTTGACTTAAACAACTTCATGAATTTCTGGTATTAGTGTGGTTGATGCAATTTGACAAGTTATTTGGATTTTTTTTTCCTTTGTTAAAGATCAATGAGTAAAATAGAAACTCTCTCAAATATCAAAAAAAATTACTGAAGGTATCATCTTCATTTTTTGCATTAAATGTTGAAAGTAACTCAAACAGAGTAATATAGGGATGAAATTTATATCCCGCCGTGGACTAATTTTTTAACCTATGCTTTTCTCTCTATCTTTCTCATCTCCAAAAAAATATTTAAGAGTTCATGTTTTTGCAAATGATGTATCTAAAAAAATGGAAGAAGTGCGTTTATGTAGTCTACGAGTACTGTAATATTTAAAGGTACAGTTTCCAAGAAAGAACATACGGTAGGAAAAAGAAAATCAAAATCTACGTAGTATTTCCTTTTTATCCAGGTGAGAAAAACCTTAATTTTACCTTCCCATTTTTAGAGGGCACTGAAAAGATGCTAAAGTGATTAACAGTGACTAACAACTGTGGTGGGACAGTAGCACAGTGGACTTATTTTTCAGTAGTTGGTGCCAGTCTATAATTTATTTTTTCAATTTCTATTGGTTTAAGGTCTATGACCTTTAAATAAAAGGTCAATTACTTAATCTGGCTAAAATTGTTTAGGGCCACTTCCAAAACTATAGGCCCTATAACGGCTATATGATACCATAATTTGTACTTACATACCAATGAAAACAGTATCATGAGTCATGACCCATCACAGTTATGCTTTTATAGACTTTATTTGTCATATAAATGGTGAATTGTTAGACATCAATAACTAGGGGTGGGACGTTTCAAACCGAACCGTGAAACCGCCCGTTACCGAACCGAACCATCACGGATCGATCCGTTTATAAACCGATAAATATAAACCGAAAACCGAACTGAACCGTTCAATATCAAACCGAAACCGAATTGAACCGCTCAATGTCAACCCGTTACGGACCGTAAACCGATAACAAACCAAACTGTGCAAATCCGAACCGAAACGAAACCGAACCGAATGGTTTATAAACCCGTTAATGACCCGAACCGTTTATAAACCGAAACCGTTTAAACCGAAAAAAAACCGTTTGAACCGAACCATTTGTAACCCGCTAACCGTTTAAACCGACCCGTTTATGAACCGAAACCGTTTAAACCGCACGTATAAACCTAACCGTTATAATCCGCTAACCGTCTAAACTAAACTGCCATAACCCGTTAAACCGTTACAATCGAACTGTTTTCGAATCGCAACCTGTTTAAACTGATCCGATTACAAACTGTTTAATTCAAATTGAATTATTTACAACCTAAATGGCTAAATAGTAAATACAATTAATGTTAATAAATGTAGATCTAATCAAACGGCTTAGGTTTATACAAAGGTTTATATCACCTAGATCTAGGCCAACGGCATTATTAATATCGTTTTAGATTACTTATTTATTTTAATTACAAGATATATCATTTGTATCATTTTCATTCCAGTAATAATGCTAGTCCACCCAAATTATCTTCATTGTTCCTTGATATTCATGATCATCCAATAACACTCAAAGCCTCAAAGGTAACATAAGATTGGAGATGTATGAGATTGCGTTACACAAGTGGCATAAGCATTAGAATATTACTGTACTAGTAAATAAGGCGTACAATCATTCACATTATCACTTTATAAAACTTTCTTATACAAGTATTTTGCAAAGGGGAGGACTAAAATGTTTATAAAACACATTTTTTTAGCTTTTCTTAAATTAAACCAGATATTAAGTAAAAGAATTTTAATAAATACGGAGGCATCCCAAATCTGTAATTGTACATTAGTATTGCATAATGATTTCATCACCACTTTAATTAGTGATTTCGTGATTTCGTCCATTTAACTTATTAAGTTGTTTGAGTTAGTAATCTAAATAAAGTAACAAACTAAATAACGAATCCATTTAATCTCGTGTAAGTTATAATTTATAAGAAATGCAATGTTTGGAAATGGAAATTGATTCAATACGATATTGTTAATGTATATGTAATTATAGATTAATTATTATGTATATCATATCGTACGAATGTACGGTTGGTATCATTATCATACTATCATAAGTATCATTGTCTCATTGAATTATTGGTATGTACTACAATCGATAAACATATTTACATATCTGATTATTAAAACTTAAAAGTTTAAAACACTTGTTGATCAATCTAATTGAATACTTATACATTCTTAATTCTCGATTTATCATATTATAAGTATCAACTCATTAAATCATGGTCATGACGCGATCTTTAAAACAATCATGAATTCATGACCCAAACCGCTTATAAACCGAACCGACATGATCCAAACCGTTCATAAACCGAACCAATTGAACTGTGTAAACCCTCTACTAAACCGGCCCATTTCAAACTGAACCGACATGATTCGCACCGTTTATAAACCGAACCGATATTGACCCGGGTAAATCCGCCCCTAAACCGACCCATTTCAAACCAAACCGGCTTGATCCAAACCGTTTGTAAACCGAACTGACATTGACCCGGGTAAACCCGCCCCTTAAACCGACCCGTATCAAATCGAACCGACATAATCCGAATCGTTTATAAACCGACCCGCTTATGACCCAAACCGAATTTAAACCGCAAAGAAATAAACCGAAACCAAACCGAGCCGTGACTAACCCAAACCGAACCAAACCGACCCGCCAGCTAAACTAAACCGTTTCAATCCGAACCGCTCCAAACCGAAACCGACTCAAACCGAACCGCCAGACCGAAGTCCCACCCCTATCAATAACTAATTGTATGCCTTGTAAATAGAGTTTTATATCCAATTTGTATGACTAAATCAGGTTTAGCATACTTTAAAAAAAATATTATTTCCATTGACCTCAATTAGTTGTTGGTCATTTTCAGATCAAGTTGTTGGTCATGTCAGATAAAAGGATAGTACTTTACTTTGTAAAAGTTGATAAGTTCTACTAAATATAATCTAGGATCAATATTGGCTATCAATAATTCTATTTTATAACTATTGTTGTTATGTTTTTGATTGAAGGATTAGTACTTTACTTTGTAAAAGTTTAGATAAATTAGACTAAATTATGCCATCAAAGATCAATAATTCAATATAGGCTATTAAAAATTCAATTTACAACTATAATAAACTAAGGTAAATAAATTGTAAGTAACATTTTAGGTAAACTGTACGGAGTATTATAAAGTTGATTGCAAATGGTTGAGATGTATGAAAGTGAAAGCTAATTGTGATTAGAGGTGTTAATTCAAACAACTGGATGGAGTTTGGGTCAAGTCTATTCGGGTTGGGTCTGTTCGGGTCAGATATGTTCGGGTCAAAATTATTCTTTTAACTCGGAATGGGTCGAGTCGGGTCAAATTCGTGTTATGGTCTATCGAGTCCGAGTCGGATATAGGTCGGGTCAGCTCCAGATCGGTTCAAGTTCGGCTTGAATAAATTCGAATCTGGTTCATAACGGGTTTGACCGGGTTAATTTCAGGTTGGATGAATTTGGGTCAGATTGATTTCGGCTTGGATGATTTCGGTTCGGTCAAGTTCAATTACTAAGATAAAGTTGATTCAGTATTTTTCGTGTTTGTCTAGATTTTAGTCGAGTTGACCAAATTCAATATCCAAATAAGGTCATTTTTAAACTAAAGTAATTATTGAACTTTTACCTTAAATTATTATTGGGTCGATATCAAGTCATTTCTCATATTGCATGGTTAATTATTACAAAATGCGAAGAATTAGTTTTTTCATTCAATCAATTCTTGTGTAATATTTATCTTGAAGCCAAATTTAAATTGAATAATTATCGATGACTTAAATACCTACGTACATAAGTGAGACGATTAGTAATGAACTAGTGATAGATTGATAGATGATAGTCACATATGGTGATATTAAAAAAGAATGTCCTCTTTTTAAGGTACTACTCTCAATTGTTTAATCTCATGAGGCTACGAGTACTATTAGTTTGCTTTATTATTGTAACACCCCCAATTTCCGACTCTTTTAAGAGCGTTAGTAGAGACATAAAAATTTAAGTCTATTATTGTCACATTTAAGTCATAACCTTTAAAGGAGCTACAATAATGTCTCAAGCCAGTCATTATATAAAATTTCTCAATTCTATTACATTATTACTAATATGACCCATATGATCTCGGCAGATCAATCTCTCATGTTGAACCACATAAACCTAAAATTCAAGGTACATATACAAGGACGAAATAACAAAGTCTGTGACAACTAAGTAAGTACTACTCCACCCTGTAAAACGATTTAAAAATAAATCTTTCTTTATTATGGAAGAATACATATAGTTTAAGAATTTGTACACAAACAGCTTAAACACATTTTCTATATTAATAGGTACAATTATTTAATTTCTTGGAAGGAAAATACAATAAATAATGTCACCACCAAATTGTAGATTTGAGTCTACCACCCTGAACGAGTGTAACCACCAAAAGGTCTTAATCCTTAAGTGTGCACACCCTCCATTGAGTGTTTTTAACTCAGGGGAGTAGATTAAGCCTAGGGTCGTGCTACATAGCTCCGACCTAAAATTTAGATACATTATTTATGTCAATCCACCAATCTGTCATACCTTAGGGGATCCTACCTAAGATGTCTTACCATCCAGAAGTTCTTTAATTTTAGTGATTAATAAATTAAACACATAGTTGTGAATATACCAAAAATTTAATTCGAATTCGGATTAAGTTCAAGTCGATTATAGATCAAATTTGAGTCCTGAATATCTCGAGTCGAATCGAATCGAATCGATTGCAGTTCGGATTGGTGCGATTTTGACACCTCTACTTGTGATTGTCTTCTCAAAAATAAAAAGCTAATTTTGGGTGGAGGGGGTCTTTTACTTTGTGTAATAAAAAGGTTGACAAAAAACTTTGGACAAGACTAATATTGCATCATACTAATACCAAATATACATCTCTCTAACTTAATTTTAGTTTGACGTCTTACAATTGTCAAAATAACATTTAACCATTTGTTTAGTTTTAGACAATAATATTATCTCGAAATAATCTATAGTAATTACGGAATAATAATTTTAACAAAGTAATTGTCAAAAATACATCAACCTTTAAACACATAGTTTATTATAAAAATAAATAAATAAATAAATTATATGGATGTTTCTTTCTCTATGGGATATGTACCAAAATATTGAGGGAAAATGAAATACTCCGAAATCGGATTATTCATGTTAAACTCTTCCCTTAAGACCTTGATCGTTGTCATACATTTTGAGATAGAGATATTATCTCTTACGGAGTAGTATCTAGGAAGCCTTTTCTACATACGGCCATACCATTTTATGACATTTCCCCAAACAAAATCTAGGCCTAGGAATTAGGGGTGGCAATTCGGGTCAGCAGGTCGGATTCGGGTCAGATTTCGGGTCAGTTTCGGGTTATGCTTAGAAACTATTAAAAATGGTGTAAAACTTAATATTATTACGAAATATGAAATTTGGGTCAAATCGGGTCGAATTCGGGTTGTTCAAGTTCGGTTCAGGTCGGGTTCGGGTCTCTCTCAGTAACTTCGGGTCGGGTTCGGGTCGGGTTTTCGTGTCGGGTCAGGGTTTGCCAGCCCTACTAGGAATCTTTAAGTGAAGCAAACTAACATCTTTTTAATTATCATGTGGTTGTTGAAAGTGTTTTTAAGAATACGGTTGGATAACAATTTGATGTTTTTTTCATAATCACAGTAGGCCCAAAAGCTCGAGGTTTCATAACTATTTCATGTTATGGCATTAGAAGCCTTAATAAGTAGCTTGCTCAAGTTGGCAAACCTTCTTTAATTTTGTCTATGAGTTTATGTCAGTTACTTCTTGTTTGGAAAAGGATATTTTGAATGGAGGTATGATTCATGATTCACAATGATTGAATTAATCATCCATGAGTATGGGTAAAGTTTTGAAAACCCTCATATAAACAGGGCAATAAAAATATTTTATCATTATGGAGCATCACACTTCTCTATTTAAATTACGCTTACAACACCTACATCTTTTTACATGCGCAACATACGTAAATAGTTGACATAATGCAGTTTTAAATGGCTAAACTAATTATATGATCAAATCAATACTGATTATCAAACAGGTCAGTTAGGTCATAATCTAAAATAACACGTGTTACATAATATAATTATTAAGGTACCAATAACTGTCAAAAATGACGAGAAATAATCGGCGAAAATTGATTGCATCCTCTCTATTGTGACCATAGATGGGTGATAAGGAAACAACCTAGGCCACTACAATTTTGTCGTGGGGGTAAGCAATAAATTATGAATGAAAAAGGGTTCCCCAATTTCCCACAAATAAGTGTGGACAACCAACCTGTAACATTAATTGGCACCAAACTTGTTTGGCTTAGACGTGCATGTTGGCGAATCAACCTCCTTTACTTTGTACTACTACTTCCACTTCTAAGGAAGATAGTTAGATATTTTACTTGTTACTCAAAGAATATCAACTTTATTAAATTCATTATATAATAAGGTTTGAACAAGGAATGTGAAATTTTGGAAATAGGATGTACGGCTGTATTCTATTTTCAGAGCCAAACAAAAATAAAAATTGAAATAGTTTCATGCTGCTTACAGCTAATAACCCATGTTCACTTGTAACCCCCTCAATAGTTCTCCCTTTTCCAAACCACCTACTTTAAATAAAATAGAGGAGAACTATTGACATGTTACCGCCATGTGTTAAAACGTTAAGGCTTTATCAAAGTATCGCAGCGAAAAAACCAAACTTAAGTCTTTAAAATAAATAGTTTAGAAAACCAATAAGTCAAAGCTTACAAACTGGAACCATAAAGGCCCTTATTTAATACCAAACCAATATTTAAAACCCAAATCATATATGAAATAGTAAAATATAAATAAGTTCAACACAAGGAACGAATACTCTCAATCACACAAATCCCTTGACAATGCATTGCCAAACCCCGAACTTCACATCATCAAGCTAACCTGTGCAATACTGCCCCCCAATAATAGAAGTGTAATAATTGGATCATCACAGAGTCATTGAAAGGTGAAGGCCATGACTAAAAGAAAAAACACAAAAGCACGCAATCAGCAAAGCTGAGTACATACACGCTACAACGCACAAAACCTAGCATGCTCAACTAATTAAAATAAATAACATTAAACATAAATTCATTAACCAAGACTCCACACCAAAATAGTACAATCAACTCAACATACTCACTAACCAATTCTAATCCACTTGACTCTTTATGTTTAATGTAATTAATTTAATCAGAGTAACAATAGACGAGGTTGTCCAATCCACCAAATCATTTTGGTCCCATATAACCATTTATAATAAAAAATATAGCGTGATGTAAGAATGGGCGCGACTCCATTCTCACAAAGTTAGTCTAGAATACCAAAAGAAAAGAGGACATGTTGATCAAACAAGCCTCGGAAAGCCACGGGCTACCATCGGGCGTACTCTAACCCATAATTGTCAATACTCTAGAAGTGCACCCTTTCCAGAGTTTAATTACTCATCCATGTTTCACTTTACGTGATTACAAGTTTAATTAATAGCCGACTCATTCAAGTAAACCATACATAATAATCATACATATAATTCACTTTTAATCTTATTTAAGAAAACGATGGTCACATCACAAATTGACCTTAAATTCCATTAAACTTCCAAGATATCCAAAATTCTTGAACATAGTCAACCCACCTAGCCATTTCGACTTAATCCACCTTTACTCGATATACTAACAAGTCATGGTAGAGTAATTAATAAATAAAATGATAATAACCTCTATGGAATAATTAATAAATTCATTCTATTTAAACCATTCAATTACAACCCTTCAATATTCGAAATGTGGTTAATAAATCAATCCAATAAAATATGCTTGTATCAACATTTCATACAAACAATTAATCCAATATAATTCAACATGCTTGTATATATAATTCCATACAAACATAATCAATTCACCAAAACATGTCTCATAAACGTAAGCATATAAATTAATTCAATGTTTAACCAAACAATTTCCATCCAAGAGTTCTCTAAACATGAAGTTAAATTCTTTCCTTTTGGTACCTAAACATGATACACTTACTACGAAGTAGACATGTACGTACCTCGTGTAAACAATTCTTGGGAATAATCAATTAAAAGTCTCTAAGGGAATAATCACCTTCTAAAAAACAACCAATAATCAAAAATTAATACCCAAACTAATTTCCAGCAATATAAATTTGATTAAAACTTCTTTTAAAATATGTTTTTATGCTTAATTAATCATGGAAAATTCAATAGGAACAAAAGCCCTAATTTAATTAATTATTAGAACCCTAAAATCCCAATTTAATTAAATTAAAACCCTAGGTTTTAAAATCGTAAAATCTGAAAAATTAAAACATGTATAAAATCTGAAAATATGAATTTAAACAACCAAAATATGGTTCCATACTAATAAAACTAATTTCAAACAATTAAATCAAAAACCCAAAACAAAACATATATAATTATGCAAATTGAAATAGAAATAAGGGTGAAAGAAGAAGAGGAAGACCAGCCACGGTGGGAGGCCGGGCTGGCGGTCAGGGGACGCCGGCGCCGGTTTCCGGTGAGAACAAGTGGCGGGAGCAGCTGAGCAGCGGTGGCAGCAAAGTGAGCAGTAGCTCACTTAGGAAGGAGGGGGGGGGGGAGGAAAGAAAAGAAAAAAAAATAAAGGAAAAATAAAAGAAATAAAATAAAGAGAAAAGAAATTAACTAAACTATTTGTGTGGGGAAAAATTTAGGGATTCATGATTTGTAGGAGAGAGTTGTAGGGTAAAAATTGGGCCTCTTGAAAATAATGGGTCAATTAAATAAATAAAATGGTTTGTACTTTGTTTGTATGGACATAAATTATAGAATGGACATATAATAATCCTTTTGTAATAAAATTGTTTATCAACCCAAAAATAATAATTTGAAACCTTTTAAAATAAATTTCTAAAAATACAAATAAATATTATTAATAAAATAATATTTCGTTTATAAAATATTTAAAAATACGTGGGATTACATTACTACTCTCACCCTCACTTTAACATAATTATATTAAATTTTTTTGGATTAGTTTTAACCAATAAAATTAAATCTTCATATGATAAAACGATAGTAAATTATTTGTTTGAATGGACATGCAACAATGTTTCATTGAGTGTCAAGAATCAGTCAAAATTTGTATGAAGTTCAAAAAAAAATTGTTTGTTCTAATAATCAATTAAATAAATCTGCTTTCTTCTACTCTCGAGAAAATTTTATTTCCAAAGACATATTTCTTCATCCAATCAAATACTAATATTTCTTCGTCCAAAATGTTTAATCTCATATATTTACCTTCGTTCATCTTTTTATTTACTGTTTTTATTTGTCATTATATATGTATGAATGTATTATAATTGTGCTCAATTATATGTGACCGTGGAAAATTCCTTGTTACTTATCCGAAAATGACCCTTCAATTCGTAGATAAAATCAATTAAAACCCATAATAATTCATGATCGACTAAGAGACAGCTGTCAAAAGCCCAACTTCAACTCTTCAAACCCTCCAAGAATCATTGGAATACAAATCATTCAAACTTTTTATTTTTTTTTTAATTTTTTTTAATTTAAGGGAGCGTGCATGTCATAGAGATTGAAAAGCACGTGACATGCAAAAGCTTAAAAAATAACGTAAGTGGTTGTTGTAGTACTATATAATAATTAAGGAAATCCCGTGAGAAGAAGCTTAGGTGTATGTGTCAAATGTATGATAAATGATACGAAGTAATAATTGATTGAGTGGGTATTTAGATATTTTCATTTTTGACAAAACCCAAGAGGATGCCATAAATGGAAATATGGTAATGTGGTAGGGAACACATGAATGATGTCCGTTGCATTTGCATATTGCTATTACATTGAGAGGAACACAAGATAGAGAAAGTTGTACCACATACGTTACTAATATGAGTACTAATCATGTACTATCCATGCAATACACATTTTTCCTGATTTCACATTCATTGCTCATTAAGGTTCTAATTAATTTGGACCTGATTGACTTGTGGAAGATGTCACGTCTATTCAAATCACAATTAGACAGGTGTACTACTGATACTATCGATGTGACTATAAATTTTAGAGAGGTAGATCGAATCTTTTTAACAATTCCCTCTCTTTTCTCTTTTGTTCGTCAAATAAGATATCATGCGGTAACTTAACTAATATGACGAGTGAAGGGAGAGTAAGTACTACATGCAGGCGATGATGGTATGAAGATGAAAAAATAAAGGTAAGATATGAGTAGTAAAGAAGAAGGATATCCTAAAAAGGGAAAGTTACAAAAGAGGAGAGCTAAGGAGAGTTGTGACATACGATAAATGAATGAAGAAAGCGATCCATCACTGAACACCACAAATCTTATAATTAATACTTATCACATTGCTCATATCTCTATCATCTTTACCATTACCAAGGCCCCATCCAATTATAGTACTTATCAATTTTTAATTACCTCTATTTTGTAAATTGTTCTTTTTTCAAGGGCTAAATGACAGTTTTTAGAATTATTATAAGGACAGGTGTCGGATTATCATTATACCATATTCCTTTGATATTTTAGTTTGCAATTCAGTACGTGATTGTCTAGCTAAATAAATACAGTAATTGATTGTTAGATTTAGCAACCTTGGATAAAAATTAGAGGAAAAAAAGTCATAAATGCAACAATTTTTGAAAACTTAGTACAAGTATGTGACATATATAACAATAAAAAAAAAAAATACATATACGAAACGGAGCATGTTAAAAATCAAATATATAGATAATGTGTAATATTTGTACTCATATTAAAACATCAATGAAGTAATAATGCTAAGTATTTCTTATCTTTTCAGTAATATAAACAATATATTTTCATTTAAATCAAGTAATACTACTCCGTAAGAGCTACCTCCTATGATGTCCAAATTTGAAACGCTTGATCTAAAAGAGGCAAACACAATGTCTTGATTTATACTCCTTAATTGAAGATTTGAAACACGAAACACTTACTCATAGTCGTATGTAAACAACTAAAACGATCGATCTAAATAATTCAAACAGACTGACATCATACATGAAAAACACTAATATTTGGTACCAAGGGTTTTCATTTTTCTAGTCATAGCATAGTACATAACTTAGTATACCCGGTGATCTGAAGTGGGAATTGAAATCAATGGGTTGTATGGAAAGGGTAGGTTGTAATGTTTTATGCATGTATGCTCTTATGATTGTTTGTCCTAAATAAGGAAGTTATGATGAAATTTATAGCTAGTTATGACTTTATGAGCATACGTTTATGTAGAAAGTGGAGGTTCATTTCAATAAAGTTATGATGAAATGTAAATAGGGAAGTTTTCTCTCTTTTATGCTATTTCTATACTAAGCTATAGCTAGCTATCACGATATAGTTCTAATAAAACCTTCTCCTCGTTTTAAAATATAAAGATTTTTTTAATAGTTAGAAGCAAACTATTTGAGTAAAAATCTAAGGAAAATTAGATTTAAATTATTTTTGATTAAGTAAAAGATGGAAAATGGAGTATATATTATGAAGTACCTGTCTAATACATATGAATGGGAGCTAGTATGCAAAATAATACTCATATTATAATACCTACCATTAATTTTAGTTCATTTTAACTCTTGTGATTGCTTACATTGTGTAAAATCAAGGATTAGAGATGTTTCGATGGTTAAAATAAAGTTTGTCTTTTAAATTAAACTAAGCTTGAATATAATTGTAAAATCAAGGAATAGATTTGTCTATGCTTTACCTTCAATAAATCGTTTAAGTAAATAATAATGATTTATAGTTATAAATTAAATTGAATATGATCTTATATATATATGGCAAAAGTTTATCAGAATCTCAACCTATGCAAAGAAAAAAATTCTCTTTTGTGAAAGCTTGACCTAAAATTGAACCACACTTTTCCCATAGGAATTGGACCACCATCATTTTAATGGTCCCTCTTAGAATTATCAATAGGAAAGTAGAGATAAAGAGATATTCCATGATTCATGTCTATAAACCTCCAAAATTTGCCCTATTTCTTCTCTTTCACAAATCAGACATTAACACAAATTGCAAAAGTCTAAATATTTAATTACAAAACCACTCAATTTGATATAGCAAATCCAATATAATAAATCGATTATCGATAAGAAAATCGATTCCCTCCTATAGAGGCAAACCCTATTTGTGGAAAATTAGAAACAACACAAGCTCAAAAAGGTAAGAAAGTTTGAGGGTTTAAAATCTATACACACTATATTTACTCTAATCCAAAACATCCAATAGATGCCCCATTTTTTTTTCATATTTTTCTCATTTTTTTGTTAGTGGACCCAAATTTTTACCTTTTCTATTTAATGCCTTTGTCCGATAGAGTTTCACTCACACAACACATTATCCTTTTTCTTTCTCCACCACTAACTTATAATGTTGAGGTTCTTATTTTGTTTACTAATGTATTGAAAGCAAATTAAATATCATCGACTTAGATACTTCTCACTGTTAAATTAGTTTTATAGTATATTTACGTAAAGTTTATATTTTTATTTTATTATAATTAAAGATTTTATGATTAAATTGGTGCATTAACTAGTGTGCTAGTTAATTTGCTACAATTTTTTTTGTGATAAATACGTAGCAGAAGCTAAACAATTTAACATTTCTTTCTATTTTACTAGTTTAGAAAAAAAAATAAAAAATGTAAATCGAATTGTTATTTTCTATATTGAAAAATAAAAAAAAAATCTATTTTCATCAAAAAATCTTAGAAAGGAAATATTTGTACTACCTCTGCTACATATTAATTGCACTAAAGGGGTATTATTTATGAGACATAAAAAAATTCCTTTGTTGCAATTAATATAAAATGGAGGTAGTATAAGCTTACTAATAATGGAAATATGGAGTAGATCGATGAAAAATAAAGGGTGCTGATATTGCCAAGGCAAAAAAACCACTTTTAAGGCAAATTATCTACCAATTGCCCATAATCTTTGAGAATCTAAATATGTCAAACTTATTAATTCAGTAAAATACTTTATAATATTTTGTTGCCTATGATATTAGTAGCTAAATATTCTAATTAAATTCTTAATAATTTAACTCCAATACAATTGATACATCTTCAAGGAGTGCTACAAGAGTTTGATACTGTGTACTAAACATAACATGCACATCTTCTTCCATCACTATATGATTATCCATAATCTGCCAAAGAAATAGGTAAATAATTAAGATGCAATAAATCCCTTTGTCTACTTTAACAAGTTTTGAAACCAATTCTTAAGAATGTCCAACAACTAGATTTTTAGAGTTTGAGAATTGAAGTATCCCACGTATACAGACATAGTGCTGTTTTTTATAAATAAATAAAAAAAATTCATTAATCTTTATTTTCTTACACCTAAAGAGAAAATATAAAATTTGTTTTATGGTAAATTTAATAATAAAGGTAGAACATCAATACGTTTTAAGTTGACATGAAAACACCTTTACTAATAGTCAATTACAAACAAATTAAGGGCTTGATAAATAAATGAAATTTATTAATAAACAAATTTAGAGGTAGCTAAGACCTGTAAAGCTTTGATAATGGTATCTCTCCCAATAAAATGTTAAATTTAGTGATTGTAAGAGGATGGATGAATCTATGATGGTGAATAATTTAATTAATTGCATATTTTGACGTGAATAATTAGTACTTGGAGTTGGAAAGATTTTAATTGGAATATTTAGCAACTAATATTATAGGTAACAAAATATGACAAGTATTTTATTGAATTAATAAGTTTGATATATTTGGATACTCAAAGATTACGGGCAAAGGGTAGATAATTTGCCTTCGCAATGGCTTTTTTTATCTTGGCAATATCAGCGCCCAAAATAAATAATAAGCATATTTGTGTACTGGTGATAAGATCATATTTTTAATCAATTTAGAAATTCTTGTTTAATGTAGAAAATCTATCTATTATCATCAAATTTATAGGAGAAAATACAAGTTTATTTCATTAATAAACAAAATATGTTTATCAAATGACAAAATTGTAAATAAATCTACAACTTTTATAAAAAAATAGACCCACAATAATTGATTTACTTTCAATCATGACATGATGATTAGAAAATGGATCCCACAATAGTTGATTTATTTACAAATATGTAATGATGACTAGACAAAATTGTTGATTTATTTACAAATATGTCATTTGATAAAAGAATTTTTTTTTATCAAGGAGATAAAGGCCATGTTTGGTAAATGGCTTTTTGATTTGTTTTTTTTTTTTTTATGTGGTCAAATAGCCAAAAAAAAAGTGTTTGGTAATTGTCTTTTCAATTAGCGAAAAAGCTGGCTTATAAGCCAAAATGAAAAAGTTGTTATGAATAGCTTTTTTTGTTGGCTTTTGGCTTGTTGGCCCACAAATTATCTAATAAACAACCAACAACTAAATTTACCAAACACTTTTATAAACAGCTAGCTTAAACAGTCAATTTTAAAAGTCATTATAAATAGCCTAACATTCCAACTGGTCGAACAAGCCAAGTAAACCAGTCAACAACTAACCGCCAACCGTCATTTGCCAAACAAGGCCAAAGTGAGGCTTCCTCAATTTATAGAGTTAAAATGTTGAAAATTTTATACGAAAAAACAAAAAAAAGAAAAAAAAAAAAAAAAAAAAAGAACCGGTGACAGTGTCAAAGTTATTGAAGCAGAGTAAAATTGTAGTAGTAGATCCTTGGCAGAGGATAAGGATCTAAAGGGTAACCTAAAGATGTTGCTTCGTGTCTCCAAATACTATACAACTGGACAGTTCCCCACTTGAGTTGTAATTTAATTAATTAACACTGCTTTTTTTTTTTATTATTTAAATAATTTTACTGTACAATTTATAAAATTATATAAATACTGTTAATTATGTTGTGACGCATGAGTCCAGGTTAAGATTGTACAGTAAAAATTCCACAAACTAGGTTTTTATATCATTGCCAGTACTTTTCAGTGTCGAGTTACCAGAGGTATAAATTAGACAGTCCACTAGTTATACTACGTACATGTTCAAGTATTGTCATTTCGTTTTCCATTTAGTATAGTTTTTACAGTATACTTCTGAATATCGTCCTTTTCTTAATGTATCAAATCCAGAGATATTCATTGGATATTACTGATTTTACCATGGGATCCCATTACCTCTTTGCCCCACCTCCGTCCAGGTGTTTGGTCGGTAAATAACGGATTAGAAAATCACGAGCATTAAAGTATAATCGTGGTCTTTCTCCTAACCCTAATTAAATGGTTAAAAAATATTGACAATAATAAAGTAGTTCCGTTTTAACTATTGAACATTGTAATGAAATTAAAAAAAGAGAGTAAAGACTATGATGAGTGGTATGGTGATGAAATGTTGTTTGGATCAATATATATAGGACATGTTGCTCTTTTTATTGTCTACTTCAATAAATGATGGATAAATTAAAAGCTAGGTGAAGTGAAGTGTTTTACTCCGTACAATCTACATGACATGCGTGTTGAAAGAGCTCGTATGTATGAGGGATGAGTTTTGAATTAAATCTCCTAAACCATTTTGAGGCAGCGCATCTCCCTAGCAGAATGCATGGGCATGTTGTAATGCCCTTAGGTGAGGAGCTATAGTTCCCTTCGAAAGATCACCGACTATTTAGTGACAACTATGACTAATTTTTTGAGACGGACATAGAACATATAACCTATTTTATTGTTATTAATAACTTTTTTTTTATTATAAGACTAAATATTTATGAGCATTCGATTTCTAGATCGATCATTTTTAAGTTCGTTATTGTTTCGAAATCAGCTCTGATGAACACCTGATAGATAAAAGATATAAAAAAAATTGACTATGAACGTATTCTAGTATCAATTCTAGTAACAATAGTTATTTATCGGTTTTGGCTCTGATTCTGATACCCAATATTTTTGGTAACCCTTATATGTGTACTTTACCTAAAGAAATATAGTACTCCGAGAGATTAAGTACATTTTTGTGAATTACTCAATTAGAAAAATGAATGTCATTGCCCTAATTTCACCTCTAAACCGGCATAAAGTTTGATTTGTCGTGCTTAATCGACTACAAAAAAATATTATATCAACGACCGGCAGCTAATTTGATAAAGGGGTCTAAAATATTGTGGTACAACCTTTTATTTTTCTTAAAAATTTTAAGATTTGTTGTACCATTTGAAGCATATAATAATGAGAATTTTTACACCTTAACCCAAAAAAAGTCGTACATTTAAATATTTCGAACCAAACTTGTGCATTCGTCTTACGACAGAGACCCTTTATATATTTTTGGCACTAAAAAATTCTCAAATGACGACCGCAATGACCTCATCACTCTAATTAGATTTTATTAAACATTACACGTCGGATTATACCTAAGTAAGAGAGATTAGACATGCATGCTAAGTTGATATAGTGGCCATTTTTATATTCCAAAAAATTAAATATACTAATAATTGTACATTAATACTTATATTGTTCTAATCAAGATAGAATTGGTCCAATCCTAATCCAGAGACAGCTTATGAAGATTGCTTAAAGTCGTTTAATTATTGTTTAATCTAAAATATCGCCACTTTGCATAAAAATCTACGTAGTTATTACCTTAAAATAAACTGAATAAAAATTCATATTCGAGCACATTCTATGTTGATGACTAGATCTGACACTAGTTTATTAATTATATCACCTTTAATTTGGTTAAATGTTTTTTCAAGTTGTATTCGAGTGATGAATCGTCTAATTTGAATCTATTCAGATTGAATCATATTGAGGTGTATTCTCAATCACCTTGTATATCCAGATTAATCAATCAATTCAACATAAATTTTACAAGGTTTATTATTTAGATATCAAGACTGTAAATGTGGATATGATCCATACTATAGACACAATAAGATAAGGTAATTAGATACATGTCAGTTTTACGAGGTCTATTTATAACATCGAATTAATTGTCGTTAAAGTACTCGTCATAATTAATGTAAAATTAGTACTCGTACTACACTAAACTTGATTTAGAAAGGGAGAGGAGAAAGGGAAAGATTAGGTATATGACTTAAAAAATGGTCCCAAGGAAAAGAGTAGAAGATACGAGATATTAAGCCATTATCTAAATAATAAAATTGTACAAGTATAATAATTTTCTATTAATGAATCGTGGTTCTGCTAGATCAGAATATACCTTGGACCACTTACCACTAATAGTAGCCTTAAACTTACAAAATCAAATTAAATCATAGGACAGTTGGTGTTAATATAATCATATTATATAGTTTTGTCATGAATCATGATGGTTGAGTAGTTATCATGAGAGTACATTGTACTAGCAAATGTGATTAAAATATAGTAAACTCTGAATAATATAATTACTTTACTTAGTAACGTAGCAGCTAATTCTTTAATTAATTAATTAATTATTGGAGAAAATATCAATCATTCATCAATAATTAATAGGTTAATACCCTAAAGAATCGGTCTCGTATCCTCGTAGACTCGAAAATGGTCAAAAATTCCTGCCCGTACTCTATAGATTACCCCCAGGTAATGTCCCTTAGGTCGGCATGTATAAGCTTCGTCTCATTGTGCAAAAGGTCAATAGGTCATATTACATACAATAATTTATGTTTTATAATATACTTTAATCTAAATCATAACAATTGTGAATAAAATTGTTAATTTTGTAATTTTTATTTTGTTTGTACTCCAGATTTTTAGAATTTGATTATGTTTATGTTGTAAATCTTAGAATTCGTTGTCATTGGTCTGACCTAGTGATCGTTATGGTAAAAATTAAGTTAAAGTTGGGATAATTATACTTTAATGGTTTTATTTCTTTGATGCCTTGATGGTAATATGGTTTGGTTTTCATTGAAAAATATTATGAGGGGGAATTTGGATGAGGAAATTACTTTCTATCCATGAATAGCTAAAGGAAAAGAATGGATGCACTTATATGATAGATCTAGTAAATAGATGAAGAGAATTACAATCGTACTCACTACAGAAAGACTCTAGACATAATCCACTAATAACTCAGTGCTTTTTTCAATCCTAAATCATCATTCGCAATTCTACACATACTTTTTGAAGGCCTATCGATAGGGTTTATCGCAACGACTTCACTTATCCCGGCCCCTCCCTCCCTCAATCAGATGATATATCAATTTCACTTAGCTTCTTGATAGCAACACATCGGTGAATAAAACGCACTTCTTTCAATACACTTAATAAAATACACGTAGTAGTCATTACTTTTTTGAAAAAATGTAACAATAAAATGAAACATAGTGAGGAAATTAGTGGCTCATATAGTAAGAGAAGAGATTAAAGTGTAAAATAGATAGAATACATTTTTTTATTGCTAGAAAAGAAACATAGCAAAAATAAAAATTGATGAATTGAAAAAACACCTATAAAAACTAGAAAATAAAAATGGAGAGAGCTAAGAGCATAATAAAAAAAAAAAAAAAAAAATAATGATCAATACAAATATGCCCTCGGTTTCAATTTAAGTATCACAATTTTTTTTTTAATTAATTAGTCGCAACATTTAATCATTTTTTGATCTCTTGTCCGCAAGATGAAACACTCTACACAATCAATAATCCCTCTATTTTAGCTTTCTACTTTAAAAATCATTGCCAAAATTACTTGTACCAATTAAAATTGGATAAAAGGACTATTAAACATAAAATAAATAAATAAATAAATAAATGTCATTGTATGCGCAAACTTTATGGTAAAGGTGGGAATGGTAATTTGCCTTAAGTTTTAGGTATAAGCTAATAATGAGCTAACCATATGTCAGAAGATCAATGTGCAAGCTTCCTAATAAAGGTATAGTACTCTAGAGGCGATAGTAGTATTATTGTATACGCCCTAAACATCGCAATTCGCAAGTAGCTAGGGTTGTCAATACTCAATATAGATGCTATAGCTAAATCTGAATAAATTTTAGATAGCTACTATTCAACTTATCATAGAAATAAATCCCTTTGAGACTATTCTTCTAGTACTAGTAATCAAAGTTGCACATGCATTCCTATTTCTCCTTTTTTCTAGCTACAAACCTTTTATTTTATTTGAATACGGGATAAATTGTACATAAAATTCTCTCCATTTCTAAGTATTGTTATAATTTTGACAAATATTCTACAAAAAAAATCAAGAAATAAGTAATAGTTAATTTATTAACAAGGGATCATTAATTTTTAAAAGAAACTCGTAAAGTCAAGAGAAATCATGAAATAAATACTATTATAATTTTATAATTAACCTTAATTTTAAAATTTTGGTTAGCACATAATTAATAATTATACCCTTAAATATAAATAATATTTGGCTCATTTAATTTGGTATGAAGTTTATCTTAGATTTTGTATATAGACTCGAAGTTTGAATTTTACCAAATGAAGGTGCTTAAGAATAGGGATTATTTATCTTTCCCTACTTTACTTTCGAGTGTCTAGTAAGAATAGTTGAACCCTTACATTTTAGCTAGATCTTTATCAACCATCAAAAGTATTTTTTGCTAAATGAGATTGCAATTTACTAATCAAGTTTTTCTATAGTTGATTTACAATCTTTATATATTGTTATTGTTGATTTACAAACTTTATAATGTACGATTCAACGATTTTAAGGTTTTAGTAGAAGTGAATAGTGTACAATTTATATCTCAAGCCTAAAAGTTTGTTTCATTTACAATAATCACATACTTCTATACACAGTATCTTTGAGGAATTATATCTTTAATTACGCATTATAATAAAATATCAATGTTTAAAAAAATTACACATGGACGCAATAATTTTTAAAAAACGCCAATATAAATAATTTATTCTCATATATCAATTCTAATATACAAATGAATACACATGGTCAAAAAATTTCAGCAACTTATTAACCGCGTTTTTGTAATGTTATATTACGTTAAGAAAGTCTATTTTGTCCTAATATAGAGTCTAAAAGCATCGATAGTCACTTGTTAAAGTTACAAATGACGAGCAATTATTAATTTAGAATCCCGCCTATTAATTCGCTGTATAATTTATGTTACTATGATTAAATGCTAAATGAGAGAGAAGGCAACACAGGCAACAAGAAGGATGGAGTTACAAAGGGGGAAAAGTCTCTCTCATAATAATAACAAAGACAAGAGTGAATACTTTTTTGATCAATAGAACTGATTCAAAGGACACCCCCTAAAGATAGTGACCATTCATCACCATCCGGGTGATATTTCCCAGACTTAAATCTCTTTTTTAGGCACCTGCATTTTCCTGCACCTCTCTCTTCTTTCCTCTACATTTTTTAACTACTGTTTGTTTTTCATTTTCCATCCGTCTATCTTAACACCACCACCAAATCTTACCATTTCTTCATTATTCTTTTTTTTCTTTTTTTTTTTTCTCGTTTTCACTATTTCCTAACTTAGAAAGCATTATAAAATTACAGAAATTAAATGTAGAGTAGATAAATTTAGCAGCAAAAAAGTATGCTTGAATAAATTAGCATTCAATTTTCATTCACCTCTGTAGCCTTTTTTTTTTCTTTTACTGTTAGTTTGACCAATAAGGTTTCAATAACATGGAAAATTTCCCCTTTTTCTTTGGGGTTCTTCCAAATTTCCCCAAATCCAAAAAAATAAAATCACAAAGCATTAGGCTTTAATTACATTAATTAATATATAATATATTAAAAAAAAAGAGGGTTAAATTAGGGAAAAGAGGATGAAATTGATTTAGAGATTATTTTTTTTTTCAAGGAAAAGATGATATTATCTTAAGAGGGTCTCATCAGAGGATGGAAGCCATTATTAGGAGGCATCCAATTTGGTGGGGGTCTTGATATCTGCTGTGAGAATCCTGATGATGCTGCAGCAGTAGCAAACATTTGGGGATGAGGCCCAGCTTGCCATTGCTGTTGCTGTTGTTGACGTTGTTGTTGTCGATTTTCGTTACAATTACTATTAATATTATTAATGTTGGCGCTTGATGAAGACAACATAAGATCAATCCTGCCCCCGTTACTGCTGCTTGGAAATTGAATCTATTTTCATCCAAACATGTTTACAAAATCAGTTAATGTCATGTTCCGACGTCTTTAATTAGCAAAACAAACAGACAAACAACGGGAAATACACACTTGATGATGATGGTAATTTGACGAATTTAGATGAGGAGGAACAAAAACAGGCATTTGGCCAGCATATCGATTATGCATCGATGACATTTCCTTAGGCTGTAACGAGGTTGGAGATGATTGAAGCCGAGTTTGACTAAGGAGCTGCATAGTCTCAGCATGATCCTGATATGCATCCTAACCCCAACAAGGAAATTAAATAATCCACAAGTTAGTTTTTAAACATTACTAAGATAACTTGTTAATTTGATGAAAAACTCGATTATCTAGTTATCGATTCGAGCTACCTCGATTCAAATTAACTAAAGATTGATACAATTACAATTAAATTTGTTGTAGTATTACCTTAGGCCTAGAGCCTTGATTTTGCCAATTTAGCTCAAGTTGCATTGAGCTTGGATATTGTTGTTGCTGCTGCTCTAGCATTGCGGGATTACTATCTCGAAAATCAAGACCAGCATTTTTCCGAGAGCTCGACGATCCTCCCAAGCTCAAATCAAGGTTGTGCTCAGCACCACCACCAGCCCCACCACCACTACTCGAACATTCTACACCAACCAAAAACATGACTTTCATCATTGATCAAATGTCAATCATAGCTTATAGACTACTAACAAGTACAATTAAATGGGATATTATATACCAGTTGCTTTCAACTCTTCTTCATAGATACTAGGATCAAAGTTTGTCACTGCGTCCTTCCCATTACATTTTATTGCCGCCTTGTCATAAGCCCTATAACAAAATAAAATCACATCCAAAACTTCAACACCCAACTAAAGGTAAACTACTAATTCGACAACTAAATCCGAACAGAGGTAGCACAAACCTAGCAGCTTCAACTTCGGTATCAAAGAGCCCCAAGTACACATACCTATACAAAATTAATCAAAACAAATTCATTTTAGTATCACACTACATAATAGCAATTGGAGAAAAAATCGAAGAAACGAAAAAAAAAAGTGGGGGAAATACTTTTTGCCTAAGAATTGGCCCATACGAGCCTCCCAACGACCACATTTGTGCAATGTAACACCCCTATATTTAGAACTTCCTCTAGGAAAGCCGGTACTTTGTCGGCGAAGTATATGAACAAATTCCTCCTTGGTTAAATTTCCCATCTATGATACCAAAAAAAACATACATTTGCATAAATATCTCACGTTATATAGTTTAATTACTCCGTACTAATATTAATAATCTTAGGTTATGTTTAGCTTTTGAAAAAGAGAGAAAAAACAGCATCATGAAACAACATAAAAAAGAAGGAAAGAGAAACCAAAAAAAACTGTAGAAGAGCAGTAAAAGGTAAGCATTAGTGCAAAGAAGATAAGGGGGTGTGTGAAATCCAAATCCCCTTAATCTCTCCCAACCAACCAACCAAACAAGGAACAACAAAAGTAGTATTTCTCTCTCTTTATTTGTTCATTCATTCTTTTGTTGGTTGATTCCATTATTCCTCTAACCTGCTTCAAGTCATCTTGATAGTCTTCAAGGGTAAAGTTTATGTCGGCATCAACTCCTCTGAATTTTATTGCTGCCCTGTCATACGCACTGTCAATGGATTCAACCTTTGTTAGTTCCGATTTTAACCATACATTCGATAACTAACCATAAAAACGACAACGAACAAGCCCTTAGTTTGATTCATTGTCGATATATTGTAAAATATACTAACCGAGCTGCCGCATGAGCCGTGTCAAATCCACCTGTTTATATAACATTTAAAAATTGTTGATACCAAATTCGGTATGGTTAATAACTTTAATTTATGTAAATATGCAAGAATTTTATCACAGAAATAATAAAAGGAAATTACCAAGATAAACTTGCTTCCCGCAATCCCTGAGAAAAAACATCAACACATTCCCAAACAAAAGGGAAAAAAAATATATTTAGATTTTTATTTTATTTATTTTATGAAATTAAAATGGAAAAATAGAGGGAAATGAAATTAAGATTAACGAACCATATGTGAGACTCCCAACGGCCAGTTCGCCGGTAATAAGTAACCCCACGATACTGAGAGCTCCGGGAACGTGGGCCTCGTCGACTCTTCTTCATGGGCTGGGCCAACTCAGTGGGCTTAGCAACACCAGTTGGGCCCATTAAAGTAGCAGCAGCCATAGTATCCGATGTTGGGTATAGCTTAGTTCCGTCCCAATGAGCCGGTTTAGAAAAGTTACCAGCGGAAGAACCAGCAACATCTCCACCGGAAACATCAATTTCCACCGGAAAAAACTGACGTGTCACCGGAGGATCGCCGGAGTATGAAGAATTATCCTCATCTTCATCATCATTATTATTGATGTTATTGTTATTATTATTGTTGGTAATAAACGAAAACCCGAAAAGGCGACGGCTATTGCTGTTGTGATAGTTGGTAGTACGCTTCTTTCTGTCGCCGCCGGGGTCATCGCCGTCGGATCTCTCGCCAGAGTCGTCGATAACGACGGCGGAGGAGGTGGAATTCTTATCGTCGCCGTCAAACGACGTCGTTTTTTGGGAGGAACCGCCTTCTGATTCTGGGTAACCTCCGCCTCTAGCGGCGGCTCTAGTAATCTCATCAGGCGAACCATTGAGATCCCACATTTTTTTTACTTAATCAAAAAAATAATAAATTGTTTTTCTCTGAGTAGAAATTGAGAACACAAAAACCCAGAAAGGAATTGGATGATCAAATCTGTGAGTTGAAATTCATGTGATGGGGTTATTCTTTGTTTTATCTCTTTTGGGAAAGGAAGGAAGGAATTGAAGTAATTTAGTTGGTGATTCTCTCTCTAAAAAGCTGAGTTGTGTAATGTAATTTGATGTGTTTGTTTCTCTCTCTAGATTTGGGATTCTATGAGTAGCTACTGAGAAGGAATTTATTAAAGAAAAGATGGAGAGAGAAAGAGGGAAAGCTTCAAAGTTGTGTATGTGTTAATTTCAGAAAAACACCCACCCACAAAAAAAAAATTAAATTAAAAAAAAAGGAACCTACGACTGGAAAAATGTGAGCTGGGATATTGCCAAACAGGAGTACAGGACATAGATAGGGAAAGAAGGAAGAGAGAGAGAGATTGAATTTTTTGTATTTGCAAAGGTTGAATTTTATAATTTTTTCAATTTTTCACAATTTTTCATAGGTAGGTAGAGATAGATTGTTCTCTGTTTTTATTTCAATTTGAGATTATATTTTGATGGGAGGTCTTGACCTTTATGTTTTGCTTGTTTACCTTTTTGGGTATGAAGGGGGCAAACCACATTTTATACAAGTCTTCATCCTAAATATTAATGGAATAATTATATTTTGTCCCAAATTTTGGTAAAATTACTCCCTCTGTTTTAGAATATGATAGTGTGGAGAAAGTATGGTCTAAAACAAGTACTCGTATTTTAGAATATTGTAATTCATAACTTACAATTAAGGTTTATGTGATACGAAGTAAAAGTAAGATAAAGTTTGGGGAAATAAAAGATACTGAAAGGTTGATAAAAATAATTATAAAGAAAATAATTAATCAAAATGGTACACACTAGTTTTATTCCAATACATCAAATTTATTGTTACTCCGTATTTACTACTTCATATGTTAAAGAGTTGTTAACGTAAATATGATAGCAGTTGGTTGTAAGTATTGCAAAACTAAAAAAAAAAAAAAAAAAAGGTAAGTAATTATTGGATATAGTATTTATATGTAATCGTATTAACTACCCTGTATTAACTAATTTATTGGGGGTCCGATATTTGATTTTTTAAGGTAGAGGTGATTTAAAAATGGCATCTTGTACTAGTTTTACTACAATTTGCTAACTTTAGTCTTTGTTGAAGTTTCTCTCTCCTGTGATTGGAGGTCCAAGGAAACCAAAAGAGTAAAGAAGAAGGAAGGGGCAAGTAATGTAAATAAATGTATAGGAATTGAAACTTGAAAGAACGGTCTCTTTCTTTTTACATTACTTTTTCGACGTAAACCAAATCGAAAAGTTTTTATGTCTCATGCTTTCTCTCTCTTACAATTGTTTAATGTCACTAACATTACCCACTAATGGAAACAGACAGCGCTAACACAAGAAACGTAATTAATTACTTAATTTCCTTTATTGGAATCCTTCTTACCCCCAATAATTAATCATCATCTTTACTCTAATTTTCAACCTAATCACCCCGCAGTTTCTTTTTCAAGCGTAACCTTTGCTGAGTCTTTGTCTCACATCATCTTTAGTCATAATACACGTTTAAAACATATGTATACAACGTATATCATATAATGATTCCTTAAAAATCTTTACACAATGTTAGAAAATGAAATAAATTACTTTTTTCTACATACCTTTAACAAAAGGATTAATGAGAAATAGAGATAAGAGGTGGGATAAAGATAGAGAAATATTGGTGAATATAACAAGGATAAAGCAAGCACTTACTTATGTGTGTCTAGCACTCTTTTTTTTCGTATACAGGTTAAAATAAAGATCTTACCAATCGGAATCCCTTATAGGTCAACTTAGTCGGAGTTAGCAGGTTGTGCGCTTTGAAAACGGTGAAAAAATCCCTTATCTAAAATATCCTTAATGGGAATTGAGCATTTAGTACATGTTAAGGTAGTTCATCTTTCCATTATGCCAAATTTAGTTTGGTGAAAGTAAGCTATAAAGTGAGTCTAGCTCATATGAGCTAAGAATAAGATTTAGATATATAAGAGACAAACTTGACACCCCTAAAATTCTCTACAAACTACCTTCTTATAAACCACCCCCTCTTTTATTCAAGGTGAATTTGTCTCTATAAACTTAATTATCAGCTTTATCACACCACCTCACTACATATTAAATTATTAGAAAAAGGGGGTGTTTTATCTATATCCCCCCCCCGCCCCGTCCCTCATCCATATCCCTAACCCCCTTCATCTAAAGTCTATCCCTTTTGTATACAAACAATGGATTTTAAATAATTTTCGCCTTAGCCTCTTTATCACCTCCAAGGGTTAGTTCATCCTTCATATATATCCAACTTCACACCTTAGACTATGTCATGTCATCTTTTCATTAATTACCTATGTTTTTATTATCCGCTCGACCCAGCAATTCCATCGCATGTCTATCCCCGCAGACTCATGTATATACTCTTTTTTCTAATACTTTACCTTAAACTCATTTAAGACTCACTTTAAACTAGTAAAAAAAAACTCATTATGCTAATAGACGATGTGGCAACTTTAATAGACGATCTTGGAGTCTTAAGCATGGATTTGTTTTTCAAAATTCACATGGGAAGAAGCAAGAGAGTGCCTATTGTGTGGGAAAGATGGTATATATTATTTGGCGAGCTAGTGAGAGTTGAAAATTTTATATGTCAACAAGTTATAAAACAACTTAGAAAAACTCAAAAACAAACTTAGTATAATTTAAAACGAAATAAAAAGATTATAAAATTATATATGGTCTTAAGCATAAATAAAAAAAAATTCTCAATCTTTATCCTAAATTTATTTTCCCGGATTCTAACCCTTAAATCTTTTAAAAGCTAAAGATAAGTAGACGTACTTGAAGGCAATCATTCTTGAAAAAAAAGGGGCTCATCACGACCTCTTAAAAGGATGAACAAATAGTTGGCCAAAATGTTAATTATATATATATATATAGGGGTGGGATCATGTGAGAACCAAGGCTTATATGAGAACCCTCTTAAAATAAGAACCAATCTTACACCATCAATTTTGAGATTATGGATGGCTGAGATTAATTATCACTTTCCCATACATTTTCTTGGGAACACGCATTTCAGTCATTAGTACATTTCACACATATGGTATGGAACAATGTATAATATTTATGGGACAATAGTTCATATTTCTGGAACAATATAAATAATATTCGAATGAAATATTATATGAAACATCAATGATTTTTATGTATAAAACAAAATCAATAGTATATGAAACAATACATATATTTTATGGAACATAAGTAGTATAAAATGAAACATAAGGTATGTTTTTTGAAACATCAATAAGGTATAAGAAATCACAGTAAACCTAGTTCATATAGAGCACAACTATATGAAACAAGCAATAATATATATGAAACATTAATATTATAAATTGAAACACTTGATATATTTTACGAAACATCATTAATGACGTACACTTCAACTACATTTTAACGTAACGTTCGAATTTATGTGAACCTTGCATTTTACTGAACAATCTATTGGTTTTCCAATGCAAATTAACGTGTTTTAATGCAATAAATAATAAAAAGCTTATAATAATGACAATTTTTGACAGATTTTGTGTCCCAATACAAAAAGCAATATCATTAGTATATGAAACAACACATATATTTTATGGAACATAAGCACTATAAAATGAAACATAAGGTATATTTTTTGAAATATCAGATAAGGTATAAGAAATCACAGTACACCTAATTCATATAAAGCCCAACTATATGAAACAGACAATAATATATATGAAACATTAATATTATAAATTGAAACACTTGATATATTTTACGAAACATCATTTACGACGTATACTTCAACTACATTTTGTGTTTCAATGCAATAAATAATAAAAAACATGTAATAATGACAGCTTTTGACAGATTTTGTGTCCCAACGCACAAAAATTAAAAAAAAAATAAATACAAACAATCATTACAATTAATGAAGGTGGTCCACGTGAATTCCCACTAATGAAACAATAAATCTGAACCATTCATCTAATAAAAATGAATGGTGTTAGATGGGTTCTCATTTTAAAATGGTTCTCACCTAAGCCATGAGTTCTCACATGATCCCATATATATATATATATATAAAAGGAATAAAACAACAACACTATTATAGGCATTCTCCCAGTCTTATGTTATTCTTTTTTTAATCGCACATATATATTAATAACACTAGTTAACATAGGACGAAGAAATATAATTTTAATATAATTAATTATTCCGTAATGAAATATTGTTTAAAAATGATATTACATGAACGTACGTAATTATGATATAAAGGAAGTACGAAAAGTATTTATAGTATTTTACTCCAAATCTTGTTAATTTTCATTATGTACGAATTGCCAAGTTGAGAAAATAAATGTATTAAAGGAAAAACAATAAATGTAGAAATAGCGTACAAAAAAATGATGTACTGTACTCGTAGCAAGATATCGTAGCCGTAAGAGCGTAATAGGTAGGTGAGGTCGGGGGTTAGAAAAAAAGGAAAAAGGAATAAAAGTAAGAAAAAGGAAATAATTTCCAGAATAGTCCAATCCAATAGTACGGGAAAGCTCCACTATTTGCCTCTTTTGTTCCCCAAACGTCCAATACCATTTCTCCTTTTTTCTTCTCCTGCGTACCTCGTATTTTATTCTCTCTCCTTTATTTAGTTTTTTTTTTCTTTTCATGCTGACGTGTTTTCCATCCAACGTTTTCTTCTTCTTTTTTTAACTACTTGGTCTAACTTCGCAAAATTTACGACTATTTTACCAAATGCCTTTAAACACTTTAATAATTCACCAAATGTCATTAAAGTTTAAAGGTTTTTGAAATTCACTAAATGTCACTGAGTTTTTACAAAATTTACCAAGTGCCATTAATGACTAACATCCGTTAAACTTCATTAGTTAAATCATGACACATGTCATGATATGATTAGTTCATTTTAACATTTATTTTAATTAATAAAAATAATTTTTTTTCTCGATTTTTGTGACGAAAATTATTCGGGTAAAATTTTGGGGGTTATTTTAACCCTTTATGAATTCAAATTAAGCTCGAAATTGGCAAAAAATAACGTAAATGCCCCGTTTTGTATGTTACGAAAAATCTCGATTGGCGTGTTTTTTTTTTAACCATTAAAATTGACCGGGTTAGGTTTTGAGGGTCATTTTGATTCTTTAAGGACTAATTTAAACTCATATTTGGCAAAAAATTAACATAAATGCCTCGTTTTGTAATTTTTACGGTAAATAAAATTACGATATTAACACGCAAAACAAGGCATTTACATTATTATTTTGCCAATTCCGAGCTAATTTAAGTTCCATAAAGAATCAAAATGACCGTCAAAACCTTACCTGGACAATTTACATAGTTAATAAAACCTGGAAAATTTACATAGATAAAAAACCGGCACACAAATTGAGATATTTCTCGACACACAAAATGGGGCATTTACGTTATTTTTTTTGCCAAATTTGGGCTTAATTTGATTCCATAAAGGTTCAAAATAACCCCTAAAACTTTACCCGAATAATTTTCCTCACGAATATCAAGAAAAAAATGTTTACATTTCGTGCTCATTAAAAAATTTCTGTTATTCCCCTTCAATTCATAAGCCCGAGTATCACGATCCCCAAAAAGTAATCCGAAGTGACTAACTATATAGTTAAATTTTTAACCTTTTTATTAATTAAAATAAAAAATGAACCAATCCTATCATGACACATGTCATAATTTAATCCTAATGACTAACGGAGTTAACGGCCGTTAGTCATTAATGACACTTGGTTAATTTTTTTAAAAACTCGGTGGCATTTGGTGAATTTTGAAAACTTTGATGGCATTTGGTGAAATAGCCACAACATTTACTTTCAATTGTACTCATGGTTTAATTTTTTTTTTTTTTACTTTTACTGCTATGAAGAAATTAAAAGGGCAGTGGCGTATGTACCAAGTTAAATTGTGTCAATATTATGAAACGAAGAGTACATGATTTTGTACTTTACATGCAAAGTAATGCTATATTTAGCCTTACTTTGCATGTGAAATGAAAAAATCCTTATATGTCGCCTAGTTTAAAGCTATATTTACATTAATATTTTTCCTAATTTGATATTAATTTAGGAATATATGACAAATTTACGCGCAAATAAGTGTAACTCCTTATATATATATCATTTTTCTTTTTATAAGTAGAAGAATAAATAATTAAACAAATTTCAATCCTTGTTAAATTAGTCACACAAAACAACGACACTTTATACGTATTTATTTACACTTCGTATACATACATAATATTATAATAGTACGTTGTACTTGGCCTAATTTCTAGCCTTTACTACTAGTGGCAGTTTTATAATTCAAAAGCGCATGCTTTTTAGTATGTGAAGGGAACTACTATTCGTTTATTTATTTTCAGTTGTTTGCTTGAAATAGAAACAGTTAAAAACTCTTATCTATTTTAATACCTTTACATCCAACATCCAAGTATATATATGTGGTGTAAGACTGTAAGAGAAACTATTATACCAAACCATTGAAGGTTTGAACATTTAAAATTTAATTTGAATTTTAAAAGCTAAAACCTTTGACTATAGTAAACGAAAGGCTAAACAAAACAACGTACCTCAGTTTTTTTTTATCAACACCGTACCTTAGTGAATAAGAATTTCTTTTATCTTTTATTTGTGAGAAATTTTCAATGGTACTCTTGAGGCTTTTATTTTTCTCATTGGTAAACACTAACTTTTTAAATTATCTATGATAATCTACAATTAGCAAAACTAATTCATTGGTAACATGAATTAAGCATTTTAAGGAATACTAACCATGGTTTATGTTTAAAAGGGAGGGAAAAGATAAATTGAATAAAATACCCCTATTTATTTCAGTCAACTAACTATGTCTTGTCAAAGTGGCTGAATAAAACCATAGAACTTCATCATCTTTATTCAAATTCTTCACTCGCTTAATTCATCGTCTTCATTCCAAATCGAACCACTTGATTTTAGAGTGAAAAATCTGAAAAATTTAGGCAATTATCAAGGAGTTATTAGTCGCAATTAATGTAGGGTTTATTGGGAAGTTTTCCTATTTTGGAGATCCAAAATGTTGTTCCTGTTTCTATTTTTGGATAGTATGTAAAGACCATTATACCCTCACTTTTCAAACTTTATTAATTGTACTTCTTAATTACCTTTGAATTTTGCGCATGCCTTGTACTTTTTTCCACCTTCACTCTCTAACTTTTGTCTATGATTGCAATTTTCACTTTTATTAATGTACTTCATCCACTTTCTCCTCCTATTTCTTAAATACCGTGAAAAAACACAAACAAAAACTATATTATGGGACGGAGAGAGTATTATTTTACGAGACAATCAATGTACAAAAAGAAAAAAAACTTTATAATTAGAGCAATTATCCTTTTAAAATAAACTCTACACTTAAAATAATGATGATTAACTACCAAACATGAAGTGAGTTTAATTTGCTAAATAGTAGTACTCCCTCCATCCCTTTATTAGAATCCTATTTTAATATTTATTACTCGCATAATAATAATAAAGAAAAATAGGCTTATAATTTAGGGACGCAGTGAGTATTAAGTTTACACGTTTCTAACTAGTTAACTTTTGGTCAATCTTAAGCTTTTGATTTCATCATTTCATTTCATGAGACCACTCATATAGTCATAGGCTACGGTGCATTTTTATTGTGCATACCTTATATATGCACTTTTTGATTTACTTTTGAAGAGACTCATGATTATTGCATAAAATTATTTAAAATTTAAAGAATAACGTCTTTCCATCCAAAATAGGAGTATAACAATAACTAACTGAAACGCAATATTTAAATATATATTTAATTTTTAATTTTTTTTTTTTTTTTGGGTAAATATATATTTACCTCTTAACAAGTGAGAGATTGTTAACATGGTTTATATATCAAAGTGAGTATAAATTTTGTGACAAAATTTCGGGCAATTATATCTCAACTAAATTAAAACAGTTTGCATTTATTATATATATATATATATATATACATATATATATATACACACACGACCAATTTGCTTCTTTTGGTAATTTTGAGTTATAAATTACATGTAATTTGTTTTTAAGCTTGAATTCAAATTATAATAGGACTTTACTAAATGCCATCCAACTCAAATCTAATACGACTTCATTCATATAATTATTTTTTACGATTTTTTCAATGAGGGGACATATTGATTTGTTGTAGCCATTTATATAATTTCTCTTTTATTCATCTATTTGTAATAGAAATGTTGAAATTATACTAAATTTCCACCGAAAAAACATCTTAAACTCAAATTAATCCCAACATAAGAGCACTCACTACAATAATTAACCAATGTAGTTTTGTTAAAATTATAGCAAAAAGGTCATAATATAAATAATCCAATTAATTATACTACCACAAAGGGAGTATATATTTACGACGTTTAAAATCCTAACTTTTGTAAACTCTAGCCTAAAGAGGGGGGCAGGGGGATAGAAGAGAAGGTGCATAAGATATTTTGCATAAGAGACTTCGATATTTTGATTGGAGTATCAATACCTAAGCTAATTGGTAGCAAATACGTAAAACAATACTGTACTACAAAATGGCCCCATATATATATAGTGTAACCAAAAATTTCATGAAGAGCCAACTAAAGCATAAGATATCACATGGATTCGTTTATTTTAAGAATAATATCATCATGGTCACAAATCATCCCAGTTACCGACAGTACGACAACATATAGTATATTTTTATTTATTTTATTTATTTTGTATTTAACACAGGTTTATTTGATGTTTTAAGGGAGTGTTTGGATGTGGGGGCAAAAGAATTAAGGGGAGTGAAAGAAATAAGGTCACAACACAAAGTACCTAGACAAAGTAGCCAAACAAGGTATTAAAAGTTGTTAGGTGCTCTCCAGTAAGATTTCCATCATATATCTATCTATCTAATCTCTTAATCACCTAATTTTATTCTTCCGGTGGATTCCAAACCATATTTTTACCAATAATGGAAGTGGGACGAGACTTAACTCTTCTTCTTTTCATTTCCTCAAGTAGCAACATTTAACTGTACTAACCTCAATCAAACTTGTCCCTACCCAACCCTATTGCATACTAGCCACATCCTCCTCATACAGACTAAAGTATAGACCGTACCGGTGTATAAAATGGTACGGATTCACATTTTTTCATCAATTATCCATATTTAAAATTTGGCTCGCGTTTGGGTCCAAAATATACATGCGATAGCATGTGATGACATACGGAGTATGTAATTAATGTGTATGTGCACGCAACATGATACAAAATCACCTATTTTACCTTTTACTAGGTTGTAAGTGTATTCGGATGTACAATAAAATTTGCGTGCATTTATATATTTATTGTGTATCATTTATGTTAAGGTTTTGTTTTATTTGACTCGCCAAAAGAAAACTATGTTCAATAATAGTTATACAAAAAAAAAAAATAGTTCATTCACTTCCTAAAATACTTATTATTAAAAAAAGCACGGGATAAGAAAAAAATATTGCTAAAAGTTTCTAGACCGTACTGCATACGTTTATAAAAATGGTGATAAGAAAGCAATGCAACCTCGTATCCCATGTAAATTTTGTTAACTTATGGCATGATACTAAATATTTCATGTAATAATGGAACATCTATTCCATCATCATTATTTAATTAAATGAAAACCAACTGTGCTACTAGTTGCAAGACTTGTATATTAAAGTTACTGACTTTAAAGTACATTATAGTATTGTATTCCATATAAATTGTGACGATCAACAAAAATTGGTTATGACTATAAAAATATTCAAAAGAGAGATATCTTTTATTTCTATGAAAAAGAGAGAGAGAGATACCTAATGTTATACGAGTATTAGCTATGCGGACAAAATATTTTTACCTAATTACCTGGTGCTTATTATCAATGAACTCTAAAGTTAAGCCACATTCAGAGGGCGTCTTGAATTACAACATATAATTCAAGATTGCAGAAGCGTTAAAGTGTAAAATTTACCTCCAGCCATTGCAGGAACTACGAGGAAGATGAAGATGAACAACCTCGTTGCAGCGCCAAAACCGTGTTTGAACTCTTTTTTGAAATTTGGTGCTGAACCCTCACTCTCACTTAGATGGTGTTTGTTTTTTTAGAGTTGGATGCAGTGACCTTTTCTTGAATTACACTCACAATTTCAATCTGCATATATAGGGAGTTTTGCCATCAAAAACCCCTCATTACGTGAGTTGGTTGTGGTGGTTCTAAAAAGGTGGGTTAGTGGTTGGATTAGTGGTAATCAGTTTCCTTGATCATGGGAAACTAATTACCAGGATAAATGGACCACTTAACTGATTTTTTTTTTTTTTTAAATCATCCAACATTCTCCCACTTGGTCCGTTTAAATAGAAAACTCAACATATGAATTATAGGGACGAATTCCCTAATAGCAAGAACTAATCTTCCATGTATCACCGTATATTTAGTTTTCCACCACTCATACAACTAAAAGAGTAAACCTTATGTTCACTCTAGGTCAAACAAAACGACATTTCTTATTGAATTAACCAAATATCCAAATATACGTACATAAATGCAAGAAATATCAAAACTGAATGAAAAAAAAGTTTCAATGCAACAAAAGATTGTCTCACATGACGGAACCAAGTCCCATCCTTTGTACATGACCATTGAAACCATTAACTGGCATGCCTTTGGTCAAGGGATCAGCAATCATCAATTCAGTGTTAATGTGTTCTATGATCACTTTCCTTTCTTGAACACGTTCTTTTACGGCTCGAAACTTTATGTCAATGTGTTTGCTTTTACTTCCACTCTTATTATTCTTAGCCATAAAAACCGCAGCTAAATTGTCACAATACATCCTTATTGGGCGAATAATAGAGTCAACAAATCTTAACCCAGATATGAAACCTTTTAGCCAAACACCATGTGATGTAGCTTCGTAACAAGATATAAACTCAGTCTCCATAGTAGAAGTAGAAATTAAGGTCTGCTTTGCACTCCTCCAAGAAACAACACCATCGGCTAGCATGAACACATATCCCGAGGTGGATTTTCGTGAGTCAATACAACCACCGTAATCGGAGTCTGAATATCCCACAACTTCTAGATCTTTTGTTCGTTTATACATAAGCATGTAATCTTTGGTACCCTGAAGGTATCTCAACACTTTCTTTGCAGCCTTCCAGTGATCAAGACCTGGGTTACTTTGATATTTTCCCAATACTCCAACAGCATCTGCAATGTCAGGTCTAGTGCAAACCTGAGCATAAATAATGCTTCCAACAACTGAAGCATATGGAATATTTTTCATTTGTTCCTTTTCAATGTCATTCCTGGGACATTGGTCCAAACTGAACCGATTACCCTTTAAAATAGGTGCTACACTCGGTGAACAATTTTTCATATTAAATCTTTCAAGCACTTTGTTGATGTAGGCCTCTTGAGACAAACCCAAAATGCCTCGAGATCTATCTCTAATTCTCTATGGATCTTAATGCCAATGACATAAGATGCCTCACCCATATCTTTCATATCAAACTTGCTTGAAAGAAATTGTTTCCCCTCATATACCAACCCTTTATCATTAGTTGCTAGCAAAATATTTTCCACATATAATATAAGAAAACAGATTTCACTCCCACTAACCTTATGGTATATACATTGATCCATGATATTTTCTTTAAAACCAAATGAAGTTATCACTTTATGGAACTTCATATACCATTGGCGGGAGGCCTGTTTTAGTCCATATATGGATTTATTAAGCTTACAAACCAGATGCTCACCCTTTTTCTGAGAGGAATCCTTCAGGTTGTCTCATATATGTTGATTATTTAAAGTGTCGGAGTGGAGCGCCCGCACCACTGTTCAGCGCGCCCGCGCAAGGGTGGCGCGGTCCGCTACAAAAGCGCGTCAAAATCGCGCTAAGTTTCTGGAAATTTGCAGAATTCTGGCAGAATAGGGAGGCGCGCCCGCACGACCTGATGGTGCGCCCGCGCGGCCTGGAGGCGCGCCTGCGCCTGTTTGTGTCGCGCTCGCGCCGCTTCCCTTGTCTGCGGTTTTTGCGGTTATTTCTTTTTAATTAAAGGGAGTGTTCGATTTTTCGAGGAGGATAACAGACATAAAGTTTTTCATACCGCTCAAATATTCTCTCTTCTCCACAATTTCTAAAGGAAACTTGCAATCTCTTCTAGAAATCCTCTATCAATTAAGTTAATTTTGAGAATTTGATCATCTTACTACAATTCTAGTGCAAAGATTGTAGTGTTTGTCTATTGTATCTCAAACTGACTTTCCGGTTTCAACCCAAGCACCGTGGTGGGGGAAATAATCACTTTAGGAAAGTGTTTACACGCCTTAGACAAGTATCTGGTATTGAAGACTCACGTGGTATTTGGTATTCTCATGTTCTTGTTGAAATCATTGGCTTGGAATGAGGCAAGTGTTTAATCTTTTACATTAGTGTATTACTTTTGTAATTTTTGAATTACATTGTTTATTTAGTGCTTGGTTGTAATACTTTAATTAGTATTGATTGTTGTATAATTTGATTGAATTATACACTGTTTAGGTTTTGTTACCACAATCTTAAAGTAATTCTTACAAAATTGAATTGCTGTAAAACCTAACAATCTAAAGTATCATGTCTAGTGTAAAAGAACTTACCACTAATTTTGTCAAACTTAAGAAGTTTGATGGTGTGGAGTTTCGACGTTGGAAGAAGAAGATGTATTTTCTTCTTACTTCGTTGAAGGTTGCCTATGTCATTAGTACTCCTAGGCAAGTAGAACATGAGAATGAGACCATGGAAGATGTTCGTGAGAAATCAAAGTGGGATAATGATGACTTTATTTGTCGGGGTCATATTCTCAATGGGATGGAGGATGATTTATTTGATGTGTATCAACATGTTGAGTCTGCCAAGGAGCTATGGGAGTCCTTATAGAGGAAGTATATGGCGGAGGATGCTTCCAACAAGAAGTTCCTTTTAAGTAATTTTAATAATTTCAAATTTGTTGATAGTAGGTCCATCATGGATCAATTTCATGAGATACAACGTATATATGGTAATTTGAAATAACATGGAATTAGTGTTGATGAACTGTTTGTTGTTTCATGTATCATTGATAAGCTGCCTACTAGTTGGAAAGATGTGAAACATGAATTAAAACACAAAAAGGAGGACATATCTTTGTCTGATTTGGCTACCCATCTTCAATTTGAAGAAGGGATTAGGGCCATGGAAAATGCTAAGGATGGGAATCCTAGCACTTCCACCATTAATGTGGTGGAGGAAGGTAAATCTAGTGCTTCAACTAGTGGAAAGAGGAAGAATGTTAATTCTTTCAAAGGAAAGTCCAAGAAGAAGAAGAAGGACAACAACAAGTTTGCTTGTTGGGAATGCGGTAAAACTAGACACCGCAAGAAGGACTGCTACATTTTCAAGAAGAAAATGGAGAAATCCAAGAAGGGCCATGCTTCTAATAGCAAGGACCCATCTGTCAAAGGATGATGACTCATGGTGGATGGATTTAGGGGCTTCAAGGCATGTATGCAAGGTGAAGTATTGGTTCAAAACCTTTCACAAGGTTATTGATGGTGAAGAGCTCTATATGGGGAACAACTCTTCCATCAAGGTCCAAGGAAGAGGACAAGTTGAGCTAATGTTTCGTTCGGGCAATGGTATCATTCTTAGGGATGTATTATATGCTCCGAAAATCTCTAGAAATCTTGTATTTGGTCCTACCTTGAATCATCTTGGATATAAACTAGTGTTTAAACCAGATAGATGTATAATTACTAGAGGTAGCACTATTATTGGACGTTGTTATTTAACTCATGGATTGTTAAAACTCTCTTTAAGAGAGAAGTTTGTAATGATGGATGATGTTTGTTTAAATATTAGTAATGATAATGGTGTGAATTTGTTTTATTTATGGCATTCTAGATTAGGTCATGTCAATTTCAATAGATTGAATTTCATGTCTAAACTAGATTTAATTCCACCTTGTGATATTTCTTCTAATAAATGTTCTACTTGTATGTTGAACAAGATCACTAGAACTCCTTTTAAGAGAGTTAAGAGAAGTTCTAACATTTTATGACTTATCCATAGTGACTTGTGTGATTTTCATAGTACTCCTTCTTTGGGGAACAAAAGATACATGATTACGTTTATAGATGATTATTCTAGTTTTTGTTATGTGTATCTTTTGCATTCCGAAGATGAAGCTTTAACAAAGTTTGATATTTATAAAATAGAAGTAGAACTACAAGTAGAATCATTTATTAAGAGAATTAGAACTGATAAGGGAGGGGAATATTATGATCCAGCTTATTTCCAATCTTTGGGTATAATTCATGAGACTACAGCTGGTTATGCACCAAAATCAAATGGTGTAGCTAAAAGGAAAAGCAGAACTCTTGAAGAAATGGTTAATTCCATGTTATCTTACTCTAGTTTAAGTGAAGGGTTCTGGGGTAAAGCAATGTTGACAGCTTGTCACATTTTTAACCGGGTTCCCACTAAAGGAAAACAATCTACTCCTTATGAACTTTGGTACAAAAGAAAGCCAAACTTGAAGTATCTCAAGGTTTGGGGTTGTAGGGCAATCGTAAGAGTGCCTGGCAACAAGAAAAGAAAGCTCGGTGAAAAGGGCTTGGATTGCATTTTTATAGGTTATGCTGAGCATAACAAAACCTATAGGTTCTGTGTAATATAACAAAATGACCATATATCGATTCATTCGGTTATTGAGTTAAGAGATGCAATTTTTGATGAAAACCGATTTTCATCAATGAGTAGACCTAAGGATCTACAGGTTAGTGCCAAAGGAAAGGAGATTGTTGATTTTGATGATCAACTTGAATCTCATGAATGTTCTCCTAATAATGAGGATGAGACTCCTCATGTTAGAAGAAGTAAGAGACAAAGGAAACCTAGGAACCCTCTTGATGACTTTATAATTTATTTAGTTGAAGGGTCTAGGGATGTCCTTAGTTCTACTACTCCATATTGTTTCAATGTGGATAGTGACCCAAAGAGTTATAGCGAGGCCATATCTTCTCAAGATAGTGCATTTTAGAAGGAAGCTATAAATGATGAGATGGATTCCATCATGGGAAATAATACATGGGTCATAGAGGATTTACCTTCCAGTTGCAAACCTCTTGGTTGCAAGTGGGTTTTCACTAGGAAAAGGAGACCAGATGGCTCCATAGTGAAATTTAAAGCCAGATTGGTTATCCAAGGCTTTAGGCAAAAGCATGGTGTTGATTATTTCGATACCTATGTACCGGTTGCAAGAATTACCTCCATAAGGTTATTGATTGCAATGGCTTCGGTATATAATCTAGTGAGTCATCAAATGGATGTCAAAACGGTATTCCTTTATGGTGATCTAGAGGAAGAAGTGTATATGAAACAAACCGAAGGGTTTGTTTCGGAAGGACAAGAAGACAAGGTGTGCAAATTGGTTTAGTCATTGTATGGACTTAAACAAGCACCAAAGCAGTGGCATCGGAAATTTGATGACACGATTTTGTCCTTTGGATTCAAAGTGAATCAAGCTGATAAGTGTATATACAAAAAATTTGATGACAAAGGTCATGGTGTCATCATTTGTCTATATGTTGATGTTATGCTTATCTTTGGTACAAGTCTACAACAAGTAGAATTAACCAAGGAATTCTTATCCTCATCTTTTCAGATGAAGGATTTGGGGGAGGCGGATGTCATTTTCGGCATCAAGATTATTAGGGACAATGGAAGACTTATCTTAAGTCAATCTCATTACATTGAGAAGATGATCAAACGGTTTAATATGTTTGATAAGTGTCCCGTGAACACCCCCATGGAACCTAATGTTAAATTAGTTAAGAATTCAGGAAAAATAATTTCCTAATTGGAATATTCAAGTATAATTGGATCCTTGATTTATGCCATGACAAGTACAAGACCAGATGTTGCATTGGCTGTGAGAAAACTTAGTAGATTTACTAGTAACCCGGGTGTACAACATTAGTTTGCAGTTCGGAGGGTCTTGAGGTACCTTAAGGGTACTTTGGATAATGGTTTGTCTTATAGTGGATTTCCTTCGGTTTTAGAAGGATATTCTGATGCAAGCTGGATCACTTACAAAGAGGATGACTCTTCGTGGTTGGGTGTTCATGTTTAGGGGAGGTGCCATTTCATGGTCTTCCAAGAAACAAACTTGCATTGTTGATTCCACTATGGAAGCAGAGTTTATTGCTCTTGCCTCAGGTAGTAAGGAAGCTGAGTGGTTGAGAAATCTCATGTTAGAGTTGCCTTTATTGCCTAAGCCAATATCATCGATTCGAATTCGGCTTTAATAAAGGCATATAGTCAAGTGTATAATGGTAAGTCTCGACATATTTCACTTAGGCATAGCCTAGTGAAAGATCTTATCAATGATGGGGTCATAAGTCTTGACTATGTTCCTTCAAAATTGAATTTGGCAGATTGCTTGACTAAAGCAATGCCAAGGCATTCCATCATATTTGCTTTGAATGGAATGGGTTTATGTCCAAAAACACAAATTTATGAAACCCAATCTAACACTTGAAGAAACTTCAAGTCTTAGATTCAATGTGGTTGATTTGCATTTTTATCGTTTGTTAGCAATGTTTGATGACCCATATTGCTATGTTACTTGTGATGTGTAAGGTAGCGTCTATTTAAAGTTCTCAAAGATTTAGAGTTGAGAAGCTCTAGATGAAGGTGTCTTGTCACAAGGGCACTATTACGTATATAAGAACCTACCTATATAAGTTTGAAGTTTAGCCGTTTCAAGAAGTCTAGATGGACATATAGACTTTGATGAACTTATGAAAGATATGGACACATGGCTGTTTAAAAGTGTCAAGTGATGATTAATTCGATTTGTCTTGTGTGTACTTCACCTTCGAATGGTTGGATATATTCGTGTGATTCAATCCTTATGGAAATCATGGAATATGATCATCGTGAATTGTGTTGTACAAGGTGTCAATTCAATCCGTAGGGACATTGACATTAATGCATGAGATGTGTCTTAATTGATAGAAGTGGAGAAGGTTTTAAAGGTACACTCTAAATGGGGGAGGATTGTTGATTATTTAGAGTGTCGGAGTGGAGTGCCCGCGCCACTGTTCAGCGCGCCCGCGCAAGGGTGGCGCGGTCCGCTATAAAAGCGCGTCAAAATCGCGCTAAGTTTCTGGAAATTTGCAGAATTCTAGCAGAATAGGGGAGGCGCGCCCGCGCTGCTTCCCTTGTCTGCGATTTTTGCGGTTATGTCTTTTTAATTAAAGGGAGTGTTCGTTTTTTCGAGGAGGATAACAGACAGAATGTTTTTCATACCTCTCCAATATTCTCTCTTCTCCACAATTTCTAAAGGAAACTTGCAATCTCTTCTAGAAATCCTCTATCAATTAAGTTAATTTTGAGAATTTAATCATCTTACTACAATTCTAGTGCAAAGATTGTAGTGTTTGTCTATTGTATCTCAAACTGACTTTCCGGTTTCAAGCCAAGCACCGTGGTGGGGGAAATAATCACTTTAGGAAAGTGTTTACACGCCTTAGACAAGTATTCAGTATTGAAGACTCACGTGGTCCTAGGTATTCTCATGTTCTTGTTGGAATCATTGGCTTGGAGTGAGGCAAGTGTTTAATATTTTACATTAGTGTTTTACTTTTGTAATTTCTGAATTACATTGTTTACTTAGTGCTTGGTTGTAATACTTTAATCAGTATTGGTTGTTGTATAATTTGATTGAATTATACACTGTTAGGTTTTGTTACCACAATCTTAAAGTAATTCTTACAAAATTGAATTGTTGTAAAACCTAACAATATAAACTTCTTCTTCTAAGTCACCATTAAGAAATGCAGTTTTCACATCCATTTGATGTAACTCGAAGTCAAAATGAGCTACTAATGCCATGATCACTCGAAGAGAATCCTTCTTTGATACGGGAGAAAAAGTCTCTCTGTAATCAATTCCTTCTCTTTGAGTGAACCCTCGAGCAACAAGTCTAGGCTTATGTTTCTCGATGTTGCCTGATGAGTATTTCTTTGTCTTAAAGACCCACCGACATCCAATGGCTTTTACACCATCGGGCAACTCAACAAGATCCCACTACTAGAAAACAGGCCATATTCGAAGGAAAAATTCCGTCGGAAACACCCTGAATTCCGTCGGAAAACACTGTTCCGACGGAATTTCCGTCGGAACGTGTTGTCAGAAGACCCTTTGTAGGAAAAACGACCATTTCCGTCGGAATTTCAGTCGAAACAGTTTTTTTGACGGAATTTCTAACGGATTACATCTTGTCGGACCCTAGTTTGACTAAAATCATAAGTCCGTCGCAAGCTTACAACGAAAACTTTTCCGTAGGAAGAAGAGAATCTTCCAACGGAATATTCCGTAGGAAGAAGAGAATCTTCCGACGAAATATTCCGTAGGAAGAAGAGATCCTTCCGACGGAATATTCCATAGGAAGAAGAGAAGCTTCCGACGGAATATTCCGTCGGAGGTGGTATATTCCGACGGAATTTTCCGTCGGAAAAGCCAATAAAAAAAAATTAAAAAAAAGCCCACACCAGCCCCACCCTGACCCACCCCCCGCCACCAGCCCACCCCCACAGACCTGGACCACCACCCACTCACCCCACACAGACCCCACATACACCCACCACCCCACACAGACCCCCCAGGCCCCCCATACACAGCAAACCACCACCCACCCCACACAGACCCCCCCATACACCCACCACCCCACACAGACCCCCTCATACACAGCAAGCCACCACTCACCACCCACCCACCCCACACAGACCCCCTCATACACAGCAAGCCACCACTCACCACCCACCCACCCCACACGGACACCCACCACCTCTAACCCCACCGCTTCCTGTAACCCACCACCCCCACCCCACCACCACCATACCACCACCCACAAATAAAACCTAATTAACCCAAAAAATCCAAAAAAACAAATTCACCCAAATAAACGCAAAAAATCAAGCAAATTAATCCGAAAATTAAACCACGAAAATAAAAAATTAAACAATCGAAATAAAACCCAAATAAACAAAATTATATTAACACAATTTATTTAAAAAGTACCGAAAATTTAAAAAACCGAAAATTAAACAACGAAAATCAAAAAAATTATATAATTACACAATTATAATTACATTCAAAATTAACTACATCTACACTCAAACCTAAATTAAAATATCTACAAAAACAAAAAACTTGAAATACGTGGCTAGCGACGGTGGTTGTTGCGGTTGATGTTGCTTGTTGTTGACGGTGACGTGCGACCCCCTTTTGTTGATTGTTGTTGTTGTTGTAGAAGAGGAGATCAGAGAGGAAGAGAAGAGAAAAGAGGTGAGAGAAAAGGAAAAGATCGAGGAGAGGAGAGAAGATCAAGAAGAAGAGGAAGAGAAGAGGAAGGAGGAGAGAGAAAGGGAGAAGATGAGAGGATAGGAGAGAGATAGGGAAAAGAGGCGGAAAGAAGAGGATTAGGGTTCCCAACGAAATTCCGGGTTTTATGTTTTGTTTTATTTATTTATTTATTTATTTTATTATTAAAGGCTAAAAAATTTCCGTTTTTTTTTATATATATTAGAACGTTCCGACGGATAAAAAATCCGTCGGAATATTTGGATTTTTCGAGGGAATATTCCGTCGGAAGCCTATTATTCTGAGGGAGTTACTTCCGTCTCAAGAATTCCGACGGATTTTCCGTCGTAACGAACCTTTTCCGACGGAATGTTCCAACAGACCCTAATTCCGTCGGAAAGTTCGGAATTTAGGTCCGTCGGAATGATTCACTCGGAAAACGGCCTATTTCTAGTAGTGTCCCAAACTTTATTAGATGCCATAGAATTCATTTCATCTTTCATGGCACTCATCCACAAGTCGGAATCCATTGAGTTTGTGGCCTGTGAAAACGTAATTGGATCATTGTCAGCTTCAACATTATAATCCGGTTCTTGCAAATACACCTTAAAATCATCAGATATAACTAATCTTCTCGCTCTAGTGGATCTTCTTAAAGGAACTTGATCAATGTGTCGATCACCTACATGTTCCTCATCTGCATTGTTATCCATTAAATTATTATCAGCATTTTGTGGAATTTCATTGGCTACTGGTTGCATTACGCCCGGTTGAACTTGAGGGACGTGAACAATAACCATCCTGTCACTTAAGTTAATAGGGGAAACTTCAACATGATCCTTTTCAGAAAAGTTGTCCCGAAATTCATCACTCCCACTAACCAAGTCATTCTTAAGAAATTTTGCATTTCTCGATTCCACAATTCTGGTGCTATGAGACGGACAATAGAATCTATACCCCTTAGATTTTTCGGAATATCCAATGAAATGCCCACTTATAGTCCTTGGGTCAAGTTTCTTTTCTTGTGGGCTGTAAATTCTCACTTTGGACGGGCATCCCCAAATGCGCATATGGCGCAAACTCGGTTTCCATCCTTTGAACAACTCAAAAGGTGTTTTAGAGACAGCCTTGGATGGAACCCGATTTAATATATATGCTGCCGTCTTAAGAGCTTCAATCCACAAAAATGGTGGAAGTGTAGTATTGCTCTACATACTTCTCACCATTTCCATTAAGGTCCTATTTCTTCTTTCTGCTACACCATTCTGATCTGGAGAACCAGGCATAGTGTATTGGGCAAAAATCCTACGCTCTTCAAGAAAATTTTGCAAACGGACCACATGCTTGTCCATTCTTGGTGTATTTACCATAGTATTCCCCACCCCTATCTGATCTCACAATCTTAATGTGCTTACCACATTGTGTCTCTACTTCAGCCTTAAACAATATAAAGGCACTCAAGGCTTCATCCTTGGAATGAATTAAGTAAAGATACATATAACGTGAATAATCATCAATAAAGGTGATGAAGTATTTAGGATCTTTAGCATTCATGTCTGGACAACAAATATCCGTGTGTATGATTTCTAATAGGTTAGAGTTCCTCTTAGCACCCCTTTTAGATTTGTTAGTTTGCTTTCCTTTGATGCAACTAACACATGTCTCAAAATCGGCAAAGTTTAGAGTACCAAGTACCCCATTCTTTACTAACCTTTTGACTCTCTCAACGGAGATATGTCCCAATCTCTAGTGCCATAGCATAGAGGATTTTTCATTTATAATACATCGTTTTAAACCAACGTTGACATGCAAGGAACTGTAAGTGATATCATTTTGCAATTTAAGACAATATAAACCATTAGACAAATACCATAGCCAATAACTTCAGAATTTCTTGATAAATTGAAACTAGAATCTGAAAAGTTAAAGGAAAATCCCAAAGGTACAAGTCTTGAAACTGAAATCAAATTTCTAGAGAAATTTAGAACACAAAATGTTCTTTCTAAATGCAAAATAAAACCACTACTTAAAGTTAAGCTACATGTCCTAACTGCTTCCACATGTGAACTCATCTTGTTGCCAGAATAGATGTTATGTTCACTGCCCATTGGTTTCCTTAGGTTTGTCATACCCTGCAAGGTATTTGAAATATGGATTGTAGTACCAGAGTCAATCCACCATGTATTACAATTAACACCAACCATATTAGATTCATAACAAACAAATGCCAGAAAATTACCTTTCCTCTTAAGCCAATCCTTAAACTTGGTGCAGTCTTTCTTCATATATGTCCGTTCTTTTTACAGAAGAAACAAGAAGACTCCTTTTTAATGGATTGATTTGCTGGAATCTTTCCCTTTCCCTTATCCTTAGTGTGATCCCTTTTCTTCTTTTCAAAAGTTGTGAGATTCACCTTTTCACCCTCTTCCATCGTCAAACGTCCCTCCTATTGAACACACATGGTCATAAGTTCATTAATTGACCATTTATCCTTATGTATGTTGTAAGAGACCTTAAAGGGGTCGTATTGATTAGGAAGAGTGCACAAAATATAATGCACTAGGAAAGAGTCGGACATGGTAACTTCCAGATCCTTAAGTTGAGCTGCTATATTCCTCATGCGCATGATGTAATCACGCACTCCCTTGGTCTCAGTGAGCCTCATGGATGAAAACTGCATGATTAAGGTGCTAGCAAGAGCTTTATCAGAAGTTGCAAACTGCTCATCGATGACCTTAATGAGGTTCTTTAACATTAGTATGCTTATCAACAGAACCACGTATACTAGCACAGATTTTAGTCTTTATGAACATAACTGAGAGACGGTTGGACCTCTCCCACTTTTCATAAAGACTAATTGCATCTGGAGTACTAGTCTTCGTTACAATAGGTGGTTCGTCTTTCCTAATAGCATAGTCAATATCCATCCATCCCAATTGCAGTAGCACTCTTTCTTTCCACACCTTATAGTTATCACCCCTAATTAGTTCAGGAATGTCACATTTGACATCAAAAATATTTCCAGGTAAAACTACTGCAAAGTAGAAATAAAAATAAAAATGCTATTTGAACTCTTTTCTGAAATTTGGTGCTAAACCCTCACTCTCACTTAGATGGTGTTTGTTTTTGAGAGTTGGATGCAGTGACCTTTTGTTGAATTACACTCACAATTTCAGTCTGCATATATAGGGAGTTTTGCCATCAAAAACCCCTCATTACGTGAGTTGGTTGTGGTGGTTATGGTGGTTCTAAAAAGGTGGGTTAGTGGTAATTAGTTTCCTTGATCATGGAAAACTAATTACCAGGATAAATGGACCACTTAACTGTTTTTTTTTTTTTTTTAAAATAATCCAACACGTTTTGTATGCATATTGGAAATTAAATGGAAAAGAAATAAATAAGGAGAAGGATAAGAATCATTTAACCGTTACTTTTTATTTGTTTGGTTTAAACATGAAAAGGAATCATCTAAACTTAACTCTTTTTATTTTTGTTTGAGGAGAATAATTGTTACCTTAGCTTTTAGAGAGGTTTAGGTAATGATAATTGTTACCCAAGACTTCTAACCAAACACATGATAACGGTAATGGTTTAGTTAAATATATTTTCAAATCGTAAAATACTCTTACCAAACAAGGTGAGGTCTATCTATTTTGACTTAGCTCAAACAAAATAATTATAGTTCAAATTACATAGTTTATATTATACATTTTGCTAGAAAAAGGAGTTATAAACATATAATATAAGTCGTCCTCACGATTCACGAATCAACTATGTAGTAATATGAACAAATATAAGTATATAATTGACACAAATTAAATTAAATGATACAATATGAGATGGGTGGCTAGAGTTGCAAAGCATAGAGCATATTCTTTTTCCAAAGGCCCACTTGATTATCAAGTGGTAATTAAGGTAATACTAATTGTATGGACCAGCCTTTCTCAACAATGCATTTTGATTTGATACAAAGAATTGCCCCCTTTTATTTAAGGAGGGATGAATGTTAAACCTTAAATATCTTTACAATCAATTTAATGTACGCTCCGATTTTCATTATTTAGTATCACAATCAAGATTATTGATTAATTTTAATACATTTTCTCTCTTTGTTCGAGTATTATTATATTACAAATTGTTGCATCGTAGTTGTTTAAGGGCATCATCTTCAAAGAAATAGAAAGACTTTTTGAGGAATATATATGCACTAAGGTTAGATAATCAATGACAACTCTTCACGTTTACTTCCTATAAATAGGAATTTTGATATTTTATAAGTTTATTATAGTACTCCTATATATGATTTTTGTTTTCTAAGCATAGTATGTATTGCATAAACAACCATAGTTTGAGCAGTAATGAATGAAGCACCCAAGGTATCCTCGTACGTCGTACCCCACGAGGCCACTATGCACCATTTTTTTATTAATTTTTTTTTTTTACTTGTGCAAGAGATAATGAGTATCGGGTAAAAATGTATCTCGATCATACTAATGTATAAAATTTACTACCGAGTACATATTTTTTAAATGTTATTCTAGTTCAATACTGTGGCCTTTGTTGTACTGTAATTATCTCATGGTTACAATTATATAAAGTGTGCAACATCGGCTTGTTTATGACGTCATCATCGAATTATTAAAAAAAGTAGTCATCATAAAATTTTGTTGATCATAGTTCGTTGCATGGCAAAAGCCTATACTTTTTTTTATTTATTTAATTTTTTTATTTTTATTTTTTTAGGAAAAAGCCTATACTGTCTTAGATGAAGGTAAAACTTGTAACTTAGGGATGGACAATACGATATTATTGGATCAATTGATGATTAAATAAACAATAAAAATTGTTTAAATTCTTCATAAACAATGAACATCATAATTAGGGCCGTTGGGACTTCTCAATCAAAGACTATGACTCTATTGTCTCAATGAGCTTCTTGACGAAGCATGTTGGGCCCAGAATTCCAAAACCAAGGTTAAAGATTTTCTATACAACATTAGGTGGTGAGGTCCTCTAAAAACCCTCGTACATAACAGAAGGGCTTTAGACCTTTAGTACGTACTAAATAGTGGCCTAGGTTAGGGTAGTGCCGTGGTGGTGATTATGAGAGGAGAAATATAATGTTAAAATATACAGTTTATCAAAATTAAAAGTGTAACGTCTTTTTTTAAAAAAAAAACTGTATTTGGTAATTGTAGTATATATGGGAAAAAACAAAATCAAGGGATGATTTTTTCTTAAATAATGGCAAACGCATACTGGATATTGTAATTTTTACAAATCTGACTTGTTGAAATCTTAATAGTCAAACAGGTCAAGTAAGTACTTTAGATTAAGGTTTCTAGCACGTCAGGTCGTTTCGATTTCAATTTGTAGAATGGATTGATGTAGGCCTTAATTTTTTACTACACAATAATGTATTAGGTAACTCATTAAAGAGTGGGGGAAGAGAAAGAGTACATAATACCATTATTGCATCTGAACATAGTGAAGGATAATATGTGAAACTTTTGGTCCGATATAAATAAAATAAAAGTATTTTGTTAGGAAACTTCCTATCCAGAAAAGGAAATCCACTCTGGTTAAAAAATCAACTTTTCATATGAAATACTTTGTATAAAATTATAAATTCAACAAATATTTACCAATACGTGAGTTACGGAGTACTAGTTTCACTTTAAAATAAGTGACGTAGTTTAACTCTTTGCATTATTTATACTCACTTCAAAATAAGTGACGTAGTTTAACTCTTTGCATTATTTATACAGTAACCTTTACTCAATCGATCTACTTTGTATCATCATTTTGTTATCAATTTATTAAAAATAATTATAAATATTGTTAAATATGTATTAATTAATATGCATAAGTTTCTTAATATCAAATTTTTTATATTAAGGGTAGAACATCGGAATGCCTTAAAGAAGATTAGAGCTATTTTCCCTTATTTTCAATGTAATAATTGTTGTTATTGCAGGAACTCTTGGGGCTAGCCCTTTTGTAACCGTTGTAAAAAGTAAAAAGGAAAAAAAAATTCAGACTTTTATTAATATTTAATTATATGATCAGATTAGTACATTAACGACTGTCAAGCATATCAATTTCAATTGTGTAATTTGTTCTACATTTCTACAACACATGTGTACTAGGAGTAATATGAGGTGAAATAATTAATGGTAAAGATTTGTACTAATACTACTAATGAGAATGTAATAGTGGAAGTGGAAAAATTACTAGTATAAAAAAAAACTAAATGCCACCTAGTTAGGTAGCATCAAAATCAAACTTGTTGTAGTTGATGTTGAGATTGGGGGAATGAAAACCTCCTTTACTCAAATTGCAAAAGCAAAGAGAGTAAGTCAAGGATGTTGCTCATTACCTGTATCTAATTCCTCGTAAGTGCTATGCTTGTCTTGTCAACGTACAAGAGATAAATTATAGGGAAATAGGGGACCATCAAGAAGGTATCAACCTAATACTTGTGTGGTGATAAAAAGATGAGATTTAATAGTTTAGATTGTTTTTCTTAATAGTGGATCCTTTATTAGATTAGGTTATAATAGATTGGTTTTCTTAATTTTAGTTCCTTCATTTGATTAAGTTATTTATGTCGTGCTCAAACCCATTAAGAATGATGAGCTCGATGCTTAAACAGGAGGAAGGAAAAGACGTGTAGAGTAAGTATATATATGTTGTTCACTTTACCTCATTTTCTTCTCGATTAAGGATCAACTCTCCATTTAGTTGATCGTGGAAGACTCATTTATGCCCTTATCAATGCCAAAACTTAAAATGTTGTCTTGTGTAGTCGTGTAGAGCTGTTTACTACTCATTGATCTATCACCCAGCTCTTGTACGAAAAAGGTTAAGTGTATGCATACGTATATCAATGTGATAGATTGAAAATAAAGGGATTTTTTTGTTCATGTTCTTACAATTCGCTACTCAACTTGAATTGTCAATTTGTTAATAACTCATTGATTAGATACTTTTCCAAGAAATCACTTTCAAGCAATAATAATAACTCATCGATCATGCATTTTTCAAACATTGACCGCTATTTTTCTCGATATATATATAAATGACACTTCTTTTCTGGGTAGCTATTTTACAATATCAATGTAATAACTTTTTATATTTATAAGAGACGTATGCTTTTTTTTTTATCATCTTAACCATGTATAGGCAGTAGAAAACACAACATGACACATATCATCAATGTGTTTGGCGTATTTCCTCTCCAAAAAAAAAGTGTTTGGCATATTAAAAGGGATTTATTGTATTGAAAGCTGATTATCTTGTTATGATAATAGAATTTACGTGATGAACAACCGAACAAGAAAGAGTTTTATTTAATTAAAATTCATAACCCTTGCTCGATTAGGATTATTAATTAAAGAGAAAGTACATTAATGCAAATGGAAAAATATTTGCCTTTGATCTAGACAATTCATCCATCGAAAAATATATTATAAAGATTATAACATATATTGCCACACCTATCCATCGAAAAATATATTATAAACATATTATTGTAGTCACAAATGTTGAGTTGAGTTTTAGTAGCGCAAATCCGAGGCGAAGTCTTTTGTTTTTCGTCTTTTTTTCGATTATAATCAATCCCATAATATAATTGTAAAAAAAAAAAAACCAAAATAAATTCGAACCGTTCGTTAAGTGGGGACAAAACTAAAAATCATACTGACACAAAAAAGAAAAAAAAAAAAAAAAAATCAATCACCGCTAAAAGGATCGTATTTGGCATTGTCTGGCGCAATTAGATTCGCTTATTTAAGCTTCAACAGGTACGACTACTATTTTTTGCAAAACTCATTTTGGATATCAAACTCATCCAATCATGTGTGCCCCTCTTCGTTGTCTGTTAACTTTATTTCATCTGTTATTATATTTTGTAACTCTTATAAAGGTAAAGTGTGAGAAATTACAAATTTGAGTAACCTTGTTTAAGGTTTTACCAAACCTATTATCATAAAAAATTGTAGATTGATAACAAGTAAATGAATTGAAGATAAATAACTAGAAACATGATGCCCAACATTTTTTTTAACACATGCAAGTATACCTTACTATAAAAGTTTTTGGTGTGAAGATGGAGGAGTATGAATTATTTAGTTGATTTTCCATGTTTAATTTTTTGGTATTAAAAAAAATAATGAATTGCTATACAAGTCATGTTCTCGGTTCAGTTTGCATAAAATAAAAAAAAAACTGAGATTAATTATTTAATTTGAGTTTTGGTTGACTATGGTTATTTTTTAGGGATTAACCACTATAGTCAATTACTCAATTATATACAAATTTTGTTACACATATTTGTTTGATATAAGTAGTTATATAGTACGTTGGTTGTTTTTTTTTTTTTTTTTTTTTTTTTCAAGTGTAATTCGATTCGTGACAGGTTTTAAACATCATCCCAACAATTGCGGTAAATCTCATTACATATTTTTTACTTATTTAAGATGTGTTAGTTTAAACATCATCCCATGCTTGCTTCAAACCCAAGCATGGAAAAATGAAAATCCTCAAAATAATTTCGAGTTACATGAGAATACCGTCAACTACAAGTACTTCATACGATGATACGATGTACTTCCTTCGTTTCTTTTTAGTTGACATGTTTCTTTAGTCACGTTTGTCAATACACAAATTCAACTATTAATATCTTTAATTACCGATTACCAAAAATTTAAAAAGTTGATATTTTGAAAATATACATCGTGGCGAATCTAAAAAGACCCCACATGACTATATTTTTCATCACATATAAATCACAAAACATGATAAAAAAAAAAAAAGTAATATATCATATGGTTAACAATTTAAAATGTCGTACCCAATATATAAGACCTTATATTGCTTTTTGCTTATATCATTTGCCATTAAAGACTTGAACTAAATTATCAAGCATTAAAATAAAAAAAATTAGGAATCATATAGTTGTGAGTTTGTGACCTTGGGGTGTAAGTGGACTTGATGGAGGTGTGACAGTTGGAACGGGTATAAGTAATTTGGGCCGACAATTTGATGTACAACTATCTAGAATTGGGCTGGATCCAGCTTCTTAAGCAAAAACATCTAGAACATGGGCCTGGCCTTCTATTTTTCCGTTAACAAGTTGGGCCGCCCAAGCTGCAAGCTATCGAATTAGCAAGTCAACCACACTCCTGCTGATCTAAATACGATTTACGAGCATGAAGTTCATGATTGCTATAATTTGCTATAGTAGGATCATAAAAGTTTTCAGAATTCAGACTGCTATAATTTGCTATAGTAAGATCACCGATTTGATTATTTTACTGTTCTCTTCTTTGAAAAGCCTTGAATATGGTTTCATCTCATGACCTCGATGTTATGTAATAAAGTACGTTATTATACGGACTACATGATGAATAATACTTAGTAACATAACGGAATAATATAGTTAGCTTTCAATTTATATATGTGTAATACACTAATTCTCTTTTCTAGATTCATGGATATCAAATTTATTGGATGAACCCTCTAAGGCTTGTTCCACTTTTGGAAGACCTTGAATCAATTAAAAAAACTTCTAAGACTTTTATTTGAGGCATAAATGTACCCAAAATTATGTTATATGCAATTAAAAAACATTGACCCCACCAATTGGTTGTTGGTGTAGTGGTGATCTCCTGCAACAAAAATTGGGAGGGGTTTGAAACATAACCACCCAGAACTGATCCTCGAATGCGAATTAGTCCAAAGGGTGAAACGGGTGGAACACAAAAAAAAACATTGCCCGCGGTCTCATTTTACTTGTCTAAATTTCTATTTTAGACAATTCCAAACTACTTGTCTTTTTTACAAGTCAATATTGTTATTGTTGATTATTTTTTTTCCCATGTGTCTTATAAACCTTAATCCATAGTCCACACCAAATCAAAATAAGAAATAATGGATTTTTTTTCTTTCTATTACCCTAAAAGGTGAATTGACAGTAAAAGTGTAAAACAATGCAAATTGCAACAATTAGAGTGGAATACGTTTACTTTGTTCTTAATTAGTTCAGAAGTATTAGTTCATAAGTATTCCTTTTTTATTGACTACATCAAGTTAGAGGAAGACAATATCGAATCATGCTATTTAATTTTTTCTCTTTTCAAGGACTGATAAGGTAAAATAGGATATATGGGGTAATAAATTGATTAAAAATAAAAAACCAAATATCAGTCTAAGATATGAGAGATAATGAAGATTTTCCTACCGTATTTTATCCCAAATTCCCAATACATTATTGACATTGTAATTTTAACACGTGAGGAATTTAATGTTATTTCGTCTAGAAATTCATTGAAAATTGACATTTTCCTACCAGGGAAAAAAAAAAGCCAAAACATGCACACCAAAAATGAAAATAAACCGAAGCATATACAAGTATACAAATGAAAACCGACATTTGCGCCTCAGCGTATTGCAACTATTTCCTCCTCATTCTACTTTTCCGTTTCTTCACCCGCCACCGCCCACCTTTTTTCTTATAAACGGTTGAAAATCAAACCTAAAATAATCACTAATTATTTTCCCTTTTTCTTCTTCCCCCAATATACAAATCAACATAACTGCAGAAAAATAAAATAAAATAAAAAAATACGCCATTTCTTTTATCTTTCTCTCTCCTCCATCCTTACATTCCCAGATACCAGTAGCAGCAGCAGATCCGCTTGTACTCTCTCCCTCCTCGGCCTTCAATTGTCCTTGGAGTAGATTCTAGAATCTTTTCATGGATTCCAAACTTATAATTGTTGCCGAACTTCCGAATTTTCTCTCTCCTCTTCGTCAGCTTCCTTGCTTACAGCTATGTCGCAGAATTCCTTGTGCTTCTAGAACTTTCCAGTTGTCGAATGATGGCAGTTTACGGTTTCGCCGCTGTTTTTCCGCCGCCGCTTCCGCCGCCTCTCATAGTAGTACCTTGACCAGTAATTCTACTCCGGTTTGTGTTTTTTCTCATCTTTTTGTTTAATTATTTTGATTTGATTGATTTTAGTTAATTGATTTGAATTTGTACTGTAATAGTTGAACCTGACGAAGCGGAATTTTGATTTTGTTAGATAATTTTAGGCATAGAATTACCAGGAATTGTGAATTTTGTGATGCAATTTATTATGTACCTTTTTAGGCGGTTGAGGATAAAATGATTTTGCCTAGAATTGTAAATTAGGGAAGGATTTTCCAGGAACTATTTGAGATTAGGTTGAGCAAAATTGATCTAACTCGAACTCATACTTAAACTTGAACTTATCTAGTGATTGAATGAACTGAGGCTGAGATGAATTATACTTTAGCAGATAGACATAAGACATAGACATTGCAGCTTGACAAGCTTCCGTGTTTTTTTTTTTTTTGATATATTGTGTATGTCCCTTTTCAAATGGCAGAGATTTACAAATAGATCAATGAAATTCCAGATACTACTTTCGTTTCATAATTCATATTATGTGCAACAAAGGGTATGACACGACTCCTAGGAAAAATTTGTTTGTAAGTGTTAAATGCCTAAATGGAGAGAGAAAGATAGAGATGCGGAGATGCATGTGATAAAGGATTAAGGAGGGAGCCCAGGTTATTACTCAATTTGAGTAACAAATATTGTTACTCAAATGGCAATCTTGCAAATATTGGTCTAGAAATTCGTGCATGGCAGTCCATAGCTGGCAGTCTTCTTCGTCTCTTTCTTCTTCTTCTTCTTCCTTCTTCACTTGTCTGCAAGAGTATAACAATGGTAGAATTCGCCCAACACCACAACATAGATCGTCCTCAACATTACTAACACCGCAACAAACTCCGACCCCAACACACCACTTCCGGCGGCTTCGCTGCCGAATTTAACGAAAAACCCTAAGAAAAATGGAGGAAAGAATGACATGGTTAACCCCAAAGGGTATGATTGAAACTAATTGCAGAGTTCAATTCTCCATTGAAGCCTCTTTATTTTTCCATTGAAGACTTTGAAGATCTGTTGATTTTTCTCCCTTTAAGCCCATTTTTTCTTTACTTTTACCCAATCTTGACAATTTTTTCCCGACTTTACACAGCAAAATGACCAGCATGCCCTTTGTGAGTAACTTTGGTGGTTACTCAAAATGAGTAACTTGGGTTTTCTCGTGATAAAGAGAGAGATAGTGAGAAATGATAATTTAAAAAGAAAAGAAAACATTTGTTGCATGTATCGTGTCACATTCATTTTTAGTAAATGTTGATCATAATATGAAACGGAGGTAGTATATAACATTCGGGCTAATTTTGGTGAACTGTGGTGGTGTGATAGGGGTGTACTATATGTGCGAAAAAGGGAAATAGGGATAATTTAAGAATTGAGAAGAGAACAATAGAGAAAATAAGTCGGAGAAAATGGAGGAGAGGGTGGGAAAATGGTCAATTCTCTCCATACTAGTATCACAAGGAAGTTAGAAAAAATACTTTGAAGTGATTGCAAGATGTTTGTGACAAAAGCAAAACGAAAGGGTTAATTAATAAGCCAATAGTAGCATGCCCTTGAAGGATCAAGGGGAGTGTATGTTAGGGGATGGCACAACTTTAAAGTTTGCTTGGAGAATTGATGTGATGCTCTTCTAGGCTTTTGATGAAATTATATAGTTATTCGTACACCAACCTACCCATACAAGTGCAAGGAGGCTCTTCTAACCTTACCCCTATAAATGTGTTGAGGTTGATAGTATTGGATCCTTTACTTGACTTGCAATTGATTGACATACCAAGATTAAACTCAACTTAATCTCGTAAAGGACTCACCAAATGAGTTCAGCTTTGTTTAAACACATTGACACCTCTAATTTATTTGGTTGATTCGGGGTGAAAGAGAGGAAGGTAAAAACAGGCAGGGTAACTATTTTGGAGTTTTACAAGTGTGACACTGTGACAGAAAATGTTATTGTACCTGGCTACAAATAGGAGAGGGTTACACTTGTATCAATGAAAAAGCCTTTACTTCCTGTATTATATTGCTGTGTAAGTTATTGTTGGCATTTACTATCAAGATTTGAAGCTGGGGCTTTGAGGAAGGTTTGGTTGAGTTGTTGTTCCCAGGGCTGTAAGGTTATGAATTCTAGTGATGCTCTGTTTTCGGAACTTAGAATCTGTTATGAGTCTATGACAACTTGGGAATGCTTCTACAGTTTTTTATTAGCATTGAAGTGAAAGAACTTATTTACGAACTTTTGGTTCTGCTAAAATGTGGTTTAGAGGATAGTTAGGTATTGATGCCAATTTCGGCAATTTGAAGAGATTATTGCCTTTGTTTAAGCTACAATATGGATGGCCATGAAAGATAGTAACTTTGCTAGTGTTAACTAGCTTGGGGTACTATGTGCATGATTATACCTAATATTCTTTCTTTTGCTAGTCACAGGATCCACTTAAGGTGTTGCTCTTTTAGCTTAACCATATTTCTAAGAAAAAGGAAAGAAGATTAAACTCTAGTAGTCAGCATTTGTCATAAAAACTTGGTGTTAGCAAATGAGGCTGAGTTTTTCTAGAATTTTAATGGAAGTAGATAATTCTAGGGTCTTTTGTTGACTTTGCCAAATATCTTTGTTTGCTAAATACACCTAGCTCAATTTCTTTTTACCCATATAAACTGGATGAGGTCCTAATTGATCCACATGTTCATACCAATTTTTATGTTGTTTAGTTTATTTACCCCTGTATTTCTATGATGCTCTTCAGCTTTTAAGTAAATGTGGTCTCTGCTATTTGCTTGATTCTGTTGACCAATCATCTTTGCAAAGATTTTCGTCATCATTAGTAGCTCGTATTGAAATTTATCTCTTTAGTTTTTTTTACCTAGCCAACCTAGGTGTGTGGGTGGCCTTGTATAGATATAGTTTCTGTAAATGTTTAACAAAATATCTATTACTGATACACATAACTTAAAAAGAGAAATTGAATTTATTTTGCAGTCTAGAAATGGAGTATATACCGTTGGTGATTTTATGACAAAGAAGGAGGATTTAGTTATTGTTAAACCTTCAACAACAGTAGATGAAGGTGGGTTTGGAGTAAATGGTTCTTAAATATGCTTATAGTCTTTTAATGCTGTTCTGTAATACGTTTTCTTTGTGTATCACAGCTTTGGAAACTCTTGTGGAGTACAGAATTACTGGGTTTCCCGTGATTAATGATGACTGGGAGCTGGTAGAAATCTTATTTCTTAATTTCTTATAAATGATATTCTGAACCTATTGTCTTTGTGCTTATCTTCTTTTACTTGTCACTTGCCTTGTATATTGTGATGGGAAAAGGTGTCTTTGCGTAGATTTTTTTTGTTTTCCTGATTTTACAATTATCTGGTGTGTCGTGCTTGCAACTTGACGTTTTAGACACATGCAATACAATGACACGGGATATGAAAGTGTTAAAAAAAATTAGGCTCTCATGTACTTTAATGGCCTTCACATAGTTCTACTTATCATCTGTTAATAAGTTCAATATGTTTAGACAAGCTCTAATTGGGGTTAATAAGTGCTACCCAAGTTCAATTACTAAGATAAATTCTAAAAAGTGAAAATCAGGTGAATGGAACATATCCTATAGGAAGTCTTCGAGGCAAAAGAGTGAAAGTGGGAATCGGCATAGGGCGCTGTAAAGGCCAAATTGTAATTAAGGTTGGACTTGTAGTTTTAGCAATGATGTGTGGTAATTATTGTCTTTGATAATGTGCACTGGGGTTGCAAGACAGAAGTCATGCTTGAGATGGAGTAGGATTTAACCATTTCTTCCCTGTTATATTGTATGCCCTCGTTTTGTGTACTTGCATCCTTGTTGTCCCTTTTTGTTTCAAGCTTTGTTGTTTATGTTTGTTTTTCTTTCCTTCCATTCTTATTGATCTATTCATCTATCAACTTAATTTGCTTTGCCTCTTGTTTAAGTTTCAATGTGTTTATCTGGAACATGTATCATTATTCATTGCTGCTAATCAATTTTTCTAATAGGTGGTTTGCTTATCCACATGTAATGTGGAACGTCTAGCTTAATGATTAATCGTCATTTTTGGACTGTTAAGTCATACCATGAATTTTGCATTTCATCTGCATATATGATGGATAGTGTTAGATATGATTCATAATCTTTTGGATTGATGGTGATTGATAATTCAAATCAATGAATTGCACTTTAGAATTCACACATATTCTGGTACCTCTTCTTGCTTTATCTTCTGATGCATGTAACTGGTACCATCTTCTGATGCATGTAACTGGTACCATATATCATTGCTATGATGACGTTCCAGCATGCTCTGAAGAGGTCACATATAATGCTACTTCCTCCTTTCCTCAAAATTTGATGCCATGGTTGTTAGCACAGTTATCTAGCATTTTTAAATGTGGAAAATATTAAGAAATGGTTAAAAATGTCAACTAAATGGTTTGAGAGAAAACTTTCTTATTAGATTTGCTCCTGAATCTGTCTTCTCTTGTCTGCAGGTTGGTGTTGTTTCAGATTATGATCTGCTGGCTTTGGATTCCATATCAGGTGAGATTATATGAGGGCACAGAAATATATAGTTATTAGATTAGTTCATTGGAAAGGTTGTTCTTTGTCATTATTTTGTTAGAGAAGTTTTTGGTGAAAAAATAAAAATAAAAATTCTCTAACAGGATAATGACAAAGAACATCCTTTCCAATGAACTAATCTAATAACTAATCAATTTAACTAGAAGAAGTTGAATCAACATTTCTGGTTGGTCTTCACCAAAAAAAAATAATTTTCTGGTTGATCATTTGTGTTTTTTTCCCTTTGGATTTAAGCTGTCTTTATTGTATATTCTGCTAGTTAAATTGATGTAACAATCATGTCAGGATACGTCTCTGATCTAGAAAATGTTGTGTAAATATAAATAATTGAAGTTTTTATTTTAAATCTACCGATCACATTTTACATTTTTGCTACATTTTTTTGGGGGGGGGGGGGGGGTTAAGAAATGTACGACACTAGTAATAAAAATTCTAACGATGGTGCTTTGTTTAGGTACTGGAGTGGCAGAAACAAGCATGTTTCCTGAGGTTGACAGTACTTGGAAAGTATGTGTAGATGCTCTTTGAAGCTATTCGTTAGCTTTTATGTCAATTTTTATCCTTCTATTCACGTGTTGATCCTCATTGTCATCGTAGGTATTCAATGAGCTCCAGAGCTTACTCAGTAAAACAAATGGTAAATTGGTGTCTGATGTGATGACGCAAGTCCCTGTTGCTGTTCGTGAGACCACAAATCTTGAGGATGCGGCAAGGTTCTGTCTTAATTTTATGACTCCGTCTATGCTATGCTGATTCAATAAACATTGTTTAGTTCCAAATTTAACATGACGTCAGTTGGCCAATATATTGAATCATTGTAATTTATCAAAATGACAGATTACTGCTGGAGACAAGATATCGACGGCTTCCTGTTGTAGATGCTGATGGAAAGCTGGTAAGAATATAAGATTATTATCCTCTATGAAGCAGTAATTTAAAAGTAATTGAATGCTTAGAGTTTGGCATTTCCACATTTGCATTTTGTGTGTGTGTCTACGTTTTGACAATTAACTTGACAGTGCTTCCCTGGCAAAATCTCACTGAGAAACAGACTTGACTTCACCAACATTTTTTTTTTTTTTTTTTTTGTCAACCGTCTCAATGATATTATGCTGCTTCTGTTTTAATTAACATTTAGGACAGGTGGACAGGCCAACTGTCCCATGGATGTTTAACATGTTCTGCTGGTTCTACAGAGATTAGAAATTCAACTATGTATTGACTTTATTATGAAAATTGGTATTCAACTTGCTGACAGTTTTTAGACTTTGTTTAAGAATCATTTGTTGGCCTTATTATGGCTGAATAAATCCTATCCAACTTAAAGTCATATACCAAACATTAGATTGGATGTTTGATCACAGGAAAAAGTACAAATCTTAATAAAAAAAATCGTGAAAAGGCCAATTATTGAACAAAAGCCTTATTACTTGCCTATGTTTTCATATTTGAGGTTCAGTCTTCACTATTCCTTGTGCTTTTAGGTGGGAATCATCACAAGAGGAAATGTTGTAAGAGCGGCTCTGCAAATTAAACGTGAAAGCGAGAAGAAAGGTCAATGATTAGGAGAGACAAATGTAATATGATTGCCAGATTATCCTGATTGGTTGGTGCTGTAGTATTTACACGAGATGGGCATGTCTCTCTGCCTTTTGTAGTATTATTTTTTGTTTTTGCATATTTTTGTTTTATATAATTTTTTGTCAGCTAGTTATAATATATAAATATGTAGTTACAATTCAATATATTCACTCGAATTGGAGGTTTGGTACGATCCTGATTTTATTGATTTACTTCTACTTGTATATCCTATTAATTTAATGTTCTGTATCATTTCTAGATATGCTGTTTCCACTAGCTGCATTTTCGTGAACTTGGAGTTTCTTTTGGTTTCCCTGATTAGTCCAAAATTTTAGGAGTTTTATGTACGCGACTCCTTCCCCCCCCCCCCCCTTTCTCCTCTTTTTTTTCCTAGCTGGATGTAAAGTCTACTCAGGTGTACGACTAGACCTCAGTAAGATATGCTTAGTGTGTCGTTTCGACCGTGCTGCTTTTGTTCGAGTCCATTTTTCTTTGAGCTTCAGAAGTAACTGAAGAATGTGTTTCTGATGTCCTATTCTTGATACACCTACAAGTTTCCTTATCCTTTCTGATATACATAGTAGTGGTAATTTTGTAGACCTCTTTTTTGGTTCAAATTATACAGTAGCTCCTGTTCACAATATTTGGTCTACTTGGCGTTTCAAGTAGAGTAAGATAATTTCTAGTAGATTTAGAGATCAAGTGTGTAGGGAGAAAATAGTTATCAGCTTGGAAGCAATCACTAAATATGGAGGAACGCCTGTTACTCTGTTCTATACAATAAAAATCATATAACAGTGCATCAACATTAGAACAATGTTCGGAAAGTTGAAGACTATGAAGTCGATTTAATCTAGTTTTCCCTAGGTACGCGAAAGTTCTTGCGAGAAGAAAAATTCTTCATCTACCTGGCCAATAGATTACCACTAGAAATCGACATTAATAACTTGAAACCATTAAATATCAAATCACTGAGGGTAGATTCAAGCATTTTCCTGTTAGATGTTCACTTCTGCTACAACAAATCGAAGATCTAAGAGAGCCTATCAGAGGGGCATTTTTTGCATTATTTGTGATTGTGATATGTTACTATTTATAAGTATGACAATCATAAAGTAGAAGTTACTCAGAGTACGATTCTTAAGGCATGGTTGCTTTCAGTGCCAAGATTTTTGTTATGTGGTGTAGGGTAATACTGTATTACGGTGACCCAAGCTTGGCTCACGAGTCACACTCTTTCTCACTAATTTAAAGAATGTCCTATAAACACAAATTGGACCACTCCATCATGTCTACATTTTCACCTTTTCTTCAACTTATGGCCTGAATTAACACCCAAAAATTTTTCTTGCTAAATTTAATCCCAAAATAAGATAAAAAAAGACGATCTCTGTTTTTTCCATAAAGATCCCTAGAACATAAAAGTATTTTCTTTCTTTCATTTAATTCAAAGTGTGTCATTCTTTTGGCAGTTGAAGCATTAAAATAAGAACACTGATTTTGTGAATGAATAAATAAATAAATAAGACATAGGTAAGCGGTAGGCCTTTTTTTCCAGACGGTAGGCCCTAATACAAAATAAACATTATATTTCTTTTCTAGTATTACTCTGTATTAATTTAGAGATAGCATGACAAAATTTGTCAGTGTATTTAATGTTTTATTTTACGAGTATTATTTTTACTTTTAGCTGTTTATATAACCATTAGGACTTTATATATTATTTTCCTTTTTAAAATAACCGAACACCGCATATTGTAGAATAGGAGGACATGGATAGAGTTTCCACTTCCAGAATTTCCCGACAAGAAGAGCGCCCACAAAGCTTGTCATTGGACCCTTGAGAAAAATGAGGGGGCATTGAATTGAAATAAATACCAAACTCTATCTTATCACTTCACCCTGACGGTTGGCTTTCTTATAAGTGTATCAGTGTATGTGTACTACTCCTCATCACCCACATCATTATTCAAACTAACTCACTAATCTCTCTGTATAGTGCTCCAACTATGGTTTTCAACAGTCCTAAATTTTACTATACCTGAAAATAAGATACACTTGTGCTGCGGGAATATAAAAGATTCCATTCATTTCAAAATCATTATAATATACGGAATTGTAAATTTGACATATACCCATATTTTTTTTAAGGAAAATTATAGGGTAAGGAAAATACAACATATTTTTATGTACTATATAACAAGGGTGTTAGTGAAATACAGTAGTTGCTAGTTAGTAGGGGTGTTAGTGAAATAGAGTAAGAATTGAGATTAGTGAGATTTGAAATAATACTAGTAAGATACTTCGTAGTAGTCTATAATATTAACAGTGTTGCAATTAATTGCGAATGGATAAAAAAGACAAGTGTTTTCATCAATCTAACATATAATATTTTTTATATTGAGTTTATTTAAGCTTTTTTTTTTTCTTGTTTTGAAGAAACTATCTTAGTTTATTTTAATTACACAAAGTTTCATATGAGGCTGGTCATACCGTGTGCTTGAGGTTACTTATTTAGGGGTTACTCGATCAAGGGTTACTCGATCAGTGTTTTGGTGTGTGTGAGCCGGTCACACAAAAGCCGCGTTGTTTTAGTTATGTATTGGATTTTTTATTTTATTTTTATTTTTTAGTACTTTTTTTTTTACCAAAAGTTATGTATTGGACTTAACTAATCTAAAAAAGAAGAATTTTATCATTATTTTTAGAGAATTCATTAGTGTTTCATCACAGCTCCTAAGGGTTTCATAACTTGTCCTTCATAGTGCACAAGCTAAGTCACTAAGAGAGATCGAAGGCAACTGAGAAGGCTAGCGAAATAGTAAAAGAAGATTCGAAAATGCAACTTTATTAGTGGAAGGGTAATAATTAATGACAGAAGGGGGAAAGGAACCTCGTCAATATAATTAATAAGGCAAGAAAAAGAGAGAGAGAGAGAGATGCATAGTTTATCAAGATGGCTATGATCCAATTGGCAATTGGGAATGAGTTGAAGAGAGCCAAGTAGACATTGTACTCTCCAGTCTCCATGCATGCTTTACAAAGTCTTTTGTTTGACACATGATCACCTTTTCATATAACATTACCTTTCTTTTTAATAAGCTTTTCTTTTCAGTTAAAGGCCAGGCCATCTTATAAAACAATACTAATTTATCTCAAAACTTATCTTTGAGGATTTCAAATAAATAATTATGTATGAGTAGCTTTATTAAATTTTATATTGGAGTTATTTTATTTTATAAGCAAGGAGATATTCAATATGATGGGTTAGAGCCCTTAGAGGAGAGGTGCAAGGGGCAACATTTAAATTATATGTACTCCTAAGTTATAAGCATGATTGATTTTAGCATAGACATTTAAAGAAGGTTGAAGTTACACTTCACCGTAAGCTCAATTTCAAAAGGCTCCTTTATTGACAATAGGAAAGAAAAAACCTACTCCGTACTTATTTCTTTAAGTTTGAAAAACTTTATATACTCCGTAGTATTAATGTATCTCCAAAATGTATACACCTTCTTTTGTTGTATTTTTTTCTATAAAAAATAAAATAAAAATCACAATACCTTTTTAAAATAAAAAATGGTGAGGAGAATGAAGTATATCTTAACTAATGTTCAATCCTCACAGTTTTATTATTCCAGCATTTGTAGGTCAGTCAGTGGAAAAAATCAAGGAAAACCCCTCTCAAAGTATCATCACTTGGTTTAATTCAAGCCCCAAACTTCTAAGTGTTAACATATACTTCCTTCTTTTTTTTTAGTTGACACGTTTCTTTAGTCACGTTTGCCAATGCACAGATTCAACCATTCATATCTTTAATTACCGACAAGCAAAAATTATGAAAAGTTGATATTTTAAAAATATATATCGTGACGAATCTAACAAGATCTCACATGACTATATTTTTCATTATGTATAAAACACAAAACACAGTAAAAGGGGAGTGTGTGAATAGTGCTAAAATCAAACGTGTCAATAAAAAAAAAACGGAGGTAATATAAAACTTTATCAAGTAAAACCTCGTTTTATGAATTCGAAGTATCACAACACATGCTTTCTACGACAATCCAATATTATACTTCTATAGAATACTTGTATTTAATCAACATCAACTTTAATTGAGAGTACGCTAATAACTTCTTTAAATATAATTTCTATCTTTCACTCTATTCTCTTATTTTGGAGAGCTTGTTATATACATCCAGGTGTATCGTACACCATGAGTATTTTATTCTCATTTTGATAATTGTTTTTTATTTAATTATTAAATGAAGAGCAAACACTAATCTTGGGTGTACGGTACATTCAGGTATATACAATAAATTCTACTTATTTTGTGCTATCTTTGATTTTGTTTTCCTCACTTTAAGGGGGACCAAACTACTCCTACCAAAATGGAGTGTCTATGGCTTGTACATATATACACAGAGCATAACTGTTAGCCTAACGTGAGCTTGTGACACTTGAAATAATTTCAATGTGATTAGTTACCACTCACCTAACATTAACTTTTCGGTGAAGCAAAACACATACAACATATCATTTGTATGATCTATGTTCATATTTTAAAACGGTTTTAAACTATAACAAGAAACAAAATAGGAGTTGATATTACAACACAAATTCATTGTTGTACAAGACTTTTTTGACTAATTTTGCACATACAGATGTATTTGGCACAACCCTCTTGACTAAAATTACATATTTATAACCTCTGCCTAGAATTCAACTACCTGCCAAATTAGCAAAAAATTAATTCTTCAACTTACATATTAACGCATTATTATAATTACTCATTGAGACAAATTCAATACTCCATAAATATATAATCAAAGTAAAATATGTAACTAGTATCTCATAAGTTCGTGTTGCACACTTGCACTTGTACAACTAAAATAAGAAAATATTGCCTTTAAAAAAAGAAAATAGGATAGCAACAAAAACCACCATGCGAGCATGAGTCCACATTTCCTGCAAAAGCATTAACAGGAGGAGAAACCCAAGAAAAATACAGACTATAATATTAAACAAAAAAGAGATGGATAAAAAGGAAGCTACTAAACTATATTAAAATTAACAATTAAAACAACATGTATTTACAATATTTTCCTCTTACATCCCCCAAAATTTCCTTTTTCCTATCTTCAAGGAAAAAAAAAAACAAAATCAAGAAAATAAAATCTACCTTAAATCTAAAAAAAAAAAAAAAAAAAACTGGATAGTGAGAGGAAATAATGGATTTTTTTTAAGTGGCCCACATAAAAAATTGCAATTATATGGAGTAGCAATTACTACTTCTCTCTTTCTTTTTTTTTTCTTTTTCTTTCTCTCTCCCCCGTCGCAGCCACCGACATCCAAACCTGAGCCGCAACCTTCGTCAGTTGTTGCTTTTCTCTCTCTTTCTATCGACAACTATTTCTTCTAAAAAACAATTTTTTAAAATTCAAAAAAAAAAAAAGAAAAAGAAAACTCTTCATTTCTTTCTCTCTCTTTTCTTTCTTCCTCTTTCAACCAACCAAACCAATCAATCAATCATCCCACTCTTCCGAATCCTCGGGTTCGGGTACCTTATTCAAATCGGGTTTCTCATCAACAACCCACCCACACCCAACAAACCCACTCCTCTTTTCTCTCTCCTCAACCGTTACCTTACTCTCCGGACTACTACTACTATGATTGTCGTGTTCGTGTTCGTGCTCGATGTTGTTAATATGACGGCTGATGCTATTATTGGAGTTAGACCGTTGAAAAGCGGTCTCGAGAGCATCAACCCTAGCACCAACCTCAATAGCTTTTTTTTCGGATCGAAGCAGCCGATAAATCGCTAAGACGACACTCCCCCATCAACAACTCAGGAAAGTTAAGCCGTGCGGATGGACCGCGAAGATAATACACGGCCGTGTCGTAAGCTCGTGCCGCTGCAACCGGGGTTGAATACGATCCTAACCATATTCTTGATCGTTTATTGGGCTCTCTAATCTCGGCTACCCACTTCCCCCACTTCCTCATCCTTATCCCTTTGTATGGCTTCTCTGCTCTCTCTCTCTTCTTCGTTGACCCCGCTTCCATGCTTGCTTCTTCTACTTCTACTACTTCCAACTACGACGAACTATTCTTCAAGAAGAGAGAGAAAAGAGGAGAGAGAAGAAAAAAAAGAGAGGAATTTTGGGGTTTTGGGGATTGTGTGTGGGAAATAAAAATAGGGTTGTTATATATTTATAATTTATATCAAAAAAAGTAATGAGTTTTTTTTTTCTTATTTTTTTATGAATTCATAAACGAAAAAAGAAAAGGGAAAAAGATAATAAGTGGGAGGAATAATAAGATATCACCGACATGGGTGGATGTAGGAGAGAGGGAAAAATAAAAATGTTGGTTAAGTTATAATTTTGTGGGGGCTTAATGGACGGCATGTCCACAAAGAGGAACAGCTAGATTTATAAAAGCTTTTTCATCAGTCATTTTCTCTCTCTTTAATTGTTTATATTGGAGGTTACCTCAACTTATCTATTTTCTTTGCAACTTGAGAGATGAGGCTGCGTTTGGTTTTATTATACAGAAGAGAAGAGATTAGATTATATGATTTGGGTTTGGGAGAAAATTTTATTATTAGAAATATCTGATTTGTGGGTAATGACTGGTGTGGTGGGTGTCTTGTGTGGGGTTAAGGGATAGTGAGAGGAGGGTGGGAAATTTTTGCAATTATTACTCTGAGCTTTTTTGTTATGATTATTATTTTCAAGGATGGGTGTACTCGGGTGTATGAAAGATAAAGTCTATGAGGCCGTGATTAAGTGTGTTGTTTTGTGTCATTTACTTATTTGATGTAAGTTTAACTTGGTAAGGAACATAATTGAGTATTGTAATGTCAAACAATGTTGTGATTGTTCTTTTGATTATTATAGATTTATGTTTGTTAAAAAAGCGCTTAATACCTTAAAAACTTAATATGAGTATAAAACGTTGAGCAACATGCAATATATTATTCAATCCAAACTAGGACTTAGCTCACTTAATAAAAGTCTCACCTTATATCATGACTTAAACTCTTAACTTTACTATATGTGATGGTATTTGAATATGAGATTTCCTTGCATGAGTTACATCTCCTCCTGCTTTCAAGTACCTATGGCGTAAATAAAACCTACTTTGGGCATTGAGATCAAGTTAAGGTTTATTTATTTCCTTTTCCTTTTACAAAAAATAATATCACGTCATATACAAAGGATGCAAGTACAAAAGAAAAATTATTAACAACTTGATTTTTTTTTTCTACATGTAATGTACTTTCTTATGAGTTGTTCTAAGAATAATTGAACCTCTAAAAAAACTTGAGTTGATAGTTCGTGGGAAGAAAAAAAGCATATTATGTTTAATATAATATGATTAACATATTCCTAATAACGAGTACTTATAATTGATGCAATAATATCAGCCCCAGGTTTCAATCTTGTTGGCAAATAGCTATGCAACATAAATTATTTTTGTCAAAAACCAATAAAATAGGATATAGTAGAAACAAACCAACAAATTTTATTTAAAAAATTCTTTAAAAATATAAACCTTGCCATATATAGACCACACATACTAATAATAGTTGTGTGTCTCCAATTATTATTATTTTTAATTACAAAAAAGGTTTGGAAAGAAATGAATGATACCACATTTTGTATGTGACTAATCACATCATGTGGTCGTTTGTTAAAAAACAAAGTAATCTATTTAACACTGATTGAGTACTCCTGTAACGCTGACCGAGCATCCTTATAATACTAATGAGGTAAACACGGTAATATTGAATGAGGAACCCTTATAACAGTCACTAAGTAACTAATGTTGACTACACCATATAGCCAGCCACGTATAAAAATATGTGAATAATGAATTGTGGTAATAAAAAGGAATTACGAGTACATTATTGAGGTGAATGATTAGTGTTAGTTTCGTACTCTAGTTTTTTGTTTTATCGGCTTTTTCTTTGATTGGTTTTAAAATATTTTATTATATAATAATTTAATATATGGTACTCGTTTGAGGTTTATGAGAAGAGGGTAGAAGGTAGGTCGGTGGTCGGTGGATATACTAGATGGATAGATACCGTTATGACTTGACTTTCCGTCTCCGCAATAACAACTTCATGTGAATGGACGAAATTACCCTTGAGGATGTTTGTTTTTATTCAACATATTTAGGGGTAGAATTGGAAAAGAAATGGGAAAAATGCATAAAACTGTTTAGCCCTGCAAATGTGGAAGAGGTGTACTCTGTCTCAAGTGCCATGTGTTATCAATTTCATTGGGGACTGAAGAGTGCCTGTGATTCGTACTCCATCCGTCACTTATTTATATGTCTACTTTTTTTTGGATCAAAATTATATGTCTATTTCTATTTTAATAATGTACTTTTTGATAATATTCTCTCTTTTTGATGAGTTGTCATCAATTTTCTTTTATTTATTTTGTACTTTTAACATCATTTTTCTACATTTTTCTCTCCATCTCTTTAATAATTACCAACTACTTTTTCTTTCACTCCATCTCTCTCCAATCCCACATGCACTTTGTATTTTCCAATCATGGATTTTAAGGAATTTCTAAGTTCCTTAATTCCCGTGAAAAACAGGAAATATGCATGTAAGTAGACGGAGAGTTGTACATGCAACATTTTTTTTTTTTAGATTATACTCAAACCAAAAAAAAAAATGATTAATTTTAATAAGATGTGACTAATCTTGTGGGATCTTTTTGGGGTTTTGCTATTTTGGTAGTGTGAAATGAATTGCTTTGAGCAGGAAATATTGCACAAATTACTTGATGGATCATGAGACATAGTAGGTCTTTTCGATAGGTCATCTATATTTAGCTCTTCCAAAATTGTTTGTTTTATCATCCGTGATCACAACCAGAAAAAGAGATTGTTTTTTCACTTAGCTCATAATCAATTCCAACATAATGTAATGGAAAAATTGGTCTACTTAAAACCTAGAAACAATTTTTTTGATGGAGTTTTTTTAAGTTTGACGGGAAAAATTAATTTATTCGTATGTATATGTCACTACTTAAAATTATGATCCTTATTGAAGAGTAGACATGAAAATAAATGTTATATTTGATTTGAATTACCTATTTTGTAACAAAACCAATCTAAATTGAAATTATTAGTCCAACTTGGATATAATTATGGGCCTTCTGTTAAATGATTTTATTTCATGGATATGATGATTTAATTTACAATAGATTGGAAAGTTACCCTACCTGATTTTGCTCGTATTTAGTCCAAATACTCCTCACTTGAATTTAACACGACTCGGATGAATACAAGTTGAATAGTCCAATTACCACCTCTTTTAATATCATTAGACTTCTATTTATTTACATGCGAGTATTAATTTTACTAAATGTAGTGAATTATAGCTATCAACTAAGAGTGTTTAAAAGCTTATTTTCCGAGTAGGTAGAATATACTTTATTTAATGACCGAAAACAAATAATCTCCTGCGGTAGAGGTACCAAATTTGTTCTTAAAACCGACATATGACATAATACATGTATAAAGATGCAATAAGATATTGAAAGCAACCGGTTGACAAGCATACAGGAGGAGGATGATGCACTAGGAATAATTAATCCATTAATTTGATGTAAAGCTTATCGTATTGCTTGCCATCAACCATAGCGGCCGGCAACCAAATTAGACTTCACTCAATTATTACTTCTTTTTTATAATCTCTCCTGTAGTTTGATTTCCCATTGTTGTGTACAATTATGGATTAATACCCACAACTATTTTCGTTGCGTTTTTCATATTTAAATACGGAGTACTAACACATCATTTGATAGACAACATATGCAAGTTTCCTTGTGTATAATAATTATAATAGTTTAATATTCACATTTTCTTTCGTTACGTTCTAATTCACATTTAAATACGAAGTACTAACACCTCACTTGATATATATTATGCAAGTTTTGTTAATTGTGTACAATTGTAGATTACCCACACCTACTTTCGTTATATTTTCACATTTAAGTACTTAGCATTAACACATCAGTTGATGTATACGAGCTTTTGTTTGTCTTACTCTACAAGTGATTAAATTTATGTGTGTAAAACAAATTAGTCTACTTCCCTAATTTATGTAGTGTTTTATTCACTTGATCTTATTCAATCTTTCTCTTGTTTTTACCTTACTAATTCTAAACTTATTTTATCTGAACTTGGTATCTGTAAGATTTGGTGAACTTTAGCTTGATTTCCATTAGCACCCACGATGCAAATATATAATACAAGGCAATAAAGTTTCCTTAGCCGTATCAAACTCAACAGCTTGACAAGGAAACATGATAAAGATGTAAAATATATCCTAGAGTAAAATATGTTCTCCAAATCTAAATATTCCCTAAATATATCTTAATACCCACCCTCCCTCAAATTAGAGCATGAGATTCGAAAATGCCCAACTTGGAAAGAAGATAGCCAAATTGTGCCTTTTCGAGTGCTTTTGTGAAAATATCCGCCAACTGAGAAGTAGTCAACACATGAGACGGTGAAATTAATCCTTCATTTATCGCATCACGAGCAAAGTGACAATCAACTTCTATGTGCTTAGTTCGCTCATGAAAAACTAGATTCCTTTCGATATGCAATGCCGACTCACTATCACAATATAATTTAATGGCTTTAGGATGTTGAACACCCAAACTCAACAATAAACCCTTTAGCCACTATAATTCACAAGTAATTCTTGCCATGAACCTGTACTCCGCCTTTGCCGAAGATTTAGAAACTGTATGTTCGGTGATTTTCCTAGAAACACAAGCCATCCTGTCAACAAGCGTCGAGTGAAAGGACACGCCGCCCAATCTGAGTCACACCATCCCTCTAATGTGAGCTCATTGTCTGAACGCAACAATATGCCTTGTCCGGGAGTCCCTTTTAGATAACGAACAACCCTCAAGGCAGCTTCCCAATGTTCTATGCGTGGAGCTTGCATGAACTGTGATAGTATGTGAACGGAGTAAGATAAATCTGGTCGAGTGATCGCAAGATATATTAGTCGTCCTACAAGACGACGATATGTCTCGGGATCCTGCAATAATTTGCCACTAGCACGAGCGAGTCTGTGATTTTGTTCGATGGGAATCCCACTAGGCTTTGCTCCCAACAAACCTGTTTCAGTGATAATATCCAGAGTATACTTTCGTTGACACAAAAATAATCCGGACGAACTATGAGCCACCTCAATACCAAATTTTTTTTTTTTAGAGGGCTAAGATCTTACATTTTGAAACTATCACTGAGATATGCTTTGAAAACCTTAAATGCAGCGGAATCATTCCCAAAAATAATAAGATCATCCACATAAACTAAGACATTGATTCGACTTTTGCCATTAGTGTATGTGAATAAAGAATAATCAGAATAGGATTGGAGAAAACTATACCCTTTCAAAGCCGACACCAATTTCGCAAACCAACACCTAGGAGCGAGCTTGTTTTAATCCATACAAAGACTTGCGCAACCTTCATACCAAAGAAGGATCCGAGCTTTCAAACTCGGGGGGCAACTTCCACTACTAGAAATAGGCCTTTTTCCAACGGACACAAATTTCCGTCGGAAATCCCATATATTCCGACGGATTTTTATTTCGTAGGAAATCCGTTGGAATATTCCGACGGAATATAAATCCGTCGGAATATATAGGCTTTCCGACAAAATATTCCGTCGGAATAAAAATTTCCAACGGAAATAAAATCCGTCAGAAAGCCCATATATATTACGACGGATTTATATTCCGTCGGAATATTTGTACTTTCCGACGGAATATTCCTTCGCAAAAGGTCATTTTCGACAGAAAAATATTCCGTCGGAATTTTCCATAACTTAAACAAAAAAGAAAAAAAAAGAAATTTCTTTAACAAACCCCAACCCTAACCCTTTTCTCTCTCTTGCGCCCCTTTTCTTTTTCCCTCCTTTCTCTCTCCTGCACCCTTCCTCTCTTCTCCTGCGCCCCTCTTTTCCTTCCCTTTCTCTTTCTCAGATTCTCGCCTCCTTCTTTTCTCTCCTCCGCCCTCTCTTTCTCTCTCTTCTCCTACTCTTTCCTCCATTTCTCTTCTCCTTCTCAGTTCTCCTCTCTCCTCCGCCCTCTCTTTCTCTCTCTTCTCCTTCTCCTTCCTTCATTTCTCTTCTCCTTCTCCTTCTCAGTTCTCCTCTCTTCTCCTTCTCAGTTCTCCTTGTGCAACCAACACCACCACCGCCGCTGCATAACCAACACCGCCGCCACCATGCACGGAGTTTGTTTTGATTATTTTCAAGGTTTTTTAGGCCAAATTCGACCATTAAAAACCTAGATTTAGACTTATCATGGCCGAATTTGGCCTTATTAAACCGTTTTCGTGGTGAAATTCGAGCCCATTTCAATTTAAGGTATGTTTTATGTTTTAATTTTTCGATTTTCTGATTTCTTTTTTCTTTGTTTTTTTTTAAATTTTTGGGTTTTAAGTTGTTGTGTGTGCATGTGTGATGTGTGGGCTGGTGGTGGGTGGCGATTTGTGAAGGTGGTGTGTGGTTTCGTGGATTCTGGTGTGGGTTAGAGTTGGTTACGGTTTTGGTGGTTTCATGGGTTTGGTGGCATGGGTTTGGGTGGTGGTTGTGGGTGGACGTCTGTTCTAGATCTGGGTGGTTTCGGGTTTTCTTGGGTAGTTTCGGGTGGTTTCGGGTTTGGGTGGTGGTTGTGGGTGGCCGTTACTTAGGGTTTTGTTGGTTTCATGGGTTTCGTGGCGTGGGTTTGGTGGTATGGGCTGGTGGTACGGGTTAGGGGGGCTGGTAGGTTAAGGTGGGTGGTGTGGGCTAGTGGTCCAGTTCAGGGGCACTGGTGGTGTGGGTGGGTAGGGGGGCAGTCATGGGTTATTATGGGGGCAGGGGGGTATGGGTGGGTAAGGGGCAGGGTGTGGGCTGGTGGTGGGGGTGGTGGGTGGGGCTGTTTTTTTTTTTTATTTATTTTTATTAACTTTTCCGACGGAAATTTCCGTGGAAGGAAGTAGATTCCGATAGAAAATTATGTCGAAAGAGGTATATTTCGACAAAAAATTCCGTCGAAAGAGGTATATTCCGACGGAATCTTTTTCATCAGAAAATTACGACGGGCTCTCGATTAAAGTCAAAAACAGCGCTGACAGAAATAAATCCGTCGGAAATTCCGTCGAAAACTAGCCTTCCGACGGGAATTCCGTCGGAAAAGGTCGAATTTCCTACAAAGTGTTTTGCGACAGACTGATTCCGACGGAAGACCATTTTCCGACAGAATTTCCGATGATTCTGACGGATTTTTTCCGTCGGAATCAAGCTGTTTTCTTGTAGTGTTCATGTAGACCTCTTCATCTAGATCACCATGTAAAAAGGCATTATGAACATCCATTTTATGTAGCTCCCCAATTTTTGCAAGCCACTATTGCGATAAAAGCACGAACCTATAGTTATCTTGGCAACCGGAGCAAAAGTTTCATCGTAATCGATCCCAGCTTGCTGATGGTTACCAACACTACTAATCTTGATTTTAGGCGCTCAACATCACCATTGGACAAAAATTTGGTTTTATAGACCATTGACTGCCAAGAGAACGTTTCCCAGGAGGAAGATGTTCCAAGGCTGTAACACCCTAGAAATTCCTTTCCGTTAAAATATCTATTTTGCCCTTTTTTTAAAATACGAAATAGGAAAATCTAAGATATTACCGCCACCGTGAAAACGGCTAAGGCAAATATCAATGTATTACCCCGTATTTTTTATGTATTTTATAAATTATTTAATTAATTATAAAATATATTTTTAAAATACTCAAGTATTTTAATTAAATATTTAAAGGGCTAAAGTATTTAAATTATTTAGTTTTATAAAAGTATAATTTATTTTGGGCTAAACGTTTATTAATCTTTTAGGCTCGTTTAAATAATAGTATGTAAACAATCCTTACATACTCCTTGTGGACCAACCCATTTCATTTAAGTAAGCCCAATTATTTTATTTGAACCCTTGTGGGTCAAATATTTCATAAATAAAGTCTATTTGTTTATTAAGCCCAACCCTAATTTTTATTCCCTACTCTATAAGTACCTCTCAATACCCCAAAATTTTCCCACACAAGAGATCAAAAATCAGATTTTGGGGGTAAGTAACTTTTCTTTTCTTTTCCCTTATTTTTCTTTTTCTTTTCTTTATTTTTCTTTTTCCTTATTCTTTTCCCTTGTTTTTCTTTTGGTTCATGCGTGAACAACATCACGCAAGCAAGCAGGCTGCTTGCTTTGCTTCCTCCTCGCTGCCACGTCATCACGTTGGCGCCCAACCGGAGCTCCGACGACCCACGTCGGCAACCACCCCCATCGTGAGCCACCCATCTCTCCTCCTCCTTGTTTTAAATTATTGTTTTATGTAGTATATATTTTTGGGTTTTGATTCTTGTTATTTAAATATGATTAGTATATTTTATAATTGTGTTTTGATAACTAAAGAGTATAAATTTCTGATTTTGTATGGTTTTAAATTATGGTTTTTATAAAGTATTAAAAAGTTAGGGTTTTAACTATTAAAGTGTTGATTTTTAGGGTTCTAATAATCAATTAAATTAGGGCTTTCATTCCTATTGAATTTATAAAGATTAATTAAACATAAAAACTGATTTTCGGTAATCAAATTCCAATCTCCGTTCTTAATTATTTTTAATCACGTTTTTATCCCGCTGAGATTATAACTCGTCCGATATTTACAAAAAAAATAGTGTTTTTCGTGTGTAAACAATGTTCTAATCAGCCTCTAAATAGGGTTTTCGGACAGTTTTTGATTTTTGACGAAGGTTTAATGTTTTAAAAATAATTTTCAGATTTATTTGGGGGGTTTAAATTTTAAAAAGTGTGCTGGAATTTTTATATAAACACCATGAATGAGTTTTTACTTTGTGGTTTTAATAACCCACTTAAAGAAAGAGTTTTAAAGGTTTTAAACCAAAATTTCAGCTTATTAGAGAAGGTTTAAAGTGTTTAAAAGTTGCTAGAAATTTGTGTAATCAAGGAAGTAATTGAGTTTATGTATTTGGTATTGTAGGAGACTTTAAGTTGAGTAATTTCTAGCATTGTGGCTAGTTGGAAACATGATTTGATTAAGGTACGTATAAGAATACGAGAAAATTTGATTTTAGGAGCATGTTTAAGGTCTTGAAAAAAAAACCTAGAATCATGCTAGGGAACTTGTGGATTGGTTGAAACTGTTTGGTAATGAGTTGATTGATGATAAATGTGATGATTGGTTAAATTCATGTATGAGAAATTACATTGATGTTTCCTTATGAGCATGATTCATGCAATACTTTGCAAAGAGAGCTTAGAAGTAAAGCTACAATTATATATTTATGGACTGAATCGTTTTAACTACTTATTCAATTGTATTGAAATGGAATGAGTAAAGAAAGAGTTAAAGTCTGATAAGACAGGATTGTGGATATGAGGTGCCCTATGCACTTGAGGTGTTTATACACCGAGGTAGTTAAAGGATTCAATAATAAATGTTGTTTGTCGCTAATAAATTAAGAATTGAATTGGAAACTTGAATGATTTGAATGATTGATGTATGATTGGTTGTGTTGTTTGCATATGAATCATCACCAAATTTAAACTGGTAAATCACGTAAAGTGCAAGAAGGATGAGCAATAAAACTCTGGATTTGTGCACATCTAGAGTAATGACAAACATGGGTTGGGGTTCACGGGGTATTAGCCGTGCACTTTTCAGAGGCCGTCTGATCTACGTGTATCTTGTTTTAAATTATTTTAAAATTATAATGAGTTAGATGAGATCTCATACTAGCTATGGCCACGGAGTCGCCCCCGTCTGCCATTGGATGTTTATCAATGTCTTCCGAAAGGAGGCATAGGGTTTTCTTATTTAATGTTCCGGAATGGAGCACAAGGGGACAACTCGGTCTATTGCTTAATCCAATTAAATTAATGAAGTGATCAATACTATTTAGAGAAACTTTGTAATAAGTAATAGTTGAATCATGTGTTCGAGTCAATGATTATATTGTGAGGGTATGGAATGCTTGATAGTATCATGCTAAGACTCTTTACTATATTTCGTAGCTTGTATGTACTCAGCGTTGCTGATGACGTGCTTTTGTGTGTTTCTCTTGGTCATGGCCTTCGCCTTCAATGACCCTGTAATGATCCAATTCTTACACTTGTAATATTGGGGAGCAGATTAATCACAGGTTTTTGCATAAACTGATTTGCATCAGGGTGATGGGATTTGAGTGGAGCGTTTAATCACTTAGCTTATTTATATCGTAGATTGAATTTTATTTTGGTTCTAATTCCATTTACTTCCTATTTTACTGGATTTTGAATAAGGGTCGTTATGGTTCCAACTTGTAATACTAAATTGAGTTTTGACTTTTAGTTTTGAAACTTATATTCTTGTAAAACTAAGTTAGTTTTCCGCTGCTGATTTCTAAAACCAGCCTTAACGTTTGAACACGTGGGGGTAGCACTCCAGTAATTCTCTCACAGGTTATTAAAAGTATTTACAGGTGATTACATGTTATTACAGGTTAATACATGTTTTAAAGAGAGAATTATTGGGGTGTTACAATCAAAGACTCACACACAGCAGAAGACTATTTTTAAACCAATTTAAAAATAAATCAACTTAAAAAGTCAACCAAACGAAAGCCAAAGTCAAATAAAGTCAAACAAAGTCAATCTACAACTTGGAACCATTGTAGGCCCTTAAAACCAAAGTACTGAAAACTTTTGCGTTAGTCTCGTGAGCTGAACGCGAGGAAATTAGGTCGTTGACTAACCTCCTAACGGTCAAATAAATTTATAAATGCTAAAACTAACCCCTAAACAAGTCTAGTGGTAAGTTCGGAGTCGAACCACAAGGAATGGTAAAGCTAGATTGTTCTTGATCTAATACTTAAGCTACGCCGAAGTCGGTTTATGGATAGAGGACACTACAACTACACATATAAAGAACAAGGTATGATAAAGTCTACTAGGGGAAAAGATCCACTTTGAACAATTAATAAGCTAATAGAATCCATTTGATAATAAATCATGCAAAGAAAGAATTAAAATGAGAATTAACTACACTCAAAAGTAATCTCTCAAATTCCTAGCCTAGATCCCTCATTGACTAGGTGCATAAAAGAAATTTACCCAAAATGCAATCAAATATATCAATTCTAATTCACAATCCCTTGTCAAACTAGAACAAATATGCAATTAAGTTTGCTATCATGGGAGATCAATCCAATCTAAAACAAACAACATGCCATCAACAATTCAATCAATTTAATCACACAATTATCATCAAATTTATCTCAAATAACTCAATTATTCATTAAAAAGCTTCACTCAACACCTAGTAGAAGGGAAACTATTCAAACATGATGAAATCAATTAAATAAAGCATAAAGAGAAGAGAGAGTAAGAAATGCTCATTGATATAAGATGGAGATCTTCAAATCATCAAATTCCTCCTTTGATTATCCAAAATCCATGAAAACCATTGTGTTTCTCACTTTCTCTCTCCAAAATTTGAGAGTTTCTCTCTCTAAAAACCTAAAACTAACCTAAAAAACTACTGAAAAAATGAATTCCCCTCTCTAAAATGAGCAAAAAATCTATTTATACCCCTTACTAAATTGCCTAGGAAGCTCCACAAAAAGTCAAGCAGCACGTATAGGAGCAGGCGCTCCAATGTCAGTGCACGGGCGCTCCTAGCTGCAACAGTGAAAAACAGAATCGTTCCAGAAAGTTAGGAGCGGGCGCTCCTCTTAGACTGCGCGCCCGCTCCTTCGCGCTGGACAAAACTACTCAGCTTCAAACGAACATAACTCCCTCGTTTTACATCGGAATTGAGCATATGACCTGTCGTTGGAAAGCTCTTGAGATAAGCTTTCATATCCAATTAGAATCACTCAGAAACGTTTTGTACATCAAAATATATAGGCATTTGAAGTTCGATCTTTGCAAATCAAGTGCACATTTCTTCATTACTTGTTCTTTTATGTTTTATATTTCTTCAATCTTGAGCAATGAACTTATCCAAGTGTTCCTAAACATAAGAATAAACCAATAAAGTTTAATCTAATGCAAGAAGCAACCAAAAATATGCAAGAAAAGCCAAGATTGATCAACAATGACATTTCACATGCAAACACGACAAATGAAATAAAACCTTATTAAAACCAAGTAAAAAGATATCAAAACAATGAAAAACTAACTAGAAACTCCTAAAAGATAGTGACATAAATGACACTTATCAAATCACAATTAAATAAATAATATTTAAAGCAAATAAGCACATCACACTCTTATGGAAACTAAGCATGATTCGCTCTTCACTCATGCCCATCATGAATATGCATGCTTCATCACCTGAAAAGCTTTTCTCTACTTGTTCCCACTACTCGCCATTAGAAATGGGTCGTCGTAGGACGAAGGTAAAGACAAGGCCAAACAAACGTACAAACACACAATCAACAATGTTGAGTACGTAAGCGTAAATAAACGCACTAACATGATTTCATCCTATCATTACACAGCTTACCTTGTTGCACCTGTTTACAAGCATACAAGACACTCAACTCCTAACTAGACAAATATCATTGTCCATTTAATATTGATTACGCATCGAACGGGTTTCTCCCTAACCTGCCCCAATAAAGGGCTACTAACACGGGAGCTAACCGTGCCAGTATAAAATAAACCACTCGTAAGTGGCGGAATTCCTGCGCATAATAAAAAGGAATATACAGCGTCCTGTACTCCCAGTAGAAGTTATGGTTAAATATAAAACCCTATAACTCCCCCCATATGTTCATACTCAAGGTATATCACAAATGCGGGCTACTTTGTTGCTGGGCGTTGCTGCTGCTACGCACCAAGCTCGGTGCTAGCACGTGCCTAGCGCGCAAGCTGCTGGGCATGCCAGCCCGCATACATGCTTGGGCATGCTGCCATGCCTTGCTAGCAGGGCTGCTCGGCCAGCTTGCCTAGCCAATGCATGCGATGCGTCTGGGCTTGCGGCGAAGCATTGCCTTGCGGCAAGGTGCTCGGCTAGCTATGCTAGCCTACCTAGCCCTCGCTTGGCTAAGCCATCGCGAGGCTAGGATTTTTGCGCGTGTTGACTTGGTTTGACTGATTTTTTCCGTCGCGTCAATTCCTAAATTCGACTCGACTTACGATGCTCGGCTTCGAGTTCTAAGCTCGGAATCCGACGTCTTAGTTCGTAAAATCTCTATCGGATCGGCTCATTTAATTCTTCAAATTAATTCGTCGCTTCGGATCGGTTACACGATTGGGTATGACCCGAAGGGTTCAGTCAAGATTAACCTGTAATATTAATTATTCATTAATATTACTGATCGGAAGCGACCTCCAGCTAGGCATTCCGATCAATTGTCCTCACTGAATAATGAGCTTTCTAATTAATTTCGAACCCCCTATCAGAATAATACAATTGTTCAAAGGACACAATTCCTTTCAATCTCCCACTTGTCGTTCCGGACAAGTGTGTTGTATATGTATAGCATGTTTCCTATGTCACCTAATGTCTCTTCGTGAACTATAAGGTAAGATTTTTTGTCATTCTTATTTCATCTAGAAGTGTTTCTCGATTTCCGAGTTCGACTGTCAATAAACAGATGATTTCTAAAATCCATCTGAGCACGGTCATGCATTTTCACACTCTCGCTCTTCAAGAGGCCTTGTAAACAAATAAGGCATGATCCCTAATGTTAATAGAGGGACATTCCTAGTCTTTCATTGTTAGCATCCCTTACTGAGAGGCCCTAGCCGCCCGAGTGTTGCCTTTATAATCCCCTTGTACGGCAGACGTTTGACAACATCAAAGCGGACTAGTACTAATTAAACAAGATAACTAACAATACTCATGGTCGAGGAAAGAGGTTCCGATAGTCATAATGAGTAATATACTTATGACGATTTTAGATCTCTTAAAGTATTCTCATAGTTCGATTCGGTATAGTTCCAAACTAATACTTGTGCAAACGATTTATGACATTCTTGTCCTTATAGCATAAGAAACGGTGCTATAAATCATACTACACACTAATCTCACGCGGTCATTTGTCGTCCAACTTTCAAATGACCTCGATTAGGGATACTTTCGATATGATATTCAACGTTTACTTAATAGGTGTTTCTTTATCCAAGACATTGTCTTGACACTACAAGAAAAACGCTGAATTCCGACGGAAAAATTTCGTTGGAAACATAGGAAATTCCGTCGAAATCAGGCTTTCCGACGGAATTCCGTCAGAGACAATCTGTCGCAACAGCCCTTGTCGGAAATTCGACCTTTTCCGACCGAAATTCCGTCGGAAGGCGTTATTCCGACGGAATTTCCGACGGATCTAATTCTGTCGGCGTTGTTTTTGACTTTATTTGGAATTCCGTCGCAAATTTCCGACGGAAATTTCCGTCGGATGTGGGTAGGTTTCCGACGGAATTTTCCGTCGGAAGTGGTAAATTCCGACGAAAAATTTCGTCGGAAAAGTCAATAAAAAAAAATGCAGACCTACCTCCACCAACACCCACACCCATCGCCACCCCCTACAACCCCATCCCCTGCCCACACCACCACCAGCCCAGCCCACCCCACCCCCTGCCCCCCTGCCCCCCACACCCACACCCACACCCACACCCATCGCCACCCCCTAAAACCCCATCCCCTGCCCTCTGCCCACACCACTACCAGCCCAGCCCAGCCCACCCCCTGCTCCCCACCCCCACCCACCCCTATCGCCACCCCTTACAACCCCATCCCCTGCCCCCTGCCCAGCCGACCCCCACCCCCTGCCCCCCTACCCCCACCCACACCCAGCAGCCTAAACCGGACCACCCACCAACCCACACCATCCCACAACCCGAAACCTATTAAAAATACCACCACCGCCGCACCTCACCTAGACCCATTTCACCCACACCCACCAAACCCTAACCCCTAACCCGAAACCACCCATCATACCCACCAAAAAACCACCCACAATCGCCCAAAAACTACCCATAATCGCCCAAAACCACAATCGCAACGAACAATGTTTAAAATAAATAAAAAAAACATACCTTTAAATCGAGTTTGGCTTGAATGTCACCTCGAATTTGGTTTAATATGGCCAAATTCGACCATGAAACCTCTAGATCTAGAGGTTTCATGGTTGAATTTGACCAAAAAAACCATGAAAAACCAAAACCCCCAAAAGAATGAAGGAGGAAAGAAGAGAAAAACCAAAAAAACCATGAAAAGGGAAGAAGAGAAGAAGAAAGAGAGAGGAAGGAGAAGAAAGAGGATGGAAAAAGGGAAGAGAAGAAGAAGAAACAATGAGGAAGGAGAAGAGGACGAAGAGGAGAAGAGGAAGGAGAGAGAAGGGGAAAGAGGAGAGGAGAGAGAAAGAGAGGGGAAAGAGAGGCGTGGAAATGAAGGGGTGGGGGGAAATCTGATTTAGGGTTTTTTTTTAGTGTTTTTTTTTTTTTAATATCAAAAATCCGTCGGAAAATGATCAAAATTCCGACGGAAAAAAATTCCGTCGGAACTATAGTTAGGGTTTGGTTTTTTGTTTTTTTTTTATTTATTCCGACGGAATTTTTCCCTTGGAATATACGGCTTCTGACGGGATATTCCGTCGGAAGCTGTTTTTTTCGAGGGAAAAAAATCCGTCGGAATATTTCCGAGGGATATTCCGTCGTAACTTACCTTTTACGGCGGAATTTTCTGACAGACACAAATTCCGTCGGAACGTTTCTGTCGGAATCCGGCCTATTTCTTGTAGTGTGATACCCTATTTTAAATATTCTCAAATCAAATGGAATCATTATTTAATTCTAAATCACAATTAAATAGAAATGAAATATTAATTTACAAAAAAATTAAATTACTCCATAAATGAATGGTTTAACTTAGTGTTTTACATTAATTAAGATCTCCACAACTTAATTAAAACACACAAATAGGGAAATCAAAGCCAATCTCCAATATGCCTGACTCCCATTGCCTCAACGTGCTTGTTGTGTTTCACTTGAGGCAAAGGTTTAGTGAGTGAATCGGCTACATTGTCCTCCGTTCCAATCTTGTAAATTCTGATTTCACCCTCGGACTTCCATTCCTTTATCATGTGAAATCGCCTCATGACATGTTTGACTTTCTAATGCTCCCTTAGCTCTCTGGCCTAAGTAATAGCCCCACTATTATCACAGTAGAGGTCTATTGGTCCTTTTATTGAGAAGACAACACCAAGTTCACCAACTAACTTACGAATCCAAACTGCCTCCTTAGCTGCTTCTGAAGCTGCCAAGTATTCGGCTTCTTGTAGAGTCTGTAGTCGTGCTTTGCTTAGCACTCTTCCAAGTGAACGCTCCTCCATTAAGACAGAACACTTATCCGGATTGTGACTTGAAGTCGTCTCTGTGAATCTAGAAGCTTGCGTTGGTATAACCTCAACAACCAAATCCTTACTCCCACTAAGACCAGAAATTTATCCTTGTTCCTTTTCAGATACTTTAGGATATTCTTGGCCGCAGTCCAATGCACTTCTTCTGGGTCTGATTGGTATCGGCTCGTAGCACTCAAGGCATACGATACATCCGGCTTAGTACATATCATGTCATACATGATCGATCCAATAAGAGAAGCATATGGAATCTGACTCATCCTCTCTCGCTCATCAAGTGTCTTCGGACACTATTTCTTGCTGAGAGTTATGCCATGTGACATGGGTAGGTGGCCTCTTTTGGCTTCCTCCATATTGAACCGTGCCAATACCTTATCGATATAAGTACTTTTGGCTCAATCCAATCATCCTTTAAGATCTATCCCTAGAGATCTTGATGACCAATATGTACCGTGCCTCTTCCAAGTCCTTCATTGAAAAACACTTTTCAAGCTAAGCCTTTACAGACTCCAACATTGGAATGTTGTTTCCAATGAGAAATATGTCATCGACATATAAGACAAGGAATGCGATGTCTCCTACTGACCGTCTTGTAAACATAAGACTTATCTGGATTCATGATAAAACCAAACTCACTAATGGCTTCATCGAATCACATATTCCAACTTCTGCTTGCTTGCTTTAGTCCATAAATGGCCTTCTTAAGCTTGCATACCTTCCCAGCATTATTTGGATCTACAAACCTTCCGGCTGTGTCATGTACATAGTTTCTTCCAAAATCCCATTAAGCATAATATGCGACAATTGCTAGAATAATCTGGACGGACTTAAGCATGGCGACTGGCGAAAAGGTTTCATCATAATCAACGTCGTGGATTTTCCTGTAACCTTTTGCTACCAATCAAGCTTTGTATACATATACATTTCCATCTTTGTCGTTTTTCAACTTGAAAATCCATTTGCAACCGATAGGTGTGTAACCTTCGGGCAAATCAACCAAGTCCCAAACTTGATTTTAAACATGGAGTCCATCTTGGATTTCATGGCTTCTTGCCATTTTGCAGAGTCGTGGCTCGTCAGGCTTGTTTGTATGTCGCTAGCTAATCTTCATCCATAACTAAGATGTCTTGATTCTCGGTTAAGATAACATTAAGGTATCTGTCTGGTTGAGATCTTGGCCTTTGCGACCTATGCAGGGTAATAAATTGAGCATTTGCTTTGTCATTTTGACTTTGGCCATTTTCAACAGTTGCTTCCAATGCACTTTGATTGTCAGTTTGACTTTGTTGCTCACCTTCTCGAACTTCATCAAATTAGATTTTCCTCCCACTTGTCATTTTGGAAAGATGCTCTTTTTCCAAAAATAAAGACACCATCTCGAGCAACAAATATTTTTTCCTCAGATTGGTTGTAAAAGTAATACCCATTTATTCCTTTTGGATATCCCACAAAGATACATTTGTCAGATTTTGGTGTAAGCTTGTCAGATATGAGTCTTTTGACATATGTTTCGCAACCCCAAATCTTAAGAAAAGACATTCGTGGAGGTTTTTTCATCCATAATTCATATGGAGTCTTTTCGACAGCATTTGACGGAGCGCGGTCCAGTGTAAGTTCTGCGGTTAGAAGTGCGTGTCCCCAAAAAGAGATAGGAAGATCGCTAGGACCCATCATTGATCGAACCATGTCTAACAGAGTTTGATTTCTCCTCTCGGACACTCCATTCCATTGTGGAGTTTCAGGAGGTGTCAGTTCTGAGAGAATTCCATGTTCTTTCAGATGATCGTTGAATTTGTAGCTCAAATACTCGCCACCTCGATCCGATCGAAGTGGTTTGATTTTCTTGCCAAGCTGATTTTCCACTTCACTCTGAAATTCTTTGAATTTCTCAAAAGATTTAGATTTGTGTGACATAAGGTAGACATAGCCATATCTACTAAAATCGTCCGTGAATGTGATAAAATAGCGATAACCATTTCTTGCGGTTTTGCTCATTGATCCACATACATTCGTGTATATGAGACGAGATAAGTCACTGGCCCTTTCTCCCAATTTGGAGAATGACTGCTTTATCATCTTGCCTAATAAGCATCCTTCGTAGTTTTCAAACGACTTCAAGTTGAATGAATCAAGAATCCCTGCATGAAGAAGTATCTTGTTGCGTTTGATGTTAATATGGCCAAGTCGACAATGCCACAAGTAGGTTTGATTCAACTCAACGATCTTAACTCTTTTGGTGGTATCATTAACATTATAATTTTGCTTGTCTAGTCACAGTTAGAATGTGTAAACCCATAAAACATATAATCAAGACATTCAAAACAACCATTGTTATAGTCTTGTGATCAAAACAACCCGGCGTCTAATGCCATAAATCAAAATATGTTCAATGGTAAGCAAAACATAATAAAACGAGAATTAGTTCTATTACAAGCCAAAAGGCAAATATTGTGCCTACAAACACGGCAGAAGGACCATCTTCATCGTCCAGTTATAGTCGCACATTCAGTTATAGGAGCATGAAGTGAGTCATGCATGGTATTTAATACATTTGAATAACTTATACACAAGTGTTAATGACGATACCTGAGGTAGGTGGAACATTCCTCTTTTCCTCAGCTTCTCGGACGATCTTGCATTCCTTTTTGTAGTGGCCTTGCCCACCACAATAGAAGCATCACAACTTCGCTTTGTTCTTAAACTCCTTCTTCTTCATTCTCAAGGGCATCTTGGTAGCTCCATAGGAGCGGCCTTGCGAAGCATTTGCACCACCTCATTCAATGAGCATGACTCCTTCCTGGCTGCCATATGCATCCTAAGTACATCATAGCCCGAGTGGAGTAAGCCAAGCAAGATATGACCTGCCATCTCATCCTCTAATGAGATTCTAAGTAGCTCCATGTGTTTGAAGAGCCTAGTCATTCTAATCACATGGGGTTGGAGGGGCATATTGGGTATCAAATTGGTATTGTAGACCCTAGACCAAACTCGGTACCTTTCCTTGGCAAGGCAACCTTCCTCCGGGGCCTTGATTTTCATGTTCACAAATGACCTAGTCAAATTATGAACATTCAAGTCCCGAGTCTTGGAAGACATATTGACTAGCTCCTTAAGACTATTAAGAAGCATGTCTGGAAGGTATGAGGTGAACTCTCCCTTCTAATCCTCCAGAAGGGAGTTCCTCATCAAATTTGTGACCTTGTAACAATCCAAGGACCAAGTTTCACGAGTTTCATCACTCATGAGTCCCTTATAGAAGAAGCTTGGAATGGGAGTGCCCAATATGTACTCCATGGAACTACTCCTTAGAGCTCTCCAGAATTCCTCTTCCCATTCCTTGAAATTAACCAAGTTTACGCTAAAAGCCAACTTGTCGGGGAGTTCCGGGCACATGTTGTTGTTGTTAATTGCAGACATTTTTCTACAATTGAAAGAATTTGCAATGAAAAACCATTCATAGAACCAATAAGTTTGAAATTTAAAGCATACATGCAAATTTTCAATCTTATTTAGCGTTTTATCCACACATTTAAAATTGTCCCTTTTAGGCGAGAATAAAATGATTCCAAGACCCCAAAAATCAAAAAGTAATTAAGCATGATTTGGCTTGTCTTAACACTTAATATTTTAAGGTAAGCAATCCAATTGCTAATAGCTCTAAGCTACTCTTAGTTTGATAAAACGTCGCATCTAATGCTTTCTTGACGTTTATCTCCATTGCCACAACATCTAAGGACTCCTTACTGATATCGTTGAGTTTAACCAAAACTAACGTGTATATGATGCCTTGCTTTAGCAATTGCACCAACATACCTTACTTCCCTAGGAAAGTAGTAATGCCTTGCTTTGACATAACCCATTACTATTCTCATCAGTTCTGAAGTGTCATTTTGGAATGCCAAATTTAACTCAATATTCTTTGGGACTTAGGGTTTCTATGTTGGTTGATTTAAGTGAACTAAACTAATCACTCAACATTTGAAATCCTAAACATGCATCTAACATCACAATTATATATAAGCATAAGCATAAATAAAGATGCATTTGGCAACTAGCATGACCCCTTAAAACTTGAGTCTTCAAATCTTCAAGGGCCTTCGTTTCATCTTCTTGGCTTCGTCTTCTTAGAAATGTTGTTTTCAAGACATCACCACCAATTATGCAACTACTAGAAAAGCTAGGACTAATATAAATAATTTAAGTACAAAAATACTTAACGGCACGCAGTCCGTATTAGATTTACGAAAATACAAAATAGAATGTTGTCCGTATTTACTATCCTAGTCAGGCTCCACTAGTTTCCATTTTGTAAAACCTGCATTAGAATATCTATTCCATTCATCCATTCACTAACGTGAATGACCCATGCATTTTATAAATAATTCAAGCAACAATTCAAAACTAGCACAAAACTAGTTACTCATTTAAGTGGTTAATCCAATTAACGCGCCTAATTAAAAGTAGTCAAAGTTGTTATCCGATTATGTGAATTAACGCAATAATAATAGCTCAAAACGATTAATGAAGCTCCCACTAAATTTCACATCCAATTAAAATTAATGAAGCCGGTTTAACCCAAAATTTTGCCAAATTATTTTGCAAGAGCCGGGAAATACCGAGGCCTAGCCTCGTTTTAATTATAAAAAAAAAACGCAAAATCACAAAATACATAGCCCCTCAAACGCAAGAGTGTCTAGCATCCAAGCCAAGAGGCTCAGCTTGCTAGGCATCAAGGCCTCACAACCATGCGTGGGTGCTGCTCACACAAGTTCAGCAGCGTCAAGCACCTGCTAATCGCTGACAGCGTCGCATCATGCGTTACACTGGCGCTAGCAGCGTGCTTACACACATGCTTGTGCTGGCCCTAGGCTACGCTGTGCGAGCTGCACACTGCCTAGCAGTAGCAACCTCGCACCACACGCATGCACATCTCCGCACCAAGTTGCTGCCGCTCGCATGCACACACGCACCAGCACGGTGCACTATCTCGGTAGGCACATGCGGGCTGTGCAAGCAGCCCAGCTAGCCGAGGGTTGCGCTCGAGGTTTGGTGGCTCGTTTTACGTGCTTGTGCTTCAGAATTTTATTCCAATTTTGTGTGTGACATAAAAATTAATTCTAAATTATTTTTAGAACTAATATTGAGCAATATGAAAATAAAACAAGTCCAACTTAAATAAATTCAATTTTTTAGTGCACAAACCAAAATTAATTCAAGAACCATTCATCAAATTATTTTTGATTCAGCTTGATGCTACAAAAATTGAGGGTTATTCTCACAATTAATTTAACCAATATAAATTAATAATGAGATTTGACAAAATAGTTGAATAAATAATCATTCATCTAATGAAAATTTTTAATCAACGCTCACTTGTGCATAATTAAATATTGTAATCTTCCAATATGAAGAACAATACTTTTTAAGCACAAGTATGAACATTTTAAGATTTTAATCAACTCAAAAATGATTAAAACCAAAAGTTTATTCATTATGGATTTTAGAAAGTTAAGATTCAACCAAATTAACATTTAAAGATTGAATCTTCAACATTTTAGGGGCTTTAAAAATACATTTTCACCATAAACATTCACACTCCAAACAATTAATTTGTAAAATGTGAAATTGCAAGTTTATGTGAAAATAAGAGCTAACCAAATTAAGCACCAATTATGACTTCATAAACTCCTTAATGAGGGTTAAAATTTAAGAAGATAAATGGTATAATCAAACACATAATCCAACAATTGCATGCCATAATTAATTAATTTAAAGATTTAAAATTTTTCGTCAAAAATGAAAAACCCCTCGAAAAACCACTTTCTGGGTGGATTTAGCATCTAGAAGACCATTTTTAAATATTTTGTGGGTAAATAATGATTTAGAACGTTGATTCCACCAAAAATTCACTAATTTTGAGTCAAAATCGGAGTTCGTAAGCCAAAATAGCATAAATACGATTTTAATCCAATTAAAAACGAGCTCCTAATCTAATTAGGAAGCAAAACCAGAAATATAAAACCATTTTAAATCACCTTAATTAATTTTTAGTTGTAAAAATTAAATGCAAAAGGCTCTGATACCATTGTTGGGTTTTGCGGTGTCTGACCACGCGGAAAAAAAAACCCGATAACTGGATCGCATGCATAATAATTATAACATAAATAAAAGCATGTAAATAAATATAAACATAAGCTAGAGAAGAGAGAGAAGAGAAAGAAAGAATGCCCACCCTAGTAGCATGCTTCGCTCAACCATTGAGCTCGGACTTGATAGCTTCAAGTTCCGCAAGTGCGAGAACCTCTAACGGCTCACACCCTCGTTACCGAACCGTAACCGGTCCCTACCTCGAAGCTTAGTCGAGGCTATACCAAAATAACTTAGAGTTTACGAACAAAAGTTTTCTTTTTTTTGGAGATCCCTAAAAGTTCACCAACTCAAGTGAATTTCCCTATACCCAATGATGGGTATTTATAAAGAAATTTCCCCAAGAATTCCCATCATCTTTCAATGTGGGATAGTTGGTAAAAAGCAAAAATAAGATCTAATTTAATGCCAAATTAAATTGAAAACTAAAAACAATCATCAAACGAAAAGTGGCACAAGGAGAGCAAGGGAGTAGGTGAGGACCACAATAGGAGGACCACCTTCCCCTTGCTCCCCAAGCCACCCCTTCACAAAACGGGTACAATAGGATGGCGCCAAGTGGCAACCCACCTTGAGCACTAAGGCAGCCATGCTGGAGGCCGGTCTCTCAACTGGGCCTGCCAGCTAGGCCTTCCCGTACCAGCCCGCAATAGCAAGCCTCAGCTCGCAAATGAGGGTTGCTTTGTTACTGGGCGCTGCTGCTGCTACGCACCAAGCTCAGTGCTAGCATGTGCCTGGCGCGCGAGCTGCTTGGTGTGCCAGCCCGCATACATGCTCTGGCATGCTGCCACGCTTTGGTAGCAGGGCTGCTCGGCCAGCTTGCCCAACCAATGCATGTTGGGCTTACGGCCAAGCATTGCCTTGTGGCAAGGTGCTCGGCTAGCTATGCTAGCCTATCTAGCCCTTGCTTGGCTAGGCCATCGCGTGGCTAGGATTTTCGCGCGCGTTGACTTGTTGTTTGACTGTTTCTTTCCGTCTCGTCGATTCCTAAATTCAACTCAAATTACGACGCTTTAAGCTCGAAATCCGACGTCTTAGTTCGTAAAATCTCTATCGACTCATTTAATCCTTCAGGTTAATTTATCGCTTTGGTTTGGTTACACAATTGGGTGTCACCCGAAGGGTTCAATCAAGATTAAGCTGTGATATTAATTATTCATTAATATTACTGATCAGAAGCGGCCTTCAGCTAGGCGTTCCGATCACTTGACCTCACTGAATAATTAGCTCTCTAATTAATTCCGAACCTTCTATCAGAATAATACACATGTTCAAAGGACACTATTTCATTCACCCGTACCATTGTCCTTTAGAGCACGAATTTCTTCTTTCATGGATTTGCGCCACCCATCATATCTCATTGTCTCCTTGAAAGATTTTGGGTCTTTACCCTTGATAATGGCTGCAAGAAATTTCTGATAATTGACAGAAAACTTCTGTAATATGCTAAAGGATAAGGAGTACTTGAGGGGTGATCGGAAGGGGAGAAGAGCGGACTTTTAGTAAAATCCGTATGTGTCACAAAATCACGATGTAAGATGTTTGGGAACTTCTGTCTAAATCCAAAGCCCATTTCTTGCTCATGAGAGCCATCCACAATTGAAGACCCATGTGGCGCTGACCCAACAAAAGCCTCGTTTGAAGGCCCATCTGGCGATGGAGATCCATCGGCCTCAACAGAAGGTGACGCGGCCTGAAGGGGGAGCCCATCTGGCGCTGAAAACTCAGCGGCCTCAATAGAAGAGGAGATGGGTTGATCTGGTGTTGGCCGAGCGGGTGCTGGTAAGGTCCGTTTGGTCACTGGGTCTGATATGGGGCTTAGTTGGGTTGATTGCGCACCCAACGAATTACTAACTTCCAATTCCTCTTCAGATATTATTTCTTAAAAATCATCATGAATATTGTGGTCATCATATGTAATACCCCGTATTTTTGAAACTTATTTTCTAATTAATTAATTAATTAATATTTTCTTTCTAATTAATTAATTAATTAATCAATATTTTCTAAAAAGGGTATCTTAGTAATTTATTTTACTATTTGAATTTTGGAGCCAAAATGATATTTGAATTTTGGCGCCAAATACATTTTAAAAGTCAATAATTATTTTGGATTTTGGATAAGATTTATTACCCACTTATTTTATTTTAAAAACCGGATTATTTATATATTTCGGATATTTTAATTAAAGCAAAAACTATATTTTATTATTTAATTAATAAGGTCCAAAAATTCTTGATTGTTGACTAAGATTTTCGGATTTTCCTAGTGTAGAAAATCTGATTTTCTAGGTTAATTTATTTAGTGAATAATTGGTATCTTTTTAATTAATTATTTTATACAATAAATATTATTTACACGATTATTTTTAATTCCTTAAATCTAGCAAAGTAACTCCCTTAAATATACTAATAGGATTCGAAAATTTGAGCTATGGAAGCTCAATATTTTCGGCCCTCATGGTCAAATTTTGGGTGATTTATTTTTGAAAATTTATTTTTAATTATCTCCTTAAAATCTCTTATTTTCCTTAATTTTATTTCTCCATCTCCTAAATATTTGATCATCTTATTTTCCTACCTTATATCTTCCTTGATTATTCCCAAGTAATCTCTTTTGCCATATTATTTTTCATGACAACACACTTTCCTTAATTCTATTATTCTTAATCACCTTAATATAAAAACTTTCCATATTTCTTTCATTCTCTTCTCCAATTAATTTCCTTAACTCTTTTTACCATAATTCTTCCTACATTCTCCTACCATAATTCTTGCATGAGCTAGCCATAAATACCCCCTCATACCTCTCATATTCTTCACACTAAAAACTCAATTCTCTTCTTCTCTCTTATTCTTCTTACCCCTCAACCTTTTTCCTAATTTTCTTCTCCTCTTTTCTAAAAGAAATTCAGCCCGTATATCTTTGGAGTTGATTTTCGGGCACTTATGTTTAGTTTTGGGGTTTGGGTATTTCACAAAAAATTGTTCCTCTCAAAACATCCTTGAGGTTAGGCTCAAGAATCACCCAATTTGGAGTTATTTAAAAGGAGTTATGGCCTCTGCAAGTTTTGCCTATTCTTTCCAACGCAATTCCAATTCTTTTCAATCCTATTCCTTTATTTTCTTCATGGTTAGTTTTCTAAAATTTAAATACCTATTTCAAAGTTATAATTTTATATTAAAGTATTATTTTTGAAAGATTTTTATAATCCATGCAAATTAGATTTGGGTTTATGTCTAAAGATGTTGTGATAAACTTATGGTTATATTAATTGCAAGGTGTATTGTGATTGAACTTTGAAAGTGCGAAGTGTTGATTGATATTCGGAATCAAGGTACGTTTAGGTGGCTAGATACCTTCGAAAGTGATTGGTTTGGATAGCATTATATGATTTTATTGGTGATTGAATTAAATTGATTTGAATCATGATTTATGAAATAAAGTATGTTTGGAGGTATTGATTTTAATATTTGTTTTAATAAATGTATTTTTAAATGATTGATTTTAATATCATGTTTTGAATGGTTTGAAATTATTTATTATGTTTAAAGGAATTTGGTTTTAAAATAAAAAAGTATGTTGGATTGTTTTAAAGAGTTTTTAAAAGGTTTTTCAAAGGAAGAGTTATTGATTTTGAAAAGTTATTTATATGAGATTTAATTCTCAAGTATTTATTAAAAGGTTGATTTTGAAAGCACGTTGAATCAAATAAAAAGGAGTTTTGAGTTAACCTATTATAAAGGTTGATTTTATTCAAAGAGGAATATTATTGAATTATTTATTAAAGCTTTACAAGCATGTTGTTAGTAATCCCACTATGCGGATTTGGTTGATAAGACTTTGGAGTTTGTATGACCGAGTCTTTCCTCAAGAATAGCCTTGCAATATAAGGAGACTAGCTTGGGGGATGTGCACACTTGGGTGAGGAATTGGTTTTATGGAATTGATTATTGAAATATTAAATTATTGGAATTGGTTTATAAACCGTTTCATCGAATTATTGAATTATTGAGAATTGGTTTTGAAACATGAGTTTTGGAATTCATTGGATAATTATTGGAATTGGTTTTACAAGCATGTTTGTAAATAAATTGAATTTACTTATCTTGCACATATCGTACTTAGCATATTTTGCTAATCCGTATTTCCTATTTGTTTTGGTTCACCCTGTTTACTGTAATGGTAGGCAGTGTTGACTATTTTCAGGTAGAGTCATGAATGAGCATATGGGAGTCCCAGGATTTGCTTCACCTAGTTTAGGAATGTTGGTCTTGTCTTTATTTTAAGTGCTCATAACAATGTTACTATTTTTATAAGTATTAATAAAAGAAAATTGAGTTTCCGCTGCAAGTTTTGTTATTGAGTTAAATATTTTGAGTAGCCTTGCGAAATCACGCGGCGGTTATACACCTAAGTCTATCTCTACAATATAATTATAGGTATTATACTAGTATTTCCATAGTGGGAGATTTGGGGGTGTTACATCATACTCATTATTTGGAATATTCACATCCTCGGGACATCCAAACGGGAAAACTTCATCAATAAATTTCACGTCACGTGAAACAAAAAATTCTTTTGTAGCTAAGTCAAACAATCTCCATCCCTTTTTACCAAAAGAAAATCCCACAAAAATACACTTTTGACTACGATTGGCGAACTTATCTCCCTTAGTTTTCTGATTATGAGCAAAGCATAGACACCCAAAGGTTCAAATAGCATCAAACGAGGGGGATTTGGCAAAAATAATTTCAAAAGGTGTTTTATTTTGTAAAAGAGGAGTGGGAGTTCGATTTATCAAATGAGCAGCAGTAAGAACACACTCCCCCAAAAAATATATAGGCAATTTTGCTTGGAACCGCAAGGTACGACCAACATTCAAAATATGTTTATGTTTCCTCTTTACACGCCCATTTTGTTGAGGGGTTCCCACACAAGATGTTTAAAACAAAATACCAGTGGCTCTAAAATAGTCAAGCAAACAATTGAACTCAGTACCATTATCACTTTGTACCACTTTAATTGTTTGGGAAAATTGTTTATCGACCATAGCAACAAAAGCCATAAACATTTGAAAAACTTCTAATTTATCAACCAACAAATAAACTCAAACTGCTCTTGAATAATCATCAACAATTGTCAAAAAATAACGAGCTCCACATGACGAAACATGTCGATATGGACCCACAAATCACAATAAATTTTCTCAAATATTCTGGATGCTTTATTATCACTTAAAGGAAATTTGTCTCTCGGATTCTTAGCATGCATACACACTTCACATCCTATATCTAAATGATCATTACTACCACTAACATGAGGAATCAACTTAACTACTTTTGCTGAAGGATGTCCGAGCCAACGATGCCACAACTCCAAGTTTGATGTTGCTTCAACGGATGACACAAATTTCAGTTTGCTAAAGTAGTACAGTCCATCTCTCCTAATTCTCGTTCCAATCAACTCTTTCGCTTGGTCCTGTATAGCACAAACATGTGAATCAAATTGGACAATAGTGTGTAAATCATCATTAAGTTGATAGACCGAAAGTAAGTTACAACTCAAGGTTGGAACGTAAAGAACTCCGGTGAGAGTAATTTTATCTGACAAAAATACATATCCCACCAAAGTAGCTATCACTTTTGCACCATTCGGCAACCCCACAACATTCGATTTTTGAGTGTCAAATAACCAAGAGCTATCTCCTGTAACATGGTGAGTGGCCCCTGTATCAATAATCCAAGACGAGACATCGAACTTACCAGTCAATCTATTTTCAGTTTTTTTAGCATTACTAACTACTCCGGTAATGGATTTCCACTGTTCAGAAGTAAATAAATGCCCCAGAGCCAAAACAGAGGAATCTAACATCGAGGGAGAAGAGTTACAGACTAAAGCAGCGTTGGCACGAACATGACCGCATCCCTGTCCTAATGTAAAAGACTTCTTAGCATCAGGTCTCCCCATGAGCTCGAAACATCGGCTCTCTAGATGGCCTTTCTTCTGGCAGTGCCCACACACTGTATCCGCCCAGCATCCCGAGGCTTCATGCCCTGGGTTTATGACATTGTGTGCACACCACCTTGGCAAATCCTCGACCCCAACCACGATCTGTACGGTCAAAGCTGGCACGAACAGCGAACCCAACCACCTCATATGGCTTGGACTCGACCTCCTGCTTGGAAGTATGAACCCGCTCCTCTTGGACTACCAACTGGTACGCCCTATCAAGACTCGGAAGCGGGTCTTGTGACAAAATATTTGTGCGTATAGGTGCATAAAAGTCAGAATAAAGATCCATAAGAAAGTCATGTAATATGGCTTGTGCCCTTCTTTCTTCATGTAAACGCCCTGCCGGACACGAAGTACAGCACGAGCAAGAAATCAGGGGCTCGTGATGGTCTAATTCCTGCCACAAAGAATGTAACGTGCCGTAATAAATCGAGACAGGCATCAATTTACTCTGTTCACACTTAGTAATTGAGGATCACAATTGCTGAATTCGAGGTCCGTTTGTTTGGGAAAAACGCTGCTTAAGATGGTCCCAAAACAATTTAGCCTCCCTGAATTTCGACAAATAAGATCTTAATTCAAAATCTATGGTGTTTGATATCCATAATATGAGCATGGCGTTTATTGCTGTCCATTTGAACCGTGTACAAGGCGGGGATGGTTCATTAATAGTGCCATCTAAAAACTCAAACTTGCGATGGGCTTCTAACGTCGTTTGAATATCGGCCGCCCATTCGTCATAGTTATCAGCCTTTAGGCGTGTAGGTGTTATGAAATCTCCCGGTCGATCTTGCGACCCTAGGTAATAAGGGGAATTGGGTTCAATTTTACTTGGTGGTGGCGGTGTTGAATCGTCACTGCCAGCCATGGCTAATTAACTAGAAAAAAAAATCCTCCGCTCTGATACCATGTAAGATTTGGTGAACTTTAGCTTGATTTCCATTAGCACCCAGGATGCAAATATATAATACAAGGCAATAATGTTTCCTTAGCCGTATCAAACTCAACAGCTTGCCAAGGAAACATGATAAAGATGTAAAATATATTCTAGAGTAAAATATATTCTCCAAATCTAAATATTCCCTAAATATATCTTAATAGTATCCTTATTTTTTTTCTTGTCTAAACTTATAAATCATTCATTTATCTTATCTTATTGGATTTTATTAAACCTTATTAGGCCTTATATAAGGTGTTATTAGACCTTAATTTATGGGAACTTAGCAACCTTTTCCTACCTTGTTCTCTTCATCTTATTTTGATGAACTAAACTGTTTTTTACTGAATTATTATTATTATTATTATTATTATTATTATTATTATTATTATATTATTATTATTATTATTATTATTATTATTATTATTATTATTATGATTATTATTATTATTATTATTATTATTATTATTATTATTATTATTATTATTATTATTTTGTCTTAAATTATTTTTACTGATTAATTTTTTTTGTTGATCATTCATTATATTTTTTCTTTAGATTTACTAATTTTTATTGAACTACAATTTTTTTTTCCATAAAAATAAAATTATGGAGAATGAAGACTTAATGCTCACACACACACACATATATATATTACCTTTTAAAAAAAGAATATTCTGATAAGTTCAGTTGAAATAAGTTTGTTTAGTAATTTTAGGAAAAATTCCAAACATATTACAATAAGTTCAAATAAAATAAAATAAATTTAGATAAGTTTGGATGAAATGAAATAAACTTATATAAAATTAAATAATGCTAGACAAAATCTATCGATGAACCAAACAGAGCCTAAGTGCAACTCCAATGGTTGTAGGTAGGGAATTGCTTGTAATATTAAATAATCCCTAGTTAGCTTGACCATTAGAGTTAGAAAATGCAATTTGCTTGGAAAAAACCTGCCAAAATAAAAAAATAGGAAATAAAAAAAAAAGAATAAATAAATGAAATATAAAAAAATTAATAAAGGAGGTGGATTTTTTTTTAAATAGTAAGCTAATAGCTAGTAATGGAACTCAAAATGACTAAAATAATAATTACTTTAAAAGCTAATGTGACATGACAAGCTAGTTTGTCGTGTGACGATTTAAGTAAGCTACGAGTCTTGACTAATACTGTTTGGGGTAAAAATACCCTAAACACGTGGCCCAATGGCCTAGTGACACGTGGCATCCAGCCGTTGGTCAGCAGGGCTCCAATCCTCTGCTGACACGTGTCCTCTAAACCTTAAAAGGGAAACCATCCCTTCCCCACTATAAATAGTGGAAGGACCCTCATTAATGGGGGCTGGAACATTTGTTGTTCACATTGAATACTCCTCAAAAAGAAAAACACTTACCCCGAGCAATATTAATTGCAGAATTCTCCCATTACGCGAGAAGTAACTTCTACATTACGTGCATTCTACCTCCCGTATCTTTACTAACTTGATCGTCGGAGGCGGAGCTCCTACCCCCAGGAGTCTTCGTGATTTTGCAGGCACAGGCGTCGAAGGGCATTCTTGGAATTGTAACTCTCCCGCAGGACACATCAAATAACCCCGAAACATTTGGCGCCGTCTGTGGGGAGAGTACTTCTAAGATGACTTCTGATACTGTGTCACCGAATCAGGGCAAACGGCCTGTGGTCGAGCCTGAGGTCCAGACGGACCATGAAAGTGGCGACGAAATTGAAACATATGTGGCCCCGGATGGGTCTTTCAGAACGAAGCACCCTCGTGCTAAAGATAGAAGAGAACGGGAAATCAGCCAAGCTGCTCCCAACAACCCAGCCGGGCAACCGGCTGGAATTGCCCAAACGGTGGAGGGCTCAGCCCCCGTTACAAGAAACGAACTCATGTCTTTCATGAATAGTTTCAAGGGTGAGATCAAGAGCCTCATCCGGTCAGCTACTCCAAAGAAGGGTCAGCCGGCCAAGAAGCCTTCTGGAAAGAAGGCGGTCAAAGAACGAGTTCCTACCCCTCATCCCAAGCCAAAGGAGGGGGAGGGCTTAAGGTTTGATCCAAGCAGACTCCGTTTTCCTCAAGGGGAGCTACGAAAGGCCATCCGGCACGTACAGCCGGATGGCTCCAAGAAAACCTTCTCAGACGCCCGCACATTTCTCCAAGAGAAGCGAGGTCAGGCGTCTGCGTCGGCCTCAACGTCGACCTTCCCGGACAGTTTCCATGACGTCTCACACAGGCGTACGGGAACGAACCTTAGGAGTCAGACGGGCGAAGCTTCTGCCCGGTCTGGACCCAAAGTGATCCAGCCTGGCCTATTCGGCACACCGAATGGGTTGGGTGGATCCCCTTTCATGTCACCGGGTCTTTTCGGTGGGCAAGCGCAGCAGCCGTTCCAACCCACGGACTGGCAGCTGCGCCTGCTAAATTTGGGGGAACAGCCAACGGCGTTCTCACCAGAGATAACCCAGGCGGCACAGCCGCCTAAGATCAAGAATGTTTTGGTGGGGGCCTATGACGGCACCACCAACCCAGAAGACCATCTAATGGCCTACTCTAACCTCATGTACCTCCAGGGGTTAGATGATGCCGTCTGGTGTCGATGCTTCCCGGCTACCCTCAAGGGCATAGCCCAGCGGTGGTTTGGTAACCTACCAGCCGGTTGCATCAACAGCTTTCGAACTTTGGCGTACTTGTTTACGTCAAATTTCTCAATGAATATTCCTGCCAAAAAGACTAGCCTCGACCTAGGGGCAATACAGCAGGGCGACCGGGAGGGCCTCCGGTCGTACGTCAGACGGTTCAATCTGATGAGAATTCATATTCCAGGACTATCAGACGAAGTGGCCTATACAGACTTCTTTCGAGGTCTGAAGGATGGGTCGACTTTTAAGTTTGACCTCGTCCGGAAGAGGGTTGCTACTCTCCAAGAGGCATTAATTGAAGCTGAAGCCTATATACAGGCGACGGAGCTTTGTGTTGTTAAGCAGCCGTCAGATTCTAAAAAGTCTGATAAAAAAGAGAGCCGGCAACAGCATCAGCCGGCAAGAAAGGAAGAAAAGAGAAAAGGGGTCTAGGCAGCTGACCGATCAGGACAGCCGGCCCAGAAGATCAGGCGGAAGTCAGAACCATATGTCCCCAAATACGAGTTCACAAAAGATTGCTCCACCATCCTCCTGGAAATCAAAGACCGGATGTCTCTCGACAAACCGGCTGAAATGAAAAGCCCCGTGAATAAACGGGACAAGAGCAAGTATTGCCAATACCACGAGGATGTTGGCCACGACACCAATGGCTGCTATAGCCTCAGGCGGCTATTGGACCGTCTGGCAGATGAGGGGGCCCTAAAATCCTACCTACCCAAGGCTAAGGGTAATACCCAGGCCAAGAAAGGGCAGGCGGCAAAAACCGGCCCAGTAAACTCCGAGACGGATGAAGAGACCATCTTCACCATAGCAGGCGGTTTTGCCGGAGGAGGTCCCACCATCCGGGGCACCAAAGACAACATCAGGAAGCTGGTCAACTCAGTGGATGAGGGCCAGGCGTCGAAAGACATCTTCCCTGAGGTCCTTATTTCTGAAAAGGACCGGGGCAAGGTCAGGCGGCCTCATGATGACCCCATCGTCATCGAATGCAAGGTTGCCAACCAGAAGGTTGGCCGGATCCTAATAGACACCGGGAGCTCGTCTGACCTAATCAGTTATCAGTGCTTGACCAAGCTCAAGTACACATCCGGTAACATGCACCAGGCTCCTCACCCACTAGTCGGTTTTGGGGGTGGAGTAGTGCATCCGGTCGGAAGCATAGATCTTCCGATCCGGCTGGGTGAAAAGGGGCAAGGACGCCACATGATAGTCAAGTTTTTAGTTGTGGAGGAGCTGTCCGCCTACAACATGATATTTGGCCGTCCTACCCTCAACGCATCTAAGGCTGTCATCATCCCGTCCCTCATGTTGGTCAAATTTCAAAAGGATGATGGTACAGTCGGTGCCCTAAGCGGGGACCAGAAGACGGCAAGAGAGTGCTATCTCTCTGACGTCAAGACAACTATGGGTGCAGCCGGCCAGGGCGAGCCCATATATATTGATAACTGCGACCCAGCAGTCCCGGCTCCAAGGGCAGCCGGTATGAAAAGAAAGGCGGACCAACTGGCACCCGTCAAAAAGGAGAAATAGCAATCACTAGCCGGGGAAAGGTCAGATGACCAGCGACCTCAGCCGGCTGGTGACTGCCTTGATGTCATCCTGGATGACAGCCGTCCTGAAAGAACAGTCAAGGTCGGGACGGTAGCATTCGAACGGTTGGGAGAAGGCTTGCTCCAGCTGCTGAAGGAATTCAAAGACATCTTTGCCTTTGAAGTGGAAGAGATGCCAGGCGTCAGCCCGGATCTTGCTGTCCACAAGCTAGCCGTAGATCCCAAAAAGCAGCCGGTTAGGCAGAAAAAGAGGGATCATGGTGGAGAAAGATCTCAAGCGGCAGCGGCTGAGGTCAAAAAGCTGTTGGATGCTGGGTTCATTAGGCAATGCTACTACCCGGATTGGGTGGCAAATGTCGTTCTAGTAAAGAAGCCGAACGGTACTTGGCGGATGTGTGTGGATTACACAGATCTGAACAAAGCATGCCCAAAAGATAGCTACCCGCTTCCAAAGATTGACAGCCTAGTCGACTCAACAGCCGGCCATGCGTTAATGAGCTTTATGGATGCTTATTCCGGCTTCCATCAAATACCTCTCTGGAAGAAAGATCAGGAGAAGACGACTTTTGTCACTGATCAGGGGTTATTCTGCTATACGGTGATGCCGTTTGGGTTGAAGAATGCACCGGCTACATTCCAGCGCATGATAAACACCGTTTTTATCAACCAGATTGGCAGGAATGTAGAGGCGTATATCGATGACATGATAGTCAAATCCAAGCTACAGACGGATCACCTAGCAGACCTGCGAGAAACCTTCACCACACTCAGGCGGCACCAGGTCATGCTTAACCCAAAGAAATGCGTATTTGGTGTTGAGTCTGGGAAGTTTCTCGGATTCTTGATTGACCAAAGAGGCATCGAAGCTAATCCGGAAAAAATACAGGCGGTAATTGACATGAAGTCTCCCCGCACTGTAAAAGAGGTCCAGAAGTTGACCGGTTGTCTGGCGGCATTGGGGAGGTTCCTCAGCCGGTCAGGTGACAAGTGCCTCTATTTCTTCCAGGCAATCAGGAAGAGGTCAAGGTTTGAATGGGGTGAAGAAGCAGAGGCGGCATTCCAGAGGCTTAAGCAGCACTTGCATTCTTTGCCAAGGCTAGTGAGCCCCCTACCCCGGGAGGTTCTGTACATGTACCTAGCCGTCTCTGATCACGCCCTTAGTGCCGTTCTCCTCGCTGAGAGAGACGACATTCAGCTGTCGGTGTACTTCATCAGCCATGTCTTAAAAAATGCTGAGCTCCGGTACCCCATGATCGAAAAATTTGGGTTGGCCTTATTCGTAGCAGTCAAGCGGTTGAAGCCTTATTTTTTGGCACATCCGGTTGTGGTATACACAGATCAGCCGCTCAAGCGTACGATGACTGCTATAGAGTCATCCGGTAGAATGATCAAGTGGGCTGTTGAAATACAAGGCCTTGAGATAACTTTTGAACCCAGGCGGGCAGTGAAAGGTCAGGCGTTTGCCGACTTTATTGTCGAGATGACTAGGCCGGTGCACCCGGAAAACCCTGATCAGGTCTGGAAGTTATTTGTAGACGGCAGCTCTACGGTGAACGGATGTGGTGCAGGTGTTATCTGTCATTCCCCGGAAGGGGATAAGTTTGAATATGCACTACAGTTTAAGTTCCAAGCCTCCAACAATGAGGCAGAGTATGAAGCCCTGCTAGCCGGATTGCGCATGTGTAAGGCAGCCGGTGCAAGAAAGGTCGACGCCTGCTCAGATTCACAGCTGATCGTTAGCCAATACCTAGGTGACTACGAAGCCACCCATCCGGCTATGATCAAATATTTGCAGGCGGTCAAAGAGGAGGCTGGGTCCTTCGATGAATTTCATCTGCGACAGGTGCCCCGGTCTGAAAACAATCAGGCGGATGCCCTCTCAAAGTTGGCATCATCAGCCTCCGGTGATGCTCCTAGGACGGTCTTTTGGGAAGTCATTGAAAAACGAAGTATTCAGAATGATCCCATTGGAGTCTTGGACAGAACTGCTACCTGGATGGATCCCATCCGGTCCTTTTTGACGGATGGTACCTTGCCGGATGACCCTTCAGAAGCATCAGCGCTCAAGAAGCGTGCTTCAAGTTTTGTTATGCATCAAGGGGAACTCCTCCGGAAGGGATACCTGCAGCCGTTTTTGAAATGTGTAACCCCGGATAGGGGGAGAGAAGTTTTGGAAGATCTGCATGCGGGGTTTTGTGCCTCGCATATTGGCGGCAGGTCCCTGGTCAGAAGAACTAGACGGCAAGGGTACTTCTGGCCCACTCTTGAAGCGGATGCCATGGATCTAGTAAAGAGATGCGACAAGTGCCAAAAATTCGCTAAGTTGATACATCAACCGGCAACAGAACTCACGGCAATCCATAGTCCGGTTCCGTTTGCTAAATGGGGCATGGACATTTTGGGACCTTATACGCCTGCATCAGGCGGCCGCCGCTATATTCTTGTAGCAGTAGACTACTTCACCAAATGGGTTGAGGCAGAGGCGGTAAAAGGGATTAAAACGAAAGACGTGATTTCTTTCATCTGGAGAAACATCATCACCCGGTTCGGGGTTCCAATGTCCATGGTTTTCGACAACGGACCGCAGTTCGAAACGCCTGTCCTGAAGACCTGGTTGGGAGACCAAGGAATTTCCCATTGTTTTGCATCCGTTGGCCGTCCTCAGGCAAACGGTCAAGTTGAGGCTTTTAACAAGTTGATCTCAGACGGGATAAAGAAGAAAGTAGAAAGAGCCGGTGGACTATGGGCAGAGGAATTACCTCATGTCCTTTGGGCTATCCGGACAACCAAAAAGGGGGCAACCGGTGAGACCCCATTTCTCATGACATACGGCACTGAAGCAGTTCTTCCCATTGAACATTATGAGCCTACTCTACGCATTATGTTATATGATGAGGAGGCTAACTGGGAAGCCATGCGGTTGGCATTAGACGCTCTTCCAGAGCGAAGGGGGAATGCTGCCTTGCGTCATGAAATCTACCGTCTGCGTATGACTAGAGCCTACAACAAGCGGGTTCGTAAAAGACCTTTGAAAGAAGGAGATTTTGTGCTTCGCAAAATGGAGGCAACCGGTAGGGCTAATGAACAAGGCAAATTAACCCCAAATTGGGAGGGACCCTACCGGATCTTTGAAGAAGTACGAGACGGCACTTACCGCCTGGAAACTCCAGACGGAAGAAAGTTGCCTAGAACTTGGAATGTAGATAACCTCAAAAAATACTACTTCTAAGTATTGTACATCTTTTGAAAATTTTCAAATGATTAATGAGAATTACATTCAATTTTGTATACAGCCGCCATGTCTTGTGCCTACCACAAGCGGCACCAGTAACTAATTTTTTCATCCGGTGACACCCATACGGGTGAATTCATCGAAGAGAACATCTCCCATTTGGGTGGTAAATTGTTCTAAGCGATCACACAGGCGGACAAATCCGCCTGACGATCCTTCGCACCAAAAAAAAAAGGGGGCAGGCTAGCAACCCCAAATGGGCAGGCCTAAACATTTGGTCTAGGCCATAATTCATTCAGGGGTATGCTTGCAAAAGCCCAACCGGTGAATGGACATCCTAATCTGGCGTGATTCTTTTGCGAAGTCCCGACCGGTAATTCAGTATAAACCGACTGGCTCCCGAATCTAATGTTGGCACTTAGTGTATATTCGAGCTATATCATATGGATAGTCGCCTGGCTTGCAAAGACCCAGACCGCTATCCAGGGGCAATTACCCAGACGCCATCCGGTTTGGTTTTGGGTCGAAATTTCTTCGCCTAGTTTGCGAAGACCCAGACGGCAGTGTTACCGGTGGGGTCTTCTTGGCAACCCTAGTAAATTTCTTCGCCTAGTTTGCGAAGACCCAGACGGCAGTGTTCCCGGTGGGGTCTTCTTGGCAACCCTAGTAAATTTCTTCGCCTAGTTTGCGAAGACCCAGACGGCAGTGTTCCCGGTGGGGTCTTCTTGGCAACCCTAGTAAATTTCTTCGCCTAGTTTGCGAAGACCCAGACGGCAGTGTTACCGGTGGGGTCTTCTTGGCAACCCTAGTAAATTTCTTCGCCTAGTTTGCGAAGACCCAGACGGCAGTGTTACCGGTGGGGTATTCTTGGCAACCCTTGCAAATTTCTTCGGCTAGTTTGCGAAGACCCAGACGGCAGTGTTACCGGTGGGGTCTTCTTGGCAACCCTTGCAAATTTCTTCGCCTAGTTTGCGAAGACCCAGACGGCAGTGTTACCGGTGGGGTCCTCTTGGCAACCTTCGCAAATTTCTTTGCTGTTTGCGAAGACTCAAGCGGTAGTGCTACCGGCGGGGTTCTTTTGGTTATCCTCGCAGAAATATGTATAAAAAAATAACAAGAATTCTAGTATTGAAGTGCAGAAACATAAAAAGCATTCAAAAGCCGGCTCAGCCGGTGAAAATGTTAATATTCAAAATAAAAATTATTACAGCTTAGCCCATCTCATCCGGTGCTATTACAAGATAATGCAAGGCGCGCAGGCCGGGAAGTAGTTGCTACTCCAGGCGAACAGTGAACCGGTCCTATTCCGGTTGGTTCTGGGTTGGATCAGGGTGAGCGGCTGCGTCGGCTTTAGGAACAACTTCTTCCTCTTCAGCAGCCTCCGCCTGCCGTCGCGCAATCTCCTCCCTAACCCAAGCGTCATAGGGTCCGGGCCCCGGCTCATTCGCCTCCTCGGCCAGAATGGCAAGATCAGAATATTTGAAGGCGAGTTCCCAGACGGTGAAGTCCGCCTCTGGGTGGATGAGGGAAAACGCCCGTCGCATCCGGTTTGCACAGTCATGCTCATTCTCTTCAATGAGCCTCTCCTGCTCCGACTCCAAGGTGGCCTTGAAGTTCTCATTGGCAGCAGCCGCCTCTTTGCGCAGGCGCTCATTCTCTTTGGCAAGGCGGCCATTTTCAGTCTTCGCCTTGCTCAGCCGTTGGAGGGGCTCTTTCTGCTCCTCCAACTTTTTATTGGCATCATCCAGGGACGCCTGCAGTTGGTCAACCTGGTTTTTTCAGCTGATCAATCTGCTGTTGGAGGGCCTTGGTCTTCTTCGCCTGTTCCATGCGTATAGATTTAGATTCCAAGCCATGCATGTACAAAGAGTAGTCAGCAACATTATGGGCGTCATCAACAGCCCGTTTGCTTCTCCTTACCTCTTCAGACTTGCGGGTATAAGCTCGTTTGAGCCCCTCTACGCGCAGCATAGCCTGCAAAAATACAGCCGGTTAATACTCATATTTAAAAATGCACGTCAAGAAAATTACCGCATGGTTGTTGGAGCATACGTCGGCCAGGTCGACCAGCACCCGGTCGGCATTAAAGGAGTTGATCCCAGGGATCGCCTCCTTCTCGTCCCTGGGGACGGCTTTCAGCATGGCCCGGGCATATTGTGCCCCGTCCGGCCAGCGGGGAGAATTATCTGCACCAGAAACAGACGGTGAGAAACTCGCATATGCTCTGCCTATAGATTGCCGGCTGATTGGAGAATCCCCCGGCTGCGACGAGACTGTGAATAAGACTTGACCCGCATGGGCAGATCAAGCAGTGTAAGGTCGAAGTTACCTTGGCGGCCCGAACGGCCTTCAGAGGGACCGGTTGCGGTCCTCAATGGGATGGCAGAAAGCACATCCGCAGATCCAGGCCCGTCTGGGACCCTTATTGATTTGCCGCCGGTAGTTTGCCGGTCGGCTGTCTTCTGCACCTTGGATGCAGACTCTTGTTGGGTCGGCGGAGGCCTGACCTGTTTTTGAAGGGACCGGGGCATCTGCTTCCCGTCCTGTAAACGAGAAAAATATAAGTTATGGGATAAAAGGATTGAAATAAACGAGAAGGATCAGACGGTTATACCTTCTTCGCCGCCTGGGCAGCAAGTTTTTTCTCGAGATTGGCTTTCCGGATGTCGGCAGCCGACCTAGCCGGTGTCTTCTCGGTGGGCAGCATTTTCTTGGCTTCTTCTGCAGAGGAAGGCACACGGTTAGAATAATAAATAAGCAAGGAAATAAAAGCATCCGGTTCGAAAGAAACCGGCTGAGTTCCGAATACATACGTTTTTTTAAACATGCTGCTTAGACCACAAGCGGACAAGAAGCATTCGTCCCTAAAAAATTCATGTTTGGCACCCAGTTTCTAGGTACCCTTACTATCTCTCCGGATGAGAGGGTGTCAGGAACTAACTCAAAAAACCCGGAGTCAAGGATGGTCTCTCTATCATCCTCCGGGACAGGGGGCAGGCAGCACTTGGTCCCCAAGAGTTCTGGTTTCCGGTTGTAGATCCGGAATTCTCTGTTCTCTGCCGTAGTTGGGGCCTTAACCAAGTAGAACCGGTGCTTCCAGTCCGACCATTTGGATGGCTTGTCCAAGGTCATAAGGTATTTGGGCTGGGTGGTCAAGGTATACCAGCCTCTCCAGCCGCCTGGGCTCCTACTCAAGTAATGCATGTGGGCAAACGCCTCCCAACCGGGGTTGAGGCCCTGCATCTCGCAGGCGGCGATATACCCTAAAATATTTACCCATGAGTTGGGGGTTAATTGCCAGAGACCTAGGCCATACCCCCTAAGTATGGCTTTTATTGTGTCGTGGAGAGGGAAGCGGACTCCGGCCACGAAGGCCGCCTCGTAGCACCCGAACCAAGCGTTCGCGTTCGGTTGTCCATCCTCCCACCATATTGTTCCCAGAGCAGCCGGGACTTTTATTGTATAGTCACCCCCCAGCGGCCGCCGTTTGATAAAATCTGGCAGCGCAGCCCGCATGAGCTCGCGGTCCTTAGAGGAGACGGCGATCATGAGAGGATCGTTCCTATTATCCCAAGAAGGCCTCTCCGCCTCCTCGCTATCCTCAGATTCGGTTAAGTAGCTGCTACTGCTACTTTGAACGTGACCGGCATCAGAGCCGGCTGGGGAGTTGGAGACCTCCTTATCAGAGCCTACCTGCTCTCTGGTCTCCTGGAGGGGAGCACTCTCTTCGTTTTAAAATGCTATCACCCGGGGTGCTAGGAGCGCCCCCGGGTGAGCCTCTCTGCTCTACCTCTCCATGCTCTACTTCACCGCCTGAAGCTGGGACCTCAGGCGGCTGCTCATCTGAGCTCCCACTTCTGTAGTTGGGATCTCTGGCAGTAGACCGGATTCTGGCCATTGTGTCCTGCACAGAGACAGAGTCGGTCGATATGGGTGTTGAAAAAGGGTTGTCCCAAAGAACAGAGGCGGCAGAACCCAGTTCTAGACTCAGCCGTACTAATAAACCGGCTGAGTTCACAGCTAGGTTCCGGGTATGGGTATAAGGGGTCCATCTACTTATGGGACCAATGAACAAAAAATGCGAGTAAAAGACTCAAACGGAAATACATGAAAAAGCTAGAAAGAATAGAGACGGTACCTAGAAGAAAATCTGGAAATTCTCTGGGATGCTTGCGAAGACGCAGGCGGTTCAAAAATCCGGCTGGGTTTCTCTGATTACCCTCTCGAAAACCTTTGGCTAGCTTGCAACGACCCAGACGGTCTGTAGACCGGTTGCTCTCAACGAATTCTCAACTCCGAATGCTCTCAACTCACAAATTGCCGGCTGCTCTCAAATTTTCAGAAATTTGGCAGTTTGTAAATGAGAGCTCGGGGGACATCTTCTCCTATTTATAGAATTTGTCCCAGAAGGTGAAAAGTCGTGACTCTTCGCCTTCTGCTTTTCCATCCTTCAAAAAGAATCTGAAGAGTTGTAAAAAAAAAAAAAAAAAAAAAAAAAACCTTTCACCGGCGCCACGTGGCACCCTGCCACGTCAAGCACCAGTGAGGGGCAAATGTTTGGGGTAAAAATACCCTAAACACGTGGCCCAATGGCCTAGTGACACGTGGCATCCAGCCGTTGGTCAGCAGGGCTCCAATCCTCTGCTGACACGTGACCACTAAACCCTAAAAGGAGAAACCATCCCTTCCCCACTATAAATAGTGGAAGGACCCTCATTAATGGGGGCTGGAACATTTGTTGTTCACATTGAATACTCCTCAAAAGAAAAAACACTTACCCCGAGCAATATTAATTGCAGAATTCTCCCATTACGCGAGAAGTAACTTCTACATTACGTGCATTCTACCTCCCGTATCTTTACTAACTTGAT